>NC_083104.1:1339901-2679802 GCF_949774975.1 Lagenorhynchus albirostris | reverse complement strand
ATTTTAGCCAGAGGAGTGGTCCGGCTGCTATCTGGAGATAGTCCATGGGAATCGGGGGAGCAGGGGGGCTTCCACTGTCATCCAGGGGAGAGAGGGTGGCCGGGACCAGAGTGGGGTGTGGAGCCAGGTAGAGGTCAGAGCAGGCCCTTGGGGTGCGAGAGCGGAGAGGCAATTGGGAGGGTTAGGTGGTCGTTTGCCGAGAGAACAGGGCTGCAGAGGAGTGGCCATCAGGGCAGGCAGGGCGGCCACTAGGCCTGGCGAGCTGGCCTTCTCCTGGATGTCCGTCTGAACAAAAACAACTCGGAGGCAGCAGGACCTCCAGTCGGGAGTTGGCACCGAGGTGGAGGTTAAAAGCGTAACCATGGGCGTCATCAGCGAACGGGTGGTTTACAAAGCCGGGGGGCTAGATGGGCCCACCAGGGTGTGAGCACAGACGGAGGAGGCCAGCGATGAGGAGACAGGAGGAGCCAGGCGCCAAGGCCAGGAAGGGGCTGTGGGGCCCGAGCAGAACCGAAAGGACATCATCACCCAGTTCACGGCTGTATCCCTGCACCAGGCAGGCGCCAGTGCACCGTAGGTGCTCACTCAACAGTGTAGAATGAACGAACGCAGGGAGGGCCGGCTCCTCTGGACCCTTCAGTTCCCCTGCTGGCAGACCGCAGCCATTGGTTCCTTTACCACCTACTGAGTGAGACCTACTGTGCGCCGGGCACTGGTTTAAGCCCCATGGGCTCAGCAGTTTAGCAGCCAGACAAGGGAGCTGACGACCCACTGGGAGAGACAATGACCACAGAAACCCATCGGTGTGCTGTGAAGCTTCAGAGGCGTGCTCCCACGAGATATGTGTGAGGCAGGCGGCCCTGGATTTCCATTTAGGGTAGTGAAAGAGTTTCCCTTTAAAATGCATTCAAGGGCTTCCCTGGTGGCGCAGTGGTTGAGAATCTGCCTGCCAATGCAGGGGACACGGGTTCGAGCCCTGGTCTGGGAAGATCCCACATGCCGCGGAGCAACTAGGCCCGTGAGCCACAGCTACTGAGCCTGCGCGTCTGGAGCCTGTGCTCCGCAACAAGAGAGGCTGCGATAGTGAGAGGCCCGCACACCGCCATGAAGAGTGGTCCCTGCTCGCCACAACTAGAGAAAGCCCTCGCACAGAAACGAAGACCCAACACAGCCAAAAATAAATAAATAAATGAGTTTAAAATGCATTCAAGTGAATAAAAAGTCCGTTTAAAGAAAACTGTTACTTGGATACTGGTGCAGAGGTCCTGGCATGTTGACGGTCATTGCGGCGATGGAGGTTTGGGCTCTTTGTCTCCTTCCCTGTGAGGCAGGTGTTATCGTCCCATTTTACAGATGAGGAGATTGAGGCCGAGGGAGGTGAAGGGCTTGCCTCCAGGCCTCCTGCCCGCCCTCTGGGACTCTTCCCGCACCAAGAGCGTCTTCTCCCGTGAGCAGCAAATTTGGGAGCTCCCCGAAACAGCTGGGGAACTTTCCAGATGCAAATATTCCATCTGGTCCATTAACTAAAATCACGGGAAATAAACCATAATCACAAGACCTGTTATTAGCGTGGAGGCACGCATAATTACCCAGCGCAGATTCACTGTCGGAAGAATCTTCGTTGGGGTGGGGGGTTTACCAAACCCGCGAAGGGTGAGGAGTGTGGAAATAATGGGAAGCTACAGGGTGTACCTGTGTTCCCACTGATGCAGCTGGGGGCGAGCCAGGGAGCATGGCTTGAGGGCATTCATTAATCCTTTCTGTCCGTGGACATTTATTAGACACCTACTGTGTGCAGGCCCCATCAGTGCACTGAGGGATGCTGTGGTGACCAGACAGGTGGTGACCCTGCCCCTGTGGACCTGACATTCTCTTGAGGGAGGACAGATGTTGGGAAAAAAAAAATTAAACAGGATCATTTTAAATGCTCTGGATGAAATGAAATGGGCATCTGGGGGGCCATTTCAGCAAGGGTGCTCAGGAAAGGCTTCCCAGGCAGGTGAGCTCTGAGCTGAGACTGGAATAGAGCAAGATGTGCAGAGACTGGGAGAAGTGCGTTCTGATGGAGGGAGCACATGTGCAAAGGCCCTGAGGCAGGAACAAGGCAGGGAGCAGAGTGGGGGAAGGGATGAGTGTCAGCAGGTGAGCGGAGTGGCGGAGGTGTGGGAATCTGGGGAGGCCTGGACCTGACTGGTGTTTGTGCGGGATGCCACGTCACAGTGTGGGGAATGGGAGGTAGCCCTGGTCAGGACGGAGAAGGACCCTGGCCCCTCCCAGGAAAAAGACAGGCACTGGTTCCCAGCCCTGGGGGTAGCTCTGTGCACCCAGCTTCCTCCAGGCCACTCCCCAGGGCTGAACCAGCTTGGAGACAGATAGGCCTCTCAGCTCTGATGATGAGCTGTGTGCCCGGCAACCTTCCTTGTGTCCATTCTCTGGGAGGACCCTGCTTTTCCCATTTCCCAGGGTATGAACTGAGACTCAGAGACAGGTAGTCACTTGCCGGGGGTCACACAGCAGGTGAGTGGTGGGTTGGGACCTGAGCTGATAGGTTTGATGGCAGAGTCCATGCCTGCTGGGCCCCCAGCTGACTCCACCCCAGTCTGCCTGGGAGCAGCCTTCATCCGACCAGGTGGGGCTGCATCTCTCCAGGTCCCCAGCCAGACCAGGCTCCCACTGGCCTGGAGAGGAGCCTCCTTCCAAGTACCCCCTCCCTGGGTAAAGATGAACATGTGACCAAACTGGGCCCATGGCTGCCTGGAAGTGGGGGAGAGGAGACCACAGGGCCCAGGTGCCATTGGGTCAGCCCTGCCCCCTGCAGCCTAGCGGAGCCTGGCCTGGGCTGCAGCCCACGTGCCCCTCAAGCCGGGACGATCTTGGACAGTCTCACAGGTAGGGCGAGAGGTGGTCCAGCCTCGTCCCCCATCCGTAAAATGGGGAAACGACACCTGAGTCAGAAGGTGGCAAGGGGATCCACTTGGGTAACGCCCACAACACAACTTGAAAACTATAAAAGGGGCTCTGAGGACAGGGCTGTCCTCAACCCCGGGGCACTCAGTCCAGTAAGGACGCCTCGGGGCTGTGGCCTGGTGCCCAGCCAGCTGCACCCAGGGTTCCAGGGCCGCCTTCTCAGTGCCCTGACCTTCCTACCCCTTCAGATGCTGCCACCTTTGGGGAATACAGGTCACGGGCGCCCCCGCTTCCAGGCGCTGCCGGCGCCCAACCCGGGGTGTTTCCAGCAGCCTCTGCCAGTGGCCAGGTGGGACCGGTCCTCAGACAGGACGCCCAGGGGAGCAGGGAGCCAGGGATGGGCCCCAAGGCAGGCGGCGTGGAGCCAGGGTTCAAACCCACATCCGACCCCAGACCTGCACGCTGTGCCCCGCAGGACCTGTCTCCTTATCCTTATATGATAGATCAGTGGTGTTTCAGTCACTTTTAGATGACTGGGGAATTTTTTGTAATAATATATTTTTCGCATATTATAGTTAAGTATGTTGCAGAACATTTGAAAAATAAATGAAAATGAAAAGGGAACTAAAGTCAATCAGTGACCCCCACTCGAGGGCCAGCTGTCGTTGTGGTGTTTTTCTGGTTGTGTCTTGGTCACATTCTTAGGTTTGTACCGAATACACACTTTGAGAACCTACATTTTTTTTTTTTTTTAACTAACAATCGTTAACGTCATTGTTTGTCAACATCCCTTTTGAAGGCTGGCTGATGCCCCATGCCAGGCAGGAATCATGTGTTTTTGTTTTTGTTTTTTTTTGTGGTACTTGGGCCTCTCACCGTTGTGGCCTCTCCCGTTGCGGAGCACAGGCTCCGGACGCGCAGGCTCAGCGGCCATGGCTCATGGGCCCAGCCGCTCTGCGGCATGTGGGACCCTCCCGGACTGGGGCATGAACCCGCGTCCCCTGCATCGGCAGGCGGACTCCCAACCACTGCGCCACCAGGGAAGCCCCAGGAATCATGTGTTTTTAGCAGCTTCAGTATTGGGCGTTCACCTTCCTGTTTGTTTGGGGTTTTAGTTTGTTTATTGTAAATAGTGCCGTGATGAGCAGAAAGCTTAGAGCTTACTTCAGATTCTTTTTTGCTAAGAAATGTCGTTCCTGTGTCATGTCAGGCCCTGGGGGACACGGGGACATGGCCTGCATCTCTGTGACAGGACAGGGTGGTTGATGGACACCCAGGGAGGACGGGCAGGGCGGGGGCTGGGCAGTGAGCTGCAGGAGAGCCTGCAGCTGAGGCCCCGGGGCTCACCGGGTCTCTCCACCTCCTTTGCTGGCCTTTGCTTCTCCCCTTAAATGTCTGTATCCCCAGGGCTCTGCCGACCTCCCCTCCTGACCCGTCACACTTTCCCGCCCCTCTCCCCCAGAGCTGAGCCTCCAGCCAGACCTTTAGAGCCTCCTGGACGCTCCCCCTGACCCCCAGGCACCGCATCCCAACACATCCAAAGAGGAGGGTCATCTCTCTTCCACCGGGCACCTCTTCCCGTGTCCCAGTGTAGGTACATGGTGCCACCCGCCACCCAGTGCCCAAGCCAGGAACGTGGGTGTCGCTCTTGTCCGCATACCTCACCCACACTTTTCCCCAAGACACCCCTTCTCTCCATCCCACCCCACGCTGTGTGCAGACCTCCCCCTCCTCCTCCCTCCAGAGGGACCGTCCTCCAGCCTCTAATCGCCCCCTCCACCCATCCCCCATGAAGGATCTGTTTAATCACAGGTTTAATCACACGCCCCTCCTCTGCTCCCCTTTCCCCTCAGCCGAAGCCCAAGGCCCTCAAAGGCTGAGGCTCATCACTCTCTGCCTCTCACCTCCACGCCTTTGCACATGCTGTTCCATCTGCAAGTAACGCCTTTCCATGCACTGTCTGCCTGATGAGTTTCTGCTCACCCTTCGAGGCTCAGCGCCCACATCCTGCCCTTCAGGCAACTTCCACTTTTCCTTCCCATTTCCTTTTCCCCAAGAACTTACCCCTCCTTCCCTCATACTTACATTCTGTGTAACCTCTATGGAAACAGTCACTCAATATTGCAATATTCACTCAGAATTATAACTGTTAAAAGGCACAGGTATTGGGACTTTGGGTTGTAAATGACAGAGGGCCCACTTCAGACTGGCCCAAGTGAAATGGGATTATCAGCTCATATGACCTCAAAGCTTCAGGCGTGGCTGGGTCCAGAGGCTCCAGTGACGACCCCAGGGCCGTCCCTCTTCCGCTCTCAGTCCGGCTCCTTGTCAGGGGCCTGTGTGAAGCACCAGCTTGTATGTCTCAGGTCTGAGCTCAAGCTTAAGTCCAGAGGTTCCCTCTCCCAACGACACCAGTGAAGTCGGGCTTCCTCTGAGGGCCCAGCTCGAGTCCGTGGCCGATCCTGAGCTGGGAGAAGAGTCAGCCCCACCCACACCCCAGGCGCCGAGGGGATGCAGGGGTGAACGCAGGACGGGCGGCTCGGGGCAGGGAGACGGGTGGCGGGCCACCACAGCCCCAGGATGTGCCCATTCCTTTCCTCCAGGCGGGAGACGTGGCTCTTTCTCCCCTTGGACCCCCACTGCCTGGACGGGCCGGCATCAGTCAGCGTTTCAGTCCGCGTTTTATGGAGGAAGCGGCAAGTGGGTAGAGAATTAGTGCCGCTTTGTGATCAGGGAACCGTCCTGGCCCCCGGGCCGGGGGCGGGGCCGCGATGCTGCACTTCTGGCCGTCAAGGGCACACACAGCCCTGCTCAGCTTGTAGATACCCAGGAGGACCTGGGAGGAGACCAGCCCTGCAGACCAGCCCCTAGAGATGCTGTCAGGTGGCATGGGGGGTGCTGCCCCCTTCATACGGATCTCCCAGGGAGCAGTGCAAATCACCAAAGACAGACAGACAGACACACCCTCACACACACAGACACACACACAGAAGGGCAGGTGAGCCTTCTGGAAAGGAAGGGAGCAGTTACCAGCCCAGCAGTGGCCACAAGCAGGTCCCCAGTGTACCCTGACCCAGCCCGTGAGCAGGGCCGACCCCGCCACCTGCCCTGTGCCCACCTGCCCGCCTCCCTGGCATCAGCATGGGGCTTCCCAGGCTGGGGCGCCCAGACACCCCGGGGCCAAGGGAGGGTCTCAGGTGGGCAGCTTTTCTTTCATAACCATATTTATTTGAATATTTCTCGGTGGTCTAACCAGCCTGTCAGGTCCACGATTTGTAATAGTGACTGGAAGTTTTGCTTTTAAATGAAAATTATTTTAGACTTAGAGGAAACTATTAATCAAATAATACAAGCAGGGTGAGAGATGGGAGCCGCTGTGGGGTCTGTACAAGCCGCCGGGGCTGCGGGGGCCACCGCCTGCTCTCACTTGCACCCGGCGGGCAGGCGAGGGGGCTGTGCGGAGGCCTTGGCCTGGGTCTCCCGACTCCAGGCCCAGCCAGGCTTGAGAGCAGCAGCGCCCAGCCTAGCTGAGGCTTTCGGAAGAGGCTGAGCTTGGGTCACCTGCCCCAAGTCCCACAGCTAGCGGCAGAGGTGGCTTCTGGTCTTGACCGCCGGGCTGCACTGCCTGCCGAGAAGGTGCAGCCGCTTGAGGGGGGCGGAGACGGTGTACCGCACGTGTCGGGAGAGGGAGGGGCCCACCGCCCCGCACACGCTCGGACCCTTCACCTCTGGCTCGGCGTCTGGGGCTGGTCCTCCTGTCCTGCCGCCCACGCGGGCCTTGGGCCGGCCAGCGCTGCCCCACCTGCACCTTCCCACCCACCCTGCATCCCGCGGGAACTGGCTCCCAGGCTCCTGAGTGGAGGCTCCCGGGACCGTCTGCCCCCGCTTGCTCTCGCCCTCTGGGTGATCAGGTCGCCAAGTCGAGTCCCAGTCCCGCAGAAGCCGACACACCCTGCAGCGCTGGTCTCCATGCCTCCTCCCTCCCGCCAGCACATCCCAAGTGCCGCCAGCATCTGCGGGGCCCCGGCTCCCTCGCTTCTCCCGGGCGGGCTCCTGGGACCGGGCGTCCTCGGCAAGCCTGGCACGGCAGCGGGAACACAGAGACCGATCCCCCAGGACAGGGGACAGGACACGGGTAGTAACCGGTGCACAGCAGACGGGGTGTGCCCAGCCCCCAGAAGCCCGCCCACGTTTCAGAGATCATTGCTGTGGCCGCTTGCTCCCTTCCTCAGCTCCCTGAACGTGTTGGGGCGGGGCGGGGATGCCAGGGCTGTTCACAGCCTGTGGGACCCTCCCCAGCTGCAAGAGCCGAGTCCACGCCTGTGCTTTGGCAACTGCACAGGAGAGCCTGTGGATTAGGGATTCCAGGATTCAGTGTCCTGAGTGGATGTTGAGGGCGAAAGAGCTTCATGGAAAATGACACGTGGCGTGATTCCATTTATGTAAAGTCTAGAAGCATGCATGAGTGTTCCTGCCGTTTGTGAGTACCTAGCTCCGTAGGAAAACTGCACGGAGAGAGTTGCTACAGGAGTGAGTTCACTGTGGGGTGTGAGGAGGGGGGCTGGTGTGGGGATGGAGCAGAGGTGGCCATGGCTGCCATCAGACCCACTGGGTTCCAACTCTCATAGTGGGTGGGGCATACCCAGAGCTCACTGTCTGCATCTTTATGCCTTTTGGTGTATTTACTTTTTAATTTCGTAACTTAATATGATACCACTTTTTAAGGTCTGCATAGTACTTGATACTTCCCACAGGCACGTGTATGTAGCTGAATGCATAGGAAACATCTGGAGCATACATCCTGACAGATGACAGTGGGCACCTCTGCAGAGGTGGGCTACAGCAGTGAGAATTGGGGGAGTGGTCAAGGGGACCTTGTTTTGTTTAAGGAGAAGAGATTTTCATGTTATTTATGAATTTAAGATTGATCCTTTAAACCGTAAAGCTTAAGCAAGAATGAAAAAAAATTCCAGGCCTTGAAGGATTTGTGATTCTGAGATTTGAAGAGTCAGAATGTAGATGGGAGGATGCTGGGACCCCTCCCCACCCCCTCCCCCACCAGCAGTGGCCTGGAAGGTCCCGTGACCTGGGGATCTGCTCCAGCCCTCTGTGTCCTTCCTCCATCACACGCTGTTGTGCTCCAGCCCTCTGTGTCCTTCCTCCATCACACGCTGTTGTGCTCCTTTCACGGTGGGGACAGATGGGGGCAGTGGCCCCAGGTTGCAGGAGCAGTATGCTCTCTGTGTGAATGTGCCTGTCCGCCTGCAGGGTGGAATTTTCCAGTGGAGGCGGGAAGCCCTGAGTGTGAAACGTTTTCCTACCACCTTTGGCCTCTGCTTTCTCCTCCCAGTCTGGGTTCCTTCCAGGGGTCCACAGTGACCAGGTCGGGGGCAGGGGGTGAATGCCGGCATTTCCGGAGTGACCCAGAGAGTGGGTGACTGCTGGGGTGAGGACCTGTCCCAACGCCAGTTCCGATGTGCCCCAGTCCCGGGCCTGCAGGAGGGCGTGGGTGGGTGAGCCTGCCTTTGGAGAGGCCGGCTGACCTGTGCTCCCCACCTCAGGCATCTGGTTACGGTTGGGAGAGCCCCACCAACTGCTCAGTACAAAGTCCTGCAGCCCCACTTCCTCGTTGTGTGCCCTTGGACCCGCTCATGACCTCAGCCTTCACATCTGGAAAGTGTGCTGACAAACCCACCCTCCGATGGTGATGGTGCAGGCGTGGTGTGATGCAGGCAAAGCCCCCCCCCCCACACACACACGCCTGCACATGTGGGCACGCCTCCTTGCTGAGTGACCGTTGTCACTTTCCAAAAGGACAAGCCTGTGGGTCTCTAATCTCAGCTCGACAATTTTCGGAGACTCCCTTGCACCTGACCGTGTGCTAGAAACCCACCTTCGTGCCTTGTAAACACCTACAGTCGGCATTTGCGTCTGATCTCCGGGGTCTTCTCCATTTGCCTTATTTCGAAATAACAGACTAACATGTAAGAAACACACATGTAACTTTGTGAGGAGGAAGTGTCAAAAAGCAGTGGGCGTGCAGGTGATATCATGACCCCCAGGGAGGCTCCAGGGTTCTGAAAGTGGAGACCCAGGAAAGGGACATCAGGTCCTTCTGAAAGTGGAGACCCAGGAAAGGGACATCAGGTCCTGCCATCAGGTCCACCCACCGCACTCCTTTGAGCCTCAGTTTCCTCCTCTGGAAAATGGATGTGATAAAATAATCCCCACTCTGAGGAGGTCCTGAGGAGAGATGCTAGGGCCCAGGCCTGGAAGCCACAGAGATGGGGGTTTGAGTCCTGGCTCTGCCATGCAGGGAGGTGAGCCCCCTCTGAGTGGGGAGCCTCTGAGGAGTCACTAAACATCGGAGCTGAAACAAAACCAGCCTCGTGGTCATAGTTGTTGTGATTTTTGCGTTGTTCTTAAAATCTTGTGCAGCTGCAGTGTGGGGAGAGGTGGGTGGGCTCTGCCACAAGTTCAGCCCACTTACCTGACAGGCTTCTTCTCGGGGAGTGAAGTACCTGCTGGAGGAAGATGGGTCCTTGACAGGTGTCATTCAGGAAGCCTCTTGCAGCTCTGATGCCCTTCACCTCCGTGGCCCAGCCCTCATCTGTACTGCTGCTCCGTGTGAGGGTGTACAGCCAGAACTGGCTCCCAGTCCCACCCCTGCCACTCTGTGCTGTGCAACTTCAGGCAAGTCACTTGCCTTCTCTGAGTTCTGTTTCCACCACTGTAAAGGAAAGACTAAAACAAAACTAGACGATGCAGCAACCCTCCTTCACCTAAATTCAGCGGGTCTGAAAGCCCAGAGAAAATGGGAAGGAGAGAATGGCCTTCTGAGTTGCTACCAAGGGGCCGGGGCATTCCTACCCATTTGCTCATGTAGTTGTCCCAGTGAGGAAGTTTTGCAAGAGCTTAAGTGCCGAGACTTTGGAGCCAGACTGCCCTGGTGTGCCGCCCACCAGCTGTGTGACCCTGGGTCAGTTGCTGAACCTCTGGCTTTAGTTTCCTCTTCTGTAAAATCTTATATCCCACTGAGGTTGTTATGAGGATTATAATGCGCTTAAAAATTATATGTGTGTATATATATATATATATATATATGTATGTATATATGAAATAGATTTGGAGTTCCTGGTTTACATGTGAGGAAACAGACTCTGACCAGTTTAAAGTGAATCTGGGAGAGGAGGATGGATGGCGACCTTCTCATCGTCACCTCCCGGGGACTCACTCACTCCAGCCACACTGGCGTCCTCAAACGTACTCAAACACACTAAGCTCATTTCTGCCTCAGGACCTTGACACTAGATCTTCCCTCTGCCTGGAATGTTCCCCCGCTAGATCTTCCATCATACATGTCTCAGCCCACGTGTGCCCTCCCTGACCCCCCCTACCTCTGATGTGAGGGAGGGGGCTTCCCTCCCTCCCCTCCCCCTCCCTCCCGCCTTCTGCTTTATTTTTATCCTGATCCTTATTACTATGCAAAATTATGTCTTTGATCTTTGACTACATGTTGACTTCCTGTTTCCCCCGTAGAATGCAAACGGGGCATTCTAATGAATGAATGAGGGCGGATAACTTTGCCTTATTCACCACTGGGTTGCCAGTCCCACAGCAGTGCCTTTGGAATGAGTGAGTGAGTGGGTAAATGAATGAGCGGGCACCACAGCTAGACCAGAGATTTCGCTAGCCCCAGGACATGGCCGGCACGAATGATAGCAGCTCCGCATCTGTGCGGCTGATGTGTGTGGTAAGCCCTCCCGGAACCCTGTGACACAGCTGCTGTGATCCCAGTTTACAGTATCATAGATCAAGGCTCCCAGAAGAGAGGCGGCTTGCCCAAGATCTCAGGGCCTTTGAGAGGCAGAGCCAGTCTGGGAATCTGTCGGCCTGACTCCAAGACGCCAACCCCGTGCACTCCGTGCCTCGCACGTCTCCGTCGCAAAGGCAGAGAAGCCACCCTGGGAAGCAGCGTCATCGTAGGCTCCGGGGCAGCGCATGCATTTTGGGAACAGATTTACAGGTTCCGAGTGCCGGCCGTGGCGCGGGCGCTCTCCGCCTGGTGGGTGACTTTGCTGCGAGGGCGCCACTGGGCGGCCGCGCCTGATGCTGCGGTTGCCATGGCGACGAGCGCCTCGGCGATTGGTCCAGCGCGGCCGCACTACGTAGCTCCTGGGGCGCGGGGGAGTCTCTGCGCCGGTCCCTCCTCCGGATGCTGCGAGAGCAAAGCGGGTGCGGACACTCCCCCAGCCCTCCCCTCCCCGCGGCGCCCCGCCACCCCGGATGTGCGGGAGGGAAAAAGCCCGAGGTGGTCTCAGGTAGCAGCGAGGCCCACGCCCCCCCCCCACGCCCAACCTGGCGACCATGGTGACTCGACGTCTTCGCAGGCTGCCAGGCTCGGCGTGAGCCCTGCGTTACCTGGGCCCCCCGTAGCCCGCTGCTGCCACCCCCTGCTCCTGGCCCAGCCTCCGTGGAGCAGCCTGCCACCCCCGGGAATGTGACTCGCCCTCGATTTAATTTCATTCCCTTCCACTTCTCGCCTGAGCATCGCGCTCCTCCAACCACGTTGAGCCTTCACCACTGGAGAGGGAGAGAGAAGGGAAAACTGCCCCCAAACAGGATGGCGTGCAGAAGACGCTATTTGTGAGTATAGGTGGCAGGTTTATGCCTGGGACTCGAGGCCAGAGGGGCCGCAGCCCAGCCTGGAGCTGGAGCGGGGGCTCTGTGCGGGGAGGGGTGGGTTGCTGTGCAGGTGGCTTGCAGAGGGAGGTGGCCTCCAGGCAGAGATGCCAGCATTTGTTCCCTGCAGTGGAGGTGTTTGTCAGTGGTGACGATGAGGAAAGGCTGTTAGTCAGCAGGACTCTGTTGGGCTGTAAAATTCCCTGTCTCTGAGGGTACGTAGCACCCCAAATCTACGTACAGGGTCCCCCGACCTGCTGCTACCATTGTGGCGTTTGGTACAGCCCACCTGTGTCCATTTGGAAAATGCTTCTCGTGCCCGGCTCTTCAGTCACCGCTGATGGAAGGTTGGCAGGAAGGTCAGGGTGGGCACAGGGTGCTGTGCCCTCCAGGGACAGGTGAAGGTCCAGCCTGCCCTTGTGAGCAGGGAGCAACAGTTTCCCTCTGTGCCACCCAGGTGTTCTGTGGGCCAGAAGCAAACACCTGTCTGCTGGGCCCCAGGCCAGCGGCAGAGGCTGTGAAAGTCTGCACGGGGCAGTGACATCACAGGTCCGGGTATTTATGGAAAGCCAAGCCTGGGCCTCGTTAAGCCAGGCTTCCTGGGGCGTCACATTAGAATGCCAGCTTCCCTCGCAGCTCTCCGGGGCTCTGCGATGTTCTGTTCTGGGGTGCGCAGCCTTTGGTCTCTGGCCTCACAGGACCCCTCCTCTGGGACCAGAAGCCATAGGGGTTGAGACACAGACCCACGTCTCCTCCTGCCCTAGGTACCTTGCACAGGCCAGGCCTCTTGGGGCTGTTCAGTGACCTCAGACCTTGTAAGATCAGAGGGCAGAGCTGGACCCTCAGGCTGGGTTCAGTCCCCCGGACTGGAAAGGTGAGGCCTGGAACATTATGTAGGGGGACATCTGGGGGGCACTCCAAGGGCTTGAACCCCCCTATACCATGACAAGGGCCGCTGGACCCCCTAGTGAAGCCGCACCCACTCCCCTCCATCAGGGGACAGACAGCTCTCTCGCTAACGGAGCGTGAAGGAAAGGAAACATTGCTCCTGCCACTGTGTCAGCCGGCCGGGCGGGAGCCCCTGGGGTCATGAGGGTGGCCTGGGTCTGTGGTTGGCTATGATGTTTATTTGCTTTTTAAGTGGAAAAGCCCACGGGTTGGTTTGTTGATGTGAGCAGAACACGCCAGAGTTCTCCCTCCCTGTGACAAGGCCCCGGCTTTTCTGGGAAACAAATAGTAAATCCTTTCCCGGCACGGAACTTCTGCTCTTGCTGGGAATAGGTCCGAGGCAGCCATCTTTTTTCTGCCACACCTTTGCCTGGGCCCAGGAGCCCGATGTCAGAGAAATTCTCAACTCTCAGGGACTGTTAAACCCCGGGGGAGAGGGGGTGTCATCAGGGTGAAATGTGACGTCGGATGTTGCCTGCACTAGGCCCAGCGCCTGGTCTCGGTGGAATCCGCACAGCAGCCTTGGCTGGGCGGACACTAAGACTCCCATTCTAGAGGTGGGGAAACTGAGGCTCAGCAAAGCTCCCCAGGAAACTTGGAGTGTCCTGGCCTGAGGGTGGGGGTCTCAGCCCAGGCTCTGCGCTAGAAGCACTGGAGAATTTTTTAAAGCTCCCATGCCTCAGTCCCATCCCCAGAGATTCCAGTTTATGCGTCCGGGGAGGGCCCAAGCCTCAGGATCGTTTTAGTTCTCCATGGGATTTTGATGCACAGCTGTGGCTGATGTTCACAGATGCAACCATTTCCCTTGGCATCACTGCCCAAACCTATCCGATCGTGATTCTGCTGAGGACACAGCTACCATACTGATTTCAGTACCCCTCCTGGATACCAGTACAGACTCATTCGGTCTGCCGGGAGCCCAGGAACCTGCATTTTTAACACATGGCCCCTGGAAGGACCCACAGACCACGCCTGTCTCACCTGCTCACCTGGGAGAGGGGCTGGGCTGGTGGGAAGGGCAGCGCGTCAGGCACTCTGGGCTCCCTGCCTCCCTCCTGTGGGTCTCTTCATGCTGCCCTGGCTTTCAGGCTCCCACAGTCTGGCAGCACAACACCCAGGCCGTCCCCCCTCGTGCTGCCACCAAACCCACAGGCACCAGAGATTGCAGAGAGACTGGGGAGGGGGTGGCTGAAGAGGAGGGGTCACACTGCTTTATAGAAAGATTTGGGGACCAGAACCAGGGGTATCCCTCACCTGCCGTTCCAACCTTGTTCCCCGGGCTTTCAGTGTGGGGAGGGCTGGGGAGTTGAGTGTTTCCAGATGCTTAACTTTCAGGACAGCTGGAGATGCCAGCCCAGGACCACCGTAGCCACCATCAGAGCTGCACTACTGGGCTTCGAGGCTTCTCATGCCACTTGCCTCATTGGTTCTCGCCACTACCATAAAGTGGGGCGTTAATGATCCCATTTTACAGAGGAGGAAACTGAGGCTCAGAAAGGGGTAGCAACTTGACTGAGGTCTCATGGCTGCTTCCTGCCATGCACTTGGCGGTACATCCCTTCCTCAGTATGCCGCACAGCAGGCCTGGACACACGTGCTCCAGAAGGAGCCCTGCCAGCGACCCGCCCCATCCCTTCCCCGCCTCCCTGTCCTCCAGTCTCTTCCCCTCCACCTCTTGGGCTCCCAAGAGAGCTTTGGAATCTAGACTGCGTAGGCACTGAGAGGAGGCGGGTCCCCACCTGGGAGCTCAGGCGCTGATGGAGGTGGCCGAGTGAACGGGAGAAGGGGTGACAGCGGGAGCGGGAGAAGATTTATTAATGAGATGGGGAAATCGTGAGGCCTCCAAGAGTCAGTTCCTTAATCAGATTTGCTAACAACCGAGGCCATTACTGTACTGACAGCTTAATTAATGGTGTCTTAATTAATGTCAGCCCCCTCCCAACAGTAACTACACCTAACACGGGCACGTCACTTCCTGCTACTGGAATGCAGGGAGTCGGGCTGCAGGGAGTTTGCAGTGAGTGTGTGAGACTCTTGGAGCTGCTGGCGGGGAGGGGGCTGAAGTGAGGCGCTCATTTATAATTCATTCATTCATTTGCTCATTCATTCATTCACTCTGCCTGGAGCCGCCAAATCTAGATGGCAGATCCCACCCTGACATTCCCCCGCCCCTTCCCTGCCCAGCACTGTCTCCATCTGGCCTGCCGCTGTGTCCCTACTTGGGGGTTGGTTGGTCCATCTTGGCCACTAGAGTGTCAGCTGCACCAGGGCAGAGAGGTTGACAGTGTGTTAGCTGCTGCATCTCCAGCACCTAGAAAAGCACTGGGCATATAGTAGTTGCTCAGTAAATCTTTGTTGGTTAAATGAATGAGGGATCTTGTGCCAGGCATTGCCCTAAGCAAGGGGGTGCAGAGCCCAGTAAGAAATAGTTTCTGCCTTCTGGCAGCCTGCAGGCCATGAACAGAAGGTGTCAGTATAGAGTGCCAAGGGCCGGGACAGGACGATGACCCGGAGGTGGGGAGTGTTCCTGCAACCCACAGCAGGCGTGGAGGGTGAAGGGAGGTTGCCAGGTGGTCAAAGAGGGGAGGGCGCTCCAGGTATGCAAACCTCAGGCCTCAGGTTGCAAGCATTCTGCAGGCGCTAGCTCATTTGACCTTCACAGAGACCCTGGGAAGTGGGGCTGTTGTTATCCCCTTTGTACAGACAGTGCGACTGAGTCACCAAATAACTTGCCCCAGTGAGGGGTAGAGCTGGGCTTGCACGCAGACAGGGCAGCCCCAGAGCCCGGCTCTAGTGCTCTGTGATGTACCGCAGGCTTTTACTCCAAGTGGTCGGGTCTGCCTCCAGCCCCGCACCCCTGAGGGTGAGCAAGGAAGTGAGAGGTGAGCCCGGAGGTGTGGGCGGGGCCAGGACAGGAGGCGGAGGGGCTCTCCCTGCAGGCAGGGGCCGTGGGCAGCCACGGAGGGCTCTGATCTGAGGTGGCGGCCGCAGTTACATCGCTGGACTGTAGAAGGAAGTTGGGGTAGGGAGACCGGGCAGGGCTCTCAGCCATCCTTTTCCTGTGCCCGCAGCGGGGCACACGTGTCCCCGGAGAGCAACAGTGTCCTCATCCCAGGCCCTCGACCCTCCGCACCGCCTGGGGCCGTCCGCAGCTGCTGCCCGCAGGTCTGCTCAGGGCCGGCCCGGGAGCCAGGGTGGTCCCCAGGAGGCCCCGGCTCATGGCCTGCCAGGCAGCTCTGTGGCCCGGGTGAGAGGGACCCAGCCCCTCTCCACTGTGAGGCTGACCTTCCCACTCAGTTCCGGTCTGGCCTGGCTGGTGCCCAGGGGTGTGGACAGGGACCCCCAGCTCGCCCTGAGGGACGCTACCAAGCCGGGACCGGGGTGGGGCTCGTCCTTGCCGCCCGCCCTTGGCAAAGCGCTTTCCTGCAGCATCTCCTGTGGGGTCTGTCCTTCCTCCGCAGACCCCACTCTTCAGCAGCCCCATTCTGTCCGCCCTTGAGGGAAGACGCAGGTACACAGAAGGTGGGCAGACAGCAGGGCCAGAGGGCGGCCAGGCAGAGCCGGGTGACAGACACGGCCCCTGGTGCCTTGTCCCTCATCAGGTTCCTGACCCCCGGCCACGGGGTTCTGCCCCTCCCCCCGTGCGTGCTCCCCCGGGAACTAGAACGTGGCCACGGCTCCGGCCCTCGTCCAGGGCGCTGAGGGTGCAGTGTCTGGCAGCGGCAGGGAGCCCAGCACCTGGGGCCTGCGGATGAAGTCGGTTTTGTCTCCACCTGCAGGGACCTAGGAGGCATTGTGGCCAGGTGCTAAGTGCCCACCAGGCTCACCTTGAGGCTGCTGCTTTCCCCAAAGCCGGTGTCTGCTCCGCCCTCCCCCCCCGCCCACCTGCTCACTGGCTCTTGTTCTCTCTCTCTCCCTCCACTCACCCCTGCCCCTTGGTCTCTGAGGCCCTGGCCCTCCCTGGAGCTCACAGAGCAGGGGAAGGATGCTGCGCTCCAGCTCTGCCCCTGCCTTGCTGTGTGACCCTGGGCCAGCCTCTTGCCCTCTCTGGGCCTGTGACCTCATCTGGAACGAGAGCGGCAGGGTCAGCTTTTGACGGTTCTGTTATGCGGACTCACACAGGAGGTGGAGGGGAGAGGGACCAGGGCCTACCGGAAGCAGAAACTGAGTTTCAGACATTCTGGCTCTTTCACACACAGCCCGTCCTGTGTATCACTTGTGGTCCCCGGGGGCGGTCGTCATCCACCGGCTCATTCATTCACTCACTCCACAGTGGTTGTCAGGCACCCAGCCTGTGTGCTGGGCCAGGCCCTGCCGCCTGCAGCTGACAGTCTCAAGCGGGGACACACCTCAAATAGGGCCCCAGAGGCCCACCCCACGCCCGTCCTGCCTGCCCTTTCGGGAGAGCCCTTGTTGGTCCCTCTGCCGGGAGGGCCCTTTCTCCCCCTCACCTCAGACCTCGAGATGCGATCACGCCTCTCTCCCGACTCCCCAGGCAAATTGTCTCCTCGCCGAGTTCCCCGTCACTGGTCCTCCCCTTTGCCACAGTGCAGGCCCCTCTGTTGTTCCCAGCCACCTGCTTCTCTGTCTCCCCCACCGACTGGGACCTTCCCAGGCAAGGCCCTGCCTTTGTTTCCTGGCATCCGTGTAGGCCCTGGCCTGGCAAGACACCAATAACCTTCTTTTTAAAATTGTGGTAAAACACACATAACATAAAATTTACCAGTTTAGCCGTTTTTAAGCGTGCAGTTCGGTGGCATTAAGTTCATTCACACTGTTGTGCGGCCATCACCACCGTCATCTCCAGAACTTTCTCATCTTCCCAAACTGAAGCTCAGACCTCACTAAACACGAGCCCCCCTTCCCCTGCCCCAGGCCCCGGGCACCCACCATCCTCCTTTCTGTCTCCGTGGATTTGACTGCTCTAGGGACTCATATAAGTGGAATCACGTAGTATTCGTCTCTCTGTGATTGGCTTATTTCGCTTAACATAATGTTTCCAAGGTTAATCCACGTTGTAGCCTGTGTCAGGATTTCCTTCCTTTTAAGGCTGAATAATATTCCACTGTGTGTATAGACCACACTTTGTTGATCCGTTTGTCTGTCTGTGGACACGTGTGTTGCTTCCACCTTTTGGCTACTGGGAATAATTGAACATGGGTGTTCAAATATATCCTTGAGACCCTGCTTTCAATTCTTTTATGTATATACCCAGAAGAATTGCTGGATCATATGGTAATCCTATGTTTAACTTTTTTGGGGAACCTCCATACTGTTTTCCACAGCAGCTGCACTATTTTACATTCCTGCCACCATTGCACAAGGATTCCAGTTTCCCCATATCTTCGCTCACACTTGCTATTTTGTTTTGTGTTTCTTGTTTGTTTGTTTGTTTTTGCGATAGCAGTCCTCAGGGTGTGAAGTAGCACCTCATTGTGGTTTGGATTTACCCTTTCTTGAATAAAGGCAGGTGTGAGTGGTAAAGTTCAGCCTCCTCCTCTGCTGATGGACCCCTGGCATTGTCTGGGGAGGGCTGGGTCTACTGGACACCTGCTGGCTGATGCCTCCACTGCCTTGTCCAAGTTTCTGTCCTAGGGGAGGGGGGGGGCGTGGGCGAGAGGCTCTGGTCTCCCCACCAGAACCCAGTCCTCCAGGATATAAGTAGCCCAAGGAGTTGGGTCCTTGGGGGTACGTGACACGCAGTAGGTGCTCAGTTTTTAATCACACCAATAATACCTGCTTCCATCTTTTTTGGCTGTTCTTTGTTTATTTGTATAATTGAGAGATAATTCATCCACATGGTACAAAAATGTCTGTACACAGTGCAAAGGCGCCTCCCTCCGCTGTCCCTCTGCCCAGAGGCCACCACTGTGTCCACTTTCTTGGGGTCCTTCTGGGGAAGTTCTGTGCGTCGATGTAAATACTTTATTGTTGAAGTGCTTCAGCCACCCAGCCAGTTACACAAAGAGTTTCCAATCGCTGCTTTGCAGTTCTGGATTTGAGGGCCCACTGGGGGGACCTGGTAACCAGCGAGCCCTTGAAGGAGGTGATGTTCTCCCTCTAGCGGGAAGCCCTGACCGGTGGCTGGCAGAGTGGTCTCCATGAAGGAAGCAAAGCCGCGGCAGGAGAGCGGAGGTGGGCGGGTCTGGTCCTGCTGCATCCGAGGATAAGATCACACCAGGCCTCCCAGCAGCCTGTTTGTCCTGGGCTGGCTGTCGGTCCAGATCCGTTCTTCTTGCACATTTATTAGCTTCTGTTCAGCGCTGGGCATGGACGGCATCCTGGGGGGCAGCGACCCCTGCCCAGAGGACACAGACACAGGTGGAGTTGCCAGTGCGGGGTTAGACAGTGTGCTAGGGGCTTTCAGCGGGGGCCGCCGGGCACGTGGACGGCATTCAGGGTGGATGCAAGGAGAGGTGTCTGGTTGGTGGAGCCCGGGGAGCCCATTCCCTAGGGTGTAGGGGGCAGCCCTGCACAGCCGAGACCTGCGAATGTCTCCCCAGATCCTCATGAAAGTGAAAATCCGCGCGTGGTTATCTGAACCTGCGCCTCACTCCACGTGACACCTAAACCACTAAACACATTTCTCGTGATTGTCAGTACATTGACCTTTCCAGGAATGCGGCTGCTGTCCTCACAGTCAGGGGAAGATCAGACTCTGATATGTTCAGAGCTCTGCCAAGAGCTGTCACCACTGAGAGCATCACGGCACCGAGGGCGGCGTCCCTCGTGGCACCCGAGTGGCGAGCAAACCCCTGTACCCGCCTGGGTGTGTAGCCGCTGTCACCTAGAGGGGCGGGCGACTGACCGCCTCCCTGTGTGCCCACCCCTAATACGCAGGTCACTTCATTATAAAGTGCTTTCCTGTTTTTCTCTCTGTATTGTTACAACTAGGGCATTCTGTTGATTTTTGTTTTAAAATATGTGTGTAGATAGATCATATGATTCATGAACTTCATTTTAGACCAGAGAAAGGGTAGCACAGGTTGGAGCTATCAAGACGGGGGGTTGGACGAGGGGTCTTTGCGGTGACGGAACTATTGCGCGTCTTGACGTGAACATGCACATAGAACCACGTGGAACTAAGCCCTCCCTCCGCTACAGAGACACACGAGTATGCATGAAACAGGAAATCTGTCCAGGATGGTGGCTGGTACCGTCAGCATTGTGCTGGTGATGTTGTCCTGTAGTTTTGCAGGACGTTGGGGGAAACAGGGTAAAGTATAGATAGGATCTCTCTGTATTATTTTTAACACCTATAAGTGAATCTACAGTTATCTCAAAATTAAAAGTTTAATTGGAGAAGAAAGGCCTGGGGCAGGTGTTGGGTCTGATGACTGGACCCTTGGTGACTGTGGGACAGGAAGGCTAGCGACCACGCCACACCCTGTCTCAGTGCCTCCATGGGAGGCCTGTGTGGTCACAAGGCTTCTCCCCAAGGCTGAACCCCACCAGGGCACTGGGACCAGCCTCCTCCCTTTAGTTGCCAGCTGGGGCCTGGTCGGTCCCTGGCACCCAGTTTGAGACCTTGGAGCAGGGTCTGGTCCATGCTCCCAGAGCCCCTGGCAGAGCTGGGACCCAGGCTCCCTGCCTCCCACCCCGAGCTGCCCTCGGCCGGGCGGCCTGCTCCCTGGACCTGCGGGACTGCCCTGCTGCCCAGTGCCGTCAGCACAGCGGTAGTGCGGGCAGCTGGCTCTCCCGCCCTCAGTCCCCACGTCCCTCCTCCACCCAGCAGCAGGAGCTGGGACAGACGCAGACTGACCGTTCCTTCGAGTGCCATTTTGAAGACTAAAATTAATGCAGCCAACTAAAACTGAAAGGTTAAAGCAAGCGCGTGTTCTTGATGGGTCTGTCCTCCTGCACGTTGACCGTTCAGTGGCTCGGCTTCTGGCAGAGGGACTCGTCACGGGTTGTAGGGCAGCCGGGACGAGGCCGGCGAGGCTGCGGGCAGCAGGGTCCAAGCCAGCCTGCGCATGGTGCCGGCTCGGGGCCCGGCCCACCCGTACCTCGGGACCAGGCTCACTGGACAGACCCAGCGGGGTCCCTGGCCTTCCCTCCAGTTTATCCGATTTCCAGGGGATGAGCTGGGGACCTGAGGGCTCCAGGAGCCCGAGATGCCCCCTGCTCCCTGTTCCCAGAAGTGCATGACCCCGGAGGAGTCCCCGTGAGAGGGTCCCATCGGAGCAGCCCCCGGGCTCCTCGGGCGGCGGTCAGAGTGTGGCTAATTTCATTCCTCATCAAGCTGGTCCTGGCATCTGTTTGGAATGGTTAATGAGGGAAGCAGTACGTTTTTAATCAGTGCGGCTCTCGCTGGAATCATCAGCCCGGGGCTCTCTCGAAGGCCTCACCAGGCCAAGATAACACAAGTGTCTTCTCACATTTGCTCTGTTATCAATTCCGGCCCTACCTAGTCCAGGGGGCATGGCCGCAGGCGCCCCGGCCTCCCTCAGATCCCTCATCCTTGGTCGGCCTTCAGTCCCTGACCATCTCCGGGGTTGCTGAGCGACTTTGGTTCCTCGGACGAGCTCCCCGAACCCGGCTGGGCCGAGCAGAAGTGGGGGCTGAGGTATCGGGGTGATCAGGGCCTTTTCCCGTTACCACCCCCTGCCTCAGTAGCTACTCGGATGGAACCCCTTATCTGCTGCCCAGTGGCTGTGTGACTTGAGGCAGATGACTTAACCTCTCTGAACCTCAGGTTTCCTTTCAGTACGATGGGGCCAATAATTGAAACTTTGCAGGGTGGCCTTAAGGATTCAGTGACCCACATGATGGGTCTGTAACTTATAAATATCCTTGTCACCTTCCTCTCCTGGACTCTCACTGCACAGGGATAGACTTGGGGACAGGCTGGGACTTCAGAAACACAGGCCTGGGGAGGGGAAGGAAGCCCGGCTGGGGCGGAGGGAGTGTATCAGCCAGAACTTTCTGGGTTGCAAGGGACAGAAACTCAAGTCGGAAGTGATTGTAATGGTCACTGCTGGCGAATGGCCCAGGGCTCAGGCTTCGGCGTGGCTGGGTCTGGGGGCTCCAGCGCTCTTTTTGCCATGTCCTGCTTGCCTCCCGCCTGGGATGTGTTCCCACGTGGGGGCTCTGGTCCCCTCAGGACCCCTGACCTCCTGATGGTCAGCCCTGGGGTTCGTGGTCATTCCTGAGACCACATCCATGGCCCGAGAAGGCCGTGTGCTGATTCGCCAGCCCTGGAGCTGGGCGGACGGGGTCAGCTCCACCTGAGCCACTGCCCTGCGCGTTTCGGAGGGGGTTCAAATGTGTGTTTACTGGGGAGGGGGCAGTAAACTGAGGCTGGAGATGGTGCACCGGGTATGCTTGGCGTTAGAGGGCAGCATGCCGAGCTGGCAGCCTCAACTCAGCGCTGGGCGGACGCCCACAGCCAGGCGCCAGGGAGGCAAGCCCTCGGCTGGGTGGCCGGGCCCTGGCCCCGGAGCTGAACCTGGAGTCATTGCCCCGAGTTCCAGGGGCTCTGTGGCTGGGAGGGGAGGGCTCTGTGGCCGCGTGTGTTGTGTAAGCCCGCGGGGCCCCTAACGCGAGGAATCTGGCTGACCCTCCCACCCCGCACCCGGGCTCTCCTATCGCCCTCTTTCTTAGCCAGCTGGGACCTATTAACAAGAATCTTTTTTCTTGTTATTTCGTCTTCCCTCTTTTCCCAGTGGTATATACTAAAAGTTTTTAAAAGCTGCCTGGGGCACTTCGTGTTACCCAAGAAAACTCATCACCTTCTTCAGAGCGACCTCACCCCCTTTTCACCGGCACCTCCGGAGGGGACCCCCTTCCTGGCTGTGCCGAGCCTCCCCCTTGGGGGCAGGCGTGCCCTGCTGCCGGCTGCGGGTCTCACGTCCCCATTCCCGGCCCCTGAGGTGACCGCAGACAGCATGTGGGTGCTCAGGCGGGAGCAGCCTCTCAGCCATCGCAGGGGCGATGATGCCTGGGGTCCTGCAGCTGGAGGAAAGAGCACCCTCACGTTTGTCCACCGCACTTCCCAGTTTACAGAGTGCCCTGAAGGCAGAGCAGGGCTCAGCTCCAGACCTCCCGGGCAGGGGCTGGGTCCTGGGCTCAGCGCCTTGGCGCCCCGCCCTCCTGGCCTCAGGAGCCTCCCAACCCCAGAGTCCTGGGCAGGCCCCACCCTCCAGCAGCCCTGCCTCTATCCGGTCCTTGTTCCACACACACGCCCTTGGCCTCGCATTAGCCCTTGGACAGGCGTCCCGGCTCAGGAGCCCCAGGTCCAGAAGGGACGTGATACCGGAGAAGGCAGGGCTCTCCCTGGGGTGGCCCGGTGGAAAGCCAGGGCGCAGAGTCGGGCTTGGGGACAGCAGGCCTGCTCACCCTCGCCTAGGGCCATGTCTGTCCCCCTGACATCAGGTTGCGGGGTCTCCGTTCCCTGCCCCCTCCGCCTCCCCACCCCCTTGCTCCCTCCTGTGCCCACATGCCTGGCTTCTGTCCACTGCCCGCCTCTGTCCTTTCAATCCCAGCTTTCCCACCAGACTGCCGCCTGCCTGCGTCCACCGGGCCTGCCGCTGGGTGCCCACTCCTGGAGCGGCACCCGGGGACAGTTGCTGCGCCACAGGTCTCTCTATACCGCCTGAGGGTGGAGCCCCTGGCGGGGGCACGGAGGGGGTGGCCCCTGAGCTGGGCCCTCTGGCCTGGGGCAGCTGCAGTGTCAGTGAGTGAAGGATGCCCCACGCTGCTGGCTTCAGCCTGAAGTTTATTTTCTCTCTTACTTTTATCCAGTGCCGCCACGGGATGATGGGAAAACCTGGAGGTGTCTGATGGGGGGGCCCAGGCAGCTGACGGAGCAGAGTGACAGGGGTGCAAGCTGCAGGCCGGCCTGAGGCCGGGGGGCGGTGGGGAGAGGAAGGCATCAAAGGCATGCAGACCACTGTGCCCAGAGGTCTGGGTGGGTGGCAGTGCTATCACCGAGGTGGGCCCCCTGGTGCAGGGAGATGCCTGTTGGGGGCCAAGGAGGGGCCGGGGAGCACCAACTTGGTATGCCTCTAGATTGGGGGGGCAGGTCAGAGGCTGGGATGCCCCCACCCTCATGCCCCAGTGAGGACGCTGCTTCTCCATCCACCCACTCTGCCCTGCACCCCGGGGCTCAGCTCTGCCCAGCTGGCCAAGGGTACATCCTCCCCTCTGCTGTAGCCGCCAGCCACCCCGTGGGCCGAGGGCACCCAAGGCCTTCCGCCCGGGCTCAGCCATCTGCCAGGAGAACAGTCTGCGTCCTCAGCAGAGGCCAGACGCGTGGGGTACAGCGCATGCTGTGATGGCATCTTGCTGCCCCTGAAACAGACGCCCCCGCCCGTGGCCTCCAGGCTGAGTTCTCCGCCTCCTTGTGAACGGAGGGGGTGGGTTAGGGCTCCCTCTGTACCCAGGGACCACCACAACCATGGACCCAGGGGCTGGTAGTCCCCAAGGCTCCGCCTCCAGGCCCCTCTGCAGCCCTCGAGAAAGTGTCCCCCCACGGAGCTGGGGTCGGCCTCCTGCTGCTGCAGGCTGAGGTCCCCCAGCAGCTGTGCTGAACCCAGCTCCCGTCCCTTCCCTCCTGCCCCACCCACTCCCCAGTCCCCACGCCCTGCAGTCAAAGAGGCACCCAGGAGCCCTCACTTGCTGAGACTGGGGATGAGCCCCTTCCCAGCTCTGCACCCAGCTTGCTCCTCTGCAGGGCGTCCAGGAGACACCAACCCCTCAGGGGACCTCCAGCGGCGGGGTCATGGAAGTGCAGGGTGTGTGAGAGATGCCACAGCTGCGTGGCCGCAGGAACCACATGGGAGACAATCTGCTGGGACGGACGTTCCGTCTGCGCCCGAGTCGGGCCGGCAGGCCTGGAAGGGGTTGGCGCCGTCCCCCGGTGCGCGGCCTGCAGCACTTTTCGGTAAACCCTGAGAGAGATGGTGCCGCAGAGCAGCAACGGGGCCACGTGGACGGCACGGCCACGGTGCCAGCATGCGGGGGGCTGAGCAGGGGGCCGTGAGGCGTGTGAGGACCACTGCTAGAGCTAAAGCAGACAGACTCCTGAACAGAGGACAGGGCGTTTGCGAGGACAGAAGCTAGGTGGTGCCCGGCGCTCAGCACGGCGGCCTCATTGCTCTCGAGCGCCCCAGCCCCGGTTTCCCCTTGAAGTTTCCCCAGAAGCCCCCAGCTCCAGGGGGTTCGGGAACCATTCCATGTCGTTTTTAACTTTCATTCAACCAAAGGGAATCAACACACCCGGTTTGCATGGAAAGACCCTGGCGGATTTTCCTTGACTGTGGTCGTTGAGTGCAGGGCCTGGGGCACATCCCAGCTGGACTCCTGCTTGCGTGTGACCCCGAGACCAGGCCCGAGGACGGGGGAGGTGCTTCCAGCCGCCCGCAGGAGGGCCTGCACGCGCATACGTGCCTACAGGCGTGTGTGCACGTGTGCTGTGCAAGCATGTGCGTGTGTGATGGTTCAGAGGTCTCCTGTGTTTTTCATTGAAATATAGTTGATTTCCAATGTTGTGAGAGTTTCAGATGTAAGTTAAGAGGTGTCTTGTATGCGTGTTTGTCCGACCGTGTGAGGTCAGCGTGGATCCGAAAGCGTGTTTGTGGCTGGGATGCCGTCCGGCGGGCCCCAGGTCAGACCTGGAAGGGGAGGCGGCTGGGCGGAGCCCACCGTGCCCTTGCCAGCATTCCAGGTCAGGGGCGCTGAGCAGGCAGGGTCCCCCAACCTCGCCCTGCCACAGAGGACGGCTGCCCTTCACCCAGCCCCTGCAGGGGCCGTGCAGGCGGGGCCCCGTCCTTGTGTCTGCGTTAGCAATTTCTGTGGCAAGGCACAAGAAGCTCGTGGTGGGACTCCCTGGGGGACAGGGGGACCTTGGTGGACGTGGTACCTTTGGGAGGGCGACTTTCCCCTGGATATCTTTTTTGTTGTACTTATGAACTATGAGAGTGCATTAGCTATTTAAAAATTAAATTTGTCAAGTCTGTAGGTTGCTGGTTTTGGGGTGAATTGGCTTGTTTTCTGGATATCTGAGGGATGCCCCCCCAAGGAAGGGATGCTCTCAGGAAACATGTGCCTGAGCACATCCCTCACCCTCAGGGGGTTGGGGGTCAGCTGCCTGGATGACTGTGGACAGTGGGGACTCTGGAGCAGAGGGCAGGGGACCCAGGTCAGGAGCTGGTGTGGCCGCTTGCCAGCTGGGAGTCCTCGGGCAGGTCTCAGTCCCTCTGAGCCTCGGTTTCCTCATCTGTAAAATGGGGATATGAAACCCCAGCTCCCCAGGCAGGCTTGAGGGTAAAATAAGATCATGTTGGCATCTGAAGAGAGTTCCAGCATGGTCGGACCCCCTCCCGGCTGGGCTGGACTGAGGCATCTGTGCTCCCTGCCCATCAGCGAACCAGGTCCAAGAGTGACAGGATGTGGCTCCCAGACACGGCACCCGAGGGCCCTGGCCACAGGCCCGGCCAGGCTCCTGGCCGAGTGGGAAGGCCTCAGCCCTCCTCCCAGCAGCCGGAGAGGCAGGACATGCCCTGGCCGGTGGCCCTGCACCCTCGGCCGCTGCTCTGCCTCAAGAAGAGAATCCTGGTGGGAGCTTCGGGGTCTCAGAAGAAGCTGGGATGCTGGGTGCTGGGGTCTCGGGGGTGCTTCTCGGCAGGTGGGAGCAGCCAGGGAGGCTCCCTCGCCAAGCCAGGGCCCCCTGTGCCCCTCCCTGTCCCACTCCGGGACCCTCCCCTTGAACACACTCAGACCCTGCCCTGGCTGACCCCCTGCACGCTGCCCCCGCTGAGCCGAGGTCTGGGCTGAGTCACTGTGTCCGAGGGGAGCCCCGCCCTTGCCCCCCACTGGCTCACACACCTGGTCGGAGAGACCCCGCTGGGGTGCGCCCTCCCCCCATGGGCAGCCGTGCATCTTACAGTGTTTCTCCCTGTGATCTGATGATGCCTCAGTTTCCTCATCTGTAAAGTGGGCTCCTTGTTAGGGTGGCATGAGTGATGATGATGCTCTCGGAGAGCTGGGCACAAGACGGGGGCTGCGTGGGGGGGGGGGATGAACAAATCCTTGTCCCAAGTGGCCCGAGACACCCCACCATTACCTCCTAATTATCCCTTCTCTAGACAAACCTCCTTGTGGTGCAGATGAGGCCCAGAGGGGGATTTGGTACCCCCCGCCCCAGGTCTCACCCCAGGGCCGCTGCCCGCCGCCCTAGCTCTCTCTCCACACCTCTGTCCGGAAGTGGGGGCCCTGGGCAGAGACACCCCCTCCCCCCGCAGCGGAGACTTTTCCAGACTCGGGCTGAGCTCCTGGGCAGGGCAGCCTGGCAGGACGGAGGGGCGTGGAGGCCAGCCCGGGGACAGTCACTCACTGTGCCCGCAGGCAGGGCTGTCTGGGGCCCAGAGCCAGGACAGGAAGAACGGGTGGGTGGGCAGGGCCCCTGTGGCTTTCTCAGAGGCAGGCCCAGGGCAGGCACTGGGGGCCTGGGCGAGACAGCTAGACGTGGGGGAGGGGAGCCAGCAGGGCAGCTCCTCAGGTCGGTCTGGCTTACGAGGCGCCCCCTGTCCGTCTGTCCGTCCGCTCCTGGGAGCCGCACCGGAGTCTCCAAGGCAAGAGGCGGCCCCATTCCACAGACGAGCCCGAGTCTGAGGCAGACCAGAGCGGGGCACCCGGCAGGCGACAGGAGACAGCAGTCTCGGCCCTCGGGGATAATGGGACGCGACCTCGGGGCAGCCTGGCCACCTCCTGCCTTCTCCGTGTCCCTGCTTCCAGAGCCCCAGAGGAGAAGGGGGACAGCGACACACGGGGCAGCGGCGAGGGGTGAGCCCACCCCGGACAGGCGCTCTGTCTGGGGTTGGCTGGGGGCTCAGGAGCAGGGGTGCTCAGGCTGTGCCCCAGACAGAAACTTCGGGAGCCCTGGGGATGGCCAGGCACCCCCATCACTGCCCTAAGAGCACTGGTCCAGCCTACTGGGTCTGCATCCATGTGTACCCAGAGCCGTGAAAACATCGCTCCCCTTGACCCAGAAATCCCAGGACTGGGTTCTAGAGGCACATCTGGTGCCTGCACAGAGACCTCACTGACAGGACAGCCCAGCAGCCAAGGATGGGGAGAGACACACCAGGCCTGACCCCGACGCGGGCAGCGGGGAGTGCGCCCGGGGTTCCGGGCCGCTTCCAAAGGGTGACGCAGGGGAATGTTTGACGACCTAAAAACACGGAGAAGTGTTAAGTGAGCGGGGAGTGCGGGCCACAGAACAGAATGTACTTTTGTGCAACCACAACTCACACAGGCCCAGTCCCCGTCCCAGGCACACATTTAGAGAGGCCTCAGACAACAGCACCGGCAAGTCTCCAGGGAGCTGGGAAGGTGGGTTACTTCGTTTTCCTTGCTGTGCTCTGTTGTTATTTTCCATAGCTGACGCAGTGGCTATGTATTATTTGGTCAAAGGGAGGCGTGCGGCCTCCCCTGCCCCTCTGGAAACGGGGCTAAATCCACAAATAACTCCAACCCAGGGCCCAGGAGTCTGCGGCCGCCCTGCTCCACGTCCCTCCCAGGCCATGCCCTCACCCACTGCTCCCCGCCAGCCAGCCCACTCAGGCCCCTGTGGGCTTTGAGCAGACTCCCTTGGCCGAGGGCTACGTGGAGAGCCTGCCCTCTGCCCATCCTGACCCTCTCTCTATTTTCTCCCTATTTCTTCTCAGGAACAAACAGAGTCACCCTCTGGCCTGAGCACAATGGCTCAGAGCCACCTTTGGCAGTCTGGAACCCGCCCTAGGGCCCTTCCAGAAAGCACCGTGTGCCAGGAAGAATTCTTACACCAGTGAACACGTTCTTTTTAAAACTGACAGAACTGGGACTTACCTGGTGCTCCAGTGGCTAAGACTCTGTGCTCCCAATGCAGGGACCCCGGGTTTGATCCCTGGTCGGGGAACTAGATCCCACGTGCAGCAACTAAGACCCAGTGCAGCCAAATAAATAAATAATTTTAAAAAATAGAAAGTAAAACTGACAGAACTTTCTAGGCTCGGAGGGCCCTAGAGGTTTAGCTGGTTCCATGTTAGACCCATCCGGGCAGCTTTTAAAAATGAAGGTGCACCTTTGTTTCACCGAACAAGATAGGCAGGTGGCAGATAAACACATGAAATGATGGTCAGCGTTGTAAGCTGTTAGGGAAACTTGAACTAAAACCACAGTGAGGTTTCACTGCATGTCCATCAGAACGGCTGGAAGTAAAAATACGGGCAACACGAAACACTGGCCAAGATGCAGAGAAACTGGGTCCCTCTTGCATTGCTGCTAGGAATGTACAAGGGCACAGCCACTCTAGGAGACAGTTTGGTGGGGGGCTTTCAGAGTAAGTGTACTCTTACCAAACAACCTGGCTGTGGCACTCCTGGGCATTTGTTCCAGAGAAGGGAAGACTTACGTTCACACAAAAACCTGTAGGAGAAGGTTCATAGCAGTTCTATCCCTGACAGTCCCCCCGCCTGGAACCTGCCCAGATGTCCTTCCCAGGGGGGATGGATTAAAAAAACTGTGGTACGGCCATGCTGTGGAATATTACTCAGCGGTAAAAAGAAAGGGACTGTTGATACATGAACAGCTTGAATAAGCCTCCAGGGAATTACGGTGAGTGAAAAAAGCCAGTCTTAAAAACTTACATCCTGTACGATTCAGTTTGTATAACATTCTGAAATGACAAAATGATGGACAGATCGGTGGCTGTTGGGAGTGAAGGATGGGGGGAGAAGTGGGTGTGGCTCTGGAGGGAGGGGTGGCATGCCAGTGCCATGTGATAGACCGTCTTGGAACTCGATCGTGGGGGGTCACAGAAAGCTACGCATCTGGTGAAATTGCATAGATACACACACACACATGCACGCACGCATGCATGCAACATCAAAAGATGACTACTGATCACGAAAAGACAGACTTCTCAAGTTAATGATTTTAGTACTTTTCTGTGTATGGGAAGATGCAAGAGTCTGGGCTCAGTGAAATTACCCTTCGATATGCATCTTAACTCTCTAGGGCCGGTCTCCTCTTTTTCTCCATCCTGAATCCCCTCAGGGCGCACTGTCAGGTCAGCTGCAGTTGGCCAATGGCTTGATGGTGGACAACATTTTTTTGTGCACAATGTTATCACTGGGGGAGGCTGGGGGAGGGTTGCATGGGTCCTCCCTGTACATTTTATTTTGCAACTTACTGTGAATCTGTGGTTATTTCAAAGTGAAGAGTTCAAAAACAAAAACAAACAAACAAAAAAAAACACCCAAGGTGCAGGAGCACAGCCCTCAGAGGTTCTGACTCATCCATCTGGGTTTGGACCCAGGCGTCAGTACATCTGTATTTCTTAGAAGCGCCCACGTGTCTACCGCACGGCCAGGGATGGAAGCACTGCCGCTCCCTCATTCAGCAGAGGGAAACTGAGGCCAGAGAGGAGAAGGGGTTTTCCCAAGCCCACACAGCTGCTGCGGAGGAAGGGGGTGGCGGGAGAGGAAGACCACCAGCTCTGAGGCCTTGGGTTTTTACTGCTGCTCCAGGCTGGGGCTGAACCAGGCTGGTTGTTTTGTTTTGTTTTGTTTTGCGGTACGCGGGCCCCTCACTGCTGTGGCCTCTCCCGCTGCGGAGCACAGGCTCCGGACGCGCAGGCTCAGCGGCCATGGCTCACGGGCCCAGCCGCTCCGCGGCACGCGGGATCTTCCCGGACCGGGGCACGAACCCGTGTCCCCCGCATCGGCAGGCGGACTCTCAACCGCTGCGCCACCAGGGAAGCCCTGGTTGTTTTTTTTAATGTAAATTTTTATTGAAATCCGGTGTACAGCTTGTTGAATCGTCACGAGCTGAACACAGTCACGTAACCGGCACCTAGACCCCCAAGCAGAAGCTGACCAGCCCCGCAGGAGCCCCCTCGGGCCCTGCCAGTCATAGCCCTCCTCCGCATCCAGGGGACCCTCTCTTGACTCACAGCGCAGCGCCGTCTTTCCCCTCCTTGAGCTTTGTAGGTGGCCGGCGCCGTTTGGAGCCATGCCAAGGAGTAGGACTGGAGCAGCCCGCGTACTCTGAGCGGGAAGGAAGTGGCCTCCCCAGGAACCCGGTCACGTAGGGCTGGGGACAGGGGCTTCAGGAGGGACTGTCCCCAGGGCAGTCGCCTTGTCCAGGGTGGCCGGAAGGGGCTGTTTCCCCGGAGCCTGCATTGGAGGCGGGAGGAGGGCTGGAGCCCTGCCCAGTTGACCCAGAGTGCCGCGTCCGCGAGCCTGGTCCAGGGGCCTCCAGAGATGCTGGGGGAGGAGCGGCAGCCCAGCAGAGCAGACAGAGCTCTGGACGTGGGGCCACCACACCTCAGTAAGAGACCGTGGGGTTTCCCTGGTGGCGCAGTGGTTGAGAGTCCACCTGCCGATGCAGGGGACACGGCTTCGTGCCCCGGTCCGGGAGGATCCCACATGCCACGGAGCGGCTGGGCCCGTGAGCCATGGCCGCTGAGCCTGCGCGTCCGGAGCCTGTGCTCCGCAATGGGAGAGGCCGCAACAGTGAGAGGCCTGCCTACAGCAAAAAAATAAATAAATAAAAGAGACCATGGTACTGCGCGGTCGCCACTCAGAACCCGTTTCCCCCGTAAATGAGGATTTTAGATATGTGGGTGAAACAAACATCTATTAATATAGAATTGGTGTGTTAATACAACACATTAAGGTCATTCGTATACTGTCCATATCACACCTTCATATAATACATAATGTGCTACTGTTTTGAGTTCTGTACTGGTCGTAGCTGGATTTATGGATTACTGACTCTGTGCCTGGCACTCTTCTAAGTGCTTTAAATGTATTAACCTATTTAATCTTCCTAAAACACAATAAAAGAGGACCCTAAACTGAGGCACAGAGAGGTTCATTAACTTGCCCAAGGTCACACAGCTAGTGTGTGGCAAAGCTGGGATCTGAACCCCGGCCCTCTTGGCTCTAGAATTCACGTCGTAACCTCTAGTCTCTAACATCTCACTAAACGTTATTGGATGTAATCATACAATAGCGTGTGATACCGCAGACACACCTGCTCTACACCTTCTGGTATGCAAGGCGCTTCTGCTCCGTGGGCAGCACCTCACCTTTCTCACAGTGACTGTGTGAGGTGGAGCCGTTACCGCCGCCCCGCATTCCAAATGGGGAGGCTGAGGCAAAGAGGCACTCTGGCATGTCCCAGGCCATTGGTTCCCAATCCAGGCGCTGGGCCGTGCCCCTCCTGTTGGCAGCTGGGCTGAGCAGGGAAGGAGGGTGACGGGCAGAGTGGGCCTCAGTCTGTGGCCAGCAAGGCTGCGTGGACCCGGTAGGGCACAGGGCAGAGGTTGGGTCCCCATTCAGAGCCTGTCCCAGCTGGGCTGTCAGGGTCCGCAGCACACTGAGAGGGGGACTGCCGAGGGGTTCAGGCCACCGAGGGGTTCCCCGGCATGGGCGGGACATGGGTGGGGAGGAATGGGGAGCCCAGGGAGGGACCACCGCTTGTCACAGGGTTTAGAGCTGGGCCACAGCAGGCCAGGTCAGCCTTGCACGTCTGGGAGGGTCCCCGTCTGCACGTGTGTGCCTCGTGGACACTACTGCCTGGGGGGGAATTATTGTGCGCCCTTCCGTATCTTGGACCCGAGTGTCACAATGTGGTGGGGTATCCCCGTGCCTCCCTCACAGGCTGTGCTGACAACCAAATGAGGTGACACTGGTCAACTGTTAATACCAATGCCTAGTCTATAGGAACTGCTCAAAAAATATTCACTGTCATTAAAGGAGTGGGAGAGGGACAAAGTGGGGAGGGAAGGAGGGAGTGAGGAAAAAAGGAAGGAAGGAAGGAGTCTGATTAGGGGGATAAAGTAGGCAAAGAAGTCTGCACAAAGGAATTGACCTTTGAGCAGGGTTTTGGAGGGTGAATAGGAGTTTGCTACAGGATGAAAAGGCAGGGAATGGAGTGGTGTTCCATGTACAGGGAGCCCCTGGGCCGCATGGTCAGCCTTTGTAAAGGGGGGTCATGATTCCGTGTGCCTCGTGAGGTTCACGCAGGGGTTAGGAGAGGAAGCATTTGGAGAAAGAACCTCACACTCACTAGGTGGACTGGCTGCAGCAGGACGAGATGGTGCCATGTTATCACGATGTAGTCAGAGCAGGACTGGAGCTGGGGAGGGCAGCCCTGGGCCTGGGCAGAGTGCGCTCCAGGAACCCCAGCACCATTGGCTGTGTCCCTGTCACATCACATTGGTGTTACCTCGCATGGCATGTCCATGTCTGAGCAGCCAGCTGGGGGATTGTCCAGACTTGGGGCTTCCAGGAGGCCAGGTTTCCTCACCTCTCCCAGCACAGATCCCAGCAGAGTTCCTGGCCTGGGAGGGAGGGAAGGCCTGTCTTGCCAGCCCCACCCTCTCCATCCTCGAAAGCCACTGTCCACCCCAGAGTGGGCACAGGACAGTGACAGTCCAGCAAGGTGACTCGAGGGCATCCTGACACCATCCCTCATGTCCTCTGTTCTTTCTGATCCCCGGCCAGGCCTGCTGACACACAGGCAGAGGCGCTGAGCCGATGGTGTGCGGCCCCAAGTGGGCTCTGGCTCCAGGGGAGGGGGGAGCCGTCTGTGGCCTCTTCAGCTGACGCTGGAGAAATGGGGTGTGCCTGAGGCAGGTTCTGGGGCATCCCATCTGCTGCACGTGGGGTCCGGCACCCAACGATGCTTCAGCCGGACAGGAAGTAGCAGAACCAGGTCGGTGCGGGGATGTGGAAGGAGGGTCAGGGAGCAAGGCCGAAGCTCGATGACCCGTGGGGGGCTCCCAGCGGTGGCCCAGAAGGGCGAGGCCCACGGTGCCAAGCTCAGGCCCACGCGGAGCAGGTGCCCTGGACTTCTGGGTGTTGGGTGGGGAGAGGCATGCGGGGCACCCGCAGCGGGAGGGCTGTGGCCCACGTGGGAAGCAGCGTGGCATCGGAGGAGAGGTGTATAGCCCAATGACACCGCCTCCAGGGGCGTGTCCTGTGTCACAGCAGCCGCTGCACAGGAGGGCAGGGACAGGGTGTGCCGGGAGCTGGGCCCCCGCCTCGTGGAAGGCGCCCCAGGCCCGAAGGCCTCGGTCACCGGGCATGGCGCCAAGCAGAGCCCGCAGAGGCTCGTGTTTCTCGACATCGTTTCAGATCAGTTATTTGCCCACAGGAGCTTTGTACTCTCGCCTCCATTTTACAAATGAGGACGTTGAGCAGAGAGGCCCTTGTACCAAACGCGCGTGGCTGGTCGGGGGTGGGGTGGGATCTGGCCCCAGGCGGGCTGGCTCGCAGCCCAGACCCACAGCGGGACCCCGAGCCTCTCGGCCAGGGCTCCCGGCATGGGGGTGTTGGCCCCTGCCCGTGGTCCGGGCCTCTTTGGGGAGGACATGCTGGTCTCAGGCAAACACACCGAGTCTCCGTGCCACCCAGTCTGTACAGCAGGGGACCCACAGCACTTACCTGCTCGGAGCCTGTTTCCTCACGGGCGTCTGTGGGGCCTCAGCAGCCCCCCCCCCCACCGACTGCCCTCTCCACCTCTGACCAGGTTTGTAGCAGGTGACAGATCAAAGGAGGCACCGTCATGGCCGGTCCCCTCAGTGGGACAATGACCAGGACACACGGGGCCCTGCCTTCAGGAGGGGACTCTGACGGGCAGACAGGAGTGAATGAGCAAACAGATAGATGACTCGGTCTGTTTCACGTGGGGCTCTGAAAGAGAACGAGTCGGGGGGCGAGGGTACTGAAGGGCGGGGGAGGGCTGCTATAGACATGGAAGGCCTCCTGGAGTTGGAAAGCTGTCAAATGTGATGGGGACAGAGCATTCCATTGCAGGGGCAACGGCAAGTGCAAAGGCCCTGGGGCGGGAATGATGAGAGGAGCGTGAGGGGGCAGAGGCCAGCTCATGCTGGGAAGGGGTTGTCTGTGGTCGGGGGCTGTGGACAGACCTGCCAGCTGGCAGGCCCAGGCCACACCCCAGGGTGCAGCTCTGCCTGCAAAGAGCCTCCGCTGGGAGACCCCCTGTGGGACCTTGGGCCTCGGCGTCCCCATTGAACAGGGAGCAGTTGGACTTGTCGTTGCCAAGGGCCCCCTGGGACTGAGCCCCTGCACTGGCGTGTGGGGTGGGCACAGGGCGGTGTCTTGGCTGACCTGTCAGAGGACAAGGAAGCACATGGTTTCTTGCATGCGGGCTTTCCCCAGGGCTGCTCACCTACCCCGGGACCTGACCTGGGGCCACCCAGCATGGCCTGCGCTGGCATGGCCCGGGGGGGGGGGGCTTGTTGTCTGGGGTCGCCGGTAATCCCGTCTCACTTTGCCGCCTCAGGAGCTCCCTGGAGACCGGAAGCAGCCTCTCCACTGACCGATACAGGTACTGTTGTACCATCCGCCCTGGACCTGCTCAGGACCGCTGGCCCACTCTCCCCATCAGCACCTAGGGTCGGCCCCAAGAGGCCATGGGGGAAATTAGCCCCCCATCGGGCCCTAAAATTCCCCCAGCGACCGGAGGTAGTGCTAGCACATCCCCTGAGAACAAGTCCAGCAGGAAGTGGTCCCTCCTGGACCATGGCTCAGCCCATAGTTGCTCCGAGATTCGAGGCTGGTGGTCCCCCGAGGGCCGGCCTCCAGCCGTGGCTCCCATGACGACCAAGGCTGCAGCCCAAGGGAGAAGCCGACAGTGTCTGTTAGTTTCCACACTGTACTTGGTGGGAGTGGGGATGGTGGTCTGAGGGTCTCGTACGTTGATGTTTCTGTAAGACGTCTTCAGAAGGAAGGACTGTACACTGGGGTGTAGGGGAGGCCCCTGGATGGGGCAGCAGGTGGGCATGGGAGACCAGGAATGGGCAGCTGGTCCTGAGTGGGGTTGGCATGGACGGGGGGCTGGGAGGGGACGTCTGCGCTACACGTGGGGGTGACTAGAAGTGGGCTGGGGGTGCCCGCTCCCAGGAGAGGGCAGACTTTGTGAGGCCCTGAGAAGTGGATGTGGACCCAGGGCCTGGAAAGCGAGGGGGCGGGCGGATGGCAGACCCAAGTCCCACTGGGGAGCTCGGCCTCGGTGAGAGGGAGCTTCTGCACAAAGGCAGCGCGCCCCCGAACTGGAGCCGTCAAGCAGGGGCTGGGCCCCAGCTGTCGGGTGGCAGGCGTTATATGGGGATGAGATGGTCTAGCGACCAGCTAGATGCCTGAGGCGGCTGGGGGTGGGCACGCGGGCGCGGCTTCCCTGAGCAGCTCGGGGCTGGGTACCCTCAGGGGCACTGCTGGAGGACGGAGAATCGGGTCGTCCACACACGTTCACACTCTCGTGTGACCCCGTACACAGACGCTGGGCAGCCACAGCACACACAGCAGTAAGGGTTGTCGCTTCTGTTGGCAGAAAGCTGGCGGCGTCCCACCTCTGCACGACCGCGCACAGCTGTCGGCCCATTTTACAGGCGTCACATTTTCAGGACTCTCAGCTGGTGAGCAGAGCTGGGATTTGAACCCAGATCCTGGTATGAACACTGCCTGATGCTGTAGCACACTCCTCGCCCATGTGTGTACACTTCCTGCACAACCACACACACACACACACACACACACACGCAGACTCCCGGACATCTGCACACTCTGTTACTTCGGCACTCGGACCCTTATACCGTCCCTCTGCACGTGGGTCCACACACACCCACGGCCTCACTCCAGTTCGGGCACATAAGTGATGGCGGTCATGGTCAGGGGTTGGCCACAGTAACCACCGCTGCTTGAGGCTGGCCACACTTGACCTCACAGGCAATGACACCCTGCACCTTCAGAGAGCAAAGACATCAGGGCCCCTTGGTTCTGCCTTCCCCCCTCCTTCTCAGCCATTATTTCCTGAGCATCTGCGGGTGTGGGAGGAATAAGGAAACCACAGGGACCTGTCCTGCTGCCTTTGCAGAGCTACTGTATCAGGCAGCAAACGGACAGAGAAATCGGGTTTTAATATATGTCAGGTGGTGACAAGCGTGTCGACTGATGAAAAGCACACAGCCCAGAAATTGCGAGCTGTGTTTTATCTGGACCTCACTGAGGACTGTGGCCTGGGAGACAGCCTCTGAGACAGCCCTGAGGGACCTGCTGCCAAGAGGGGAGGGAGAAGCCAGGAGGTAGAGGGCTTTTTGCTGGGAAAGATGTGCTCTGCAGTCAGAGATGCCTGCTAATCACAGAAACCCAGACATCTCAAGTTAGTGATTTCAGTGCTTTTCTACGTATGGGACAATGCAAGAGTCCCATAGGAATAATAAGAAATTATTGCTTAGATGTGCATCTCCACTGTCTAGGGCGGGTGTCCTGTTTTTCTCCATCTTGAATCCCCTCAGGGTGCACCTTCAGGGGCTGCTGCAGTGGCTGACAGCTTGATGGCAGCAGCATTCTCTGTTTACTGAAGTACCAGCGACACTTCTTGTCCACAAGTGCTATGAAGAGAAATAAAGCAGCGTAAAGGGGATAGCGATGGGAGGGTAGTCAGGGAGGGCCTTCTGGGGGCGGCGCTGTTTAACCAGACAGCAGCAGGAAAGGCGGGCGAGGGGTGAGCCGTGCAGCTATCTGGAGTAGGGAGCGTCAGACAGTGGGACAGCCAGTGCAAAGGTTCAGAGGTGGAGCGTCCGGCACGTTTGAGAAGCAGCAGGTGCTACGTGAGAGCTGTCCTCATCCCCTTGGGACATAGGCAGAGCCCAGCTTAGTGTTCCCATTTCACAGATGAGGAAAACTGAGATCCAGGGACCAGAGGACTGTTGGTGCCAGACCCAGCCGCCCCCTCCCTCCCGGCACGGCCGCCTGACCTCTGCCCCTTATGCGCAGCGAGGCCGCTGGCTTTGCTGCTTTGTGGGAGCCTCTGAGAAAGCCGGCCCTCGGGCTCTGGTGGCCAGTCCCACGGAGGTTCTGGAGGCCTGCTTACAGCCTGGGAAATTCAGAAACAAAGGTCCCAGCCAGTAATTGCCTCCTTTCAAAGGAACAGCCGGCTTCCTCTGCCACAGGCGTGAGAGGGAAGCTGATGTCCTGTTGGGGGAGGGCGGACGGCCCTTCGGGGAGGCTGGCAGACAGGCCCCTCACCCTCGGCAGACCGCCATGTTGCCCTCCTTCCTCGCCTGCCTCGTCACCAGCCCAGTTACCCAGCAGCTCCCCTCTCCCCAGGCCGGGTTGGTGGACTGTGCCCCACGCTGCATCCAGCTCGGCCGTCCCGATGATGCTGTCCGTGCCCGTCCCCTCACTGGGCTTCATGCTCCCCGCTCGACTGAGCCATCGCGAACGCCCTTCCCTTCTTGCCATCCACGGCGGCCCTTGCTACGGAGAGCCACCCTGCAGAGCCGCTAGACTGCATCACTCCCGGCGGACGGGGGCGTCCTGTACACTGTGGGGTGTTTGGCGGCCTCTAAGTCCACTAGAGGCCCGTAGCGCCGCCCTCCCCATTGTGACAACCCATGGTGTCCCCAGGCATGGCCACTGTTTCTCGGGGCACGGGGTGGCGGCAGAATCGCCCCGGGGGGAGAGCCACTGCTCTAGAAGCAGCGCATCCGAGATGGCGGACGGAGGAGACTCCCTCCTGAGGCCGGTGACTTCGTTTATGGCTTTGCCGGGGGGCGGGGGGTGCTGCGATCAGGCCCAGTTCCGCACCCAGCCTTGGATGCCCGGCCGCCGGAGCAGGACACGCAGGCCCAGCGCTCTGGTGGCAGCCGCTCCTGTCTGAGGCCGATGGGCCTGGACGTCGTCCCTCACACACGGTGATGGGGTCTTCTCTGAGCTGTTTCCTCATCTGTGGTTGGGGGAGGGGGAGCGAGCCCTCCTCACAACGATGCGATGGGACCACTGCTTTGTCAACAGTGTTGAGCAGACCAGGGACCCCAAGTAGCAGGCGGGGTGAGTGTGGTGTGCTCAGGAGGACCCTTCACTCCTGCAACGAAATGATGGGGTGCCTGCAGTGGGCCAGGTGCTGCCCTGAGCCAGGCAGGGCCGGGATGCTTGCGCTGCAGTTGGGGGCTGGAGCAGATAAGTAAATCAACGGATCATCTCAGAGGAGGGCATGTCTGGCAGAGAAAGTCAGGGTAGGGCGTGCAGGGGGCTCGGACGTGATGCTGGCGGTAGCATCCGGTGGGTGCAGAGGGGCCGGGGAGGGCACCTCTGGCCAAGGGCACTGCCCGGAAGGCCTGGAAGAGAGGGTGGCTTCAGGGACCTGACGGGAGCCAGGGGGCTGGGCGTCGGGAACCTCAGAGAGCGCAGACAGTCGGCAGGAGTCGGGGCACGGAGGGCCGGTGGACAGTCGGGAGTTTGGCCTTTATTCTGAGAGCAGCAGGGGCACCGGGTAGAGCAGAGAGGGACGTGTGAGATCCCTGTGGCTAGTGTGTAGGGCAAGGGCCGCAGGGTGCCCAGAGTAGAAGCCAGACCTGCCAGGAGGGGCCCAGTGGTTCTGCTTGGCCGCCGTGACGCTGGGTCCTGGGCCGCGGAGCCACCCGTTCTGCCCGTGGCCCCCGTCCCTGCCTGACAATGCCCCGCTGGCCACGGCCCCTCAGCCCAGGCCCCCCCTCTGGCGTCGGGAGTCCCCTCCCGGCAGCCAATGAGCGGCTGTCATCGAGGTTCCATTTTAGATTTTATCAATGTGTCCCTGTCACCCAGGCAACCACGGTGGCCCTGTCAGTCTTTCTCCGCTGCCTTTCAGAGACAGCGGCTCCCACTGCACCATGTGGCGACGTGGTGAGTTTCCGCTCTCGGGGCCGAGCAGGGATTCCGCCAAACATAACTGACCTGGCGAGGAGGCCGGCATCTGTCACCTCGCCTCCTCCCTGCCTGCACCCCACACCCCTGGTCTTCCCAGCCTTGGCCACTTCGGGCCAGGCAGGCGGCTGGGCCACTGCCCGGCCAGGTGCCGGTGCAGCCACTGGGGACCTGGGGACCAGTTGGAAGAGGGAGCTTTCGGAGCCGCCGTCAGGAGCCCCGGCATCCAGGCCCCCAGGATGACGGGCCAGGGGCCCCCACCACCCAGCACAGCCAGGGCTGCCCCCGTTTGCCCCGGGGACCCCCGGGGAAGCCCCGAGAAGCTCCAGCCCCCCGCGGCGGCGGCAGCCTGAGGCTGCCTGGGCAAGCCTGACGGAGGAGTCGCTGGGCTTTTGTGTGCGCTGCTCTTTGTATCGGAGGCTGTGCTGGAGGGGCGGCTGGCAGCACCGGGCCATGTGAGTGGGGCCACTGTGGCAGCGGGGACCGGGGTGGCCGGAGCGGCCCGTCCCCCAGCTCCCTCAGCCCCTCTCCAAGTCTCGGTGGAGGTGCCACGGGGGTCCGGCAGGAGACCGAAAGGCGAAAATGCTCAAGTTCAAGGCCCTTTGCCTGGATTACTGGCAGTTCCTGTGCCTGCAGCCGCTGCACGGAGTCTATAAAAGGTACGTGCCCCGGGAGGGCCTCTGCCGTGGGGCAGCCGAGCCGGCGGGCCCGTCCCCTGCCTGGCGACCACAGGGCCTCCTCGTCCTGGGGCAGGGCCCCCGCTGGCGTTTGCTCTGGGCCACTGGGCAACTTGGCTCAATTGTGCCCTCCTCTCCCTCCAGCCCTGAAGCTGGTCACCCCCGAGTGCTCTGTGAACATGCGCTGAGTTTCATTGTTCCTCGCTGCTGAGAATCGCCCCGGAGCGGACTTGCTGGGAGTATTGTCACCCCACAGGAGGGCACCCTCCACCCTGGCCTGGCCCTGCCAGGGTCCATGCCCCCTGACCTCACTGGCGGCTCATGTGACTAAGGGGTTTGACGGCCTCCATCCCAAGCAGAGATCTGAGACACACTTGGGGTGATGAGGGTATCTGCCTTACTTGGGCAGAATGAGGGTATCCCTGGTGTGGAAGTCAGGAGACCAGAGTTCAAGTCCCTCCGCTTGCTTTGTGACTTTGGGCAGGTCACTTTCCCTCTCTGAGCCCCAATTTCCCCATCTTTAGGGATTTGGACCTGTTGACGGGTAGTGGCACTTGGGGACTACTCCCTGAAACTATGCGGGCATGACCCCGAATGTTAGTAAAACTGACAGTGTCTTCCGCACGTGCATCTGTCCACACACACACCTTGTCTGAGGAACACCGGTGCCCAGGCCAGCAGGAAGGGCGCCTTCAACGGCCTGTAATTAAAGACCTTGGAGGAGGGCGTTAGAATACCCGAGGGACTTAGTTTTTCCTGATCTCACACTCTGTGAAGTCCGTGGCTATTAGTATGCGAGCCGTTCCGGGAAAGTGTGGGAACTTTTCTTTTCTCTTCCAAGGCTTTCTCCGAAGGGGGCAGGTCCTGAGGGTCTCACAGCAGCCTCAGAAAGGAAGTCCCCGCTCTTGGGTGGGTGCCAGGGAGAGAGGCCCACCCCGCTTCTGATCAGCACCGGCTGTACCCGGGGCGTCTTCCACTCGTGCAGGTGGACCAGCCTTTCCCACCATCCTGGGAACTTGTTCCCGTGGGCCCGGGGCACCTGGAATGTTCTGGCTGTTAGCTATTAAGTGTCTGCCGAGGGTGCACTTTACACTCTGGTCAATCCTCAGCCCTACTGCAAGAGGGGCGTCGAAGCCCCACTTTGAGCAGGGGAGACCCAAGGGCAGGCAGACACGTAAGTGTGGCCACAGGATTTGGACCCAGGTCTCTCTTGTTCCAAGGTGGACTCTGTCTCGAGTGCTCCGCCGCTCAGGAGAGGAGTCTGCCAGGGTCCTGAGGCGAGAGGGACGAAGGAAGCATGTCCCCACCCCACAGGGGCTCAGGTGGACACGGTAGGAGGAGTGGATCTGGATGTGGGGCTTCGTGGAGGAGTTGACAGCTAAGCGGGCAACGACGTGTCTGCAGGAGTTGGCTGGGCCGAGGTGGGGAGATGGGTGTTCTAGGCAGAGGGAAAGGCATGTGAAAAACCCCAGAGGCTTTCAAAGGGCCTGTGTCTTTGGGTGGTGGTGAGAAGCCATGGAGCTGAGAGGGGCGCTGGGGACCTGAGTCTAGGACCAGGGGCTGGGCCTCCTGCTGTGTACAGTGGGGAGCCCAGAGGGGCTCTCAGCGTGGGAGTAGCAAGCTGAGAGTCCCTCTGGGAGTCACGTGGTGCTTGTGAGAGACCTGGCTCAGCCTCCAGGCCAACCAGTGAGGGCCTCCTCGGCTCCTCCCACCATGGGAGGTTCTTATTCAGAGCAGGTGCTCTTTTCTCAAGGCCCAGCTGTGACCGGAAGAGAAATGGGACATAGTCCTCAAGGAGCTCCCAGCCTACAAGGGGAAAGAGACCCACTAACAAGCCATGAAAGTTGAGGATGGGGGATAAATAGAGGTGGCACAAAGATACCAGCAGTATGAGGGAGGCTGGCTGGCCTGGGAGAAATCTAGGAGGGCTTCCTGCAGGAGGTGTCATTTGAGCTGGGCCTGAACGTAGGAGCAGGATTTTTTCAGATAAGGAAGGGACAGTAGGCAGGGAGCACAGCATGAGCACACGTGTGGAGGTAGGACCGAGCCTGGTGTGGTTCAGAAATGGTCACAGATGAGGCTAAAGTGTAGGGTGCCTGTCAGGCAGTGAGGTTAGAAAGGGAAGCCGGGTGGGCAGTGTGACGCAGAGGCTCACGGAGTACCTGCCGTGTGGGAGGCATCGTCCTAAGCCCACCAACCCCGGGAAGGGGAGGATGTAATTGTCCCATTTTCCAGGTGAACAAATAGAGACGCATGGGCGAAAAGTGGCTGGCCCAGAGTCACATGGTCTGTCAGGGGGACCGAGGGATTTCACAGGCTGCACAGGGCCAGCCAAGGAGATTCGACTGGCAGATGAGATGCTCAGGGCTGGGGACAGTCCTCTTTACATTGACTAGTGTTCATAAATAATGGTGATGCAGCAGTCAGGTGGACAAGAGACTCCAGCTTTATGGCCAGACCGCATCCTGGCGGGACTCCGACTGCTCGCCGACGGTGGGGGAGGGAGCTAGCCCACCTGCCATGGCCCCTCCGGGGGATTGACAGTGTCAGTGCCAGGGAAGCACTTAAGGCACCTCACGTAGGGGGCTTAGGGAGCCGTGGTCACCTCTGTCCAAAGAGATCCAACCCCAGGAACTTGGCACATGGAACCACTTGGCTTTTTTCCTGATGCCATATTCCAGTGTTCAAAACAGCGACCCAGAACTTTCGAGTATGAAAAGGGTGTTTTGCAGACAATGCATAATTAACCACTTCTAAACACAGGGTGTGCCAGGCTCCCTTGAAGCTGTTAATTATTCTTCATTAGTGATCTTAAATTCATGTAAAATAATCCTGGAGCCCTGCCAGAGGCTGAGGCTCCAGGAGGAGCAGAGATGCTTATTTCACCTAGAAAGCGCAAAGGAAGTTCTTGGCGCCGCTGCCTTGTGCCTGGGACGATGGCCATTCCGCAGAGCCCCTAGCTTTGGCCCAGAGCCCATCCTGGGAGGCACAGAGCCCGCTCCCCAGGCCCTAGGGCCTGGTGGACCTCAGGGCACTCTGCTTAGTGAAACAGTTCAGGTGGGAAGAAAAAGTAGAGAGTGGTATACCCGTCACCTGGCTTCAGAAATAAACTGTTATGACGCGGTGGACGGCCCCTGTGGGCCTCCCTCAAATCCTGTCTCACCCCGATCCCCCCAGAGCTAAGCCTAAGCAGTAGTGCCCCCACCCTGCCCATCTGCTGTGCTTATCTCACATGCACATTTTTATAATTTGGCTCACACAAAGCTCATTCTACAAGTTTTAGAACTTTACGTGCATGGTGTCATAACCTACAACTTGCTTTTCCAAACTTTTGAATTGTGGTAACATACACATAACGGAAAAGCGACCATCTTGTCCATTTGTAAGTGTACCGGTTGGTGGCATTACGTTCACACTCTTGGGAAACCATCACCGCCATCATCTCCAGGGCCTTTTCATCTTCCCAAACCGAAACTCGGTCCCCATTAAACACTCACTCCCCACCCCGCGCCCCCAGCCCGTGGCACCCACCCTCCTGCTTTCTGTCTATGAATTGGACTGCTCTCGGGACCTCATATAAGTGGAGTCATTCGGGATTTGTCCCTTTGCGACTGACTTTTTCACTCGCCATAATATCCTTCCGGTTCATCCATGTTGTAACGGGTGTCAGAATTTGCTTCCTTTTCCAAACCGTATAATATTCCATTCTGTGTGTAGACCACATTTAGTTTATCTCTTCATCCACTGATGGACATGTGTGGCTTCCGCTTTTCGGCTCCTGTGAGTAACGCGGCTGTGAACATGGGTGTTCAGATAGCTCTTCAAGAGGCAACTTGCTCTTCTCACTCCACATTTTATGGGTGAGAGTCATCCGTGTGGCTGTGTATAGTTCTCATGTTTATTTTTGTTGGTGTAAAGTATTCCACTGTTCTGCTGTTGCTAATTTCGGTGGTTTCCCATTTTTTTGATGCTCCAGGCAGGGCTGCAGTAAGGGAGGTTCCTTCACTCGCTCCTTGCACACACGTGTGGTGTGTGTAGGGTTTGTATCAGGGCGGTATATGAGTGCCTTCAACTTTACTGGGCTTTGCGAAATTGCTTTCCAAAGTGGTGAACAGTGCACCTCCTCAGCAGCAATGAGTGAGGGTCCCGTGTCTCTACATTCTTACCTACACTTGGTATTAAAAGCCGGATGATCTTTTTAATGTATAAAGGAGAGAAAGAGAGAGAGGACAGGAGAGGAGAAGACTGTAAATGGTGTGGGTGTGCTCTGCACAGCGTCAGGCATCCTGGAGTGGAAGCTGAGACAGCACGTGCCGTTCCCTCGGTCTGTGTAGTTCCAGGTCCTCCGCGGTAACGAATTTTCAAGGGTGACTGTAACTCCGTGTTTTCTCACCCCACACCCTGACTTTGGCGCCTCCCCTCCAAGCACATGGTGGGTACCCCCATCTGCTTTTAGATGTAGGACTAGTTCGGGTTAGACCAGCTGTTAACTTGCTTCCTGATGGGCAGGTTTCACCAGCCCCTTCTGCTGGAAATAACAGAGGCCAGGTGTATCGAAAACACTGTAAAGACACTCGTTTTGAAGAGGGTTCCCCAACCTCAGTCACAGTCAGTGAACGCGGTGGCCTGGCAGCTCTGAGCACACAGCCCGGGAAGCTGGGCACAGAGACTCAGGGCTGGTCGGAGGCTGCAGGGTGCCCGCACACACGCTGGAGCCCAGGCGTGTGCTCCCAGCCGGCAGGCTCAGCCCCTGAGGCTTTGTGACTTGAGGGGCCAGCGAGGGCGCTGACATCAGCTGGCTGGGGATCCGATGTGGCAGGTCCCTTAGATCATCGTTAGGACTGCTGTTACTTTCCGTGGGTGTTCGTTTAGGTGCCGAACGCTGCGCGCGCGGTGTCTCCGTGAGTCCTCTCAACAGCCTCCTGAAATAGATACTGTTCTTTTCCCCATGTTTCAGACAAGGAAACGGCGGCCCAGAGAGGGCAAGTGACCTTCTTAAGGTCACAGAGGGGGGATGTGGTCAGTGCACTCCACGTGACCAGCTCCACGAAGCGGCCCAGCCGCACTTGTTATCCTCACTTTCTAGCCCCTTCTGGCTCTGGGCAGCTTCTCCGCCTGCCGTGGCTCCGTCACAAATTGCCGCACGCTTCCGGTAGTTTCAGACGATGACAGTGTTTGTTTTTCCCACAGGTCTGCAGTTTGGGTGGGGCCTGTCCTACTCGGCATCAGATGGGGCTTCTTGAAGACTGGGGGCTGGGTCCTCAGAGGCCTCGCCCTCCCAGCCACTCACCTCACAGCTGCTGCAGGCTGTGAGCTGAACACTTAGACAGGACCTCCCCGTGCAGCCTGGGCTTCCTCACAGCATGGTGGCTGGGTTCCCAGACCAAGTGTCCCGAGAAAAAGAGAGAAAGCAGGTTGGCGTGTGGGGTGTGGGCAGACAGTGCCAAGTAGAAGGCATGCCAGCTTTTATGACCAGGCCTCAGAAGTCCCAGAGCATCACTTTCCTTGCATTCTGTTCGTTAGAGCATCACAGTTGGGACCGTCTCAGGGCACAGTGACACCCCAGTCAATTCTGCTCTCTGACCTTCAGGTCCTGAGCTGAAATGGACTTAGGAAGAGGACCCAGTGGGTGTAAGGGTGCCTGGGAAACAGTTGGCTCTGGGTAAATGGCGGGTTTTCTTTTCATTAATGAAGTAAGTTCAAAGAAAGCGTGAATGTTATTCAGGAGAGAGAGCAAGCATTTCGGCTGGGAAAGCCAGAAGGGGTTCTTGTAGAGCAGAGACGGGTCTTGAGGGCTGAAGGGGGTTTTCCCACCAACAGAGAGAAGCAGTACCCTTGGCAGAAAAGGCGTGGAGAGGAAGTGAGGGTGGTGGAGCTAGAGCGTTGTATCGGACAGAGTCTTTTGGGGTGAGCAACAGAGATCCCGTGAGGCCAACCAGAGACACAGGGGTCCAGCGGCACTGCACCCCGTGCGGGAGGGCCGGTCCCCAGGCGCCATGGGCGGGCAGGCAGGAAGGGCTGTGCGTGCTGGGCGGTGCAGGATGCCCGTTGTTCCCCGAAAGTGTGTCCTCCTGGCTCAGGCGCTCCAGCTGGACCAGAGTGCGGCGTGGGTGAGAAATACGCCGAAGGCTCACTTTGACCCAGTGGCCGGGGGCCTTGAGAAGCTTGTCTTCAGCTGAACAATCGGTGAATGTTTAAGAATCCAGCAGCCGGAGCTGAACCTGGCCCAGGAGAGGGGAACGAGTGTCCTCGGGTGGAACACCAGTGTGTCCTTGCCAGGTGCATCTAGAGGGCGTGTAAAGCGGACGCTGCAGGCGTGGGTGGGCTCCAGGGCTCCGGACTTCCGCATGACCGCTTCTCCCCTGCTGGAGGCCTTCTGTGTCTTAGCGAGGTCCCGCTGGTGCCGGAGGGTGGCAGGACATGGGTGTTACGGTCATGGAGAGTTTATTCAGGGGAATGCTGTTGCCTGGACGAGACCCCACTGGGCTCCCCCGACAGACACTTCCTGCCTTCGGTATAACTGCCGGACTTAGCACGTGAGATTAATCCATACTGAGTGACCGTCTGCACCTCAGCCACGTCTTGGCAGCCGTCGGATGGATGGGTCAGCCTGCCTGAGGGGCTCCACGTGTGCAGGCACCTCAGAGGAGGGAAGAGCCGGGCCTGCGCGCTTCTGGGCTGAGACCCTTCTCCTGTCAGGGCCTGTTACGGGGGCAGATTCATATGTTGAAGCCATAGCCTCCAGTGCCCGAAAATGTGACTGTGTTTGGAGATGGGGCCTTTAAAGAGGCAGCAAAGGTGAAATGAGGTCACTAGGGTGGCTCTCATCCAATAGGACTGGTGTCCTTATAAGAAGAGGCGATTAGGACACAGACACACCCCGAGGGCCGACCGTGTCTAACAGTTAATGTCGTGTGTCAGCCTGACTGTCCCTGGGGCGCCCAGAGGTTCGGCTTAGCGTTATTCTGGGTGTGTCTGTGAGGGTGTTTCTGGATGAGGTTAACGTTTAAATCACTAGACGGAGCAAAACAGATTGCCCTCTCCAATGTGGGTGGGCCTCGTCCAATCAGTTGAAGGCCTGACTAGAACAAAAACGTTGAATAAGAGGGAACTACACCCGCCTGACCGTCCTCGAGCTGGGACATAGGTTTTTCCCAGCATCTGGACTCAGAGTGAAACATTGGCTCTTCCTGGACCTCAAGCCTCCTGGCACTAGGACTAGCAGAATTTCATCAGCTTTCCTAGCTATTCTGAAGCTCAAGGTCTCCAGCTCACCAGCTGCAGATCTTATGACTTGTCAGCCTCCATAGCAGTATGAGCCAATTCTTTATAGTAAATAAATATATCTGTGTATTTATATATATGTGTGTGTGTATGTGTGGATAATAACTAACTGTATACACGTGTGTATATAGTTACGCACACACACGCACACGTACGTCCTAACGGTTCTTTTTTTCTCAAGAACCCTAATACACCATGTGAGGACACAGCAAGAAGGGGGCTGTCTGCAGGCTGAGGAGAGAGGTCTCAGGGGAAACCAACCCTGCCAGCACCTTGATCTCAGGCTCCTGGCCTCCAGAACACGAGACAATACATTTCTGTGGTTTCAGCCACCAGTCTGTGGTGTTTGTGACGGCAGCGCTGGCAGACTTCTCTAGGACCTCCCTTTCTTCATCCGTGAAGTGGGTACAAGGACCCATTCTCCGGCTCACTGTGGGTCTCTGTTGAGCACAGTATGTGCACAGCAGCAGAGCCCATGTGTGTGGCGTGGGGTGGGCAGGGCTGGGATCTGGGTGAGGCAAGTGAGGCATTCAGCCTGGGTGTGGAATTTAAGTTGGCCCCCAAAAATGCAGCGATCAAGCAACCAACAAAACATTGAACTTGCACATAAAGACAGGCTGTTGTTTGTTTTACAACCCTGCGTTATTGTGCCGCGGGGACGGTCATTTCAAGGGGCTGCAACCTGTGCCCTGCAGGGTGGGTTATGAGGGCCGACAGAAACGTGCGAAGAGATCAAGTAACAGTGGGCTCTTTTCATAATCATTTTTTCCGTTTTAAAGGTTTATTAACTTTTTCCCTTGGGTCAGAAATACAGAGGCTATCTTGGTAGGTGTGTATACGGTGCTCATTTCCCCTTGGCGTCAGGATCCAACACACAGGCCCTGAGCGAGCCAGCCCGTGAGCTGAATGGTCCACCCCCAATGGGCCGGACCGGTGCTCTCCTTAAAGGCCGTCCTGGGAACGCAGCTCCCTCGGCATGTTTGCAAAAGACGCTTAAGATCAGGGACTGTTCTCCGTGGAGGACGTCCGCTAGGTCAGCTGGCAACTCTGAATGAGATCTGAGGATAAGATAGCAGTATTGAACCAATGTGAATGTCCCGACTTTGAGAATTGTCCTTCGGTTATGTCACAGAACGTCCTTGTTTTCAGGGAACACGTCAACGTAGCAGGGACTCGAGGGGGGCGACTTACGCTCAGAGAATTCCGATCGCAAGCGTGTATGCGTGTGTGTGCGCGCGCGCACACACATACGGCGAGAAGGAGTACGATAATCAGGATACACTGTTAACATGGGGGGAATCTGGGCAAAGGGTGTACAGAATTCTTTGTAGGCTTCTTGGCAACTTTTCTGTAAGTCTGAAATTAACTCAAAATACAAAGTTTGAAGAAAGAGTCAGGACTTGCTGAGGGCTGGTTGCCTGTGCTCAGGCTCTTGCTTCTCTGGCGCGCCCTGGCCCCCGGTCTCCCCCTCCCTCCTTCTCGGCACTTCGGGCCTCAGCCTGAGTGGCATCTCCGCCTCCAGCTCCCCGACTGCCATCGTTCACGCCCTCCAGCCTGGTTTCTTTATCCTCCTCAGCAGCATCGGAAATGATCTCATTCGTTTGCCTAGCTTTTGTCCTCTGTCCCCCGCCTCTAAGTGTCAGCTCTTTGGGATTTTGTCCTGTTCACCCCTGCCCCCCATCCTCTGTGCCTCGCACACAGTCGGTGCTCAGTGAATACCTGTGAACAAGGTTCCATGATCATGAAGGTCAGAAAATCTGGAGTTTTGTCATTCCTGGTTCCCCCCGCCCCCAGACTTTCCGTGTGACCTTGGGCAGTGCCTGCCCCGCCTGGGACTCAGTTTCTTCATCTCTGCCCCAGCTCTGAGCTTGTGAAGGGCCCAGGCTGCCACCGAGGCTGAGTCCCCACCGAGCCCCTCTCTGCTGCAGAGACTGCGGCTGCCGGGGGGCGGGGAGGAGGGGGCTCTGCTCCGACGCTCACCACCCCTCCCTCCCTGATGCACGAAAAGCGGACGGTGAGAAAAGGTGTTTCAGGGACCTACCTGCAGCCCAGTGTCCCCGGTGGGCCCAGGGCGAGAGCGCAGGCGCTCACCTCTCGCCCAGGGCTTCTCGGAACAGAGGCGGGCAGGTTTGCAAGGCACCCTTGGCAGGACACAGAATCCTCCTGAAATCGGATCGCACTGTCTTGTTTTCATGGTAACCTTCTACTTACAGCAAGTGATACTAGTTTTCCACGTAGGGGAGTGATCTAAAGTTTCCTTTTGAAATAACCATACTCAGGGGCGAAAGCCAGCGCGTTTGGCATTTTGCGCATTGTTTTTAACTTTTCATTCTTGCAAATTTGAACCTAGTTGGAAGCCGGTCTCAAGTCCCTTGGCTTAAAGTCCCGCCGTGAACCACGTGCCTGCACCGGATGCCGTGGCTTTGCCCGCCCGTCAGCTTGTTCCTCTGTCTCCTGTAGTGCCTACAACCTGGGAGTTAGACCTAGAAGCTTGATCAGACTAGGGGGCAGCTTTTTAAACCAGTTGATCTTAAAAGAAAACATTAAATAGTATTACATGCTATAACGTCCACGGAGAGGGCCTTGGGGACTGCCTGTGCACGGAGATGAGCGACGGAGAAGATTCAGGCAGGGCCTCGCCCCAACAGGGCTGGGCGCTGGGAAACAGGATGCAGGGAAGCAAGTGAGGAGGTGAGGTCCTGGCCCAGGGTGGGGCGGTTTGGGGTAACCTGACCCGCATGCCAGCACCCAGGGAGCTGGGAGCCAGGGGCCAAAGAACTTAGGCCTTTCAGCACAGAATGGGGGCCATGGGCGGAGCTTTTCCCCTTCGCCTAAGAAGGACCTAGGGGTCCTTCAGGTTAGACCTTGAGAAGGACTTCCGTGCCGTACTAGGACAGCCGTGTCGCATGGTGGTTATCGTGGGTGCTTGGGGGCGGAATTGGTTCAAATCCTTGCTCTCCCATTTCCTGTTTGTATCCCCCTGGGCATGTCTGTAAACCTGCCTGTGCCTTGGTTTCCATGCCCTGCAGATAATAGTAGAAGCTGCCTTGTAGGATGAACCTAAGCATTTGCTGAGTTCATCACGCGTAGGGCGCTGGCCCCCGTGAGCACCCAGTAACCACTAGGTGTTATTTCTCTTGGATGAAAGTGAGATGTGTCTCCCTGGAGGTTGGAAAGGTTGCCGCACCCAGACCATTCAGAGACCAGAAGCTAAGGAGAGTGTGGCTCTGTAGTCACGAGCCTGCACACGGCACCGCACACCACAAGCACGTTCACACAGCATCGGCCCTCAGGGGCGCTGATGTGCACAGAGCACCGCGGGGGCGGCTTCTGCCTCTCTTCCTGTTTTGCGGATGAGGACTCCGAGGTGGGGGAGAAGGGTGTGGGGGGTGGCTTTAAAGACGCCAGGGCCAGTGCAGCTCAGCAGCCTGGAAAGGATATAGGACTCGGAGTCGGGACCCCAGATCTGCTGCCCCCAGGCTGTGTGACCTTAGGTAGGTCACTGCACACCTCGGAGACTCCGTTTCTCCGTTGCCAGTGCTGGGAACTGGGCTGGGCCTCCATCGCCTCCGTCATCTGATTTCTCTACGTGGCAGATCTGAGCACAGATCCTGAAGGTCCCTGGCACAGTCTGCCCTTCCAGGGCCAAAAGGGAAGTGGGTCGAAACTCTCAGAAGAGAGCCCAGGAGGGCTGGCTGTCACTTTAACTGACTACCGATGTCAGACCCCGCCCTCGGGGGGGGTCCCTCTGTCCACAGCCAGGCCACCCCCAGCGATGCTCAGTCCTAGGGGTCTGGCTCTGCCCTGACACCAGTGGGTGGCCCCCGTCGCCCTGGAATGGGCTCCCTACCCTCCCTGGACACTCAGGGGCTGCCCAGGATCTTGTTTTTCCCTCGGGTGGCAAAACCTAGTAAGATTGTGCAATCACCTGCATACTTCCTGCTCGCCCAGTCTCGGGGGCAGCTGACAAACAGGCTGGACAGCAAGCAGGCCCTGGCCCCAGAGCCCACCGTGGACGGGTCACCTCCCTTCTCTGGGCCTCAGTTTCCTCATCTGCAGAATGAAAGGTGGGAGGATCAAGGGAGAGAGAGAATCCTTCAGTAGGTACTCATTCAATAACGCCTGCTCTCGGCCAGAGTGTCTGCTGCGGGCATGAGAAATTGATAAGCAAACCCACACCCACCCTCAAGTCACTGCCAATCTGGTGGTTTCAGTGCTGTGAGGAGGCACAGGCACCTCTAGAGCTGGAGTAATCACAGGCAGCTTCCTGGAGGAAGTGGCAGCTCTGTGAATCTTGACGGAGGGAGAAGGAACAAAGGGTACAAGAGGTAGCCTGAGGGCCAGACATCTCCAGGTGTACTTTATTTGGTGTGCACCGGATTAGCCCACATGGCATTTTAAATTTGAATTTATCACAAACATCTAAAACCCAAGAGCCTTTATGAAAAAAATCTGGATTTCTGACTTCTGAAAATCCAGAGCCTTCATTCCCACAGAGCAACGATTTTCCCCTTAGACCACTTGTAGTCCTCACCACTCTGTCCCACCCAATCACCCCCCATGCCTGCTCCCCATGTGCCCACTGCCATCAGCGGGGCCCCCATCCGCCCGTAGTTCAGACCAGAATCCCAGGCATCGCCTTCCACGCCTCTTTCCCCCGCCCCCCGTCACGTCCATCAGCAGCCCCTGCTGGCTCTGCTTGGTGAGTGGTTCTAGAATCCAATCGCTTGTCCCCACCTCGTGGGCCACCACCTGGGTCCAAGCAGCAGCTGCTCCCTGGTCCTTGCTCTGTCCATGCCCCCCCTCCAGCCTCCCCTCGGCTTGGCAGGCAGAGTGAGGCCCTGCATGCCCAGGCGGGGGCTTGGCCGCTGGCCCCCGTGCCCCCTGCGATGGACCTGGTGAAACTCTTCTCTGGCTTCTGCCCCACACCTGCCTCCTGAGTGGCCTCCTGGGCCTGAGAGGAGAAGGCGGAACTCAGGATCCCATGTGACCGAACGCTCTTAGCAGCCTTGGGCCTCCACTTTCCCATCTGGAAAATAGAGGCATCCGGGGTCCCCTCCCCACAAGGCACATGCTGCTTAAGGAGCAGGACGATTACGGTCTTTGATGTTCAGCCCACTTGACGGGGGGTCTAGCACCGGCCTCGTGCTGGGCGCCGCTCTGGGCACCACTGGAAGAGTCTGCAAATATAGCTGACGGTGACGCACTTCGCTTTCAGCCTGAAGCAGGAGAAAGAGCTCGGCCGTGGAGTCAGGCAGGCAGCGCTGGGTTTGGGTATCATCCCAGGCAAGGTGTTGGAGCCGCGGTTTGTGAGTTGGTGGAAAACGGACCTGGTAAGGACTGTTGCTACTTAGGCTGTTGTGAGGCTGGTTCGGATGATGTGCAGAGAGCTGAGTCACCATGTTCTCCCCTCCCCGCCCCGCCCCAGACTCTCGGAGCAGAGGCAGAGGGACAGACAGGGTACTGCAGGGTGAGCAAGGCCACAGCCCGGGCCCAGCAAATGGGGGGTATGTGGGTGGGAGAGGGGGACCAGGGTGAGCTCATGGCAAGAAGCTCTGCCTTGTTTCTCTTCCCTGAGGCCCCGATCGCTGCCGACGTCATCTCTGTTTACCTGCTCGATGGTGCCGGGCATCCCTCCCACCGGAGGGTCCCCTCCTAGGCTCCCCGTCTTCCTCACCGAGTCCTCACGTGGTGTCTGGCGATTCAATACGTGTGGAATGGATGAAGGAGCGAACAGACAATTGCTTCCTGGAGGCGGTGGCCTTTGAGTTGCACCTTGAAGGGCAGTGTGTGGAGACCTGGCGGAAACAGCGGGTCCACTAGGAGTTGGTGGGCCGTGCTGATCGTGGGGGTCTGTGCCCAGGGGCGGGGTTAAGGGGAAGGTGTAGCACCTGGGCTGGCAACGGTGGAGGGGGGCCTTCCCTGGGCCCGAGGGTGGGCAAGGGAGCCTTTACGAGAACCCAGGGAGAGCCCTGTGCAGAGACCACGCACCAGGCACTGCGGCTGCAGAGGGCGCAGGACAGGAGGGGGTGGGGCAGTGCGCTCCTCCGCCTGGGGTCTTGCCATGCCTCCCGCTGGCCACACCCACCGGAAACGGGGTGCCTGGGGATGCAGTCCATGGCCCAGAGCAGAGTGGAGTGCAGGTGGCAGATGGGAAGGGGCCTTGCCTGCCTGGCGAGGTCAGCAGTGGGGAGGGTGCTGGGTGCTGGAAGGACCCTAATGGTGGATGGGGCGTCGGGGAGGGACGGGACTGGCGGAAGGCAGGGTGAGCTTGCAGAGGCTGCGCACGGACCCAGCCAGGGGGAGGGGGCCGAGGTCTGGCCTCAGAGACCCCATCACCCCCAGCTCACCGCCAGGGAGTGGGTTGGGGACGCCCATTTGCTGGATGAGACGGGCCGACATGGAGTAGCCCCTTAAGTCAGAGGTGGGAGTTGGGGGGGGTTCAGAGCCCTAAGACCACGGACGCCCCTCACCACGCCAGCAGAGGGGACAAAGCCCACTGGGCCTGGAGGCTGGACTGAGGTTCGCAGACCCTCACTTGGCCCCCAGAGGCGGGCCACGCCCCCAGCCCCGTCCTCCGGCCGGGTCCTCACCCACTGCCCCCCCCCCCCCCCCCCGCCGGGCTGCTGCCGCCCTCAAGCGAGCAGAAGCCCTCGCAGGCCAAGTGCACCGTGGCGTTGGTGTCTCCCAGGGAACAGGTGTGTCCTTTTCTCTGCCTGGGCGGCAGTGACCTCACCCCCAGTGGGCCATGTGAGTCACTGGGCCGAGGGTGGAGGCCCGGGCAGCTCTCCGCAGAGTCTGGCTTTGGCCGTGAGGCTGGGAGAGGGACCAGCGGAGGGTGTGAAGGTTTCCATGCCCTTTCCCCGCCTGCTGCTGTGGCCCCGTGTCCTACGGGGGCGGGGAGGGGGGACAGCAGTCACTGAGCACCTCACACATGCCCAGCGGTGCCAGGGTCTCTCAACATGATGCTGACGGGGGCTCACCGGTCCTGCAGGAGATGGCCCTGAGAGGCTAAGTCTCACACCCAGGGTCACACGGTTCTTTGGCCTGGTAGCTCTTATCCGTCACCACAGCCGGGAGGGGAGGGATGCCTGTCCCATTGCGCAGAGGAGCAAACTGAGGCTCAGCAGATGATGCGTGTAGGGACGAGGGCATCAGAGGGGAACCAGGAGCCTGCGCCCGTTCTCGAGAACAAGCCACCGTCGGCATCAGGAAACCTCGCAACACTTGGAGTCTCAGTGTGCTCATCCGTAAAATGGGGATAATGACACCCACCCCTCGGGGATGGAGGAAGCAGAGGGGGGACGTGACAGGTGCAGTGCGGAATCGGTGGGGCAGCCCCTGTACACCCCCAGGCCACCCCCCGGGCCCTCTGCCATGTGACAGCCTCCACTGCCATCAGCCCTGGGGCCGGTGTCAGGCCAGTGCAGGGCCATGTGCAGCTCAGGTTCGAGGCTGGACCAGAGTGATGGCCATGGAGTGGGGCTGCCAGGGGTTCAAAAGGCAGATCGTCAAGGGCCGCCAGTGAAGGAGAGCGTGGGTGATGGCGCCTGGATTGGCCCCTGCTGGGTGGGCCCATGGGGTGAGCTCCTCTTGTGCCCCAAGGGATTCCTAAACCCTCACACAGTCTCCCCAGCCCATCCTCACCAAGGAGCAGCCTTCTGAGGAGCAAGTGACTCCCTGGGAGCTGAGAAAGCCGTGCTCCTCCCCTGGCCTCAGTTTCCCCATGTGTAAAGTGGAGGGAGGGAAGCCCCAACTCGGTGCTGCTGGCAAGGAGATGGACCAGGTGGACACAGCCAAGAGGAGGAACGAAGGATGGGGCCCAGGACCTCCAGAGCTTTTGGTGATGGGACAGGTGTGTCCTCCAGGACGAGAGCGACTTGAAGGAGGCCCCCTCAAGGGTCTTGGGCCTCTGGTCTTAAAAATGGCCCTCGCTCTAAGATCACCTCCAGGGCAAAAGGGCCACGTACTCCCCTCCACCGGGTGCCTGCCATGACTGGTGTGTGGCACAGAGCAAGCCTGTGACAAATACTCCTCCAGCTGGGCGTCAGTGCTGAGCCCAGGACCCGGGGTTCTGCCCCAGAGCCTGGGGCAGTAGGACCCATGAGACATGGGAAATCAGAGGCTGGGGGCCACACAAGGCATGGGGCAGAGACAGAGAAGGCTCCAGTTTGCCAGGGACGTGACAGGTCATGGACGGAAACCTGGGGACCAAGCAAGAGGCGCGGGCTGGCAGGGAGGAGGGTTCAGGAAGACAGGAGGACGAGCTTGCTGCCACCACCTGTTACACCTCGTGACCCTGTGGGGACAGGAGCCCAGGCCGGGGGGGTGAGTGAGGCGGTGGATGGCTGAGGGGATGGACGGATCGATGGGGAGGTTGGATAAGAGGATAAATGGGTGCATGACTGGAACAGAGGGAGGGAGATGTGTGTGGACATGTGAATGGATGAATGGGTCCATGGATGGTGAGTTGGACAGGTGGGTGGGTGAATGGATGTGTGAATACAGGGGTGGGTAGAGATGTGTAAACAGAGCCTGCCCCCACCCACAAAAGATGTTGAGGAAACTTCCACTAGTAGGAGGATAGACCTTGGAAGGGAGACCTTGCTCTGTGTGGCACAGGAAGTAAAGCCAGTATGAAAAGTGACAGGCTGTATCCAAAGGAGAGTTTCCCTAGGTCAGTGGAGGCCCATGATGGAATGTGCAACTTTGAAAGGTAGTGAGGTTCCTGTCACTGGGGGTATTCAAGGGTGTTCAAGCTGAGGATGGGCAGCCACTTCCCCAGAGTGCTGTGGAGGAGGTCCTGTGGCAGGTAGGGGCCTACTGTGGTGGTGTCTGATAACAGAGTGAGAATTTGTGTTCACGAGGCCCCCAGGGAGGCCATGGCCTTTGTAGAAGCCTATCTTCCTTTCAGATAAAAAGTTCTTTCCTGGCTTGGGGGAGAGACAAGCGTGCAGCTGCTGTCCTCACTGTGGGAATTGGGCTGGAATCCACAACAGAACTCCCATCCTGCACAGGCCAGGGCGGGGGGCCCAGGGACGGAACAAGGCTTTGACCCGGAGACCCGGTCAGGCCCAGCTCCATCCTCCCTGACTGTCTGTGGGCAGGTGATGCCCCTCTCTGAGCCTCGGTTTCCTCGTGGGTGAAGTGGGGGCCCTGACGGCCACTGGACATGATGGCGCTGGCAACTGGGTGTGAGGCTCAGGGCTGCAGGGTGCTGGGGTCTGGGCCCACCCGCCTTCTGGAGGACTTCCTGGGGGCCGTGGGCTGGGAGAAGTGGGTTCTGTGAGCACCCGCCTTGAGCTGTGAGTCACTGTCCCCAGGGGCTTCGCCTGGGAAGCCCCAGCTGCCTGCCCTGGGCTGGGCCTGGGAGCAGCTGGCAGGGGGCGAGGGCAGAGGCTCCAGCTGGGGCCCTGCCTGGAAATGCCCCAAACCCGGCTCAGGCCCAGACCCCACAACTGCTGAGAGGGGCCCAGCCCTCCGACCTTCCTCCTGCCCCACCTGTGCACGGAGCAGCTGGCGTCCGCTGGCTGCTCCAGTGCGGGCTCCGAGAACCCATCGCACCTCCGCCGCCTCCTAGGTCTGCGGCCTCGGTGACTGACCGCCTCTGTCTGTGCCTCACTTCCCTCACGTGTAAAACGGAGCTGATGATCAAACGCACCTCGGAAAGCAGTTGGGAGAATTGGTTAGTCAGTTCTGGGCCAGTGCTCAGGGCTCCATGAGGCCGAGGTCGGGGGGGGGGGGTGGGTGGGGTGGAGGTAATTGAGGTCAAGGAGGGGCAAGCCACCCCCAGGCTCGTCACGCAGCAGGGAGGTGGCCTGGCCAGGGCTGGAAACCTCATCTCCCCCAGCAGACGGAGATCCTCGAGGGCTGGCGCTCTCCCAGGAAGCAGACAGCCCCTCTCCGCGTCCTGGCCGGAGCTTCGGTGGGCAGGGCTAGGGCTGCAGCGGGGCGGGTGTTGGGTTTAGGCCTCTGGGGAGATGAGGGAGGATGTGGGCCCGCCCTTGCCTCCCCGCCCACCTCCCTCCTCGGGCTCAGCCTCTCCAGTCCCAGTCCCAGGCCGGCCTCTGGACGCAGGACCAGACCCTGGGCTCCAGGCGGACGCCCCTCACCCAGCCCGCCCTGAGTGACTCACTGCTCCCCTGGCCCCGGGCCACCGCCGTCCCCTGGCAGGAAGCCGGCGAAGGTTGCGCGGGAGCCACGGGGTCTGGTGCACGAGGGCCGCTCAGCCAGGAGGGTCTGGGGCAGCCGCCCGGGGACTGCACGGCCGGCGGCTGGGACCTGCGGTGGCCTGTGGAGCCAGCGCCTCCTCCAGGCCCCCAGGCTTTGGGCCTTTTCTTTCTTCTTCCCACCATGAAGAAGGAAGCGACCTGAGAGCCAGACCCCCAGCCAGAGCGGACCAGGGCCGGAGGGCAGCGCCGTGGGCCCTCGGCTGCCCACTCCCCCCTAGCCAGGCATGAAGGGCGGTGGCAGCGCCGTGTGGAGCCTTATGTGGAAGTACTGCATCTCCGTGAGGACCCTCAGGTACCAGGGGGTGTGCGTGTGTATGCAGCCGTGCCTGGCTGTGCCCCAGCGGGCAGAGGCAAGCGGCCACTGGGCTGGCCAGTCGCGTTGGCTCTACGAGGTCCAGGGCAGCCCGCCCTGGGGGAGCAGGGAAGGAAGCACGAAAGGCCACCCTGGCGCTCTCCTCTGAGCCTCTGATGGGGAGGGAGCAGGACAGTGGGCCAAGGGTCCGGGGTGCCCAGGTGCCCCGGAGGATGCCTGGCAGGTTCGGTGTGGCTGGCAGTCTCCCCAGCGTGCACGGGAACTGCGCTTGTCACAGAGCGCACCAGCCTTGGGCACATCTGAGTGACCTGGGCCCGTCCCCAGCCTCCCTTGCTGTCACCCCTCGGTGAGATGGGCTCAGAACGCGGGCAGGACTGTTTCACACTGTTGTCCACGCAGTCGCTGAGCCCGGACTTGGGCACCAGGCAGCCCAGGGTCACTGGCTTTTGAGGGTGAAGTGGCTTCACCTCTCGGGCCAGAGTTTCCCACCTGCAGATCCTTGGAGGCTCAAAGGGAGGATTAAGTGAGGGAACAGAGGGCGGAGCCTGGCATGCGGCCAGCGTTGGGTAAGAGGTAGCTGCTGACTTCCCCCTCCGTGAGCTAGGGGGTGCCCAGAGCCAGGTGCAGTGGGGGTGGAGAAGGAGGTAGAGCAGAGCTCCACACCTGGGGAGGGGGCACTCCCCCCCACCCCCACAACACCAATCCCAGCCCCACCCCCGGGTTGGCTCCAGCCTCAGCAGCTGCTGACAGAGTTCAGAGCCAGGAGCAGCGACCAATGGATACTGTGTGATCTCAGACAAGGCTGGGCTCCACCTCTGTCGAGGGGTTGGGAGGGGCTTAGAGGCCCCACCTATTTGGATAACACCTTCCTTCGGGCATGTTTTTTACTTCAAGGGGAGGTTTTAGGAAGGATAAGGGATTGGAAGATTCCCTTCCCTCTTTCTTCCCGCCCTCATTACCTGGTATGTAAACTATATAAACTCTCCCTTGCTTCCTTCCTTCCTGCCTTCCTTCCTTCTTTCCTTCCCAGAATATTTGTGACCACTTAACATGAAATACCTACAATAAAATAAATAATAAAACATCAGGATCAAGAAAAACACAATTTAGAACAGGGTATCATGACCTAGCAGAAAAAAAAAATAGAATAGAGATATGCAGGGTCCTGAGGTCCTTTTGTTGAGATGAAAATTGCTGAGCTTCCTAGCAGCCAAAGGGAAAAGGGAAACCCAGACACCCAGGTCGCTCTCACGGTGATAAGAAGCTATCATTTCCAGGACCACAGTTGTCTCTGCTGCTGGGGGAGAGTGTTTGGGACCCTGGGCCTCATCCTGGGTAGATGGGTGGGTGAGAGGCATTGCAGGGACGGGCCTTGGGCCTGGCTTTAGGGAAACAGGGCAGACAGTAAGGGCTGAGGCTTTTTCTTGGGTGGGGATGCAGGCTGGCTGTAGGAAAGGAGAGGAAAGCTCACCCCTGGAGTGAGTCAGCAGCCGCTTGTCCCTCCTCAAACCCTGGGACAGACCTCCTCAGGCGGGTACCTTGGAGGCTAGGCCAAGCAGGGGGTGAGTCCCTGGGTGCCTTTCCCTGTAACCGCAGCAGGATTTTCCTGCGTCTTGTTCTCTCCTGTGGTTTCCGGGATTGGCACTCTGGAAGCCTCAAGGGTTGTTTACAGGATGCAGTGGGCCCAGGCCTGGGAGGCCCTGCCACGCTTTGCCAGGGGCTCACCAGCTCTGAGGATGAGCAGCCCAGCCTCGTGGAGCCCTGCAGGCTGGCCTCTCCAGGCCTTTCCTCATCTTCAGGGTGGGAGTAATTGCACAGCCACCCGAGGGCTTGTGGGGCTCGAGGTCAGTGCCCACTCAGTGTTTGTGGGCACTGCTGGCCGTACAGAAGCGACAGGCAGGCCTGCAGTGCAGGGCCAGTGTGCACACTGGCAGGGTGGCCGCCTGGCTGTCAATGACAGAGGACCGGCTTGGGGTGGGTGAGGGCACCGTAATTGGCCCTGGGTTCTCCCCAACCCCCCACTTAGAGCCCATAAGTACAGGGTGCTGTGTGGTCAGCAAGGAGGATGGTCCCGGTGTGGGATGCACGGGGTGGGCTCCAGGCTTCAGCACACACACCCTGCTCTGTGCACCCCCCACCCCATCTTGTTGGAGGGCCCCCAAGAGGGCAAAGGCCACTCCCTGAGACAGACGGACAGACAGCTGGAGCAGGCCCTCGGCGGGATCCCAGCCCCCTTGGCTGCCGGAGGCGGGTGGGAGACCTGAGTCAGCAGGTCTGCGGCCCCAGGCGGGGCTGGCGGCAGCCACAGGGACAAATTGGAGGGTTGTGATCGGACAGCGCATAGTTTTCCACTTGCGTCTTCAGATTCCCCTCCGCGTGTGCCGGTCGCCCTGGCTGGGCCGCTCACGTCTGGAAAAGCGCGAGGTGAGTGGGGAACAGGCCGCTGCTGGCTGGCCCTCCCTGGCCCTCTGCCCGGGGCCCCGGTGGCTGCAGCCAAGAAGCCGGTGGCAGGATCCCTGGGACTTGGCCTGAGGTCCCTGAGAGGGGACCCCTGGGCTCAGGGCGTCTCCTGGACAGATCTCCCGGGAGCTGGGCACACGGCGTCCCAGCCAGCAGCGGTAGGTTGTAAGATGTGCGGTCACGGGCCAGATGCTGAACTTCTCGGGCCCGTTTCCTCGCCTGTAGAGTGAGGGGAGCGGTGCCAGCCGGGCGGGCTTCTTGGGGAGATCCTAAGGGGGTTCTGTCAGCTCGGCACCACTGACGCCGTCCCCTGCCTTCCCTCCGAGAGTCGTCTGCGTCCTGAGGACTGTGATGGAGTGCGGGGGAGGTCAGGCTTGGCAGTCAGGCTGCCCAGAGTTTGGAAGCAGCTCAGCCCTTTCTACCACGGGAGTGACTTTTAGGGTGGTTCTGAAATTAACTGAGTCGATGCCTGCGGGCCTGCCTGCAGGGTGGGTGCCACTTGTGGCCCGTGTCTGAACGCCCACCTCCGGGGTGGGGCCCTGTCTGTTACAGCCCCTCCTCTGCGCTGCAGGTAACCCTCAGCCTCTGGGGTCGGGCCGGAAAATCACTGGTGCACGTGGCTTTATTTGGGGAACGAGAGGTTGCTTTGTGCCCTGGGGGCCAGAAGGGCATTTGAGCTGCCAGGGGGGCGGGGCGGCCCCGTAGGGATGTAGAGCCTGCCCCCGGCCCCTCCCCCACTGTGGTGAATCCGGGGAGGAGGGCAGGGGAGCAGCTGGCAGCCAAGCTCCGGGAGCTCCCAGGGAGCTTCCCGGACAATTAGCCATCTGATGCCCCTCAGCAGGCAGCCTGCGTGCACTCGTCCTGGGGCGGGAAGCGCGCTGTCTCCCAGCCTGGCCAGCTCTGGGTCGCGGAGATCCTTTCCCACTTGGAGCTGGGACTTCTCTTCCTTTGATGCCACCCCCCACTCTGGGTTGGGGGTGCTGGCCCTGTGCTCAGGCCCCCGGCCCACCTCCGCCCCTGTCCTGACACAGCCTGCAGTGGCCGGGACTCCCAGTCGCCTCCTCACCTCCTTCTCCAGTGGACACACGCCAGGCTCTCCTGGTCCCTCTCTTGGCACCAGAGCCGAGTGCAGCCAGGGCGGGAGATCCCAGGCAGGGCGGAGGAGCTGCTGCCTCCTTGCTCTGGGTGCTGCCCGAAGCTCATGTGGATTCTTCTGGCAGCTTCTCTCCCCTCTCATACGTGGGCCTCCCTGAGCCTCAGCCCTGCAGGCCTGCCCCCTGATCACGCGCTGCTCCGTCGCCTCTGTGTAGGCACGCTGCTTTCTCACATCCACCTGGGAGGGGCACCATCCCCAGGGCAGAGGAGGAGCCTGGGGCTCCGGGCCTGGCGTTATTAGTTCCCTCTCGGGGTCACTGGGGAGACCTTTCTTGGTGGGAGCGCGCTTGCCCTCAGAGAGCCGGGCAGGGGGGATGACGGGGGCCAAGCAACCCCAGCAGGCGTGGGAAAGGCTGAATGCCTACTGTGCGCCGCGCCCTGGGGATCCGGCAGTGAGTACGTGGGCGGCCAGGGTCTCACAGGGCTGAGGTTCAGACGGGAGACCAACAGTAAAACGAATAGATGAAGAGGTCTTCAGACAGGGATTCAGGGAAGAGGGTTAAACTGGGAGGCGTGATAGAGCGAAGGGGCAGGAGGGGCCACGTGACCTGGGTGGTCCCGAAAGGCCGCTCCCAAGTGTCCTTCAGCTGATGAGTGGGTCCATCCGTGCAACGGGATGTTACACAGCCGTGAAAAGGAGTGACATGCTGGTACACGCTATGACACGGACACGCCTTGAGAACACCAGCCTAAGCGACGTGAGCCAGTCAGGAAAGGCCGCAGAGTGTGTGGTTCCACTTACACAAACGTCCGCAAGAGGCAAGTCCACAGACACAGGAATAGACTAATGGTTGTCCAGGCTGGGCGGGGCTGAGAGGGACTGCTTAATGGGTGTGTCTTTCTGGGATGATGAAAATATTCCAGACTTAGATGGTGGTGATGTTTGCACCACTCTAAATATACTGAAACCATTGAACTGCACACTTTATTTTTATATTTTTTATTTTTTTGGCTGTGCTGCAAGGCATGCGTGATCCTAGTTCCCTGACCAGGGATCAAACCCGTGCCGCCCACAGTGGAAGTGCGGAGCGCTAACCACCAGACCGCCAGGGAAGTCCCGTGAATTGCACACTTTAAATGGGTGAATTGTATGGAATGCAAATTGTATCTCGATGAACCTGTTTTAAAACAAGGCAAAGAAAAGAAAGGCCTGTGTGAGGGGGTGGCCTTGAGTTGAGCACGGCAGGGAGGGGTGAGCTTGTGCAGAGCTGGGGGAGAACTAACGTTCCAGCAGCGAGCACAGCAGGTGCAAAGACCCAGAGGCGTAACCTTAGAGACAAGGGTCAGGGAGAGAAGGAATGCGGTGTCCCCAGGGTCCAGGACCACATTCTTTTGAGGACTTGAGAGTTGACTGAGGTTGGAAGAGAGACAGGGCAGGGTTTGAAGCAGGATAATGACATGACGTGCTTTCTGTTTTAAAACAATCACTGCTGCGAGGAAATGAGACGGTGGAGGGGACAGGGTGTGGGCTGGCGGGGCTGGAGAGACCAGTCAGGAGAGAGATGACGATGGATACCCCAAGGAGACAGACTGGCAGAAGGTGGCAGTGATCGGTCCCACAGTGGGGAAGGCTTCCTGGAGGAGGGGCCTGGGCAGGGCCTCCAGGAATGGGGGATGGGCCAGACAGTGGCGGGGAGTGGCCAGGGACTCTCCAGGTGACCCCACTGGTGTGGGCACGGGGAGTTGAACATGTGGAGACCCGCCCGGCCACAAGGAAGGCAGGCTGACCGCCCCACCCCTGCCATCCCCGATCCCCTCTGGGCTGAAGCAGCTTTCAGAGTAAGTAGGGTAGTGTCCTCCAGGGCCACCTGTCACACGCCTTTGTCCTGCCTGCTCAGGCTGGCCCACAGTGAGAGCGTTAGCTCCGTGTGGCCAGAGACCCAGCCGGGCCGGCGCTCTGAACAAAGCAGCCTCGACGAAACTCGAGTGGCCCCGAAACGCGATCGGCCACGAGAGACCGGCCAGGCAGGAAGCTGTATTATTTATTGAGCAGAGCCCGTGGGGCGTGCCTGGTCTGGGGCCCCTTGGACGGGCCAGACCTTGAAAGAGCCCACTGGGCAGCGTCCGGGCCCTGTCGGGGGCGGGCGGGGGCCCCAGGGTGCCCGGGGCGTGGTTTCCTGGACGCCGGCTGAGCAGGGAGGAAGTCGGTCAGGCCCTGACAGGGGGGAGGGCCCACAGCTGGTCCCGAGGGGCCACGGAGGCAGGCAGGGTGCTGGGGCTCCAGGAAGACCGCCGCCCTCTCCGTGGTGACACTGTGAGTACCCACCGCCTGCCCAGGAGCAGGGAGAGGGGCTCGGCCACCTGGGTGACCTGCGAGGGGCCGTCAGTGTTTGGGGCAGCGGCTGGGGTGAGGGTCTCTGGCGCACTCGTTGGGGTTTTGGCTGTTTCTTGGAACTGTTTTTTGTGCCTTCTCACTGCCTGGATGGTGTGGCCCAGCTGGCCCAGGTGCCCCAGGTGTTTCCCCACAGCTGCCTGGAAGGGCGGCCACGGCTGCAGGAGGGAAGTCCGCTCGCTCCCCTGGGGGTTAGACCCACCCCCACGCCCTGGAGGGAGGACAGCCAGGGCCCCTCAGCCCACCCGGGCCGGTTGGTTCTCTGCCTGGGGCCCCACGACCCCCCCTCCCGCCCGAGAAAGAGGAACTCTGGCCCAGGCCCACTTCACAGCCAAGTGAACTAAGGCCCCGGAGGCCCCCAGAGTGTGGTCGGTGCATCCACCCCACTCCCTCGCCCGAGGAGCCCGCACTTGGAGCACAGGGAGACTGGGCCGAGGGCGCAGGAGGCTTCGCCGGGCTCTGGGACCCGGGCTTCCTGTTTGTCAGTCCATCAGGGTCAGCTTTGTCCCGAGAGGACACTGCCTGGGCGGCTCTCCCCCCACTGGCCCCGCAGTGGCCCGGCGCGTGTCCCCTCGGCAGCCCCAGCCCCGCCGACAGCTTCACCTTCTTTCTGAAATGGTGCAGCATGGAGCCATGAGGCTTGGCAGATCCCGGGGCGGGAGGGACTCGGGGACAGTCCCGGTGGGTGGGCAGCTCTGTACACGCAGAACGAGCAGCTCAGTGTGGCGCTGGTGCCGTCCCTCGGGAAGTCCCCTTTGGCGCGCAGGGGACCTGGGCCACCTGCCCCTCGGGGAGATTCCCCGCTGTGTCCTGCTTCCCCCTCTAACCCTCACAGCAACTGGGAAGCAGAATGGCTGCCACCTCTGGTAACGTGAGGGCGTCCATGTGGCGTCCCCCGGCCGGCGTACATAGGGGAGCTGGGGTTTGAACCTGGAGCTACCCCCAGCCCCTCGGTGTATCGTGCAGCCTCTGTCGGGGCAGGAAGTACAGGGGACAGGGGTCAGTGGATCCCATGACGACCCCATTGCTGGGTCTGTTTCTCCCTTTGCAGGGGGGGTTGGACTCCAGTCCTGAGGAGGGGCTGCTGCCCCATGAGCCCCCAATAGCCGGGACTGGGGTGGAGGAGGCTTGGCTACAGGAGTGAGAGCTCCAAGGCTGCCCTCTGAGCTGGGGTCAGCGAAGCCTTCCCCTGACCCATCCATAGAGCTGCCTGATGGCCCAGAGGGCCAGGGGTCACGGAGCACCCCAGTGGTCAGACTGCTCAGAGCCCAGGGCTCCGGCCCCCAGCTCGGCATCTCCAGCAGTGAGCTGCTTCTGCTGGGCTCCAGGGCACAGCTGCGGAGCCTGGCCAGGTGGATGCACGCTGGTCCAGCCGGGCAAAGGCCACCCCGAGGGCATGCGGGGCTCTGGGGCCGGCGCTTGTGCCGGTGCCTCGGACAAGCTGCTTTCACTCCCGAGGCCTCCTGTCCTCGCCTGTGCACAGGCCGTGGAGTCAGGAGCCAAGCACCCCACAACTCTGCCGTCTCAGCACCTTGCTTGTCCATAAGTTCAAGGATTCCACTTTTATTGAGCACCTACTGTGTGCCAAGCACTGTGTTGTCTGGGGATCCAAAAGGGACAAACGAACCAGACAAAAAGTCAGGGGAGGGGGATGGATAGCAGGGAAGGGGCACCAGGGCGGACGTGATTTATTTTCATAGGTACACGTGGCCTATTTGAAACAAAGCCAGCTAGTGTACCAGATTGATGATTTCACAGTTATCAATGCTTAGGATGAAGCAAAGCTAAAAAATCAAGAAGCAGGTAGATGTGAAGTTGACTTGGAGAGCAGGTGGCGGGCAGAGAGGGCCCGCGTGGCGCAGGGTCGTGGGTGCCTGGAGCTCTGAGCAGAAGCGTGGCGAGTGGGGCTGAGCTCCGCGTCTGCAGCCGGGCTGTGAGGAGGGATGTAGGGCGTCCCAGCCGCTCCCTCCCCTGAAACTTCTGGAAGTCCCCAGACCAAGTCCCAGTTGTAACGTGACCCTCCTCAACTTGGCTCTGCTAAGATCGGTCCTCATGCCCAACCATCCCTCCTCCTGACCCTCCGAGTGAGGGGGTCGCGGCTGTCTAGACATTAGGGTCTCATAACGCTGGGGGGTCCCGGCTCTGCACTCCTGCCTGTGGGGGCCAGGTCAGGCTCCGCTTGCTCGAGCATGAAAGGAGACTGCTTCGTGGCCACCAGATACATTCAGGTTTGATGGGTGTTCCTTCCCTGCCACACCTTGAAGAGCCCACATCCTCGGAGAGTTTTCCTCGGGCCTGGATACTTTCCAGGTGACCCTTTCCCCCGGGGCATGGCCTGGGTGGGACACGGAGTCCACGGAACCGCCTTGGGCCCATCTCCCAGAGGCCTGCTGGCCTCATCCTGTTTGGAGCCCCTCCCCTGGGCTTGGAGTGAGCTGGGGCTATGCAGGACCCTCACCTACACCATCAGAGAGCCAGAGCAGCTCGGCCTTCAAGACCCCTGCCCAGAAGTGGGGCTACTGCCACGGCAGGAGGACCGGCCAGACGTGGGCAGGGTGTGCCTGGAGCTCCATGTGGCCCCCGAGCTGGGGCGGGGGTCTGCTGAGCACGGCATCTGCAGGCCGTCCGCCAGGTGAGGGAGGGAAGGAGGGTCCGCACCGTGGCCTCCGCTCCGAGTCCCCCCCCATGTGGGCCAGGCGAGCGTGAGGCATCCTCTGACCTTCACTGAGAGTCTGTGAAGGAGGAGTCGTTAGCCGCAGTCGATGGATGAGCAAACCGGTGCCCAGAAATCCCCATCAGCGTGACATCACCTGCTTCTAGGAAACAGGTGAGAGGGCTACGGCCCGGCAGAGCAGGGTCTCTGGGCCGCACCCAGAGTGCTGGGCCTGGACGCTGGGCTGTGGTCAGGCTGCTGACGCAGGCTGAGAGCTCAGACTTTGGTGTGAGTGTCACTCTGCTGCTTTCTTGGATATGTGACCTGGGGTGCTTCAGGTCACCTCGCCAAGCCTCATGGTAGACGACCTTCTAGTTGCAAGTGACAGAGAAATCCAAAACAAACAGGCTTATGCATTGAAGGGGCGCCTCTGGCTCATGGAACTGAAAAGTCTAGGGGTAACTAGCTTCAGGAATGGCTGGATCCAGGAGTTCAATTTATGTAATGGGTTTGGACTTTTCAACCCTCATGCTGCTTTCTCTCTACTGTCTTCATTTTGGCCTTCTCCACGTGGGTGCCTGGCATGTCGGGAGTGTTCCCCAACCCTGCGATGGGCTGGCTGCAGGGCCAGGCTGTGGCGAGCCGCATGCTCTTTCTGTCCTGGGATGTTGACAGTGCCCTGGGGGAGATGGGACAGGAAAAGAGGAAGTTACGACACAGGCAGTCAGAGCTGAGCAGGGGTGAGCTCCAAGGCCAGTGGGAGCCCAGAGGAAGAATGTCAGAGTTCACATCCGGTCAGGTTCCCCAAAGGCTTCCTGGAAGAGGTGGCAGCTCAGCTAGACTTTGAGGTCTTGGAGTTGGCCTGGGGAATGAGAAGTGAGGCACCCTGGGGTCCACTCTGGTGCTCAGGTCAGCTCAGGATCCGCACACGGTGGGACTGACCTGGCTGTGCTGGGTTCTTGGAGCTCCTGCCCAGGCTCAGAGGTCAGGATGCCTGGGGGGTGGCGGTGAGGGAGCGACAGGGCCTGTGTTTGGGTGATAGATGGCCCGGCTTCTAGGCTGTGAGGACAAGAAAGAGAGCACTTGGTGAGCACCTACTGTGTGCCTGTAACTCTCCATCGGGCCTCGTTCTGGCCACAACAGCCCCTGGAAGCTCCGCATCCCCTGTTTGCAGAGGATGAACCGGGTGCTTGATGAGAACAAGCCTTTTCTAGATACGCCCATCAATCGTATTTCCCTGCAGTTAGAAGGTGCTGCTAACCCGCTGGCCGGGCTCAGCGGCCTCTGCTCTGCCGTCAGGAGGCTGCAGGGCTGCCCCGTGGCAGGGTCGCATGGGGAAGTCACCGTGTTCAGAGCGGTTGCGTGTTGAAACACCTTCCCAGAAGACTAACCACCAGGCCTCCCCTCACACTGGCAGCAAACACGGTAAATCTGAAACCTGATGCCTGCAAAACAGGGGCGCGTCAGAGCCAGAGGCCAGGTGTGAATTGTGAAGCCAGGGACCCCGACGCCGCAGTGGGTATGGACGGCCACCCGCTCTGGGCAGCCAGGAAACAAGCTTGGTTCTGAGCTTTAAGCGGCGAATTTTTAAACCCCTTCTAAACTGCTCCTCAAGTGTGTTCACGGGCGGCTGAGATAAGCCAGGGTGGGAGCAGGAAGATGGAGGGTCAGATCCCAGCTCCCCCTTCGGCTGCCGTGACTCCTCGGGCAGCCCCCTGTGCCTCTCTGAGCCTCAGTTTCCTCCTCTGCAAAATGAGGGTAGCATTTCACAAGGTGAGGATTAAATAACATTATACTTGGGCGTGTCCACGTGTAATGACATAGCAGTGGCTCCGTAAAGGTCAGTGATTACATTGAGTAAAACTACTGTTCTCAGTTTGACTGTAACATTTTTTAAATTGTCATTTTTGCAACCATGGATTTGAGACAAATGGGAAACTGTTTGGTTCCGGGTATATGCCCCCTGAGGGCAGGCACCAGGCCAGTGAGACCTGAAGGTCAGGAAATGCACTTGGTGAGTTAAGAGCAGATTTTGAATTTGTCAAATCCCAAGTCAATCCAGGGTGTTCTTCTCCTCAAAGATCCAGTGAGACAAAAGCAAAGCACTAGTGGCCTTTGCCCGAGGGATATAATCAAGCGTGGCAGCAGGCCAGAGCCGGATGGCCATGGCTCTTCGGGGGTGGGGGGGTAGCATTTAGGAGAGGTTTTCAGGGGAGCACAGGCACCTGTGCTGGGTCTGGAGTGGGCAGGTAGAGAGGGAGGAGATGGTGGGTGGATTCTGTAGGTCGAGTCCCCGTGTGTTTGGGGAGCAGCAGTGAGAGTTGGGTGGTGTTGGGTCTGGAAGGGATGAGGGCCAGATTGGGGCCAGAAAGCAAGGCAGGTGGGCCGGAGCCCGGGGTGCTGTGCTCTCTCTGTGGGCACAGAGGCGCCATCGGGGCTTTTGAGCAGGGAGGTTAGATTAACCGGTATTCTTTCGGTGGCAAGTGAGAAAAGCAAACAAACAGAAACCCAGACTGGCTGAAGCTGAGGCTGAATTCATTGCCTTCTACTTCTGAAGCAGACAGGGCTTTAGGTACAGTTTGATTCAGGAGCTCACACTATTTGTCAGAGACACTGGTGTCTTTTTCTCTTCTTTCCCGACTTCATTCCCAGGCAGCATCTCTGCTCATGACGGGACTGACAGCTCCAGGTTTACAATAGTCTGACAGCTGATGATCCCAACAGAAACGGTTCCAACAAACTCCCAGTACAGGCTCGGGTCACATGCCCATCCCTGGACCAGTCACTGTGGTAAGGGGGCGGAATACTGTCAAGTTAGGGATCGAGTCCCTGGACACAAATTAGATAGACTAAGAGTGGAGGAGGGGGATCCCCCAGAGAAAAATGGGGTGCCTTACTGGAAGTGAGCTGGGAGGCTGGGCAGGCACAGACATCCAGCCTCCCCGCCGTGATCTGATAAGACCCTCCAGGCGCTGTGCTCGGCGACTTGACCTGCACCATCCCTTCCTGTCAGCACCATAGGCTAGGGTTTCTTGTAATTCCCATTTTGCAGGTGAGAAAACCAAGGCTTAGGGAGATAGTCACTTGCCCAAGTTCACATCATTAACAAATGTCCTCACACCTCAAATCATCCTGACCCCGAAGCCCAGGCTCTGAACCCTTTGCTCCACTGCCTCATGGTCATCAGACCTGCATTTGAAGAAGATGCCTCAGGACCTCAGATGGAGGATGGATTGCAGGGGTGGCCGGAGGCAGAGGATGGGCAGGAGGCTGGTGCCACGCAGGCAGAGAGGAGGGCAGCCCCGAGGGATACAGCTATGGGGCATCTCAGCCCCTTGGTCCCAAAACACTGCCAGCCCAGCTCTCCTGTGATGTGTCCTGAAGTAGAGAAAACATACAGTAATATGTGAGTATGTAGGCACGCACACACACACACATATATGTGTGTATTCATTATTGTGCCTCCTGGTTTCGGATTGGGGCCATCTTAGCAGGAGGGTGTGAGGTGTGAGGCTCTGGGGCTGGAGGCTGGCTTTATGCTCCTGCTGTGGGCACAGGGGCACTTCCAGGGCAGTTTCCGGAGGAGGTGGGTCAAAGGGAGGTGACCACCCACCTGACATAGGGCCAGGGTGGGGAGTGGGCGGGATGGGGAAACAGCCGCTCCTCACTTCCCTTTTCAGCCCTAAGACTTCCCAGGAGAGAGTCCAACCCTCCTGATGACATCACACCAGGTCAGAGGTCATTCTGCCCACACCTTCCTTGCAAAAAGAGGAAACCGAGGCATTGGGGGCACAGCGTATTCTGCCTCGCTGTCGCCACTTGGGGAAGTCTGGCGGCGTGAGTCCCAGCCCTAGATGGCCTGCTGCCTTGCTTTGTGACCTAGGGCAAGCCACAGAGCTGCGCTGGGCCTCAGTTATATCTGCAAAATGGACCTACTGTTACCTCACAGAGTGGGCAAATGAGAAAACCTTGAAAGGACCGGGTGCAGTGCCAGGCACCTCACAGGTGTCAGTGAATGTTGGCTGTGACGATTCCTTCCTTTGCATGGTCAGCTCAGAGGGACGAACAGCTATAGATCCCGGGAAGCTGGGCCCAAGATCCAGCTCTGCCATCCAGGCTGTATGGCCTTGGGCAAGTCACCTCATTTCTCTGGGCCTCAGTTGCTTTCTCTGGGAAATGGCTTTTGCATCACCACCTCAGGGGTCACTGAGCGGACTGATGGAACACCCTGTCCACGGGATGGGATTTTCGGGGGCGTCTCTTTCCCACTGGGCGGTTGGACGTCCCCTCCCCGACGACTCCCCTTCCTGCCCTGGGAGGGGATCGAGTGAGTTACTCTATTGGTAAATCTTTCCGCTGAGCACCTGCCGTGTGCCAGGCACTGCCCAAGCGATGAGGAGGTCAGACCAGGATCCCTGGCGTCCCGTCTCCCAGGTGGCAGCTGGCCCCCAGCTGGCGCCGCCACTGCTCCATCATCTGCTGGGCCAGTTACGGGAGAAGGGCCCCCGCGGTGCCTGCCTCTGGACGCTGCATGGCTGCTGAAGGCGGAGTCCTTTGCTGACAGCTCCCGGGCCTCTTCTGGGGGTCCGCGTGCTCCCGTCCTCATTGCATCGGGCTGGGTCGGTATCCCCGCCCCCGGTGTGGCAGTGTCCTGCTGCCTTCCCCTGTGGCCCCGGTTGGGAGTTGGAGGAGTGTCTGCAGGGTGTCCCCTGACCGCAGCGTGGAGACTTTTGGACCCAGAAGCTGGATCTGGAGGAGGGCAAGTACAGGCAGGGTGACTCAGACAAGCGCCTTTGCTCCTGAGTCTGTCTCCTCCCCTGTAAAAGGGGAGAAAGACACCCACCCACGGCAAGGGCTTTGTAACCTTGTCCCGTAAACGCCCCAGGAGAGGCTGGGCTGCAGGGCACTGCCGACCCAGAAGCCCTCTGCACTTCTGCCAGTTCAGGCCGATCAGAGCCCAGCTCGGTGCAGGGTGCAGGCGTCTCCCAAAGGCTGCCACCCTTAGCCCCGCTCAGGACTCTGTTCTGTTTAAAGGGCACATAAGTTCCCCTGGGGCCTGGGACACCGCTTGTGGGTCCCCCACCCCTCCAGGGAACGCTTTAGGTCCCTGGATCTGCCTTCTGGGGCGTGGGCTGGGCCCTGAGCTGTGACCACCCCCCCACCCCTGGGCAGCCACACTAGTGATGGACGTGCCATTTCCTGTTTCAGTTAGTGTTTGCTGTGTAACAAACCACTCCAAATGTCGTGGCTGCAACCGCAGTGTGTGACTGTGCCGGCTAGAACCCGGGCCGCCCTGCTGGTCCTCCTGGGCTCACCAGAAGGTCAGGTGGCCCCACTCACATGGCTGCAGTTGGTGCTGGGGCACCTTTGTTTCTCTACCCCCCCGGCAGTTTGGCCCTCAGTGGGCAGCCAGCGGCCATGGCATCTGAGGGCAGCATTCCAAGGGGGCGAAGGTGGAGCCTCAAGGCTCTTGAGGTGCAGCCTCGGAACTCAGACAACCATCCCTCCTGCCACATTCTGTTGTGCAATGAAAGTCCCATGGCCAAGGGGAGGGGAGACGGACCCCACCTGTGGGAGGAGGGGACGAGTCCTAGAGCTGAGGAGCCTGGGTACCGGGATGCAGGGAATCTGTGGCCATATTTTGCAGTCACAGAGTATGCGTCATTAGGATTTTGCCAGGTTCTTACCTTACAAGGGTTGGGGTCAGGGGAGCTAGTTCTAAAATCATTGGATACAGAGCCAAAAGTTACCCGGTAGAACTACCCTTGAAGACCCCTTACGTTGCCACGGCATGCAGAGCCCCTGGTTCGGCACCCACCCTGCAGGAAGCTCTGTGCCCACTGAGCGGGCAAGTCCCTGAAGCAGGCCAGATGCGGGCGTGAGGCTTGCCCAGGCATTCCAGGCTTTGCTGGGGCGGGGGGAACCCCAGATCCCAGCTGGGAATGGAGGGGGTCCCAACCGGCCAGCTCACCTTCTGCGTCGGCTCCATTCTGTGTTTCCGTTAAGCCTCTACAAGCTGCATTGCCCGGGACAGAGGCCGCTGGCCATAGATGGCTATTTAAATGTCAACTACTGAAAATAATTCAAATTTTAAAGAAGTCAGCTCCCCAGCTAGCCCCATTCCAAGTGCTCAGTGACCACATGGTTAAGAAGTGGAGGGCCAGGAGTCAACTGGCCCCAGCCAGCCCCCTTCACCCAGCCCTCACCTTCATGGTCACCCAGGCCTGGTGCTGGCCACTTGAGACTCAGAGTGACTCGGCCCCATCCCAGTAACTGCCCTCTAGAGGCTGCCGACCCGCTGGGAGCAGGCGGGCTGGGGAAATGCAGTGCCAGAGTGGGAACTGGGCAGCCAGGCCCCCGGAGACTTGCCCCCGGAGCAAGTCTTGCCCCCGGAGACTTGCCCCCGGAGCCCCAGGGCCTCCCCCTCGCCGCTCCAACCCTGTCCTCCCCGCCACGAAGCAGCGGCGTGGGGAGTTGGGATGGCTCCATGTGCACTTGCCAGCTTTTCTGGTAAAGGGAGGGTGCCTTTTCATCTCCCCAAATCCCACACATACCACCCCCCCGACCAGTGCACATAAGGGTTAGTATCCGTGGCTGAAAAGTCACGGTGAGCCACTGAGAACCCATTTTAGATGAATGTGAAGCCTGTGAATTTTATTCATCGCACAGCATCTGTTTTGGTTTGAAAGATGTTAATGTGTGAAACATAGTATTTGTTTGGTCTACCAGCAGCGTATATGGGATGCAAGAACCCCTAACATAATTCAGGGGCTCCCAGCCTGGGAATCGGTGGAATCTCCAGGAATGGGATGGGTAGCGCCTGGGCGGTGGAGGGGTGTGGGAGGGTACCTAGACATGGGATGAGCAGGGACACCCCCTGTGGGAGGTGTGTTCACAACTGCGTTAGCGCCTTTTCTCCTTTGGGGGCCATGGATTTATTCTCAGGGGTATTCAAGTTCCACTCAGTAATATTTTTACGTGTGGATTCATTACAAGTTATTTTGTAACAATTTCAATCCTGAAGAAGGCCTGCAAGAATTAAAAAAAAAGAATTCTCCCGTGTACCCTTCACCCACTTCATCATAAGTAACATTTCACCAGATTTCAGTCTCTCACAAAAACATTTTTTTCTCCCCGAACTATTTGAGAGGTCATCGCAAACATGCAACCTGGGGCTTCCCTGATGGCACAGTGATTGAGAGTCCACCTGCCGATGCAGGGGACACAGGTTCGTGCCGCGGTCCGGGAAGATCCCACATGCCGTGGAGCGGCTGGGCCCGTGCGCCATGGCCGCTGAGCCTGCGCGTCCGGAGCCTGTGCTCCGCAATGGGAGAGGCCACAACAGTGAGAGGCCCGCGTACCACAAAAAAAACAAAAACAAAAAAACATGCAACCTAATGACTCTTACTCCTAAATAATACTTCAGCATGTTTCCTAAGAGCAAGGACACTCTCCTACATATCTGCGGTCCAATAGCCAAATTCATGAAACTTAACATGGTCACAGTACTAGGATCTAAAGTACAATTTAGGGACTTCCCTGGCGGTTCAGTGGTTAAGACACCGAGCTTCCAATGCGGGGGGTGGTGGTTCAACCCCTGGTCGGGGAACTAAGATCCCACATGCCACAGGGTGTGTCCAAAAAGTAAAAACTAAATAAATAAAATGCAATTTAGAGTTGCATTTCACCAATTATCCCGATAATGTCCTTTATGTCAAGTTTTTCCCCAATCCAGAATCTTGCATTACATTTAGTCATCATGGGTTTTCTTGAAGCTTTACCAAGGTTTACTTTGTATCATAACATTCACTTGCGTTAAGTGTACAATTTAACGATGATTAGTATACTTACAGAGCTGTGTAATCGTCACCATGATTTAAAATCATTTCAAATCATCTTGAAAAGAAATCTGTGTCTATTTTCTATCACTCTTTTGTCCCACCCCAGCCCCCGACAGACACTAATCTACTTTCTGTCAATAAACTTGCCTTTCTGAGCATTTCATATAAATGGAATCATCTAGTAAATGACCTTTTGTGACTGGCTTCTTGCACTTAGCCTAATGTTTTCAAGGTTCAGGCATGCTGTAGCAGGTGTTAGAACTTCATTCCTTTTTTTTGCTGATTAAGACTCCCTCCGTTGTATAGATAGACCACATGTAGTTTATCTACTGTCCTCAGTTGATGGACATTTGGGTTGTTTCCCCAGTTGATGGATATTTAGGTTGTTTCCCCAGTTGATGGGTATCTGGGCTGTTTCTACTTTTTGGCTGTTATGAATATACTGCTAGGCATATTCACTTACAAGTTTTTATGTGGACATATGTTTTCATTTCTCTCGAGTAGATACCAAGGAGTGGAATTGCCAGGTCAGGTAGTAACTCTATGTTTAACTTTTTAAAAAACACACAACTGTTTTCCAAAGTGGCTGCGCCATTTTTTATTCCCACCAGCACTGTATGAGGCTTCCAGTTTCTCCAGACCACCTGGACGGCTCTCTAAAAACTGAGTTCTGCTGTCTGGTTTCTGTGGCTGCCTTTCCTATTCTGTTTTTGAACACGTGGTCTTCAAGGGACCCTCCAGTGTGGTCTCACTTAACTCTGGATTCATTGTTCCCTAAAGTGGGGTCTGATGAACGTTGCAAACTGTATTCTTAGGGGTCCACCAGTTCTTAAGTTTGAGAGACCCTTAATATAGAGCCATCTCTCAGACGGGAAAGTAGAGGCCCTTATAGAGAGAGTGATGAGTCCAAAGCCGTGCATCTGTGAGTGCCCACAAGCCAGCACGGAGGCCGCGTGGGGTAAATAAGAGCCACTTAGGAAGTCGTTCAGCACCCGCCCAGTTTTCTCACCTGTAAAATGGAGGGGGCGTCACCCATCTCTAGAAGCAGGAGCAATAGAGACAGTGTGGGTAGAGAGCCCAGCTCAGCTCCTGCCTGATGCAGAGTGGACACCACGTGTGCCCACCACCTGGCCTTGCACCCGGCCCCCTCCTCCGCAGCATCTCCTCTCCCCAGCAGAGCAGCCCCGAGGGCCGGCTCCCGGCTCCAGCTGTCCCTCCCTCTCACGCACCTCACCTGTCCCCAGTGCTTAGCCACTTACTGGGCACGGCTCTGTCGCAGGCCCTGTACTGATGCTGGCAAAACAGAGATGATTCCTACTCCATGCCCGCCCTCGGGGACTTTGGGCAATGAATAGTCTCATTAGCTGATGATTACAGGACAGCGTGGCAGTGGTTATTTTTACAATCAATAGCTAACAGTTATTGAATTTCTCCTATGTGCCTGGTCCTGTTCTAAGAACTGTGTCAGGATGTACAGGGCATTGTGTGAGCCAAGATGTCTAGAGGAGGTGACATTTTTGCAGCTGGATCTTAAGGATGGGTTTGGACTTGAGCTAACAGGCAAAAAGCACTCTTCAGGAATTTTTACTAATTTGGTGGGTGAAAATAGTATCTCATTATTATGGTATGCGATTCTTTATCAGTAAGGTTATATATCTTTTTGTATGTTTATAAGCCATTTATATTTCTTCTTCTCTGAGCTACCTGGTTAAATCAGCTGGACACTTTTATTTTCATGGTTTTCTTATTGATTTGTTAGAACTCTTTGTACATTGATGAACCAAAGGGCATAGTATGTGCAAATACTCAGTGTTGTGGAACAGCATGGCGTACTCACAAGACATTAAGTGTAGCTTGACTTTGGGGGAAGCAGCTGAAGATGGGGGGGTGGGCAGGGAGGCAGAAACTAGTTCTGGTGCTGAACTGGGAGCTTAGACTTCATCCTCCAGGTCATGGGGAGCTTTAGAAGGGTTTTGAACAAGGAAGGGATGTGATTGAAGCTGTATTTTTTTTAATATAAATTTATTTATTTTATTTATCTTTGGCTTCGTTGGGTCTTCGTTACTGTGCGCGGGCTTTCTCTAGTTGTGGCGAGCAGGGGCTACTCTTCGTTGTAGTGTGCGGGCTTCTCATCGTGGTGGCTTCTCATTGCGGGGCACGGGCTCTAGGTGCACGGGCTTCGGTAGGTGTGCCACGAAGGCTCAGTAGTTGTGGTTCGCAGGCTCTAGAGCACAGGCCCAGTAGTTGTGGCGCCCGGGCTTAGTTGCTCCACGGCATGTGGGATCTTCCCAGACCAGGGCTCGAACCCGTGTCCCCTGCATTGGCAGGCGGTTCTTAACCACTGCGCCACCAGGGAAGCCCTGAAGCTGTATTTTTGAAAGTTGCTTTAAATAAGGGACAATGATGGGTGGAGGGATGGGCTAGGAGGATAAATTGAGGCCAGAAAGTGCAGAACCGTGAATGTCCCGCTGAAGAGCGTCAGTTTGGTTTGCTGGGCAATGGGGAACGTTCTGGGTAACGACAGGGGGTGGGGAGAGGAGAGGGGCAGGATCAAGGCCATGGCTGATCCCCGGTGGGGTAAGTGGTTCAGTCTCCCTGCAGGAGGCTTTGCCCCCACTGACGTCTCCTTCCCACATGGGTGCCCAGTGCTGGGTCGTCTCTTCCTGCTCCGAGGAACTGATCTCCAACCAGACAGACGGGACTGTTGCCAGGGCTGATCTGGAGAGGAAAGATGAACCAGGAGTTTCCAGGCAGGGCGCGGCGGGGGGGAGAAGGAAAAGGGAAGAGCATGGTGGCCAGCCTGGAGGGGCCTCAGAAGTCATGCATTCCATAGGCCAAGGAAGCTGACCCTCGGCTTCCGCTCCCACAGCGCAAGGCCGGGAAGCCCCACCTCCCGGCAGCATTCCACATCAGGTTGGCTCTTCCAGTGAGAAGGTTCTCGGTCTGGTCTGACGTCAGAGCTGCACGGAGCCTTGGCACTTGCCTTATCTCAGGCTTCCTGCCTGCTCGATTAGGGGACCTCGAGGCTCAGAGGAAGACGATCCTCCCGCGGTCACACAGGGAGTGAGCCCCAGCCCGAGTCAGAGCAGGCCTCCCAACTACGCGTGCAGTCTCAGAAATGATTCTTTTTAAAACATAATTTTTTTAAGCAGTAGTACATGCAGAGGGCACAAAAAATATTTAAATGGAACATTTCAGTGAAAAGCCATTCTCCTACCCACCCTGGCCCCCAATTCTCCACACCCTTCCCCAGGGCACCACTGTACCAGTTTCTTAAGCATCTTTGTCAGAGATAACACATCCACACACAAGCAGGTACCCTATACCCTGCTCTTTTTTTACATAAAAGGTAACACACCATACCCTGTACTGCACCTTGCTTTTTCCACTTACAAAAATACCTTGGAGATTGCTCCTTGTCCGTCATGTACAGAAGCTGCATCCTTTTTGACCGCCGCGTAGGTTTCCACCGGACGGATGTATCGTAACAGGCATCTGTCGAGCGATCTCTCTTTGGCGCACTTTAGGTAACAAGAAGACTCCAATCATTTTTATTCACTTTAAAGACAGTTGCTTAATTTTTTAAAGGCACATAAAGAAGATTTAATCAGCCCGTGAGCCTATGCCTATGTCCAGATAATCCCTGGCGACTTTTTACAAATCAACTAACCCTCAGAAAAGTATCACATGAAAAGTTAAGAGCTCCTCCCACACGCATTGCGCACACCCCACCGTCCTCCCAAAAGGCAGCCATGAATAGCAGGTATCGTTTGTGTATGTGGGTATCCTCTCGGAGAGAAGTAGGAGATTACAGTACGCATATATGTATAACCTTTTACAGTGTGCACAAGGGGATCACAACATACACAGTGTTCTGTCCCCTGCATTTTTTTTTTTTCTTCGCGGTACGCGGGCCTCTCACTGTTGTGGCCTCTCCCGTTGAGGAGCACAGGCTCTGGACGCACAGGCTCAGCGGCCATGGCTCACGGGCCTAGCTGCTCCGCTATGGCATGTGGGATCTTCCTGGACCGGGGCACGAACCCGTGTCCCCTGCATCGGCAGGCGGACTCTCAACCACTGCGCCACCAGGGAAGCTCTGTCCCCTGCATTTTTCAGCAGAAATGCCTCCTGGAGATACTCCCGTGAAGTCCCGGCCTGTGGGTGTGTTCGTGCCGGCTCACCCTCCCCCAGTGTTGGACACCAGAGGTGTCTCTCTTCTTAGTTTGCTGACTGACACAGTGCTGTGTGCACTGCCCTTGCGTCTTCATGCCAGCATGCTGGATGGCTTTGCCAGATCACCCTTCAAAAACAGGTCGCCCCATCTTGCACCTCACCCTCCGGTACTCTGGATGCGTTCATCTCCTCCCACCTTCAGTAGCAAAAGCATCATCATACTTGTTCTTTTCTGCCAGCTTGGTAGACACAGAAAATGACAAGCATGCTGTGTTTCAGTTTGTATTTCTTCAATATGCATTTAATTACAAGTGAGATTGAGTATCTTTCCCTGAGCCGCTTGTTTCTATCCTCTGCTCTTTTTTCTAATTTGTTAGTCATCTTTTTCCTATAGCTTTGAAAGAGTTTTTTACGTATCCGGGAAAGTAACTTTCATCTCATTTTCCTCAATTAACTTCTGTCATATGTGCTGCAGATATTCTCTTTAAGTTTACTCTTTGTCTTTTTTGACTTTGTGGTATGTTTTATTCCATTTAGAAGTTTTCATTTCTATATAGTTAAATTTACCAATATTTTCCTCCATAGCTTCTGGGAATACAAATATTTATACAGTACATTTTACACAACCTTTTCACACATTATCACAGTTGATCCTCAGAGCAGCCTTTGAAAGGAGGTAAGGTGACGATTTTTATCATCAGGTCTATTTTACAGATGAATTCACATGAGGCTCAGAAAGGTGGTGGGACCTGCCCAGGCTGAACAGATTCTAAAACGCTTGCTCTTCCCAGGTCCCTCACCTGCCTTCCTGCCAGCCAGGTAACTCACTCCTGGCACTGACAACAAAAGGATGGAGTTTCTCTAGGAAAGCATTTTTAATTATTAAAACTACAAGAATCTTTCCTTCTTTTTTTTTTTTAAGTTTTTGAAATTATAAAATTAGTTCGTAGTTTTTAAAAACATAATGTCCAATGATACAGGAGAGTGTAACACAGGGTTTCGGGGGTGGGCGGGGGCTCATGCCTCGCCCTGAAAGCCCATCCCCCAGGGGGACCACTGTCTTGTTTGCTGTGAGCACCAATGGTGAGGAAGACCCACTGGGAGCTGGACCGTTCCTTATCCGTCTCTGCCCATCACCAGTGCATTGTATATTCCAGGAGCAGCTCGGGTGCTCATAAATGCTGCGAGACGAGACTGAGGTGGTCAGGCACTCACCTTAGCTTACACTCTGCAGCCCCACAGGCCTGTGTTCAAATCCCAGCTCAGCCACTTAGCCAGCCATGTGAGTGTGGGCAGTTGACTTACCTTTTTTGTGCTGCGCTGTCCTTGTCTCTGAAATTGGGATAATAGTTTACACCTCAAGTAAATGAAATTAACCTCATAAAGTGCTGAACAGAATGTCTACCACTCACCTCTGATCTGCCTGTTCCTTGGGGGGGTCCACTGCCTACTTCCACCTGGCCCCAATATCCAGGGTCATGACATTTCAGAGTGGAAAGTCAGGCTCCCTCCCGCCTCCAGAAGCCCAGAGAGGGGAAGTTCCTTGCCCAAGGTCAGAGCCCGCAGAGACTCCAGTCTCCTGACTCATTACATCACTCGCCAGGCTGGACCACTGCGGGCCGTCCCCCGGCCTCCTGTCTCGCCCCTTGTGGCCACCAGGGGGCGCGCCCTAACCCAGCCCAGACTGCGGCTGCCCTTGTTCCCACCTGGTGGGGGTCTCCCGGCTGCCCACGAAACGAAGAAGTGTCCTTAATCTGGTGTTCAGGGCTGTCAGAATCTCCCTACACACCGGGCAGCGCGCCTTCCTCTGCTTGCTTGTACCTTGGGTACAGCCTTCCTGGAGTGCCCTCCCCCTTCCTGACCCTTCCAGGCCAGGCCTTTCCTGCCTACTCCACTCCTTCCCCACGAACTGGCCCCTCTCCGAGGCCGTGCCGCCCCACCGAGGCCCGTCCCCTGCACTCAGTGGGTGCCGAGTCCATGTTTGCTGTAGGATAAGGGGCGGCGCCGGCAGGCCCGGACCCCCCTCCCCAAACTGCCAGGAGCGCGCGTCCTGGAGGGGACACAGAGCCCCACCACCGCGCTGTGCGATTCTGGCCGCTGCTTTCTGGGCCTCGGTCTTCTCATCTGAGAACTGGGGAGGCTTCGGGGACGGGGCTGGGCATGGCCGGCGGGGACCGCAGTTCTCCGTGGGAGGGGCCTGCGGCTGCAGCTCCCAGGTGTTTACCTAGGGAGTCTCGGGGAGTCTGAGCGAAAGGCCGGGGCCCCAGCGCCCCTCCGCCGCGCTCTACTGTGCGGACCCCGCTACCCGGCCTATCCCCTCGGCGGCCCCACCGACTCGGGCGCCCTCAACTGGCCGGGGTTCGGGTGACGTCGGCGGCCGGGGCGGCACCCGTCCCCGCGCCCACACCCCTGTCCGGGGAAACTGAGGCTGGGCGCGGAGAGGCCGCGCACGCCAAGGTCACTGCGCGGAGGCAGGCCGGCCGGCCGGCAGCGCTCGGGCTCGAGCTCGGGCTCCGGCTCCGGCTCGGGCTGGGGCTCCCGCGCGCCCGCCCCCCCGCGCCGTGCGCCCGCCCGCGCTCCTGCCCGCCGCGGGGACGGCGGGGACGGCGCGCGCTCGGAGGCTGCGGGCGGCCCCGCGAGGTAGGAGGCGGGCCGGCGGGGGACGCGCGCGGCAGCGGGCGGGGCGGCCAGGGCCGGGGGCCGGGGGCCAGGCCGGGGGTCGGCGGAGGCCGCGGTTCACCGACGCGCGAGCGGCTTTCGGGAACCGGGCGGGGGCGGCGGGTGGCTTTGCGGAGCCGGGCCCGGGACGAGGGCCGAGGCCGCAGTCGCGGGGACGCGGCGGGCCCCAGGGTTGCAGGGTCGGGCGCCCGCGGCGCCGGGCTCGGGGGGATGGGGCGGGGGCGGCGGCGCCGGGCTTTCGGAACCGGGACTCTGCGGTGTCGATCCCTGGGTCGCAGGAGATGGAGCCTCCGCGGCTCTGCGGATCGCTTCTCCAAAACCTTGCGGACATGGAAGGCGCGATCTGGGGGGAGGGGGGCTGAGGGTCTCTGTGTCTATACAGCTGGCTGCTTGGACTGGGAAACATGAACCCAGGTCGCGAGGGTCGCAGGGGGAAGCTGCACGCCCCCAGGACACACACTCTTTCCCTTTTCTCCCCCCTCCGCCATGCTCCCGCCTCTCCGCGGAGAAATCCTGCCGCGGGTCCAGGGTCCGGAGCCTGCGGGCGGGAGGTTGAGGCATCTCAGGAATTCGCTGTGAGCCAGTTAGACGCTCTTGGGGTGGGCTGGATGGCTGGCCCCGAATTCAGCCCTGCCCCGACCCCTTGCGTGACCTTGGGCAGCCCCTCCTCCCACTACCACGTGGGCAAGAGGCTGGCTGGCAGTCTTGGGGATCCCCTGGGTCAGACCCCCAGTGGGCGAGGAGTCGGTTTAAGGGACTGTGCCTGGGGGCCGGAAGAGCCACTGCGATCTCCGGACCCAGTCCCAAATGGGGCAGGAGGCAGCAGGAGTCTGAGAAGTGACGATGGGGCTGTCGCAGGTATCAGGACACCCTGTTCCACCTGCCAGCCTTGGGGGGGAGCCCTCACGGACCAGGGGGCTCTGACTGCGGGAAAGCCCTGCCCTGCCCAAACTAGCTGCCCCTGGGCTGTGAGGAGGCAGGGCCGGTTGCGAGAGGTGTGGCCAGGCTGTCCCCCTGCCCCCCCACAGTCACGGGGACACCCCCCTCCCAAGTTTCTGCCACGCAGTTGCCCCTTTAAATTGCTAAGCTCTCGGCTGTCACAGCTGATCTGTTTCCAGAGCAAACGGAGCAGAAAGATGACAGTGGGTGTCCCCGCCCCCGGGCCTGTCCGAGAGATGAGGCTTGCAGGCCAGCGGTCCCCTCTGCCTGGTCAGCTTTCTGCGTTTAACTCTGGGCATGCTCCGTCATGGGGTGGGTGTGGGGCACTTGCTCTGCACCGGGGAGCCCCTGCTCCGCCCGGTGGTCAGGCACCACCAGACAGCGTGCGTGCCAGCCTACACAGCCCCTGGGAGCAACTTGGAACGAAGGTGACCTGTGCTCACCCTTCCCTGCCCCCAGCTTTATGCCCGCCTCCTCCCTTGGGCTGACACGGTGGCCAAGCCTCGGAAACCATGTGTGGCCAGAGATCCCATGTGCAGCAGTTGGGTTTGAAAGGAGAGAAAAGCAGCAGCCCCAGACGCCCCAGAGACAGGAAAGGACAAGCCAAGAGGTATTCAGGGGGCCACAATGCCGCGGCCCAGCCACTGAGCATCAGCCCTAGATGGGGCATCTGGGGGCCAGTCTCCTATTAGAGACGGAGAAGCTGAGGCTAGAGAGAGGCAGGGACACATCCAAGGTCACACAGCACCCCAGTGTCCCCAGCTCTCCAGCAGTCTAGCCATCCCTGGGGAGCTGCTGCCTGGGGAAGGCTCAGAGGACTCGGTGTTCCCCCCAGCGGTCCCTGCCGTGGAGGGATAAGGAAGGGGAACCCTGCCTCCCGCACAGGTTGCAGACATTAAGTAATCTTGAGTCTCGTGAGGAGAGTTGCCACCCTCTCCCGTGGCTGCCTGCCCTTCCAGCACTTCTTTGCTCACCCCGTGGCTGCCAGCCCCACAACGACACCGTGAGCTCAGTCATGCCCCTGCCCCATTGTGCAGAGAGGGTGCCAAGGCCAAGCCAGCACTGGGACCCTCTGTGCCCTCAGCTTTCCTCCACCCAGTGTTCTAACTGCTGGGGTGCTAAGCACCTAGGCGGCCCTAGTAGAGCACAGCCGTCCTTTGTTCTCGTAGTAAGCTCCCCGTCACTGGGGTGTGCAAGCTGGAGCTGAATACTCATCGGTTAGGGAGGCTATGAATTTGACCAGACGTCTCATCACCACCCCACCCCGTCCCTCATAATTAGGCGGTAGGGAAGGGGGTTGCTTGCACCTATCAGGAGATGATGTTTCTTGCATGAAAGAGGCTGGGTGAAGGCACTGGGGCAGGTCCCTGTATGAGGCCCAGGGTTCCACCTACTGCCATTGCTCAGACCTGGTGTCCACACTGTGAAGTGTGACTCAGACCCGCTTCTGGGGGCAGCATCTTCCAGTGCCTGCTGCCTTCCCACCGGGCCCAGCCTTCAGCCTTGCCCGTCCTGGCTCCTGCAGGTATGCCCACCCCACCTGCGCCACCCAGAAACCTTTGCCCAGCCTTCACCCATTGGTGTCACCTCTTCAGCAAAATCTGCCCAGAGTCTCTGTGTCTTCCTCCCCTGGGGGTCCCATTGTCACTGAACTGGGGGGGGTGGGGACAGTGTGCAGGGACATAGGTAGGCCTGAATGCGGGACACCCGCCCGCCACTGCCTGAGCTCTTCAGTGGCCCTACCACACAAGTGCCGGCTTGGAAAGGCAGCGTGCAGGCAGCCGAGCTCTCGGTGACTCTTCGAAGAACTGAGTGTATGTGGCCTTCTGATCCTTCTGAAGTATGATTACACTTCACACCCAGCAGGCATCTTTTAAGCACCTACTCCGTGCGCGACCTTCTCACGGGGTCTCACTTGTATCAGCCCATTTCATCTTCGAAACCACAAACCCATCTGCTCATGTGTATGAAGGCTCTAGAAGCGTAATATCAAACAATGATGTCAGCCGCACGGGCCAGTGGGACCCGCTGAGAATGCTGCACGCCCCCACCCGCCGCTGGCCGGAGTCTTTTCCGTGACTTGGGCCCTAGTGTCCTGACAGCTTGGCAGTTTGCACACCCACATGGCCTGGGGAGGCGCGGGGGCTTAGGGTGCTCAGAGGGGACCGACCCCGTGAATCCACGCGGGCTGTGTGGACGGAGGTAGGAAGGCTTGCAAAGAGGTCCTGTGACCAGGTACCTGCGTTTGGGCCTCATCTGCTGCCTCTTTAGAAGGAAGTCCTGTCGGGATGACAGTCTCGTCGTCCACCAGACTGAATCCCCTGAGGGCGGAACAGTGGCTGAGGCAGCTGCGGGTCCCCAGCGCCAGGGGCTAATGTGAGACTTTGCTGTGCTCAGCTGAGGTGGATCTAAACAAGAAAAAAGGTAGTGAGTTGTCCTCATTGGAGGTATGCAAGCTGCGGCAGTCGAGAAGACTCCTGTGCCTCCGTTACGCGAGATGCCCTGGAGGGCCATTTTAGCTCCAGGGCTCCCAGAGCCAATGACTTTTTTTTTTTTTTTTAATCTGAGGACTTAGTGAAAGCGATCAGGATGGTAATATAGGTTTGGAAAAATGCTCAGTGCCAGGCTGTTTTAATAAAGCCAATTGCCTCGGGGTATTATGGGAACACTCCATTATCCGGCTCCTCCAGGATTTGGACTTGGCCAAGGGGCCTGAGGATTTGGCGTGAAGCAGGAAGGAAACTGAGAGTCTTATGGCCAATCCCGGAGCACTGGGGTCACTGTCGGCCACACTAACTTGGGAAGCCCTGAGGTCAGAGCTGAACTCCTTGTTGCTTTAGACAAGTCCCTTCCCCTCCCTGAGCTGAAGAAGTTTGAAAGAGTCCGGAAAGCACTTTGGAAATTGTAAGGATTGGGGGCCGGGAGGAGGGGCTGAAGCAGCAGATCCTGATTGCGTCAGGTGCATGGACCAGCGGAGGGCCAGCCTGCCGCTGGGATGGGTTCCAGTCCCAGCTCTCAGCTCCCTAGCTTCCTGCACCTCCGTGAGCCTCAGTCTCCTCCTCTCTAAAATGGGAGTGATGACAGGGCAGTTATGAAGGTAATTCTGGAAAGTGTGTCAATGTCATACAGCTAGTTTCCATTTTCTCCTTCGGGGATATTGAGAAGCCACTCAGTATTCCTAAGGCCTCAACGTCCCAATAGAAATGCCAGCTCTGTTGATTTTCTCATTCAGCAAACATTTATGGAGCGCCTGCGATGATAGCACAGGAGCCACACAGACAAAACGCCTTGCCCTCCAGGAGCTTTGATTTCAGCAGCAGGAGACCTGCAACAAAAAAGTAAACAAACAGAATTTCAGTGAGTGCTAAAAAGAACGAGTCTGCCCTGGTCGGTGTTAAAGCTGCTTTGCAATGGAAGGGCTCTTCCATTGTAAAGGGGGATGAGAAGGAGCCCCCCCACCCCGTCTGGGCTCCGGGAGACCTAGATTCCAGTCCTGGCCCTGCTGGCTTCCCACTTGCTGTGCAAACTTGGGCAGTTTCCTTCCTGTCTCTGATCCTCGGTTCTCGTTTGTGAAATGAAACAGCAGGTATGGCCCTCCGGCTCCGGTGCCCTATGTGGTGCTGCACTGACGTCTGCACTGCCGTCATAGCTGGGGTCCCTGCCTGTCCCCTCTGCCTGCCACACCACACATACCTTTCTATTTTAGATGTGACAGGTAACCTGTCAAACAGAAAGGCGAAAAGACAGGCATACAGCAGCTTCAGCAGAAATAAGAGGAACGCACACGTTGTGAGACCACCACCCGGGCGCCGAGACGACGCGCTGCCAGAAGCCCCCTGCCCCGCCCCGTGGGCTCCCCCTCAATGTTGCCCCTCAGGGATGCTCACCACCCTGACATTTGTGATAATACTGTTCTTCTTGTCACTGTCTTACCACCTGTCTGAACAACTCTTTACCACATGGCCTTGTTTTTATTTTTTTTTGCAAAGTATTTTATCTTATTTTATTTTTGTATTTTTTGCGGTACGCGGGCCTCTCGCTGTTGTGGCCTCTCCCGTCGCGGAGCACAGGCTCCGGGCGCGCAGGCTCAGCGGCATGTGGGATCTTCCCAGCAGGCGGACTCTCAAGCACTGCGCCACCAGGGAAGCCCATTATTTGTGACTCGTTTCTACGTGGACTTAAGCTGTAGATATTTCTTCAGGTCTGGCTTCTTCTTAAAGTCACAAGGAGCTGTTGCTTGTCCTCGTCACGGCCATGGTGTTCGTATTCCACTGCATCGCTAGGCCATGGTTTATTATCCAGTCTCTGCGATGGACACACAGGGTGTCTTCAGTTCGGGGCTGTGTTCTTGAACCTGCCCACGTCCTAGTGCACGTATGACCTCCTTTCCGGCATCTGTCTGGAACTGGGCCACACGGGACGCACATGTTCAATGTCATAGAGCAGACCAACGCTGTGGTCCTTCCGTCCAGTCGCCCCCCACTCCCAGCGGCACCACCTGTTGTCAGTCTCTGCCATCTTTGCTCTCCTGGTGGGTGTGTAATGGTTTTAATCCGCATTTCCCTGACCGCTTATGGGGTTGAGCGTTTTCCTACGGTTATTGGCCCGTTTGGATCTCCTCCTCGGTGAGGTGACTGTTCAAGCTTCTTGCCTACCTTGGGCTGTCTTTTTGTTTTCTTGTTGGTTTGGAGGATTCTTTAGGTATTCCGGATTCCAGTCCTTTGTCATTTGTATATGTTGTAAATATCTTGCATTTTTCACTTTTCCTGGGGTCTTGGAATGAACATCTTAATTTCAGAGTTCTTAATTTCTATCGAATCTTTCACTTTATTTATTTATTTTAAATTTTTTTATTATTATTATTTTTGCGGTACGCGGGCCTGTCACTGTTGTGGCCTCTCCCGCTGCGGAGCACAGGCTCCGGACTCACAGGCTCAGCGGCCATGGCTCACGGGCCCAGCCGCTCCGCGGCATGTGGGATCTTCCTGGACCAGGGCACAAAACCGTGTCGCCTGCATCGGCAGGCGGCCTCTCAACGACTGCGCCACCGGGGAAGCCCACTTTCACTTTATTTTTGTTTTGTGTTTTAAGAATCCTTTCCTACCCTGTGGTCATGAATTCACCTTTTGCATTAGATTTTTAATCTACGAGGAATTGATGTTAGTAAAGGGCATGAGTTAAGGGTCCCATTTCCCACACGCACGCATGCACGCACACGCACACGCACGCACACCCCATTTCCCAGCCTGCCCAGCGCCGTTTGGTGACATGTGTGTCCCTTTCCCCTACCTGCCCTGCCCGCCCCACCCCGCGCATATTCATACTTTTCCCGGGCAGGCAGGAGCCCAGGACCGCAGGCTCCGGCCTGGGAGCCCCGGCAGGGACAGCGCCCGGGGGCAGGGCAGGGCGGCCAGCCCTCCCCCACTGGACCAGCTGCCACTCCTGACAAACAGGTCTGTGGGGCCCGTCACGTGTCCAGCTGGCGCTGACTCGGGCTCTGGCGGATTAAGCAGGGGCTCAGGGCTTATGACCCGCACCATCCACTGCACAGACCCCCGTGAGGGCCGAGGGAGCTCAGCTCTGTGGGCTGCGGAGGAGACCCCCAGAGGCCAGCGAGGCTGCGCTGTTTGCCTCAGGAGACCCGCAGCCGGGGCACTGGAGCAAGGTAAGAGAGGGCCGGGTGGCCCTGGCTGTGTCTTCCCTGCCCAGCTCTGGGAACTTCTGTCTGGAAAATGAAGTGTCCCCCCCTCACTCCCCCGCAAGCTCTTTCCATCTGGGTCTATTGGGGGAAGTCGAGAGCCAGGAGGTGGAGGGCGGCGGCCGAGAGCAAGGACCTGCCGGTCTCAGGGCCCCGTGCACACTCACCCGGGCTCATACACACATGTACACGCACCTGCCCACCGGTTCCCGAGGGACTCCGCGTCCTCGGACCTGCCCACTGGGGGGGGGGGCGGGCGGTGGTGGCACTGCCAACCTCCAGTCTGCCTTCCAGATCCTGGTGCCTCCCCCCCTCAATGGCCGGTACCTTCGTGCTCCTGGAGTCTTGGGGCAGGGAAGAGGGAGAGGAAGTGTGTGTGCGCTGAGCACCGCCTATGTGCCGGGAACCTCCCCTCGGTGATCTTTATTCCAACCCTGCAAGGGAGGGAAGATTCGCCCATTTAATAGATGAGGAAACTGAGGCTCAGAGATGGGCTATGGCCCAGCTGGGGCCCGGGCTGGGAGGACGGTCCCCAGCATCTCAGCAGGCTGGCTACGTGACCTGGAAGTCACAGGCTCTGCTCACCCCCTGCCCAAAGGCACAGTCCCTCTGGCGCAGAGCTGCTGCTCCCTGGGGCTCTTTGAGAACTCTAGGTCCTTGCGGGGTGGGGGTGGGGGGCATCAGGGCGGGAACAAGAGCCGGCGGCTCTGGGCCCAGCTCAGCCTAGGCTAGTGGGTAAGACTTGGGCTCTGTCTCCACGTTCGTGCCATGGTGGGGTGACAATAGTAGGCCCCACCTCTCCAGGCTGCTCTGAAATGCCACCGTGCGTGAAAGGGCTTCCAAACACGTCTGCTCCCAGCAGGCACTTGGGCACTTAGCTTTTGTTTTTACAGGGAAGGTCAATACCTGAGTTCACTGCGTCCTCTGAATTTCTGAGCTCCTGTGCATTTCTTTTCTTCCTGGGCTTTATGCATGCATTTATTCCTATGAGTTTAATACTTGCTTAGGAAATACAGGCACGTGGTAAAATGTTCAACATTATAAGAGTATACAGTGCAAACGATGTATGCCCCCCGCCCCCTCCCCAGAGCAAACAGGATGAGCATTTTGGGGGTATCTGGTCAGAAATGTTCCTATGTATATATTTGTTCCCCTGCCATATTTTAAAGAGAGCACCCAGCAACTTGCTCTGCCCCTATCCTGTGACTTCCCTCTGGGCCTTTAAATCCACCCACCCGGTTAGAGAGCCTGATGGCTGCTTCCCTGCAGAAGGCGCGCATATTTGTGGAAGCTGGCCCCAGATCTTCCTCATCAGCAGGACTTGAGGGAGGCTGCAGCCTGGCACGGGGCAAACAGGGGGATTGTTGAGCTGCAAAGAACGGTCCCTCTGTGCCCAGTGAAGGCCCAGTTGGAGACCGGCTCCCCCTCCTCCCCGCTGCAGCAGATCTGGGTCTGGAGCAAGGGTGGAGCCTGGGGACCTGGCTGAGGCCCAGCCCGCTGCCAGCTGTCCATCGGGTGACCTTGAGCCGCCTCTGGGCTCCCGACTCAGTGCAGAAACCCAGGGCGCGTGGTGACCCCAGTGAGAGGACCAAGGGTCTATCTTCTTGAGGACCCAGCAAGCCACGCCTCACCCATCCCGCCCAGGGAAGAAGCGCGTGATGTCGGCTGGAGTTCTCACTGCTTCCTCTTGAGCTTTGATGGTGCTCTCTGGGAAACAGCCGAGATCAGCGCTAAGTCTCACTGATATGTTCTCTGTGGGCCTTGTGACTCCTGGACCTGCCGGCTTCTTATCTCTGCCAGGGAAAGCTCCCAGAGGGCTGGGGGCAGGGCTTTATCTCTCCCAGCCTCTGAGAAAGGAAGGCAGCAGGTGGCCACATGTGGCAACGTACCCTATGTGCGTGACTAGGAGGCTTCATCAGAAAGGCTCCCTGCCCCCTTGAAGCAAGAGCAGGATCCACCGTTGGTGTCGGGAGGGTGGCCAGTTACCCAGTGGGGCAGAGGTCCAGGCGCTGCCCGTGTGCAGATGTTCAGGTTGTGCACTGCACAAGAGCAGTTGGCAAAGGAAGAATGCACTGTTAGCAAGCCACAGGCCTGAGAGGCTGTGTCCACCAGAAGAGGGCGCTTTTTCCAAATTCACACGCAGGCCCTGCATGCTCACTAGTGAAGGAGCGGTGCCTGGTGAGGTGTCTGCTCTCCACTTACGCGGTCTCCCTCTGCTCAGTTTTCTAGAATCTCCCTCCAGGACGCTGCTGGTAAACCCAGGGGAAAGGCAGCTCCAAACACTCTCCTCTGTCTGTGGGAGCAGCTTGGGTAAACCCAGCCCAGTGGATCCTCAGAGGGAACGGGGCCATGGCTCAGAGACCATGTGCATGCATCCACATTGCAGCTCTAGCTGCTCCTGGTCAGGACTCCTCAGCAGAGACCCTCCACTTTAGCATCTGTTAATACTCCCCCCAAAGCTCAAGTAGGAAGGACCCTTACCTCTGTGCCCAGCCCCTTGAGCAGGGCCACTTTATTTGTGAAGGCGTGTTGATTTGGGGACAGGAACTCATATGAACTCATCTCATGCACATATATTTCTCCAGCACCTAGTGTGTGCCAGGCTGGCAATAAATGGTGAGTCCCACAGACGTGACTTTTATCCTCACGGAGGTGTCCAGTGAAGGAGAGGGAAATGCCCCCACGAACAGCATGGACCAGGGACTGGGAGGACTTGCTCAGTGGGGCCTGTAAGGAGGTCAGGCAAGGCTTCCTTGAAAGTGGAGCCAGGGATAAGTAGGTGAAAAGAGAGAGACGTATGCACCCGGCAGTGGGAACAGCACGTGCAAAGGCCCAGGGGCAGGAGCCAACTTGCCGGGTATGAGGCTGGAGCCAAGACGTAGGGCAGAGGCAGGCAGAGGCTGAATCCATGGGAGCTGTGGGCGTGGTGAGGAGTTTGCTGCTTATTTCTTAAGCAGCGAGGAGCCAGGGTTCGAAGCAGTCAGTGACTTGTTAGATAGAAATGTCAGTGAAATTGGGTTTGAGTCCTGGCTCTGCTTCCTGATCCAGCTGCCCTCCCTCTGTACGATGGGGATGGGGGCGGCAGGGTGGATGGTGTCTTAGGTTGTGCCGGAAGGAGGAGATCTGAATGAGGAAGCTTACCGTGGGGTCCAGAGGCTGCCTCAGCTGCCCCTCTGGGCACCTGCCCCGTGGCTGGGCACCTCCCTGTCCAGGAGGCTTGGGGCTGGGAAGGCCAGATTGCAGTTCTCCAGCAGGGCGACAGGTGGCGCCAGCCCCTCAGAGGTGACCGGTGGGCTGGCCCAGCAGGGACCAGCGCAGGTCAGGTGGGGTTGGGTCTAGCTCTTGTCAGGCCGGGGCGGGGCCACGCTTCCCCCTGCCCTCACCCGCACCCCAAGTGGCACCCAGACTGCTGGTTCGGTGGCTCCAGCCCGCAGTTGCCAGCACCCCGTCTTTCATCCCCTCCGAGGACCATCCATCAGTTGTGACCTGAGCTGACGTTTTAAGCCGATCTAAATTTGCCACCAAGCCTGACAGGGGGACAGCTGGGTGAAACCACCCTCTGCAGGGGAGTACTGCGGTCCAGATCTCCGCTGTGCAGCCTCAGCCAGTGAAATGCAGATAATGAGGTACCCCCTCCCAGGGTGGGCGTGCGTCAGCACACACTGAGTGCCCAAGGAATGTTGGCCCAGCCAGGGCTGGGCACCCAGGAGGCCTGCAGGGCCTGGCAGTGCCTCCCCTGCTCCACCGGGGCCCCCGCAACTGGCATGGGGGCTGGAAGCACAGGGAGCCGACGTGTGTTGAGTGAAGACGTGCCCTACCCACCAGAGGCTGCGCCCCAGAGTGGGAACGCTCACACCTGGCCCATCGCTGGTATCACATCCCGGCTCCCCGAGGCTGGTGTGTGATCTGGCATCTTGGGCAAGTGCTTTGGTCCTTTTGAGGCCTATTCCTTCTGTAAGATGTGGACGGTACCCTCTCTGTAGGTGGAAGGATTGCTTACCCGATGGGAGTCCCTTGGAGCACCCAGCACCGAATTGGTGCTCAGGGAAGGGCACCCACTGCCACTGGGAGTGCAACCAGCCATCCCTGCCTCGGAACCATGGGTGGTCACTAAGGGAGACCAAGGGCAGAAGCTGGAGCCGCGATTGCAAGCAGCCTACAGCAAGCTGGCTGACCAAAGCAAGAGGGAATTTACTGGAAGGTAGCGTTGTCCCCAGACTGCCCAGGAAGGACAGGAAACAGGCCCGTACACAGGGCCCCTCCTGAGGGCAGGGGGCAGTTTCCTCTAGGGATGCCCCCTGGAAGGGGTGCCTACTTGTCCGTGGTTGGGTGCCTGCAGGCAGAGCCGAGCCCTGTGAGAGGCCCACCGGGTGCAAATGCCCCCAGGACGGGGCACTGCGGGAGGGAAAGGAGGGATCCTGGAATAGGACGTGGCCTTGAGGGAAACCGCGCAGGCCCAAGCCCAGCACCCCCAGCGCTGGCTCTCTGTCCCTGGCCCCCGTGCACCCCGCTGTACTCGATATGGGTTCCTCTTCACCAGCGTGATAATTACTGGACACATCGCTGACATTGAACAAATTGTTGTGTGCTTGTAATTACAAATTACGTTTCTAACACTCCAGGGGGTTCCAAACCTTGATATCTGTGCTATTAACACATAAATTACAGTCATTTATGGAAATTACCAGAGAGACCAGAATTGTCTGTGGATTGCGCTGTGTAAGAGATGCTCATTGGTGGATGTGCTCCAGGAACCTGGAGGGGCCCAGCGTGGGCCTCGAGCTTTACTATTTCATGGGGTCAGATTCTATTCCCAGCCCTAGACTTTTTTTTTAAATTAATTTATTTAATTTATTTACTTTTGGCCGTGTTGGGTCTTCGCTGCTGCACGTGGGCTTTCTCTAGTTGTGGCGAGCTGGGGCTACTCTTCGTTGCGGTGCACGGGCTTCTCATTGTGGCTTCTCTTGTTGTGGAGCACGGGCTCTAGGCACGCGGGCTTCAGTAGTTGTGGCATGCGGGCTCAGTAGTTGTGGTGCGTGGGCTCAGTAGTTGTGGCTCACAGGCTCTAGAGCACAGGCTCAGTAGTTGGGGCGCACGGGCTTAGTTGCTCCGCGGCATGTGGGATCTTCTCGGACCAGGGCTCAAACCCGTATTTCCTGCATTGGCAGGCAGATTCTCAACCACTGCGCCACAAGGGAAGCCCCTCAGCCCTAGACTTTTCACACATGGTCCCCCAGGTCGGAATCCCAGCTCTGCCACGACCAGCTGAGTGGCCTCCAGCCACTAACCTCTCTGTGTCTCAATTTCCTTATGGACTAAATAACGGGACTTGATGAGTGATTCCTAGAGATACCGGCCGTCCAGCTGCAGGCACCCGCCTCCGCGCAGGAGGTGCCCCCGGGGGCCTTTTCTCCTCACTCACAATGCAGGAGGTGCACAGTGAGGCAGCAGCCAGGTTTTGTTCCCAAGAGGAGGGAGGGGACCAGGGCCCTGGAACCCCGCCTTCAGTCCCCCTGGCACCAGACAGCCCTCCCCAGCCTTAGGTTGCTGTGAATTCCTTATGTGCTTCAGGGCGTTATTTCTTGCTGCAGAGAGTGTACTCTCAGATTCCTGGGTGTCTGGAACTGTAAGACCCAGGCCACAGGTGGGCGTGAAATGATTCCAGGTGAGCCGTAGATGCTGCATTGGGTGACACGGAGCCAATCATACGAACCCGGGAGAAAGCTATTCCCCTCCTGGAGTTCTTTTAGCCCCTCCGATTACACTGAGCCCAGAGTGTTGGTCAGGGCTAATATCTCTTTAATGCCTCTTTATCACTCCAAAAAAAGCTTAATTCTATTTCCTTATTTTATAGGAAGTAATGTGTCACATGGTTAAACAGTGAAAGATATAAAAGGCTACAAGACAAACAGTGAGCCCTCTCCCAGCCCCAGCCCCCCAGAGGTAAACACCATCCAGAGATACTTTGTGTGTCTATCAGCGTGTGGTGTGTGTGTGTGTGTGTGTGTGTGTATTCTTCTTCCCTTTTTTGTTAGGTACATACAGCATTCTAAGTTTAGCCTTTTCACTTATAATATATCTTGTATCTCATTCCCTACCAGAACATGAAGAGCCTCCTTCTTCTGTTTTCTGGCTGCCCTCTGTAACGTGGATTCTCGATACTTGCTAATCTCTCTTTTAAAGAAAGACAGAGCAAGCCTCAAGCATAGGCCTTCTTCTGATAACAAGATCTGAGCAGGATTTTATAACAGTGTATTGGTTTGGGTGATTTCTTTTTATGGGAAAATTCAATTTATGCTCAGCGAGACTGGCTTTTCACAGATGGAGCAGATACAACGTGCGCCTGATACGAAGAATAGTATTAAGTACTTGGTATACAGGTGCTTATGTGGTTGTTGGGAAAACTAACCTGGGGATAAATCCAGGCCAGTTCTGCCGGCTTCCTCCCCAGCGACACACACCCATAGGATGAAACCCCAGCCCCATCCTCTGGCCTCATTCCTCACAGCACACCCATCCCCACACTTCACACTCCCATATATGCTGTTCCCTGTACGTGGGGTGCCCTTCAGTGAACTCCCGTTCATGCCACAAATCCCAATGTAGGCTTCACCTCCTCCAGGAAGCCCTCCCTGATGGCCACCCCATCAGCTCGCAGTCATTCCTGCTTCTGTGCCAGGTTGATCCCATGGTTGCATTGATCACCCACTGTAGTGCCCCTGGCACAGTACGAGATCCTCAAACTTCTGCAGATGTCAGAATCACCTGGAGGGTGAGAATGTACATTTCTCAGAATTCCCAGCTGGGACTGCGGTTGCTGCTGTTCTGGGACCATACTCTGAGAACTGCTGGTGGAGGGGCAAGGACACAGCATTCTCCTGGGTTCTCCTCCCGGCTCCATCATTTATGGGCTGTGTGTCTCTGGACAAATTACTTACCCTCTCTGGGCTTCAGGGCCTCTGTGAGAAACTGAGATGTGACCCCACCTTGTAGAGAATTGCGTGAACGTGTTTGGAAGCAGGGCTGGCACCGACCGATGTGAGTTGCCTCCCACCCCCTCCCCACCGAACTTCCCGAGGGCAGGGCCCACATCTGATGTGTCTCGGATGCTCTGAGACACCCAGGCTGTGCCTGGGGGGCAGCTGCTGGTCATGTTCAGGAACGCACATGTGCCGGTGATCTATTTATTCAAATAGTGAATCAGATGTTGCACATCTCCCGCACCCATTGATTCCAAATCTGTGGAGCTGGGTCAGGCTGGTTGAAGTCTTCCTCCCACCGGGACCAGAGAAGGGGTTGTTTAAATCGATAACGTAAAGACGATTGCAGAGGGGAATGTTTAACCCACTTAAGAGAAGCTGTTGTTTTCGGAGCACTTAGTGGCATCCGTTTGCAAAACAGGCGTCCCAAGCACTTGTTATAAATGAACGCTCTATTCATTAAAGCAGAGGGCCACTGAGGCTCGGCTGGGCTGGCCCTTGGTAGCGGTGTGGGCATGACAGTTAAGAATCAGTGCCGCCAGCGGGGTGGTCCATGGCAGGGCAAAGCCTAGCAGCCCCCTCTCTGCCCCTTTTAGTGCAGGTGGGCCCTGCAGGTGAAACGCAGCTCCTGGGAAAGAAACCCAAATGCCTCAAGAATGGTCATTCGCTTTGCCCCAGGGCTACCTCTCTTTAGAGAATCTTTAGCTGACAGGTTCCTTAAGTACTGGGCACCCTGGTTATGAGAAGCAGTGTCTCTGAAAACCAGTGTCATGAGAAGAGGGGCGTTGGCCCAGACTGAATAGGACCAGGATGTGAGTGGGTAGCATGGAGGGGGCTGGCCCCGCGGCTGGCCCTGAAGCGGAATGAATCTGGTTCTACATGATTTGTTTGTTCATTGTTTATTGAGCACGTGCTGTAGACCAGGCGCCTTCCGGATGCTGGGGACACCGTGGTGACCCTTCATTCTGGTAGAGGATAGACAGTAAACAAGGGAACAAGTAATCGAGCCAGATAAACAGGCGGTGAGATGGGCTTTAAAGGGAATTAGACAAGATGGAGAGAACGGGGGTGTGCTTTACCGGGGGGCGGCTTAGGCTGTTCTCAGGCACAGAGAGTGGGCACGGGGCAGCCCTAGAACAGTCTGGAGCCAGTGTCTTGGAGCTGTCCCCGAGGGAGGGACTTGGCATAAGCATACCCTCCCTCCTTGAGATCTGGCGGTGGCTTCCTTGTGCCACCAGCCAGGAAAAGAGGGTTGAGTGTGAGGGGCACTTCTGATTGTGTCCTGGGGCTGGCAGGGCTCCCTGACAGGGAGTGTGATGAACAGGGTAATTTCGGGGCTGAGGGGGCTCAGGGAGGAGACCATCACTGGTGAAAGCAGTTCAGCTTTTTGCTTCTGAATTTCTTCCTGATGTTGTCAGGCCCCTTGAACCCTGCAAGAAGTCTGGCCAATGGCCATTTCCCATCCACTTGAATAGACTCATAACTCAAGCGGCCGCACTTAGAAGACGCAGGTCTGTTTTCTGCAGGCCCTTTCCCCGGGGCGTCAGGGCAAGCAGTTCCGCTCACCTGGCTGGGCCCAGCAGAGGGAGGAGGGCGGAGGGGGTGTTCCCCACGAGTGCCCAGACTAGGGAGGGATGCGGTGAGCACGGTCTCACCTGTGGCCGCCACCCACATCTTCCTTCACTTTTATAACAAACCAGCATCTGCTGTGCAGCAGGGGTGACAAGTGCTCTGGGGATCCAGGCTAGGAGGTCTTCTTAGAGGAGGTGATCGTTCTTGGCTGTTCTGTTGACTTTGTCAGTCACTGAGGATCGTCGTGCTAGGTTTGTCAGAGCTCCACAGAGCCACCCCATCCCATGTGGGGTTTTCTTTCTTCTTGCATCTGACCCTGTGTCCCAACCATGTGGTTCCATGACTGTAACCCTCCTGGAGGAGCTTTCCCAGGCCCTTGCAGGACTGTTCACCCATTTGTCAACTGTTGGCATTAATAACAACTGCATCGAATTTTTAGCGTTCATTTAAAGACCACAAGAAAAGAGCTCCGTACACTGCCAACCACGATGGTTCCCTACCTCTGTGACTTCCTTTGCCAGAGCAGTGGGAAGGAGCTGAGGAAAGGATGCCCTGTTCTTGGCCGTGCCCCAGACTGACTTGGGGACTGTAGGACTCAGGTTCCTCATCTGAATAAGAGCAGGCTGCACTGGGTCACTGGGTGACTCCTTCCGGCTCTCAACTTCTAGGGTACACTAGCGTTAAGGCCGCTTTCATCTCACCAGCGTGGGTCAGATCTTGGCCAACGCAAGTACCAGTGAGTTTTTTGTGGTTGGGACCCATTTCCCCTGGTGCCAGGACAGGTGTCTGAAACCAGGCCGGTTATGTGAAGCAGTAGTCGCACCTGAGCCCCACCACTGGGAGAGTAATGGAGTGCCATTGTCCCTGCCCTCAAGGTGCCCACAGTCTGGGTGAGGGGTTCTCGCTTAGCCTAGGGGGGTGGGGGCACTAGGGGAGGCTTCAAAGAGAAGGTGACATTTGGGCTGGGCCTTGAAGGTTGAGTCGGAGGTTGCCAAGCAGATGAAGAGGGCAACCCAGGAAGTGGGAACAGCATAAGCAAAGGCACTGGGGCAGGAAAGTGCTTCGTGCATTCTGGGAGTCACTGTATGGGAGGGATGGTAGCTGGGAATGGGGCTGGAAAGAGTCGGGGGCTAGATGTCACCCAGGTAGTACCTGAGCAGGTAAATCGTCTGGTTCACGGTAAACAACCCTACACCACCTCCGGGTGACCGCAGGCTCCCGAGATAGGTTATCCCAGGGTCATTTCGTTTACTTTGTTTAGTAACATAAGGGAAGTCCGTGATTTGCAGAGGTTTCTATGAAAACTGTTGAAGTGTTTAAAATAACTCGGCGCTTAATGAGAGCAGCTTTATTTACCTGGGAAATTTCTCCTCTGGGGGGCTGACTGGGCTCCCAGAGAGGTCACGCTACAGAGTTCTCTGTTCTGTGCAGTGTCTGTGGTTTTTCATGGCATCCGACACTCAGATAAATAAGTTCCGTTCCATACGGAACCCACAACTCACCCACACGCAGGCTGTATGCTGGACAGTCCCTATCCCTGCCATGCCATCCCAGCAGCGGGGGCTTGTGGCCTGGCAGGTAGGACGCTTGGGTCAGGGTCACTGTTTCTAGGACCTGGCCACACGCCTGCGCTCATCCCTTCGTCTCTCTGGGCCTCAGTTTCCCTGTCTGTGGAGTGAAGGATTGGGCTGGAGGGAGGGTCACAGAGCTGTGGCTGTGACATGGGGAGGATCCTTTCAGTGATGCGAAGAGTAACTTAGTAGTGATCAACAGACACTAGGAGGGAAGCTCGGATGGGCTTGACCATAACCTGTTTTTATGGCTGTCATAGGACACAACCTCTCACAGAGTGGCCCAAGAGGCGGCTTCAGTACAGTCTGGCCTTTGGGGCCTCTGCAGACTGACTCTGGTGGGCTTCAGAGTCTCCTAGAAGATGCTAGAAGACCTGTAGTCCCTTGGATTGTTACGTCTATCATGGATTTCTTCATTTCCCTGACTTTTAAAACAATTATTTAAAATTTTGCAAACACTGTAGTTCTAAAGTGCTCCTTCCTCCTTCCCACCCTGTGTCCCAAGCTTAGAGGGCAGAGCCGTGTCCCCAGGAATCTCTGGAACCCCCGTTTCCCTTCCCAGAGGCAGCCACCAGTACCCGTTTCTTGGGTCTCCTTTAAGAAACAGCCTATGAGCGTATCATGCTACATAAGCGTACTAGTATGTTTTATTGTCTGTACATTTCACACTTGTCTGCACTTTTTGTCACGATGTTGTGTCTCAGACCGTTTGCTGCAAGTGTGTACAGTGCTGCTGCCGTTCTTTTAACGTAGGGCTCCTCTGTACCGCAGTTTACATAACCAATTGACAGATGTTGTCTGTGTCCTTCTCCGCGTTCTGCTGTTACAGACAACTAACACCCTTGGCCCTGCGTCTTTGTGCACCTGGGCAGGTAGCTCTCTCTGTAAGTGTCTGTTCCGAACAGTGGATGGTCCCATCTTGTGGCCCTCTGTCTGAAGGTTGCCTGGCCCGGCCCTATCGTTTCGATCACCATCTTCCCCATGACTCGTGGACTCTCTTTCCCAGATCTCGTCCGCAGCCCTGACGCAGGGAACTGGGGGTTGGCTGAACAGGCAGAGAATTCACGTGGAGCTAATGCAGAACTCCCTCAGGGGAGCTTCATTATGTCAGGCTGACAGAACTTTTCTGTGGAGAACTAGACAGAAATATTTCAGGCTCGCGAGCCCTAGTCTCTCTTCAACTTCGTTGTGGCACAAAAGTATCCGTAGACAATACATAACGGAATGAGTGTGACTTTGTTCCAATAAAACTTTATTTAAAAAAGCATGCAGGGGGCTGGACTTGCCCCCAGGCCTTAGTTTGCATTTGATTGATTTGCCTGGGCACCTCGGTGTCCCAGCCCTATAGTGGGCACAGGGGATGCTGCAGAGAAGGACGCAGGCCAGCTCTGCCTGGCAAGGACAGCACAGTTCCTCTGCCCCTGGCAAGGAACCGGGGAGCATGTAAAGGGAGTTTCTGGCTTGGATTGGGGGCCAGTCAGGGTGGCTTTCTGGGTAAAGTCACATTGAAAGCTGAAACCCAAGTCCTGGCTACCAGCCAGCACAGTGGGGAGTGTTGCTTGAGGTTCGGCGAGGGCCGGAAAGAGGAGCCAGACCAGGCCTCACAGGAGGAGGCCTCTGGGAGACGGACTGCAAAGGTTGGCCTTTGGGGGCATGCGTGCCACATGTCTGGTCAGAGGAGAGCAAGGAGGCAGTGGAAGGCGGGAGGCTGTCAGAGGCCCAGGAGATGGGAATGGAGTCAGGTTGGGGGCATGTGAAATGGGCCAAGGTAAGTAGGTTAGGACTGAAACCCAGGTTGATACAGTGAAAGTCAACATTTTCATGCACTTCTGGCATCTTCCAGCCTTTTAGGTGGGCTCCTACTCACCTCTCAAGGCCCAGCCTAAATGTCCCTTCATCTTTGGAGCCTCCTGTGGGGCAGAGTTATGGGCGGCTTCCTCCAGACTGTCATAACATCATCCCCTGGGACACTTGTCACGGCAATGTCTCCCCACTGTGCCTCACAACAGCAGCCTGGAATATGCGCTGATGCATGTTTGCTAAATTAAAGGAAAGGGCACGGTGGATTAGCCAGCGGAGAGGCGGCTGATGAGCCTGGCTTTACAGCTAAGGAAACTACGGCTCAGAAGCCTAAGCAGTTTGCCCAAATGGCACGTGTAAGACTTCTACCCAGTCTAGTCATTTCTGCCCAGCAGAAAAATTGGCTTTCTCTACCTCTCCAGGCTTGGCTTTCTCACTTGCCTCACGATTCCTTAAATTATTAATCTGTGAGGAAATTAACTGAGAGCCAGAAGCAGAAGTCACACTCTGCAGGAAGATAAAAGGAGAGAATGAAAGAGGCATTTGGTTTCCAGAGACTCCATCCTCTGGTAGTCCAAATGCTTACAGGGAGACTCAACGCCCTTTTTCTAAATCCCAGCCGGAACTATGTCGCCAAGACTATCCTGGCGGGCGGTGAGGCCCTGGGCCTGGAGAAGTGCCTGGAATTCTTGGAGAATCCGGGTCGTGAGGCGGTCAGAGCCCGTGTCTGGAGCGCTCCAGCAGCTGAGGGGCGACGCTCTTGGCTCCATTTATTACAGCCTATTTTTAGAGGGCAGTTCAAGTGGGGGTGGGACTTCTCCACCCCCCTCCCCAACTGGACTGTTTCAACCCTATCAACTATATCCCCTCCCATCTCCCCACCCCCAGCCAGCATGCAGCATGTGAAGGTCTTCTCCTTCCAGAACACTGTGTGGAGGGGCTTTTGTCCATCTTGATTCCAGCCATCCTAGTAGCCGTGAGGTGACACCTCACTGTGGCTTTGATTCGCGTTTCCCTAATGACTAGTGACGTTGAGCAAATTTTCACGTGCTTATTGGCCATTCATATATCTGTTCTGGAGAAATGTCTGCTCAGGTCCTTTGCCCATTTTTAAATTGGGTTATTTGCCATTTTATTATTGAGTTGTAAGAGTCCTTTATCTAGTATGGATACTAGACCCTTATTTGATGCATAATTTGAAAATATTTTCTCCCATCCTGTGTCTTCATTTATTTTTATTTTATTTTTTTCCGAATGATGACCTTTATTGTTTAAAAGAAAAATGCTCCCACGCGTCTGATTTCGTCTTTACTTAGGGCTTTAAACACCCAGCTGGTTGTTTGTAGAGCCGAGGCCGCCTGTGCACCCTGTAATTTTTCCAACCTCGCAGGTCAAGGCCCCGGCGGTCACGGGGTCAAACAACGCCAAAAGGCCTCCGCCGTCTACGAGACCCACTTGGGGACCCCTGGCCGCTCAGGTGGCGCGCGGGACTTCCTTCGCGGGTCTTCATTTATTTCTAATGTAGCAAAGAAAACATCAGAAGTGAAGAGGAGGCATGTGGAGATGGGCTGTGGATTCCTGCTCAGCCTCCCGCCTCGGAACCCTGGAGCACTAAACTGGCTCTAGGGCTTGCCCTTTCCCGGCCGTAAGCAGGGCCAGCCCAGCCCTCTCCCTTCACTGTTCTCCACCCGCCCCAGTTCCCCATCTGGGAATAATGCTCCTCAACGGGCCCGTCGCACCACCCCTTCCAAATGAAAGAGTCAGAAGGGCACAAGCGGATGCCCCTGCATGCGAGGCTTCCCACAGCTTCCTGACCCCTGCAGACCTGCCAGCTGCCTGGCCCTCCAGGAGATGTACCTGCGGGTGGGGCGGCCCAGGACAGGTGGGGTTTTGATCGTGTCTTTCTGCTTGAGGTCTCCCAACTACATTTGGGCATTCCACAAGTGTGGGTGCTGGGCACTGTGCCTGCCTTCAAGGAGCCGGAGGACAGACGATACAAAAAATGTGCGAACTGAGAACAGCGAGGTGCGATTGCTTCTAGGAGGGAGAGCTGTGCAGCCTGGGAGCCTCTCAGAGTTAACCCCGGTAAACTGAGCCTCAGTTTCCTCTCCTGGAAAGTGGGGTCAGTAATAACTCCACCTGCATCACAATGTTGTCTTGAGGACCAAATGTCAGTAAAAAGCTCTAAAATGCTAATTAGTATTACTTTAAGCTTGCCGTGGGGGTCTGGAAGTTGTCTCTGGGTGAGGGGAGGGCGAAGGGTTGGGTGGGCTTAGGGAGAAAGCAGCAGCTTCCATCAGATCCTCCCCCAAAAGTCCCCTAAAGGGTATCCCCAGCCTCAGGCTGGGACCCACTCCCCTATCTCCAGGGCAGGGGTGTCAGAGCCCAGACCCGCACTGTCTGGGAAAGCAAAAGCCCCGTTTTATAAACTGAGGCCAAAGTCAGGAGTGGCAGAGCTTGGCGCCGTTGGCAGAGTAGGCTGCAGTTGGCTGGTTTGGGGTTTTGTATTTGTTGTGCTTACACGCTTGGGAGGGACATATGGCTACTGGGGGCTCCGTCTTGGAGGGAGGGCGCAGCCCTCCCAGGAGAAGGCCCATGTCTGGGACAGGGTATGATGCCGCCTTGGGAGAATCCCGCTCCAGCTCGCGGCCCCGCCCCTCGCTCCCTCCCGCCCGCGGCACGGCCCCGCCCACGGCCCCGCCCTTCGCCCCTCCGCCCGCGGTCCCGCCCCTCGCGCCTTCCTCCCGCGCCCGCGCCCGCGCCCACGGCCCCGGCCCCGCCCCCGCCGGGGCCACATTCCTCCGGCCTGGGCTTGCGCTGCGCCAGGCGGGCGGCGGGCGGCGGCGGGGCGGACTCGGCTGGCCTGTGGCTCGGACTTGGGGTCGGGAGCGGCGGGGACCTGCGGGTGCTGGGCCGGGCGACCCGAGGTGGTCGCGTGGCGGGCGGGCAGGGCGCGGGCGGTCGGGTGTCGGCCCGGGTCCGGCCGCCGCTGGCCCGGCCTGGGTCCCGGGCGCCCGGCCCCGCCAGCTCCCTCCACGGCCGCCATGTGGTGCCTGCACTGCAACTCGGAGCGGACGCAGTCCCTGCTGGAGCTGGAGCTTGACAGCGGGTAAGGGCCGGGGCGGGGCGACCGGCTGAGCGGGGTGGGCTTGTGCGGTCGTGCAGCGCGGGTCCAAGTGAGTGTGAGCGAGGGGTTGGGGGGCTCCGGGGGCAGCGCTCCCCGTTAGTGTGCGTGCGGGCCAGGAGCGGCCCGAGAACGGGGGAGGGTGTGCGTTCGCGCTCGTCAGCGACTGTCGGATGGGAGCCCGTGTGGGCGAGTCTCGTGGGGAGACCACTGGGAGTTGGTATCCGGCGCAGGCGGCCCGCAGGGGCCCGGGAGTTTGTGGGAGGGAGCGTGGTCAGCGGGCGTCTGTGCTGTGTCTGGTGGCAGGCCGGCGGAGGTGTCAGGCCTGTTGATGCTGGACCCTGGGCCTGTGTCCGCTCTGTCGGGAGGCCCCCGGGGAGAGTGTGCGGGGCTGTGCGCAGGTGCCCGGGTGTGCTCTGGCGGGGACGCCTGGGAGTGCACCGGGGCACCTGGAGCAGGAAGGTCGAGTTCTACGTGGCTGCTGCTGTGTCTGAGCGGGGCTGCGAGGGGGCCGCTGGTGGGGTTGGGGGCGTCTGTTGACGTGTGTCTGGTGCGGCCCGGGATGGAGTCTGGCGGGCATGAGTGTGTGCCCTAGAGATCATCCCTCTTCTTCTTCGGGGCCTGCGGGTGGCTGGCTGAGCGTCCAAGGGCCTGTGTTTATGGAGAGAGAGGGAGAGAGTGTGTATGTGCTGGGAATATCGATTTCCTCGCTCTTCCCGCCAGCATAGCTGCCCCCTGAGCTGTCTGCAGGCCCCCCGGAGGAGCAGGGCTGTGGGGCGGAGGGGATTTGTTGACAAACTGTCCTGGCTTGTGTCGGGCCCCTTGCGGCGGGAGCCCACCTTCAGCCGTTTGATCTCTGAGTTCAGAAATTCTGCAGCGTGTGTCTGGCAGCTGCGCTGAGAACGCATGTATGTTCCTCTCCGCGCCCCCCAACCTCACCTCAGGGGCCGAGGCCCTGGGACTGAGGCTCCACGTGGGGTTGTGGGGTGTGGTTCCCAGGGACCATGGCTACTTGCGTCTGGGGCGGAGGCCAGGCAGGCTGCAGCTGCAGGACCAGCTGTCTGGAGTCAATGGCATCAGTCCGAGAGCGGTGTGGGGGTGGGGGGTGGGGGGGGGTCATGATATTCGCATCCCACACGTGCCGGTGCCGCTGCCGTGCGCAGCTGTCCACCCCGTATTCCTTTGCATTCTTGTCCTTGCGGTACCGCATCCCCATGTTGCAGGGGAGCAAACTGAGGTTGAGCCTTCTGTTGTCAGCACCAAGGCTCTGTGGTGTGAGTGCCTGCTGTATACAGTCCCTGCTCTAGGCACTGGGAACACAGCAGTGAGCAAAACTCAGAGGCTTTGTACTCCTGGGGCCACAGGCTGGCGGGGACACGGTAGTCGGCATGCTCTGCTGGCTGGGCCTCCTCCATCACCAGCAGAGAGAGCCTGAGGAGTCTCTCCGTCCGTTAGGACTTGTCCAGTGCCACCCTTCCCGTTGGGATGTCCGTGGCCACCTCTTCTGCATGTTCCTACGTCCTGCATCTCTTCTCATTGGAAGTCCCTCTGTGTAGCCAGTCTAAATCTTCCAGATATAGAGAAGCCTGCTTGGGCCCTTTTGTGGTCAGAGCTGGTGATGAGCAACTGCTCCTTGGTCTCCACCGGGCCAGGTGCCCTGGAGATTAAGCCCTACTCAGGCCCAGCCCGCAGCTCACCCTCGGGCCTCCGAGCAGGTGGGGCCCATTTGCTGCGGAGTGCCGGGGGAGGGCGGGAGAGGATCAGCGCAGCCCTGGCCTGTGGTGGCTTAGCAGGGTGCTCCTTGGGCTGGCCAGCTTGCCCCCAGCCCAGAGTCCTTCCGGGAGGGCCATCTCCCCGTCTCTAAACACAGAGAGGACCCAGCAGGCTCCAGAGGCCTCGGGACACCCCCAGCGTGTAACAGGTCCAAGGCAACCTGTCCCGGCACGGCCGCGCCCCCCGGCCAACAGCATGCCTGGCACCTGTCCTGGGTGCTCTGCTCTTCGAGCCTCTCCCACCCTACCTTTCCACATGGGCACATAGAGGCAGGGAATCCAGGGATATGACCAGAGCATTATAAGGCGAGCCCAGAGTAGAACCCACACGATCTGTTGGAGGCCTGCGGAGGGTCCCTGCCAGCCCTGCCGCCATCCTTGGGCTTTCGCTCAAGGAAGTCGGACTCTGAGCTGGTTGTGCTAATATTTACACAGCTTTGGTTCCGAAACACGGACAGGACTGCCGGCTGCACAGTCAAACAGCGTGATGACTAGACAAATAGGTCCTTCTGGAAGAGTATGGACAGGGCTCCAGGCGCTCAGTATACACGTGTGCGCGTGTACGGGTGTTATCTGGCTGGGCTCTGGAATGTGCCATCGTGGTTTGCTGGGAGAATCCGTGGGTCCAGGGCGGCTCAGGGCGTCAGGAAAGAAGGGCTTGGGGAGGCGGACAGCCGTTATTCCAAACCCCAGCTCAGCTCTGTGAGTTTATGCAAGTTTCCACACCCTGCGAACCTCTGTTTCCCCATCTGTGACAGGGAGTGGTGCTGCTGGCTCACGGAGGGGCCCGAGGCCCTCCCAGCGGGCGGCTAAAAGCCCTCGCTGCGCTGGCTGCCCCGTCCTCGGTCAGACGCACAGTTGGCCAAGGTCAGCTCTAGGTGCTTCCCACCACCAGGGACCCATTGGATTTTCTTCCTTCCTCTTTTGTAAATTTCCTCTGCATTATGATGACGTGTGGAATATCCGCCCAGTAAGCACGGAGACGAGGCGACGGCACAGGGCTGATGGGTCTGGACCCAGCCAGGAGAGAGTCCTGCGGAGATAGCCCGGGTGCCCTGGAACTGTGTGTTCCTGGGGGGCGGGGGGAGGGTGTGCAAAGGCTGTTGAGTGTGATTTATCATTTGTTCTCAAAAAGCAAATCGTAACGAGTTTAAAGGCCATTACAGCTCTTGAAGAAGTCGTCGGTGTGGCCTTAGAGAATCTGGCTGTTCCTGCTGCGTGAGGGGAAAGTGGTGGCAGTCGTGGTGGAGGACGTGGCGTGGTAACTGCTGCTCGTCTGCCTGCTGTGCCTGCACTTGGGTTGGGCGTGTGCCCCCGAGCCGCCGGCTGTGCTTTGTGCTCGGCCATCGCGGCGAGCAGTGCACCCGTGGATGTACACGCTCTCCGGCCCGGAGGGCACTGTGTTCTCTGGAGAGACGTGTGCAGCCCCGGGGCAGCCACGTCACACTTCCTGTGTTCCTTTATTCACTCATCAAGCACCTGCTCTGCCAGGCCCTGGGCTCGATGTAGGGGAACCAGACTACTCGTGTGAAGCCGTGAGCCCCGGGGCCTGGACCTCGGGGTTGCACAGAACCCTGACTCTTCCCAGCTGCGTGGCTTCAGATATATTGCCTCCCCTGTCTGAGCCTGGATTTTCTCATCTGTGAGGTGGGACCCCAAAGTACATTGTGGGGCCTGTGCAGCTTTGCCTGGTGACTGAGGACCCCTGGTACGTGCCCAGCAAGGAACGGCAGCCATCAGCCCATCATTACGTATCCTCAGTGCTTTCCTTCTTGCTGGTTTCTGGAGTCTGCAGGGGGCGCTGGGCCTGGTCCTAGTTGCTCTGACTTTAATAGCTTTTAATGCCTTATTCGTACATGGCTGTAGCTTCTCTGCTCCTTGATGGAAAGGACTGTTCTTTCCATTTCATTTCCTTGGTTTGCAGTTTCCTAACACGAAGACAGTTTCATGTGAGCTTAAGGCCCAGGTGTAGAACCATGGCCAGAGTCCCCTCCCTCTTTGTATAGATGGGGAAACTATGACGACATTGTTTTTTCCTCTTTGTTCAAAGGTTGGTATAATAATAATGACAGCAGCGGTTGCCATTTGGTGAACTCTGTACGAAGTACTTAGTTCTCAAAGCAGTTTATGAGAAAGAGCTTCTGCTGGGCCCATTTTTCAGTTGGGGGAAGGTTACATGCCTTGCCCAGGGTCACCAGCCAGTAATCTCGAGAGCTGAGCTTTGAACTCCGTCTGCCTGGCTCTGAGGTCTGCACTCCTCACAGCCAGGCTCTGCTCCCTCTCGGACTAAATAATCTTCAGCAAAATATGTCACATCGCAAGTAGAACCTTTTGCATCTTTCCCAAACCACAGAACAGGAGTCTAGTGTCCCCTGCTGTGAGGATTCCCAGAGTGTCCCCAAACGTGCCAGCTATAGGCAGGTTGATGACATCTCTCTCCATTCTCCTAATGTCTTGACAGACCCCAGAGCTACTTCCCCAGACACTCCAGCAGGATGCTGGAGGATGCCCTTGGTCCCAAGTACTTGACGCATTTTGAGGGTAGCACGCTTACCCCCAGGCCAGTCTCAGTGTGGCACGGGGTCTCAGGGACAATAGCCAACTTCCCCTGCCTTGCTGAGGGACCCGTGCGAACATAGCTGGCCTGTGCATGGTGAGGAAGCCCAAGGGCATGGCCTTTGACGTCATGAGGGGACACACATGCATGTGGGCTGTTGAATTCCATCCCATGGGAGGAGAGGAGGACCATTAAAAAAACTGGAAAATTTGAAAGAGTCCCAGCTGGGAGGCAGCCTCCTCGTCTGGGTTTCCTGAAACGGCTGTGGTCCAGGCAGGGTCCGTGTCTGTCTGCCACTGTGTGCACTTTCTTCCCGATGCCTGAAGATGGAAGCAAACGGTGTTTGCTTTTCTGTCTCTGGCTGGGAGGCTCGGTGGTGTGAGAACTGGATGCAGTCGTCCAAGTGAAACTTGGTGACTTACTGTGTTATAGAAAGAGCTCAGTAAGTATCAGTTATGGTCATTGTCAGTGTTATTATTTATCCTGATTATTATCCTGATTATTCCAGAGAGAGGAGGCGTCCCTCCTCTCTCTGGAGCCCAGGCGTCAGGCATCACGTCACGTCCCCTTTCTGGGCCTCGGTTTCCACCTCTGTGAAGACCGTGGGACCCCTGTGGTCATTTGCTGAGGGAGGACGTTTGGTCCAGCGGTTGGGGGGCAGATACTGTAGCCTGTGACCCTGCCCTGGGCCTCACACTCTCTGTGATCCTGGGAATGTTCTTTAGCCTTTCTGTGCCTCGGTTTCCCCATTTGCAGAAGGTGAGTGACAGTAAGAGCTCATTACATGAGTTGATCCACGTAAAGTGCTTAAACGTGTCATGTAAACACCTGGTAGACGGTAGCTTCTCACTCTTTCAGAGTTGAGGGGTTCCACGGCGCTGTTCCTCGACAGGAGTGGATGGCCCCTCTTTTTGACTGCAGGCAGGGCCAAGGCTGCTCGTGGTGCACGGCAGCGGTGACTGGAGGACCCAGATCGCAGCCTTGGTGAAGGGCGACACGCCCCGTGGGCTTGTGTGTGTGCTCCTAGCCTCTGCTTACAGCTGAGGATTGAAACCTCCCACGGAGGATGGACAGTGGAGTCTTTTGCCCAGAGACTGGGAAACGTGCAGCTGGGCACCTGCAAGGGAGGGGAAGGGCTTGGCTGGGTTTGGTGGGTCTGGAGTTGGCACAGGTTTGATGCAGACTGGAATGGGCCACAGAATAAAAATGGTGATATCTGACATTCGGGTGGCCTTTGAATCTTACACACACTTGTCCTATTTGAACCTCCCAAGAGCCTTGTGAAGTATTATTCCCATTTTACGGACAAGGAAACTGAGGGGAGAAAATGAAAATAACATATTCAAGTTTTGTACAGTGTAGATTTGGTCTTCAGGTTAAAGTATACCTTTCCCCCTCCCTGACCTTACTGTGGCGAGGGCTTGGGCTTTCAAGAATGGAGGATGAGGCAGAGGCAGGAGGGGGCGGGGGCAGACAGGAATGTGTGGGACCCCCCCCACCCCAGGCCAAACGGCAGCACTGGGTTCTCCCAGCAGCCACGTGTGGAGAGCACAGAGTCCACGTCGCGGTGGGTGCGGCACCCTTGCAGCTCTGGCTAGTGACCTGGCATCTCATAAACATGTTTGCTGGCCCGTGAGGTCACCCAGGAGGCCGCCCGGCATGAGAAGGGCCCTCCGGGTCCCCTGACAGTGTCAGGACGGCTCCCCCGCGGAGGGGCTGGTGGCAGTTGTTCAGGAACTGCCGGCTGCTCCCGGGTTCCTATGAATCGGTCTTATTTCCCCGTGTAGACCCTGGACAGGCCCCAGGGTAGCTCAGTGCCGTGCTGGGGCCAGAGAGGAAGTGATTGGGAAACAGCTCTTTCCTCTGCCGCGAGAAGGGCGAGGTGCGGCCCTGCAGATGCGGCTTCTCTGTTCCCTCCGGCCTTGACTTTCTCAAAGCCATAAATCAAATATGCAGGGTTTGGGCTTTTTCCCCCATGCAGTAAAAATGGGAGAATGGCCCAGGAAGATGCTAGGCCTTGATGTGGACAGCAGATTCTTGGCACTATTTTAAACTCGTTCTTATGGAAAACTCCAAACATATCCAAAGTAGAGAGAATGGCAGAATGGCTCCCATGGGCAGTTTTACTTCCTTGCCTCCGGATTATCCTGAGGCAAATCCCAGACATTTTGTTGATTTTAAATCAAGGACCTGTCGTGCGGTCAGCCTCACGTCTGGCAGTGGAGATGTCGTGTGGCTGGGGTGGGTCCCTGGGGCACATCCGCGTTCCTCCAATGGCGCTTGGCTGTGGTGGCCCAGCCTGGGAACCCAGAGCCTGGCCCGGTTTCCCGGCCTTGAGACCCGAGTGACGCCAGCCCCCGGGGGAGGCCAGGCCTGCGAGGCCCCTCCGTCAGGTCGTCGGGTGGGATGCCCAAGGCACTGGCCTTCACCCCGCAGGCCCCCAGGCAGGACTGGACTCCCTGCCCAGTGTCCCCACGGGGCCCTGCCTGCTGCCCCGGGGCTGCCCTCGCCCGGTGGTGGGGTAGCAGTGGCCTCTCATCTTGCCTGGCCTCTGGGTGGCCTGACACGTGGCCCCCAAGTGCTCTTTCCTCTGGCTTAAGAGACATCCACATGTACCACTGCAGCTCCTTCCAAGCCCTCGTGGCCAGCCCCTCTCCCACCCGGGCCTCTACCAGGCCCTCGTCCCTCCTCTGTGTCCTGCGGCTTCTACCCTGGCTCCTTACGGCCTCCCCTCCCCAGATCTCCCCGCCCGACCCTGGCTCGGGCTCCGGATAGAAGGCTGGAGTCATCCTGACACCACCCCCCCTCACCGCCCTGCATTGTGTCTCAGCCTGGCACACGGTGGGTGCTCAGGAAATATGAGTTGGTCTGGTCCTTAGGAACATGTTAACATATCCCTGTCACCGCCCCGGCGTCTGACACAGTGCTGGGCACACAGAGGGTGCGCAACCAGATTCAGTTAAAAAGCCACGGTATGCCCGAGTCCCACCCCCACTCCTGCTCTGAACCGGTGCCCACCCAGTCAGCGCACCCCGCACTCTGCTCAGGCGGGAGCTGGTCTTGGGTCACATGGTCTGACGCCTGGTTCTGAGCAAAGGCCTCTCCTTAAGGTCTCTTCCCACTGCCACCCACCCACCGCCTTCCAGCCACCCGGTCCCCGTGGCGCCGTGGGACGCAGCCCCCAGCACGTCCTGATTCTCAGGCCCCAGGTGAGGACTTGGGTGCGTTACCACGTGGCCCTCACAGCAGCCCTGTGAGCTGGACAACACCCCCATCTTATGGCTAAGAAACTGAGGCACAGAGAGGCCTAGTCACTTGCCCGAGGTCGCGCACTCCTGCTTGCCAGGTGCCAGACAGGGGAGGGCCGTGTGCCGCTGTTACAGGAGGTTGAGGGGCAGCATCCTTCCCCAGGCCCTCGCTGTTCCGGCTCCGGCTGCCGCGTGTGGGTGGGGGCCTGTCGGCGATGCTGCACGTCCAGGTCCTGAGAAGCAGGAGGGGGTCGGGGGGCAGGCAAGGGGGGTGGGCTCCCCGTCCCGAGGAAGGGATTGCAGAGGTGCGGGTGTGAAACACGGTGGCCCATCGGCCGGCAGCCCGGTGCCTTGGTCGGCCTCCCTCCTTCTCCCCTCCCCCACTCACTCAGTTACATTACCTCTGCGTCTCAGTTTCTCTGTCGACTAAATGGGTAGGTGATAGAGCACTTGCCTCTACCTTTAGCTCCGAGCGTGAGCCCTCAGTGACCTGCGACCCCTGGGTGACGGCGCGGTGTCCACGTGTTCCCGACTGTGACAGAGGTGCCGCTCTGGTGGAGGTGTTGATGGGGGTACGACTGTGCACGTGTCGGGGCGGGTGTATGGGAACCCTGTACTCGACGCTTCGTTTTGCTGAGAACCTAAAACTACTCTAAAGAGTAAAGATCTATTAAGGAAAAAGTTGTTGGATGGTTAGTCAGTTCCCTGTGAGACGCTCAGCACGCTGGGGGCGTGGCTGTCACCTGCTGCTGTGCAGTGATTCCTGTCACTGTCAGTTCCTTCCTTCCTTCACTCATCCTAGGATGTGCTGGCCCTGAGGACACAGACGCACAACGTGTGTGCCCGTCCCAGGGTCAGCTCACTATCGGGCAGGGCGTCCGGGGGCCTCTTATGGGCTGTGCCCCCTCCGTCATGGGCGCCCAGTGCCCCGGGAAGGGCATGGACAGTGCCACAGCCTGGAGCACAAGGGGAGGGGTGGGCAGGGCCCCGTGGGAGCAGGCATGGGCACTGCCCCAGGGAGTCGGACCGTGACAAAGATTTTAGGTCAGCAAGGACTTGGATGATTTGCAATTTGGAAAGTGCTTTCTCGCAGCGGAGGGAGCGAGAACAGCTTGGTGGCCCACTGTCTAGGGTGGGACTGGACAGCTGGGCCGAGAGCGTCCCGGGCTCCGAGAGGGCCCTGCACCGGGCCCTGGCCGACAGGGTGGGCTGCAGACGGGAGGCCTGCATGCCGGATGCCCCCTCTCTGCCCGGTCGCTCCCCCGAGCCACCTCCCCAGCTGGTGCCTCCTGCCTGCCCTGCCAGGAGGGGGGTGGGTAGGGTCCCTGGGGCCCGGCCCAGCCCAGTCTGCTGGAGCCTGCCACAGAGAACTGCTTTATTTAAGTCCATGTTGCGCATATGGAAATAACTAGAGGCCTTTGTATTTAATTTGGCTCAGCTGGGAAGATTTTTGGCTGTGTGCATGCGTGTGTGTCTGTCTGTGTCTGTGTGTGTGTGTGCGTGTGTGTGTGTGTGTGTGTGTGTTTGGAAAAATCTTTCCGAGTGCACCCAGGGACTGGAAGCCCCAGTCATCCTCATGCAGTCAAATGGTCAAAACCAACCAGGACCGCCCTGGCTCAGCCCGGGATGCGTGTCTGGCAGAGGGCAGGCTGTAGGAAGTGGCCAAGAAGAAAATACACACGGGGCAGAGGTGATGCTGCGTGCACATGAGATCCCGGTGAGGGGAGCGGTTTTGTAAACTTTCAGGTAACCTGTGGGTGGAGTGAAAGGATGAAGCTCTGTGCGTTGCACCAAGGTGTTCCTGGTTCCCGAGCAGGGAGTGCTTAGGTTAGTGCTGGACTGGAGACCACGTTTCCCACATCTCTCTCCGGCCTCAACAAAGGCCCCGGCAAAGGCTCTTGGCCAAGCCCTTGTCCGTCCGTGTGCAGAGCAGAAATACCCCCCGCGCTCACACGGGGGCTTGCAGTTGGCAAAGCCTGTGCTCACTTGATTCCCCCTTGCCTGCTGGGTAGCGGGCAGGAGTGATACCCATTGCTAAGATGAGCCAGCGGAAGCCTGGAGAGGTGAGGTCACCTGCCCGGGGTCACTCAGCCCGGCAGTGGGGCAGCTGGAGCTCGACCTGGTCTGACCTCCTCCCAGAGCCGCCCTACACTCCCTGTGGGCGCTTCCCGAGCTGCAGGGCACCGTTCCTTTCACAGACAGGTGAAGGGGGCTGCTGAGGGTGGGCAAACCCCAGGACGTCACCTGGGCATCCAGGTTTGGATGAACGCTTTTTAAGTTATATCCTAGCCGCGTGACATTGAGGAAGGAGGACGTCTGGTGGGTTGAAGTTTGGTGGCCGTGACGGCTGTGTGGTTGTGGATCGTCAGCCATGTGGACCCACTGCGGTGGGTCTTGCAAAAATCAAACGCTCAGAGGGTGCGGCAGAGTGGAAGGCCTGGGCGTTCCCACCGCTGTGCGGAGCTGTGGGAATTCTGGAACCCTGCCCCTCGGGACTTGGTGTTCTAAATCAGGTTCCTTGGGAACAGCAGGTCCCGGAGCTGCAGATCTGACTTCTCTGCTCTTTGAGTTGTGAATGTTGGTCCTTTGCAAGCATGGCAAGCAAATGCAGATGCTCTGAAAGGAAGGCGGTGTGAGGGAGAGGAGCAGGCCAGGTGTGGGCAGGCTATAGGGAGTGGTGAGGACTGTGGCGGTGGGAGACCGCCTGCCCTCTGATGGGTGTGGCTGCCGCCCAGCTCCGTCTGATTGTTACCAAGCTGGAATATGGGCCCGTGTGGCCTGATCCTTAGCTGCCCATCTGGAGCTCTGTGTTGAGACCTCGTGAGCTCCCCTTGCAGAGACCTTTGTCTCCCAGAGAGCTCTGCCCCTCAGGTGCCCATGTGAGGAGTGGCAGGGTGGGTGCCAGGCCTCCCAGCCAGCCGTCCTGGGGGTGAGGCGCAGGGTCCCAGATGGCTGGGCCTCACCCTTCCCTTGGGCCTCGCCCAGATGGCGCTGGGGAGAATAAAAGGCTTTTTCCAGCCTTTCTCTGGAAAGGCTGCCCGTCCTGCGTTTGGCTGCAGGACTGTCATTAGAGGCCCCATTTCCCTTGGTTTAGGCCTGTCCCCTGGCTTGGTGCTCTGGTCCCTGGGATGTGGGTTGAGATCCTCAGGCAGGTTGGGGTCCCCTGGGACTGCTGGTGATGCCACGTGAGCAGCCCCTCGCCAAGCAGAGGCCGTGGCTGGGCTGGATTGGGGGTTGCCTGTGTCTGCCCTCACCCCTTCCCCACGACCCTGCCTCCACCCGAGCCTGTGGCTTCCCCGCCAGCTGGATCCCAGCCCAGGTAAAAGAGCACATTTGCCGCCTGTGGAGGGGTCCCTGTGCCTGCCTCCCATGAGGCCCCATCGGGGCCGGCCAGCAGGCCTCCCAGGGCTGGGGAGGTGGGCGCGGGCAGAGGTGGCCTGCACGCGGCCCCTCTTCCTTTGAGCCTCGAGGCTTGGTTAGCGGCGTTCTGGGTGCAGGACACACGTCTCTGCCTCAGAGAAACTCGCCCGAGTCTGCGGCCGTTTGGTGCTGCCGAGGCCGGGCGGCAGGGCCAGGGAGCAGGCGTGGGCGCAGGTCCAGAGTCCCAGGCCCCGTCACGGCTGTGGGTATGTCGGGGGAGTCGGATGAGTCTGCCCCCCGCCCCAGGCATCGGTGCCCCCGCTTGCAAGTGAGGGAGGAGTGAGCCCGGCTGCGGGCTTGCTGGGCCTGACTGAGGTGGCCCCAGTGAAATGCCTGGCCAAGGGGCTGAGGGCGCCGCCCAAAGGTCTTACAGGGAAAGTTAGGGGCACGCGGCCCCTGGTCCAGGAGTAGCTAAGAGAGGGCACAGGTATGGGAGGGGAGGCTGGGAGGTTTGCCTGATGCCCAGCTCTGGATCCTGATCGTCCAGTGGGCCTCATCCTTCTCATCTCTGTGTTTGTTGAGTGAATAAGCGAACGAACGAGGGATGCTACTTCCCAGATTCACTGGGGCCCCTTAGCCACTGGTGGCATCGCTCGTGTAGCATCGCTCATTCACTCATTCAGCAAATGCTCACTGAGCTCCCCGAGCCCTGTTATCAGCCCTGGGGGCCTGAGCAAGGGGCCAGCAGCATGCAGCCCCCACCCAGCTTTCCAAGGCAGAGACACAGGATGCAGGAGAAAAGGCAGTCAGATAACCAGCCTGCTCGATGCAGTGGAGACAGTGGAGGTGGGGGAAGGTGGGGCTGGTAGCTGCAGAACCCCTGTTGCCAGGGTGGCCTTTATGCCCTGCGTTTGCCGTGCCCTGAGCCCCATGGGATGGCCTTCGCTGGATCTGACTGCAGGCTGTTGGTGCTGACCTCTGACCCTCCGTCCCCCCCGGCTATTTTAATGGGAGTGACTCACGATGAGCTGCCGGGAGGTCCAGCCCGGGCTCCGGCAGGCAGGCGGGTAGACAGCCGTTCTTTATGTTTAGGAGTCAGGCCTGCGCCAGGGATGTTGGAGCCGCCACCTCCCCAGGGCCTGTCTGGGGAAGGGCGCTGCCCCGCCCCCTGGAGGGTTCCTGTACAGTTAGGCTCGGCATTGGCTGTCTGTAGGGCTCCTTGCCCGGCAACGGGTCCCCGACTCCATACCCCCGAGGGGGCGGCCTCGCTCCTGCCCTGCAAGTGGGAAACTGAGGCTTGGGGAGGGTGGCTGGACGCCGGGGTGTGGGCCACCCGCCCATACTCTTGCCGACTCCCGTCGGGACACCGTAGAGTGGTGAGTGCCCTGCAGGGCCGTGTGGGCACTCAGGACCTGGGGTGGGGAGTGCCATGCGGTGGCCCCCACGCCCCACAGCTCGGGCGTCCCAACACCGCCCCTCTCCTGATGCGCTCACGTCCTGAGGAGACCCCGCTCCTGCCCGAGGCCCATCTCGCCAGCAGCATCTGACAAACAGGGAGATGCTGAATGTTGGCGCAGTTAGCAGGGCTCTAAAAATAGCCTCCCACTCTGAGAAGTTCATTGTTCTGAGTCCTATATTTTTATACGTATATAAAAACCACTTCTGGAGGCCTTGGTGCCAGTAGAGCCAGTCTGCAGCCCGGGAGGCGGGAGGCGGAGCTGAGCTGGACCTCATCCCCGGCAGCGCAGGCCGCGGGGCAGGGGAGCGGATGCTTTGCGGCCACAGCCCTCTCCCCGGAGGTGATGGGGCAGTCGGGCCAGCGACCTGTCCGCCCCCGTCAGGGAGGACGGTGGCTGGGCGGCTTGGGAGGGGCTGTTCCAGGCTCAGGGGCCATCCGAGGGGTCTGCGGGTCACAGAGGCAAGAGGCGCGGGGGTGGAGACCCAGGGCCGGTGTCAGGGCTGCGGGCCCTCCCTGCAGCTGGACACAGGGTCGGAGTGAACCCCATTTCTCTTGCTCAGGTCTAATTCAGACCTCGGGCTCCCGAAACTGGCCCTGCCCGAGTCCCAGCTAGCTGGGGGTCGGGGGCAGCCCACTGACCACCCCGCCCCGGCCCCTCGGAGAAGCAAGGCAGGGGAGAGGTCCTACCGGGCTGCTGGGTCCTACCTGCTGGGGCCCTCTCCTCTGGTGCTCCTCCAGGGCCCTTTCCTGTACTGTTCAGGTGTGCCCAGGTCCCTGCCGGCTGGCACGCCACAGGCCTTCCCTGGAGCGCCAACCCTTCAGCCACCGCCCATCCCCTCCTCTCACCCACCCGTCCTCCTTCTGCCCCAGCTCCCTCCCTCCCTCGCCTCCGGGCCCTCTCAGCCCCATCCTTAGCCTCCCCAGCTTCTCGGTGACCTCTGGCTCATCACTGTCCCTGGGACCAGCCCTTTCCCCCATCCCGTCATCAAGGCCTGCTTGTGCCCCCAAGGGTCACCGCAGGGGAAGGATGGGGGGAGGCGGAGGCAGTGACTCAGGGGCTGAAGGGCCTGTGCTCCCCAGTTAGCGTTCCCTTTCTAAGGTGCCACTGCCATCCGTCCCACCCCAGGTAAACCCTAGACCCTCCCTTGGCCTTGCCCCGACCCTCCGGTCCACTGCACCCTCCCTGACAAGCCTTGCAAGGTCCTGAACACTGGCTCCTGCTGCCCCGTGTGTGTCCCGCCAGACTGAGCTTTCCCATCCCTTGTGCACACAGTGGACCCCGACCTCCGCTGCTTAGCCTCCACACACACAGTGTCCTGAGCCGGGAAGAGCCCTCCCCCGCCACCCGCTGCTCCGCCTGGGGTCCTGGCAGAGGGTTTGTGCCTTCCAGGAAGCTTCCCGCCTCAGGCGCCTGATGCACCCCCATGACTGTTCCTAACGCCATCTGTCGTCATCGTCCATGTCCCCCCGCGTCCCTGGCCCTGACCTGGGTGTGTCATATAGTTGGCTTCAGTTCACGGAATGAAGTGACCAGCCTGGGGGAGGGGGTTGCACGGGGGCTCCTGGGGGAGGACAGACCTTCCCATGGGCGGCTGCGTTGGGGTCTACATTGCGGTCCCCACGCAGCCCAGCTGCTCCATCCATGGTTTGGTGAATAAGACTTTTCAGGTCCAGAGAAAATCTTGAGAGATTAAAACCGGTGAGGTTTTAAAATCACCATTCTTTTTTTAAAAAAACAACACTCTGGGGCTTCCCTGGTGGCGCAGTGGTTGAGAGTCCGCCTGCCGATGCAGGGGACATGGGTTCGTGCCCCGGTCCGGGAAGATCCCACATGCTGCGGAGCGGCTGGGCCCGTGAGCCATGGCCGCTGAGCCTGCGCGTCCGGAGCCTGTGCTCCACAACTGGAGAGGCCACAACAGTGAGAGGCCCGCGGACCGCAAAAAAAAAAAAAAAAAAAACAACAACACTCTGTAGTAAGTTATCTTATTAGCTATGTGGCTATGTTTAAAGCCTCAGTAAGGGAGCTGGTCAGGCCAAATCCTTAGGCTTCGGCCTGCAGACGCCATGTCCCTTGGGGGCCCTGGAGGGGACTGAGCCGTCAGGCCGCTGCTGCAGGGCCCTGGCTGGACCGTTTTACTGTTGGGAACCTGAGGTCAGGCCAGGGGAAGTCACCCCTTCGGGGGACTTGGGCCCGTGGCTGCGGCTCTGTGCCCTCGGCACCTGCGGGGCAGGCAGGCAGGCAGGCGTCCACCACGAGGCAGGCGGCCGGCGGGGGCCCAGGGCACTGCGGGTGGCTGCCTCTGAGCTCAGCGATGGAGGCCACGCAGGAATGCGATCTCTTCTGATTTTATCTAAGAAAAGCCAGAAATTCGGGGGAGTGAACACTCCTGGTACCTAGTTCTCACTTGAGAAAGAAAAAGAAGGTGGTGACCGCTGCTCTGTGTCGACCAAACAGAGCCACGTGAGCTGGACTCAGGCCCTCCGCCTCAGGTGTGCACCTCGCCCGTGGGTGGGCTTCCAGAGCCAGGGCTGTGGGGCGGCGGGAGGGGAGGGGTGTGGCCAGGTAGCCCCCGTTTCCTCTGTGTCTGACGCGGGGCTTGGCTTGGTAGTCAGGATTCCAAACAGGCCACAGGTCACAACCAGCCGGGGCTCTTTTTGAAGTCCCGTTTCAGGGGCCGCACTGCTGGCTGACCCTTTGAATTCTTGGGATCTCCAGACTTGGGTGGGAATCGGCTGCCGACTCTCTGAAGGGAATCTAGGGACCAGCCCGGTTTGGGGGCCACGTGCCCCAGGCCCTCTGCAGTTATCTCGTGTCTGTCACCTGGGCACCACCTCGCGAGGGAGGGGTGTCAGTGTCCGGCCAGAGGGTCCTTGTCCCTTTTGAGCCCAAAAGTTAGGGGCGGGGAGGTAGAAAAGCTTCCAGCTTTCCTTTAAAAACCTATTTCTAGACAGTTCTGAGTCATGTTTGCGTGGATTTTCTGCATTGAAATTGGCACTTTGGGTGTGTTTTGGGTCTCAGTGGCTCCGTATCCCGCCATCCCCAGCCAGGATCTGAAACCTTATCTGAGGGTTGGGTCCAGCCAACCCGGCTGAGACAGTTTGTTGTAAGTTGGTGCCCACCCGGGCTCAGGTCCCGCTCCCACAGACCTTGGCGGTCCACGTGGCAGACAGAGCAGCCCTCGGGAGTCTGGGTTTCTTTAAAAAGGCTTCCCTGGCTTGGTAGGGGTAGTTCAGAGTGTGTGCATCTCCTATGTGCGAGGTGTTGTTCTGAGGCCTAGATGTCACAGGACAGACATTCCCACAGATGGTGGCAAGGCAGTGGCATACCACTGTAGAGAGGTGCAGCAGGGGAAGATTGGGGGAGGGCTGGGGTCCTCGCTGAGACTCGGGCAGCCTTTGAGCAGAGACCTGAAGGAGGTGAGGGAGTGAGCCAGGTGGACGTCTGGGAAAAGACACCAGCAGAGGGAAAGCACGTGCAAAGGCCCTGCGGTTGGAGTGTCAGGAATGTGGAGGAACAGCCAGCAGACCAGCAGGGTGGGGGTGGGATGGCCAAGGGGGCATGGAGGAAGGGTAGCAGGGGGACAGCCGGTCCTGCAGAGCCTTCTGGGTCACTGTGAGGCCTTGGCTCTAAGCCCCATGAGGGACAGCAGAGGAGGGACCTGGTCCGAGTTGTGTTTTAACAGATCCCAGCTGCTGAATGAAGGGGTGAGAGGGGCCGGATGAGCCTGCTGGAGAGGCTGTGGCCATAAGGCAGGGAAGAGGTGAGGCCTGCGCAGACCGGGCTAGTGGGGGGTAGGCCAAGCAGTCAGGTGCTGGCTCTGTTTTGAAGGTGGAGCGGCCCAATTTGCTGACAGACGGGGAGTTGGGTGTGAGAAAAAGAGAATTGCCAAGAGCGGCCGGCAGATTTTTGGCCTGAGCAGCTGGAAGGATGGAGTTGCTATCGGCTGAGATGGGGCGACTGCAGGGGCGGGTGGGGGCCACGCAGGAGCTCAGCGGAGCCTGTGTTCCAGGGGTCTGCTGGGCAGCAGAGAGGGTGCGCCTGGGGCTGGACACGCGTTTATTCAGTTCCTTTGTGATCACTGTAGAGCCTCATTAAAGCAAGCGTAGGAACTGGGTAAAAGCAGGAACTCTGCTGATTCTCCTGCGCCTGCCAAGCCCTAGGGCCGCCTCCAGATTGTCCAGAAAGCTCGTCGCCTCCCTCGTTTTGGATATGGGGCTCCTCGTTAAGCAGCCAAAAGGGACCTTGGATGTTCAGGTGGGCGTTGAGGTGGATGTGGCTCCCGCCTCCCCCAGCCCCTCTGGCTGAGGCCTCGGCGGGGTCTGGAGGCCCTGCGTGCTCCCCGTGGACTTGCCCGCCCGGCCCTCCATCCACCCTCCCCAGATTTCCACCAGCCCTGCAGCCCTCCTGAGGTCCTTCTAGGTCACACTGACCCAACCTGCCCACCAGGGGAGGTGCCTAGCATTACCCGGCCTCGGTCTAGGGGGTGCCCAGCTTCTCCTCCCTGGGAGGGAAGGGCTTCGGGGTGTCCGCCGGGATCCATAAGTCCCTTCGGTTGCCAGCTAGGCATCCGTCTTCACTGAGGACCACTTACCAACTGTGGTCCAGGCTGCGAGGCTTTAGTCCTCCCTGGAGATGCTGCCTCCACCCAGACCAGGGAGGAGGGTGGGTGAGCAGCGTAGGTGCGGCCTCCCCGGTCCCCTGGGGAAGCCCTCTGCCCCCGTCTTCCTGGCACACCAGCTCTTTGTCCCTTTACACACTCACTTCTCCCTTCACATCCACCCCGTGTCCTTGTATGCTGTTCCTCGGGGCCAGGCATGTGTCAGTGGGAAAGACTGGGAGAATGACCTGCTCTTGCATCCTGACTCTGCTTCAAGCTCTGCGTCCTTGGGCGAGCCCTGAACCCTGAATCTCCATTTTCCCGTCAGCGGAGGGGGGAGAGCCGTGCCTTCTCCACAGGGCCACGGCAGGGATTAAATACATGCACTTAGCTTGTGCCAGGGCTCCCACGTGGCACGCTGGGTGGGTGTAGGTGGGTGACGACCCACCCCAAGCCACAGCAGTCCCTGAAGACTGGTTTTCCAGACCCTGATGGAACGCCTGCACTGCCCCGAGGCAGCCCTTCCCCAGTAGCTGAACTGCTAAACACCTCACCTCCCGAAGCCTCCGGGCTGCCTTCACACTGCCTGTGGCCCCTGAGACCTGCCTGCCCTTGTTGCCCCAGGATGGAGGACACAGCCACCACTTCCTTGCCCCCTTCCCCTCCTCTCCAGACCGTGCCCTGGTCTGCCTGCGTTCCTCCCCCAGAAGCTAGTGCAGAGCAAGACCGTCCCCTCCGCGTTCTGGGCGACACACCTGTTAACGTGGCCTAGGCAGCAGAGTCACAGGAGCCCAGGGGGAGCTGGCGAGGCCGCGCGTCAGTTGTCTCTGGCCTGGACTCCCTTTCTGGAAATCAGAAACCCTGAACAGAGCCCTGGACGTCTAACCACGGGCAGGCCTGCAGATCGCTCTTCCTCTGTGTGGGGCCGGCCCACTCGGAAGAGGGTGGCTTTTCCATGTCATGTGACCACAGCTGGCATCATGCAGCCCGGGCTGGCTTATCTCATGACCACGCACGACTCCGAGACCCCCAGGCCCTGAACCCCAGCTCTGCCCCCGGCATGTCAACCGCACACGCTTTCTCTGGGCCGCCAGCTGGCAGGTGCACCCGCCTGGGGTCAGGTCCCCTGCATGGGTGACCTTGGCCCAGTGACTCAGCTCCACCAGCCCCACGTTCCTCATCTACAGAAGGGACAGTGGCTTAGCACCCACCCACCCCCACCGCCTCGGTCCCCAGGGATGGTGGTTGGGTTACAGGCCACGTAGGTTAAACACCCAACACAGCTCCTGTACCCAGCAGGTTTACAGACGAGAGTTGCTGCTGTATAACCCAAACGTGTGTGTGTGTGTGTGTGTGTGTGTGTGTGTGTGTGTGTGTGTGTGTGTGTGTCACTCAGAAGTCACAGAAGCACAGGGCATACGTCTGTCGGCTCTGAGGCCAGGCTACCTGGGTTCTGATTTCACTCGTGAGCTGTGTGACCTCAGGATGGGCCCAACCTCTCTGTGCCTATGGGGTGTGTTGGGCGGTCAAGAGGACTAAATGAGCTTCACGTACAGCTTAGAACACCACTGACTATGCAGACATTAGTATTATTTCTGTCATCAGCATCATCAGTGTTGGGGGTGAGCAGTGGGTTCCTGCTTCTGCCCCGAGCCTCCTCTAACATCTTTCTTAAGAAAAGTCATTCATGACCTCGCAGGCCATAATTAGACATCCGTGGCTCAAGAGGCCGAGGGCCCCTGCCCTGACTCTCCCCAGCTAGATTCAGGACGTGGCGTCTCGGCTGTGGGGCCTGGGCCCCTTTCTAGGACCCTCGTGCCTTCCCCTGGGAGCCCCTCACCCGCCTCCGTGGCTCAGTGCTGCAGGGGGTGTCCGCAGAAGGAGGGGCCCTACAGCAGGCGGGGTAGGTGACCCTTCTAACTGCTGGCACGTGCAGGTAAGGCCCTGTCAGTCAGAGAATAACTGGAGACAGCAATCAGAAAGCGCTTTTATGAGCCGAGCAACTTTTAAGGACTTTTCCTGTACCGACTCTGTAAAGCCTCACAGCAGGCATGTGAGTTGGCTCTCTAATCGCCCCCATCTTACAGGAAAGGAAACTGAGGCATGGAAGGATTCCTGCCTGTGGTCACACAGCTGGTGAGCAGTGGAGCCAGAATTCCAGCCCAGACGTCTGGCTAGGAGGCGGCGGCTAGGAGCCCGTCCAGCCCCTCACTTGGCAGAGAGGAGGCGGAGAGGCTTCAAATGTGTCCTCTGTTCTTATGTGGTTTCCGTCATCCCAGGGCTGTCGGAAGCTCCGGGCGCTGTGATCCAGCCATTTCCCCACGTAAACATAACACAGACCAGCCTCTAGTGCAAGAAGACATGTTTGGAAAACTGGAGAAGGGGAGGAGGAGCCTGGGGTAACTCGGCGACGCAGAGCTCGGCGTCCCCAGGCTGGTGTGGGTAGGGCCGGGCCACTGTGGCCGCCTCTGTGTGCAGCTCCCCTACACATACAGCCCCCTCCTGCTCTGTAGCCTCGGGGCCCCGTTGTGCATGTGCGGAGCTTGGCCTCTCGGGAAGGAGCCAGTCCTGGGTTGCGGTCTTTGCCGGAGGCTGAGGCTTTCAGGGACTGAGCCCTCACAGAGCAGAACTCCCAGTGGGGTGGATGGACCCCACACACACTCGCCCAGGTGATCTCCACGGTGACCGGGAGTGCGGGAGCAGGGGCCGCAGCAGGCGGGGGTGGCCTTGTAGAGGAAGTGGGACTTGAGCTGATACCTGGGTGTGGCCTCAGAGGCCAAGAAATGCAAGTGAAGGGCAGCGGGGTGCAGATGGATGGCGGCTTCTAGCCAGTGCAGGAGTCCTTCAGCCACACCTCTGACAGGTCTGACCTGCCGCAGCTTGCACACCTCCAGTGACGGGGAGCTCATCACTTCCAGAGCAGCCCTGACCACATGAGAGCATTTTTTCTCGAGCAGGGCGATGCAGGTCACAGTTCTGTCTGCAGCAGGATCTGCTCTGTCCTCTGCCTGTCAGCCCGTCAGAGGCTTGACCGCAGGCCTCATATCCCCTCTGGCCGCTGCTCTCCTGGCTACACGGTCTCAGCCCTTGGTGGGAGGTCGCCTTGTGCTGTAATAGGGGTTGGCAGACGGGGCCTCTCTCGCCCCAGCTGGCGTCCATCGTGGTCTGTGGTGCGCCGTGCTGGCAGCCGTGCAGAAGGGAGTCTGTGATGGATTAGTGATGTCTGTCCTGGGCTGGCGGGAGAAGGTGGGAGCAAAAGCGCCCAGGCTTGAGAACCCATCTGGGGCTCAGACGGTCTTCCGCTGTGATCCGATACCTGTCCTGGACGGTAGGGCTGGGTCTGCTTCTGGCTTTTTACTCGTTCTTGTTAGTGGCTGGCTTCTCGGCTTGTATTAAACTCAGGCCAGCCAAAAAGGTCCCCCAGTCTTTTTCATAAGAACAGCCATCAAGCTAAACCTTCCCCCATCTTGACGTTGTTTCCAGTACATTGATATATAATTAATTTAAATCAATCCCTTGTTGACAGGCATTTAGATTGTTTCCAAGTTTTTATAATTAGAAACAACACTGCGGTGGAATTCCTTGTACTCGCCTCTTTGCGTATTGGTCTTATTTCCTTCGCGTGGATCTCCAGAAAAGGGATTGCTGGATCAGGAGCGTTTTCTCAGAGTGCTGGCACCAGCCTTAACTGTCATGGAACGTCCCAGAAACTCTAAACTGTCAGGGAATGGCAGGGACTTGGGAAGGCGCCTGCCCATTCCTAGATTTACACATGGCCCGGGAGTCTGTGCGTGATCACGAATTCCAGTGTGCAGCTGAGGACCGACTCGGGAGTGTCCGGTCCTGGCTGATGGACAAAGGCTTTGGGAGAAGCTTCCCCAAGAGAGAAGGAGGACCTGGCTGGCGAGAGGTGGAGCTCCCGTCCGTCGAGCGCGGTGGTGAGGAAGAGGCGTGCAGGGCAGGCTGGGAGCCGGGCCAGAGATCTGTGTCCCTGGGGCAGCCTGCAGTGGGCATCCTGCTGTGGGGTGCCTCTTCTGCTCAGGGGACAGACCCTTCTCCCCCAAGAAGGAGCTGGGGGCAGAGGCGAGTGCTAACCAGGACAGAGGGGCTTCGAGCCCTGAGCTCCAGGCTGTGGGTAAACGTCTCCATGGGTTCAGGTCAAGCATCAGCAGGACTGAAGGTCAATGACCAGGTCTAGCTGCTGCCCTGAAATATTTAGAGCAGCGTGTCCTGAGAGCATCTGTGGCTGCCCGTGCTTGTCATCAGCAGGCGTTTCACGTCAGACGTTGTCCTTGTGTTCACCAGGGGTTTGGCTCTGGTTAAGGAGACTCTCTCGGTGTCTAATGCTATGTCGCTTGTGTTTGGGACCATGAAGGAGTGATGTTCTCTGGCTCAAGATGGGTTCTTACACTACGTGCTCTGCTCGCTTTTGTCCACTCATTTCTTGGAGGACAGTGAGTCATACTGGTTGCAGTAGGATGGCCTGGCCATTTCTTATCGGGATGGTTTGAAGTTTGGATTTGGGGCGTGCAAGGGCTGCCACATTGCACAGCTCAAGGGACCCCATTCACGTAGATTCGGCAGGACTTGGTGACAGGTGGAATGGGGTGAGGCCCCATTCCATCTGTCCCCAAGTGGGGTTTGGCCGTCGGGGAGGGACTAACTTGGTGACTCAGCTCGGGACTCTGGCTCCGTCACTGCATGGTGATGGGCGACCGTCACCGGTTAGGTTTGGGGCAGGTGGGATGTACCAGCGGGGGTGATGTAAGAAGCCACATTCCGGGACCGGCAGGTGGCTGGCCTGGGAAGTGCCTGCCCTCACTCAGCAGGTGTCGCTGGGCCCCGTTAGTCGGGCACATGTGTCAGCATTTGGGGAGCGTCAGCCAGCAACGCAGAAAAATGACCCACGTCCTCACAGGGCTCCGATACTGATGTGGGGGGCAGCCAGCAAAGGAAAGACAGGAAGAATACATCACACTATACAGCGTGCTGGTGGGCAGACCACTGAGTGTGGGACTAGGGGTGCTGGGGAGAGGGCTGTGTGGTTTTAACTTGGGCGAGTAATGGGGGCCTCATTGGAAGGTGGCACTGAGTAAAGACCCAAGGGAGGTGAAGGTGTGGTGCGTGCTGAGATCCGGGGAACGGCGTTCCAGGCAGACGGAACAGCCAGGGCAAAGGCCCTGAGGCCTGCCTGGCCCCTTGGAGAAGGGAGGAAGGAAGCCAGTGAGGCTGGAATAGAACGAGCAGGCAGAAGAGGGACCGGCGTGCAGTCAGCCGAGGTCAGGCCTGAAGGGCACTGCAAGGAGGATGGTGTCTTCCCAGTGGGACGGGGAGCAGGGAGGCCCTCGACGTGGCTCCCGTCTGGTCAGGATTGCTCTGACTGCCGTGGGGAGAAGAGAGGCGGGGGCGTGAGTGATAATCCCGGGAGCCGCGGTGGCGGTGGCCTGGAACACCTGCTGACAAGTGGGCAGGCAGGGGTGTTTCAAAGGTCGGGCTCACAGGGGAGAGGCTGCAGGTGACTGTCAGCCCCTTCTCTTGGCCTGGAAGGAGGCCTGGCCCTCTCCGCCAGGCACCTTCTGAAACCTGCTGGCTTGAGACGGTCGGGAGCCAGGTCACGGGCAGAGCAGGAACCCCGGGCTGGCACAGCCCCAGAAAGCCCTTGCATCCCCCCAAGCACCTCCATCCCCATCCGATCCCGAGTGCGCCCCTCCTGCTGGGGCCCAGCCTCCACACGGAGGGACTCCGCACAGATGTCCTGTCCATGAGCTCAGGCGGGCGGCCAGGCCTGGCCCCTCCGCAGGGCAGAGCATGGCCGTGGGTCAGGGGCAGTCCCCTGCCTGTCCTTCCTCAGCTCCCTCTGCCCCACGCCGGCCCAGCCCGGCCCACTGCGGGGGGATAGGGGGACGGCCTTTCACCTGTTGACACCTGTTCACGTCGCTCCGTGATCAGGTGAGCGCGGGCGGGGTAGGGGTAAGGGGCCAAGCCCCTTCCCTGTGAGGGTGGACACCCCCTTTGTCGGGGGGTGTCGGGCGCTGGGGGAGAGTCCAGGCCCCCAGCAGGAGGGGCCCGTGAGGCACGGAGGGACTTTCCGCTCGGACCTGCACGGAACCCGCCCTGTCTCCGTGGCCTCTGCAGACTCAGGGCTCAGAGACGATTTAAAATCCTGGCGAGCTGAGCCCCGGCTGCTTCTCCTCAAGGACACGGTTCTGTTTGCTGTCACCCTCTTGCTGGGAAAGACAGAAGGGGCTCTGACAGAAGTGCTTGCAGGGGAGGCGTGGTGCAGGCCGGGGCCCCCGCGGGCACCTCTGGGGCGTCCATCGCCTCTGGGGCCCGTGGGCTCCTTCACTCTCCCCTCCAGCTGTCCGTCCCGGGTGGTGGGCCTTATCAGGAGAACGGGAGGAGTCTGCAGTGCTGCCCGTCCCTGTCCCCGTCCACCAGCCCACACAGGCCCACGAGGCCCCGAGGAAGCTGCTGCCGGGTGACCACGCGCGGCCAAGGAGGGTCTCAAGTGGTGGTGGGCCTGAGGCACCGAAGGCGGCCCACCTGGGTCACGGACAGGGGCCAGGCCTTGGCGATGAGCGTGAGCCCTTGACTCACAGCCACATTGAGGCCAGGCACCCAGGACTCTTCCCCGTGGAAGGACCCTCATCACACCCCAGCTCCTGGGCACCGGCTGGGATGTCCTCTGCTGCAGGAGACCCGCTGTCTGTCCCCGCGGGCCAGAGCGGAAGGCCTGCGCTCTTCTTAGACGGCCTGCCGGGCAGCACGTGCTGGGCTTTACAGCCAGGTGGGCTGGGGTGTGCTGGCTCCAGGGCCTGCGTGCCCATGCCCCCTCCGCAGGAGGCATGTTTCACGCTGGGCAGTTGGCTCTGCAGGCCCTGGGACCCGTGGGGACAGTGGGGGCGGAGCTGGGCAGGTGGGCCGGGCACAGAGGCTGCTGAAGGCAGGGCGTTCCCACTGTTCTGAAGGCGGGACTCTGGAGGACGACTGTAGCTCACGGGGTCTGTGAGCCCTTCCCTCCTCTGGGCCACTTCCAGAGGGACCCCACCCTGGCCCCAGGGATCCGATGGACCGGGGGGTGGCAGGGCGCCTCGGGAGAGGCCGCCAGAAGCTGCCAGAAACTCGGTTGCACGTTTCTCTCTTCTCTCTGTGTCCCAAGTCTTCTAAGGTCATGAGTTCGGGACGAGTAAGCCACCCCTCTGTCCCCCCACCAGGCACTTGGAAGATTGAGGGATCTGCACAGGCCTGGGACGAGGGCGGTGGGGTGGAGGGGAGCCCCCAGTGTTGGGCTTTAATCCCAACTCACCTACGTTCTACCTGTGCAACCTCGGACAAGGCCTGTGCTGTGTGGGCCTCAGTCTCCTCACCTGGAAAAGGGGTTAATAATCTGTCCTCTGGAGGGCTAATCTCGCCTTCGGGGACACCAGTCAGTTTGATTAGGACCCTCAGGACCTCATTTTAACTCAGTTACCTCCTTAAAGACAATCTCCAAATGCAGACACATTCTGAGGTGCTGGCTGTTAGGGCTTGAAGTATGAAAATGTTGGTGGGGAGGGACCAGTTCAGCCCATAACAAACACCGGCACAATGCCTGATTCTCCCGTAGGTATGCAGTGAAGACTTGTTTTGTTAATTATTGTTTTTTTTTTTTTTAAAAAAAAAAGAGTGGTTTACTTAAACCAGGCAGTGGGAGTGAGGGAGTGGAGGGGACGGGACCCACTGTCTGTCAGTGAATGTCACTAGGCACCTGCTCTGGGCCGGGCCCGCTCGAGGTCCTGGGTTCGTCAGTGGACCCACGGAGCCGACCTTCCCGTGGGAGACGCACAGTGAACAGAGTCCTTCAGGGAGGGGTGTTGGCTGTGAGGAGGGGCGAGCTGTACAGAGAAAGTGGAATCACCGCAAGGGGAGGCGAGGGTCACGGCCCTCGGCCTCCGCCGCCCCTGGGGACCACCTGTAGGAGGGTGGGGGGATGCCTGCGGGGCCCTGGGCTCTGGTTTCCCGCTCACCAGAGGCCCGTCCTCTCTCTGCAGTGTCGAGGGCGAGGCCCCCAGCAGCGAGACTGGCACGTCGCTGGACAGCCCCTCCGCCTACCACCAGGGCCCCTCGGCGCCCTGCTCCGGCCTGGGCCCGGACCACTCCGAGCACACGCCAGGCGGCGCCTATGGGCTGTATGCGGGGCCGCCCGGGCAGCAGCGCACGCGGAGGCCCAAGCTGCAGCACTCGACCTCCATCCTGCGCAAGCAGGCCGAGGAGGAGGCTATCAAGCGCTCACGGTCCCTCTCCGAGAGCTATGAGCTCTCCTCCGACCTGCAGGACAAGCAGGTAGGCAGCCAGCCACGCGGGCCACGGGGAAGAGGCGTTGGGGGTTGGGGGAGGCTGCGGTGCCTGCGCGGCCTCGGACGACGCGGCCCTTTGCTGGGGCCGCCCAGGGCCGCGGGGGACCCTGTGTGCTCCACGGCCGCGCCCAGGCAGGGGCTGCTCCCCGCGGACGTGGCCTCTGCCTCAGCCTGGGCTGGCTCCTCCCGAAACGCGGAGGGTTCCGAGGGAAGGAGCCGATGTGGGACGTTCCTGTCCGGCCTCGGCCTCTGCCCGGTTCACAGCCCTCCTCTCTGGGCTCTGGGGCCCACGCTGGGTGTCAGGACCTGGTGCCACCAGTGTGCTTGGGTTTCGTGGCGGCCGCTGAGGTCCTGGGATCCAGGAGAGAGCTGAACCTTGGGAGGTCTGCAGGAGGGGCCCTCGGGGAGGGGACGGTCAGTTCACAGAAAGAGCACGTGCTCTGAACCGAACAGCGAGCCCATCCCCAGCCAGTGAGGCCAGGCTGTTCATTCCACCCCTCAGTGTACAGCCCCGTGTCCTGGGGGAAATCGCCTCCTTGCAGGTTGCCCTTCCTCCCCGGAGCCTTGGCCCAGACCCACTGTGGGGCTGGCACGTGTGTACAGAGCGACGGGCATGCATGACCTGCTCGCTTGGCCTCTTAGGTTGATGGGAGAGAGGGGAGGGGTCCCGGTTGGGTGGCAGGTGGGGGGCAGAGGGAGTGAGAGCTCATGAGGGGACAGAGGCTTCTCACTCCCAGCCCCTCAGAGCGCAGGCACGTAGTAGGCACTGTACTAAGAATTCTTGTGTGAAGCTCTGACAGGAAGCTCCAGGCTTCAGGAGCACCCCCAGGCTGCCGGCGTGCGGGGCCGGCCTGCCTGTCGCTGTCCCCAGCTCCTGTGCCCTGAGCTGTGCGCAGTCTCCTTGTGAGCTCGGGCGGCTGCCTCTGCCCCGGCCTGGCTGCAGGATCTGCCCGGCAGCCCCTCAGACGCCAGGCTGCAGAAGTCGCCCTGCCCTCTCACCTCCCACACCTACCCTGGCCTGGACCCTCTGTTTGCTCCCCAGTCTAACTGTCTCTTACAGAGCAGAGGTCCGGGCCTGGTGTAGCCCCAGACTTCTGCGGGGAGCGGTGCGGTGTGTGGGTACTGCCCAGGGCGGGTCTTCCCCCGACACAGTCCGTACCGGCCCCCTCTCCCTGTTCTTGGCGCTGCCCTGTGACCGTGGACAGCCCTGCCTACCTGCCCTGGTCTTCATCTGTCTGCCCGTGAGTTGGGAGTGACGGGGGTGGGGCCCGCAAGTGGCCAAAGCCTGAAGCAGATGATCCCCGTCAGGCAAATATTGGGGAGCAAACAGACCCCTGGCCTCGTGGCGCTTGGCCTTGTGGCCAGGTCCACGGCAGGGGCCTCTGTTCCATTTATCAGTTTCACCCATAGCCAAAGTGGATCAAAAACAGTTTATAGTAACAAACGTCTGCAGCAGGACCATTAAGATAGAAGTGGGAAAGGTTAAAACTTCCGAGAGGCCTGTGGAGGTAATCATATGCTCCCTGCAGCCTTAATGTGGCCACAGCCGTTCATTTTCATCCCTCGCACATTAGCCTGATGCCCACCGTGTGCCAGACCCCGTGCTGGGCGCCGGGGAGTCAGCAGGGAGCAGAGTGCAGCCCCAGCCCTCAAGCAGACGCTGTGGTCCAGAGACAGGTTAACAGTGAAGACACAGGCTAATTCCAGAGCGTGATACAAACTCCGGGGATGAAGAAAGAGGGGAGAGAAGCTGAGCACCTGTGGGAGGAGACAGCTTGGATGAGGTGCGGGGGACCTCTCCAAGGTGGTATCAGAACTGGGTGTTTGAGGACGGGGTCTTCCAGGAAGAGGTAACAGCAGGCACGAAGGCCAGAGGCAGAACCACTTGGCGGAAAGGATGGCCGGGAAGAGGGGAGGGGTGGGGAGGTGATGCTGAGGGCCACCGAGCATTCGACTCTCTGCTGAGCCTCCTGGCGGTCAAGGTGAAAATAGGAACAGGACAGATGACCCAGGAGTTTCCAGATGAAGGTAGGGTGCCCGGTTCCACGAGGGGGTAGAGTCTGGGTGACGCAGAGCCCCATTTTAGTGGCCCTCAGCCTCCGCACCTCCTGGCAGTTTCCTGTCTGAGCAGGAGGCCTGAGTTGGCAAGGGTAGCACTTCAACTTTGTGGGAAGGTGAGGTGAGCCTCTCAGCTCCTCGTCCCCTCACTTGTCAGAGCCTCTGCCCCCCTCTGCAGGGGGCGGGGGACTTCCTGGGGTCCCTCTGTAGACCAGACGCTGTGTCAGGTGAGGGTGATGCCCAGCAGGCGAGCACAGACAGGTTGGGGTCCCTGCCCTGCACCCCCAGTTAGCGTTCAGACTGGGCCTTGGGTTGGTTCTGGCCCGGAAGGAAGAATGAGTGGCCACGGTGGGCCCGGGAGCTGAGAAGGAGCGGACCTGGGTCTGTGTGTCCCCTGGGGGGAGGCCGGGAGGAGAGGCTGAGGGGGCTTTGCCGATGCAGCACAGAGCCCACGTCTGCCTTCCCAAAGTCCCTCCTGTCCCGACCCAGACTTGGGGAACGGTCTCAGGCCAGGAGTGTCGCCCCTGGGGTCGCGAGATCCAGAGTCAGAAGGCGACAAGGAGCCGTGGAGCGCACTCTGAGCTGTGCGGTGCCCCTCCTCTTCCCCACACGAGGGGCCCGGAGCCCAGGCCTTGGAGGGCGGAGAGGAGAGGGCTTCCCAGAGCTCAGCCGTGGGCCTTCTGCCGGCGCCGTGGGCTTTCAGAGCTCCACTCCAAACCCAGAAAACAGACGCTGCTCACAGATGCGGAAGTGAGGTCATCTCTCTGGATGCCGTTCAGTAACTTCAGGGCGAGAGGAAAAACAGACCCGCCCTGGCTGACTCCAGGGACGGGCTTTGAAAAGTCATTTTGATCCTCACCCCGCCCCCCAACTCCTCTCGTGCGAGGGGCCGCTCTGCCCTGCCTGCCGCTCCCCCTCCTGTGGGCCCCGGAGAGCTGCACGTCTGTGTCGCGGGCGGGGCTGGGCGGGGGGAGCTGGCATCCCTCAGGGAGACCAGGACCCACCCTGAGTCCTGAGTGAGGCACGGAGCCCCCCTCCCCCTTCCGGCCCACCCTCAGGCGGCTCTGAGCAGCCGTCTGCCCCACTCAGCCATGGCCTGGGGTTTGCTCAGTGACGCGTGTGCCTCTGTTCTGGACGGCCATGGCCTCTTGAGGGTGGGGACCTTGTCCCTCTGCCACCGGTGTGGGCGTGGCGCCTGCGTGGAGCAGACAGCGGTGCTCTGCCCCCTCGGGATGTGAGCACGCCTCACTCCCAGGGACCCGAGGCCTTTCCACCCACATCAGGGGCCACTCTGCCCAGCACCCAAGGGCTCGGCTTGGCCGACCAGCTAGCTCCCTATCCTGGGCTTTCCCGGGTTCTGAAGAGCGGGCTCGGGCCTCACTCGGGAAGCAGGCACGGGGAGCGGCCCTTGGGGGCTGTCCGGAGTCCTCGGCCAGCATGAGCCTAGGACTTCACAGGCCCACGTGGCACACGGGAGTCCCAGCGCCCCTGCCTGCCTGCAGCCCGGCCCCATCGCCAGGCTCACAGAGCCTGCTCTGCGTCTGGAGGCCTCCAGGGGTGTGTTGGGCCTCTTTTCTGGGCCTCAGTTTCCCCATCTGTCACGGAGGGGACTTGGGGCCCCTCACAAACTGTCTACACCTCCCAGGAGTGCAGCTAAGGGTCCTGCACCTCCTCAGCCCACAGCTGGCATGTGCCGAGGGCCTGTCTCACCTGTGCCCACCGCTGCCCTGCGAGGTCCGTCTGATGGGACTGAGCAACCGCAGGGTCCAAGGCTTCTCAGAGTCACTCCACTGCCAAGGGCAGGGCCAGGACTAGACCCAGGCCCTCGGGCAGTGCCGCAGGTGGAAGCGGGGCTGGAGGCCTGCGGCCAGTGCTCAGCACCCAGGGCCTGCTCGGGTCTCGGGCCCGTCTCTCGCTTTTATTCATTTATTTCTTTTGGCTGCATCGGGTCTTAGTTGCGTTACGTGGGATCTTCCTTGCGGTGTGCGGGATCCTCTGCTGCAGCGCACAGGCTCCTCGTAGGAGCGCGGGCTTCTCTCTGGTTGTGGCGTGCGGGCTCAGTAGTTGCAGCGCATGGGCTTCGTTGCCCTGTGGCGTGTGGGATCTTAGTTCCCTGACCAGGAATCGAACCCACGTCCCCTGCATTGGGAGGCGGATTCTTAACCACTGGACCGCCAGCGAAGCCCCTCGGGCCGGTCTCTTAACCTGCACCTGCCACGAGCTTCCTCTCTGTGGAGGGGCTGCCTGACCTCTTCCACCACCTCCAAGTCTCATTCAGCTGCATGCCCCAGGTACACCAGGGCCAAAGGCTACTGTGGCCAGAGAACTTTGGGAAACCACCACCCTTTAAAGGTTCTGAGAAGTCCTGCAGGGAACACTTGCTTGAACTGGGTCTGACCCCTGGGATGCGCTGGGCCTCCTGGGCCGTCCTCACGGTCCTCTCCTTCCCCCGCAGGTGGAGATGCTAGAACGGAAGTATGGGGGCCGCCTCGTGACCCGCCATGCGGCCCGCACCATCCAGACAGCCTTCCGCCAGTACCAGATGAACAAGAACTTTGAGCGGCTGCGCAGCTCCATGTCCGAGAACCGCATGTCGCGCCGCATCGTGCTGTCCAACATGAGGATGCAGTTCTCCTTCGAGGGGCCGGAGAAGGTGCACAGCTCCTACTTCGAGGGCAAGCAGGTCTCAGTGACCGACAAGGGTGCCCCGCTGGAGGCCCTGGTGCCGGCCGAGTGCAGAGACCTGGGCCCGCCGCCTGCCCTCCAGGCCCCTGCCCCGGCCGGCGACTTCGCAGATGCCATCACGGAGCTGGAGGACGCCTTCTCACGGCAGGTGAAGTCGCTGGCCGAGTCCATTGACGACGCGCTCAACTGCCGCAGCCTGCACACCGAGGGGGCCCCCGCGCCCGACGTGGGGCGGACCCGGGACGCCGAGCCCTCGCCGGCCCTGCATGGCGCCGAGCATCGCCAGCTGGACGAGATGACCGCCTCGTACAGCGACGTCACCCTGTACATCGACGAGGAGGAGCTGTCGCCACCCCTGCCCCCGATGCAGGCGGGCCGCCGGCCGTCCAGCGCCGAGTCGGACCTGCGGCTGCGGCCCGGGGGTGCTGCCCAGGACTACTGGGCCCTGGCCCACAAGGACGACAAGGGGGACACGGACACCAGCTGCCGGAGCACGCCCTCGCTGGGGCCACAGGAGCCGCGGCTGCGCGGGGAGCATCTCCCGCTGCTCACCATCGAGCCGCCCAGCGACAGCTCCGTGGACCTCAGCGACCGCTCGGACCGCAGCTCGCTTAAGAGGCAGAGCGCCTACGAGCGCGGCCTGGGCGGGCCGCAGGGCAGCCCGAAGCACGGCCCCCATGGGCCCCCCAGGGGCCTCCCCCGGGAGGAGCCGGAGCCGCGGGCCCGGGCACCCAGGCCCCTGGATGGCCACCTGGCCATCAATGGCTCGGCCAACAGGCAGAGCAAGTCCGAGTCGGACTACTCGGATGGGGACAACGACAGCCTGAACAGCACGTCCAACTCCAACGACACCATCAACTGCAGTTCCGAGTCTTCGTCCCGCGACAGCCTGCGCGAGCAGACACTCAGCAAGCAGACCTACCACAAGGAGACCCGCAACAGCTGGGACTCGCCCACCTTCAGCAATGACGTCATCCGCCGGCGGCACTACCGCATCGGCCTCAACCTCTTCAACAAGTGAGTCCCCGGCCGCTGGCGGCCCGGGGGGGATGAGGGGCGGCTCCGGGGTGGGGGCCGGGGGGGGGGAGCATGGTGCGGCGCCTGCTATACCGCGCTGGCCCCAGCGTCTGGCCCTGGGTGGTGCGGGCACGGGGGTCTTTGAGCAGGGGCGGGCCGGGTGCAGGTCCGTGCCCGTGTCCGTGCAGCCTGGACTCGGGCCCGCACCCGGGAGCAGGGCACTGGTAGGCCCTACGCCCTCTGGGAGATTGTACGTTGGGTCCGTGGCGTGGCCGCCACGCCACATTCTGGCAAGGCGCCGTCGGGGCAGCCTTGAGAGCAGGTCTGGGGCAGGAGGCTGGTATTTAAAGCTCACTATTCTTAGCACAGCTGAAAATAGCAAGTGGAAGGGCAGGCGGGCTGAGCAGTCCCTCGGAGAAGACACTGGCGGCTCTGGTTGTTAAACCTCGGATTTCTCCTCACTTCCATCCACAGGGCCTCTGGATTTGGGGTCACCAGACGCCGGCTCCTCTGGGGAGGGGGACGTGGAGGGGATGTGGCCAGCCTGCTTGGTGGCTACTGACACCTGTACACTGTGCTTCCCTGCTCCCCGCTTCCTCTGCTAGGCGGGGGGGAGAGTCTTGGGGGGCACTTCTGAGCCATCCCTGGTGCAACTGGCAGCGCCGGCTGGGGGACTCAGAGAGACCTGTCCTGAAGGGCGGGTATGGGGGAACTGTGCAGTCCCACAGGAGCCACTAGGGGCTGGGCGTCATTGGTCCTCGATCAGCTAAGGACTAAGAGTCTTGGACCCGTCACATCTGCCAGGGGTGCTCTCCTGAGACTCCATCTGCATGTGAGGACCAGTCCCACTGCCACGCAGTCCGTGGCCAGAACAGCGCGCTGAACGGGGAGGTCGTGAGCTGCCAAGCCCATCCTGAGGTCGGTCCCGAAAGCCTGCCCCCACCTGCTTCCAGGCACAGCCAGTTCCCGGATCATCTTGGACCCTCATGGGGGAGGCTGGGATGACCTGGGGGCTCCCCCAGTGCCCGAGGTTCCCTTGTCCCTGGCAGACGTTGTGTCCTGACGTGGGAGTCCCAGCTGGGTGGACGGGTGGAGGCCAGAAAAAGTTGCATCCCTCACCCGAGCAGCCTTGGTCTCTGTAGGTTCTTTCTGGCTCTGTTAGTTTTTAATTACACCTGTAACGCATGAATACGCTCTCCACTCTGCGTAGAAGTTGAAAGCCTTCAAGCTAGGGTTTCTGTGCATGTGTGGTCCAGAGCGCAGCTCCAGGCCAGGCCGCCTGGGTGCAGACCCCGGTCCTTGCACTTCCTGTCTGTGTCCCTGGGCAGCTCGGTCTCTACCACGGCAGCTTCATCTGCATGGTGGCGCTGAGCCCAATAGTGTCCACCTCACGGAGTGTGAGTTGGAGATGAGCGGGTGTATAGGATGCTCAGCAGCGCCAGACGTGTGGCGAGCTGGGCCCGAGCCTCTCTGCTGTCCCCGTGGCCCCTGTTGACGTTACCTGGGCCCAGGCCACACACACTGCCCCCCTGTGATGCTGCCACGCGGTTTGCTGTTGGAGGCCATTCCCGTTGGTGCCGCGGGCCACCTGGTCTGTGTGCTGCTACGTGGGGTCCACGTGCGGCTGTCCAGGGTGGTCTGGCCACTCGCTCCCATGTTTTCACAGTCACCAACCACATGACAGTGACCATGGACTTGCCCCTCCCACACGCTCCCGAGTCTCTGGGGAAGGGGATAGCTGGAGGAGGCGGTGTTTGGGGCTCACGTGGGCGTGTTGTCCATTGAAGTAGAGCCTGAAACTGGACCTGGAGGGCCCGTTTCCTCACACGGTGGACAGCACTCAGCCTTGTCTCCCACCCCAATCAAAGCGTAGAAATAGTGTCTCTATTGTTTCAGTTTGGATTTCTCTGCCTGCTTCTGAGATGCAGCATCCATATGTGTGTCTTTTGGCCATTTGGGTTTTTTCTTCTACAAAATGCCTGTTCCTATTTTTTGCCCATTTTTCTGTTATTTTTCATTTTGATTTATAAGTGGTTTTTTATATATTGTGGATACTAATCCTTTGTAATTACAAATATTTTTTTCCTGTCTGTCACTGGCCGCCTTTTTTTTTTTTAAACTTCTGAAATAGGATTCACAGACCATAAAATTCACCTTTATGAAGTGTACAGTTCAGTGGGTTTTAATTATATACCTTTTAACTTTGTGTATGCTTTGTTGGTCAGAAGTTACTAATTTTTTTTGCCTGTTTTTTTATCGAGGTGGAATTGACATGTAACGTACTTTCAGGCATACAACATAATGATTCAATATTTATATATATGTAGCCAATTCATCAGTGTTCTCTTTGTTTATTACTTTGTTTTTTTTATGTTTTATTTTAAAAGGCTCCGCCCCAGGTCATAATATAGTTTTAAAATATTTTCTTCAGGACTTTCTTAGTTCTGTTTTATATCCTTTAGGACTTTAACCTGGCGTTTGGTTTGGAGAACGGTACAAGGCGAGGGGTGTAGTTTTTATAGTTCTTTGTAAATTAGCTGGTTGTCTGCAGACGGTGTGCTGAGTAGTCTGTCCTTTCTCTGTTGACTTGAAATCCTGTCTAATTCCTGCGTGAACAGGGCCTGTGCTTGGATCCTTTCGTTCACTTGGCACATGTTTATTGAACACCTGCTGCACGCCAGGCCCTGTGTAGGGGGCCTGGACTCAGCCCTGAACAGAATAAAGACCCTGCGACGCTCCACGCTAGCGGGTAGAGGCTCTGTGTGTTCCTTTGCCAACATCAGACTTTCAGTTTTATATGTTTTTGTATTAGAACAGAAACCACTCTTTTGTTCTTTTAAAAAGTGGTCTTGGCCCTTGTTGGTAGTTACTCTTCCACATGGATTGCAGAGTCAGCTCGTTAAGACCATGAAAACTCCTGGTGGACTTGGCACTGGAGCCCCTTGAGCTTGGGGGACCTCGCCCCTTTACAAGTCGAGGGACAGAGGTGAGGTCCAGCCACAGATGGTGTTTAAGTTCAGATTGAAGGTAACCACAGTCCGTCCAGCTCCCCCGGTGGCAAGCCGCAGTGCAGGCGGTCACCGGCCACACGTGCTTGGTGGCTGCGTCCCTGGCAGTGCGGGTCCAGGATGGTCCCCCAGCTGCAGAGCCCGCCGTTGGATGACGCGGGTCTCGCATGCAGAGAGGGGCGGGTGGCAGGCTGGCTCCTCCGAGTGGCGTGCGGGGCAGGTGTTGGGAGGTCGTGCGGCTACAAGCTCCGGCCGTCCTCAGTCTTCTCCTTCTCGGCCTCGGTTGTCCACCTAGGGGGTTGTTTGGAGCATTGAAGGCACAACCACAGCGCTGTGGCCACCGGCCATCTCCCGAGTCTCACCAGGCCCAGAAAGGGCTGGCGGTCCGACCCGAGTAGATAGAGGGCCAGGCCCTGTGCGGGGCTAGCAAAGCTGGGAGCCGGATGCCCCTGAGCAGGCCCTGGAGCCGCTGGGCGAGGACACACACTGAGCAGCCTGCTGCCCGAGGCCGGGGCCCCTCCCTGGGGGGCCGGACCTTAGCGCCTCTGTCCTTTCCCTTCCTGGCACCCTTCTCTCACCCCCACCTGTCCACTGCCCACCTCTGTTCTGCACGCTCTCCCTGTGGGTCTCCTCTCCCCCCACCATTTCCCTCCCTCCCCACCCCCTACCCAGGCCCACATCCAGGCTGCCTTTCAAACAGTTCTCAGGTCCCACCCACTCCCGGGAGGGAGCTTTCCAGCACAGACACCCGCCCCCTCCAGGGGGTATGTGGAGGGCCTGAGCGCTGGATCCAAAGTGGGTGAGTAGCCGGCTGGGGAGGAGAGAGGGAAAACAAATGAAACCCAAGAAATGAAACAGGGTGGTGGGGAGGGGCTGTCCCCGGGGCCACAGAGGAGGCTGCCGCAGTCTGCCTGGCATCCAGATGGCCTCCCAGGCTCCAGGACTGCACGTCCGGCTCGCAGCGCTGGGCACCGGGCCGGGGCCGGGAGCCGAGGCAGGAGGGTTTCAGCCCCAGTTCAGCGTATCCGCTGCAGGGACTCGGCACCTCCGTGCACCCTGAGCCTTGCTGGCTGCGCCCAGAAACTGGCCATGAGGTTCCTGCCCCCACAGGGCGTAATGAGGGTTAGAGACCGTGAAACCAGGAGCCGCTGTCCAGGGTGCAGCGGGTGGCAGCTGTTGTGGTCCGCGGGGCTCCTGCGTCCGGAGCCAGTGCAGGGGGCCTGGGGCTCGGGCCTTAGAGGAGCCAGGAGGTGGCTTAGCGGACAGAGCAGCATGGAGCACGGGAGTGGCTGATGCCCGCGTGCACTGACACGTGCCCGGTGCTGTTGTACGAGCCCACCGTGCTCACGGGAGACCGTAGGGAGGGGACCGTCACTAGTCTGCTTTACAGTTTGGGTGAGCTGAGGTGCCCAGAGGTAGCTTGCCCGAGGTCCCACGGTCGGTGGATGGCCAGACTGGGATTCACGCCACCGCCGCCTGGCCCCTGAACACACCCTCGTAAAGCCCAGTGCAGGGACTGCGGCCTGGAGCATGGCCTCCGGGGCCCCGCCCGCTCACTGGGCCTCGCGTGTGCACTGAGAGTCCAGGGGGCGGAGCCTCATATTTGCGGTGTCCGCCACAGCGGTGGGAGCTGGGGTCCGCACCCCACAGCCCGGAGGGGCACCCAGCGGGACCTCACCAGGCCTGTCACCTGCTTGCCCACGGAGGGCCCTGCTCCTGTGCCCCTCACCTCATCCTCCTCCGCTCCTTCACGCCCTTCCCTCTCGCCCTCGGGCGCGGGCCCAGGTGACCATGGGCCAGGCCAGCCCTCTCCCCGCTCTGGACGAGTGTCCTCCTCCCCAGAGCCGCCCCTGATGAAATGGTGCCGTCGGAAGGGACTGAGGGCCTCTTGTCTGAGGAGCATGTAAGTCGGGCCTTGGAGACTACTTGGTGTGCCGGGACTCCTGACGGGCAGGGAGCTGCTCACCTGGCCTCCGAGGTCCCTCCCTGCCCAGGGCCTGCGTTTGGTTTGGAGGCAGGTCTTCTCCGCCCAGCACCGGGTCGCCACCTGCCTGCTCCTCCGGCCACTGCCCGCTGGAGCTGCTGCAGAGAGCCCCGCAGTGAGGCTGGGGTGCTCCGAGGTTCCATCCTTACAACATCCATGGGGCTCGGGGATCGGCCAGCCTCCCAGTAAGCGGCAAAGCCCGTGTTGGGCTCCCGATTCCGTGCGCCTTGGGCGTTACGTTTGTTGTGACCAGTGAAGAGGACAGTGGTGACAGCCAGCCTGCGTAGATGCGTGTTAAGTTGCCAGCTGGTGCCGAGCAGTTCGTGTGCAGCATCTTGCCAAGTTCTCACGGTGGCCTGGGAGGCGTGGCTGCTGGGAGCCCGGCCGCGGGACCCCAGGCGCTGGCTCGAGGCTGCAGAACCAGAAGTGCTGGCTGTGCCGGGCCGTCTGCTGGTGCTGGACGTGCTGACGGTTTAAGTGACTGTGGCTCTCTTACGAGCACTCTGAGTTGGGTCTTTGCAGATCAGGGTCCTATTCCCCTTGACGTGAGCCACTCCTCCGGCCCACGCCACCCTCAGAGTGCTGTCGCGGGTCTGGGCTGGCTGGTGCCGAGGGCCTCAGGGAGGGAGGCAGTGCGGGGCAGGCCCCACGGGTGTTCCAGCCATGCCAGTTCCTTCTCTTTTTTCTAAACTGAAGTGTAAGTGATTTATAATATTGTGCTGGTATACAGAAAAGTGATTTAGTTGGGGTTGTTTTTTTCAGATTATATTCCATTATAGGCTGTTACAAGATATTGAATATAATTCCCTGGGCTTTACAGTAAATCCTTGTTGCTTATCTATTTTATGGATAGCAGTTTGTATCCATTAATCCTTTTCTTTTTTCTTTTTCTTTTTTTTTTTTTTTTGCCTCATTGCACGGCTTGAAGGATCTTAGTCCCCCGACCAGGGATTGAACCTGGGGCCATGGCAGTGAGAACGCTGAGTCCTAACCACTAGACTGCCAGGGAACTCCCAGTATCCACTAATCCTATACTCCTCATTTGTCCCTCCCTCCCCCCTCTCCTCCCCCTAGTAACCATGAGTTTGTTTTCTACAGTATGTCTGTGAGTTTGTTTCTGTTCTGTATATAGATTCATTTGTATGAGTTTTTAGGTTCCACTTATTTATTTTTGGCCACGCTGCACGGCTTGCAGGATCTTAAGTTCCCCGACCAGAGATCGAACACGGGCCCCCCTGCAGTGGAACCACGGAGTCCTAACCACTGGACCAGCGGGGAACTCCCTAGGTTCCTCGTATAAGTGATATCATGTACTATTTTTCTTTCTGTGTCTGACTGACTTCACGAAGTATGATCAGCTCTAGGTCTGCAAATGGCAATGTTTCATTCTTTTTTATGGCTGACATCCCGTTGTATATATCTGTACCACATCTTCTTTATCCACTCCTCTGTCCATGGACATTTAGGTTGTTTCCACGTGTTGGCTATTGTAAATAGTGCTGCTACAAACATAGGGGTGCATGTATCTTTTCGAATTACAGTTTTGTCTGGATATGCCCAGGAGTGGGATTGCTGGATCATATAGTAGCTCTATTTTCGTTTTTTAAGGAACTTACATACTGTTTTCCACAGTGGCTGTACCAGTTTACGTTTACACCAATAGTGCATGAGGGCCAGAGGGTAATTCTTCCACCTTGTCTCTGGGATAAGTGCGAAAAAGACCCCGGCAGCCACGTTCAGCTTGGGTTTCTAATATCAGAAAGAACTTTGTGAAAATCAGAGCTGGATAAAATAGGCAGTGTGGGGAGGCGACGGGCTTGCTGGCCGTGCAGGTGTGCGAGCCGATGGGAGGTGGCCGCTTCTCTGCAGGATATTGGAGGGGTTCGAGCCTAGATTACGGAGTTGAAGGGCACATCTGGGCGCAGGGCCTCTGGGTGCTGAACTTGGTGAATCCATCCTTCGCCCCTGCGGCCAGTGAGAACAGCACGGGGATGGCTCGGCCTCCAGCCTCGGGGCATCCTCGGGCGCTGCCGGTGTCTGCAGACCCCGTGCTGGTCTCTGTGTGCCTCAGGCCCTTCTTCATTGGAAATGATGGGCATCTGATCAAACTGGTTCAAGCAGAGGGGCCTTACTGGTTCGTGTACCTGAAAAGCCACTGGGCATCTCTTGGCCGTGCCCCACCATCGCGCCCTCAGGGCAGGAGGGCAGCCAGTAGTCCGGGCTCGTGGTCCAGCCTCATGGCAGCCCTGCAGGAAGAGAGGCTCCCGCCGGCGCCCTCTGAACCGCTCGCCGTGGTCAGCGGGGTGCAGCACTCTGACCGGAGTACGGGCAGCCCATGGGATCAGGGGGCGGAGCTCGAGGGGGGTGTGGGAAATCCAGAGGCCAACAGGGTGCCGGGCAGACGCCCACGTCCATGTCTCTTCAGCTGCTATAGCAAGGGAAAGCGACAGGAGGAGCCGTTGTGGCCCCTGCAGACCCTGCTGGGAGGAGAGGGGTTCCGGCAGGTGGGTGGTCCTTAGGTGCAGAGCCCGGCCTCTTAGTAACCGCCTCCCGAGAGCCCCGGGCTCAGGCTCGAGGACAGAGGTGCGAGGAGGGCAGCACCACTGTGGTCTGCACGTGCTCACCTGGCACAGTCGACGAGAAAAGCTGGACCTGGGGACAGCAGAGGCTGCTCGCAGACCCAGCGGACGGGCAGTGGGGGTGAGGGGCAGAGGCCCGGGGGCCCGGGATGCAGAAGCGCGTCAGGTGTAGATGGTGAAAATGTCGCCTCTGCACCTCGTTGATGCTGGTCCTGGAGGGTGGAGGTCAGAAAGCTAGAGAAGGAGTCGTCAGGGGAACCCGGAGAGATGGGGAGAGCTGGCTGCGCAGAGGTGGGCAGAGCAGATTTGCAGTCCCGGGCTGGGAGCATAGAGTGGAACTTTACGGGCTTCTACGAGCAAAGGGGTAAGAACCTGGCTCTCCCTCGCTGGACAGCCTGGTGCACAGCTACTCCGCCTTTCTGTGCCCCGTTTTTTTGTTTGAATTTTATTTTTTTATACAGCAGGTTCTTGTTAGTTATCCATTTTATACATATTAGTGTATACATGTCAATCCCACTCTCCCAATTCATCCCACCACCACCCCTGCACCACTTTCCCCCCCTTGGTGTGCCCCGTTTTGTTACGTGTCCAGTAAGGCTTTCGCGTTGGTCGTTCCTGCCCCCAGGGACCTTCTTCCTGGCTCCAGGTTCAATGCCACCTTCCCGAGGAGGCCTTTCTGGACCGCGCCTTCTCACCCCATCCATCTGAAGTCCAGGCCTTCTGTGGTCACTACGGCTTCCCCTTGGTTTAGCTCTGCCCTAGTGCTGACCCTTTTCTTAAACAGCCATAAACCCAGCATGTTTTCCAAGGGCTTAGAGGCATTAACTCATTTAATCTGCACAGTGACTCTGCTGTGTGCACTGTCACTGTCCCCACTACCCAGGTGGGGAGACTGAGGCACAGGGAGGTTAAGTAACTTGCCCTAGGTCACCCAGCCAGAGAGCGGAGCTGGGATCTGAGCCATGCCTGTGTGTGTCTCTCCTGGGAGTTCATCGCGCTCCAGTGAGGATGTGTGTTCAAGGGCAGGGACTTTGTCTAGACCCCAGGTGTGCTGGCGCCACACCCCCCCAGAGCGGGCGCTGGATGGATGCCTGGGGTGAATGGAGAAGTGGATGAGGGGCGAGGGGCCGGAACTTGTCCTGCAGACTTGGGAGGCCCTGAAGGTTCTAGGGCAGAGTCCTGGGAACACGGGCCAGAGCAGCCCTTCCCAGAGCCACGTCGGCCCCAGCCCCAGACACAGCACATTCTGTTTCTCTGGCCGGACATGCGCTGTGTGGGCCGGGCCCCCGCTGGCCCCTGAGGGTGCACAGTCAGCAGGGCCCCAGGCTGCGCCTCTTCAGTGCCGAGGGCCTGGAGCCCCGTTCAAGCTTGCAGGCAGGGAAGGGGGAGCCACTGCTGGGGGTGGCGGCGAGCCCGTCTGCCAGGTCGGGTGGGCTCTGTCACAGCCGGGTGCACTTCTCTGTTCACTCGCCGCGTCCGCTGCGCGTTGGCCAGGCCTGCTGCGCTCATCAAGTGTCTCAGGGACAAGGCAGGCAGAGGCTCCTTTCCATGGCGTCCCCTGGGTGCTCTGGGGGATCTCGGAGCCCCACAGGACGTGCCTTCTACCCTCCTGCCTCGGCCCGAGCCCGTCCAGTGCCCCTCGCTGCCCCAGGGCGGTGGGCAGGGCTGTGGGTGAGCAGCAGACCGAGTGTGTGACTTACCCACGCAGGACATCTGGGCTGCTCCGGTCAGCACGGAGCCCTGTGAGGGGCCAGTGGACCCAGGACCCCTGCCCAGCAGGGCCCACGGAGTACACGTGGGGCAGCTGGGGGCCAGCAAGATCCTGCGGGCCAGGGACTCACATCAGTGCTGGCTCTCCACGGTCAGGGAGATCACTCCCCTTGCCGGCCGCGCGCATCCCGAGCCTGGAGCCCCTGCCCGAACCCCCGCCTGTACCTCCAGCCGCAGCACCTTTCCTCTCAGTTTGCTGGGAGCCCCTCGTCTCTGGTCGTGGCCCGGTCAGTCCACATTCCTCTCCTGCAGCATCTTGTGAAGGGTGTCAGGTGGATGCGGCTCCTGCCCCGTTGGCCTCGGGCTGAGAGCTGGATCCCTCGGGCTCACACGCGGGTTCACTAGCATATATTGTGATCGCTGCCCCCAGACGGTGTCCTGAGCCCGCCACTCCTCCCCCACTCCTGCACCAGTGCTGGGGTGCCTGCGAGGGTCTCCTTCCTGGGCTCCCGTAGAACAGCCAGAGGCGGCTTCTTAAATGGGGACCCAGGTCCCTCCACTGCCCTGTTCAGAGCATGCCAGGCTTCTCATCCCACTCAGAGGAGAGCCAGATGCCCCTGCGGCCTGTCCACCCCGCTGCCCCTCCCCCAGGGCCCTACTCTGAGCCCTGGAGCAGCCTCATGGCCTCGATCCTACGAAACCCACTCCCACCTCAGGGCCTTTGCCTTCGCCATTGCCTCCACCAAAAAGCTCCTTGAGCACCCTTGTCACTGTGTCACCTGCTCAGAGAAGGCCTCTGCCTCCCCTGCCGGAACCCCTCCCACCCTCGCTCGGCCACTTTGCCCTTCAGACTGGGCCGTGGCAGCTGCCGTGCCAGGCATTCGAGGCCACCCGTGCTCGCCGCTGTCATCCAGAGTGCCGCCCGGCACAGAGTCGGCATGCGGCACCTACGCCGTGGGGAGTCCTCATCCTACGGCCCCTGCGCAGCCTGCCCCTCCCACAAGGCTGTGGGCCCTGAGCGTGGGCCTGGCAGCTGTGAGGCTGCATGCCATTGGCCTGTGAACACAGGCAGGAGCAGCTGGGGCGGAGAGGGGAGCGGCCACCCCAGGGCGGCAGGACGAGGCTGGGCTGGACCAGGCATGGTGTCAGGGCCTCGGTGGGCCAGGCTGGCCCGGGCGGGTGACAAGGGTGCCCGCGAGGGGGCTCTCCAGTCACTTCCACATGGGATCCAGGCCGGGGGCTGCCACGCTGTCTTCTCAAGAGAAGCCGGAAATCCGGGTTCTGTGTCCAAGCTCCCGGTTTCTAAACATTGGCGACCAACTGGAATTCTTTCTGTTAACGTCGTGTGGGCCGAAGAAAACACATCTGTGGGCTACTGTGGAAGTGGGGGGCGGTCAGGTATGGGCTGGGGTCCTGTGGGGGCCGCTGTGGAGCTGGCGGTGAGGAAGCGTGGCCCGCCCCACCCCGACCCCACCCCCGGTCGCTGCATCAGCACCAGTAGCCCAGTGCCTGGAGAGGCCTGGGGCTGGGGCAGTTCTTGGTTGGAGACCCCAGGGTTGCCGGGAGGAACGGGGATGTGGGGGAACGGGGCCACTCGGTGACCACTTCTGTGCCAGGACCCAGGCGGCTGGCAGTCGCTCCCTGCCCAGCTCTGAGCGCAAGGTTGGGGTGTGTGGCCACCTGGGATAAAAATAGCAGGGTCATCTTGAGGCTGGAGGTTGGCCTGCGTGTGGAAATACGGCATCTGCGGGACCCGCTGTCAGCGCACGGCTGGTGGTGGCAGGTAGATCCTGGCCCTCACCTCCATGTCCCCAGGGGCCAGCAGGACACTGACTTCTACCACTGGGGCAAGGCGTGGGGTGCCGGGTATACCCAAGGGCTCCGCAGCTCCGAGGCTCCGGGTTCGTCAGAGGAGGACACCGCCCTCCGAGGGTCACAGGTGCAGAGGGAGGGTTCAGTGGCGCCTCCCCCTGCCCTGTCTCTTTCGACCACCGCCCCCCTGTGAGGTCAGCTGAGCTGGTACCAGGCCCCGAGGCTGACGGGAAGAAGGGACCTGCTGGCTCACTGCTCAGCCCCTGAGGGCGCCCCGGCCCCCGGGCTCCTGGCCTGGGTGGACGCTCAGCCCCGTGGGGCCGGCACAGCCCCGCCTCAGGCCTCTGACTGCAGGTGGGGCCGGCACTGCGCCTCCACGTCCTCTGCCGTCCGTTGAGGTTTATCCTAAACCTTCCCGGTGCTCACCTACTGCGTGCAGCGTTCCAGGCGTTGCTCACCTACTGCGTGCAGCGTTCCAGGCGCCCGACTGTGTTAACACACAAGTCTCACGACACGGGCACTCGAGTCCCCAGCAAGGTCACGTGGCTGTCGGGCAGCACAGGTGACAAGCGTGCCAACCCCAGGGAGTAGTGTGGGGACTGAGTTGGCGTACAGGGTCCTCAGACGGTGACGGCACGGAGCACGTGCCACAGGCGGCCAGCGTGTGCTGGGCGGGGCCCTCCAGCCTGCCTGGAAGCTCGGCACAGGGGGGACCACGGAGCGGGGAGGGGTGGGGCCCTTCTGTGCCCCCCCCAGCCCCCGGCACCCTCCGTGTTCCTGCGCTGGCCCAGCCCTCCTGCAGGGCCCAAGCCATCCCGGTTCCCCTGCGTTGTGGGCTCAGGGTGGGGCAGGACAAGGTGCCGTGGAGGAGGAGGGGATGAGGGCTGGGGGAGCTGGAGGGGTGGGAGTGCCCGGCTGAGCCCATCTCTTGTCCCCCAGGAAGCCCGAGAAGGGCGTCCAGTACCTCATCGAGCGCGGCTTCGTGCCGGACACGCCGGTGGGGGTGGCCCACTTCCTGCTGCAGCGCAAGGGCCTGAGCCGGCAGATGATCGGGGAGTTCCTGGGCAACCGGCAGAAGCAGTTCAACCGCGACGTGCTCGAGTGAGTGGGGCTGGGGGCGCCCCACGCACACCCCAGGCTCCCCGCTCCCCTTTGTCTTTCTGACTCCCAGACACAGGGAGATGCCCTGCCAGCACCGCTGGCCCCATCCAGCAGGGCCAGCCCCTTCCCCCGGCCCAGCGACCCCTGGGCCAACCTCCTGCAGGGGCAGCAGGAGGGGAACCGGGGAGCTCAGCCCCCCTCCTCCTCCCTCTCCTGGCGGGAGATGGGGTGAGGGGCCCACCAGGCTGGGGGCCATAGACTCTCAGCTACTTGGAACCCTGCAGAAGAACAGGTTCCCAGCCCCCTGGGAACTGCTGACAGCTTTGAGAAGTCCTGCCCGCACGTACCCTGCACCCCCGGTCCTCCTCCAGACTGTCCTGAGTAGAAAGCCACCACACCTGGGTCCTGTGGTCACTGGGCAGGTGCTACGTGCGGGCTGTGTCCTCACCTCGTCCGCGGGGGTGTCAGGGGTCCATAACCCCTTCCGCAGACAAGGAGCCAGGGCCAGCAGGAGGCCGGCTTGGAACAGGTGCCCTGCTCCCCTTTGTCGGGACCTGGGGGAGCAGCTCCAGGCCTGCCGTGGGCACATTGCCGACCCAGACACTGCAGGCGGGATGGGTGACCCAGCCGGTGGGCCAGGAACGGGATCAGAGCAGGGTAAAGACTGACCCTCAGCAAAAACGGCAGGGCGGCCTGGCCACGCACACCTGCCGCCTCCGGGCGCCCCTGGGAGGAGTGGGGCGTGGGCTGTGGCCTCTCTGTTTCACAGATGAGCAGACCCAGGCTTGGGGAGGGGCGGGGGGTTTGGCCTGGGTGCCCCCCCATACAGACACACCCACGTGCACACACATATAAGTACACTAGTGTTCACTCAGTCACACAGACACACACACCGGAGAGGCAGCGAGCCGCTGGTGGTGCCTGGCCCGTGGCCGGCTGTGGCGTCTGTCCCGCTTGGGCTGCTTTCTCCCAGCCCCGCCTTTCTGTTCTGGCCCTGCCCTGATAGTGTGGCTGGTGCCCCTCCCCCTTCGAAATCCGGGAGGAACCGTCCCAGGAGAGCATGCTAGCTGCTCCGTGAATGGGGCCCAAGACCATGTGGTCTGGCCCCCTCCCCTGCAGCCACCGCTGCTCTCCCCCCACACCCCCTCCGAGCTGCTGTGAGTCCGTAGGAAATCCGCACATTGTTCTCCTCAGATCAGAAAATAGCAGCGGCCTCAGGAAGCAGCGAGACCCGCCCCCAGGCATCCTACTCGGATGCTGGTCAGCGAATTGTCCTGCGGGGCCCCTGCCCTCACCCTGCCCCAACAGCCTTGAGTGCTCAGAGCGTCGCCCAGGGGAGGGGGGCCCACAGCCGGGGTCTCTGCAGCCCCACGGGGGGTGGTCAGGCGAGGGTCCCTGTTGCAGACCCATCTACTGTTCGGGGTCATGGTCAGAGGCAGGAGCAGGCTGTGCTGGGGGCGGGGCTGTGATAAGAGGTACCTGTGACCTGCAGCCTCCCCAGCTCTGCCCTTGTGGGATCGGCAGGTGAGGGCAGCACGGCTCCTCCAGAGGCCCCGCAGAAATGCCTGGGAAAGCGTTGACGTGAGGGGCAGGCCCAGGGCGCGGTGGCTGCAGGGCCAGTGGGTGCCCAGACCTCCATCTCCTCCTGTGGAGGAGGGAGCCCACTCCGGCCGCCCTCCCTCTCGGGCCTCCCTGCGCTGACCCCTTGTGCTCCCTCCGCCCTCTGCGGGCCGTGCTTGCCTCTGCACCCGGCGGGAAGGTGGGCAGGGGACACTGACGGGGCCTTCTCCTCTCGTTTCAGCTGCGTGGTGGACGAGATGGACTTCTCCGCCATGGAGCTGGACGAGGCTCTCCGGAAGTTCCAGGCGCACATCCGGGTCCAGGGGGAGGCCCAGAAGGTGGAGCGGCTGATCGAGGCCTTCAGGTGGGGGCGGGGCAGGTGTCAGGAAGAAAAAGCGTCCCCGCTCGAAGACCGAGGCTCAAGGGCAGACCCCCCCTTCAGGGTCAGGTGGCCATGAGCTATCAGGGGACGGGGGTGCGGGGGGCGGCAGCCCCTCCTCTGCCACGTGCTGTGCGGCTCAGTGCTGGAGCCAGGGCCTCGAACGTCTTCGTGGTCCTCTCGTCCCCACTGGTTCGTGAGTCCATCGGTGTCATCACTCGTCTGCTCATTCACAGGAGCAGATGCTCCCTCAGTGACACAGAGGGCATGGTTCTGACACCTGCACCACTGTGTGACCTTGCTCTGGTTACTTAACCTCTCTGTGCCTCACGTCCTTGCCAGTAGAGAGGGGTTGATGAACGCACCTACCCTGGAGGGGGTGGAAGGATTAAACCACTCAGGCCGTGTGGGTGCACTCCGCCCAGCGCCTGGCCCCCCAGAGAGCCTGCAGTCAAGGCAGGCTGTCCTTGCGCCATCTTCCATGCTGGGATGGTGTGCACACTGGCCGCGTAGGGAGTCCGTGCCCTGCGCTGGGTGTGGGAGACCCAGTTCTCTGGGCTCAGCAGGGGTGGTGGGTTCACAGAGGAGCAAGGTCGCAGGAGGAGGAACCCCGGGCCCTGGGAGGAGAGCGATCAGACACTTCCATTCAGGAGGGCTTCCTGGAGGGGGTGGCACTTAACAGGGAAGACGAAATTGAAGCCCACATCATCTAAGCGCCCATGGCTGCTGCCTGCGGGTTGTGGGCCTCGGTCACGGTCACGGTGCCCCACCCAGTTCCTCTTCTCCATCCCTGCCCCACCCACCTACCCCTGCACAAGGTCGCCAGTGGAGGGAACTGTGGGGTGGGGGGTGGGGCGTATTCAAGGCAGTGAGGACATGAGCAGATGACTCTGTGAGGCAGTTTGTAGCGAGGCTGTTAGTTCGGCTGCCGCAACAAAGACGTCCGCCACAGCTGCCGTGGCTGAAACGCCCCGGAAGTGGGCCGCCCTCTGAGCTGGCGTGGAGGAGACCTGGGCTCCTGTCATCTGAGGTCCCCGGGAGCAGATTCAACACCCATCACATTCACGTTCCAGGCAGGCAGAGAGCACGCAGGGCACCCCCTGCCTTTAAGGCACAGCCTCGAAGGTGCCCACATCGCATTGGCCGGAACTTAGCGCGTGGCTGCGCGGGGGCCGAGGGACGTGGTCCTCAGCCCTGAGCAGAACATGCCGGCCGAACTACGGGCGGGTGGGACTTAACTCACGTGGTGGGGGGGCGGTGAGTGGACGGTCAGGGCCGGCTCTGCCAGACAGGCGACATCCCCGTGTACCAGAGACGGAGGCTCCGAGGTCAGTGACCAGCTTCAGCTGTTTAGGGCCGCTCATGGGTGAGGGGCAGACTGGCCTCCTGCCCTGGCTGAAGCACCACCCCGTCCTCCCCCAGCCAGCGGTACTGCATCTGCAACCCCGGGGTGGTGCGGCAGTTCCGGAACCCAGACACCATCTTCATCCTGGCTTTTGCCATCATTCTGCTCAACACCGACATGTACAGCCCCAATGTCAAGCCCGAGCGCAAGATGAAGCTAGAGGACTTCGTCAAGAACCTCCGAGGTGAGCTGCCCTGGCCGCGGCGGGACGCCCGCCCCCTCCCCGCCAGCACGCACCTGACAGAGGTGCGCGTAGCGCGGCCTCACGTGGGGAGGGGTGCGGCTCCTCCCCAAAGGAGCCCACGCAGTGCAAGTTCCCGTAGAGGGCGCTGAATGCTGTGGCGGGGGCACTCCGAGGGGAAGGCGGCATGTTGTCTCAGAGGACTGCAGGGCTCCGCAGGCCCAGGGCGCCAGAGGGCAGAGGCCTGAGAGCGCAGCTGGGCTCAGCGCCTGGGGCCGGGCCGCACACGGTGGATCCAGGCCTGGTTGCAGGGGCAGAGGGAGGATGGACCACAAGCTGGGTGCTGGGCGCCCCGGGGCCTCCGAGCACGGGGGATGGGGACGGGATGGGGGCTGGGCGGGGGCTGGCACTGTCCTGCCCCCATCACTGCTGCCCACACAGCATTGCCCACCATACCCCTCCCTCAGTGGTCCTCTTGGAACAGACTTGTCTTTTTGTTTTTGTCTTCTTATGAAACATATGTATTTTTAAAACGAACTTTACGTCGTCAGTGTAAGCGGGAAACCAGTAGCGTTTGTCACACATGGGCATGATTTACGAAAACGAGTGCCGTGAAGAGGCAAAACCACTGTGGGTTCCAGCCAAGCTGTCCCTGGCTGGGCCCAGGGCCCGAGGCTGCCCTCTCCTCCCTGGCAGGTGGGCCCACGTGGGGCAGGTGACCAGGGGCTGGGCAGCCAGACGGAGGCTTCCTCCTGTGTAGCCAGGCAGGAGAGGGATGGAAAAGGGAACGGCTGTCTCCGTGTCTGCTGCTGGCAGGTCCCTCCTGTCCGTGGAGTCCCGGGCTGGGGGACTGTCCCTGTCCTTGGGAAACAGCTGTAAGGGACTGAAGTCCCTTTAGAAATGGCATCATAATTTTATAAAAGGGAAACAACTGATGTGAATCAAGTCCAACTTTTCGAGCTGTTTAAATTTCTCATTTTGTCCTTCATTTCTGTAAAACTGCTCTGTCGTCACGTCCCCCAGAGCGGAGGGTCTGTGCTGGCGCTCCCTGGGGGTGGGCCCCACCCTGACAGGCGGTCCCGCAGGGAGCTGGGCTCAGGGCCCTCCCCGTGCGGCCCTCCGCAGGCCCCGGGGAGGGGCAGGTCTTAGCTGTGGTTCCTAGGAACCTCGTTGATAAGAGATCCAGTCGCCAGAACAGGTGAGGGAGCAGGGCGGTCAGTGGACACTGATGGTCCGGGGGGCTGCACCCCCTCCGCTCCTCTCTGCCACCTCAAGGCCCTGTCCTCGCTGGGCCTGGGCAGGTCTGGTCTCCACGGCGTCCCCGTGGCCCTGGATGCAGGTGGTTGCTGTGTAGCTGCCAGGAAAGCTGGCCGTGAGCTGCATGCTGTTGGCGACCCTGGGGAGCTTAAGGGACTCTGATTTTTTCTCTGGTTTAGCAGCTCAGCCATGTAACTGGGGCCTCTCCTGTGTGAGAAATGAGACAGAAACGAGGCCCGTGGACAGAGGCTCGGGGGAAGACAGGGCTGCTGGATCAGATACCTGCTGGTCAGCCGCCCTCATGTCTGCGGCTTCATGGTTTGTGCGCATCCTTGCATCCGCCGTCCCGGCAGTCTGGGGGAGGGGGGCTTTGTCACCCCAGTTCCCAGGGCAGGGGCTGAGCACCCCAGAACCAGGAGAGGAAGCCACTGATTCTTTCTTGCGAGCCTGGGCTGTTGCCACCAATCACCTGTTTTCTTCGAGCCAGGGACTCTAGCGTTCTCTGCCCCAGCTTCCTTGAGCTTCAGAAGGTTCAGAGCGGGAGGGAACTTGCCCAAGGTCACACAGCAAGTGTGTGTCAGAGGAGGCAGGACGCTGGCCTCCCAAAGCCAGGTCGGCACTCTGCGCTGAGCACACGTCCCAGCTTGTTCTTTTTAGAGAGTGCCCCCCTGCCCCAACATGCACCGGACACACATTTTCTCTGGAATCACTCAGTGTGCCCAGCGGGTCCAGCAGCGGGGGGGCCTCCGGGAGTTCAGGGATAGGCAGGGGAGGAACCTGGAAGCCAGGCAAGCGATATTTTGCATTTATTGCTATTTGCCTTCAAATTTTTTAAATGTATATTTTGAATGGGTCTTATCCTCACATAGTTCAAAAACCAGGAAGTAACATGACCCAGCAGTTGCCCTCCTTGGAATTTACCCAAATGAGCTGAAAACTTACGTCCACACAGAAACCTGCACACGGATGTTTATAGCAGCTTTATTCGTATTCACCAAAACTAGGACGCAACCAAGCTGTCCTTCCGTAGATGAATGGATAAACCTTGGTCCGTCCAGACAGTGGGATATTATTCAGCACTGAAAAGAAATGAGCTACCAAGTCATGAAAAGACGCGGGGGAACCTTAAAGGAACATCGCTAAGTGAAAGCAACGTATCTGAAAGCCTGCAATCTGATTCCAGCTGCGCCACATTCTGCAGGAGGCGAAGCTGTGGAAACAGTCAAGAGACCAGTGGTTGCCGGTGGTCGTGGGGGAGGGATGAAAAGGAGAAGCACAGAGGGGGTTTTAGGGCAGTGAAAATTCTGTACGGTATTATAATGGCAGACACATGGCCTCGTCCATATGTCCAGACCCACAGGGTGGACAACACCGAGAGTGAACCCTCGTGTGAACCGTGGGCTCTGGTGACTGGGTAGGTTCTTCAGTTGTAACGAAGGCGCGTTCTGGTCGGGGTGCTGATTGTCGGGGAGCTGGGGGTATATGGGAGCTCTCTGTGCTTTCCCCTGAATTTTGCTGTGACCTTAAAACCGCTCTGAAGAAATAGCTAATTAGAAAAAAGCCAGAAAGCATAAAAGGTGCACAGCAGGGCCCTTCCCATCCCTGGAGGTCATCGGCTTTGAGTCCCTGCTGTGCCACGCGGAGCTTCTCGTGGGAGCCGGTACAAATGTGCACGGCTGGTTTGACCCTCTTCCGCTCGGCGCCTCACTCTTTGGTTCGGTAAACCTAAGGGCTGTTGCCAAGGCTTGCCGTGGCCTTCCTCGTTCCTGCGGGCGTACAGTAATCCCTGTCCCAGGAGTCCTCGTATGCGGACCGCTTAGCCAGTCCCCTGTGAGTGTGCAAATGGGTTAGCTCCCGTTTTGTGCAATTTGGAAGCAGCTCTGCGTTGAATGTCACACCCCACAGGACAAATCCCCCAGATCCACTCAGTGGGCCCGAGGGTGTTTGAATTTCTGACTGGCAGGTGGTGCCGGACAGCGCACCAGAGGGCTTGAGCCGTCCCACTGCCCCACGTACCGCCAGCAGCCCGCACACTGAGGGCGGCGGGGGGGTGGGTGGGTGTGTGGGGGGCTTCGCGTCTCTGTCATGAGCGGGGCTGGGACTTCCTGGCGGCACTTTTGGGGCCGTGCAGCAGAAAGGGCACAAGCTTGTTGTCAGAGCGACCGGCTTCAAGTCGCAGAACTGGGACAGCAGCCACTCAGACCCCCTGAGCTCTCGTGTCAGGGGTGTGAGGGTGACCCTGTGAGCCGCCCTGGGCCCTGTAAAGTCACCGTGCTCTTGGTGACCTGTGTCACTGAGGAGAGGACTCGTAGCTCAGAGAGACCATGACTCAGGCCGACAAGGGGCAAAGTGAGGATGCGGGCCGGGCAGCCCCATCCGCACAGCCTCCCTGCACCCCAGCCCCATCCCCAGGCCCCCGCCAGCCCGTCGGTGCAATGGGGACTGTGGTGACCGCCCCACGGGGCGGCGGCCGGGATTGAGCGGGGCCGTGTGTGCTGAGCCCCCTGGGCGTGGCTGCAAGGTGGCACAGGCCCCTGCACACTCATCCGGGGGCAGTGCCAGCCTGGTCCCTGGTGCGGGCGCTCCGAGCACATGTGTGGTGGACGGGGCAGGGCTGGCTGCGGTGGGTCTGGAGGCCTTTGGTTCAGCTGGGGACTGGCAGGGGGACCGCTGTCCGGATTTGGTTTAGAAGCCGGTGCCTTGGGGTGAGCCCTGCCGCTGTCCCCTACCAGGCGTGGACGACGGGGAGGACATCCCCCGGGAGATGCTGATCGGGATCTACGAGCGGATCCGGAAGCGGGAGCTGGAGACCAACGAGGACCACGTGTCGCAGGTGCAGAAGGTGGAGAAGCTCATCGTGGGGAAGAAGCCGGTAGGTGGTCTCCGTCCCCACTGGGGGCGGGGGGGGGGGCGCCGCGTGAGGCCCGGGGTGCCCAAGACCCACCCGCCCCGCGACCCCAGGCTGCCCTGCTGGCTCGGCTTTGGCCAGTAGCCACAGTGCCTGTGGAACCTGTTCCCTTCCAGGTGGGGTTGGTGGATTATGTCAGGTTTGGGGCTTTTTAAGGGAGTCACAGCCCTTCTCTCTGGGTCCCCTTTGATGAGAATCTGAGGCTCTTAATAAACCGATGGCCGGGGCTGTGCAGTGGCTCCCTGGCAGCCTGGGCTCCCCGTCAGAGCCCGCTGGGGGCGCCCTGGGGGGTGCTGTGGGTGGGGTGTCTCCCCGGAGTCTCTGTCAGGGCCCAGATGTGTATTTGGAACATTAACATCTCTTCTTGTTTGTTCACTGCTTCCCCTGTAGATTGGATCCCTGCACCACGGGCTCGGCTGTGTGAGTTCCCCTTGGCTTCCGCCTTCCGTGATCCCCACTCCCCCGCAGCTCGCGGCTCCCAGACCCACAGTTCTGGCTGCATGAGTTAATTTCCGGAGCCATAAGAAATTTGATTTTCACAGTTATCTCCACCTCAGATCTCTGAGAGCACGCGGGAGGGTTGTGCTGTCAGGCCCGGAGCAGGTGGTCCCCTCCCGTCTTGTCTGGTTGAGCTCAGAGATCCCGCTTGTCCCTCGGCCCTGAGACCCTGTACCTGAACACATGACCTTGGTGTGGCGTTGAGGTCTCCCCCTCCCCACGCAGCCCACGCTGTGCCTCTCGGGTCCCTTTCGCCGCCAGGGCTGGCAGTAGCGTGCCTGCTGGCCGTCATGTGGTCTGCTCCTTACCCCACCCTGGCAGCGGGGTCAGCCTCAGCCCCTGCAGAAGGCCTGAGACCCCTGGCACGCCCGTGACCTGCCCTCGCCCACCTCCCCAGCCCTGCGTCCTGCCCTCCTTTCTCACTCACACTCTGCTACGGACAGCGCTGCCCCCTGAGGGCACCAGGCTGGGCCCGCGTCCCCTCCCTCTCATCTGTGGGTCGCTGAGCTCGGGCCTGGAGAGCAGCCCCATGTAGGGCCATGTGTGCCCACGGCCGCGTGTGCAGAAGGCAGGGACCAGCTCCTCGAGGTGGTGACTGCCAGCTCGGGACCCTGCAGGGCTCCTCCAGACCCAGCTGTCGGGGCTGAGAGCCTTCAGGAGGGAGGGCCCGGGGGCGGGGAGGCCCAGGCTCTGCAGCCTCCTATGTGTGTGGCTCGAGGCGCACATGACAGGTGCTTTGGGGGCTCAGAAGATACGCGTGGTTCATGGCGGGGGCTCCACGAGCCCAGTGCTGAGAGGAGTCGGAAGGCAGTCTCCCTGGAGCAGGGGCCTCCGGAGGCCCGAGGGAGGGCAGGGTGGGAGAGTCACTCGTCCCCGCGGGTGCATGGAGCTGACGCCGCCCCTCCACACAGGTGCTCTCGCTGCCACACCGGCGCCTGGTCTGCTACTGCCGGCTCTTCGAGGTTCCAGACCCAAATAAGCCCCAGAAGCTGGGGCTGCACCAGCGAGAGATCTTCCTGTTCAATGACCTCCTGGTGGTACGTGGGCCCCACGGGTGAGGGGCTGGTGTGCAGACCCCGGAACGGCTGCGCCCATGTCGGCTGCCTGGGCTCCCACCTCAGGCAGGCTCATCCAGGAAGGGAGAGTCAGCCTCCGCAGGTCCGGGCCTAACCCCGTCCCCTCGGCCGCGGGGGAATCCTCTTCCCGGGACTGAGCAGAGGTCTCGCTGCTGCCCAAGCCCGCCCCTGGGGCCAGGCAGGGGCCGTGCTGTCCCGCTGGCCTGGGTCTCAGCCCCAGGACTAATGGGCTGAACATGGCAGAGGTGGGCTCCCCAAAGGGAAGTTGAGCTCTTGCCCCAAAACAGGTAGCACAGATGTAGATGTTCCCGCAGGGAGCAGGGGGCCTGCCCTTTGGAGCTCTTGCCTCCTGCAGGCCCCCTTCTTGCCCGAGACCCTATCCCCTTTCCCCACCTGATTGAGGACCAGCTGCTCTTCTCGGGTTCCTGAGGCTGGAATCTAGACGTGTGGGTTCAAGTCCTTTCAGAGTTCCTGACCTTGAGCAGATCGTTTCAGACCTCTGGCCTCAGTGTCCTTCTCTGTAGAACTCATCTCTCAGAGGGTTTCACGGTGCCTTTGGGCCGTGCATGGGGATGTCGGGCGTGAGTGTCCGTCCCTGTGTCGGCCCTCCCCCGCCCCGCGGGCCTCCTGACCTTGGAACCGCAGGAGGATCCTCACACAGGAGAACTCGAACTGAGGGTCCACTTAAGAGTCCTGAGCGCCCAGGACTGCTCCCGGCCGCGCGGGCCCAGTGGCTCAGCCTCTGTTTCTGGCTGCCCCCAGGTCACCAAGATCTTCCAGAAGAAGAAGAACTCTGTGACGTACAGCTTCCGACAGTCCTTCTCCCTGTACGGCATGCAGGTCCTACTCTTCGAGAACCAGTGTGAGTGAATCCCTGGGCCCGTCCGCACATGGTCTGCACCCCGCGGCAGGAGGCGGCCTCACTTGGTCCATCCGTGTAGCGAGGAAGCTCTCCTCCGCCGTCCCCTCTTCTTCCTCCTGGCTCCATCAGGGACGACCCCAGGGTGGCCTCTCCAGTGTTCTAATTCCCACTTTCCCAACAGAGGGCAGGTTGCCGGCTGGGGGTAACCAGGGAGAATTCAGTATCATTGTATGTAGGACTCATCGGGTTTACTTTTACCGTTACTTCTTGAAGGTGATAAGATTTTTAAATTTAGTGCAGAGTGATAAAATGTTGATAGGAAAACATCGAGTGAATGGCACAGGTGATATACAGATATGGCCAAACAATCAGGTGAGGGTCGTGCCGGAGAGACCGCAGGCAGAGGTCACGAGCGGAGCCCCGGTCCATCCGCTCAGGTTTCAGCGCCATGTGTTCTGGCTGTTGGACCTCTCCGGCCCGGTTCCCTTGGTCCATCGATGGGGTGATGGTAGTGCCTGCCTCAGGATGAGATGAAGCCGTTCACATAAAGGCCAGGACAGCCCGTGGCCCAGGGGCGGTGCTTGTTCAGGCCTTTGGGTGTGAGTGGGTCCTGGGCCTAGGGATCCTGGAGCGGGGAGCTGGCCGCCCCTGCAACCCCGCTGACGGGTCCTTTCGGGCTTGTTCCTTCCCACCACCCACGCCCTTCCCTTTTCCTCTCTCCCTCTCTGTCCCCTCCCTGTCGGAGGACCTCGAGCTGCAGGCTGAGCCAGTGCTCCTGGGGTGGGGTGGGGGGCGTCCTGCTGCCCCCCATGTTCCGGAGGAGCCAAGGGAAGGGCCGCCACAATGGAGTGTCGGGGCATGTCCAGCAGCAAGGTCCCGCAGTCCTGTCCCGTCCGCCTTGCCTCTGCAGGTTGAAAGGTGCCAGGGACCCGTGGCTGGGCCATCCCAGAACACAGGGCCTGAGGGCTTCTCTGTGCTAAACGGGACTGGACCTGCCAGCTCCTCCTCGCTTCTCACGTGCCCATGAGGAGCTCAGGATGCAGGCCCCGCCATCACTCCACCCCAGGCCGGAAGGCCGGCCTTGCCTTGGTTTCTCCCAGGCAGCACCGGGGGGGCTGGTGCCATGTGCACTGTCCTGGCCGGCAGGCCCCTCCTGGAAGGGGTGGTGGTGGTAGTGACCACTCAGCAGCGGCCCGGGCACACTGAGTCCTTTGTAGAGGCCGCGCCCAGACCGCTCTCAGGTTCCCAGGGCTCAGCCCTCAGCCCTGGAGGCAGTGCTAGTGAGAGCCGACCCCGACCTTCTGTAGGACATGCCTCGCACCCGGGGTCTCAAGCTGGCAGCCCCTGGTCGGTCGCAGCTCAGTTATGTTGTATTTGAACTTTATTTTAAATTCTTTGAGCTCATACTAACATCTTCCCATAAGGCTCAGGTATCTGTGGCTCTTCTTGTAAAGCTAGGTTTGGGCGGATGGCGGGCAGTAGCGGGCTGCACACCCTCCACAGAGTCAGCAGCCGTAGTCTTACCCTGCCCGCTTCCTGCATTGAGGAAACCCACATAGGCCTCTAGGCGTTTGAGGTCCCCGCCCTGACCCGGGTCTGAACCGTGGTGGGATTGGTGTTTGGGCCAAGAACCTTCATACACTCAGTGGTGGATGCTCGATTCCCACTGAGGAGAGAGGCTGCCGGCATGCCAAAGCCCCAGAGACCCCGAGAGCACGGAGGAGGCACCGGGCAGGTCTGAGCAGAAGGCTCTGTTGGGTGTGGGATGCCCACAGTGTACCCCAAGGGAGCTGGTGGCCTGGAGACCAGTGGGGAGAGGACAGAAGAGTCCCAAGTGACTGGATAAGACTGTCCCCCAGCTGGGACACCACCTTCCCCTCCTCCCAGGCTCGGTGCCTGGCCGAGTGACCAAGGATCCTGACCTAAAGAGTCCAGGCTCCACGCCCTTCCGGTGGGGAAGGACGAGGGCCCTGGCTTTGCCTCAGATCAGTCGGATCTGCCCTCGACTTGAACACGGAGCAAACACAGACCCAGGTCGGGAGGCAGAGACTGCTTGGTGGTCCCTCCGGGCTGCACCGTGAAGCCTTTCCTCCCTGGAGGGATGCGTCCTCTGGGAGCCTGGCCTCAGCGTGCTCCCACACCCCGGCTGCATGGAGACCCGCTGGTCCTTTGCCAGCCAGAAGGGAGGTGGCAGGGCCCGCCCTGAGGCCCGCGCTCTCCTCCTCTTCTGCAGACTACCCCAACGGCATCCGGCTCACATCCGCCGTCCCCGGAGCAGACATCAAAGTGCTAATAAACTTTAACGCTCCCAATCCTCAAGACCGGAAGAAATTCACTGATGACCTGCGGGAGTCCATCGCGGAGGTGCAGGAGATGGAAAAGCACAGGATAGAGAGTAAGTCACGGGTGCCCAGCGGGGGCCTGCAGGGTGCAGGCGTGGCCTCCCATCTGGGGGCCAAGACAGTGGTGAGAGCCCAGAGGTGAGACGCCCTCGGCCTCTTCTGGCCTTCCCACGGCCACGTGACCAGGCAGCCCACCTGCCCAGGTCACGGCAGGAGGCACAGAGGAAGGAGGGGTGGGCAGGGGTCTCTGGGTGGGAGCCGGGCTTCCAAGGCCCAGGCCTGTCCTGCCCGGGGAACTACATCGTGTGCCCTGAGGGAGGCCTCTCGGAGCCATGGTCACCCCGTGTCCAGAGCCCTGGACCTGAGCCCTCTGCACCTGAGCATGGTTGGTATTTGTGTCTTCTGCACCCGACCACCCGGAGGGGTCAGGGCTAGGGCCATCCCCTGGTTTTCATTAAAGCCGATGGTACCCCCGCTTCTCCTGGCTCTAAGCCTCATTCCTGGAGGTACATGGGTGCCCCCACCCCTGGCCTCCATCCACAGCCAGGCCGGGTTAACTCCTCTCCAGACGCGGGCAAATCCACCTCCTAGGAAAGTGACTGACCTTCCTGCAGACCTCGGGCACTCTGGCCTCTCCAGCCTCCTTTCCGGGGTCTCCTTTCAGCCCCTTTGGTCACAGGTGCCGTCGCTCCATTCCTTTCCCAGACGACCTTGCCCCTCACTTGCCCCCTGGAAGGAGGTGGCGGCTCAGCCCGGTGCCACCCTGAGCAGAGGGCCCCCCGAGTCGTCTGCGTTGCCCTCCGGGGGGGGGGGCCCAGCCCCTTGCCCTCTCCAAGCCCCCCTTGGCTGGGGGCCATCCTCCCCTCACTGGGCCCCTCGGGCTCTGTTCCAGCGGAGCTCGAGAAGCAGAAGGGCGTCGTGCGGCCCAGCATGTCCCAGTGCTCCAGCCTCAAAAAGGAGCCGGGCGGCGGGACACTGAGTCGGGCCTGCCTGGATGACAGCTATGCCAGCGGCGAGGGCCTCAAGCGCAGCGCCCTCAGCAGCTCCCTGCGCGACCTCTCAGAAGCGGGTAAGAGCCGGGCCCAGGGCCGCCCCCTACCCAGCGCACGCGGGAGTCGGCCGCCCGTGGCCGGCGGGGCTTGCGTCGGCCGGAAGGGGCTGTGTTGGAGGCTCGGACAGTGGAGGGGCTCGGACGGAGCTCACTTGGGTGGCCGTCCCCAAACCACAGCAGCATGTGGCCACGCGGAGAGGGTGTCCCCCAAAGGCCAAAGGGAACGGGGCCGAATGGTCACAGGCAGGACAGCCGGGAGGTTAGCCCTGGTCTCCCTTGCGTATTTATCTTATTCTCTTATTTGTTTTCTGAAGTTTGCTCTCGCGCAGTGAGTCGGGCCCCGCTGATGGGTGTGTCCCCTGTGCTCTGTGCTGCCCCGTCCCTGTGCTTCACGCTGGTGAATGAGATGGAGTGAAGCCCTTGCTGCTGTGTCTGGGACCCCGTCTCCCACTGTCCCAGGTCTTGCTTTCCCCACAGAGGTCTCCCTTCCTGGGAAACCCAGGCCTCCGTCCAGGCCAGAGACGCGGCCACGCCTGGCCCTGGGACATCAGGGGAAAGCCCTCGCGGAAACGTGATTCTCGTTCTTTCTTTGTTTCTGTGTGTGTCTGATTCGCTGCCAGCCTCTTAGCGTGCGTGCAAGCAAGCAGCACCCCTCCAGCCGCCCAGGTTTCCTGGCGCGGGGGGCCGTGCGTGGAGCATCAGTGAGCAGGGAGCTTCTGCTGGCGGCCCTGCCTGACCTCGGCTGGGGCGGGGGGAGGGGAGCGCTGCTGCAGCCTGCTTTGCCTGCCAGCGCCGTCGGTCGGAGGAGCCAGGAGCCACGGGGTGAGGGGATGCACGCCGGTGGCTCTTCAGCCCCCCACTAGGCGTATCTAGCCAGGCAGCTTCTCCCATGAGGAAGCTCAGGGGCTGCGGCGGAGCGGAGGGGGCCGGACACGGGGGCACGTGGCTGTGCCAGGACCCCAGGCTCCCACCCCGAGGCCCCAGCTGTCCCAGCCGCAGGAGCCTGACGTAACCGCGGCTCTGCTGGCGAAGACCCTCTCAGGCTGAGACCGGCCTCCTCCTCTCCAGGGCCCAGCGGACCCCTCCCCACCAGGGCCTCGCCCACGCCCCCGGCCTCAGGCATCACCGCTTGACCAGCTCTGGGCCCCGTAGAGAAGCTGCTGATGACCCCATCCTTCCCTTCAGCTTATTCATTTCCCAGAATTCTTTTCCTTTTTCTTTTTTTGAGTTGGATTTTTTTCTTTGTTTCTGTCTTGTCATTTTTTTTTTCCATAGTGAAAATCCGAATTGCATGGCCAGCGTGAGAGTCAAGCAGGGCTTCTCAACCCCGGCTCTGCTGACATCTTGGGCCAGATCATTCCTGGCCGTGGGGACTGCTCTGTGCAGGACGCTTAGCAGCGTCCTTGGCCTCTGCCCACTAGATGCCAGTAACACCCCCCAGTCATGACAACCAGTAATGTCCCCCCAAATTGCCAGGTGCCCTCTGGGGGAGAAATACCACCCCTGGTTGGCAGAATTGCCGTGGTTGAGAACCACTGGTTTTCCCCGTGGCTTGTTACACCCAGCTAATCGTAACCAGACTGCTCGGGGCCTCTGCAGGCTGGGGGCCCAGGGCCTGTGTTTGAGTTTGTGCAGTGGGGCAGGTTCTGGCCTCTCTGGGTCCTGCCCAGCCCCCTCGGGTAGCAGTGGCCTCAGCGCAGCCACTCCAGGGCCTCAGCCGTCCACTCTCTGCTTAGGGGCCAGACAGAGCCGCGTGCCCAGGTGCATGGCCATGTGAAGGGCGGAGCTCCGAGGTCTGGCTGATTTCTGTTTATCGTTACCGTTGCCATTTTTGTTTGGGGATTCTGAGCCGAGAAGGACTCCAGGCAGCGAGTCCTCTCAGGTCCTAAAGCACCGTGAAGAGAATCCCCGGGAAAGCGCCCCCTGCACCAGAGGTGAGAGGGGCGGTGAGGTGGGTGTTTGAGCCCCGATGACCGCCAAAGCCCCAGGCTGGGACAGCCCCCCTGCAACCTCCAGAGGAAGGCGGGCCAATGCCAGCTGCCTTCCGGAACATGCCGGAGACATGCCCCTATGTGCTGGACTGGGTCGGGGCGAAGCTCTCCCGCACCCGCCGTGCCCCGGCCGAGATGGGCTTGTCGGGAAGAGGTGAGGCTCAGGGCCAGTGACGCCCAGCAGTCGGCTTGTCATCGCTCCCAGAGCAGCTGCCCCAGACCTGCGACCACACATCCATCCAGGAGACAGCACCCGGGGATGTGCCCTCGGCCTGGTACGAGCCTCTGGGATCTGGGAGGCAGTCGTGGTTTGACGGCCCAGGAAGAGAGGGGCGGCAGACTTTCCTAGAGGTGGGGGGGGGGTGCCTGGCCCCCAGCCCGGCCCCCCTGCTGAGCTGCGAGGCCTCGCCCCCTGTCTCCACGTGGTCTTCCTTCAGCTGGGCCCCCTGCTCGCCTCAGTGGCACCAGAGCCCTGCCAGCCTGAGATCAAGGACCCACAAGGACCTCTGACACAGATGTGACTACTGAGTCTTAGCTCCTGCTGCAGATCAGTCAAGTCACAGTGGACACTGTCCACGGACCCCGAGGCCCCCAGCCCCTCACCAGCCGAGCTGCCCAACACCAGTCCCCACGGAGAGGACATCTCCCGGGCCCGCAGGGTCTGCTTTCGTTACCCGGGTCACAACTGGAAGACTGCCACGTCCTGCACCTGTTGGGGAAGAGCTGGCGGCTCCTGGCGGCCAGTTTCCAAAGCAGACCCTGCTGTCCCACGATGGGCGCTCCACACGTGTAGCAGCCAGTGGGCCAGCGGCTGCCTCTCCTGGGGTGGGGGCCACGCTCGGGGCCCAAGCAGAGCCCATCAGAGGGCCGCGCAGCACCCCGATTCCGGGGTCTTTGGCTCCGGGCCCCGGTCGAGTCACACCTCTGGGCCTGGGTTCCCCAGATGCAGGTGGGACTAGCGCTGCCCTCCAGAATCTGTGAGAGGCAATACCCACAGAGCGTTGGGGGTGGGGCCCGGCCCGCGTGCTGGCTGTTGTCACCCTCAGCGTTGCTAGGGCCGTGGTGCGAGGCCTCGGGCAGAGCCCTGTCTGCCTGCTGTCCCAACGCTGAGAAGCCAGGAATGCTGGGAAGAGCCGCACTGGGCGCCCCGTCTGGATGTGGCTCCCAAGCTGTCCGTGGCCGGGCTGGCAGGGCCTGCTCTGGCCCTCGAGAGGCGCCAGCTGGGGCAGGGCTCACCTGAGGCTTGTGCAGATCCGGAGATGGTTGGGGGGGACCCCCAAACAGGGCAGGCAAGGAAGGAGTGGTGGGGATACGTGAGTGGGAGCAGCTGGCCCGGCTCCTCCTCCGTCAGTAGGTGGTATGCAGGCGTGCAAACACCCACACGTGCGTCTGCCGTGGGCAGGTGTCCCTGGCTGTGCCTGGGACTGGAGTGCAGAGGGCTCCTGCGGGGACATCCCGTATCTCCTGCTGAGTTGAGAAGTTGAAAAGGTGAAGTCTGAGAAACTCAGAATCACTCAAGACATCCAAGTTAGAGCTCTCCTGAGACTTGGCCCACGTGGGCAGGATGGGGGGCCTGTTCAGCTCCAGCGGGGGCAGCATATGAAGCCGCAGCCCGCAGCCCCGGGCCTGGCCCAGTCCTGTTGGGAGAAGCAGGCCGGCTGGAGCGCGCTGCTAGCCCGGCGGGGCCTCTGTCTTCCCTCTCTGTCCCTGGTCCTTAGTCAGAGGAGTGTCCCCAGCCTTCTAGGGGCTAGAGTGCAGATTGAGGCACCCCAAGGACAGCAGAGGTCTGAGCATAGCCATCCCAGGGAGCGGGGGCCATGCCTAGTGGACAGATGTGGCAACTGAGGCAAAGAGTGGACGACATGCCAGGTAGGGTCACCCCTCCAGCTGCAGAGCCCCCTTCTGGAGGCTGGGCTCTAATTCTGTTCCATGTCCCCGGGCCACCGTGTTGGGACCGAAGGCAGGAAGGAAAGGTCACCCGTCTTCTCATACCGGCGGAAAGAGGAGGAAGGGAAGGGTCATTTTCAGCTGGGAACGAGGGCCAGTTCCCGCCCGGTGGTCCGTGGTCTTCAGCAACCTCATCCGCTTTGTGGCGCAGTTCCGAGTGGGCTCTGAGGCCGGGGTCCAGCACGGCCTTCAGTGGACCCCAGGCTCCCAGCTGGAACTCAGGTTTGGGGGTCAGCAGGCAAGGCAAAGTCACCGGAGCTCCCCTGAGCCTGCCGTCGTGAGCCCAGGCCCGAGGGCCTGTCCCAGGCACACGCAGCCGCCACCATGAGGCCGGAAGGGTCCAGACACACCCTCTGCACCCAGCGTGGGCCCGGGATGTGGGCCACAGGGCAGCGCGAGGCAGCAACTTCCATCTTCCAGGCTTCTGGGTCCCGCCCGGGTCCAGCTCAGAAGGCAGCGTGGCCAAGATTTCCCGCCTCAGGTGGACGGGCAGACACGGTGTGAACCTGCTCACTGTGGGGACTGAGCCGGTCAGTCCCTCGGCCAGAGCTTCCGTCTCCTCCTGGTGTGGACAGAGGGACACCTGTCCTGCGCTGTGGGGCTTGGCCAGGCCTGCACAGGTGGAAGCTGGAAGAACGTCTTGGAGCCCCTTCTCTGCCTCAGCCTCGGTGTCCTGCAGAAATGCCTGGAGAAGTCGTCCGGGGGACCTGCAGGGGCCAGGGCGGGCGCTGGACGTCCAGAACCAAGAGGAAGACTCAGTCTCCTCTGGTACAGCCAACGCAGGTTGCGTGCCTGCTACGTGCCATGTGCGGGGGACACAGAGGCGTTGGCAGTGAGGGCTCACGACTGGAGAACGCGTGTGGCGTCCCAGTGGGCCGTGCCCACAGAGGACTCCAGGCCCTGGGCTGGGAGGAAGTCCCAGCATCCCTGTCCCTGGCCAGACACTGCACAAACCAAACACGGCCCCAGGGTACGGCCCCTCTGCTCCACCAGGAGAAAGAGGATGTGGAGTTTAATCTCCTAACCGTCAGGCCCACCAGCAGCCGGGGAGGCAGATGTGTGTGCGTGTGCGTGCGTATGTCCATACATACGTATGTGAAATCCACCGAAGGTCAGGCCGGGCAGGACCACGCTTAGCTCGTCTTAGCTGTGGGAGGAGCTGCCCTTGCGGCTGAGGCCCCCTGGAGCTCGGGGTCAGCTGGGCCTGTGTGCCCACCCCAGCCCCCCGGAGGCCCCTCCCCCCAGGCTCCCGGTCCCGGAGAGGGGGTTAAAGTTGGGCTGGTTGAAAAAGATTTTTTTTTTTTTTTTGCTTTTTAAGAACCCCATTGTCTTGTTAACTCATTACTGCCCTGCCACCGGCTCCCCCGGGCCATCCGGCGGCAGCGCCCCGCCCCGTGTCGCGTCTAACCTGTGGTATTGCATGTTCTGGGCAGGGAAGCGAGGGCGTCGCAGCAGTGCGGGATCGCTAGAGAGCAATGTGGAAGTAAGTCGGAAGCCCCCGTCCAGCTGGCTGTCGTGTGTCGCCTCCTGGTGTCTTTTTGTTTTGCTCCTCCTCCCCTTCTGCACAGAGGCTCAGACCCCCCGCCTGCCTCGTCCGCGCATGCCGCCCGCCTGGCGTTCCCATGCCCCTCACCGCTTGTTTGCGCTGCAACGGAGGGGGTGGGTCTGGATGTTGTGGTTTAGTCTCCGCCTAACCCATCCCCGCGGTCCCGAGCATGGTTAACACCCCGGCTTCCCACTCATCCTGGGCCGGAGGCGGCGGCCGCCGGGCACCCTCCCCCGCCCCCTCGCTGTCGGGTTCTGCCACCTCGGGACTTCCATGCTCCGCCATCCCCATCGCTTCCTTCCTGGAGGTTCGATTGCTGTGTGTCTGCAGTCAGGGCACCACGGAATTGCTCAGCTAGCTCGGGGGAGGAGAGCCATGAGAGCGAGAGGAATTCAGTGTGGATTTCATGAGATTTCATTCATCCTCCAGCCATCTCGATATCCCTGTTCACATCTAACCTCAGCTTGCAGACCTTTCTGTTTCCTTCCTTTCCCGTGTTTGGTTTGCAGTAGGTAGCCGCAGTGAAATGCCTAGGCGGTGCCCAGCCCCTCCTGTCCCCCTCACCACCTCCCCAGAAACCTCGGGACCGGCACAGGCAGAGCACACGCCCTCGGACGTTGAGAGGACCCAGGAGAGCTTAGGGCAGGAGGCGGCAGGACCGGCCCTTCCCCTGCACGCAGCTCGCCCGCCCCGCCCTACCCAGCACACGCCACTTACACACACCCGCAGACACACGGTTCTGATCTCAAAGCTCCGGCCGCCTCCGGCAACAGGGTGCTCATCGGGCCAAGAGCAGAGGTCAACTTTGACCCGCAGCGGCTGCGTCCCCCCCCCAACCTTTCTCCCCGAAGGCCCCCTCCTGGCCCCCCCAGCCGACCTGCACGGCAGTGTCTGGAGGTGGCGCCTGAGTCCAGCCTCACACGGCCCGGCCTCTGCGGCTAGCGAGTTGAACTAAGGCTTAGCAGTCAGTGGGCGAACTTTTTTTTGACATTTCTGAAGAATCATTCTGATGTAAGTGCTCTAAGCTCTTTTAATTTTGGTTTCTATGAATTTCCTTTTTAGGGGTCCATCATTAGCAGTCCTCACATGCGCCGGAGAGCTGCATCAACACGAGACTGTCCATCTCGCCCACACCAGGCCATGCCCAACTCCTCCTCCCTCCTGGGCTCCCTATTTGGGAGTAAGAGAGGGAAGCCCCCTCCCCAGGCCCATTTGCCCCCAGCCCCTCCCCAGCCGCCCCCCCACCCGCCTCATCCCTCGCCCGGCCACCCCCAGGGGCCCACGGAAGGCCCCTTGCAGGCACCAGTGCACGGGCATCACGGCCAGTACTGCCCCCTCCAGCAGAACCCGCCCCCCTACCATCACCACCACCACTACCACCCGCCCCAGCACATCCAGCACGCACACCAGTACCACCACGGCCCCCATGGGGGGCAGCCCGCCTACGGGGCCCACGCGCACAGCCACCCGCCGCTGCCCTCGGCCCACGTCGGCCACCCGGGCCACGTGGGCCATGCCGTGCACCACCACGGGCAGCCCCCTGCCCCGCCACCCCTCCCCGGCAGCAAGGCCAAACCCAGCGGCATCAGCACAATTGTGTAGACAGCCTGGGCGGGGGTCCCGGGCCCCTCAGAGCAAGTGCACACCACACAGGCGCGCCCAGGGGTGGCGGCCCCAGACCAGCCCCAGAGCACTTTCTGTTTCCACCTCCCCGTCTGCTCCCGGCCCGGATGGAGCCCCCCAAGCCCCGGGGCTTGTGTCACAGGGAACAAACCCCCCCCGCCCCCAGTTTCATTTAGTGGCGGCGCCCCGGGCTCCATCCACCTCAGCCCGGGAGGTGGGCCTCGGCCACCATCAGCCCTGAAACAGTGCCGCCGGCCAAGTAGATGTTGAGCTCCCCGCCCCGACCCCCCACCTGCAGCCCTCAGCTCTCTGCTCCCTCACTATACACGCAGATGAGAACCCAGCCTAGGAAAAGAAGAGACGACACAAAAAACCAGAGACAGAACCAAACAAAAAACCCAAAACTTGCTGCATTATTGCTCTTTTATTGACAATGGGCAAAAATTAAGTAGACCTGATATGGTTGATGAAAATACGTAAGTAAACTTTATATAATATAAATATATAAATATATAAATATATATATATATATACTGTATAGGTAGTATTTGTGTGTGAAAGGCAAACGTTTCAGTCCACGAAATTAGCAATATAGACTTTACAAGGAGCTCCACTTACCTGATAGGAAGACAGTACCTTAGACAAACGTGTGAGAGGGTAGACCAAAAACTTAAATGCTAGGGACGAAATTCATATTCTTCCGTATTTTCATAAAAAGAAGAGAAGCCCCCCTAGGACTGGCGGAAATCCTTACACGATCATTACTAACTGTGCCAAGTAACATAGCATCTAACTGTTTTAAAAGTCCGATATTGCTTTGTATAAATCCTTATTTTATTAACAGAAGACTAACATAAGTAATCAGTATTATAACTGCTCTGTTATTTCAGGTAAGCAAATAGATAAAATGCAGTAAACTCTACAGTAGCAACTCGAGACAGCTAGTTAAGAACTGGTTGCCTTGGACTATTGGTTACAGATTCTTAGACACTTTAATGGCTGCAATAACTGTGAATTTCCATGATCCATGTTTCTTCTGTATGCATTTGATTTAATGCACACTCATTCAGAGCCCTCTGCGGGGGGCCCCATACACGGCCGAGGTATTCATCTCCAACATGAAAACGACCAACTCATCCTGTGTCCCCAGCACCATAGCTCCCTCATCCTGTTTCCAACCGCAGCAGGCAGACGCCCCGGAACCCGAAGGCTTCTCTTAGCGTTTAGCAACCCAGGGCGGTGTGTGTGTTTCCCGTTTTGTTTTCTGAGTGGTGGCCGTGATCATCGTGATTCCATGTGGCCGTGTGCTAGCACGACCCCCGTGTCATCGCCGTGGCCCATCTGACCCCAGCCGACGAGTGCCCGGCCCCGCCAGTGCGGCCCTGCCACCTCCTCACGGTCAGGCGGCTGCCGGGGCATCACATGACTCTCCGCTGTGCTCTTGTCGCTTCCATGTTGTGGTGACACCATCCGCTCCCCCGGGGCTGGCGCCGCACGCGCCTGGTTCTGTGCCTGAGTCACCCACGGGCCGTACTTTGTAGTTTCAGCCCTTCGAGCCACTGCAGCAGCCAGTGCTGTGCTCCTAAGCCGTGGACCCGAGGATCGCCCCCGGCACCTGCCGGGCAGGGAGCTCTTCCAGAAAGGGCGAAGCTGGCGCGGGACTCCGCGGGCGCGGGGCTCTGGACAGGCGGCAGCGGGACGACGGAGGGGGGCCCACCCTGGCGGCGGCCGGGGCTCTGCCCGCCCACCGCCCCCTTTGTCGCATCATCCAGGTCACCAAACCAGCAAATCTGCAAACCGAGCACTTTGTTAATCTCCATAGAGAGCAAGTACAGCAATCTAGAGTTTAGCTTTTTTGGTTTTTTTTTTTTCCTTTTTTGAAAGAAGTGTGACTTTAACCTGCCCGCCTTTATCTTCCCGTCCGTGTCATCCTTCTCTCTCAGAGAGAAACGAAAAGCACGGGCGTGTCTGATTTGGTCCAGGCCGGGCTGGTGGGAGGCTCCCCGGTTCCGCGGACCCCGAAACTCCTTGGTTTCCCTCCAGAGTCCCGCTCCCGAGGCGTTCTCTGTCTTGTGGTTTAAAGGGCGTTGTGATGACAAGGAACAATCGAATTGTACTGCATGTCCTCTGGCGTCAGGCACGAGGCCACACTTTGTGTTCTGTGTATTTGCAAACTCTCTCAGTGTTACTGTTGACAAATAGTTGAAGTAAAGTGATAACATATTAAGTATGTCGGCTTTTCTTCACCCTCTGTACCAATCGTAGGATCTAACTGTAAACTCCAGGTTGTTCCAGAAAAGATGCAGGCAGGCTGATTGACACCAGGTCGCCCTTCCCGAAGGGCAGTCACTGATGGAAACAGAGCCAAGCTGGGTAGAGCCGGTGGGAAGGGTGCCCTCTCTCTGCAGGCCACTCGGGACCCCCACCTCCAGACTGTCACCGGGCTGGGTCCCTAAAGTGGGGGGAGTCTTTCCCTGTGTTCCCAACATTCTGCTGGATTGACTTCTGGTCAGTGAGGTTTCATCAGTCTTTGTGTTTCATTTCCAAACTTGTCATGGAATAAGTGTTCCCAAAAGGTACACTGTTCCCTGGAGGAGTCTGGAGCCAGGCTGCCCCGAACTCGTTTGGGAAGCAGATGCTCCTGGAAAGCTTGTGGCCCCATGTAGCTTTCTCGAGACTGCGCTCTCGGGATCCCAGCCCGTCCCAGAGTCGCAGCTGTGGGCACCTGTGGTTCACGCCCTGGCACAGGAGGTGGGAGGCTGAGCATCCCCGGGATGTGTGTCATCCTTTCTCGCTGTCAAGATACTCGTGGGGCATTTTGCTCAAGTCACAAATTATTTCAGCAGGTGACCCTTAGAGAAGGCAGTTGGTACCGTCACAGACATCTTTTCTGGGACAACAATTAAATCATGTTTGTTTTTTCTTTTTAAGTTTATGAATGGATTGCACAACAATGTAAAAATAAAGTTCATCCTAATATGATGTGCACATCTTGCTTAAAAACATCCTCAGTCATCCTGTGTAGAGCGATTTTTCCATCTCGCACTGCATGTAGCAGAAACCTCTTGGTTTTCTTTAAGATGAGCTGAAAAGACAGCAGATGTTAAACATGACCCTAGGTGTTGACTCAGCACCGTACGAAGCTATGTCGCTACAGGTAAGCATGCATCTTACAGTCCGTTGTAAAATACCATCACCCTTCCTGCCTGAAAAACGAGTCCTTTTGTAAGTATTTTCAGTACAACAACAATAATCCAGGAAGCGGGTTGCAGAATGAATCGGCTGAGGTGAGGGTGGCGAATGGGCACAGCGAGGGGGCGTGGGGGGGCGTCACCGTGTGACCCGCCTGCGGTCATGCCAAGGTCGTGTGTGGGACCATCTACTCTGGGGCACTGTCATTCACCTCGAGTCGTTTCACACACTTAGAACCAGGTCTTGAATGCAGGCTCTTCAGACCTCAAGGGCCACCTCGCTCGCAGGAAGCCCGGCGCCCACGATGTAACTTTGGGGAGGAAAGAAGTGCTTTTGTTTTCCTATGCGTTCTGTGTGTAAGTAGTAACAGACTCTACTGATGTAAAACCATAGCTGTGATCACTTGGAGAAATCAAATAAATGCTTCAAAACCCTCGAGTTCTTACTTTTTCTGGGAAGTCCAGCAGTTTCCCTGTTGGCCACACACAGAGATCTCCAGGCGACAGGGTGGCCCATCCCTTGTCGTGACTGCTGTGGGCTCCGGCTTTCCGGGAAGACGTTAACTTGAGGATGCTGATGGACGGCTTAAGGTAAAGGTACACGTCACAACGTAGGCACTGGTAGAAGATTTCAGAGGTATTTATAATTTCTAGCAACTTTCGACAAAATTTTGTGCTTTCGTTGAGTTAGAAAGAGACAGGAGGTGGACCGTATAAAGTGTGCAGGTGGGCTGGGAGCGACTGGTGGGGGCAGAGAAGCACCCAAGGGCCCGGACCCCATCACATGATGTGGAAGCCAGGGAAGGAATTCCGATGCTGCTGAGAGCAGGCGTTCTGTGGGAACGTGATTGGCTTGTACTCTTTCTCCTTTCCTCGAGCCAAATTCAGTTCCAGAGAATACCCCTTAAAAGTTTCAGTACGTATCATAAAACCAAGTAAGACTGGTAGACCTAATTTGTGGGAAACACAAAGAGGTTGACGTCAGCGGCCATAATGGGCTGTGGCCCACCCTTCACAGAGAAGTGGGTCCCTATGGGAAGACGGTCTCAGGTCTCTGCAGCGGGGAGGCCGTCCCTCTCCCAGGCCCTCGGGGGCCTCCGAGGGAGGGGAGCCGGTTCCCGGAATTCTGGGAATACTTAGGTCTGCTTCAGCGCGTGATGCCACCACACACGGGGCTGCTGACACCTGCCGCTCGGGGCACCCAAGCCACTCAGCCAGTGCTGCGGTGCGACCGTCCTCTGGGTTTCGGGTTTGTCTCCCCAGCAGACTGCGAGCTCCTGGGGCAAAGGGTGCGTGTGGTCCCCTTCTGTGTGTCCGGTGGCCAGCACAGGACTGCTCCCGTCAAGATGCATCCGAAAACGAATTGGTGGTTGGAAGGGGTCGGGGGTCACAGCAGAACCACTGGCTGATCTGAGGGTGTGTAGATCGTCAGCCTCCCAAACTGATGGACAGTTGTTCGCTTGGTGCTCTGCTGCTCCTGCCACCGAGAATCTAGCTGGGGATGCAGGTGACACAGTGAAACTTCACCGAGCTTGTTTCCTGCTCACTGCCCGTGTCTTTCAGCCCACGTTTTATTTGACCTCTCAAAGCTTTCAACGCTGTTCACACGTCCCTTCGTGAAACGTGGTGTCTTTGGTCGCACACTCTCTCCTTCCTCTCCGGGGGAGGAGGTGGGGAGCTCCTCCCGTGTCTCCTTTGCAGGCTGACACCCCTCCCGGAGCCATGACGTGTTGGACTCAGGGACGCGGAAAGCCCTCTTCCTTTCTTCCTACTTCTCGGCAACGTCACACAAGCCCACAGCTTCGGCTGGCTTTCTGTTTTCCTATAGAGATTCCCAAATTCGAATCTCCAGCCCAGACCTCTGCTCCCAACGTCCACATCCCTTGGATCTTTCAGTAGCAACTCTCTCCAGGAGGACCAAATCCATGGTCGCACACGGACACACACGTGGAGCTGGGGCCTCCCTGGGCCCCCCGCCTTGATGAATAGCATTCCTGTGAGGGGTGTAAGTTAGAATTTAGGAATTGTTCCAGAACACCTGTCCTTCCCCTCACTCCCCAAGTCTGTGCTGTCACCAAGCCCTTTTGATTTTTTTTAATAATATTTATTTATTTGGCTGCGCCAGGTCTTCGTTGCAGCATGTGGGATCTTTAGTTGCGGCGTGCATGCGGGATCTAGTTCCCCGACCAGGGATCAAACCCGGGCCCCCTGCGTTGGGAGCGCAGAGTCCCAGCCACTGGACCACCGGGGAAGTCCCTAGCCCTCTTGATTTTTACCTCCTGTGTGTTCTTGAATCTACCTGTGCCTCTTCACATCTCTCACCTGCCGTCAGGCCGTTGTCTGTCTGTCACCCGGTCGGTACCTGGGCTCCTGATCTCCACGGTGGGTCCCTCGACCCCGTTCTCCACTGGCACCAGAAGGGTCTTTTTAAGATGCTGCCTGCTTGAAGCCATTAAAAAGAAAATAACAGAAGACGCTTGACGTAGGCTGTGTGAGGCCTGCATGGTCTGGCCCTTGACCCTCGCTGTCCCCTTTCATTCCAGCAACACTAGCCCTTCAGACGCCCAGGGAAGCCGTGTTCCCCCTGCCTCCGGGCCTGTGCAAGTATGACCCTGGCCGTTCCCCGAAGGTAGGATGCTCTTCCTTGCATCTTTGTTAAGTTAGCTTCTATTTCCTGCATCAAATTTCAGCTCAGCCACTACCCTCTCTGCAATGCGTTTGCATACTTGTATATTCAGTGATGTGATTGTTCCATTGCCAAAGCGTCAACAAGGTCAGGTCCTTGCACAGCTGTAATCCTAATGCGTGGCACAAAGGGCTTCAGCCAGTGTTCGTTGAGTGAATAGATGAGTACCAACACCCGAAGAAGGAGACTTAGTGCTGAAATGCACAATGCACTTTGGTGGTTCACGGTGAGATCAGAGACCTAGGGAAGCGGCACGAGCCAGAGGCAGGGAAAGACTGGGTCCTGCCGCTTCCTTGTTAATTCAAGGAATAATTTGGGCGATGGCTGGAGGCTTTTAATCACTGTGTTTTAACTTCATCAAACATGTTTTTAACATTCAGAGGATTTGGAAAGAATAGATTCATAACAAGCGGGGGGAAAAATTACCCACAATCCCACCACGCCAAAACAGTTGTAATTGAGCGTTTAGTCTCCCTCCTTCCCACCCTGTCTTTGGGCGTGTTTCTCGGTTACCTAGTTCAGATTTTTTTTTTTTTATGGTAACTTTAGTAGTTCGGATCTTTGATGTGTGTCCCAAACAGTCTGTAAGTGTTATTCGGTGCCCCTCGTGAAGAAAGAGTTTCACAGTGGAAGCCATCCAGGAGACGCCAGGTCTGATCAGAGTTAAAGTGTCTCTGTCCTGCCGGACGTCTCAACTCTGTTACCAAAAGTGGGATCCGGCTGCCCGCAGCTCAAAAGACAATAAGGAGGCAAGGTTAGTGGAAAGGAAAGTTTGCTTTATTTCGGAGGCCAGCATGGGAGGGGACGGTGGGGGACAGACGCCTGTCCAAAGGTCAACTCCCTCCCCCATGACAATCAGTGCAGAAGAGCTTTTATAGACAGAGGGAGGGGGCTCCAGGCAGAAACAGCACAGTCAGCTCTGACAGTCGTCTTGAGATCAGTCCTGCAGTGGTCTGGTCAGCATCATCTTGATTGTTTTAAGTACAGTTAGTCTTCAGTTCCAGGGTCGGTTTGTTCCCGTTTCTTTGAGGCCAGTTCCAGGAATTGTGACAGCTTATGTCATGACTGTGGTCTGGTCATCATGTAGTTCACTTCTTCCACCTAGTGGAGGTTTCAGTATCTATAAGACAGCTCGCAGGATATGGCTCAGGATATTATCTATAACCCTTGAGGAACTAAAGGTCCTTGACTTTGTTTAATGACTGAACTATTGTTATTTGGTCTCCTTTGACTGTTTTCCTCTGTTTCTGCGTTTTCTCACTTCTCTGATTAAACTTACTCTTCGGTTAAAGTTTTTCTACAGACAAGACTCAGGCTGAGGACATGGGGGGCAAGGGCCATAGGGTCCTGCTCTGTTTCAGGAGCCTCTTAGAAAGATGACATTTGTTGTAAGTCTCCGAAAGATAGTCTGTGCCACGTTTCCCAAACGTCTGTAGCGGTGGAACTCTGTTGCGTTCTACAGCATACCATTTAGTTGAAGTTTGTATGTGTAAATTGTATTTCCTTAATATATCCTGATGTTATAAAAGATGCAACAGTTGATGACGTTTGCGCACTGGCCCATCGTATGGGTGGCCTCTGATGTGCTTGCCATCAGGTAGTGTTGTTTTGGTGAATAAGGAACAGATGGTTGGAAATCATAGAGTTTCTGAGCAGATTTGGTGACTCTGGTAGGGACTGGGGCCTGGGGGAGTGGGGCACCCCGAGTCTGACTTTAGGCCAGAGCTCCTGGGATGAACAGTGACACCACTTTGGTGGCCCAGGGCAGCCACGGCGTCACCTGAGAAGCCTCTCCTTGGGTGTATTCATTCAGTGCTCCCCTCCCACGGGAACCCACCTCACCTTTCAGCACTGAGTGGGTCTGCAGTAAAGATGTACCGGCTACCGTGAAGGATGCTTTCCCCATTTCTGACGTGTACTTTGAGACTTCTAAGGCCCTTTTAGGGAACTGCCTTCTCCCCTTTCTATTACTTCTGACCACGGTCCACCTGCACCTCCACGACGTGACCAGTGTCCTCTATGGAAAAAGTCCCATCTAAATCTGAAAGATGGGGACTAAAGCTCTTCAGGTGTCATCTTCCACGGGGTTAATAGGGAATAAAACATTCTAAAATAAAAACACCAGCGGGGGAGGGCTTCCCTGGTGGCGCAGTGGTTGGGAGTCCGCCTGCCGATGCAGGGGACACGGGTTCGTGCCCCGGTCCGGGAGGATCCCACGTGCCGCGGAGTGGCTGGGCCCGTGAGCCATGGCCGCTGAGCCTGCACGTCCGGAGCCTGTGCTCCGCAACGGGAGGGGCCACAACAGTGAGAGGCCCGCATACCGCAAAAAACAAACAAACAAAAAAAACCCACCAGGGGGTAATGGAGGCCACCTAAATCGGAATCTCTTCCCACATCCTGAGAACTGTTCAGAAAAAGAACAAACAAAACCACCTATAGCCCAGACCTACAGTGTAACCAGGAAAGACCAAAGATCACAAATCTCAATGAGAGGTCAGTGGGAAAACAAACATCTTGGACTAGCAGAGTTGCCAGGGAATCTCACACCAGAATGTAGAGCCAGGTGAGGACTGCACGGAATAGAGGAAACGTCATCAACTAGGGTTCACACCCGTAAGGACAGACCGACCCTCAGAGGAAACGTGAGGGCCGGTGGGTGAGAGTACTGGCTGCTTCGGAATCAAGGGGGAGAGACTGAGAAAGTTCTGAGACCAGAGGTGCAGAAGCCCTGCTTCCGGAGAAGAGGGAAGCACCCTGGAAACGGGAGGTTCCCGGAGGCCTGGTGATGAAGGGAAAGAAAGGAGCCGCTAAAATAAGGGCCCTATTCGAACGAGGTGCTGTCAGAGAATCAGATAAACAAAGTGCCTAACCTATAGGTGACCAAATCAAGATGAAAAGAAAGCACAAACAGAATAAGAAATGATAGGAGGGAAGAAACGATTACAATGAAGGAAAAAATGTAAAGCAATGCTACTTTGAACAACTTTATGCAAATAAATCTGAAAAACCTAGACAAGATGGTTAATTAGCCAAAACTGACCCCTGGAGAGACAGAGATTTTAAACAGACAAATATCCGTAAGAGAAATAGAAGAAAGTAATCAACTTGCCAGGTCCGCATTGCTTTCATAGAGGAATTCTTGCAAACTTTTAAATTTCAGATCATCTCAATGCTACTTAAACTGTTTCAGATCACAGCAATGGAAGGAAAACTTACAAATTCTTTTTTATGAAGTGACTGTAGCAATGTTTTCTAAATCTGATAAAGCCTGCATAAATACAGAACTACAGACAACCAAAGCAGAAGTGCGAATAAAGCAATAGCAAACATCTAATGTCGCATAAATGTAAACTAATATACAGTTGACCGTTAAACAATGTCGGGGTCAATCCACCTATAATTTATAGTTGGCCCTCCACATCTGTGGTTTCAACCACCCTCGGACTGTGTTGTACTGTAGTATTTTGTTTGTTTTTATTTTTTTAATTTTTAATTTAAATTTTGTTTTATATTGGAGTATAGTTGACCTACAAAGTTGTGTTAGTTTCCGGTGTACAGCACAGTGATTCAGTTATACATATACATAGATCCATCCTTTTTCAGATTCTTTTCCCATATAGGCCTTTACAGAGTACTGAGTAGAGTGCCCTGGGACAGCAGGTCCTTTGAGTATCTGTTTTATGTACAGTGGTGTGTATGTGTTAATCCCGACCTCCTAATTTACCCTCCCCACCCCACCCTGTGTGTAGTATTTACTACTGAAAAATATCTGCATATGAGTGGACCCTCGCAGTTCAAACCCGGGATATTAAGGGGTCAACCGTACTCCATGACCCAGCCAGGCTTCCGTGTCTGGGGAAATGAGTCAAACCATCATCCCGAGTGGTCCGAGTCTTCAAGCGTCCTCGCTGTTTTGGTTGCTGTAGTTTTGCGTTAGCTGTTGCTGTTGCGCATGGACGTACTAAGAGGTGCCGCAGGGGACCCCGTGGGTTGCAGACATAACCCTTCTTGTCCCACTGTGTGGCCACAGCCCACGCTCCCCTTGGTCATTGGGACCCACCCGTCCAGCCAGTAGAGTAAACCCTACTGCTTCCTGGTGGTTTGGGGGCAACAGGGAGCCCAGGGGCCAGGTGGCCGTCCCACCTCCCTCTGAGCAGGACCATCGCTCCATTTCCTCCGGTGGAAGCGCCCACCCCCACCCGCCCAGGATCTAAGACCTCCAAACATGCAGAGCTCAGAGCTGCTGGGATGGGATGTAAAAACTCTGTGCGCAGGCCCTTGGGTGTAATGGTGAGAGGAGCCACCCTGCCTGTCATTTCTGCACCTGTGTGTGCTGACCATGGGGGTGACACCACCACACAGTGGACGCTGGCTCAAAGCGTGGCCTGCACCCTGTAATACAGAACCTGTCCTTTCGGGGTCCTTCCCCCCGGGGGTGTGGTAACTGCGTTTTCAGGAAGCCCTTCCACCTCTGAAGTGGACCAGCTAGTCCTTAGTGATGGTGGATCTATGGTGAGACCGGTTAAGGTTTGCTTTTTGTTATTTTAATTCTGTTTCTTGGACACACGGTTCGAAAGTCAAAACCGCATAAGAAGCTGTTTTCAGGGGAGTTCTCTCGTGGTCTAGTGGTTAGGATTCCACGCTTTCACTGCCGTGGCCCGGGTTCAGTCCTTGGTCGGGGAACTGAGCTCCCTCAAGCCACATGGCCAAAAGGAAAAAAAGCAAAGCTCTTTTCAGAAATTGTCACTTCACTGCTCTCTCCATCCTTATCTCCATCCTGGGGACTCCATGTAACCATTTGTGTTCCTTTCTAGGTTGATCATTCCCATGTGTCCTTTCACAGAGTTAAGCAAAGATACACAGAGTTCTTCCCAGCCTTTCCTCCACAAAAGGCAGCACAGGGTGTGCATTTCTGCGCTTACAGTCACTCCGGTGTTACCAATATATTGGCCCCGCTGCACCCCACTGGCCCAGCTCTGTGATCCAGACTGGACTCTACCTCATCTGCCGCCTGGCATGATGCTTCGCTTTGTCACTTTGTCGATGGAGGGTGCGTGGGGGGCGCTGCCGGAGGAGGATTTTCTTCCAGGTTCGGTAGGCGGCTGACTTTTTGGCACTGTGCGCATCTGGCCAGGCTTTACCGCTCGCCGACCCAGGAAGCGGTTCCCTGCCCAAACCTCAGCACCCTCGCCCGCCCAAGGTGGGAGGTTTCCTGCCTGCTGCTGCTGCCTGAGGTCCCCGCCTGCCTTTGACTTGGTGACTGTAGGCCCTTTGGAGCCCAGGGCACACAGCCGGCTGCAAGCAGAGCTCCGATCAGCGTGAAGTGCGGTCTTCGGAAGGGCCCACGCCCCACAGTGCGTCTCTTTCAAGGGTATTTTTTTGAGAATCCTTTTTCTATCCCTTCTTAGTATTGAATCCCCCCTAAATAGTTTAAAAGTCTTTGTATTAAACCTTCCCTGATCAAATCACCCTGAGGTTTCTGTCCCCTGGACTCTGACGGATGCAAAACTGGTGCCGTGAGTGGTGCGAGAAGATAGCCCCACAGTGATGAGGGGATTCGGGAGCTACTTGTGGGGAGGCCTGGGCTTGAGTGCATCCCGTGGGAAACAGGATGCTGGCAGTCCAGGCGTGCAGTGGCTGTCATCTGTGATGACTGGATGAAGTGTCACTGAAGTGAACGCCTTTGGAGTCTCGGGAGGGCTGCCCTTGAGGGTGATGACAGTAATGACAACGGCTAGGACCTCTGTGTGGGGCAGGATCTGCTGACACCAGGTTGGGGTGAAGGAAAGTGCAGCGTTTATTGCAGTCCCCAAGCAAGGAGTCAGGTAGCTAGTGCTTAAAAGGCCCAAAGTCCCAAAAGGCTTTCAGGGAAAGGTTTATAAAGACAAGGTGAGTGAAGGGGTTTGTGGGGCGTGGTCAGTTCGTGGACATCTTCCTGATTGGTTGGTGGTGAGGTAATTGGGAGTCGGCATAATCAACCTTCTGGTTCCAGCTGGTCTGGGGTCTGTGGGCTTGCGGGCAGCAGGCAGTTAACTTCTCCCCCCTGATGAGGGTTTCAGTAGCTGCAAAACAGCTCAAAGGACATGAGTCAGAATATTACCTATAGCCCTTTAGGAGGAACTAAAGGTCCTTGACTTCGGTTAATGGCTAAACTGTTATTATTTTGTCTCGCTTGACTGTTTGCTTTTCTTTCTGCATTTTTTCACTTCTCTGATTAAATGTATTCTTCTAGTAAAGTTTTTCTACAGACAAAAAAAGGCAGGCAGAGGACATGGGTGTTGGTCCTGTTCTAGAAAGACCCCATAGTGTCCTGCTCACAGTAGTATTCCGGTAGATCCTGTAGCCTTATCTGGCGTCAAAGCCATAACGAGGGAGAGGTTTGAAAGGGGAAATACCTCTGCATCAACTTCAGGTCTGAAGGCCATCCTTTACCCCACGGTCTTCCTTCTCACTTTGCTGGTTAAAACCCATTTTGCATGTCATGGACTCAAGCTAAACTCATTATCTTTAACACCCATAAGGAGCTAGCGTAATACAGCGATGATGTATGTTGAGCATTTATTCTCTTAAAAAACATCTCTGCTCTCCACAGGAAAAGTGTTGGTGACGAAAGGCTGCTTTATCTCACAAGCTGGGTTCATACGCTTAACCGGACTTTGCATCCAAGTTGGGGAGGTACTTACTCATCCACATTGGGCGGGACCAGCCTTCATTCTATAGAGTATTTCTTAGTCAGCGGCACCCCAAATGGCCCTTTCCTTGTGACCTGGAGTCCAAACCGGGATGTCTGACACCTTGGGCTAGACTTCCTGAAAACCCACTGCTGGCGGCCTTTTGTAACCAACAGCCAGGACGGGAGTTGTTTGTAGGGCAGTGCTGGGCACATACAGTTTACATACTGCAACCTGGCCAGCGAGAGAATATTGGATCTTCAGGAAAAGAAGAAAAAGAAAAAAAAAAAAACAACTATTAATTACAGTGTATTGCAGGGAAAAAATACAAAATGAGGTCCTCAGATGAGTTTCACTTGGTTATCTCTCCTACAAATTACAACTGGGAAAAAAATGAATTTGAGTAAATGCCAAGTTCTATTAAGTAATTAAGAGGAGTGGGACTTCCCTGGTGGTGCAGTGGTTAAGAACCCACCTGCCAATGCAGGGGACATGAGTTCAAGCCCTGGTCCGTGAAGATCCCACATGCCGCGGAGCAACTAAGCCTGTGCACCAAAACTACTGAGCCTGCGCTCTAGAGCCCACGAAATACAACTGCTGAGCCCACGTGCCACAGCTACTGAAGCCCGCGCACCTAGAGCCCGTGCTCCGCAACAAAGACAAGCCACCGCAATGAGAAACCCGCGCACCGCAATGAAGAGTAGCCCCTGCTCGCCACAACTAGAGAAAGCCCACGCGCAGCAATGAAGAGCCAATGCAGCCAAAAATAAATAAATAAAATTTATTTTAAAAACTCAAGAGGAGTAATTTTCCTTAAAAGAGAAAAGACACAGCAATTACCAATAATTTTTGACTTAATGCCGACTCTCCATGGTCCTGTAATCGGCATTTACAACATCCAGGAATGACGGAAAGAGGATTTTTTCGTGCATTTCATTCTCACCATGGTGTGTGAATATACAGGCCGGTCCCTTCTTGGAGGCAGGCAGGGTAGAGATGATAGTGAACAGATGTGGAGAGCAGAGCTGATATCAGTCTCTGCCTGGGAAATCACAGTGTGGTCCGCTAGATATTGTTACTGAGCTTTAATGGCGAGCAAACTTTATTCTTTTTCAGCTCATGCTGAGTGAGCACTGAAAGCTTTTTGAAACGCAGGGACCGACTTGGGGCCTGAGCTGTCTCTACCTCCCGGGATCAGTGAGTGAACCATTAAGACGAATTCTCCCCCGTAACGCTTCATTATCTGGTTTGCAGCCCCACAGTCACTGGCTTAAAGGATTACAAAAAAACATTGTTGTTGGTTTCAAAGAAATGTTAGTGCTGAGTGCCAAACGCCTTTGCAGGGGCTCCCAGGGTTTTCTGGCAAGAAGCTGACTGCAGAGCTTCCCGACAATGACCCAGCCGGATCTCGCTGTGCGTCAGGATTCCGCTACTGCAGGCATCAGGGTGATGGACTGTGCGTCCCCCAGTATGTTTCCTGGGAGTTATTTGTTTGAGTTGAAGAAGAATAGTCCACAGTAAGTCCCTTCAGCAAGGACTGGCATCGCATCTTCCTTTAGGGCAGTTTCCCATGAGTTAAGGATGCTGGCTCTGCCACTTGGGCATCTTGAAATAAGATTTCAGGCTCTACTGGCTTTTGTGCAAACAGATAAGACCCAGTGAGTGAATGTGCTTGTTTGGCTCTTATATTACAGCAGTTGCTTTGGGAATGCTGGCCGTTTCAACACAGCGTTTGTTGCATGTTATTTTTTTATTTTTTTTTTAAATATTTATTTATTTATTTTTGGCTGTGTTGGGTCTTCGTTTCTGTGCGAGGGCTTTCTCCGGTTGCGGCAAGCGGGGGCCACTCTTCATCGCGGTGCGCAGGCCTCTCACTGTCACAGCCTCTCCCGTCGCGCAGACTCAGTAGCCGTGGCTCACGGGCCCAGCTGCTCCGCGGCATGTGGGATCTTCCCAGACCATGGCTCGAACCCGTGTCCCCTGCATTGGCAGGCAGATTCTCAACCACTGCGCCACCAGGGAAGCACCTGTTGCATGTTATTTTAACATGCTTTTCATACTGTAATAGTGGGGGACACACGCTCTAGAACTTGGTTGAATCTTAGGTTCCTTTGGCTTTTGAAGCATAAGGAAAAATCAGAGGTATTTTGTTTTTGTCGTTGTTAATGCGGTTAAAATTTCAGCTCTCCTGAGATTTTGAAAAACTGTTATCATTAGGACCAAGTCTCAACTTAAGAGCCCCTATTTTTAGACTCTTTTTTTCAGGGTTGCTAGACCCTGAAGTCTACAGTGTGTAGCGTGGGAGGAGAACTAAATGTTAGACCACTTAATTTGCATAAAAATCCATGTTTTGTGTTGATTTCATCATCTGATAGATGAGGAAACTGGGCCTCTGGAATAGGACGTGCCTTGCCCGAGGTCTGGCGGTGGAGGAGGGTGATGAAGGGGATTGGTGAAAACGCATCACTGAGCAGACGGACCTCTCAGACACGTCAGTCCGAAACATTCAGACTGACAATCCCACAAAAGAAAGAAGAGCCAGGACACACGTAAAAGGGGCACCTAAGTACCAAGAGCCATGCTTGACCCTCCTTGCAACTTGACCTAAGGGTGTGTCACCCCATCGAGCTGGCAGAGGTGGAGAGTGACACCAAGGCCTGATGGGGTTTCTGACCTCCGTCAGGGTAATTTCACCTTACTTCAGGTCAGCCAGTAATGGGGGCGAGTGATGACAGAGAAGGAGGTCATTTTTCACCCACCCAGTCTTGCCTTGCCGCCTTCAGGAAGGCAGCGCAGCCGGGGGGATGAGGACACAGGCCCCGCTAGCCGGCGGGGCCCGGAGCCTGGCTTTGCTGTTTAGGACTGCGAGCTTTCAGTGCCTGTGTTTCCCACTTGCAAAATGGGCATAAAGTGTCTGAATTCACAGGCTCGTTTAGAGGATTAAATGATATTGACACACGTGAAGCACGTGAGCCAGCCAGTGTCTGGCATAGAAGGGCACTCATCCAATCTGGTTGCTTGGGGCTCAGTTGACCTGCATGGCAGGTGTGACTGGCCCCTAAAGTGATGACCCTTTATGTTTATACTGTTCCTTATAGTGTTTTCCTTGACACTTGGAAGGTATTTTTATTAGTTGGGGGCTGCCGTAAGAAACCCCCAAATGTCAGTGGCTTCATACAGCACATATTTGTTGCTCCTGTTAATATTCAACATGGGTGTCCCTATTCCGTGGCTGGCTTTCCTCCTTTGGAGGAAAAGACCAATATTCAAAGACCTCGGCCTTTCCTATCTCGTCCCACCGCCCATTAGGGCCGAGTCCTCTGCTTCCAGCTGGTGGAAGAGGAGGCAGCAGAGAATGACCACTCATTTCTTAAAAGCTAGAAGGAAGCCATTGATTCTAAACCGTAGCAGGAGCCCTGGGTGTGTGGGCTATGAGACACGGCCCCAGCCCCGTGGTCGCTGTTAGGCCCTGTTTATTGATGTTGCCATGTGCCAAGAATCACAGGCCCTCATGTCTTAGTCTGCAAGGGCCGCTCTAACAAAGAACCACAGACCGGGGGCTTAAACAGTCTACTGCCTGCCACTTCTGGTGGCTAGAAGTCCAAGATCAAGGTGTTGGCAGGGTTGGTTCCTTCTGAGGGCTGAGAATCTGTCCCAGGCCTCTCTCCCAGCTTCTGCAGTTTGCTGGCCTCTTTGGCCTTCCTCGGCCTGTAGAAGCGTTAACTTGATCTCTGTCTTCACCCTCACATGGCATCTCCCTGTGTGCACGTCTTTGTCTACGTTTCTCCTTCTTGTAAGGGCACCGGTTGTACTGGGCTAGGAGTCTACACCACCCCACTATGACCTCTTCCTAACTTAGCTCATTACACCTGCAACACAATGCAATAGGAAACCCTCATTCCAAATAAGGTCACATTCTCAGGCGCTGGGGGTTAGGATTTCAACAAATGAATTTTGGGGGACACAATTCAACCCATAACACCTCGTTACCTTTGTGGCTTTCAACAAGCCAGTGACTTGCATGTTTCCGTAATAAAGTGGACAAATACACGTCAAAAAGGAAGGAAGTAGTAGTGGACAACATAATTTAGTGTATGAGACAACGTTATTCTTTGAGGGACACCTCTCTTCTTGCAGGTATTTGATGTCTGGACAGTGAGGTGTCAGCCAACTTCTCTCAGCAGGAAATGCACTGGTGATAACTGTGCATGATTTATCTGTGAGCCTTCAGTTAGGACGCTGATGGCTACGAGGCAGGAACCTTGACTAGACTCTCATTTTTCACATGACTGACTATTGACCTTGTAACCTTAGGACAGGAGACAACGCCATCCCTTTCTTCTAATTCTGTGTTCGTAAATGTCTCCATGACCTTCCCCGGTGTATGGCTTTCACGCTGAGGGGTGTAGGAATAGTTTCCTACTCAGAGGATGTACCAGAGGCCCAGAGCCAAGCATCCTGGTATGCTAACACCAACACGATGGCCACACAAGAGTGCCAGATTATTTGCTGGTAAGTCGTATGAGAACCAGTTGTACTGACATGATCATACAGAAGGACATTCAGCGGTACTCGGTGAGAGTGTTTTAAATATGAAATGTGGAAATTCTGTGTGTAAAGCAAACTTTAAAAATGGCATCCTGTTTCTCAGGGCTAATACTCAAGTATAAGATGGAAATCTCAGTGTGTAACCATTTTTTATTTTTATATTATTACAAGAAAAACATTGATCATTTGCTGTGGTAGATGCTTTTGTAAGGATTTAGTTAATCCTCACAAAAGTTCTGTGAGGTAAGTGATATTATACTCATTTTTACAGATGAGAAAACTGAATTTAGAAACTGGCAAAGTTGTAGAACTCCAAAACTTTTCCCGTTGTACATGCTACTAGAGTACGTAGAAATTATGCCTTAATGTTTTTCTAATTTTTGTTTTGGAAACTGTGTGCCACTGAATTTCTCACTTGTTTAATTTAGGGAGGATCCAACCAAATTAGGATCCACTAAAGAGGAACCAGCACATTATCGGATGACTTGATTGGACTGACTACATTTCTTTTGGCCAAAATGTACACAAGCTCAAACTTAAAACCCAGCATTGGCACTTTTTCTTTGTTTCACCCGCAGAGTTAATTCACAAAGGCACTTGTTACCAAATGCCTTCTCGAGAAGCTGAATGCTGAAACTGGCAAATACTGACCACTGATGAAGAAACCAGGTGAAAAGCCTTTAAAAGTGAAAGACAAAAAGAGAACACATTGCAGAAGATGCCTGCAAGTACAGGTATTTTGCAACCAAGAAAGTTTTTGAGCTCTTTTTTCCCTGATGCTATGTCATTGATCGGGATAGAGTAGGATAATCAAATAGTCAGTTTAGAAATCCCACTAGGGGATTAAAGACACAGAGGGAATTTTAAGGGAGTTTGGGAGACTGTGTAAGCTAATGACCACTCAAGAGAGGAATCCAGTAACCTAGCAACGATCTACACGAACTTGAAGGAAGACAGGTGCCTCCAAGCGCCAGGCACACTCAAGCCAGAAACCCTGATAGTTAAAGCACAAGACAAGAGACATGGAGTCTGAATCTTGTTACATGAAGTCAGGGAGTTAATCATCCTTTAAGAATAGCATTTCTGTGTGTAGCCAAGACAGAAATGTAGGTGAAAAGGAAAGAAACTAGCCGAAATGGGACATTATACTGAAACCTGAGATTAATTACCATATTTTAGTCTATGTTACTACCCTTTTGCTAATATAAATATGAATTAAATAGCGCCATGACAGCCCTGGTCAGACCATATAGGGTCACAGGAGGAACTAATGATGTAAGCCTTGACGTTTGCCTAAGAATGAGGAAGAAGGTGGTCTTCTCCCCTCCCCACTTTTTCTCGGACGATAAAGATGTAGTCCTCTTGGTTCTCAGGGCTCAGTTCTCTTGCCAGCCCGCTTGTATCTCTCACAAGCGTCCTATGCTAACAGACTCACTCTTTACCTATCACTTTCCCTCACACCGACTTCCTTCTGCAACCAGACAAAAGAAGCTGAGCTTCAGTTAAGTCCTAACACCAGGTGAGAGGTTTTAGTTAAAAGACAGTGGGTTCGCGTCCACATCTGCGATGCAGGAGTGGGGGTTGAGTCCCAATCTGAGTTTTGGCTGGGTTCGAGTCCCTCCCGAGAAGGACTGCGTTTTCATCAAGTCTTTACCCAAACAAGTGTACCTTTTATTGGGTCTGGCACAGCACGTTGAGCTGAATGCGTTTCCCACTGCTCTCTGAATATTGACGGCGGCAGAGAGCATTTCCAATGAGAAAAAGGCGTATTGTTACTGCCCTGTAAATGCGACAGGCAGGGCGCAGGCACAGGTGAGGAGGGCCTTCAGGGCATCGCTGGGTGTGGGGAGGGGGGCGCCCTCCCTCCTATCCCGTCCCTGCCACCGGTCCCAGCTCCAGCTTCTCCCCCACCCTTGCCCTTCAGGTTGGCGTTTCCCAGGGACGTAGTAACTACAGGGTCTTATCCAGACCTCTCTGGTGGAATATCTCTTTCCTTTTCTTCTCCCCACCCCCCATATATGTGACTAATACGTAAGCTATGAAGCAAAACCAAAGGAATCCTCACTAATCACCCACTTAAAGCAAGGACCGTAACTCGTGTGTGCGCTCCCTCCAGAGATAACCAATATCGTGAATTTCCCCCACCCCCCGCTTTGTAGTTCCACCATGTCCTCGTCGCCCCAGCTGGCGAGAGGGAGGCAAGTGGAGGCAGCTGGGCCACCGCTTAGGTTCCGGCTCCCAGAGACGCTGCCCCGGCTGGTAATTTACGGCATTTAGGCAAAACCACTGCAGGTGTTTGAAAACAGCACGCCGCCGCCGCCCAATCGCGAAGCCGCCCATTCGCGAAACCGTCAAGATTGGCCGCGGCCCCGGCCAGGGCCCGAGGCCGCGCAAGCGCGTTGGCGGCCGGCGGAGCGACGCAGATGGGTGGCGTCATCGGGAGGCGCGATCCCGGGGCAAGTGTCTGAGGCGCTGGGAAAGCGGCGGCGGCGGCGAGAGCGACTCGGGACGGCATGAGCGGCTGCGGGCTCTTCTTGCGCTCGGCGGCGGCGGCGCGCTTGGGCCGTGCCCTGGTGGCTTTCACCGCGAGTCGGCGCCCGCTGCGCACCAGTCCACCGAGCCAAGCTTTCGCCAAGGAGCTCTTCCTGGGCAAAATCGAGAAGGTAACGCCGAGCCCCGGCCGGCCATTGCCCTTCCTCCTCGCCTTTTGCCCTTTGCGGGAAGGGCCCTGTCGAGCCTGGTTAGAGTCCCCACACCTGCCTTAGAAACGCACCTGCGGGCCGGTGTGCTAACCCTGTGGCTCTGAGGAGCTATGGTTTTGACCTGTGTTCGAGGTAACGCCTGCCGGGACACCCTGGGAAACCCTAGGCGAGGTGGTCGCTAAGTGATCCGCAACTCAACACTCCGGCCGCGAACTGGGGGGGCTGGAGGGGGTTTTCTGTTTCCTAAGCACAGACCATGCCGCTCCTCTCTCTGTTGGCTTCCACGGCCGAGTCTCAACGGCTCACCCCACCTTTCAGGTTCCCCAGAAGCCCGGCTCAAAGGTGCCTTCCCCGCCCGTCCCTTCCACGGGTCGCACGACCTAGTGTTACTAAGCACTCACCGGACTCTTACAGTCAGAAGGCTTGGATTTGACCTTGACTCTGTGACTTTGAGTCCCAGTTCTTTCAGCCTTAAAACGGAGCTTGCGATGTGTTCTGCGTCTCAGATGTGTTGTAACGAGACGTATATACGTGGAAATGCTTTTTAAACTGTTAAGATGCGGTACAGGTTCATGAAGCAGCAGAATGAGTAGTCGGTGCTGGCGTCAACACCTGCTAGTCTTGTGACCTTGGAATAATAGCTCCTGTGAAGTGCCTCAGTGCTCTCATACAGAAAATGGGAGTAAAAACAGCCCTCGCCCCCTCCTACAGGTGGCCCACAAGCCAAAGAAAAATGTGTGTAAAGTGCTTTGAGCTTGGCTGGAATGTTGACTGATTCTGTATTACTTTAGAAGTTATTCCCTGGTTTTTCTAGGACATTCTCTAAGGTCGTCAGGCACAGATGCAGACACTCTGACTGGAGTAGTTTGCCCTGCTAGAAGTACGAAGCTAGGTCTTAAAAGTTAGGGAAGCCGTTTCCTCCAGAACCTGGGGCTGTGTGGTGCTCTGTCGTGGGACCCCCGTGGCTCCCAGCAGCTTGGGGAAGAAAGAACACACATTTCTCTGTTACCGACCAGGGTTCTTGGCCTTCCCCAAGAAATAGAAATTTACTAGAGGCCAGACAAGAAATTCAGGCAAGGCTTTAACGGGGCCTCTGCTGCAGCAGGGGGGAAGAAGAACAAACAGCATGTTCCCTTGCTTGCTCAATCCCTGAGAGGGGCAAACTGGTTTCTTATATGGGGTGAGGGTAGAAATGTGTCCAGGGGTCAGGCCGGAGGGGTGGCTTAGGTGTTTTGTCCACCCCTTAGGTGGTGGTGTGTGCAGGGGGCATGTGGGGTACCCTGTTTTTGCTCCAGGCTCTTCAAAAGTGGCAGTTGTTTTTTTTTTTGGTCTTTTTGTATCTGTTGGATCCAGAATTTGCCCCAGCTGTGCATGCACGCAGTTATTTTTAGTCCCATACAGCTTCTTTGTGTTTTGTTGCTCAAGGAGAGGTGTGTCCAGGTGCAGTAATTACAGCACTGCAGCAAAGAGTCCCAGGTCCCAGCCTGTCTCATTTCATGCTCCTCTTTCTCCAAACCTATGGCGCCACCTCCCCCATCCGCACTCTCACCTGTCGGCTTTGCCTCCTGTTTCACTGAGAAAATACACGCAGTCAGGTAAGAACTTCTACCACCACGTTTACCCCCTCCTCCCCACATGTGTGCCCGTGTGGTCTGCGTTCTCTGCATTGATGTGGGGAACCGTCCACTCCCAGCAAAGGCCAACTGTACCCCAAGCTTTCTCAGCTACTCAAGGACATTGATTCCTTCTTGGCTCCTTGACAAGTCCAAACATTAGACAGCATTTCCAACCAGCTCAGTTGGAGTTGAAGTTTTCTAAGGCTTAGTCTGTGGACTTCTCTTTTCATCTACAAGCATTCCTCTGATAATCTAATTCAGTATCATGCTGTCAGTATCCTGAGGATGCACATTTATTTCTCCAGCTGAGATTTCTCCCTGAACTCCATACTCTTCATATCTACCTTTCTACTCAAAAGCTGCACTTGGATGTTACTAGGCATCGCCAGTCTAGCCCACCCAAAGCTGAGCTCCTGGTCTGCCCACCCAATCCTGTCTTTCCTCCCGCTCTTCTTATCGGAGAGGGTGGTGACTCTGCTGTTCCACTTGTTCAGGTCAAATACCTGGAGTCAGCTTTGACACCTCCTGTTCTCATAAGCCACATCAAATCCAACAGCAAATGCCGTTTTCTCTACGTTCAGGTTCTATTTAGAATCTGACAGCTTTTAAGCACTTCCGCCGGTACCTCCCTGGTTCAGGCAGACATCGTCTCTCGCAGCATTGTTGGGGTTTGAGCGGCAACGTGGTATCCGAGATGCTTAGAATCTCGGAATAGAAGGAGACCTTCATGATCACGCAGGCTGGCAGTTGTCCCCCTGCCCTCAGTTGGACCCAGGCTGTTCCTGAGAGCACCCCCAGGGCTGCTGCAGGGACTAGTGGGGGAGTCAAGTGGGTGATTTTTCTCCCCGTTCACAGTCTCAGCCAGAGCAGCTTGGCTTGCATCTGTTTTGCATATTTGGTTTCTGCACTGGATTTATTTGAAAAACCGGTTGTACTTTCAAAAATTTGAAAAGTGCTGATGAAATTGAACCCATCGCCCATGAGGCACCCCATTTAGACTCTGAACACTGCCATCAGAAATTTGTTCTCACATGTGCATGAGATCTCTCTCCTGGGGACAGTTGTCCATTGGTTGCAGTTGAGGCCACCTGGTTCCCAGCCTGTTCTCTCCTCTCACCTGGCTGCTCGCTGGTACCAGAATCATCTCCCTCTAACACAGCCATCGCACCAGGCCCAGGTGAGCCCGTGCAGGCCGGCGCAGTGGACGTGGCCTCTACAGTCGGCTAAAGAGCCGGCTTTGTTCTAAGCGGCTGCGGGGTGGTGACAGCTCAGTGTAATTTCCTTGTAGACCACCTTAGGGGCAGGGTCGAAGGTGGCCTGGAGGCAGGGATTCTTTTAAGTTTGGGCATGGCACCCACCTATCACCTGTACAGGTGGCCGGAAAGAAGAAAGTAGATTTGGGAGCCTGTAACTAGAGTGGCTGATTATTCACAGGGCTCGAGAGGAGACAGGACTCCTCTGCTTTGAAGACCTTTCTCAAGACGCTTGGTGAGAGGTGCTGTGAGGAGAGGCAGGGCTCCTGGGGGCGGCTTAGGGCCTGGGACATCACTTCTCAGCAGGTTTCAGTCAAATCCAGATACTCGGGTCACGCTGGCAGCTAACGGGGGTTGGAGCCCAAAAGCCAGAGGGCACAGCGGGATGATTTTAGGCAGCATATAGCCATGGCCTGGTTGGGAATCCAGGGTCAGTTGGAAACATTGTCCACTCCTCTATCAGTTTGAGGTAGACTTGAAGCGGAGTCGCTTTCCAGGCTGTGGGGACAGGAGCAGAGCCAGTACCCAATACAGATAATTGCAGCTATTTCGTGTTCAGGACACCTCATCTCCTTTGAGCCTCACAGCTGCCTTCTGAGGCATCACCTGTAGCAGGAGAGAAACTGACACTGAGAAGGGGTGTGACTTGCCCATCACACATCTAAGAATCGGCAGAGCCAGGGCTGCATTCCGGTTGATCTGGCTCCTCGTCTGGGCCTCCTCTGGTGGCCCTGCTCAGCGCACGGAGCAGGGCTCATTAGGCGGGACGGGCGGGTGCTGGAGCGAGCAGCCAGGTGGGAACCCGGCAAGATGTCAGACCCGTGACCACAGTACGTTCTTGTCGGTGGCAGCATCTTTGAGCTCACAGGATAACTGAGGTGGATTTCTGTGTTTTGGTAAAGAGCTTGCTCATGCATTATCTTCCATGGTCCTCACAACGACCTTGAGTAAATATTACCTGCTCATCATAGGTGAGAAAACGGCAGTGTGGACAGGTGATGGGATGTGATTAAGACTGCCCAGTTAGTAAGCTGCAAATCAGGGCTCAGACTGGGGTTTGAAATGTTAGTCCAGGCTCTCTGCTCCATGGGGCAAGCTGACCAAAAATTAGGAACAATTTTGGGTCAGGGAGGAGGATGAACCAAGGTGCTGGAGTCTAACGCCATTCCTTGTCTTAAGCTCCTTCTGAAGTTTGCTTTCCGGCTCCTTCAGCGAGTAAGGCCCTGCCAGCCGATGTGGAAACTAGCAAGTCTTTTTCCTTCCCTTTGGGTTGATATTGCCACTATGGGAGGTTGCCAAAAATTAAATTTTTACTACATGTTTATCATTTTTAGAAAGAAGTTTTCCCATTTCCGGAAGTTAGCCAAGATGAACTTAATGAAATTAATCAGTTTGTGGGACCTGTAGAAAAATTCTTCACTGAAGAGGGTATGTATGATTTTCTTTATCATTACCGATTTCCATTTTAATGGCAATGCTTTGATACTTATGTTAGGAGCAGTGTACATTAATCATGGAGAAATAGTACTATCAACATATTTTGCTTAAAAGATCGTTCCAGGGCTTCCCTGGCAGCGCAGTGGTTAAGAATCCGCCTGCCAGTTGCAGCAGACACGGTTTGAGCCCTGGTCCGGGAAGATCCCACATGCCGCGGAGCAACTAACCCCGTGCGCCACAACTACCGAGCCCGCATTTTACAACCACTGAAGCCCGCACACCTAGAACCCGTGCTCTGCAACAAGAGAAACCACCGCGATGAGAAGCCCGCACGCTGCAACGAAGAGTAGCCCCTGCTCACCGCAACTAGAGAAAAGCCGGCACGCTGCAATGAAGACCCAACGCAGCCAAAAATAAATAAATAAATAAGTCCAACTGTTCTTTAATTATATGATATCTAGTTCAGTGCCCTTTTTTTTTTTTTTGGCTGCATGTGGGATCCAGTTCCCTGACCAGGGATTGAACCCAGGCCCCTGCATTGGGAGCACAGAGTTTAAGCCACTGGAGCACCAGGGAAGTCCCGACTTTAGTGCTTCTTAATGTATCTGTGGTGAAGGACCACTTGAAACATTTCAAACTGTTGCAGGCTAACACTTTTGTAAAATACAATAAAAATGAACAATTCGAAAAATGGAATTAAGAAAACATACAAAATACATCGATCATGTGCTTGGTTGTGTGGCAATGTAAAATTGCTGTAAATGTTTCTGAAGGTTTAATCTTGATTTCTGTACTTAGCTTGTTAGGAACCAGCCATGATCTAGGGACCAGACCATAGGTTGAGGGCACCAGTGTGGAGTGCAGGGTCCCTCACTCAGGGGTCACTGCCTTTAGTGAGGGTAGTGACCTCTGCCTATGGGAGTCCCTTGGGGGGTTGAGCAATGACAGATTGACAGCAGTGCTTCCCCACCGCTCAGGACCCCAAGGAGTTTTGTTTGTGTGGGTTTTATCTATCAACTGGTGCCCTTTTACAAATTAAAACTGAGGAATTTTTAAAATGCTGTGTTCATTTATTACTTCATTTAAAAATAATAAGCCCATCACACGTTAACATAAACAATGTCTTTTTTCAGTTATTAAACTTTTTTTTATTTTATTGGAGTGTAGTTGATTTATAATGTATTAATTTCAGGTGTACAGCAAAGTGTTTCAGTTATACATATATTCATTCTTTTTCAGATTCTTTTATATAGGTTATCACAGATTACTTTTTTAACAAGATTTTATTTTTTTTATAAATTTATTTATTTTTTGGCTGCGTTGGGTCTTCGTTGCTGCGCACGGGCTTTCTCTAGTTGCGACGAGCAGGGGCTACTCATTGCGGTGACTTCTCTTGTTGTGGAGCATGGGCTCTAGGTGCGCAGGCTTCAGTAGTTGTGGCTCACGGGCTCAGTAGTTGTGGCACGCAGGCTTAGCTGCTCCGCGGCATGTGGGATCTTCCCAGACCAGGGCTTTAACCTGTGTTTCCTGCGTTGGCAGGCAGATTCTTAACCACTGGCCATCAGGGAAACCCTATAACATTATTGTGTAGAGTTCCCTGTGCTATACAGTAGGTCCTTGTTGGTTATCTATCATATATAGTAGTGTGTGTATGTTAATCCCAACCTCCTAATTTATCCCTCCCTCCCACGTTTCCCCTTTGGTAACCATGAGTTTGTTTTCGATATCTGTAGGTCTGTTTCTGTTTTGTAAGTTCATTTGTATCATTTTTTTAAAAATTAGATTCCATATAAGGGTGATATTTGTGTTTCTCTGTCTGACTTACTGGACTTTGTATGATAATCTCTAGGTCCTTCCATGTTGCTGCAAATGGCATTATTTCAATTTTAGTAATATTCCATTGTATATTACTGAGCAATATCCCATTGTATATGTGTAATAGTCCATTGTATATGTGTACCACATCTTTTTTTAAAAAAATAAATTTATTTATTTATGGCTTCGTTGGGTCGTCGTTGCTGCGCGCGGGCTTTCTCTAGTTGCGGCAAGCGGAGGCTACTCTTCGTTGTGGTGTGCAGGCTTCTCTTTGCGGTGGCTTCTCGTTGTAGAGTATGGGCTCTACCCTCACGGGCTTCAGTAGTTGTGGCACACGGCCTCTGTAGTTGTGGCACAGGGGCTTAGTTGCTCTGCAGCATGTGGGATCTTCCCAGACCAGGGATCGAGCCCGTGTCTCCTGCATTGGCAGGCAGATTCTTAACCACTGCACCACCAGGGAAGTCCACCACATCTTTATCCATTCCTCTGTTGTTGGACATTTTGGTTGCTTCCATGTCTTGGCTATTGTAAATAGTGCTGCAATGAATAAACAGTGTTTTTGATGAAGAGTGGCATTGTTACAGTTTCGCAAATTTTTTGGCTTATTGGAAGATGCTGGATTCTTATATCTGTTTCTACATTTAATCTGTGATACAAACCACATAGGCCCTGGAAGACTCCACTGTAGGCTCATGAGAGAACTAGGATTAAAAAGGCAAAGAGCATCTTTCTTTTATTAAAATAGTTTTCTTCTGTGGACTCCCTGAAAGTCTGGCAGGTCCCCTGGGCACCCTTTGAGAACTGCTGATCTACAGAGCTATCATGTTTCTAGTTTTAAAAGTTGCTGAGTTGTGTATAAATACGTTTTGTTTCTATTCTATTTTTGTTCTAGTGGTTATCTTACTACTCCTATCTATTTTTAGTTCCTTAGTTCCTTGTTCTTCTATTTATACTTACTATCTGGTTTGTCAGGCTTTTCTTTTTTTCTTCCAATTTTTATTGAGGTATAATTAATTTACAATAAATTGCACATATTTAAAGTGTACAGTTTGATAAATTTTGGCATGTAAACTTTACTGCCAAGGAAGCATCAACACAATTAACATAATAAACATACCCGTTACCTCTAAAAGGTTTTTTTTTAAGTTTAACAATTAAAATTTATTATTAAACTTTTTAAAAATTATAGTTCATTTACAAAGTTGTGTTAGTTTCAGGTGTACAGCATAGTGATTCAGATATATATATATTCTTTTTCAGATTCTTTTCCCTTATAGGTTGTTAAAAAATAGTGTAGTTCCCTGGGCTATATGGTAGGTCCTTGTTGGTTACCTGTATTGTGTATAGTAGTGTGTAGGTGTTAATCCCAAGCTCCTAATTTATCCCTCCCCACACCTTTCCCCTTTGGTAACCATAAGATTGTTTTCTATGTCTGAGAGTCTCTTTCGGCTTTGTAAATAAGGTCTTTTTTTTCCCCTTTTTTAATTGAAGTATAGCTGATTTACAATGCTATGCCAGTCTCTGCTGTACAGCAAAGTGACTCAGCTATACACATATATAGGTTCTTTTTTTATATTCTTTTCCATTATGGTATATCACAGGATATTGAATATAGTTCCCTGTGCTATATGTAGGACCTTGTTCTTTATCCATTGTATATGTAATAGTTTGCATCTACCAACCCCAAACTCCCAGTTCATCTCTACCCTCCACCCCTGCGCTGGGGCAACCACAGGTCTGTTCTCTATGTCTGTGAGTCTGTTTCTGTTTTGTAAATAAGTTCATTTGTGCCATATTTTAGATTCCCCATATAAGCGATATCATACGGTATTTGTCTTTCTTATTCTCACTTACTTCACTTAATATGATAATCTCTAGTTGCACCCATGTTGCTGCAAATGGCATTATTTCATTCTTTTTTATGGCTGAGTAGTATTCCATTGTATATATGTACCACATCTTGATCCATTCATCTGTCAGTGGACATTCAGGTTGTTTCCCTGTTTTGGCTATTGTGAATACTGCTGCTATGAACATACGGGTGCATGTATCTTTCTGGATTAGAGTTTTGTCTGGATATATTCCCAGGAGTGGGATTGCTGGGTCATACGTTAATTCTATTTTTAGTTTTCTGAGGAACCTCCATACTGTTCTCCATAATGGCTGCACCAATTTACATTCCCACCAACAGTGTAGGAAGGTTCCCTTTTCTCCACACCCTCTCCAGCATTTGTTATTTATAGACTTTGTAATGATGGCCATTCTGACCAGTGTGAGGTGGTACCTCATTGTAGTTTGATTTGCATTTCTCTAATGATTAGAGAGGTTGAGCATCTTTTCATGTGCCTACTGGCCAGCTGTATGTCTTCTTTGAAGAAATGTCTATTTAGGTCTTCTGTCCATTTTTCGCTTCTGTCCATTTTTTCTGTCGTTGAGTTGTATGAGCTGTTTGTATATTTTGGAGATTAAGCCCTTGTCTGTCCCATCATTTGCAAATATTTTCTCCCATTCCATAGGTTGTCTTTTCGTTTTTTTTTTATGGTTTCCTTTGCTGTGCAAAAGCTTGTAAGTTTGATTAGGTCCTGTTTGTTTATTTTTGGTTTTCTTTCTGTTGCCTTGGGAGACTGACCTGAGAAAACATTGGTAGGATTCATGTCAGAGAATGTTTTGCCTATGTTCTCTTCTAGGAGTTCTGTGGTGTCATGTCTTATGTTTAAGTCTTTAAGCCATTTTGAGTTTATTTTTGTGTATGGTGTGGGGTTGTGTTCTAACTATATTGATTTACATGCAGCTGTCAAACTTTCCCAGCACCACTTGCTGAAGAGAAAGTCTTTTTCCCATTTTATATTCTTGCCTCCTTTGTCGAAAATTAGTTGATCATAGGTGTCTGGGTTTATTTTTGGGCTTTCTTTTCTGTTCCATTGATCCGTATGCCTGTTTTTGTACCAATAACACACTGTTTTGATTACTGTAGCTTTGTTTTGGTTTTTTTTTTAAATATTTATTTATTTGGCTGCACCGGGACTTAGTTACAGCATGCAGGATCTTTGTTGTGGCACACGGGATCTTTAGTTGTGGCCTGTGGGATCTCTGATTGCAGCATGCAGGACTTGGTTGCCGCATGCAAACTTCTAGTTGCAGCATGTGGGATCTAGTTCCCTGACCAGGGACTAGACTAGATCTAGTTCCCTGACCAGGGACTAGCCACTGGACCACCAGGGAAGTCCCTGTAGCTTTGTAGTATTGTCTGAAGTCTGGGAGAGTTATGCCTCCTGCTTTCCCCCCCCCCCCCTCAGGATTGCTCTGGCAATTCTGGGTCTTTTATGGGTCCATATAAATTTTTGGATTATTCTACTTCTGTGAAAAATGTCACGGGTAATTTGATAGGGATCGCATTAAACCTGTAGATTGCTTTGGGTGGTATTGCTATTTTAGCAATATTAATTCTTCCAATCCAAGAGTGTGGGATATCTTTCCATTTCTTTGACTCCTCTTTTATTTCCTTTATTAATGTTTTATAGTTCTCAGCGTGTAAGTCTTTCATCTCCTTGGTCAGGTTTATTCCTAGGTGTGTTTTTTTTTTACTGGTGCAATTTTAAACGGTAGGTTTTTTTTTTTTACATTCCCTTTCCGGTATTTCATTGTTAGTGTAAAGGAATGCAACTGATTTCTGAATGTTTATCTTGTATCCTGCTACTTTGCTGAATTCATTTATTAGATCTGGTAGTTCTTGTGTAGAGTCCTTAGGGTTATCTATATATAGTATCATGTCATCTGCATGTAGTGACAGTTTTACCTCTTCACTTCCAATTTGGATGCCTTTTATTTGTTTTTCTTGTCTGAAGTCTTTGAGCTTTTCACCGTTGAGTATTATATTGGCTGTTTGTATTATATTGGGTATTATATCGGGATTTCTCATAAATGGCTTTTATTATGTTCTCTCTATTCCCACTTTGGTAAGAGTTTTTATCATGAATGGATGCTGAATTTTGTCAAATGCTTTTTCTGCATCTATTGAGATGATCATGTGGTTTTTTACTTTTCTTTTATTAATTTGTATTACATTGATTGATTTGCATATGTTGAAGCATCCTTGTGAACCTGGGATGAATCCAACTTGGTCATGGTGTATGATGTTTTTTATGTGTTGTTGGATTCGGTTTGCTAATATCTTGTTGAGAATTTTTGCATCTATATTCATCAAAGATATTGACCTGTAATTTTCTTTTTTTGGTGGTATCTTTGTCTGGTTTTGGTATCCGGGTGATTGTGGCTTCACAGAATGTCTTTGGGAGTGTTCCCTCCTCTGCAGTCTTTTGACAGAGTTTGAGAAGAATCCGTGTAAGTTTTTCTTTGTATGTTTGGTAGAATTCACCTGTGAAGCCATCGGGTCCTGGACTTTTGTTTTTAGGAAGTTTTTTTTATTACCAATTCTATTTCTCTTCTAGTGGTCGTTCTGTTCAAATTACCTATTCTTGATTAAATTTGGTGGGCTGTATGTTTCTAGAAAATTGTCCATTTCTTCTAGGTTGTCAAATTTGTTGACATGTAATTGTTCATAGTATTCTCTTATGGTCTTTTGTATTTCTGCAATATCAGTTGAGATTTCTCCTTTTTCATTTCTTGTTTATTTGGGTTCTCTGTCTTTTCTTGGTGAGCGTGGCCAGAGGTTTGTCAATTTTGTTTACCCTTTCAAAGAACCAGCCCTTATTTTTGTTGATTTTTTCCTATTGTTTTTTTAATCTCTAGTTTATTTTCACCCTGATTTTTATTCTTTCCTTCCTTCTACTGATGTAAGGTTTAGTTTGTTCCTCTTTTTCTAATTCTTTTTAGGTGGTAGGTTAGGTTGTTTACTTGAGATTTTTCTTGTTTTTTGATGAAGGCCTGTATCTCTACGAACTTCCCTCTAAGAACTGCTTTTGCTGCGTCCCATAGACTTTGCATAGTTGTGTTTTCCTTGTCGTTTGTCTCAAGGTATTTTTTAATTTCCTTTTTAATTTCCTTATTGACCCATTGGTGTTTTAGTAGCATGGTATTTTGTCTCCATGTAGTCTTTTTTCTCGTTTCTTATCCTGTTGTTGATTTCTAGTTTCATGCCACTGTGGTCAGAGAAGATGCTTGAAATAATTTCTGTACTCCTATTAAACTTGTTGAGCTTAGTTTTGTGCCCTAGGATGTGGTCAGTCCTAGAGAATGTTCCGTGTACGCTTGAAATGAATGTATATTTTGTTTTGTTTTGTTTTGTTTTTTGCGGTACACGGGCATCTCACTGTTGTGGCCTCTCCCGCTGTGGAGCACAGGCGCCGGATGCACAGGCTCCACAGCCATGGTTCACTGGCCCAGCCACTCCGTGGCATGTGGGATCTTCCCGGACCAGGGCACGAACCCGTGTCCCCTGCATCAGCAGGCGGACTCTCAACGACTGCACCACCAGGGAAGCCCTATTCTGGTTTTTTTGATGTAGTGTCCTGAAAATATCAATTAAGTCTAACTGTTCTGTTGTATCATTTAGGACCTCTGTTGCCTTATTGATTCTGTCTGGAAGATCTGTCCATTGATGTGAGTGGGGTATTAAAGTCTCTTACTATTGTATTCCTATCCATTCTCCCTTTATGTCTGTTAGTGTTTGCTGTATATATGGGTGGTCCTATATTAGGTGCATATATGTTGATGAGTGTAAAATCCTCTTCTTGTACTGATCCTGTTACTATATAGTGTCCTTCTTTATCTTTCTCTATAACGTTTGCTTTAATCTATTTTATCTGATATGAGTATTGCAAATCCTGCTTTCTTGTCATTTCAGTTTGCATGAAATGTATTTTTCCATCCCCTCACTTTCAATCTATGTGTTAGCCCTCAGGTGGGTCGCTGGTAGGCAGCATATGGTAGGCTCTTGGTTTTTTTAATCCAGTTTGCCAGTCTGTCTTTTGATTGGAGCATTTAGTCCATTGACATTTAAGGTAATTACTGTCACATAAGTATTTATTGCCATTTCAAACCTTGTTTCTTCTTTGTTCCCTTTTCTTTTTTTCTTTTTGAGGTTTGATGATTTCCTTTTATGCTTGTGTTCTCCTCTACTAGGTTTTTGTGAATCTATAATATGTTTTTGATTTGTGGTTGCCCTGTTTCTCAATTATTGTATGTTAACCCTTTCCTATATCTGCTTTCTTTAGACTGATAGTCATAAAGGCTCAAACACATTCTAAAAAAAAAAGAATCTGCATTTTTTTTTTACTCCCCTTCCCCACATTTTATGATTTTGATGTCCCTTTTTGCATCTTCATGTTTATCCTTTTGCTATTCGTTGTGTTTATCATTGCTTTCACAAATAGGTTTTTTTTCTTTTCTTTTTGATCTGTATACTGGCTGATTTACGTGATTTACTTCCAATTGTGATTTCCTCTTTCCTATTTCTTCTTGCTTCTTTTCTGTTTAGAGATGACGACCTTTCAGTATTTCTTTTAGGATAGGTTTAGTATGGCTGTATTTTTAGTTTTTGCTTGTCTGAGAAATTCTTTATTTCTCCTCCTATTCTGAATGATAGTCTTGCTGGGTAGAGTATTCTAGGTTGCAGATTTTCGTCTTTCAAGACTTTGAATATATTTTGCCACTCCCTTCTGGCCTGCAGTGTTTTTGTAGAGAAATCAGCTGATAGCCTTATGGGGGCTCCTTTGTAAAGAAATGTTTTCCTCTTGCTGCCATTAGAATCCTCTCTTTAACTTTTGCCACTTTTATTATAATATATCTTGGTGTAGGTCTGTTTGGGTTCAACTTGTGTGGGACCCTCTGTGCTTCCTGTATCTGGATATGTTTCCTTCTTTAGGTTTGGGAAGTTTTCAGCCATAATTTCTTCAAATACATTTTCAATCCCCTTTTCTCTTCTCCTTCTGGAATTCCTATTATGTGTAGATTGACCCACTTTGTATTATCCCATAGGTCTCTTATATTGCTTTCATTTTTTTGCATTTGGTTTCCTGTCTGCTGTTATGATTGGGTAATTTCCATTAGTCTGTCTTCCCGGTCACTTATTCTTTATTCTGCATTATTCATTCTGCTCTTCATTGCCTTGAGCTCGGCTTTCGTCTCGGCAAATGAATTTTCTAACTTTTCTTGGGTCCTTCTTATAGTTTCTAGTTCATTTTTATGGTAATCTGAATTTCTGTCAATAACCTTTCTTAATTCCTTCAGTATTTTCATTATCTCCTTCTTGAACTCAGTGTCTGTTAATTTTTATTTATTTATTTATTTGGCTGTGCTGGGTCTTCATTGCGGCATGCGGGATCTTTTAGTTGTGCCATGGGGAATCTTTAGTTGTAGCATGCGAACTCTTAGTTGTGGCATGTGGGATCTAATTCCCTGACCAGGGATTGAACCCAGGCCCCCTACATTAGGAGCATGGAGTCTTAGCCAGTGGACCACCAGGGAAGTCCCTTGGTGTCTATTAGACTGAAGAGGTCTGTTTCATTGTTCCTTCAGGGGAATTTTCTTGGTCTTTTAACTGAGAGTGATTCCTCTGCTTCTTCATTTTGCTTATATTTCTCTTAGTCTGTGAATTTAGGAGAAACAGTTGCCTACTGTAATCTTGGAGGGCTACTTATATGCAGGAGCGTCCCTGTGTAGCTTGTGTGGGTTTAATTTTTTTTTGGCGTGAAGGCAGTTTTTGTTGTGGATGCTTGCTGTCTCTTTCCTCAGCATATGCTGGCTCATATCCCTTTGGTAGGGCCGTGCATGTACGCAGGTGCACAGCTCACGTGGGCTCCCAGGGAGGCGGGAGCAGTGGTTGGCTTGCGGTCATGGGTCCCTCCGCAGCGGTGATGGCGGGTCACATGCCCCTGGGCGGTTGGCACCAGGTCGCAAGGTCCTCAGCAGGGTGAGGCACGCAGGCTCCTGGGAAGGTGGGGGCAGTGATCTGCACCTGCTCCCAAGACCGTTGGCGGTGGCAGCAGCAGCAGCCTGCGCCCACCTCTGGAGTCCAAGATGGCAGCTTGCTCTTGCCCTTGGAGCTCATGTAGGCAGTGACCTGCCGCCTGCGAGCGTTCGGAGAAAGAAGCTCCTATGGTGGGCCCGCCCCTCTCCTCGCACGTCCCCTAGCAGTGGTGCCTTGCCTCTCTGGCAGGCCCAGGCTTCTTCCCGAACTCCCTCAGTGGTGGCGCACTACACCCCAGCCCCCTCAGGCTGTCTTTATCCAGCCAATCCCAGTCCTCGCCCCAGGGTCTGACCTCAGTAGCCCGAGCTTCAGTACCCAGCCGTCAGCCGTCCCAGTGGGTAGTGACAATTGTTTCAGTCTCGCGAGTGTTGGTTGGCACCAACCCTCTGTACAGGTCTCTTTCCACTTCGCTCTCTGCACCGCTGTTGATGCACTCTGCTCCAAGGCTTTGGAGCTCACCCTCTGTCCCCACCAGTGAGGGGACTTCCCAGTGTGCAGAAACCTTTCCACTTCACAGCTCCCTCCCAGAGGCGCAGGTCCCATCCTGATTCCCTTCTCTCTTTTTTTTCTTTTTTCCTTTGCTCTACCCAGTTACATGGAGATTTCCGTGCCCTTTTGGAAGTCTGAGGTCTTCTGCCAGCATTCAGTAGATGTTCTGTAAGAGTCGTTCCACATGTAGAAGCATTTTTTAAAATTTTTAATTCATTTAAATTTATTTTTTTTTAATTTTTTATTGTGGTAAAAGATACATAATAAAATTTAACTATCTTAATGATTTAGAAGTGTGCAGTTCAGTGATATTACATGCATTCATATTGTTGTGCAATCACCGGCATTCATTTTCAGAGCTCATTTCATCTTCAGAACCGAAAACTTGTACCCATTAAACATTACCTCCCATCACCCCTCTTCCCAGTCCCTGGTAACTACCATCTGCTTTCTGTCCCTAAGGATGTGACTACTCTAGATACCTCACTGAAGTGGAATCGTACAGTATTGTCTTTTTATAACTGGCTTATTTCACAGCTCAGTGTCCTCAAGGTTCACCTGTGTTGTACCCTGTGTCACCATTTCTTTTCCTTTTTAAGGCTGAATAATATTCCATGTATGTCTCTATATCATAGTTATATATCTATATGTCTGTTCACAAATCTATAATATCTATTCAATGGACTATATCTGTCACATTTTGCTTACCCACTCATCTCTTGCTCGACATTTCAGTTGCTTCCACCTTTTGGCTATTATGAATAATGCTTCTATGAACATATGTGTACAAATATTTCTTCAAGACCTTGACTTCAATTTTATATATATATATATATATTTATTTATTTTTTTTTTATTTTTGGTTGCATTGGTCTTCGTTGCTGCTCACAGGCTTTCTCTAGTTGCGGAGAGTGGGGCCTACTCTTTGTTGCGGTGCACGGGCTTCTCATTGCGGTGGCTTCTCTTGTTGCAGAGCCTGGGCTCTAGGTGTGTGGGCTTCAGTAGTTGTGGCACACAGACTCAGTAGTTGTGGTGCATGGGCTTAGTTGCTCCAAGGCATGTGGGGTTTTCCCAGCTCAGGGCTCGAACCTGTGTCCCCTGCATTGGCAGGCAGATTCTTAACCACTGTGCCAACAGGGAAGTCCCGTAGATGTATTTTTGATGTATTTTTGATGTACCTGTGGGGAGAAGGTGAGCTCCACGTCCTGCTCTTCCACCATCTTGATCCAATCCCTCAAGGACTTTTGTATCATTTTGTTTTTAACCCATAAAAGTTTTCTTGTACCCCTTTCATTCTCTCTCTGTCCCCAGGCAACCACTAATGTGCTTTCTGCGGTCATTAATTTGCATTTTCTGGAATTTTATTTAAATAGATTCATATGTATGTTTTTGTCCAGCTTTTTTGGCCTAACTTTGCATTTCATCCGTGTTGTGTGCATCAATAATTCTTCTTTTTAATCAGCATGCATATACCAAAATTTGTTTATCCATTAACCTATTCATTGACAATTGATAGGTATCCAGACTTCAGCTATCACAAAAAGGGATGTCGTGAACATTTTTCTGTGAGTCTGGTATAGACATGTGCTTGCATTTCTCTTGGGGAAATACCTAGGAATGGAGTGTCTGAATCATATGGTAGGTTCATGCTGAAATCTAAGAAAGTGCCAAACTGTTTTCCAAAGTGGTCACCACTTCACATCCCCACTAGTGCATTGGAGTTCCAGTTGCTCCACATTTTTGTCAGCACTTGGTACGGTCAGTCTTTTCAATTCTAGTCATTCTAGTGGGTGTGCTATGGTATCTCATCGTGGTTGTAATTTTCATTGCCTTAATGACTAACAAGATGTTGGTCATCTTTTCATGTGCTTATTTGCCATCTGTATGTCTTTGTTTGGTGAAGTGTCTTTCAAATATTTTATGCAGTTTTTAGAAACTGGGATTTAAGACTTTTAATTGGTATATGTTTTACAAAAATTTTCTCCTGGTCTGTGGCTTGACTTTTGATTTTCTTAACAGTGTCTCAAAGAGCAAAAGTTTTTAATGTTGATTAGGTACACGTTTTTTCTTTTGTAGTTCATGCTTTTTGTATTGTACATAAAATATCTACCAAACCCAAGGTCATGATGATTTTCTTTTTTTTTTTTGGACATCTTTATTGGAGTATAATTGCTTTACAATGGTGTGTTAGTTTCTGCTTCATAACAAAGTGAATCAGTTATACATATACATATGTTCCCGTATCTCTTCCCTCTTGCATCTCCCTCCCTCCCACCCTCCCTATCCCACCCCTCTAGGTGGTCACAAAGCACCGAGCCGATCTCCCTGTGCTATGCGGCTGCTTCCCACTAGCTATCTATTTTACGTTTGGTAGTGTATATATGTCCATGCCACTCTCTCACTTTGTCACAGCTTACCCTTCCCCCTCCCCATATCTTCAAGTCCATTTTCTAGTAGGTCTGTGTCTTTATTCCCATTTTACCCCTAGGTTCTTCATGACCTTTTTTTTTTTCTTAGATTCCATATATATGTGTTAGCATACGGTATCTGTTTTTCTCTTTCTGACTTACTTCACTCTGTATGACAGACTCTAGGTCCATCCACCTCACTACAAATAACTCAATTTTGTTTCTTTTTATGGCTGAGTACTATTCCATTGTATATATGTGCCACATCTTCTTTATCCACTCATCCGATGATGGACACTTAGGTTGCTTCCATGTCCTGGCTATTGTAAATAGAGCTGCAATAAATATTGGGGTGCATGTGTCTTTTTGAATTATGGTTTTCTCTGGGTATATGCCCAGTAGTGGGATTGCTGGGTCATATGAAGTTCTATTTGTAGTTTTTTAAGGAACCTCCATACTGTTCTCCATAGTGGCTGTATCAACTTACATTCCCACCAGCAGTGCAAGAGTGTTCCCTTTTCTCCACACCCTCTCCAGCATTGATTGTTTCTAGATTTTTTTGATGATGGCCATTCTGACCGGTGTGAGATGATATCTCGTAATTTTGATTTGCATTTCTCTAATGATTAATGATGTTGAACATTCTTTCATGTGTTTGTTTGTAGTCTGTATATTTTCTTTGGAGAAATGTCTGTTTAGGTCTTCTGCCCATTTTTGGATAGGGTTGTTTGTTTTTTTGTTACTGAGCTGCTTGTAAATTTTGGAGATTAATCCTTTGTCAGTTGCTTCATTTGCAAATATTTTCTCCCATTCTGAGGGTTGTCTTTTGGTCTTGTTTATGGTTTCCTTTGCTGTGCAAAAGCTTTGAAGTTTCATTAGGTCCCATTTGTTTATTTTTGGTTTTATTTCCATTTCTTTAGGAGGTGGATCAAAAAGGATATTGCTGTGATTTACGTCATAGAGTGTTCTGCCTATGCTTTCCTCTAAGAGTTTGATAGTTCCTGGCCTTACATTTAGGTCTTTAATCCATTTTGAGCTTATTTTTGTACATGGTGTTAGGGAGTGTTCTAATCTCATACTTTTACATGTACCTGTCCAGTTTTCCCAGCACCACTTATTGAAGAGGCCGTCTTTTCTCTGCTGTATATTCTCGCCTCCGTTATCAAAGGTAAGGTGACCATATGTGCGTGGGTTTATCTCTGGGCTTTCTATCCTGTTCCATTGATCTATATTTCTGTTTTTGTGCCAGTACCATACTGTCTTGATTACTGTAGCTTTGTAGTATAGTCTGAAGTCAGGGAGCCTGATTTCTCCAGCTCCATTTTTCGTTCTCAAGATTGCTTTGGCTATTCGGGGTCTTTTGTGTTTCCGTACAAATTGTGAAATTTTTTGTTCTAGTTCTGTGAAAAATGCCAGTGGTAGTTTGATAGGGATTACATTGAATCTGTAGATTGCTTTGGGTAGTAGAGTCATTTTCACAATGTTGATTCTTCCAATCCAAGAACATGGTATATCTCTCCATCTATTTGTATCATCTTTAATTTCTTTTATCAGTGTCTTATAATTTTCTGCATACAGGTCTTTTGTCTCCTTAGGTAGGTTTATTCCTAGATATTTTATTCTTTTTGTTGCAGTGGTAAATGGGAGTGTTTTCTTAATTTCACTTCCAGATTTTTCATCATTAGTGTATAGGAATGCCAGAGATTTCTGTGCATTAATTTTGTATCCTGCGACTTTACCAAATTCATTGATTAGCTCTAGTAGTTTTCTGGTAGCATCTTTAGGATTCTCTATGTATAGTATCATGTCATCTGCAAACAGTGACAGCTTTACTTCTTCTTTTCCTATTTGGATTCCTTTTATTTCTTTTTCTTCTCTGATTGCTGTGGCTAAAACTTCCAAAACTGTGTTGAATAATAGTGGTGTGAGTGGGCAACTTTGTCTTGTTCCTGATCTTAGTGGAAATGGTTTCAGTTTTTCACCATTGAGGATGATGTTGGCTGTAGGTTTATCATATATGGCATTTATTATGTTGAGGAAAGTTCCCTCTGTGCCTACTTTCTGCAGGGTTTTTATCATAAATGGGTGTTGAATTTTGTTGAAAGCTTTCTCTGCATGTATTGAGATGATCATGTGGTTTTTCTCCTTCAATTTGTTAATATGGTGTATCACGTTGATTGATTTGCGTATATTGAAGAATCCTTGCATTCCTGGAATAAACCCCACTTGATCATGGTGTGTGATCCTTTTAATGTGCTGTTGGATTCTGTTTGCTAGTATGTTGTTGAGGATTTTTTCATCTATGTTCATCAGTGATATTGGCCTGTAGTTTTCTTTCTTTGTGACATCTTTGTCTGGTTTGGTATCAGGGTGATGGTGGCCTCATAGAATGAATTGGGGAGTGTTCCTCCCTCTGCTGTATTTTGGAAGAGTTTGAGAAGGATAGGTGTTAGCTCTTCTCTCAATGTTTGATAGAATTCACCTGTGAAGCCATCTGGTCCTGGGCTTTTGTTTGTTGGAGGATTTTTAATCACAGTCTCAATTTCAGTGCTTGTGATTGGTCTGTTCATATTTTCTATTTCTTCCTGGTTCAGTCTTGGCAGGTTGTGCATTTCTAAGAATTTGTCCATTTCTTCCCGGTTGTCCATTTTCTTGGCATACAATTGCTTGTAGTAATCTCTCATGATCTTTTGTATTTCTGCAGTGTCAGTTGTTACTTCTCCTTTTTCATTTCTAATTCTATTGATTTGAGTCTTCTCCCTTTTTTTCTTGATGAGTCTGGCTAATGGTTTATCAATTTTGTTTATCTTCTCAAAGAACCAGCTTTTAGTTTTATTGATCTTTGCTATCATTTCCTTCATTTCTTTTTCATTTATTTCTGATCTGATCTTTATGATTTCTTTCCTTCTGCTAACTTTAGGGATTTTTTGTTCTTTCTCTAATTGCTTTAGGTGCAAGGTTAGGTTGTTTATTCGAGCTGTTTCCTGTTCTTAAGGTAGGATTGTGTTGCTATAAACTTCCCTCTTAGAACTGCTTTTGCTGCATCCCATAGGTTTTGGGTTGTCATGTCTCCATTGTCATTTGTTTCTAGGTATTTTTTGATTTCCTCTCTGATTTCTTCAGTGATCACTTCGTTATTAAGTAGTGTATTGTTTAGCCTCCATGTGTTTGTATTTTTTACAGATCTTTTCCTGTAATTGATACCTAGTCTCATAGCATTGTGGTCAGAAAAGATACTTGATACAATTTCAATTTTCTTAAATTTACCAAGGCTTGATTTGTGACCCAAGATATGATCTATCTTGGAGAATGTTCCATGAGCACTTGAGAAAAATGTGTATTCTTTTGTTTTTGGATGGAATGTCCTATAAATATCAATTAAGTCCGTCTTGTTTAATGTATCATTTAAAGCTTGTGTTTCCTTATTTATTTTCATTTTGGATGATCTGTCCATTTGAGAGTGAGGTGTTAAAGTCCCCTACTATGAATGTGTTACTGTCGATTTCCCCTTTTATGGCTGTTAGTATTTGCCTTATGTATTGAGGTGCTCCTATGTTGGGTGCATAAATGTTTACAGTTGTTGTATCTTCTTCTTGGATCGATCCCTTGATCATTCGTCATGGTGATTTTCGTTTATATCTTCTTTTAGAAGGTTTATATTTATCTGTTAACATTTAGACTTATGATCCATTCCCAGATAATTTTGTTCATGATGTGAGGTAACATTTGAGGATTTCTTTTTTGCATGTGGCTATCCAATCGTTGTAGCAACATTTATTGAAAGGATGATCCTTTCCCTATTTAACTGACTTTGATACTTCTGTCAAAAAACAGTTGAGGGCTTCCCTGGTGGCGCAGTGGTTGAGAGTCCGCCTGTCGATGCAGGGGACACGGGTTCGTGCCCTGGTCTGGGAAGATCCCACATGCCGCGGAGCGGCTGGGCCCGTGAGCCATGGCCGCTGAGCCTGCGCGTCCGGAGCCTGTGCTCCGCAAGGGGAGAGGCCACAACAGTGAGAGGCCCGCGTACTGCAAAAAAAACAAAAAACAAAAAAACAAAAACCAGTTGACCATAAGATGGCAGAGTATGTAGCAGCAGGAATCTGTCTCCCCCCCAGACAACAATTGCACTGGCAGAATCTGTCTGTTGTAACTGTTGAGGAGCTCTGGAGTCTGGATGGGGGGGGGCAGGGTGCCTGGACAAAAATGTGGTTAATTTCAATCAGTTTCAGCTCTGAGCACAGAAGCAGCTACCCACCCCCAGACCCAAAGCAAGCTGCTATGCACTTGTTCCTGGAGCAGCCTGTACACAGCTTGTGGGAGCCAGAGTGGGCAAAACGGACCCTGTGCATCAGGTATGAGGGTTCTGTGCTGGTTGCTGATTGCTGCTTCTGATCAGAGGTGCAGACAAAGAGGCAGAGGCCATGGTGTTGCAGCTTCTTAGTGTTGCAAGCCCCGCCCCCTCTGGCAGAAGTCACTTCTAAGGGATTTAAAGGGCTAGTGCCTTTTTTCCTCTTCATTTTCTTTTTGCGTTTTTTTTTTTGGCCGTGTGGCATGTGGGATCTTAGTTCCCCAACCAAGGATCAAACCTGTGCCCCTTGCAGTGGGTGGGTGGAGTCTTAACTACTGGACCGCCAGGGAAGTCCCTCTTTTTGTTTTTTCAGGAGCCAGATGGAATACTAGGACCTTCTAAAGCAAATGCATATATGGGCGGCAAATGAACTGGGAAAGAGACAGGCTCAGGAAAGACCTGAAAAGACCTTAAGTTTACACCAGGCTGATCCTTGGCATAGACAAAGCCTACAACAATTAAAAATCAAAACAAAACCCAAAAGCACAAACAACAAAAATAGAAATCAACATGTGGAATATCAAACCTAAAATCTTCTGCACAGCAAAGGAAATAATCAACAAAATGAAAAGGCATCCTAAGAAATGGGAGAAAATATTTGCAAAGCATATATTGGATAGGGGACTAATATCCAAAATATATAAAGAACTCATGCAACTCAATAGCAAAAAAAAAAAGTTTAAAAGATGGGCAGAGGAACTAAATAGACATTTTTCTAGAGAAGACACACAAATGTCCAACAGATACATGAAAAAAGTGCTCAATATCACTAAACAGGAAAATGCAAATCAAAACCACAATGAGATAACACCTCTCACCTGTTAGAATGACTATCATCAAAAAGACCACAGATGACAAATGTTGATAAAGATGTGGCAAAATGGAACCCTTGTGCACTGTTGGTGGGATTGTAAATTTGTCAGCCACTATGGAAAACAGTGTGGAGGCTCCTTTAAAAATTAAAATCAAATACCATATCCAGTAATTCACTTCTTGGTATATACCCAAAAGAAATGAAAACACTGGGACTTCCCTGATGGTGCAGTGGTTAGGAATCCACCTGCCAGTGCAGGGGACATGGGTTCAATCCCTGGTGCAGGAAGATCCCACATGCCATGGAGCAACTAAGCCCGTGCACCACAACTGCTGAGCCTGTGTGCCGCAACTACTGAAGCCCATGCGCCTAGAGCCCGTGCTCCACAACGAGAGAAGCCACCACAGTGAGAAGCCCATGCACCGCAACAAAGAGTAGCTTCCACTTGCCACAACTAGTGAAAGTCTGTGTGCAGCAACGAAGACCAATTCAGCCAAAAATAAATTAATTAATTAATTAATTTTAAAAAATGAAAACACCCAAAGAGATAATACGCACTCCCATGTTTATTGCAACATTATTCACAATAGCCAAGGTATGGAAACAACCTAAGTGTTCTCCAGTTGTTGAATGGATAAAGAAGATGTAAGATACCAACATATATGTAAGTAAAATAGAATATTATTCATCTATGAGAAAGGAAGTCTTGCCATTTGCAACGACATGGATGGACCTTGAGGATACTATGCTTAGTGTAGTAAGTCAGAGAAAGACAAGTATTGTGATAATCACTTATATGTGGAACCTAAAACTGAACTCCTAAAACAGTTGAATATGTGATTACTAGGGGCTGGGGAATGGGGGAATTGGAGAGGTGTTGTTTAAGGGTATACACTTGGAACTAGTAGATAAGTGAGTCCTGGAGATCTAATGTACATTATTGTGATTATAGACAACAACACTGTACTATAAATATCAAATGTGCTGACAGAATAGATCTTAGTTATTACCGCCTCAAAAAGAAATGATAATTGTGTGTTGTAGTAGAGGTATTAGCTAAGGCTATGATGGCAGTCCTATTGCAGTATATAAATGTATCAAATCAACATGTTGTACACCTTGAACTTAGACAGTGTTATATGTCACATATGTTTCGATTAAGGAAAAAAGAGCAAACCCTGGGGATTTCCCTGGTGGACCAGTGGTTAAGACTCTGTGCTTCCACTGCAGGGGTCGCAGGTTTGATCCCTGGTCAGAGAACTGAGATCCCACATGGCACACAGCATGGCCAAAAAAGAAAAAGGAGCAAACCCTGGGAAGAGGGAAAATCTGATTTCCAGAGTTACCACATTATTAATTCACATGTCCAGTTTTCAGCAAAAGCAGAGCAGAAAAGTATGACCCATTCAAAGAAAAAAAAAAAAGAACCAATAAAAAACTCTTCCTGTAAACGACCCGATGGAGGCCCTACTAGACAGACTTAAAAACAGCCATCTTAAAGATGCTTAACTAACAAGACATGCAGGAAGTGAAGAATGTGTGAACAAATGGAAATATCAATAAAGAGGTAGTAAACCTAAAAAACAAAATGACATTTGGGAGCTGAAAAGTACAGTGACTGAAAGGAAGAGTTCACTAGAGAGATTCAAAGATAGATTTGAGAAGGCAGAAGAATCAGTGAACTTGCTGATAGGATAATGGAAAATAATCAAGTCTGAAGCACAGGAAAAAAAAAGATTGAAGAAAAGTGAACTTGAGGGACCTGTGGAACACTGTTAAATGCATACATATTGTGAGAGTCTCAGAAAGAGAAGAGATTATTTGAAGAAACACTGGTTGAAAACTTCTCAAATTTCGTGAGACGTGAATATAAACATACAAGAAGCTAAGCAAACTCCAAATAGGATGAATCATAGAGACCTACACCAAGACACGTTATATAATCACACTGTCAGAAGACAAAGACCAAAAGAGTCTTGAGAGCTGTAAGAGAGAAGCGACAGACAAGGAATCCTCAATGAGATTTTCAGTAGATTTCTCATCAGAAATTTTGGAGGCCAAAAGCAGTGGGCCAATATATTCAAAGTGCTAAAAGGAAAACATTCTCAACCAAGAATGCTATATCTGGCAAACTGTCCTTTAAAAGTAAGGGAGAAAGTAAGACATTCCCAGATAAAAGCTGAGGGAGTTTGTTACCACTGGCTCTGCCCTACAAGAAATGCTCAGGACACTAGACAGTAACTCAAGTCCATGTAAAGAAATAAAGATCTCATTGAAGGTAAATACATGGGCAGGTATAAAACCTAGTATTATTGTAACAATGGTTTATAACTGTAGTTTTTGTTTTCTACTTGATTTAAGAGTCTAATATATTTTTTAGAAAAACATCAGTCTAAAAGCTAGTATCACTGTAACTTTGTAACTCAACATTTTGTTCTCTGTAATAATTTAAGAGACTAAAAATCGTTTGAAACAATTATTTATGTTTTTGGACATGGTGCGTAACAATGTAATTTTGTGACAACAACAATAAAAGAAAAGGGTGGATATGGAGCCTTTAAAGGAACAGAATTTTAGTATGTAACTGAAGTTAAGCTGGTGTAAATTCACATGAGTGTTACAACTTTGAGATGTTCAATGTGATCCCCATGGTAACTACAAAGAAAATACCTAAAGAATATACATGAAAGCAAATGAGAGGGGAATTGAAATGTTTCACTGCAAAAAATCAAGTAAAAAGAAGACAGTAATGCAAAAAAAAGATGGACAAAAAAGCTATATAAATAACAAAATGACGGAAGTCTTTCCTTATCACTAATTAAAAGTAAATAGATTAAACTCTTCCATCAGAAGTCAGAAGTTGCCAGATTTAAAAAATAATCCAGCTATATCTTGTCTACAAGAGATTCAGTTTAGATCCAAAGACACAACCAGGTTAACAGATAAATGGGTAAACAGAATGTATATGCATACAATGGAATATTATTTAACCTTTATAAGGAGGGGAATTTGGACCAATGCTACAACATGAACCTTGAGGACATTATGCTAAGTGAAATAAGCTGGTCAGAAAAAGACAAATACTGATTGATTTCACTTGTATGAAGTATTGATACTGAGAGCAGTCAAATCCATAGAGACAAAGTAATAGAATGGTGGTTGCCAGGGGGTGGGAGGGAGGAGGAATGGGGAGTTATTGTGTAATGAGGGCAGAGTTAACTGTTTTGAACGGTGAAACGAGTTCTGGAGATGGGTGGTGGTGATGGTTGCACAATAATGTAAATGTACGTAATACTACTGAATTGCACACTTAAAACTGGCTAAGATAGTAAATTTTGTGTATTTTGCCATAATATAAAAAAATGGAAAAAATCAATCATTTATGTGAGGGTCTGTTTCTGAATCCTCTGTTCTGTTTGTCTATTTTGATGCAAATATTATGTTGCCTTCTTTACTGAGCTTTGTAATAGGCTTGAAAGCAAGAAGTGTTAGTCCTGCAGCCTTGTTCTTTTCTGAAGTTGTTTGGCTCCTCTAGGTCCTTTGCATTTGCTTATAAATTTTGGAATCAGCTTTTCAGCTTCAACAAAAAGGCCTTTGTGTGTTATGATTGGGGTTACAATAAATCTGTAAATCAGTTTGAGGGAGAATTGAGATTATAACAATACTGAATTTTCAAATGCACGATCATGGGATATCTCCCCATTTATTTGATTCTTATATAATTCTCTCAGCAGCATTTTGTGTGTCGTGGTCAGTGTATAGACCTTGGACATTTTGTTTTCCTTTTTTTTTTTGGCTGCATTGGGTCTTCGTTGCTGTGTGCAGGCTTTCTCTAGTTGCGGTGAGCAGGGGCTACTCTTCGTTGCAGTGCGTAGGCTTCTCGTTGTGGTGGTTTCACTTGTTGCAGAGCATAGGCTTCAGTAGTTGCCGCATGCTGGCTCAGTAGTTGTGGCATGCAGGCCCTAGAGCACGTGGGCTTCAGTAGTTGCAGTGCGTGGGTTTCAGTAGTTGTGGCACTTGGGCTCTAGAGCGCAGGCTCAGTAGTTGTGGCGCACAGGCTTAGTTGCTCCGCGGCATGTGGGATCTTCCCGGACCAGGGATCAAACCCATATCCCCTGCATTGGCAGGCGGATTCTTAACCACTGCGCCTCCAGGGAAGTCCCAACCTTGGACAAATTTTGACAAAAGTTTCTGATGGTTTCTCAACGGATAATGTTTTTTTGATGGTTTGTAAAATGTATTCATAAGTATTTAAAGTTCTTTGACATTATTGTAAATGGTATTTTTTAAAATTCCAATTTCTGATTGTTCGCTGTTTGTATATAGAAATACAGTTGATTTTTTACACATTATTTTTACAGTGGTATGGAAGTTCACTTTTTTCTGTATATACTTGTTTCTATTTCTGAAATTTTTCTTCATAATCTATATTTTATTTCATTAATAAAAGAAATTCACACTTGTTTAAAGGAGATTTAGGAACTAAACAAGATGAAAGAAAAATGTCACCCATTGTGTCATAGTTTTTGTTGTTGAAAATCAATTTTAGTTGAACTTCAGATGCGGGCGTTTTCGTGGGGATTTCTTAATTCAACCTCAGGGTTATACCCATTAAATTTAATATGTATGTAATATGATAACATTTCATGATGACATTATTTGCTTTAAAAAAACTTTAGTTTGAGATAATTGCAGATTCACATGCAGTTGTAAGAAATAATTCAGAGATCAGTTATACCCTTCACCCAATCAGTTTCCCCCAATGCATAGCTTTATGGAATACGTCTTGCATAACCACAGAATGTTATCACAACCAGGAAATTGACATCAACCTTATTCAGATTTTGCCAGTTGTACGTTTACTGATTGTGTATGTACTTATGTAATTTTGTCATATATATAGATTCATGTGACAAGCACCACAATCATGGTACAGAACAGTTACATCACAAGAATCCCTCATGCGTTCCTTTTATAGATATAGCCCCTTCTTGCCCTCTCCTCCCCAGCTTCTGGAAACCACTAGTCTGTTCTCCATTTTTATAATTTTGTTATTTCAAAAATGTTATATTAATGGAACCATACAGTATATAAACTTTGGGATTGGCATTTTTTTACTCAGCATAATTCTCCTGTAAGTTGCTGTATATCAGTGGTTTGTTCTTTTTTATTGTTCGGTAGTTTTCCATGTTACGGGTTAACACAATTTGTTGACTATTCTGACGTTAAAGTACATCTTGGTGGTTTCCAGTTTTGAGGCTCTTACGAATAAAACTTCTGTGTACATTTGTGTACAAGCTTTGTGTGAACATATTTTCTCTTCTCTGGGATAAATGCTCAGGAGTGCAGTTGTTGGGTCCTGAGGTAGTTCTGTGTTTAATTATTTTCAAAGTGTTGGCTGTACCGTTTTACGTTCCCAATAGCAGTGTATGTGATCCAGTTTCTGTGCCTTTTTTGCCAGGATTTGGTGTTGTCACTGGTTTTGTTTTAAAAAAAAAAACTTTAAAAAATTTTGGCCATTCTGTTAGATGTGGAGTGTTACCTCATTGTGGTTTTAATTTGCATTTCCCTGATGCCCGTTGATGTTGAACATTTTTTCATGTGTTTAGTTGTTCCCTTAATGTAGCCTCTTCAGTGAGTACAGTTGGTTTTTGTATATTGACCTTGTATGCTGCAGCCTTCTTAAGCTCATCTATTAGCTCTTGCAACTTTTTTGATCGATCCCAGAGGGTTGAGTACATAGACAGTCACGTGGTTGGTGATGAGGGCAGTTTCATGTCTTCCTTTCCAGCCTGGTTTCCCTTTCTTTTCTTTGTTTAATTCAATGGCTAACATCTCTAGTATGTTGAATAGGAGTGGTCAGAGCCAACTTCCTTGCCTTGTGCCTGATTTTAGGGAGAAAACGTCGTCTTTTACCATTAAGTATGAGTTAGCTGTACATTTTTTGGAGTGCCCTGTACCAGGTTAAGGAAGTTTCCCTTTATTTCTGGTTTGTCGTGTGTTTTCATCATAAATTGTATCAAATTGTGTCCAGTGTTTTTTTGCATCTGTGAAGATGATTATGTTTTTTTTTTTACTGTTTATTCTGTTGACCTAGTAAATTACATTGACTGGGTTTTGAACACTGAATGACACATTCCCAGGATAGTTCCCCTTGGTTGTGATATATTATCCTTTTTTGTATTGTTGGATTCACTCTGGAGGATGTTAAGGGGACATGACAGCTAAATACAGTTGGGATCCTGGATTGGATCCCAGGAAAGAAATAGGGTATTAATGGACAAACTGATGAAATTCAAATTAATTCTGTAGTAATATTGTATGAATGTCCATTTCTTAATTTTGATAGTTTCCCCACGGTTCTATTAGCTTCTGTTAGGAGAAGTTGGATGAAGAGTATACGGGAACCCTATACTATTTTTGTGACTTTTCTTTAAATCTAAAATTATGTGAAAATAAAAGTTTAAAATAAAAATGAAAAAGTGATTTCTTATGGGCAGCGTAGTTGAATATTTTTTTAATCCAATTTGACAGTCTTTTTTCTTTTTTCTTTTTTTAATAAATTTAATTTTTTTATTTTTGGCCGCATTGGGTCTTCGTTGCTGGGTGCGGGCTTTCTCTAGTTGCAGTGAGCAGGGACTACTCTTCGTTGTGGTGCACGGGCTTCTCATTGCGGTGGCTTCTCTTGTTGTGGAGCATGGGCTCTAGGCACGTGCGCTTCAGTAGTTGTGGCACGTGGGCTCAGTAGTTCTGGCTCATGGGCTGTAGAGCGCAGGCTCAGTAGTTGTAGCACACGGGCTTCGTTGCTCCACAGCATGTAGGATATTCCCGGACCAGGGCTCGAACCCGTGTCCCCTACATTGGCAGGTAGATTCTTAACCACTGTGCCATCAGGGAAGCCCTCCTTTTTTTAATTTATTTTTTATTGTGGTAACGTTGGTCTGTAACATTGTAAGTTTCCTGTGTACAACACTATATTCCTATTTCTGTGTATATTATGCCATTCCACCAAAACTTCAGTTTCCATCTATCACCATACACTTGATCTCCTTTACCCATTTCACCCTCCCCCATTCTGTGCCTTTTAATTGGTTTTTGATATATGATTATTTTAATGTAATTATTGATATATATATAGTTGGGTTTAACGTTAGCATCTAGCTGTTTATTTGTCCCATATTATCTTTGATCTTTTTCCCTCTTTTCCTGCTCTTTTTGGATTAATGGAGTATTTTTTATGATTCCATTTTATCTTTTTGGTTGGTTTATTAGTTATGCCTCTTGTGTTTTATAAGTGGTTGCTTTAGAATTTATAGTATGTAAACATATACTATGTATCAAAATCTGCTTTCGGCTAATATTATACCACTTCATGTATGGTGTAAGAACCTTACATTTCTGCTTTCCCAGCCCATGTTCTGTTTCATACATTTTATTTCTACATTCTTTATAAACCCTACAATACTTTATTTCCTTCCTTCCTTCCTTCCTTCCTTCCTTCCTGTCATAAAATGTACATGGAATAAAATTTACCATTTTATGTATTGACTTCCTCTTGGTACCATCATTCTTCTGTGGGAGGGACTTCTTTTCAGTTTTCTTGTGGTGCAGCTTTGCAGGGGTAAGTATCTACAGCTTTTATGTATCTGGAAAGTGTTTCATCAGAAAAGATTACTGTGTTGACAATATTTTTCTTTTAGCGGTCTCTTCTGTTTTAGCATTGTTTCTGATGAGATGTCTGCTACCATATTATTTTCATTTTTTTTCATGTGTGTTTCTTCGTATCTGGCAGCTTTTAAGTGGTTTTAGAGAAACTGCTATTAGTGTAGTTTTCTTCACATTTTTCTCAGGGTCCTTTGAACTTCTTGGATCTGTGTGTTTATCAACTTTGGTAAATTTTGGTCATTATTTCTTTAAACATTGTTTTTTCACCAACCATACCACATTCCCACACTCCTTCCTCCCTGCTCTCCTTTGGAGATTTTTTATATATATATAAAGCATACGTATCTATAAAAAAGATATACATGTATAAAGATATAGATATATATATTTGCTTGAGGTTGTCCCACGACTCACTGACGCTCTGTTGTTGTTTTTTTGTCTATTTTATTTTGTATGGCTTTTATTATTATGTCTCATGTTCACTAATCTTCTTTTCCCCCCGGTATTTGGTCGGCTGTTAATCTGATCCAGTGTTTTTCATCTTAAACATTGTTTCATCTCTGGAAATTTGATTTGTGTCTTTTTATTTTTCCATGTCTCTCCTTAATATGCTCATATTTTCTTCTGTGTTTTTGAGCATTTGGTTTTAATAACTCTTTTTTAAAAATAAATTTATTTATTTTTGTCTGCGTTGGGTCTTCGTTGCTGCGCGTGGGCTTTCTCTAGTTGCAGCGAGTGGGGGCTACTCTTCGTTTTGGTGCACAGGCTTCTCATTGCAGTGGCTTCTCTTGCTGTGGAGCACGGGCTGTAGGCACGCGGGCTTCGGTAGTTGTGGCACGCAGGCTCAGTAGTTGTGGTGCACGGGCTTAGTTGCTCTGCGGCATGTGGGATCTTCCTGGACCGGGGCACGAACCCATGTCCCCTGCATTGGCAGGCGGACTCTCAACCACTGCGCCACCTGTAATAACTCATGTGATACCCTTGTCCACTGGCACCTTTGTTACTTCTAGGTCATGTGCAGTTGATTGATTTTCTTTTCATTATCACTCATATTTTCCTGCTTCTTCATGTGCCTGGTGGTTTTCTCTTGGATGCCAGTCATTGTGGAATTTACATTCTTGGTGCTGTGTGTGTGTGTGTGTGTGTGTGTGTGTGTGTGTGTGTGTGTGTGTGTGTGTGTGTGTGTGTGTGTGTGTGTGTGTGTGTGTGTGTGTGTGTGTGTGTAGTATGGTCTTAAGCTTTGTTCCAGGGCTCAATTAAGTTACTTGGAATAGTTTGACCCATTCGAGACTTGCCTTTAAGTGTCGTTAGAAGGAGCAGAGGAAGCCTGTAGGGCACTGTTTTCAACTTTTTTTTACTGCTCTCTCTTCCCCCAGAGCCTTTTTAGACATCTTTTTACCCTAATCACATCCGTCTGTGAAATTTTAATGCCACAACTATATTATTATCTGTTTATGTATTATACATGTTGCTGTGCTTTATAAATAAAAAAATATTTTTTTGCTCCCCTTCCTCCAGAACCGTTTTCACCCCCTTGGGGGTGATGTTGCCCTGTTGAGAATGCATGGTCTCGGACTGATTCTTTGCTACTAGTAACACATGACTCTTCCTCCTTGTATCTAATATCCTGTATTCTAAGGCAGCGAGATAAATCCAGTCCCTGTATCTCCGTCTTGCGGGAAGGAAGTCTTCCCAGATCCTGGCAGTTTCTTCAGAGTTGAACATACCCTACCATACAGCCCAGCCACTGCGCTCCAAAGTGAAATGAAAACATGTAGTTGCACCAAAACTTGAATATGAATGTTCACAGGATCTTTATTTCTAAGGGCCAAAAACTGGGAACCAACCAAATGTCCTTCAAGGGGTGAATAGATAAACAATTTTATACCCATACAGTAGGTAGTGAACAATAAAAAGGAATGAAGTATTTATACTTGCAACAATATGGATGAACTTCAAAATCATTAGGCCAAATTAGGCCAGATCAAAAAAAAACACCTTGTGATTCCATTTATATAAAAACTCAAAAAATGCAAACCAATCTGTAGCTGAAAAGATTAGTGGTTGCCTAGAGATGGAGGTGAAGGGAAGGATTGATCACAGAGGGACATGAGGAAATTTCGGTGGAAAAGGAAATGCTTTTGTTGATTGTGCGAATGGTTTCATGGGTGAACAGATGTCAGAACTCAAAAAATTATTCTAAATATGTGCAGTTTATTGTGTGCCAATTACATATGTCAGTAGAATTGTAAAAGTAAAAAGTGAGGGGTTTGGGGCTTCCCTGGTGGCACAGTGGTTGAGAGTCTGCCTGCCCATGCAGGGGACACGGGTTCGTGCCCTGGTCCGGGAAGATCCCACATGCCGCGGAGCGGCTGGGCCTGTGAGCCATGGCCGCTGGGCCTGCGCGTCCGGAGCCTGTGCTCCGCAACGGGAGAGGCCACATCAGTGAAAGGCCCGCGTACCGCAAAAAAAAAAACAAAAAAAAACCAAGGGTTTGGACTCCATTTGGGGAACCTGTATTTCTCATTAGTGACCCATATGTATAAAAATCTATAAGCGTGGTTATGGTTGCTTTTATGGTTTATGATAGTGATGAAGTTATAATAGTGATGAAGCTTAACTTGTTGGCAGCTGATGAAAACACTTTTACCTGATTCTTATAAAAGTGCTGCTGCAGACCTAACACAGTGATGGTTGAGTTTTGCTGTGATGATTGTGTGTGTTGGTGGTAAACAGACTGACCTGTTCTCAAGAACCTGTGGACTCTGGGGAAAGGGTGTGGTTCTGAACACTGGTGGAGCTGGGTCCAGAAGCTGCCTGGAGTCTGGCTATGTAGCCAAACGTTTTAGGGCAGTGCTGGCAGCTGCGTGTTTATTGTCTAATTTTCTAGAAGGTACAGGTGATAAAACAAAAATTCAAGTTTAGTAATAAATGCCTGCAGAAAAGTTTAGGTCTCATAATGAGTTTCTGCAGTTTTACGCAATGAATACACCCAGATCAAGAAACAGAACATTACCTGGTAGTGGTAATTTTCTGAAATGCAATTCTTCCTGGGCGAATTAAGGTAAAATTGAACACATGCTGAATAACCATGGCTAGACAATTTCCAGGTCTGAAGTTTCTGACGCTGGGATTGTATAACATAAACATAGGTTATATTTTGTTTAATCAAAATATTTCCTCTTGGCAGTGGACTCTCAAAAAATTGACCGAGAGGGAAAAATCCCAAATGAAACTTTAGAGAAACTGAAGAGCCTGGGGCTTTTTGGGATGCAAGTCCCAGAAGAATACGGTAAGTAAAGGAAACCACCACCCAACCAGTTTGGCTTTTAAGAAAACCCTCCGTATTTGTCCAAAAAAGGGTTCTGTTCCAGAAAGGTGGCCTTTGAAAATGCACGAAGTCCAAGGTCAGGCTGTAAAACGTCCCTTTGTGGGTTAAATCCAGGGTGGCTGGCTGGTGAGTGTGTGGCCCAAGAGGCTTTTCAGCAGGAAGAGCTATCCAGTTCCCTGCCTTCCTCCTCAGAGGTGGGGAGGGACCCTGCAGGATGTCTGTGCTCTCTGGGTCCCTTGGGTGGGGGAGGAGGGGTGGGTATCACCTCCGGCCAGCTCGGGCCGGTGCAGCGTGGTCTCCACTGTGAAGCCCTGTGGTCTCTCTGGCAGAGGAGCTGCCCCAGGCCCGCAAATGCTTTTGTGTGTAGGGAAGGCCACGCGCTGCGCGCCCAGGGGCCAGGGCCCAGCGGCCGAAGGAGTCGGTGTACGGCTGTGGGGCGCGGGCCGCCTCGGGGAGGTGGAGCCCTGGTCTCGGGAGCTTGCGAGCAGGCCCGTTGTCCTCTGGGCCGTGCTCGTTGCTGTTGGAGGTTTACAGTGGAAGGCCCTGCCTTCCCCCCAGGATCCCCGCCCGGTGGCTGTGCCCTGTTAGACTGAGCCCGTCGTGCAGCTTGTGTGTCTCCTGCCTGATATAGGGGTGGTCCTCTCAGTTCTGTGGGAGCGAGGGGACAGGCACGGAGTGTGTGAGGGAGGAGCAGGGACAAAACACAGTCCCTTGCGAGCACTGGCACGGACGCACGTCCCTGTATTTTCACTCTCGGGATCTTTTGACGAAGACGTGTGGCCTTCATCCCGCACCCCCTGCTCTCTGAGCCCTCCCGCCGAGCCCAGGCTGAGGCGGCTTCCGGCTTCATGAGCACAGGGTCAGTGGTTTGGACCCGAGAGCTGTAGGTGGTGTGTGACACCCAGGTACGTTCTCCCAGCCAGGCCGTGGGTTAGGCCTGCATGGCGAGGCCCAGACGCGGGAGCTGTCCTTGATGTTCTGCCTCTGCCGGGTTTATCTCAGTGAGACCTGTGCCCCCTGCACACCCCATCCCACAGCCAAGGGTGGGGGCCCTCGCTGCCTGTGCAGGAAGTCCCACTGGGACCTATCCTGCAGCTGCTGCAGTCTGAGACAAAATGTGAAAATATAGAACAAACGAGTTTGATGCCTGATTTCCTTAATTGAGAGGCATATTTTAATCAGGTTAAATCTTCGTTTATATATGTGTCTGTCGCAGTGTATTAAGCTGTTAAAGGACGTCTCCTACTCGTCATCCTATGAAATCCCTGTCACCGCGTTTCCAAATGTATGGAAGGAGTTCCAGTCTGTGCAGAAAACATGAAATAATTGCTGTTGCTGCTCCCTCTGGTGGCGGGATGCAGCACAGGCCTCTGGGGGGAGCTACACCTGCAGCCTCTGGGGACCGGGGACTGAGCTCTCCCCACACCTGGAGACCTGTCGGTGTCACTTGTCGGTAACTCACAGGCCCCGGGGAACTGTCTGCCGTAAGGTGGGGGCCACGTCGAATATTAGAATAGAGACCAGGTGGGGCTGAGCCACAGAGCGGCAGTTGGTGTCATGAGCTGAGAAAAATAAGTGTTTGGAGAAAACAGAGAGTGGAGGAAAGCTGGCAGACAGCCAGGTTGGTGATTATGTTTCCCCTTCAGAAGCGTTAAGAAACGGCTTCTTGACTGAGGAGAAGCAGCAGTTAAGTTTTCCTCCAGACAATTTTTGTGTGAAATTGGAATATGTCTTTTTGCATCTCTCTGTGTTTTATGCCAGCTCGTGTGTGGTGTGTGTGTGTGTGTGTGTATGTGATTGCACAAATCCATCCCTTATTCCTGTTTTATGTCCCCTTCTTGGGTGTGAAAATGCTCTTTCATGAGATGACAGTGGTCACATTTGGGACTATTTCATTGTCTTTCCTTTTTTTAAATCCTTCCTGGGGAGATTAAGGCGACAGCAACCTTATGTTCATGGCCAAAACATTTTCGGGAATTGTTCCCAGTCCTGGAGTGTTCTGAAGGCTGGTTGGAAACCGCCATCCTGGAAAAGAGGCCTTTCCACCGGCAGCCTGGTTTCCGCCCCCAGTTCCCTGGGTACCCCCCGGGTCTTTCTGGCCCCTCAGCCCCTCCCCCCCGTCAAGCAGTCTCCACCCACCTGTCATCTGTCCCCATTGATTGTCCTCCCCCCATGATTTTTCTGATACTTTCATGGGGAAAAAAATACACAGCTTTTTTTTTTTTTAACAAGCAACACTGACTTCAGTATGTGAAACAAGTAGGAGCACAAGCGTTTTGATTGAAAGCGGCATGGTGATGGGTGCCGCAGGGCCCTGGCCTTCCCTGGGTCCCCGCTGAGCGCAGGGGACGCTGCGCACCCCTGCAGAGACTCGGCCCTCCCCTTGTGTGGAAGGCGCCCCCTGCAGTTGGGCCGCACGTGACCTTAGGCCTCGGGTAGTCATTTGTAAGGTGCACACAAGGCCACCCCACCATTGCCGGAAGTTGAAGATAAAATGCAGAATACCCAAGTTCAGCGGAGCCTGCGTTTTTAGTGTTTTCTCTTTTTGCTCCTAGAACACTGACTCCTTCCGAGGGTGACTTTGCCCCCCGACCCTGGGTGGGCATTTGGCAACATCTAGAGACATTTCTGTTGTCAGAACTGTGGAGGAGGGGGAACTTCTAGTGGGCAGAGGTCAAGGATGCCACCCCACGTCCTACAGCACACGGGGCACCCCTGCGACAGAAGGACCCAACCCCGGATTCCAGTATCCCAGGCAGAGAGACCTTTCCTGGAGGCCACGAGATGCTGGGGGTGGGTTTCAGAATGGGGTTCATGTTTGTGAAGCCCAAGATCTGTGATAGGAAGTATTCACAGCATTTCAAGTAACTTTATGTGTGTTTAGGTGTTTATATGTTTTTGTATTAAATATTACATTTTTATATTAAAATATACACCTGTATATGCTTACATGCCTAGAAGAAGTCTGAGAGGATGTGCACAAAAATGCTCTTTCTGAGTGACAAGTTCATGGGTAATTTCTGTTTCCTTTGTACCATTCTGTGTTGTGATTTTTAAAAATTGGGGAGCTGACTTTATAAAGCCACTTGCCTTTCCTGGGAGGAATTTGGGGCTGGAGCGTAAGTGAAGCTGGCCTGTTTCTGCCCTAGGTGGCCTGGGCCTCTCCAACACCATGTACGCGCGGCTGGGGGAGATCATCAGCCTGGATTGCTCCATCGCCGTGACGCTGGCAGCACACCAGGCCATCGGCCTCAAGGTCAGGGGTCTGGGTTTCCGCAGTGGCGAGGGGGCAGCCGGCTCAGCGTCTCGGAGGAAGGCCCGCTGTCCTGCAGCCTCACTGTCCTGCAGCCTCGCTGTACCGTGCTCAGTGCCCTTCGGTGGCCCTGTCCTTCCTTTTGAAACCTCCTCCTGCCCCATCGCCTCTGACCCATCCTTCCAGGCCCAGGCCAGATGCCACTGCCTCCATGGAGCCTGCCTTCACCACAGGCTGGAGGTGACCCCACCTCTTGATTGGCTCCCTCGGGGCCTGAGCGTGTCCCCCCTGCTGTTGGCACCTGTCCTCCTATTCCGCTGCTTGGAGTCTTTCAGGGCAGGTCCAGGGGCCCACAGCTCATTCCTTGGGTGGTTCTTGTTCAGTGTAGAAACCGAGGGGGCTGAGTGCACAGCAAGCTTGGTGCCCGGGCGTGGCGCTGCCCAAGCACCAGCTGTGGCCCCAGCCACCCGGCTCTGGCCACCCTGCCGGGAAGTGGAGGAACTGCCGGAAAGACTGAGGCCCTTCCTGGAGCTGTGCCAGGCCACCCTGGACTGTGCGCTTGGGGGTCTCCCTGGCAGCCCAGCTCCCCACACCCTCCAACAGCTCCCCATTTTTTACTGCGGCTGCCAGCTCTTGCGTGAAGGAAGCGTGTTCCAGAGGGGCTGTGTTCTGCAAGCACGTTTCACACACTTCTCTCTTGCCACCGCTGAAAGCAGCCCGTGTGTGTTGCCAGGGCATCATCTTGGCCGGCAGCGAGGAGCAGAAGGCCAGGTACCTGCCCAAGCTGGCTTCCGGGGAGCACGTGGCCGCCTTCTGCCTGACGGAGCCAGCCAGGTCAGCCCTGCGCGTCACTCACAGCTTCAGGGTCCAGGGGCTTTTCTTTTTACTGAAGCGGGGTGGCTGGCTTCTTCCCTCCCTGAAGACTTCCCGGGAGTTGAGTCCACAGCTTTTCTCACCCATTCTCTTCATGCTCTCTTATCTCTACCTTACTTCTCTTTCCTGGTGACCTTTACAAATGAGATAACATGGCTGGCAGCACCTGTAATTTCTTTGTGCTTTGCAACCCTCCTTATATACAGTAATGCATTCAGGCTTCACAGCGACTTTCAGAGTATAAAGGGCGGGTGGTATTGTGCCCACTTTACAGGCTGTGAACTGAGGTTCAGTGAGATGGGGTGATGAGCCCCGAGTCTCATAGCCGCCATCAGGGCAAGTCCGTTATCCAGCCCCTTTCCATCCTGCTTCCCCACCTGGGGACCTGGGTCCCCTGCGCTCGCCTCGCGGGAGCTTAGAGCCCACGTGAGCCGGCATTTCCGTGTTTAGACCTCCCAAACGTCGTCGCTGCCGCCTTCTCACCCGATGTGACAGAGCGGGGTTGGCCAAACCCACCTCGCCACCTGTTTTCATAGGTGAAGTTTTACTGGAACATGCCTGTCTGTCTACAGATTGTCTGTGGCTGCAAAGCTGAATATGTCTATTAGCTGGCCCTTTGTTTTCCGTGGGGTCTTGTCTCCAGCATTACCCCTCAACCGCGTATTTCTTTCGCCGCAGTGGGAGCGATGCTGCCTCCATCCGGACCAGGGCCACATTAAGTGAAGATAAGAAACACTACGTCCTCAATGGCTCCAAGGTACAGCTGCGTGGCCTCCGTGGCCGCGTCAGGGTCTCCGTCCTGACCTTCACCACCACGCACTGACCACTTCCCATGCTCCAGGGATCATAAAGGGCAGGCACATCACCCCTTAACCGTCATCCTCGGGTGATGTGCCTCCTTTTTGGAAGAAGAAACGGTGGCTCAGAGAGGTTACATGACCCGCCACCATACCGTCCGCTTAGTGGCAGGATGGGAACCAAGGTGTCCTGGCTCCTGAGCCCGCAGGCCTCCGTAGTGCTGCCCACCTCCCTGAGCTGCTCTCGTGTGTCCATTCTTTTAACTTTTTATTACACGGATTTTGAAACACAAAAGTTTAGTGTCGTGAACGTCCACCCCCGTCTCCCGGCTTCAGTGCTTCCTCCGTCACGCTGCAGTCCTGGATGGCAGCCGTGACAAGCTCAGTGCATCTCTGCAGGACGGGCCTGAGAAAGTCACGGCGTACACTTAAACCTTGATCATTTCTTACTATCTGCTTAACGTTCAAACTTCCCTGATTGTCTCATACTTATTTTTTACAAACAAGTTGCTTGAATTAAGATCCAAATAAGTTCTACATGGAGCAGTTTGTTGAGAAGTCTGTTCCCCCTCCCCCTCCCTGTCCCCTCTCCTTCTCCCCTCCCCCTCCCTGTCCCCTCTCCTTCTCCCCTCCTCCCTCCTCTTCCCCCTCCTCTCCCCTCTCCTCCCCCCTCCTCTCCCCTCTCCTCCCCCTCCTCTCCCCCTCCCCTCCCCCTCCCCTCCCCTCCTCCCTCCTCTTCCCCCTCCTCTCCCCTCTCCTCCCCCCTCCTCTCCCCCTCTCCTCCCCCTCCTCTCCCCCTCCCCTCCCCTCCTCCCCTCCTCTCCCCCTCCCCTCCTCCCCTCCTCTCCCCCTCCCCTCCCCCCTCCCCTCCTCCTCTCCTCCCCTCCCCCCCTCCCCTCCCCCTCCCCTCCTCCCTCCTCTCCCCCTCTCCTCCCCCCTCCTCTCCCCCTCTCCTCCCCTCCTCCCCTCCTCTCCCCCTCCCCTCCCCTCCTCCCCTCCCCCCTCCCCTCCTCCCCTCCTCCCCTCCCCCCTCCCCTCCTCCCCTCCTCCCCTCCCCCCTCCCCTCCTCCCCTCCCCTCCTCCTCTCCTCCCCTCCCCTCCCCTCCCATCCCCCATCCTCCTCTCTCCCCTCCTTCTCCCCCTCTCCTCCCCCTCCCGCTTTCCCTCACTCCTTTCTGCCTCCCTCCCACCCCCAGCTGTTTCATGCTGAGCCAGAGCTGCGTGACACACGCACTGACACACGTGCAGGGCCACCTGTGTCTGCTGGGGAAATCCATGCCCTGGGGATGCTGGGTTGAGCCCGTTCTGGCCTGAGCTGTGATGGGCAGCTGGTGCTGAGGGTGGCCAGTTTGTAGTAGTTTGGTTTTCTCTGGAGCCCTTTTGCTTTCTTTCCTCAGGTCTGGATCACCAATGGAGGACTAGCCAGTGTTTTTACTGTGTTTGCAAAGACAGAGGTTGTTGATTCTAATGGCTCAGTAAAGGACAAGGTCACAGCGTTCATAGTAGAGAGAGACTTTGGTGGAATCACCAGCGGGAAACCTGAGGATAAGTTAGGCATCCGAGGCTCCAACAGTGAGTGGCACGTGCATGCATGTGTGTGTATGAGAGAGAAAGAGACAAGGTGAGATTTTATCTTGATAAAAAGGTATCAAACATCAAGATAACATGAGACTTAAGTAGTTTTGTTTCCACCTGAGCATTTGGCAAAATCTCTCCACACATCGGGCAATGATGACTTCAAGGTGAGGTTGTCGCCACCTTGTGGCGCTCAGCCTTGGAGGGAGGTGGTGCTGGGGGTCCTGGGTCAGTGTTGCAGTACAGCAGACCCCCATCTTTCCAGCCTGGGACTCCTCCTTCCTCCCTTCTCCCTCCTCCCCACCTAAGCCCAGTCGGCACTCAGCTCACTCGAGGCTGGTATCCTGTAAGTGGCCCTCGGCCCACCTGGAGCTGCCCTGTGGTCCTCACGAGGCTCAGCCTCTTGGGTCCCTTAGCTCGGACTGTGGAGGGTCTGAATGAATGAGCGAGTGAGTGAATGAACCGCGTCCCTCGAGTGGGGGTCGGGGGTAGAGCGCTTCGTCCCCCTCAGCTGAGGTCCTGGATGTCATGTGTTCCAGCCTGTGAGGTCCACTTTGAGAACACCAGGGTGCCCGTGGAAAACGTCCTCGGAGAAGTTGGAGGCGGCTTTAAGGTGCGTTGCCCTGCGTGTGCTGACCTTTGTTGCAGTCTCGTGTGCGTTGGCCCAGCTTCCCGTCACCTCCCTGCTGGCAGTGCACTGGGCTGGGCTGGCCGGGTGGCCATGCATGGCTCTCTGCATGGAGGTCAGCAGAGCGGAGAGAAGTCAGCCTTGGGAGGCAGGGGTGCAGCAGCGCTCAGTCTCACCCTCCCTCACGTAGGGGTAGAGTCCTCCCCCAGCCAGTGGAGAGAGCAGCCCAGTGGCCCTGCAAAGCTCAGGACGCACAGCCCTGGGTCCTCAGTGCTTACCCTGATTTTTTTTTCTTAGAGTAAGAATATATTTAATAACAGGTAATTCACATGACAAAATTTACCATTTTCAAATGAATGCTTTGTTGGTTTTTAGTATATTCACTGTGCTTGTGCAACCATCTCCATGGTCTAATTCTAGAACATTGCCATCACCCCAGCAAGACACCCCATACTTTCTCATTTCCCTCTCCCAGAGCTCGGCCGTCGCTGTTTCACTTTCTGCTTCTGTGGATCTGCCTGTTTTGTTTGTTTGTTTATAAATGTATTTTATTTTTGTTTTTGGCTGCATTGCGTCTTTGTTGCTGTGTGCGGGCTTTCTCTAGTTGCGGTGAGCGGGGGCTACTCTTCGTTGTGGTGCGAGGGCTTCTCATTGCGGTGGCTTCTCGTTGTGGAGCACAGGCTCTAGGCGTGCAGGTTTCAGTAGTTGTGGCACGTAGGTTCAGTAGTTGTGGCTCGTGGGCTCTAGAGCACAGGTTCAGTAATTGTGGCGCATAGGCTTCGTTGCTCCACAGCATGTGGGATCTTCCCGGACCAGGGCTTGAACCTGTGTCCCCTGCACTGACGGGCGGATTTTTTTTTTTTCTTTTTTTGCGGTACACGGGCCTCTCACTGTTGTGGGCTCTCCCGTTGCGAAGCACAGGCTCCGGACGCGCAGGCTCAGCAGACGTGGCTCACGGGCCCAGCCACTCTGCGGCATGTGGGATCTTCCCAGACCAGGGCACGAACCCGTGTCCCCTGCATGGGCAGGCAGACTCTCAACCACTGCACCACCAGGGAAGCCCCATCTGCCTATTTTGAACGTTTCATTTAGATGGAATCCATGTGTGGTCCTTCCTGTATGGCTTCTTTCACGCTGCATAATGTTTTCAAGGTTTATCCAAGTCTAGCAGCTGTCACTCCTTCTTATAGCTGAGTAACGTTCCATCATGTGCATGGACCATGTTTTGTCCATCTGTCATCAGCTGATGGACATTTGGGTTGTTTCAATTTTTGGCCATTTGAATAATGCTGCTGTGAACAGTCATGCACGTTTTTGTGTGAATGTTGTTTTCCATTCTGTTGGGCGCACACCTGGAAGAAATGGAGGGTCAAATGGTGACTCTATGTTTAGCTTTTTGGGGAACCGCCAAACTCTTCCACAACAGCTGCACTGTCTCACATTCGCAGCAGCAGTGCCTTAGGGTTCCAGTTGCTCCACATCCTTGCCAATATGTGTGATCGTCCATTTTTAAAATTACAGCCATCCTCGTGGGCGTGAAGTGTATCTCGTTGTGGTTTGATTTGCATTTCCCTGATGATTAGTCGTGTTGAGCATCTTTTTATGTGCTTATTGGCTATTTATCCCCTTTGTTTATTTTATTTTATTGGGTTGGCCAAAAAGTTCGTTCGATGTTTTCCATAAGATGGCTCTAGTAGCATTTAGTTGTCTTTAATTTCATTCGAAACAATTTTGCTAGATCGTATTTTGACAGCTGTCATATCAGCATGCATTTTTTAAAAAAACATCAAAATTGGTGAATTTTTGTGTAGCCATTTTAATATTGAAGGTGGAAGAAAAAAAAGCAACATTTTGGGCATATTATGCTTCATTATTTCAGGAAAAGTAAAAACGCAACTGAAACGCAAAAAAATATTTGTGCAGTGTATGGAGAAGGTGCTGTGACCGATCAAACATGTCAAAAGTGTTTTGTGAAGTTTGTGCTGGAGATTTCTTGCTGGACGATGCTCCACGGTCGGGTAGACCAGTTGAAGTTGATAGATATCAATCGAGACATTAATTGAGAACAGTCAACGTTATACCATGAGAGAGATAGCCGACATACTCAAAATATCCAGATCAAATGTTGAAAATCATTGGCACCAGCTTGGTTATCTTAATCACTTTGATGTTTGGGGTCCATATAAGTTAAGTGAAAAAAACCTTCTTGGCCATATTTCCACATGGATTCTCTACTGGAATGTAATGAAACATTCCATTTTCAAAACAAATTGTGACCGGCAATGAAAAGTGGATACTGTACAATAATGTGGAATGGAAGAGATTGTGGGGCAAGCAAAATGGACCACCACCAACCACACCAAAGGCTGGTCTTCATCCAAAGAAGGTGATGTTGTATATATTGGTGGGATTGGAAGGGAGTCCTCTATTATGAGCTCCTTCTGGAAAACCAAATGATTAAATCCAACAAGTACTGTTCCCAGTGAGACCAACTGAAAGCAGCACTTGAAGAAAAGCATCCGGAATTAATCAACAGAAAATGCATGATCTTCCATCAGAATAATGGAAGACCACATGTTTCTTTGATGACCGGGCAAAAACTGTTACAGCTTGGCTGGGAAGTTCTGATTCATCCACCATATTCACCAGGCTTCAGATTTCCATTTATTTTGGTCTTTACAAAATTCTCTTAATGGGAAAAATTTCAATTCCCTGGAATACTGTAAAAGGTACCTGGAACAATTCTTTGCTCAAAAAGATAAAAAGTTTTGCGAAGATGGAATTATGAAGTTGCCTGAAAAATGGTGGAGGTAGTGGAACAAAACTGTGAATATGTTGTTCAATAAAGCTCTTGATGAAAATGAAAAATGTGTCTTTTATTATTACTTAAAAACTGAAGTCAGTTTTTGGCCAACCCAATATTTTATTGAAGTATAGTTAATTTACAGTGTTGTGCCATTGTCTGCTGTACAGCAAAGTAACTGTTATACACATACAGACATTCTTTTTTTTTAATACTCTTTTTCATTATGGTTTGTCACAGGATACTGAATATAGTTCCCTGTGCTATACAGTAAGACCTTGTTATTTATCCATTCTGTATATAATAGTTTACATTTGCTAGTCCCACACTCCCAATCCTTTTCTCCATCTCCCCTCTCCCCCTTGGCAACCACAAGTCTGTTCTCTATGTCTGTGAGTCTGTTTCCGTTTTGTAGATACGTTCATTTGTGCCATATTTTACATTACACATATAAGTGATATCAGATGGTATTTGTCTTTCTCTTTCTGACTTACTTCAGATAATACGTCTTTCTGACTTACTTTATGATAATCTCTAGTTGCACCCATGTTGCTGCAAATGGCATTATTTCATTCTTTTTTATAGCTGAGTAATATTCCATTGTATATATGTACCACATCTTCTTTATCCATTCATCTGTCAGTGGACATTAAGGTTGTTTCCATGGGCTGTTTATCTCCTTTGAAGAAACATTTTTCCAAATCTCTGCCCGTCTTTAAATTGGGCTATTTGTCTTTATATTGCTGCTCTGCCCTAATTTACTGGGTGGCCTGGGTAAGTGTCTTCACAGTGGGAAGCTGCCCCACCTTGGCTGTGAACAGGGATCAAAGCAGGACCTCCCTGGCCTCCTGAGCATTACAAGAATCACCCAAGGACCGTCAGCCAGGGCTCCAGCCACTGCTGCCTGGGAAGTGTGGAGCAGAGGGTAGGGGAGGTGGAGGGCACACAATGGGCGTCTGTGTGCAGATGTCACACACAGATGAGGGAACACGTGAGTCCCCTGAAGCCCGTCCCTGGGGAGTTGCCATCCACTGTTCACACTTTTTTGTTTACCTATTTTATTATTATTTTATGTTTTTGAATTTTATTTTTTTATACACCAGGTTCTTATTAGCCCTTTTTAGTAGTATATATTAGTATATATGTCAATCCCAATCTCCCAGTTCATCACACCACCACCTCCCACCCCCTGGCGCTTTCCCTGGTGTCTTTACGTTTGTTCTCTACATCTGTGTCTCAGTTACTGTCCTGCAAACCAGTTCATCTGTACCATTTTTCTAGGTTCCATATATATGCGTTAATACACGATATTTCTTTTCTCTTTCTGACTTACTTCATTCTGTATGACAGTCTCTAGATCCGTCCACATCTCTACAAATGACCCAGTTTCATTCCTTTTTATGGCTGAGTAATATTCCATTGTATATATGTACCACATCTTCTTTATCCATTCGTCTGTCGACGGGCATTTAGGTTGCTTCCATGTCCTGGCTATTGTAAATAGTGCTGCAATGAATATTGGGGTGCATGTGTCTTTTTGAATTATGGTTTTCTCTGGGTATATGCCCAGTAGTGGGATTGCTGGGTCATATGATAATTCTATATTTAGTTTTTTAAGGAACCTCCATACTGTTCTCCATAGTGGCTATATCAATTTACATTCCCACCAACAGTGCAAGAGGGTTCCCTTTTCTCCACACTCTCTCCAGCATTTGTTGTTTGTAGATTTTCTGAAGATGCCCATTCTAACTAGTGTGAGGTGATACCTCATTGTAGTTTTGATTTGCATTTCTCTAATAATTAGTGATGTTGAGCAGCTTTTCATATGTTTCTTGGCCATCTGTATCTCTCCTTCAGAGAAATGTCTATTTAGGTCTTCTGCCCACTTTTGGATTGGGTTGTTTTTTTAATATTGAGCTGAATGAGCTGTTTATATATTTTGGAGATTAATCCTTTGTCCGTTGATTCGTTTGCAAATATTTTCTCCCATTCTGAGGGTTGTCTTTTCGTCTTGTTTCTAGTTTGCTTTGCTTTGCAAAAGCTTTGAATTTTCATTAGGTCCCATTTGTTTTTGTTTTTATTTCCATTACTCTAGGAGGTTGATCAAAAAAGATATCGCTGTGATTTATGTCAGAGTGTTCTTCCTGTGTTTTCCTCTAAGAGTTTTATAGTGTCTGGTCTTACATTTAGGTCTCTAATCCATTTTGAGTTTATTTTTGTGTATGGTATTAGGGAGTGTTCTAATTTCATTCTTTTACATGTAGCTGTGTAGTTTTCCCAGCACCACTTGTTGAAGAGACTGTCTTTTCTCCATTGTATATCCTTGCCTCCTTTGTCATAGATTAGTTGACGATAGGTGTGTGGGTTTATCGCTTGGCTTTCTATCCTGTTCCATTGGTCTATATTTCTGTTTTTGTGCCAGTACCATACTGTCTTGATTACTGTTGCTTTGTAGTATAGTCTGAAGTCAGGGAGTCTGATTCTTCCAGCTCCATTTTTTTCCCTCAAGACTGCTTCAGCTATTCAGGGTCTTTTGTGTCTCCATACAAATTTTAAGAGTTTTTTTTTGTTCTAGTTCTGTAAAAAATGCCATTGGTAATTTGATAGGGATTGCATTGAATCTGTAGATTGCTTTGAGTAGTATAGTCATTTTCACAATATTGATTCTTCCAATCCAAGAACACTGTATATCTCTCTGTTTGTATCATCTTTAATTCTTTCATCAGTGTCTTATAGTTTTCTGCATACAGGTCTTTTCTCTCTGTAGGTAGGTTTATTCCTAGGTATTTTATTCTTTTTGTTGCAATGGTAAGTGGGAGTGTTCCTCAATTTCTCTTTTAGATTTTTCATCATTAGTGTATAGGAATGCAAGAGATTTCTGTGCATTAATTTTGTATCGTGCAACTTTACCAAATTCATTGATTAGCTCTAGTAGTTTTCTGGTGGCATCTTTAGGATTCTATATGTATAGTATCATGTCATCTGCAAACAGTGACAGTTTTACTTCTTCTTTTCCAATTTGTATTCCTTTTATTTCTTTTTCTTGTCTGATTGCCATGGCTAGGACTTCCAAAGCTATGTTGAATAATAGTGGTGAGAGTGGACATCCTTGTCTTGCTCCTGATCTTAGAGGAAATGCTTTCAGTTTTTCACCATGGAGAATGATGTTTGCTGTGGGTTTATTGTATATGGCCTTTATTATGTTGATGTAGGTTCCCTCTATGCCCACTTTCTGGAGAGTTTTTATCAGAAATGGGTGTCGGATTTTGTCAAAAGCTTTTTCTGCATCTATTGAGATATGATCGTATGGTTTTTCTTTTTCAGTTTGTTAATATGGTGTATCACATTGATTGATTTGCCTATATTAAAGAATCCTTCCATGCCTGGGATAAATCCCACTTGATCATGTTGTATGATCCTTTTAATGTGTTGTTGGATTCTGTTTGCTAGTATTTTGTTGAGGATTTTTGCATCTGTATTCATCAGTGATACTGAACTGTTCTTTTCTTTTTTTGTAGTATCTTTGTCTGGTTTTGGTATCAGGGTGGCCTCATAGAATGAGTTCGGCAGTGTTCCTTCCCCTGAAAATTTCTGAAGAGTTTCAGAAGGTTGGGTGTTAGCTCTTGTCTAAATGTTTGATAGAATTCACCTCTGATGCCATCTGGTTCTGGATTTTTGTTTGTTGGAAGATTTTTAATCACAGTTTCAATTTCATTACTTGTGATTGGTCTGTTCATATTTTCTATTTCTTCCTGGTTCAGTCTTGGAAGGTTATACCTTTCTAAGAATTTGTCCATTTCTTCCAGGTTGTCCATTTTATTGGCATAGAGTTGCTTGTAGTAGGCTCTTAGGTTGCTTTGTATTTCTGCAGTGTCTGTTGTAACTTCTCCTTTTTCATTTCTCATTTTATTGATTTGAGTCCTCTCCCTCTTTTTCTTGATGAGTGTGGCTAAAGGTTTATCAGTTTTGTTTATCTTCTCAAAGAACCAGCTGTTACTTTTATTAATCTTTCCAATTGTTTTCTTTGTTTTTATTTCATTTATTTCTGCTCTGATCTTGATGATTTCTTTCCTTCTACTAACTTTGGGTTTTGTTTGCTCTTCTTTCTCTAGTTCCTTTAGGTGTAAGGTTAGATTGTTTATTTGAGATGTTTGTTGTTTCTTGAGGTAGGATTTTATTGCTATAAACTTTCTTCTTAGAACTGCTTTTGCTGCATCCCATAGGTTTTGGATTGTCGTGTTTTCATTGTCATTTGTCTCTAGGTTTTTTTTTTTTTTTTTTTTTGCATTACGCAGGCCTCTCACTGTTGTGGCCTCTCCCGCTGCGGAGCACAGGCTCCGGCCACGCAGGCTCAGCGGCCATGGCTCACGGGCCCAACCGCTCCGCGGCATGTGGGATCTTCCCGGACCAGGGCACGAACCCGTGTCCCCCTGCATCGGCAGGCAGACTCTCAACCACTGTGACACCAGGGAAGCCCTCTAGGTATTTTTGATTTCCTCTTTGATTTCTTCAGTGATCTCTTGGTTATTTAGTAACATATTGTTTAGCCTCCACGTGTTTGTGTGTTTTACGTTTTTCTCCGTGTAATTTATTTCTAATGTCATAGCGTTGTGGTCAGAGAACATGCTTGATATGATTTCAATTTTCTTAAATTTACTGAGGCTTGATTTGTGACCCAAGATGTGATCTATCCTGGAGAATGTTCTGTGTGCACTTGAGAAGAAAGTGTAATCTGCCGTTTTTGAATGGAATGTCCTATAAATATCAATTAAATCTCTCTGGTCTGTTGTGTCACTTAAAGCTTGTGTTTCCGTATTTTCTGTCTGGATGATCTGTCCACTGGTGTAAGTGAGGTGTTAAAGTCCCCCACTATTGTGTTACTGTCAATTTCCTCTTTTATAGTTGTTAGCAGTTGCCTTATGTATTGAGGTGCTCCTATGTTGGGTGCGTATATATTTACAACTGTTATATCTTCTTCTTGGATTGATCCCTTGATCATTATATAGTGTCCTTCCTTTTCTCTTCTAACGTTCTTTATTCTAAAGTCTATTTTATCTGATACAAGTATTGCTACTCCAGCTTTCTTTTGATTTCCATTTGCATGGAATATCCTTTTCCATCCCCTCACTTTCAGTCTGTATGTGTCCCTAGGTCTGAAGTGGGTCTCTTGTAGACAGCATATATATGGGTCTTGTTTTTGTATCCATTCAGCGAGGCTGTGTCTTTTGGTTGGAGCATTTAATCCATTCACGTTTAAGGTAATTATTGATATATATGTTCCCATTACCATTTTCTTAATTGTTATGGTTTTTTGGGTTTTTTTTTTTATCACGGTGCATGGGCCTCTCACTGTCGCGGCCTCTCCCATTGTGGAGCGCAGGCTTCAGATGCACAGGCTCAGTAATTGTGGCTCACGGGCCTAACTGCTCCGCGGCATGTGTGATCCTCCTGGACCGGGGCACGAACCCGTGTCCCCCACATTGGCAGGCGGATTCTTAACCACTGCGGCACCAGGGAAGCCCTGGGTTTGTTTTTGTAGGTCCTTTTCTTCTCTTGTGTTTCCCACTTAGAGAAGTTCCTTTAGCATTTGTTGTAGAGTTGGTTTGGTGGTGCTGAATTCTCTGAGCTTTGCTTGTCTGTAAAGCTTTAGATTTCTCCCTCGAATCTGAATGAGATCCTTGCTGGGTAGAGTAATCTTGTTGTAGGTTCTTCCCTTTCATCACTTTAAATATGTCATGCCCACTCCCTTCTGGCTTGTACAGTTTCTGCTGAGAAATCAGCTGTTAACCTTATGGGAGTTCCCTTGTATGTTATTTGTCATTTTTCCCTTGCTGCTTTCAATAATCTTTCTTTGTCTTTAATTTTTGCCAATTTGATTACTATGTGTCTCGGCATGTTTCTCCTTGGGTTTATCTTGTATGCGACTCTCTGAGCTTCCTGGACTTGGGTGCCTATTTCCTTTCCCATGTTAGGGAAGTTTTCGACTATAATGTCTTCAAATATTTTCTCGGGTCCTTTCTCCCTCACTTCTTCTTCTGGGACCCCTAGAATGTGAATGTTGTTGCGTTTAATGTTGTCCCAGAGGTCTCTTAGGCTGTCTTCGTTTCTTTTCATCCTTTTTTTTTTATTCTGTTCTGCAGCAGTCAATTCCACCATTCTGTCTTCCAGGTCGCTTATCCGTTCTTCTGCCTCAGTTATTCTGCTATTGATTCCTTCTAGTGTATATTTCATTTCAGTTACTGTATTGTTCATCTCTGTTTGTTCTTTAATTCTTCTAGATCTTTGTTAAACGTTTCTTATATCTTCTCGATCTTTGCCTCCATTCTCTTTCCGAGGTACTGAATCATCTTCACTATCATTATTCTGCAGTCTTTTTCTGGAAGGTTGCCTATCTCCACTTCATTTAGTTGTTTTTCTGGGGTTTTACCTTGTTCCTTCATCTGGTACATAGCCCTGTGCCTTTTCATCTTGTCTGTCTTTCTGTGAATGTGGTTTTTGTTCCACAGGCTGCAGGATTGCAGTTCTTCTTGCTTCTGCTGTCTCCACTGTTCACACTTTTGGTGCTTGTCTTTCTAGATCTTTTTAAATAGCTTACATCACTGAAATATTTCTGCGTGTGTGTGTGTGTGTGTGTGTGTAAGAGGTGATAGCTGGTATTTTTCACTTATCAACAAGCCCTCATAGTCTTTTCATGCTAGGGAATTTGATTTGCTGAGGTTCAGAACCACACAGCATTTCCTCATGTGGTGACGCCACATTCACTGTCCCTGGGTCTCCAGGATCGAGCATTTAGCGCAGTTTCCCTTCTTCCCCACTCGGGACTGCACTGCATGGCATGTATCCTTATACATAACTTGCACACTTCTCTCATCACCTCCTGAGTTAAAATACCAGTCAAGTTTCTGGGTCAGAGGACGTGGTCATTTTTAAGTTCTTGGTCCATGTTGCCATGTTGCCTGCTGGACGGTTGGACCGTGTGTAAGGTCTTTCCAACTCTGCATTAAAAATTTTTTTTCCATTGTGTTAGGTGAGAAGTGATGGTTTTAGTATGCAAAAGAAAAACAGATTTCTAAAGCCCTATCTTGTGATGAGTGGGATTGCCTGCCAGTCAGCCTCAGCACTGAAAAGCGCGACACGCTAGGGTGATCCCAGCGATGGCGGGTAGGATGACCACAGGCCCGGGGAGTGCCGATGCCGCGTGCGGTCAAGTAGGAGGTTCATCGGGGCGCAGAGGCAGTCAGCGACGGGGGCTGCGGGGACGGCCGTGTCTCGTACCTGGAGTGTAGTTGTGGGAGGGGACTGCTCTGCGGTAGGAAGGTGACCACGCAGCAGTATCAGGCCTGGGTGGGAGGGAACGCCTAGGCTCACGAGCCCTTTCAGGTAAGGCTGAGCTGGCCAGGCCTTCCATCCTCCTGGGGACTGGGGCCTGGTGTCCAGTCCTCTCCTCCTCTTGTTCTTGTGGTAAGTGAAGCTGAGAATCAACCACGAAGGGGCTGTGACGTAAGTTTGTTCATGCAGCTGTGAGGCGGCCTTTAAGAACCAGTCTGGGAGAAGGGACCAAGGGTGGGGGTTCAGTTCCTGCTTGCAGTCCTGGCAGGTCAAGCAGGACCGGTGTCCCCCTCCTCGTCCCCCCTCCATGTCCTGAGACACAGGGAGTCTGACATTACAGGTCACAGGCCCGAGCGGAGGCACAACAGGTCACACTGCACTGTGACCTCGCCGAGCCCCAGCTTCTGGCCGTGCCCACCGAGTTGCCCACCCGCCTCGGACTCGCCTGTCAGGACCAGTGCTGCCTGCCCAGTGGCTGGAGCAGGTGTTTCCAGTCTCCCCAGCCCCACAGGATCTGTTTTGAGAGTCTCCATTCAGGTTATTTAGCAAGTAGTCATAAATTCAAATTCAGAGGCACGTTTGGTTAATCCCAGTCACGCAGGCGAGCACTCAGTACAAGCAGTGCCACGTGTGAAGCTGAGCCCCAGGCTGCCTGCTGCCCCCAGGCCCCAGCCCTGCCTTGACGCCTCCTCCTTGGGCCTCACAGGCTTGAGCAGAGGTGGGCAGGTGACAGCGTCCTCTAGGAGCCTGTGCTGGTGGCCACACGTCCACCGTGTGCCTGGGATGCCCCTCCTCCCCTGCTGCCAGGGTGGCTATGGTCTCTAGGTCCCTAGGTCTGTAAGGGGGTGCCTCCCCAAACCCGGGTAGTCTGGTACTTGGGAAGCAGTGTGTGTGCTTGCCGTCGGCTTTAGGGAGAAAGTTGGGGTTGGAAGAGGGGCGTGAGGCTGACAAAACTCCTTAGCTAGGGTCATTACTGTAGGCACTGCGGGGGGAGGAGCGCGTCACGTCTGTGAAAGGGACTGGCTCAGTGCAGGGTGCACGGGCGTGCATGTCAGGCAGCTGCGTGCTCTGTCTGTGACTGGCTCACCACTTGGAACCTCTGGCTCTTCATCTGTGAAAGGAGGACCCTGACGCTGAAGCGTTGCTGGGAAAGTGAGGAGTTGGCAGTGGGTACCCAGCCCGTCTTAGTTTCTGCTCTCTTCCCCTGAGGCTGAGGGAAGTGGCCACTTCCTTTAGAATAAGGGTGTCCCATTTCTTTTTTTGGGGGGGGGTGCCTTCAGGGATGTTTGTGAGAGCATCTCAGTGACAGATTGCCTGGTTCTGAGGCGTTGGGACTGTTCTCTCCCGGCCCGGGGAGGGTTGGCAGGATGGTTAACTCCATCTGGATGCTGCCTGTTGTCTTCCGGAAAGCTTTTGGTAAGAGCAGATGAGCACTGTTGCGGTCTGTCCCCTTCAGCCCTCTGGGGCCCTCAGCTTTCCCAGCTGGACCCGCGCTGAGCCCTCCTCTCTCTGCAGGTGGCCATGAACATCCTCAACAGCGGGCGGTTCAGCATGGGCAGTGCCGTGGCTGGGATGCTCAAGAAACTGATTGGTACGTAAGTCAGGGACAGCAGCCCTTTGCGGCAGACTTGCCCCTGGTGCCCCTGCCTGCTCCGGCCCAGGGGCTCTGCCACGTCCCTGGGCGGGCGGGCCAGCGCTGAGCCAGGCCGCTGACAGCCAGTCCTGTCCAAGTCTAGGATCAGGGCTTCAAGTTAGACTGAAGGGTGCACTGAGGCTGCCCCTGAAGGGCTAGTGTTGAGGTTTCAACACGCACAGGATGGGGGAGGCGGGGGACCTTCTGGTGGAGGTAGAGAGGGGTGGCTGCTCTGCCTGCTGAGTGAACACCTGAATGTGGGCTGGACACCGAAAAGCCTGAGCACTGGTTGTCTGTGGATGACTCTGCACAGTGGGTGAGCCGCGGGGTCAGCTTGGGGACCCTGGTCCCTCAGCCTTTGGATTGTCCCTTTCCTCTTTTATGGGCACTGAACCCTAGACTTCCCTTTGCCAGTGAAGTTAAAACAGCCTGATAGGGGTTTTGGGGGGCACGGAACGTCACTGCCATCTTTGCTTTGTGCGAGGGACCACAGGGACATGCAGGGCCCTGGCTGTGGTGCGGGTGTACCCGGGGCCAGCTCCCCACTGGGTGCTCAGGAAGCTGCTCAGAGTTCAGGGCAGAGTTCGTTTATAGACAAAGGGACGGACGCTCAGAGCGGGGGAGTGATTTGCCCGAGACCACACTCCCCGATCAGACTGCGAGCTCAGGGCTTGTCTCCCTCTGCTAAGCTTCCCCCAAGGCCCTGAGCCCATCTGGACTGTGCTTCCTTGTCTGGAAAACTCAATGCAAGGGCTTCACTCTCGTGGTCAGTCTGTCCCCAGAGAATGTAGAGCCCCTGAGATCGCAAGGCCCAGAAATGGGGGAATGTGGGAGCCTGTCCACCCTGGGTGTCTACCGTGCGAGCCCACTGTGAGAGTGGGTTACGCGTGAATGTCCGTGGGGAGTGTTGGGAGAGTGCTGGCCGCAGGGAGGGGGTCCGCTGTGGGCACGTGCGCGCCTGCAGGGCTGGCGCGGAAGCCACAGGCCACCCTCCTGCTGCCAGATGGACACATGTGCCGGGTGTGAGCCTGCTTCTCTGTGCAGGGCGTCCCGTGGCCTTTGCTGTCTCTCTGAGGTCAATAGTGTTGATGAGGGCAGGGAGACCACGTGGCCCAGGCTCGGCTGCTAAGAGCGAGAGTTGGGTCCAGACGTGTCTGACTGGCTCCTGATCCTGCTCTGCCTCCACCCTGGGTGCCACTCAGAGGGGACAGTCACTCCTGAACCTGGAGATGTTGGAAGGCAGGACTCTCATTTTCAGGGTGTCGGTCTCAGCAGACCCGCTCCTCGTAGATCCTGCCTGAGTGTTTGAAGGGTGGTGACGATAGACTGAGGAAATCGTTTTAAGACAGCCGGAAAATTGTTCTTTGATAACTCTGCTCCTCTTCAGAGATGACCGCCGAGTACGCCTGCACGAGGAAACAGTTCAACAGGAACCTCAGCGAGTTTGGCTTGATTCAGGTATGGAGGGTCAAGCACCGCACGGGCTGACTCTACCTCGTGGGCATTGAAAGTGTGCTTGGGGCACTGTACTGCCGACTCCTGGGCGGTGATTCGGGGAGAAGATGAGCACGTGGCCCCTTTTACGAGTGCCGGGCCTTGGTGCTCTTGGGCACTGGGCCTGGTCTGAATTGCCTTCTCTGCTGCTCGGCAGGTTTGGGTCTCAGCACAGGCAGATTCTTTCTTGATTGTGTATTTTTCTGAACGCTCCAGGAGAAGTTTGCCCTGATGGCTCAGAAGGCTTACGTGATGGAAAGTATGGCCTACCTCACTGCGGGGATGCTGGACCAGCCGGGCTTCCCTGACTGCTCCATCGAGGCCGCCATGGTGAAGGTAACCCCACGCACAGCGTGCCTGCCGTCTTCCTCCTTAGTTTGTCGCTGCTTAGGTATTTACGAGGTACCCACCGTGCCAGGCACCCCTGGGATGCAGCCGGGGAGAGCAGAGTAGCGTAGGAGCAGCAGCAGAGGACAGCGTCCAGCTTACGAGAGGCCAGTGTCTCCCAGCAAGCTGCTGGTGATGACAGCAAAAGAAGAGGATACACACTGTGTATTGTAACTTCCTGTCTTCCTAACAAAGCAGCTGGGCTTCCTTGGGAAGGACTGTGCTGTCCTGAGTCTGTGGTCTTCCTGCATTTTGGTATCAAAACTTCCTTTCATGAAATAGCTGGTGGAGGCAAACAGCACAGAGTTCCCTGTGCTTCTGTCTTGTTTTGGGGAGGGGGGTCAGTTTTTGGCCACCAGTGAGACGTGACAGTCAGGGCTCCTACCTGGGTCGTCTCATCCCAAAGCCCAGTCCTCCGCGTGGAGCTCCCACCCCGTCCGCAGCCACCTGGCCCCGAGGCAGAGGGTCCTCCTCCTGAAGGGGCTTTGGGGCTGACGGCCCCATGCTGACCTCGCCCCGGGTCCACGGCAGGTGTTCAGCTCCGAGGCCGCCTGGCAGTGTGTGAGCGAGGCGCTCCAGGTCCTCGGGGGCTCAGGCTACATGAGGGACTACCCGTACGAGCGCATCCTGCGCGACAGCCGCATCCTGCTCATCTTCGAGGTGAGTGCGCCGCCCGCCAGGCTCTCGGCCCCGCCCCGCTCTGCTGTGGACCCCAGAGCCTCGTGGTCCTGGCGCCAGGCCGCAGAGCCCAGGCCGGCTGGCGCGTCCTCTCGCTCGACCGCCCGCAGGTGTCCGCCTGGGAGGCCGGGGTGCAGCCTCCAGTGCCCATTCCAGGTGATGAGGCAGCTGGCAGGGTCACCCCAAGGGCGTTCCCCGGCGCCTCTGATGTTGGGAGTTCACAGGCTGGGAGCAGGGAGGAAAGGGCATTGGGACCCCAGAGTCGCCTTTGGGGCGCTACTGGTCTGGTCGTGCAGCCTGGCTGAGAGAGGACGACTCCAGAACACCAGTGTGGTGAGGGGCTGGGGTCTCAGGAAGGAGCGCACTTGGCCTTGGGGGCAGAGAGGGCAGGGGAGTGGCGTGTGCCAGGTCCTGACGGGACCGTACCTGCTGGCACCAGGTAAACGGAGCAGCGGCCGGTCCTGCTCGGCGGGGCTGGGCTATTGGTGGGGCAGGGTGGGCAGGGCAGAGGGGCTGGGCAGGAAGGCCAGAGAGTAGCCAGCCATGGAAGCCTATTTGGATCGTACTGTGAGGGCCGGGAAGCAGTAACAAAGTTTGGAGCAGAGAATGGCTTGCTTGCGTTCGCGACCCTGGAAATGCCCCAGGCCTGCCCAGGGCGTAGGTGGCAGTGGTGCGGCCGGCAGCTGTGGAGGGAGGCCGGCCAGGATTCCAGGCTGGGCACAGGCGTGCAGAGGCAGACCCTGGGACCAGTGCGAGGCTGGGCGCCTGGGGGGCTCCCCTTCCAGGGGAGAGACCGCATTGGCTGCTAGTGTCCCCTGTGTCCTCTCCCTTAGTGGACAGGGCGCGGCCAGCCCGAGGCCCCAGGGACAGGTCCCACCTCACGACCCTGCTGCCCCAGGCCTGCCTCTCCCAAGGCCCCTCCCCTTGGCCCGGGTGAGTGCAGTCCTCTGTGGCTGGTGGGGTGGTCAGCACGGGTTCAGGGGCTCTGAGGGGTGCAGGGCCCTCAGCGTGAAGCCAAGACCACCCGGGACGGGCCTGGGTCAGCCTGGAGTTCTCCCTGCTGCCACTTCTGCTCCCACGGAGTCTCCGTCCGTGGCGCGGCCTGGCGGTGTGCCCCAGTCCAGCCCCGCCTCTCTGACTCTCAGCACCACTGTGCACGAGCCCCCTGGTCTGCGTCCCCGAGGTCACGTGGCTCACGGTTGGGGGGGTGCCCAGGGGTGGCAGCAGGGAAGAGGTAGCCCCCGGGGTGTTGGCACCTGGCACTGTGGTGCAGCCACCTGCTTCCCGAGGAGCCGGGCCTGGACTGAGCTAGTAGTGGGTCCACTAAGGACTTGTGTCCTGGGTACTAGTACCCTTCACTTCTTTTAAGGGGGCTGTTTCTCTGCTCAAAAGAAGTAAAATCGGAAGCTTGGAAAAAGGAATGACTCATGCACAGTCGGTCATGGGATGGGGTAGGTCCCAGAGGGAGGCCGCCACCATCTGGTCAGCCCCAACTTGTCCCGTGGAAGCAGTAGCCCACGTGTTGCCCTGGCCCCCGGTCACAGCCCTGCTCCCAGCTGCTTCTGAAGAGTGAGCGGGATGCAGCAGGGCCTAGCCAGTCACACACGCGGCACTGCTAGGGCTGCCCTGACGTGGGCAGCCTTTGACCTGGATAATGTTGGCCACAGGGAACCAACGAGATTCTCCGGATGTACATCGCCCTGACAGGCTTGCAGCATGCCGGCCGCATCCTGACTGCAAGGGTCAAGTAGGTACCGCGTCCACCGTCTGCCCCTCGGGTCCACCCTGCCCAGCAGAGGCCTGTCCCAGGGCAGCCAGAGAAGGGCGCTGCCTCATCCGTAGACCAGGCGTGCAGCCTGGCAGGGCTCAGTTGGCTCACAGGCTGGCTGGAGGGAGGGAAGCCGCCAGGGCCCTGCCCTCCTCCCCGGCAGCTCCCGTCTAGAACCGGGGCAAGGAGAGACACCAGCTCCAAGGCCAACACAGGACTGGTTTCCTCTCCTGCCCCCACCCTGGGGCCAGGACAGTGAGTAGTCCCTGCCGGCGCCCAGGCATGGCTGGCCCAGAGGACTTCTCAGGCTCTCGGGGAGAGAATAACCTGGAAGCAGGTGTGACCCGGGTGTCCCCTCGGGCTGTACAGGAGACGGCTGCTCCCTGACGAACTGTCCAGGTCCTGGGTTGGCCCCTCTGGCTTTGCATAGTCAGGGAGCTTTTGCCCGGGTTCCCTAGAGCTGCTGGCATGGAGGCGGGGCCGTGTTGCTGGGCAGCAGGAGCCGGCTGCAGGGCCTCCGCTTACAGAGCCTGGGTTCTCTGCAGGCAGCTTAAACAGGGCAATGTGACCACCATCATGGAGACTGTCAGCCGGAGGGTTCGGGACTCCCTGGGCCGAACTGTGGACCTTGGGCTGACAGGGAAGCTCGGAGCCGTGCACCCCAGCATGGAGGTGAGTGGGTCCAGCCAGGGGTATCCCCTTCCCAGAGGGGGCGTGGTGGGGGCACCGGGGAGGACCAGGCAGTCCGAGGGTCACCAGGTGCCTTCTCCACCCTGTCACGGTGGAGAACAGCCAAGCCTGGCAGCAGGGCCTGGGCACCACGGGAGGGCGGTGCTGAGCGGAATCCTCCCCCCGGCCCCCCAGGACAGTGCCCACAAGCTCGAGCAGAACGTGCACTACTTCAGCCGCACGGTGGAGACCCTGCTGCTTCGCTTTGGCAAGGTACCTGGGGGCAGCGAAGCGGGCCGGCATCTGTGAGATGACATTTTGCCAAGCGTGGGGACCAGGCCTAGAAATCTTGGTCACCTTGGAGGGCTGGGGAAGCAGGGCTGGCTGTGGCTGCCTGCCCTGGGGACCACTCAGCTAGCTGGGGAGCGTGGGGGGAGCCCCTGCTGGGTGGGCACCTTCTAGGTGACCAGAGGCTCCCTGGAGCCGGGAGGGGCAGCCCCACCTGGACCTTACTCTTAGGCCCTGATCTGTGTTTCTTGCATCCAAAGGTGGTAATAAGCACTGGCCGGTGGTCTCGGCCCGGCTTCTGGGACATGGTCTTGTCTTGACTCCTGCCCAGATCTGGACAGAGCTAAGGGAAAACCCGAAGGGAAGGCAGTGTTAGCCCTGCTCCCCCGGGTGTAGGGAGAGGCTCAGAGATGAGCAAGGGTGGGCCTGGAAGAGTGTGTTGGAGTCGTGTCCGGGTGGCCAGTCTCCACCCTGCCCTCTGTTCCCAGACCATCGTGGAGGAGCAGTTGGTCTTGAAGCGCGTGGCCAACATCCTCATCAACCTGTACGGGATGACGGCCGTGCTGTCGCGCGCCAGCCGCTCCATGCGCGTGGGGCTCCAGAACCACGACCATGAGGTGGGCCCGCCCCTCCCCCCGCACAGGCAGCCTCCCTGCAGGGGTCCCCCTGCTGCACTTTAATGAGGCTGGGTAGTGGGGAAGGGAGGGGCTGGGCGCGTCCAGGGCTGTGTCCCGGGGGTCAGGGTGAGCACGGGTCCACGCCAGCTGACCCAGAAATGGGTGGGGTTGCCAAGTTGTGTCCGTGGCCATAGCTGGTGCGCTCAGCTCCCATGGGCGGGTCTGTGCTGTTCAGGACACAGGGCCACTGCCCTTCACCTTCCTGCCTGGGGGCGGGGAGGGGGAGTGAGTGTCGAACCCGAAGCCCAGCGCCCTCGCCCCTTGTGCCAGCGGGCGGGTGCGGTCTGAGCACCTGCTGCGCGCACGCCCGCAGTCTTGCCGCGCACCATGCCTGCGGGGATCGGGTCACTTGCCCTGGGGACAGAGCTGGTTTGGCTCACGGCTGCCATGGCTTCTGAGCCAGGCCACCTGACTCTGGTCCAGCTGCCCGCTTTGGCTGACCGAGTTCTTTGAAGCTCAGAGGTCAGGCTCCAGGCCGGGCGGCGCTAAGGCCCAGCGATCCCAGGGTCCTCAGCAGTCATCCTCTCGGACTTTGGTTCTGGCAGGTTCTGTTGGCCAACATCTTCTGCACGGAAGCTTACTACCAGAATCTCTTCGCTCTGTCTCAGCTGGACAAGTGTAAGTGGGCGGCTCAGGTTGGGGGAGAGTGGGGGCGTGGGACTGATGCCAGGTGAGAGCCTCTTGGGGGGACCCCTGTACCCAGCTGACCTGCGGAGGGAGGAGCGCGGGACTCCACGCAACTCTGAGCACTGGCACCCCACACCCACCGTGCTGACGCGGCTGTCACCGCCTGCAGAGGGGATGATGAAATGGCTTCTCCAGCAGGTGGGGTTGCCAGGGGGCAGCCCACAATCACTTCCTGGGGACGGGGCTGCCACCTTCAGGGCTCCTTCACACCGGAGGGCTGACTTCGTGATAACAGGAATTGCTGGAACATTTTTTTCCAAAGATCACCTACTCTTCCTCTTTCCCTCCCAGATTCTCCAGAAAATCTCGATGAACTGATCAAGAAAGTGTCCCAGCAGGTCCTAGAGAAGCGAGCCTACGTCTGTGCCCACCCTCTGGACTGGACGTCCTGAAGCAGGGGGACAGCATCCCTGCTGCTGTCTGCCTGACACACGCCTTCCAGAAGGTAGAGAACTTGCTTTATTACAAGCTGACCAAGTTCTCTGACGGGCTTTCTCCAGGCCCCCGTGGGCACTATTGCCTGACACGATCCCGGGCTCTGAGCCGACACGGGGAGAGCGCGGAGCTGCTGAGACTCGCCTCACCGGGAGGCTTCGGGGTGGAAGCTGGCCTGGGGTGGTAGGGCCGCGTCTCAGCAGGGTGGCCATTTCTGCCAGACCACACGTTCTCCAAGAAACAGCTTGAAAACCACGTATGTGTCATTCTTTAAGCTAGGAGCCAAAGGAAGGACAGTTTGCGTTTCCCCTTCTAGTGTTTGCTGCACTGGTCACCTGTTTCCTCAGAGCCAGCCTCACGACCTCTTGACCCTGCGCTCCCCCCTGTGGTGGTGGCTTCCAGGGCCCTTTGTCCTCATGTGTGAGAAGAGGGCTCCAGGAGCAGAGGGGCAGGTGCCCGGGCCATGGTGCCGTGCGGGTTTGGTCCTGCGCAGGTGATGTTGCTGCTGCCTGACAGCAGGTGCTGCTCCTAGCTGGTGCTTCTCTGCCACTTGACAAGGACGAGCAGCATCTTCCGGCGGCACAGACGGGCCTCTACACACCTGCCCTGGTGTGCTCACCTGGCAGGCTTCCTGCTCGGGCGGTTCCCAGTGCTTTGCCCATCACAGGCCTTGCCTTGAGGCGGCCAGGCTTTGGTCCTGGGAGGAGGAGCCGTCATCCACCTGCGGGGCTAGGCCTGCTGCCGGCGTTCTGACAGCTCATCTTCCCGATGACACCGCAGCTTCTTTGCTGGCGTAGATGGAGAGGTCATGGCTTCTCACCTGGTGCCAGGACAGCAGTCTGCGGGGAGCTGTTCTCACCCATGTGTCTTCAGGTGTGCGCCCTGGGGCTGGGAAGGGCCGGAGCAGCGAGCCTGCTGTCCCAGAGCCTGGGGCCTCTACTGAAGGGAGGTGGCACTGCCCAGAGGAGGGGAGTAGACCAGTTTCAGCAGCTTGTCAGCACGTCCTCCGGTTTCACAGAGCTGTTACCAGCAGCCCTTAGGAGTCAGGGAAGGAAAGCACTCCACCGTTTATCCAGTCTAGCTTTCTGGGCAAGGGGTCTGTGGCCAGATCAACTCACCGCTCTTTCTCCCTGAAGATTCTGGTTCTGTTAATTCACAGGTTTGGTTCTCTACCTATAAATGATTTCTGGTCCCTCTTCACAAACGGGGGATGAAGAAGACTTGGAGGGGTGGTGTGGCCAGGCCCCCACCCGCCCCCACAGGTGACAACCAGCTGTGTCTGGGAGCCGGAAGGGCCCAGCAGCGCCCAGAGCCTGCCGAGGCTGGTCATGGGTAACACAGTGTGAAGCCTGAAAGCCCTTAGCCCTACCTTCCAAGGCCTCCCTTTCATAGAAACCAAGCCCAGAGCGGTGGCGGGACCTGCCCCCCCCCCCCATCACACAGCAAGTGAATCCAGCTGGAACCAGAAGTTCCGGCCAGCCTGCGCTCTGAAGCCAGCCCCCCGCCAAATCCTGATTTCCCAGCCCAGGAGTGTGGCTGCTAAAACAGAACGGGTGCCGCCCACAGTTACCTGTCCCGGGCTTTGGCGCGGGAGGGGCCGGCGGCGGCTGTGTGTACAGATCCAAGTCCTGGGGGCGCCGGTCCCAGCCCCTGCTCTCTCGGTGCAGCACTGGCTCCAGTATGTTAGCAAACAGCGCTTTCTCCCTCCACTCCTACATTGGGGGGCAGCAGGTCAGGGGGAGGCCCCTGCGGACGCCCACCGGAGACCCACTCCCGCCACCCACCTCTGTGACGGCACCGAGGGGTGGCAGCCCCAGGTGATGTGTCCTGCCCGTGCTGTGAAGACCGGTCACTTGGAACCCGTTGGGTGTGAGCCAGGCGTCACGGGACTTCCTCTCGGCTTTTCTCTTCTCCTCTGAATCCTGAGGCTCCACTGTGGCTGACAGGTAGCTCTGGGAGTGCGTGAGTCTCCTCCTCGGCTCCTGGAAATGCGAGCAGACGTGGCTAGATGGGCTGACAGCAGACCTCGGTGGGGCTGACCGGCTGCCAGTCTTGGGGGCAGGATGCTGGCTCCTGGCCGTGCAGGGTGCATGCTGGTTACCAGAGCCAGGCAGCAGCCCAGTGAGGGCCACGTCCCTCGAGGAGCGAAAAAGCTGAACCCTCCTATATTTTCATGGGAATGTACATTGGCAAAAGCCACCATAAAGGACAGTATCGAAGCTCCTAACAAAAGGAAAAGGAGCCCAGCCCCAGGAGCACTCCTGGGCATGTATCTGGAGAAACCCATAATTGGAAATGAACCAGGCGCCCCACAGTTATAGTTCCAACAGCCAGGACACAGAGACAACCAAAATGTCCACCAACAGATGACTGGATACAGACAATATGGTACATATATACAATGGACTATTACTCAGCCATAAACAACAATGAAATAATGCTATAGGCAGCACCATACATGGACCTGGGATAATCATACAGTAAGTGAAGTGAGTCAGAGGAAGACGAATAGCATATGATATCAGTTATACCTAGGACTGAACACTAGACACACATGAACACAGAATGAACACCGTGTAACACACAGTGTTACAAAACAGCAACACACTTACTTGGAAAACGAACGTAGGGCTCACAAAAAGGAAAAGTAGAGGCAAAGGATAAATTAGGAGGTCGACCTTCATGTACACACAAGCATATATATATGTGTGTGTGTGTGTGTGTCTATATATATGTGCATATGTCTATGTGTGTGTGTGTGAATATATATATATATATACACATTTGATGGATAATCAACATGGACCTCCTGTAAAGCAAAGGGAACTCTGTTCAACGTTCAGCAATAACCTATATGTGAAAAGTATTCGAAATAGAATAGATACACGAATATCAATAAGTGAATCAACTTGCTGTACACCTACACCAAACACCACACTGTAAATTACCCCTACCGCAACATACCATAAGAATTACACTGAAAATGAACGCAAAAGGACAGAAATGGGTACACTTTTCGCCTCCCGCCTCGGTGATATTCGCTGGTGTCACATCCCCGCAGCCTGAGCAGCCTGGGGTCCCAAGGGTGCACTGAGGTGGAGCCGAGAGACGTGAAGAGGACGTGCCTGCAAATGCAGCCCCTTAGAGCTGTCGTGTCTCTTCCTTTCCGGGGGGAACCAAACCTTCAGAACCTAGGTGGGCCTTCCGAGAGCTAAAAGGAGGCCAAGTGCACCCCAACCATGGGGGACCATCGAGGCTGCAGGGGATTCAAACCGTGACCGAGCCTCCACGGCTGCTGCTGGTGGGCTTCCCACATCCGGCCTCCTTGCCAGGAGTCACCCCACCTACACACCGCAGCACCCGCAGCTTTAGCCAGGGTTTGGACTTTTCGGGGGCGTGAAGCTTAACAGGGAAGAGGTGGTGACACACAAGCCCTTGGGTGTGGCCTCTGGCACCTTCCCCTCTAATTCACAGCCCAGTAAGATGACTCTTCCTAACGCTTTTGGTTGCCAACAAACTAGAGCTGGCCACGAAGAAATGCTGCCGCCTTGTGGACGTTTCGCGGAACAACAACTTTACAACCGGTGCTTCAGGGCACCTAATACTCACAGAGCCTGTGGGGCTTTTAATAACACGTGTCTTCAAAAATGACCTGGGTTAGGTAACCGAAAACACATTCGAAAAACACAGACTTTCAAGAAGCCAAATTTCAGGAGGGAGAGTTTACTCACACTGTTTAAAAAGAAAAACCCCGACCACGACAGGAAGCAGAAAGTCGCTGATTATCCGAGAAATGCATATCAAAAATCTAAAGTGGCATCATCTCGCAGCAGGCGGTATGGCCAGCATCAAAAAGTCTACAAACAATCGATGGGGAATGAGCGTGGAGAAAAGGGAACCTTCCAACTCGGTGAGTGGAAATGTACATTGGTGACCGCCACTAGAAAGCACTGTATCCCAGTTCCTAGAAAACTAAGGAGAGAGCGACCCTATACTACTGCAGGCCCACTCCTGGGCGCTACTCCGGAAAATCCATAATTCAAAAAGACACAAGCACCCCAACGTTAACTGCAGCACTATTTACAATCGCCAAGACACACAAACAAGTAGTCCAGCGAGTGATGAATACATAAACAGGAGGTCCTACGTGTATACAAGGAGCTGTTACTCAGCCAGCAAAAAGAATGAAATAATGCCATCAGAAGCAACATGGATGGACCTGGGATGCCCAAACACTGAGTGAAGTCAGACAGACAGAGGAGGACCCATAGCATATAATATCACTTATAACAGGAAGGGAAACATACATACAACTGAACTAGTATACCAAACAGAAACAGAGTCACCGACTTTCAGATTAAAGCTAAGGTTACCAAAAAGAAAGTGGGGTAGGAGATATAAGTTAGGCGTTTCACATGAACACATACACAGAAAAATACCTATAAACATATATATATATATATATATATATATATATATATACATATTAAAAAAACACACACTCGACAAGGACTACTGTACAACACCAGGACCTCTATTCAACGTTCTGCAATAACCTATACGGAAAAGGAATCCGAAAAATAGTAGCTGTATTACATGTGTAACTCAATCAGCTTGCTGTACACTACACCAATCCCAACTTTGGAAATCAACTCTAGTACAACATACCATCAGAATTAAGCTGAAAAAGAAAGTAAAAGGAAAGAAATGGGCATGCTTTTCGCCTCGGGCCCCGGTGATAGGCGCTGGTGTCACATCCCAGCAGGCTGAGCAGCCTGGGGTCCCAAGGGTGCACTGAGGTGGAGCCGAGAGACGTGAAGAGGACGTGCCTGCAAATGCAGCCCCTTAGAGCTGTCGTGTCTCTTCCTTTCTGGGGGGAACCAAACCTTCAGAACCTAGGTGGGCCTTCCGAGAGCTAAAAGGAAGCCAAGTGCACCCCAACCATGGGGGACCATCTAGGCTGCAGGAGATTCAAACCGTGACCGAGCCTCCACGGCTGCTGCTGGTGGGCTTCCCACATCCGGCCTCCTTGCCAGGAGTCACCCCACCTACACACCGCAGCACCCGCAGCTTTAGCCAGGGTTTGGACTTTTCGGGGGCGTGAAGCTTAACAGGGAAGAGGTGGTGACACACAAGCCCTTGGGTGTGGCCTCTGGCACCTTCCCCTCTAATTCACAGCCCAGTAAGATGACTCTTCCTAACGCTTTTGGTTGCCAACAAACTAGAGCTGGCCACGAAGAAATGCTGCCGCCTTGTGGACGTTTCCCGTAACAACAACTTTACAACCGGTGCTTAAGGGCACATCATATTCAGGAAGCCTGTGGGGCTTTTAACGACACGTGTGCTCAAAAATCACCTGGGTTAGGCAACCGAAAAATAAATTAGAAACACACACACCCTCAAAAAGCCAAATTTGAAGAGGGAAAGTTTACTCACACTGTTTAAAATAAAAAAATACACACCACGACAAGATGCATATCACTCATTATTTGACAAATGCCAATCCAACGTGTAACGAGGCGTCGCCTCACAGCGGGAAGAATGGCCAGCATCAAAAAGTCTACAAACAATCGATGGGGAATGAGCGTGGAGAAAAGGGAACCTTCCAACTCGGTGAGTGGAAATGTACATTGGTGACCGCCACTAGAAAGCACTGTATCCCAGGTCCTAGAAAACTAAAGAGAGAGCGACCCTATACTTCTGCACGCCCACTCCTGGGCATTACTCGGGAAAATGCATAAGTCAGAAAGACACAAGCACCCCAACGTTCTTTGCGGCACTATTTACAAACGCCAAGACACACAAACAAGTAGTCCAGCGAGTGATGAATACATAAACAGCAGGTCCTACGTGTATACAAGGGACCGTTACTCAGCCAGGATAAAGGATGAAATAATGCCATCAGAAGCAACATGGATGGACCCGGGATGCCCAAACACTGAGTGAAGTCAGTCAGACAGAGGAGGACCCACAGCATATAATATCACTTATAGGAGGAAGGGAAACATACACACAACTGAACTAGTTTACTAAACAGAAAGAGAGTCACCGACTTTCTCAATAAACCTAGGGTTACCAAAAAGAAAGTGGGGTAGGAGATATAAGTTAGGCGGTTCACATGAACACATACACAGAAAAATACCTATAAACATATATATAAAACACGCACTCGACAAGGACTACTGTACAACACCAGGACCTCTATTCAACGTTCTGCAATAACCTATACGGAAAAGGAATCCGAAAAATAGTAGCTGTATTACATGTGTAACTCAATCAGCTTGCTGTACACTACACCAAACCCCACTTTGGAAATCAACTCTAGTACAACATACCATCAGAATTAAGCTGAAAAAGAAAGTAAAAGGAAAGAAATGGGCATGCTTTTCGCCTCGGGCCCCGGTGATAGGCGCTGGTGTCACATCCCAGCAGGCTGAGCAGCCTGGGGTCCCAAGGGTGCACTGAGGTGGAGCCGAGAGACGTGAAGAGGACGTGCCTGCAAATGCAGCCCCTTAGAGCTGTCGTGTCTCTTCCTTTCTGGGGGGAACCAAACCTTCAGAACCTAGGTGGGCCTTCCGAGAGCTAAAAGGAAGCCAAGTGCACCCCAACCATGGGGGACCATCGAGGCTGCAGGGGATTCAAACCGTGACCGAGCCTCCACGGCTGCTGCTGGTGGGCTTCCCACATCCGGCCTCCTTGCCAGGAGTCACCCCACCTACACACCGCAGCACCCGCAGCTTTAGCCAGGGTTTGGACTTTTCGGGGGCGTGAAGCTTAACAGGGAAGAGGTGGTGACACACAAGCCCTTGGGTGTGGCCTCTGGCACCTTCCCCTCTAATTCACAGCCCAGTAAGATGACTCTTCCTAACGCTTTTGGTTGCCAACAAACTAGAGCTGGCCACGAAGAAATGCTGCCGCCTTGTGGACGTTTCGCGGAACAACAACTTTACAACCGGTGCTTCAGGGCACCTAATACTCACAGAGCCTGTGGGGCTTTTAATAACACGTGTCTTCAAAAATGACCTGGGTTAGGTAACCGAAAACACATTCGAAAAACACAGACTTTCAAGAAGCCAAATTTCAGGAGGGAGAGTTTACTCACACTGTTTAAAAAGAAAAACCCCGACCACGACAGGAAGCAGAAAGTCGCTGATTATCCGAGAAATGCATATCAAAAATCTAAAGTGGCATCATCTCGCAGCAGGCGGTATGGCCAGCATCAAAAAGTCTACAAACAATCGATGGGGAATGAGCGTGGAGAAAAGGGAACCTTCCAACTCGGTGAGTGGAAATGTACATTGGTGACCGCCACTAGAAAGCACTGTATCCCAGTTCCTAGAAAACTAAGGAGAGAGCGACCCTATACTACTGCAGGCCCACTCCTGGGCGCTACTCCGGAAAATCCATAATTCAAAAAGACACAAGCACCCCAACGTTAACTGCAGCACTATTTACAATCGCCAAGACACACAAACAAGTAGTCCAGCGAGTGATGAATACATAAACAGGAGGTCCTACGTGTATACAAGGAGCTGTTACTCAGCCAGCAAAAAGAATGAAATAATGCCATCAGAAGCAACATGGATGGACCTGGGATGCCCAAACACTGAGTGAAGTCAGACAGACAGAGGAGGACCCATAGCATATAATATCACTTATAACAGGAAGGGAAACATACATACAACTGAACTAGTATACCAAACAGAAACAGAGTCACCGACTTTCAGATTAAAGCTAAGGTTACCAAAAAGAAAGTGGGGTAGGAGATATAAGTTAGGCGTTTCACATGAACACATACACAGAAAAATACCTATAAACATATATATATATATATATATATATATATATACACATATTAAAAAAACACACACTCGACAAGGACTACTGTACAACACCAGGACCTCTATTCAACGTTCTGCAATAACCTATACGGAAAAGGAATCCGAAAAATAGTAGCTGTATTACATGTGTAACTCAATCAGCTTGCTGTACACTACACCAATCCCAACTTTGGAAATCAACTCTAGTACAACATACCATCAGAATTAAGCTGAAAAAGAAAGTAAAAGGAAAGAAATGGGCATGCTTTTCGCCTCGGGCCCCGGTGATAGGCGCTGGTGTCACATCCCAGCAGGCTGAGCAGCCTGGGGTCCCAAGGGTGCACTGAGGTGGAGCCGAGAGACGTGAAGAGGACGTGCCTGCAAATGCAGCCCCTTAGAGCTGTCGTGTCTCTTCCTTTCTGGGGGGAACCAAACCTTCAGAACCTAGATGGGCCTTCCGAGAGCTAAAAGGAAGCCAAGTGCACCCCAACCATGGGGGACCATCTAGGCTGCAGGAGATTCAAACCGTGACCGAGCCTCCACGGCTGCTGCTGGTGGGCTTCCCACATCCGGCCTCCTTGCCAGGAGTCACCCCACCTACACACCGCAGCACCCGCAGCTTTAGCCAGGGTTTGGACTTTTCGGGGGCGTGAAGCTTAACAGGGAAGAGGTGGTGACACACAAGCCCTTGGGTGTGGCCTCTGGCACCTTCCCCTCTAATTCACAGCCCAGTAAGATGACTCTTCCTAACGCTTTTGGTTGCCAACAAACTAGAGCTGGCCACGAAGAAATGCTGCCGCCTTGTGGACGTTTCCCGTAACAACAACTTTACAACCGGTGCTTAAGGGCACATCATATTCAGGAAGCCTGTGGGGCTTTTAACGACACGTGTGCTCAAAAATCACCTGGGTTAGGCAACCGAAAAATAAATTAGAAACACACACACCCTCAAAAAGCCAAATTTGAAGAGGGAAAGTTTACTCACACTGTTTAAAATAAAAAAATACACACCACGACAAGATGCATATCACTCATTATTTGACAAATGCCAATCCAACGTGTAACGAGGCGTCGCCTCACAGCGGGAAGAATGGCCAGCATCAAAAAGTCTACAAACAATCGATGGGGAATGAGCGTGGAGAAAAGGGAACCTTCCAACTCGGTGAGTGGAAATGTACATTGGTGACCGCCACTAGAAAGCACTGTATCCCAGGTCCTAGAAAACTAAAGAGAGAGCGACCCTATACTTCTGCACGCCCACTCCTGGGCATTACTCGGGAAAATGCATAAGTCAGAAAGACACAAGCACCCCAACGTTCTTTGCGGCACTATTTACAAACGCCAAGACACACAAACAAGTAGTCCAGCGAGTGATGAATACATAAACAGCAGGTCCTACGTGTATACAAGGGACCGTTACTCAGCCAGGATAAAGGATGAAATAATGCCATCAGAAGCAACATGGATGGACCCGGGATGCCCAAACACTGAGTGAAGTCAGTCAGACAGAGGAGGACCCACAGCATATAATATCACTTATAGGAGGAAGGGAAACATACACACAACTGAACTAGTTTACTAAACAGAAAGAGAGTCACCGACTTTCTCAATAAACCTAGGGTTACCAAAAAGAAAGTGGGGTAGGAGATATAAGTTAGGCGGTTCACATGAACACATACACAGAAAAATACCTATAAACATATATATAAAACACGCACTCGACAAGGACTACTGTACAACACCAGGACCTCTATTCAACGTTCTGCAATAACCTATACGGAAAAGGAATCCGAAAAATAGTAGCTGTATTACATGTGTAACTCAATCAGCTTGCTGTACACTACACCAAACCCCACTTTGGAAATCAACTCTAGTACAACATACCATCAGAATTAAGCTGAAAAAGAAAGTAAAAGGAAAGAAATGGGCATGCTTTTCGCCTCGGGCCCCGGTGATAGGCGCTGGTGTCACATCCCAGCAGGCTGAGCAGCCTGGGGTCCCAAGGGTGCACTGAGGTGGAGCCGAGAGACGTGAAGAGGACGTGCCTGCAAATGCAGCCCCTTAGAGCTGTCGTGTCTCTTCCTTTCTGGGGGGAACCAAACCTTCAGAACCTAGGTGGGCCTTCTGAGAGCTAAAAGGAAGCCAAGTGCACCCCAACCATGGGGGACCATCGAGGCTGCAGGGGATTCAAACCGTGACCGAGCCTCCACGGCTGCTGCTGGTGGGCTTCCCACATCCGGCCTCCTTGCCAGGAGTCACCCCACCTACACACCGCAGCACCCGCAGCTTTAGCCAGGGTTTGGACTTTTCGGGGGCGTGAAGCTTAACAGGGAAGAGGTGGTGACACACAAGCCCTTGGGTGTGGCCTCTGGCACCTTCCCCTCTAATTCACAGCCCAGTAAGATGACTCTTCCTAACGCTTTTGGTTGCCAACAAACTAGAGCTGGCCACGAAGAAATGCTGCCGCCTTGTGGACGTTTCGCGGAACAACAACTTTACAACCGGTGCTTCAGGGCACCTAATACTCACAGAGCCTGTGGGGCTTTTAATAACACGTGTCTTCAAAAATGACCTGGGTTAGGTAACCGAAAACACATTCGAAAAACACAGACTTTCAAGAAGCCAAATTTCAGGAGGGAGAGTTTACTCACACTGTTTAAAAAGAAAAACCCCGACCACGACAGGAAGCAGAAAGTCGCTGATTATCCGAGAAATGCATATCAAAAATCTAAAGTGGCATCATCTCGCAGCAGGCGGTATGGCCAGCATCAAAAAGTCTACAAACAATCGATGGGGAATGAGCGTGGAGAAAAGGGAACCTTCCAACTCGGTGAGTGGAAATGTACATTGGTGACCGCCACTAGAAAGCACTGTATCCCAGTTCCTAGAAAACTAAGGAGAGAGCGACCCTATACTACTGCAGGCCCACTCCTGGGCGCTACTCCGGAAAATCCATAATTCAAAAAGACACAAGCACCCCAACGTTAACTGCAGCACTATTTACAATCGCCAAGACACACAAACAAGTAGTCCAGCGAGTGATGAATACATAAACAGGAGGTCCTACGTGTATACAAGGAGCTGTTACTCAGCCAGCAAAAAGAATGAAATAATGCCATCAGAAGCAACATGGATGGACCTGGGATGCCCAAACACTGAGTGAAGTCAGACAGACAGAGGAGGACCCATAGCATATAATATCACTTATAACAGGAAGGGAAACATACATACAACTGAACTAGTATACCAAACAGAAACAGAGTCACCGACTTTCAGATTAAAGCTAAGGTTACCAAAAAGAAAGTGGGGTAGGAGATATAAGTTAGGCGTTTCACATGAACACATACACAGAAAAATACCTATAAACATATATATATATATATATATATATACATATTAAAAAAACACACACTCGACAAGGACTACTGTACAACACCAGGACCTCTATTCAACGTTCTGCAATAACCTATACGGAAAAGGAATCCGAAAAATAGTAGCTGTATTACATGTGTAACTCAATCAGCTTGCTGTACACTACACCAATCCCAACTTTGGAAATCAACTCTAGTACAACATACCATCAGAATTAAGCTGAAAAAGAAAGTAAAAGGAAAGAAATGGGCATGCTTTTCGCCTCGGGCCCCGGTGATAGGCGCTGGTGTCACATCCCAGCAGGCTGAGCAGCCTGGGGTCCCAAGGGTGCACTGAGGTGGAGCCGAGAGACGTGAAGAGGACGTGCCTGCAAATGCAGCCCCTTAGAGCTGTCGTGTCTCTTCCTTTCTGGGGGGAACCAAACCTTCAGAACCTAGGTGGGCCTTCCGAGAGCTAAAAGGAAGCCAAGTGCACCCCAACCATGGGGGACCATCTAGGCTGCAGGAGATTCAAACCGTGACCGAGCCTCCACGGCTGCTGCTGGTGGGCTTCCCACATCCGGCCTCCTTGCCAGGAGTCACCCCACCTACACACCGCAGCACCCGCAGCTTTAGCCAGGGTTTGGACTTTTCGGGGGCGTGAAGCTTAACAGGGAAGAGGTGGTGACACACAAGCCCTTGGGTGTGGCCTCTGGCACCTTCCCCTCTAATTCACAGCCCAGTAAGATGACTCTTCCTAACGCTTTTGGTTGCCAACAAACTAGAGCTGGCCACGAAGAAATGCTGCCGCCTTGTGGACGTTTCCCGTAACAACAACTTTACAACCGGTGCTTAAGGGCACATCATATTCAGGAAGCCTGTGGGGCTTTTAACGACACGTGTGCTCAAAAATCACCTGGGTTAGGCAACCGAAAAATAAATTAGAAACACACACACCCTCAAAAAGCCAAATTTGAAGAGGGAAAGTTTACTCACACTGTTTAAAATAAAAAAATACACACCACGACAAGATGCATATCACTCATTATTTGACAAATGCCAATCCAACGTGTAACGAGGCGTCGCCTCACAGCGGGAAGAATGGCCAGCATCAAAAAGTCTACAAACAATCGATGGGGAATGAGCGTGGAGAAAAGGGAACCTTCCAACTCGGTGAGTGGAAATGTACATTGGTGACCGCCACTAGAAAGCACTGTATCCCAGGTCCTAGAAAACTAAAGAGAGAGCGACCCTATACTTCTGCACGCCCACTCCTGGGCATTACTCGGGAAAATGCATAAGTCAGAAAGACACAAGCACCCCAACGTTCTTTGCGGCACTATTTACAAACGCCAAGACACACAAACAAGTAGTCCAGCGAGTGATGAATACATAAACAGCAGGTCCTACGTGTATACAAGGGACCGTTACTCAGCCAGGATAAAGGATGAAATAATGCCATCAGAAGCAACATGGATGGACCCGGGATGCCCAAACACTGAGTGAAGTCAGTCAGACAGAGGAGGACCCACAGCATATAATATCACTTATAGGAGGAAGGGAAACATACACACAACTGAACTAGTTTACTAAACAGAAAGAGAGTCACCGACTTTCTCAATAAACCTAGGGTTACCAAAAAGAAAGTGGGGTAGGAGATATAAGTTAGGCGGTTCACATGAACACATACACAGAAAAATACCTATAAACATATATATAAAACACGCACTCGACAAGGACTACTGTACAACACCAGGACCTCTATTCAACGTTCTGCAATAACCTATACGGAAAAGGAATCCGAAAAATAGTAGCTGTATTACATGTGTAACTCAATCAGCTTGCTGTACACTACACCAAACCCCACTTTGGAAATCAACTCTAGTACAACATACCATCAGAATTAAGCTGAAAAAGAAAGTAAAAGGAAAGAAATGGGCATGCTTTTCGCCTCGGGCCCCGGTGATAGGCGCTGGTGTCACATCCCAGCAGGCTGAGCAGCCTGGGGTCCCAAGGGTGCACTGAGGTGGAGCCGAGAGACGTGAAGAGGACGTGCCTGCAAATGCAGCCCCTTAGAGCTGTCGTGTCTCTTCCTTTCTGGGGGGAACCAAACCTTCAGAACCTAGGTGGGCCTTCTGAGAGCTAAAAGGAAGCCAAGTGCACCCCAACCATGGGGGACCATCGAGGCTGCAGGGGATTCAAACCGTGACCGAGCCTCCACGGCTGCTGCTGGTGGGCTTCCCACATCCGGCCTCCTTGCCAGGAGTCACCCCACCTACACACCGCAGCACCCGCAGCTTTAGCCAGGGTTTGGACTTTTCGGGGGCGTGAAGCTTAACAGGGAAGAGGTGGTGACACACAAGCCCTTGGGTGTGGCCTCTGGCACCTTCCCCTCTAATTCACAGCCCAGCACCATGACTCCCCCTAAAACTTTTGGTTGCCAACAAACTAGAGCTGGCCACGAAGAAATGCTGCCGCCTTGTGGACGTTTCGCGGAACAACAACTTTACAACCGGTGCTTCAGGGCACCTAATACTCACAGAGCCTGTGGGGCTTTTAATAACACGTGTCTTCAAAAATGACCTGGGTTAGGTAACCGAAAACACATTCGAAAAACACAGACTTTCAAGAAGCCAAATTTCAGGAGGGAGAGTTTACTCACACTGTTTAAAAAGAAAAACCCCGACCACGACAGGAAGCAGAAAGTCGCTGATTATCCGAGAAATGCATATCAAAAATCTAAAGTGGCATCATCTCGCAGCAGGCGGTATGGCCAGCATCAAAAAGTCTACAAACAATCGATGGGGAATGAGCGTGGAGAAAAGGGAACCTTCCAACTCGGTGAGTGGAAATGTACATTGGTGACCGCCACTAGAAAGCACTGTATCCCAGTTCCTAGAAAACTAAGGAGAGAGCGACCCTATACTACTGCAGGCCCACTCCTGGGCGCTACTCCGGAAAATCCATAATTCAAAAAGACACAAGCACCCCAACGTTAACTGCAGCACTATTTACAATCGCCAAGACACACAAACAAGTAGTCCAGCGAGTGATGAATACATAAACAGGAGGTCCTACGTGTATACAAGGAGCTGTTACTCAGCCAGCAAAAAGAATGAAATAATGCCATCAGAAGCAACATGGATGGACTGGGATGCCCAAACACTGAGTGAAGTCAGACAGACAGAGGAGGACCCATAGCATATAATATCACTTATAACAGGAAGGGAAACATACATACAACTGAACTAGTATACCAAACAGAAACAGAGTCACCGACTTTCAGATTAAAGCTAAGGTTACCAAAAAGAAAGTGGGGTAGGAGATATAAGTTAGGCGTTTCACATGAACACATACACAGAAAAATACCTATAAACATATATATATATATATATATATATATATATACATATTAAAAAAACACACACTCGACAAGGACTACTGTACAACACCAGGACCTCTATTCAACGTTCTGCAATAACCTATACGGAAAAGGAATCCGAAAAATAGTAGCTGTATTACATGTGTAACTCAATCAGCTTGCTGTACACTACACCAATCCCAACTTTGGAAATCAACTCTAGTACAACATACCATCAGAATTAAGCTGAAAAAGAAAGTAAAAGGAAAGAAATGGGCATGCTTTTCGCCTCGGGCCCCGGTGATAGGCGCTGGTGTCACATCCCAGCAGGCTGAGCAGCCTGGGGTCCCAAGGGTGCACTGAGGTGGAGCCGAGAGACGTGAAGAGGACGTGCCTGCAAATGCAGCCCCTTAGAGCTGTCGTGTCTCTTCCTTTCTGGGGGGAACCAAACCTTCAGAACCTAGGTGGGCCTTCCGAGAGCTAAAAGGAAGCCAAGTGCACCCCAACCATGGGGGACCATCTAGGCTGCAGGAGATTCAAACCGTGACCGAGCCTCCACGGCTGCTGCTGGTGGGCTTCCCACATCCGGCCTCCTTGCCAGGAGTCACCCCACCTACACACCGCAGCACCCGCAGCTTTAGCCAGGGTTTGGACTTTTCGGGGGCGTGAAGCTTAACAGGGAAGAGGTGGTGACACACAAGCCCTTGGGTGTGGCCTCTGGCACCTTCCCCTCTAATTCACAGCCCAGTAAGATGACTCTTCCTAACGCTTTTGGTTGCCAACAAACTAGAGCTGGCCACGAAGAAATGCTGCCGCCTTGTGGACGTTTCCCGTAACAACAACTTTACAACCGGTGCTTAAGGGCACATCATATTCAGGAAGCCTGTGGGGCTTTTAACGACACGTGTGCTCAAAAATCACCTGGGTTAGGCAACCGAAAAATAAATTAGAAACACACACACCCTCAAAAAGCCAAATTTGAAGAGGGAAAGTTTACTCACACTGTTTAAAATAAAAAAATACACACCACGACAAGATGCATATCACTCATTATTTGACAAATGCCAATCCAACGTGTAACGAGGCGTCGCCTCACAGCGGGAAGAATGGCCAGCATCAAAAAGTCTACAAACAATCGATGGGGAATGAGCGTGGAGAAAAGGGAACCTTCCAACTCGGTGAGTGGAAATGTACATTGGTGACCGCCACTAGAAAGCACTGTATCCCAGGTCCTAGAAAACTAAAGAGAGAGCGACCCTATACTTCTGCACGCCCACTCCTGGGCATTACTCGGGAAAATGCATAAGTCAGAAAGACACAAGCACCCCAACGTTCTTTGCGGCACTATTTACAAACGCCAAGACACACAAACAAGTAGTCCAGCGAGTGATGAATACATAAACAGCAGGTCCTACGTGTATACAAGGGACCGTTACTCAGCCAGGATAAAGGATGAAATAATGCCATCAGAAGCAACATGGATGGACCCGGGATGCCCAAACACTGAGTGAAGTCAGTCAGACAGAGGAGGACCCACAGCATATAATATCACTTATAGGAGGAAGGGAAACATACACACAACTGAACTAGTTTACTAAACAGAAAGAGAGTCACCGACTTTCTCAATAAACCTAGGGTTACCAAAAAGAAAGTGGGGTAGGAGATATAAGTTAGGCGGTTCACATGAACACATACACAGAAAAATACCTATAAACATATATATAAAACACGCACTCGACAAGGACTACTGTACAACACCAGGACCTCTATTCAACGTTCTGCAATAACCTATACGGAAAAGGAATCCGAAAAATAGTAGCTGTATTACATGTGTAACTCAATCAGCTTGCTGTACACTACACCAAACCCCACTTTGGAAATCAACTCTAGTACAACATACCATCAGAATTAAGCTGAAAAAGAAAGTAAAAGGAAAGAAATGGGCATGCTTTTCGCCTCGGGCCCCGGTGATAGGCGCTGGTGTCACATCCCAGCAGGCTGAGCAGCCTGGGGTCCCAAGGGTGCACTGAGGTGGAGCCGAGAGACGTGAAGAGGACGTGCCTGCAAATGCAGCCCCTTAGAGCTGTCGTGTCTCTTCCTTTCTGGGGGGAACCAAACCTTCAGAACCTAGGTGGGCCTTCTGAGAGCTAAAAGGAAGCCAAGTGCACCCCAACCATGGGGGACCATCGAGGCTGCAGGGGATTCAAACCGTGACCGAGCCTCCACGGCTGCTGCTGGTGGGCTTCCCACATCCGGCCTCCTTGCCAGGAGTCACCCCACCTACACACCGCAGCACCCGCAGCTTTAGCCAGGGTTTGGACTTTTCGGGGGCGTGAAGCTTAACAGGGAAGAGGTGGTGACACACAAGCCCTTGGGTGTGGCCTCTGGCACCTTCCCCTCTAATTCACAGCCCAGCACCATGACTCCCCCTAAAACTTTTGGTTGCCAACAAACTAGAGCTGGCCACGAAGAAATGCTGCCGCCTTGTGGACGTTTCGCGGAACAACAACTTTACAACCGGTGCTTCAGGGCACCTAATACTCACAGAGCCTGTGGGGCTTTTAATAACACGTGTCTTCAAAAATGACCTGGGTTAGGTAACCGAAAACACATTCGAAAAACACAGACTTTCAAGAAGCCAAATTTCAGGAGGGAGAGTTTACTCACACTGTTTAAAAAGAAAAACCCCGACCACGACAGGAAGCAGAAAGTCGCTGATTATCCGAGAAATGCATATCAAAAATCTAAAGTGGCATCATCTCGCAGCAGGCGGTATGGCCAGCATCAAAAAGTCTACAAACAATCGATGGGGAATGAGCGTGGAGAAAAGGGAACCTTCCAACTCGGTGAGTGGAAATGTACATTGGTGACCGCCACTAGAAAGCACTGTATCCCAGTTCCTAGAAAACTAAGGAGAGAGCGACCCTATACTACTGCAGGCCCACTCCTGGGCGCTACTCCGGAAAATCCATAATTCAAAAAGACACAAGCACCCCAACGTTAACTGCAGCACTATTTACAATCGCCAAGACACACAAACAAGTAGTCCAGCGAGTGATGAATACATAAACAGGAGGTCCTACGTGTATACAAGGAGCTGTTACTCAGCCAGCAAAAAGAATGAAATAATGCCATCAGAAGCAACATGGATGGACCTGGGATGCCCAAACACTGAGTGAAGTCAGACAGACAGAGGAGGACCCATAGCATATAATATCACTTATAACAGGAAGGGAAACATACATACAACTGAACTAGTATACCAAACAGAAACAGAGTCACCGACTTTCAGATTAAAGCTAAGGTTACCAAAAAGAAAGTGGGGTAGGAGATATAAGTTAGGCGTTTCACATGAACACATACACAGAAAAATACCTATAAACATATATATATATATATATATATATATATACATATTAAAAAAACACACACTCGACAAGGACTACTGTACAACACCAGGACCTCTATTCAACGTTCTGCAATAACCTATACGGAAAAGGAATCCGAAAAATAGTAGCTGTATTACATGTGTAACTCAATCAGCTTGCTGTACACTACACCAATCCCAACTTTGGAAATCAACTCTAGTACAACATACCATCAGAATTAAGCTGAAAAAGAAAGTAAAAGGAAAGAAATGGGCATGCTTTTCGCCTCGGGCCCCGGTGATAGGCGCTGGTGTCACATCCCAGCAGGCTGAGCAGCCTGGGGTCCCAAGGGTGCACTGAGGTGGAGCCGAGAGACGTGAAGAGGACGTGCCTGCAAATGCAGCCCCTTAGAGCTGTCGTGTCTCTTCCTTTCTGGGGGGAACCAAACCTTCAGAACCTAGGTGGGCCTTCCGAGAGCTAAAAGGAAGCCAAGTGCACCCCAACCATGGGGGACCATCTAGGCTGCAGGAGATTCAAACCGTGACCGAGCCTCCACGGCTGCTGCTGGTGGGCTTCCCACATCCGGCCTCCTTGCCAGGAGTCACCCCACCTACACACCGCAGCACCCGCAGCTTTAGCCAGGGTTTGGACTTTTCGGGGGCGTGAAGCTTAACAGGGAAGAGGTGGTGACACACAAGCCCTTGGGTGTGGCCTCTGGCACCTTCCCCTCTAATTCACAGCCCAGTAAGATGACTCTTCCTAACGCTTTTGGTTGCCAACAAACTAGAGCTGGCCACGAAGAAATGCTGCCGCCTTGTGGACGTTTCCCGTAACAACAACTTTACAACCGGTGCTTAAGGGCACATCATATTCAGGAAGCCTGTGGGGCTTTTAACGACACGTGTGCTCAAAAATCACCTGGGTTAGGCAACCGAAAAATAAATTAGAAACACACACACCCTCAAAAAGCCAAATTTGAAGAGGGAAAGTTTACTCACACTGTTTAAAATAAAAAAATACACACCACGACAAGATGCATATCACTCATTATTTGACAAATGCCAATCCAACGTGTAACGAGGCGTCGCCTCACAGCGGGAAGAATGGCCAGCATCAAAAAGTCTACAAACAATCGATGGGGAATGAGCGTGGAGAAAAGGGAACCTTCCAACTCGGTGAGTGGAAATGTACATTGGTGACCGCCACTAGAAAGCACTGTATCCCAGGTCCTAGAAAACTAAAGAGAGAGCGACCCTATACTTCTGCACGCCCACTCCTGGGCATTACTCGGGAAAATGCATAAGTCAGAAAGACACAAGCACCCCAACGTTCTTTGCGGCACTATTTACAAACGCCAAGACACACAAACAAGTAGTCCAGCGAGTGATGAATACATAAACAGCAGGTCCTACGTGTATACAAGGGACCGTTACTCAGCCAGGATAAAGGATGAAATAATGCCATCAGAAGCAACATGGATGGACCCGGGATGCCCAAACACTGAGTGAAGTCAGTCAGACAGAGGAGGACCCACAGCATATAATATCACTTATAGGAGGAAGGGAAACATACACACAACTGAACTAGTTTACTAAACAGAAAGAGAGTCACCGACTTTCTCAATAAACCTAGGGTTACCAAAAAGAAAGTGGGGTAGGAGATATAAGTTAGGCGGTTCACATGAACACATACACAGAAAAATACCTATAAACATATATATAAAACACGCACTCGACAAGGACTACTGTACAACACCAGGACCTCTATTCAACGTTCTGCAATAACCTATACGGAAAAGGAATCCGAAAAATAGTAGCTGTATTACATGTGTAACTCAATCAGCTTGCTGTACACTACACCAAACCCCACTTTGGAAATCAACTCTAGTACAACATACCATCAGAATTAAGCTGAAAAAGAAAGTAAAAGGAAAGAAATGGGCATGCTTTTCGCCTCGGGCCCCGGTGATAGGCGCTGGTGTCACATCCCAGCAGGCTGAGCAGCCTGGGGTCCCAAGGGTGCACTGAGGTGGAGCCGAGAGACGTGAAGAGGACGTGCCTGCAAATGCAGCCCCTTAGAGCTGTCGTGTCTTTTCCTTTCCGGGGGGAACCAAACCTTCAGAACCTAGGTGGGCCTTCCGAGAGCTAAAAGGAAGCCAAGTGCACCCCAACCATGGGGGACCATCGAGGCTGCAGGGGATTCAAACCGTGACCGAGCCTCCACGGCTGCTGCTGGTGGGCTTCCCACATCCGGCCTCCTTGCCAGGAGTCACCCCACCTACACACCGCAGCACCCGCAGCTTTAGCCAGGGTTTGGACTTTTCGGGGGCGTGAAGCTTAACAGGGAAGAGGTGGTGACACACAAGCCCTTGGGTGTGGCCTCTGGCACCTTCCCCTCTAATTCACAGCCCAGTAAGATGACTCTTCCTAACGCTTTTGGTTGCCAACAAACTAGAGCTGGCCACGAAGAAATGCTGCCGCCTTGTGGACGTTTCCCGTAACAACAACTTTACAACCGGTGCTTAAGGGCACATCATATTCAGGAAGCCTGTGGGGCTTTTAACGACACGTGTGCTCAAAAATCACCTGGGTTAGGTAACCGAAAACACATTCGAAAAACACAGACTTTCAAGAAGCCAAATTTCAGGAGGGAGAGTTTACTCACACTGTTTAAAAAGAAAAACCCCGACCACGACAGGAAGCAGAAAGTCGCTGATTATCCGAGAAATGCATATCAAAAATCTAAAGTGGCATCATCTCGCAGCAGGCGGTATGGCCAGCATCAAAAAGTCTACAAACAATCGATGGGGAATGAGCGTGAAGAAAAGGGAACCTTCCAACTCGGTGAGTGGAAATGTACATTGGTGACCGCCACTAGAAAGCACTGTATCCCAGTTCCTAGAAAACTAAGGAGAGAGCGACCCTATACTACTGCAGGCCCACTCCTGGGCGCTACTCCGGAAAATCCATAATTCAAAAAGACACAAGCACCCCAACGTTAACTGCAGCACTATTTACAATCGCCAAGACACACAAACAAGTAGTCCAGCGAGTGATGAATACATAAACAGGAGGTCCTACGTGTATACAAGGAGCTGTTACTCAGCCAGCAAAAAGAATGAAATAATGCCATCAGAAGCAACATGGATGGACCTGGGATGCCCAAACACTGAGTGAAGTCAGACAGACAGAGGAGGACCCATAGCATATAATATCACTTATAACAGGAAGGGAAACATACATACAACTGAACTAGTATACCAAACAGAAACAGAGTCACCGACTTTCAGATTAAAGCTAAGGTTACCAAAAAGAAAGTGGGGTAGGAGATATAAGTTAGGCGTTTCACATGAACACATACACAGAAAAATACCTATAAACATATATATATATATATATACATATTAAAAAAACACACACTCGACAAGGACTACTGTACAACACCAGGACCTCTATTCAACGTTCTGCAATAACCTATACGGAAAAGGAATCCGAAAAATAGTAGCTGTATTACATGTGTAACTCAATCAGCTTGCTGTACACTACACCAATCCCAACTTTGGAAATCAACTCTAGTACAACATACCATCAGAATTAAGCTGAAAAAGAAAGTAAAAGGAAAGAAATGGGCATGCTTTTCGCCTCGGGCCCCGGTGATAGGCGCTGGTGTCACATCCCAGCAGGCTGAGCAGCCTGGGGTCCCAAGGGTGCACTGAGGTGGAGCCGAGAGACGTGAAGAGGACGTGCCTGCAAATGCAGCCCCTTAGAGCTGTCGTGTCTCTTCCTTTCTGGGGGGAACCAAACCTTCAGAACCTAGGTGGGCCTTCCGAGAGCTAAAAGGAAGCCAAGTGCACCCCAACCATGGGGGACCATCTAGGCTGCAGGAGATTCAAACCGTGACCGAGCCTCCACGGCTGCTGCTGGTGGGCTTCCCACATCCGGCCTCCTTGCCAGGAGTCACCCCACCTACACACCGCAGCACCCGCAGCTTTAGCCAGGGTTTGGACTTTTCGGGGGCGTGAAGCTTAACAGGGAAGAGGTGGTGACACACAAGCCCTTGGGTGTGGCCTCTGGCACCTTCCCCTCTAATTCACAGCCCAGTAAGATGACTCTTCCTAACGCTTTTGGTTGCCAACAAACTAGAGCTGGCCACGAAGAAATGCTGCCGCCTTGTGGACGTTTCGCGGAACAACAACTTTACAACCGGTGCTTCAGGGCACCTAATACTCACAGAGCCTGTGGGGCTTTTAATAACACGTGTCTTCAAAAATGACCTGGGTTAGGTAACCGAAAACACATTCGAAAAACACAGACTTTCAAGAAGCCAAATTTCAGGAGGGAGAGTTTACTCACACTGTTTAAAAAGAAAAACCCCGACCACGACAGGAAGCAGAAAGTCGCTGATTATCCGAGAAATGCATATCAAAAATCTAAAGTGGCATCATCTCGCAGCAGGCGGTATGGCCAGCATCAAAAAGTCTACAAACAATCGATGGGGAATGAGCGTGGAGAAAAGGGAACCTTCCAACTCGGTGAGTGGAAATGTACATTGGTGACCGCCACTAGAAAGCACTGTATCCCAGTTCCTAGAAAACTAAGGAGAGAGCGACCCTATACTACTGCAGGCCCACTCCTGGGCGCTACTCCGGAAAATCCATAATTCAAAAAGACACAAGCACCCCAACGTTAACTGCAGCACTATTTACAATCGCCAAGACACACAAACAAGTAGTCCAGCGAGTGATGAATACATAAACAGGAGGTCCTACGTGTATACAAGGAGCTGTTACTCAGCCAGCAAAAAGAATGAAATAATGCCATCAGAAGCAACATGGATGGACCTGGGATGCCCAAACACTGAGTGAAGTCAGACAGACAGAGGAGGACCCATAGCATATAATATCACTTATAACAGGAAGGGAAACATACATACAACTGAACTAGTATACCAAACAGAAACAGAGTCACCGACTTTCAGATTAAAGCTAAGGTTACCAAAAAGAAAGTGGGGTAGGAGATATAAGTTAGGCGTTTCACATGAACACATACACAGAAAAATACCTATAAACATATATATATATATATATACATATTAAAAAAACACACACTCGACAAGGACTACTGTACAACACCAGGACCTCTATTCAACGTTCTGCAATAACCTATACGGAAAAGGAATCCGAAAAATAGTAGCTGTATTACATGTGTAACTCAATCAGCTTGCTGTACACTACACCAATCCCAACTTTGGAAATCAACTCTAGTACAACATACCATCAGAATTAAGCTGAAAAAGAAAGTAAAAGGAAAGAAATGGGCATGCTTTTCGCCTCGGGCCCCGGTGATAGGCGCTGGTGTCACATCCCAGCAGGCTGAGCAGCCTGGGGTCCCAAGGGTGCACTGAGGTGGAGCCGAGAGACGTGAAGAGGACGTGCCTGCAAATGCAGCCCCTTAGAGCTGTCGTGTCTCTTCCTTTCTGGGGGGAACCAAACCTTCAGAACCTAGGTGGGCCTTCCGAGAGCTAAAAGGAAGCCAAGTGCACCCCAACCATGGGGGACCATCTAGGCTGCAGGAGATTCAAACCGTGACCGAGCCTCCACGGCTGCTGCTGGTGGGCTTCCCACATCCGGCCTCCTTGCCAGGAGTCACCCCACCTACACACCGCAGCACCCGCAGCTTTAGCCAGGGTTTGGACTTTTCGGGGGCGTGAAGCTTAACAGGGAAGAGGTGGTGACACACAAGCCCTTGGGTGTGGCCTCTGGCACCTTCCCCTCTAATTCACAGCCCAGTAAGATGACTCTTCCTAACGCTTTTGGTTGCCAACAAACTAGAGCTGGCCACGAAGAAATGCTGCCGCCTTGTGGACGTTTCCCGTAACAACAACTTTACAACCGGTGCTTAAGGGCACATCATATTCAGGAAGCCTGTGGGGCTTTTAACGACACGTGTGCTCAAAAATCACCTGGGTTAGGCAACCGAAAAATAAATTAGAAACACACACACCCTCAAAAAGCCAAATTTGAAGAGGGAAAGTTTACTCACACTGTTTAAAATAAAAAAATACACACCACGACAAGATGCATATCACTCATTATTTGACAAATGCCAATCCAACGTGTAACGAGGCGTCGCCTCACAGCGGGAAGAATGGCCAGCATCAAAAAGTCTACAAACAATCGATGGGGAATGAGCGTGGAGAAAAGGGAACCTTCCAACTCGGTGAGTGGAAATGTACATTGGTGACCGCCACTAGAAAGCACTGTATCCCAGGTCCTAGAAAACTAAAGAGAGAGCGACCCTATACTTCTGCACGCCCACTCCTGGGCATTACTCGGGAAAATGCATAAGTCAGAAAGACACAAGCACCCCAACGTTCTTTGCGGCACTATTTACAAACGCCAAGACACACAAACAAGTAGTCCAGCGAGTGATGAATACATAAACAGCAGGTCCTACGTGTATACAAGGGACCGTTACTCAGCCAGGATAAAGGATGAAATAATGCCATCAGAAGCAACATGGATGGACCCGGGATGCCCAAACACTGAGTGAAGTCAGTCAGACAGAGGAGGACCCACAGCATATAATATCACTTATAGGAGGAAGGGAAACATACACACAACTGAACTAGTTTACTAAACAGAAAGAGAGTCACCGACTTTCTCAATAAACCTAGGGTTACCAAAAAGAAAGTGGGGTAGGAGATATAAGTTAGGCGGTTCACATGAACACATACACAGAAAAATACCTATAAACATATATATAAAACACGCACTCGACAAGGACTACTGTACAACACCAGGACCTCTATTCAACGTTCTGCAATAACCTATACGGAAAAGGAATCCGAAAAATAGTAGCTGTATTACATGTGTAACTCAATCAGCTTGCTGTACGCTACACCAAACCCCACTTTGGAAATCAACTCTAGTACAACATACCATCAGAATTAAGCTGAAAAAGAAAGTAAAAGGAAAGAAATGGGCATGCTTTTCGCCTCGGGCCCCGGTGATAGGCGCTGGTGTCACATCCCAGCAGGCTGAGCAGCCTGGGGTCCCAAGGGTGCACTGAGGTGGAGCCGAGAGACGTGAAGAGGACGTGCCTGCAAATGCAGCCCCTTAGAGCTGTCGTGTCTTTTCCTTTCCGGGGGGAACCAAACCTTCAGAACCTAGGTGGGCCTTCCGAGAGCTAAAAGCAAGCCAAGTGCACCCCAACCATGGGGGACCATCGAGGCTGCAGGGGATTCAAACCGTGACCGAGCCTCCACGGCTGCTGCTGGTGGGCTTCCCACATCCGGCCTCCTTGCCAGGAGTCACCCCACCTACACACCGCAGCACCCGCAGCTTTAGCCAGGGTTTGGACTTTTCGGGGGCGTGAAGCTTAACAGGGAAGAGGTGGTGACACACAAGCCCTTGGGTGTGGCCTCTGGCACCTTCCCCTCTAATTCACAGCCCAGTAAGATGACTCTTCCTAACGCTTTTGGTTGCCAACAAACTAGAGCTGGCCACGAAGAAATGCTGCCGCCTTGTGGACGTTTCGCGGAACAACAACTTTACAACCGGTGCTTCAGGGCACCTAATACTCACAGAGCCTGTGGGGCTTTTAATAACACGTGTCTTCAAAAATGACCTGGGTTAGGTAACCGAAAACACATTCGAAAAACACAGACTTTCAAGAAGCCAAATTTCAGGAGGGAGAGTTTACTCACACTGTTTAAAAAGAAAAACCCCGACCACGACAGGAAGCAGAAAGTCGCTGATTATCCGAGAAATGCATATCAAAAATCTAAAGTGGCATCATCTCGCAGCAGGCGGTATGGCCAGCATCAAAAAGTCTACAAACAATCGATGGGGAATGAGCGTGGAGAAAAGGGAACCTTCCAACTCGGTGAGTGGAAATGTACATTGGTGACCGCCACTAGAAAGCACTGTATCCCAGTTCCTAGAAAACTAAGGAGAGAGCGACCCTATACTACTGCAGGCCCACTCCTGGGCGCTACTCCGGAAAATCCATAATTCAAAAAGACACAAGCACCCCAACGTTAACTGCAGCACTATTTACAATCGCCAAGACACACAAACAAGTAGTCCAGCGAGTGATGAATACATAAACAGGAGGTCCTACGTGTATACAAGGAGCTGTTACTCAGCCAGCAAAAAGAATGAAATAATGCCATCAGAAGCAACATGGATGGACCTGGGATGCCCAAACACTGAGTGAAGTCAGACAGACAGAGGAGGACCCATAGCATATAATATCACTTATAACAGGAAGGGAAACATACATACAACTGAACTAGTATACCAAACAGAAACAGAGTCACCGACTTTCAGATTAAAGCTAAGGTTACCAAAAAGAAAGTGGGGTAGGAAATATAAGTTAGGCGTTTCACATGAACACATACACAGAAAAATACCTATAAACATATATATATATATATATATATATATATATATATACATATTAAAAAAACACACACTCGACAAGGACTACTGTACAACACCAGGACCTCTATTCAACGTTCTGCAATAACCTATACGGAAAAGGAATCCGAAAAATAGTAGCTGTATTACATGTGTAACTCAATCAGCTTGCTGTACACTACACCAATCCCAACTTTGGAAATCAACTCTAGTACAACATACCATCAGAATTAAGCTGAAAAAGAAAGTAAAAGGAAAGAAATGGGCATGCTTTTCGCCTCGGGCCCCGGTGATAGGCGCTGGTGTCACATCCCAGCAGGCTGAGCAGCCTGGGGTCCCAAGGGTGCACTGAGGTGGAGCCGAGAGACGTGAAGAGGACGTGCCTGCAAATGCAGCCCCTTAGAGCTGTCGTGTCTCTTCCTTTCTGGGGGGAACCAAACCTTCAGAACCTAGATGGGCCTTCCGAGAGCTAAAAGGAAGCCAAGTGCACCCCAACCATGGGGGACCATCTAGGCTGCAGGAGATTCAAACCGTGACCGAGCCTCCACGGCTGCTGCTGGTGGGCTTCCCACATCCGGCCTCCTTGCCAGGAGTCACCCCACCTACACACCGCAGCACCCGCAGCTTTAGCCAGGGTTTGGACTTTTCGGGGGCGTGAAGCTTAACAGGGAAGAGGTGGTGACACACAAGCCCTTGGGTGTGGCCTCTGGCACCTTCCCCTCTAATTCACAGCCCAGTAAGATGACTCTTCCTAACGCTTTTGGTTGCCAACAAACTAGAGCTGGCCACGAAGAAATGCTGCCGCCTTGTGGACGTTTCCCGTAACAACAACTTTACAACCGGTGCTTAAGGGCACATCATATTCAGGAAGCCTGTGGGGCTTTTAACGACACGTGTGCTCAAAAATCACCTGGGTTAGGCAACCGAAAAATAAATTAGAAACACACACACCCTCAAAAAGCCAAATTTGAAGAGGGAAAGTTTACTCACACTGTTTAAAATAAAAAAATACACACCACGACAAGATGCATATCACTCATTATTTGACAAATGCCAATCCAACGTGTAACGAGGCGTCGCCTCACAGCGGGAAGAATGGCCAGCATCAAAAAGTCTACAAACAATCGATGGGGAATGAGCGTGGAGAAAAGGGAACCTTCCAACTCGGTGAGTGGAAATGTACATTGGTGACCGCCACTAGAAAGCACTGTATCCCAGGTCCTAGAAAACTAAAGAGAGAGCGACCCTATACTTCTGCACGCCCACTCCTGGGCATTACTCGGGAAAATGCATAAGTCAGAAAGACACAAGCACCCCAACGTTCTTTGCGGCACTATTTACAAACGCCAAGACACACAAACAAGTAGTCCAGCGAGTGATGAATACATAAACAGCAGGTCCTACGTGTATACAAGGGACCGTTACTCAGCCAGGATAAAGGATGAAATAATGCCATCAGAAGCAACATGGATGGACCCGGGATGCCCAAACACTGAGTGAAGTCAGTCAGACAGAGGAGGACCCACAGCATATAATATCACTTATAGGAGGAAGGGAAACATACACACAACTGAACTAGTTTACTAAACAGAAAGAGAGTCACCGACTTTCTCAATAAACCTAGGGTTACCAAAAAGAAAGTGGGGTAGGAGATATAAGTTAGGCGGTTCACATGAACACATACACAGAAAAATACCTATAAACATATATATAAAACACGCACTCGACAAGGACTACTGTACAACACCAGGACCTCTATTCAACGTTCTGCAATAACCTATACGGAAAAGGAATCCGAAAAATAGTAGCTGTATTACATGTGTAACTCAATCAGCTTGCTGTACGCTACACCAAACCCCACTTTGGAAATCAACTCTAGTACAACATACCATCAGAATTAAGCTGAAAAAGAAAGTAAAAGGAAAGAAATGGGCATGCTTTTCGCCTCGGGCCCCGGTGATAGGCGCTGGTGTCACATCCCAGCAGGCTGAGCAGCCTGGGGTCCCAAGGGTGCACTGAGGTGGAGCCGAGAGACGTGAAGAGGACGTGCCTGCAAATGCAGCCCCTTAGAGCTGTCGTGTCTTTTCCTTTCCGGGGGGAACCAAACCTTCAGAACCTAGGTGGGCCTTCCGAGAGCTAAAAGCAAGCCAAGTGCACCCCAACCATGGGGGACCATCGAGGCTGCAGGGGATTCAAACCGTGACCGAGCCTCCACGGCTGCTGCTGGTGGGCTTCCCACATCCGGCCTCCTTGCCAGGAGTCACCCCACCTACACACCGCAGCACCCGCAGCTTTAGCCAGGGTTTGGACTTTTCGGGGGCGTGAAGCTTAACAGGGAAGAGGTGGTGACACACAAGCCCTTGGGTGTGGCCTCTGGCACCTTCCCCTCTAATTCACAGCCCAGTAAGATGACTCTTCCTAACGCTTTTGGTTGCCAACAAACTAGAGCTGGCCACGAAGAAATGCTGCCGCCTTGTGGACGTTTCGCGGAACAACAACTTTACAACCGGTGCTTCAGGGCACCTAATACTCACAGAGCCTGTGGGGCTTTTAATAACACGTGTCTTCAAAAATGACCTGGGTTAGGTAACCGAAAACACATTCGAAAAACACAGACTTTCAAGAAGCCAAATTTCAGGAGGGAGAGTTTACTCACACTGTTTAAAAAGAAAAACCCCGACCACGACAGGAAGCAGAAAGTCGCTGATTATCCGAGAAATGCATATCAAAAATCTAAAGTGGCATCATCTCGCAGCAGGCGGTATGGCCAGCATCAAAAAGTCTACAAACAATCGATGGGGAATGAGCGTGGAGAAAAGGGAACCTTCCAACTCGGTGAGTGGAAATGTACATTGGTGACCGCCACTAGAAAGCACTGTATCCCAGTTCCTAGAAAACTAAGGAGAGAGCGACCCTATACTACTGCAGGCCCACTCCTGGGCGCTACTCCGGAAAATCCATAATTCAAAAAGACACAAGCACCCCAACGTTAACTGCAGCACTATTTACAATCGCCAAGACACACAAACAAGTAGTCCAGCGAGTGATGAATACATAAACAGGAGGTCCTACGTGTATACAAGGAGCTGTTACTCAGCCAGCAAAAAGAATGAAATAATGCCATCAGAAGCAACATGGATGGACCTGGGATGCCCAAACACTGAGTGAAGTCAGACAGACAGAGGAGGACCCATAGCATATAATATCACTTATAACAGGAAGGGAAACATACATACAACTGAACTAGTATACCAAACAGAAACAGAGTCACCGACTTTCAGATTAAAGCTAAGGTTACCAAAAAGAAAGTGGGGTAGGAGATATAAGTTAGGCGTTTCACATGAACACATACACAGAAAAATACCTATAAACATATATATATATATATATATATATATACATATTAAAAAAACACACACTCGACAAGGACTACTGTACAACACCAGGACCTCTATTCAACGTTCTGCAATAACCTATACGGAAAAGGAATCCGAAAAATAGTAGCTGTATTACATGTGTAACTCAATCAGCTTGCTGTACACTACACCAATCCCAACTTTGGAAATCAACTCTAGTACAACATACCATCAGAATTAAGCTGAAAAAGAAAGTAAAAGGAAAGAAATGGGCATGCTTTTCGCCTCGGGCCCCGGTGATAGGCGCTGGTGTCACATCCCAGCAGGCTGAGCAGCCTGGGGTCCCAAGGGTGCACTGAGGTGGAGCCGAGAGACGTGAAGAGGACGTGCCTGCAAATGCAGCCCCTTAGAGCTGTCGTGTCTCTTCCTTTCTGGGGGGAACCAAACCTTCAGAACCTAGATGGGCCTTCCGAGAGCTAAAAGGAAGCCAAGTGCACCCCAACCATGGGGGACCATCTAGGCTGCAGGAGATTCAAACCGTGACCGAGCCTCCACGGCTGCTGCTGGTGGGCTTCCCACATCCGGCCTCCTTGCCAGGAGTCACCCCACCTACACACCGCAGCACCCGCAGCTTTAGCCAGGGTTTGGACTTTTCGGGGGCGTGAAGCTTAACAGGGAAGAGGTGGTGACACACAAGCCCTTGGGTGTGGCCTCTGGCACCTTCCCCTCTAATTCACAGCCCAGTAAGATGACTCTTCCTAACGCTTTTGGTTGCCAACAAACTAGAGCTGGCCACGAAGAAATGCTGCCGCCTTGTGGACGTTTCCCGTAACAACAACTTTACAACCGGTGCTTAAGGGCACATCATATTCAGGAAGCCTGTGGGGCTTTTAACGACACGTGTGCTCAAAAATCACCTGGGTTAGGCAACCGAAAAATAAATTAGAAACACACACACCCTCAAAAAGCCAAATTTGAAGAGGGAAAGTTTACTCACACTGTTTAAAATAAAAAAATACACACCACGACAAGATGCATATCACTCATTATTTGACAAATGCCAATCCAACGTGTAACGAGGCGTCGCCTCACAGCGGGAAGAATGGCCAGCATCAAAAAGTCTACAAACAATCGATGGGGAATGAGCGTGGAGAAAAGGGAACCTTCCAACTCGGTGAGTGGAAATGTACATTGGTGACCGCCACTAGAAAGCACTGTATCCCAGGTCCTAGAAAACTAAAGAGAGAGCGACCCTATACTTCTGCACGCCCACTCCTGGGCATTACTCGGGAAAATGCATAAGTCAGAAAGACACAAGCACCCCAACGTTCTTTGCGGCACTATTTACAAACGCCAAGACACACAAACAAGTAGTCCAGCGAGTGATGAATACATAAACAGCAGGTCCTACGTGTATACAAGGGACCGTTACTCAGCCAGGATAAAGGATGAAATAATGCCATCAGAAGCAACATGGATGGACCCGGGATGCCCAAACACTGAGTGAAGTCAGTCAGACAGAGGAGGACCCACAGCATATAATATCACTTATAGGAGGAAGGGAAACATACACACAACTGAACTAGTTTACTAAACAGAAAGAGAGTCACCGACTTTCTCAATAAACCTAGGGTTACCAAAAAGAAAGTGGGGTAGGAGATATAAGTTAGGCGGTTCACATGAACACATACACAGAAAAATACCTATAAACATATATATAAAACACGCACTCGACAAGGACTACTGTACAACACCAGGACCTCTATTCAACGTTCTGCAATAACCTATACGGAAAAGGAATCCGAAAAATAGTAGCTGTATTACATGTGTAACTCAATCAGCTTGCTGTACGCTACACCAAACCCCACTTTGGAAATCAACTCTAGTACAACATACCATCAGAATTAAGCTGAAAAAGAAAGTAAAAGGAAAGAAATGGGCATGCTTTTCGCCTCGGGCCCCGGTGATAGGCGCTGGTGTCACATCCCAGCAGGCTGAGCAGCCTGGGGTCCCAAGGGTGCACTGAGGTGGAGCCGAGAGACGTGAAGAGGACGTGCCTGCAAATGCAGCCCCTTAGAGCTGTCGTGTCTCTTCCTTTCTGGGGGGAACCAAACCTTCAGAACCTAGGTGGGCCTTCCGAGAGCTAAAAGCAAGCCAAGTGCACCCCAACCATGGGGGACCATCAAGGCTGCAGGGGATTCAAACCGTGACCGAGCCTCCACGGCTGCTGCTGGTGGGCTTCCCACATCCGGCCTCCTTGCCAGGAGTCACCCCACCTACACACCGCAGCACCCGCAGCTTTAGCCAGGGTTTGGACTTTTCGGGGGCGTGAAGCTTAACAGGGAAGAGGTGGTGACACACAAGCCCTTGGGTGTGGCCTCTGGCACCTTCCCCTCTAATTCACAGCCCAGTAAGATGACTCTTCCTAACGCTTTTGGTTGCCAACAAACTAGAGCTGGCCACGAAGAAATGCTGCCGCCTTGTGGACGTTTCGCGGAACAACAACTTTACAACCGGTGCTTCAGGGCACCTAATACTCACAGAGCCTGTGGGGCTTTTAATAACACGTGTCTTCAAAAATGACCTGGGTTAGGTAACCGAAAACACATTCGAAAAACACAGACTTTCAAGAAGCCAAATTTCAGGAGGGAGAGTTTACTCACACTGTTTAAAAAGAAAAACCCCGACCACGACAGGAAGCAGAAAGTCGCTGATTATCCGAGAAATGCATATCAAAAATCTAAAGTGGCATCATCTCGCAGCAGGCGGTATGGCCAGCATCAAAAAGTCTACAAACAATCGATGGGGAATGAGCGTGGAGAAAAGGGAACCTTCCAACTCGGTGAGTGGAAATGTACATTGGTGACCGCCACTAGAAAGCACTGTATCCCAGTTCCTAGAAAACTAAGGAGAGAGCGACCCTATACTACTGCAGGCCCACTCCTGGGCGCTACTCCGGAAAATCCATAATTCAAAAAGACACAAGCACCCCAACGTTAACTGCAGCACTATTTACAATCGCCAAGACACACAAACAAGTAGTCCAGCGAGTGATGAATACATAAACAGGAGGTCCTACGTGTATACAAGGAGCTGTTACTCAGCCAGCAAAAAGAATGAAATAATGCCATCAGAAGCAACATGGATGGACCTGGGATGCCCAAACACTGAGTGAAGTCAGACAGACAGAGGAGGACCCATAGCATATAATATCACTTATAACAGGAAGGGAAACATACATACAACTGAACTAGTATACCAAACAGAAACAGAGTCACCGACTTTCAGATTAAAGCTAAGGTTACCAAAAAGAAAGTGGGGTAGGAAATATAAGTTACGCGTTTCACATGAACACATACACAGAAAAATACCTATAAACATATATATATATATATATATATATATATATACATATTAAAAAAACACACACTCGACAAGGACTACTGTACAACACCAGGACCTCTATTCAACGTTCTGCAATAACCTATACGGAAAAGGAATCCGAAAAATAGTAGCTGTATTACATGTGTAACTCAATCAGCTTGCTGTACACTACACCAATCCCAACTTTGGAAATCAACTCTAGTGCAACATACCATCAGAATTAAGCTGAAAAAGAAAGTAAAAGGAAAGAAATGGGCATGCTTTTCGCCTCGGGCCCCGGTGATAGGCGCTGGTGTCACATCCCAGCAGGCTGAGCAGCCTGGGGTCCCAAGGGTGCACTGAGGTGGAGCCGAGAGACGTGAAGAGGACGTGCCTGCAAATGCAGCCCCTTAGAGCTGTCGTGTCTCTTCCTTTCTGGGGGGAACCAAACCTTCAGAACCTAGGTGGGCCTTCCGAGAGCTAAAAGGAAGCCAAGTGCACCCCAACCATGGGGGACCATCTAGGCTGCAGGAGATTCAAACCGTGACCGAGCCTCCACGGCTGCTGCTGGTGGGCTTCCCACATCCGGCCTCCTTGCCAGGAGTCACCCCACCTACACACCGCAGCACCCGCAGCTTTAGCCAGGGTTTGGACTTTTCGGGGGCGTGAAGCTTAACAGGGAAGAGGTGGTGACACACAAGCCCTTGGGTGTGGCCTCTGGCACCTTCCCCTCTAATTCACAGCCCAGTAAGATGACTCTTCCTAACGCTTTTGGTTGCCAACAAACTAGAGCTGGCCACGAAGAAATGCTGCCGCCTTGTGGACGTTTCCCGTAACAACAACTTTACAACCGGTGCTTAAGGGCACATCATATTCAGGAAGCCTGTGGGGCTTTTAACGACACGTGTGCTCAAAAATCACCTGGGTTAGGCAACCGAAAAATAAATTAGAAACACACACACCCTCAAAAAGCCAAATTTGAAGAGGGAAAGTTTACTCACACTGTTTAAAATAAAAAAATACACACCACGACAAGATGCATATCACTCATTATTTGACAAATGCCAATCCAACGTGTAACGAGGCGTCGCCTCACAGCGGGAAGAATGGCCAGCATCAAAAAGTCTACAAACAATCGATGGGGAATGAGCGTGGAGAAAAGGGAACCTTCCAACTCGGTGAGTGGAAATGTACATTGGTGACCGCCACTAGAAAGCACTGTATCCCAGGTCCTAGAAAACTAAAGAGAGAGCGACCCTATACTTCTGCACGCCCACTCCTGGGCATTACTCGGGAAAATGCATAAGTCAGAAAGACACAAGCACCCCAACGTTCTTTGCGGCACTATTTACAAACGCCAAGACACACAAACAAGTAGTCCAGCGAGTGATGAATACATAAACAGCAGGTCCTACGTGTATACAAGGGACTGTTACTCAGCCAGGATAAAGGATGAAATAATGCCATCAGAAGCAACATGGATGGACCCGGGATGCCCAAACACTGAGTGAAGTCAGTCAGACAGAGGAGGACCCACAGCATATAATATCACTTATAGGAGGAAGGGAAACATACACACAACTGAACTAGTTTACTAAACAGAAAGAGAGTCACCGACTTTCTCAATAAACCTAGGGTTACCAAAAAGAAAGTGGGGTAGGAGATATAAGTTAGGCGGTTCACATGAACACATACACAGAAAAATACCTATAAACATATATATAAAACACGCACTCGACAAGGACTACTGTACAACACCAGGACCTCTATTCAACGTTCTGCAATAACCTATACGGAAAAGGAATCCGAAAAATAGTAGCTGTATTACATGTGTAACTCAATCAGCTTGCTGTACACTACACCAAACCCCACTTTGGAAATCAACTCTAGTACAACATACCATCAGAATTAAGCTGAAAAAGAAAGTAAAAGGAAAGAAATGGGCATGCTTTTCGCCTCGGGCCCCGGTGATAGGCGCTGGTGTCACATCCCAGCAGGCTGAGCAGCCTGGGGTCCCAAGGGTGCACTGAGGTGGAGCCGAGAGACGTGAAGAGGACGTGCCTGCAAATGCAGCCCCTTAGAGCTGTCGTGTCTCTTCCTTTCTGGGGGGAACCAAACCTTCAGAACCTAGGTGGGCCTTCCGAGAGCTAAAAGCAAGCCAAGTGCACCCCAACCATGGGGGACCATCGAGGCTGCAGGGGATTCAAACCGTGACCGAGCCTCCACGGCTGCTGCTGGTGGGCTTCCCACATCCGGCCTCCTTGCCAGGAGTCACCCCACCTACACACCGCAGCACCCGCAGCTTTAGCCAGGGTTTGGACTTTTCGGGGGCGTGAAGCTTAACAGGGAAGAGGTGGTGACACACAAGCCCTTGGGTGTGGCCTCTGGCACCTTCCCCTCTAATTCACAGCCCAGTAAGATGACTCTTCCTAACGCTTTTGGTTGCCAACAAACTAGAGCTGGCCACGAAGAAATGCTGCCGCCTTGTGGACGTTTCCCGTAACAACAACTTTACAACCGGTGCTTAAGGGCACATCATATTCAGGAAGCCTGTGGGGCTTTTAACGACACGTGTGCTCAAAAATCACCTGGGTTAGGCAACCGAAAACACATTCGAAAAACACAGACTTTCAAGAAGCCAAATTTCAGGAGGGAGAGTTTACTCACACTGTTTAAAAAGAAAAACCCCGACCACGACAGGAAGCAGAAAGTCGCTGATTATCCGAGAAATGCATATCAAAAATCTAAAGTGGCATCATCTCGCAGCAGGCGGTATGGCCAGCATCAAAAAGTCTACAAACAATCGATGGGGAATGAGCGTGGAGAAAAGGGAACCTTCCAACTCGGTGAGTGGAAATGTACATTGGTGACCGCCACTAGAAAGCACTGTATCCCAGTTCCTAGAAAACTAAGGAGAGAGCGACCCTATACTACTGCAGGCCCACTCCTGGGCGCTACTCCGGAAAATCCATAATTCAAAAAGACACAAGCACCCCAACGTTAACTGCAGCACTATTTACAATCGCCAAGACACACAAACAAGTAGTCCAGCGAGTGATGAATACATAAACAGGAGGTCCTACGTGTATACAAGGAGCTGTTACTCAGCCAGCAAAAAGAATGAAATAATGCCATCAGAAGCAACATGGATGGACCTGGGATGCCCAAACACTGAGTGAAGTCAGACAGACAGAGGAGGACCCATAGCATATAATATCACTTATAACAGGAAGGGAAACATACATACAACTGAACTAGTATACCAAACAGAAACAGAGTCACCGACTTTCAGATTAAAGCTAAGGTTACCAAAAAGAAAGTGGGGTAGGAGATATAAGTTAGGCGTTTCACATGAACACATACACAGAAAAATACCTATAAACATATATATATATATATATATACATATTAAAAAAACACACACTCGACAAGGACTACTGTACAACACCAGGACCTCTATTCAACGTTCTGCAATAACCTATACGGAAAAGGAATCCGAAAAATAGTAGCTGTATTACATGTGTAACTCAATCAGCTTGCTGTACACTACACCAATCCCAACTTTGGAAATCAACTCTAGTACAACATACCATCAGAATTAAGCTGAAAAAGAAAGTAAAAGGAAAGAAATGGGCATGCTTTTCGCCTCGGGCCCCGGTGATAGGCGCTGGTGTCACATCCCAGCAGGCTGAGCAGCCTGGGGTCCCAAGGGTGCACTGAGGTGGAGCCGAGAGACGTGAAGAGGACGTGCCTGCAAATGCAGCCCCTTAGAGCTGTCGTGTCTCTTCCTTTCTGGGGGGAACCAAACCTTCAGAACCTAGGTGGGCCTTCCGAGAGCTAAAAGGAAGCCAAGTGCACCCCAACCATGGGGGACCATCTAGGCTGCAGGAGATTCAAACCGTGACCGAGCCTCCACGGCTGCTGCTGGTGGGCTTCCCACATCCGGCCTCCTTGCCAGGAGTCACCCCACCTACACACCGCAGCACCCGCACCTTTAGCCAGGGTTTGGACTTTTCGGGGGCGTGAAGCTTAACAGGGAAGAGGTGGTGACACACAAGCCCTTGGGTGTGGCCTCTGGCACCTTCCCCTCTAATTCACAGCCCAGTAAGATGACTCTTCCTAACGCTTTTGGTTGCCAACAAACTAGAGCTGGCCACGAAGAAATGCTGCCGCCTTGTGGACGTTTCCCGTAACAACAACTTTACAACCGGTGCTTAAGGGCACATCATATTCAGGAAGCCTGTGGGGCTTTTAACGACACGTGTGCTCAAAAATCACCTGGGTTAGGCAACCGAAAAATAAATTAGAAACACACACACCCTCAAAAAGCCAAATTTGAAGAGGGAAAGTTTACTCACACTGTTTAAAATAAAAAAATACACACCACGACAAGATGCATATCACTCATTATTTGACAAATGCCAATCCAACGTGTAACGAGGCGTCGCCTCACAGCGGGAAGAATGGCCAGCATCAAAAAGTCTACAAACAATCGATGGGGAATGAGCGTGGAGAAAAGGGAACCTTCCAACTCGGTGAGTGGAAATGTACATTGGTGACCGCCACTAGAAAGCACTGTATCCCAGGTCCTAGAAAACTAAAGAGAGAGCGACCCTATACTTCTGCACGCCCACTCCTGGGCATTACTCGGGAAAATGCATAAGTCAGAAAGACACAAGCACCCCAACGTTCTTTGCGGCACTATTTACAAACGCCAAGACACACAAACAAGTAGTCCAGTGAGTGATGAATACATAAACAGCAGGTCCTACGTGTATACAAGGGACCGTTACTCAGCCAGGATAAAGGATGAAATAATGCCATCAGAAGCAACATGGATGGACCCGGGATGCCCAAACACTGAGTGAAGTCAGTCAGACAGAGGAGGACCCACAGCATATAATATCACTTATAGGAGGAAGGGAAACATACACACAACTGAACTAGTTTACTAAACAGAAAGAGAGTCACCGACTTTCTCAATAAACCTAGGGTTACCAAAAAGAAAGTGGGGTAGGAGATATAAGTTAGGCGGTTCACATGAACACATACACAGAAAAATACCTATAAACATATATATAAAACACGCACTCGACAAGGACTACTGTACAACACCAGGACCTCTATTCAACGTTCTGCAATAACCTATACGGAAAAGGAATCCGAAAAATAGTAGCTGTATTACATGTGTAACTCAATCAGCTTGCTGTACACTACACCAAACCCCACTTTGGAAATCAACTCTAGTACAACATACCATCAGAATTAAGCTGAAAAAGAAAGTAAAAGGAAAGAAATGGGCATGCTTTTCGCCTCGGGCCCCGGTGATAGGCGCTGGTGTCACATCCCAGCAGGCTGAGCAGCCTGGGGTCCCAAGGGTGCACTGAGGTGGAGCCGAGAGACGTGAAGAGGACGTGCCTGCAAATGCAGCCCCTTAGAGCTGTCGTGTCTCTTCCTTTGTGGGGGGAACCAAACCTTCAGAACCTAGGTGGGCCTTCCGAGAGCTAAAAGCAAGCCAAGTGCACCCCAACCATGGGGGACCATCTAGGCTGCAGGAGATTCAAACCGTGACCGAGCCTCCACGGCTGCTGCTGGTGGGCTTCCCACATCCGGCCTCCTTGCCAGGAGTCACCCCACCTACACACCGCAGCACCCGCAGCTTTAGCCAGGGTTTGGACTTTTCGGGGGCGTGAAGCTTAACAGGGAAGAGGTGGTGACACACAAGCCCTTGGGTGTGGCCTCTGGCACCTTCCCCTCTAATTCACAGCCCAGTAAGATGACTCTTCCTAACGCTTTTGGTTGCCAACAAACTAGAGCTGGCCACGAAGAAATGCTGCCGCCTTGTGGACGTTTCGCGGAACAACAACTTTACAACCGGTGCTTCAGGGCACCTAATACTCACAGAGCCTGTGGGGCTTTTAATAACACGTGTCTTCAAAAATGACCTGGGTTAGGTAACCGAAAACACATTCGAAAAACACAGACTTTCAAGAAGCCAAATTTCAGGAGGGAGAGTTTACTCACACTGTTTAAAAAGAAAAACCCCGACCACGACAGGAAGCAGAAAGTCGCTGATTATCCGAGAAATGCATATCAAAAATCTAAAGTGGCATCATCTCGCAGCAGGCGGTATGGCCAGCATCAAAAAGTCTACAAACAATCGATGGGGAATGAGCGTGGAGAAAAGGGAACCTTCCAACTCGGTGAGTGGAAATGTACATTGGTGACCGCCACTAGAAAGCACTGTATCCCAGTTCCTAGAAAACTAAGGAGAGAGCGACCCTATACTACTGCAGGCCCACTCCTGGGCGCTACTCCGGAAAATCCATAATTCAAAAAGACACAAGCACCCCAACGTTAACTGCAGCACTATTTACAATCGCCAAGACACACAAACAAGTAGTCCAGCGAGTGATGAATACATAAACAGGAGGTCCTACGTGTATACAAGGAGCTGTTACTCAGCCAGCAAAAAGAATGAAATAATGCCATCAGAAGCAACATGGATGGACCTGGGATGCCCAAACACTGAGTGAAGTCAGACAGACAGAGGAGGACCCATAGCATATAATATCACTTATAACAGGAAGGGAAACATACATACAACTGAACTAGTATACCAAACAGAAACAGAGTCACCGACTTTCAGATTAAAGCTAAGGTTACCAAAAAGAAAGTGGGGTAGGAGATATAAGTTAGGCGTTTCACATGAACACATACACAGAAAAATACCTATAAACATATATATATATATATATATATATACATATTAAAAAAACACACACTCGACAAGGACTACTGTACAACACCAGGACCTCTATTCAACGTTCTGCAATAACCTATACGGAAAAGGAATCCGAAAAATAGTAGCTGTATTACATGTGTAACTCAATCAGCTTGCTGTACACTACACCAATCCCAACTTTGGAAATCAACTCTAGTACAACATACCATCAGAATTAAGCTGAAAAAGAAAGTAAAAGGAAAGAAATGGGCATGCTTTTCGCCTCGGGCCCCGGTGATAGGCGCTGGTGTCACATCCCAGCAGGCTGAGCAGCCTGGGGTCCCAAGGGTGCACTGAGGTGGAGCCGAGAGACGTGAAGAGGACGTGCCTGCAAATGCAGCCCCTTAGAGCTGTCGTGTCTCTTCCTTTCTGGGGGGAACCAAACCTTCAGAACCTAGGTGGGCCTTCCGAGAGCTAAAAGGAAGCCAAGTGCACCCCAACCATGGGGGACCATCTAGGCTGCAGGAGATTCAAACCGTGACCGAGCCTCCACGGCTGCTGCTGGTGGGCTTCCCACATCCGGCCTCCTTGCCAGGAGTCACCCCACCTACACACCGCAGCACCCGCAGCTTTAGCCAGGGTTTGGACTTTTCGGGGGCGTGAAGCTTAACAGGGAAGAGGTGGTGACACACAAGCCCTTGGGTGTGGCCTCTGGCACCTTCCCCTCTAATTCACAGCCCAGTAAGATGACTCTTCCTAACGCTTTTGGTTGCCAACAAACTAGAGCTGGCCACGAAGAAATGCTGCCGCCTTGTGGACGTTTCCCGTAACAACAACTTTACAACCGGTGCTTAAGGGCACATCATATTCAGGAAGCCTGTGGGGCTTTTAACGACACGTGTGCTCAAAAATCACCTGGGTTAGGCAACCGAAAAATAAATTAGAAACACACACACCCTCAAAAAGCCAAATTTGAAGAGGGAAAGTTTACTCACACTGTTTAAAATAAAAAAATACACACCACGACAAGATGCATATCACTCATTATTTGACAAATGCCAATCCAACGTGTAACGAGGCGTCGCCTCACAGCGGGAAGAATGGCCAGCATCAAAAAGTCTACAAACAATCGATGGGGAATGAGCGTGGAGAAAAGGGAACCTTCCAACTCGGTGAGTGGAAATGTACATTGGTGACCGCCACTAGAAAGCACTGTATCCCAGGTCCTAGAAAACTAAAGAGAGAGCGACCCTATACTTCTGCACGCCCACTCCTGGGCATTACTCGGGAAAATGCATAAGTCAGAAAGACACAAGCACCCCAACGTTCTTTGCGGCACTATTTACAAACGCCAAGACACACAAACAAGTAGTCCAGCGAGTGATGAATACATAAACAGCAGGTCCTACGTGTATACAAGGGACCGTTACTCAGCCAGGATAAAGGATGAAATAATGCCATCAGAAGCAACATGGATGGACCCGGGATGCCCAAACACTGAGTGAAGTCAGTCAGACAGAGGAGGACCCACAGCATATAATATCACTTATAGGAGGAAGGGAAACATACACACAACTGAACTAGTTTACTAAACAGAAAGAGAGTCACCGACTTTCTCAATAAACCTAGGGTTACCAAAAAGAAAGTGGGGTAGGAGATATAAGTTAGGCGGTTCACATGAACACATACACAGAAAAATACCTATAAACATATATATAAAACACGCACTCGACAAGGACTACTGTACAACACCAGGACCTCTATTCAACGTTCTGCAATAACCTATACGGAAAAGGAATCCGAAAAACAGTAGCTGTATTACATGTGTAACTCAATCAGCTTGCTGTACACTACACCAAACCCCACTTTGGAAATCAACTCTAGTACAACATACCATCAGAATTAAGCTGAAAAAGAAAGTAAAAGGAAAGAAATGGGCATGCTTTTCGCCTCGGGCCCCGGTGATAGGCGCTGGTGTCACATCCCAGCAGGCTGAGCAGCCTGGGGTCCCAAGGGTGCACTGAGGTGGAGCCGAGAGACGTGAAGAGGACGTGCCTGCAAATGCAGCCCCTTAGAGCTGTCGTGTCTCTTCCTTTCTGGGGGGAACCAAACCTTCAGAACCTAGGTGGGCCTTCCGAGAGCTAAAAGGAAGCCAAGTGCACCCCAACCATGGGGGACCATCTAGGCTGCAGGGGATTCAAACCGTGACCGAGCCTCCACGGCTGCTGCTGGTGGGCTTCCCACATCCGGCCTCCTTGCCAGGAGTCACCCCACCTACACACCGCAGCACCCGCAGCTTTAGCCAGGGTTTGGACTTTTCGGGGGCGTGAAGCTTAACAGGGAAGAGGTGGTGACACACAAGCCCTTGGGTGTGGCCTCTGGCACCTTCCCCTCTAATTCACAGCCCAGCACCATGACTCCCCCTAAAACTTTTGGTTGCCAACAAACTAGAGCTGGCCACGAAGAAATGCTGCCGCCTTGTGGACGTTTCGCGGAACAACAACTTTACAACCGGTGCTTCAGGGCACCTAATACTCACAGAGCCTGTGGGGCTTTTAATAACACGTGTCTTCAAAAATGACCTGGGTTAGGTAACCGAAAACACATTCGAAAAACACAGACTTTCAAGAAGCCAAATTTCAGGAGGGAGAGTTTACTCACACTGTTTAAAAAGAAAAACCCCGACCACGACAGGAAGCAGAAAGTCGCTGATTATCCGAGAAATGCATATCAAAAATCTAAAGTGGCATCATCTCGCAGCAGGCGGTATGGCCAGCATCAAAAAGTCTACAAACAATCGATGGGGAATGAGCGTGGAGAAAAGGGAACCTTCCAACTCGGTGAGTGGAAATGTACATTGGTGACCGCCACTAGAAAGCACTGTATCCCAGTTCCTAGAAAACTAAGGAGAGAGCGACCCTATACTACTGCAGGCCCACTCCTGGGCGCTACTCCGGAAAATCCATAATTCAAAAAGACACAAGCACCCCAACGTTAACTGCAGCACTATTTACAATCGCCAAGACACACAAACAAGTAGTCCAGCGAGTGATGAATACATAAACAGGAGGTCCTACGTGTATACAAGGAGCTGTTACTCAGCCAGCAAAAAGAATGAAATAATGCCATCAGAAGCAACATGGATGGACCTGGGATGCCCAAACACTGAGTGAAGTCAGACAGACAGAGGAGGACCCATAGCATATAATATCACTTATAACAGGAAGGGAAACATACATACAACTGAACTAGTATACCAAACAGAAACAGAGTCACCGACTTTCAGATTAAAGCTAAGGTTACCAAAAAGAAAGTGGGGTAGGAGATATAAGTTAGGCGTTTCACATGAACACATACACAGAAAAATACCTATAAACATATATATATATATATATATATATACATATTAAAAAAACACACACTCGACAAGGACTACTGTACAACACCAGGACCTCTATTCAACGTTCTGCAATAACCTATACGGAAAAGGAATCCGAAAAATAGTAGCTGTATTACATGTGTAACTCAATCAGCTTGCTGTACACTACACCAATCCCAACTTTGGAAATCAACTCTAGTACAACATACCATCAGAATTAAGCTGAAAAAGAAAGTAAAAGGAAAGAAATGGGCATGCTTTTCGCCTCGGGCCCCGGTGATAGGCGCTGGTGTCACATCCCAGCAGGCTGAGCAGCCTGGGGTCCCAAGGGTGCACTGAGGTGGAGCCGAGAGACGTGAAGAGGACGTGCCTGCAAATGCAGCCCCTTAGAGCTGTCGTGTCTCTTCCTTTCTGGGGGGAACCAAACCTTCAGAACCTAGGTGGGCCTTCCGAGAGCTAAAAGGAAGCCAAGTGCACCCCAACCATGGGGGACCATCTAGGCTGCAGGAGATTCAAACCGTGACCGAGCCTCCACGGCTGCTGCTGGTGGGCTTCCCACATCCGGCCTCCTTGCCAGGAGTCACCCCACCTACACACCGCAGCACCCGCAGCTTTAGCCAGGGTTTGGACTTTTCGGGGGCGTGAAGCTTAACAGGGAAGAGGTGGTGACACACAAGCCCTTGGGTGTGGCCTCTGGCACCTTCCCCTCTAATTCACAGCCCAGTAAGATGACTCTTCCTAACGCTTTTGGTTGCCAACAAACTAGAGCTGGCCACGAAGAAATGCTGCCGCCTTGTGGACGTTTCCCGTAACAACAACTTTACAACCGGTGCTTAAGGGCACATCATATTCAGGAAGCCTGTGGGGCTTTTAACGACACGTGTGCTCAAAAATCACCTGGGTTAGGCAACCGAAAAATAAATTAGAAACACACACACCCTCAAAAAGCCAAATTTGAAGAGGGAAAGTTTACTCACACTGTTTAAAATAAAAAAATACACACCACGACAAGATGCATATCACTCATTATTTGACAAATGCCAATCCAACGTGTAACGAGGCGTCGCCTCACAGCGGGAAGAATGGCCAGCATCAAAAAGTCTACAAACAATCGATGGGGAATGAGCGTGGAGAAAAGGGAACCTTCCAACTCGGTGAGTGGAAATGTACATTGGTGACCGCCACTAGAAAGCACTGTATCCCAGGTCCTAGAAAACTAAAGAGAGAGCGACCCTATACTTCTGCACGCCCACTCCTGGGCATTACTCGGGAAAATGCATAAGTCAGAAAGACACAAGCACCCCAACGTTCTTTGCGGCACTATTTACAAACGCCAAGACACACAAACAAGTAGTCCAGCGAGTGATGAATACATAAACAGCAGGTCCTACGTGTATACAAGGGACCGTTACTCAGCCAGGATAAAGGATGAAATAATGCCATCAGAAGCAACATGGATGGACCCGGGATGCCCAAACACTGAGTGAAGTCAGTCAGACAGAGGAGGACCCACAGCATATAATATCACTTATAGGAGGAAGGGAAACATACACACAACTGAACTAGTTTACTAAACAGAAAGAGAGTCACCGACTTTCTCAATAAACCTAGGGTTACCAAAAAGAAAGTGGGGTAGGAGATATAAGTTAGGCGGTTCACATGAACACATACACAGAAAAATACCTATAAACATATATATAAAACACGCACTCGACAAGGACTACTGTACAACACCAGGACCTCTATTCAACGTTCTGCAATAACCTATACGGAAAAGGAATCCGAAAAATAGTAGCTGTATTACATGTGTAACTCAATCAGCTTGCTGTACACTACACCAAACCCCACTTTGGAAATCAACTCTAGTACAACATACCATCAGAATTAAGCTGAAAAAGAAAGTAAAAGGAAAGAAATGGGCATGCTTTTCGCCTCGGGCCCCGGTGATAGGCGCTGGTGTCACATCCCAGCAGGCTGAGCAGCCTGGGGTCCCAAGGGTGCACTGAGGTGGAGCCGAGAGACGTGAAGAGGACGTGCCTGCAAATGCAGCCCCTTAGAGCTGTCGTGTCTCTTCCTTTCTGGGGGGAACCAAACCTTCAGAACCTAGGTGGGCCTTCCGAGAGCTAAAAGCAAGCCAAGTGCACCCCAACCATGGGGGACCATCGAGGCTGCAGGGGATTCAAACCGTGACCGAGCCTCCACGGCTGCTGCTGGTGGGCTTCCCACATCCGGCCTCCTTGCCAGGAGTCACCCCACCTACACACCGCAGCACCCGCAGCTTTAGCCAGGGTTTGGACTTTTCGGGGGCGTGAAGCTTAACAGGGAAGAGGTGGTGACACACAAGCCCTTGGGTGTGGCCTCTGGCACCTTCCCCTCTAATTCACAGCCCAGTAAGATGACTCTTCCTAACGCTTTTGGTTGCCAACAAACTAGAGCTGGCCACGAAGAAATGCTGCCGCCTTGTGGACGTTTCGCGGAACAACAACTTTACAACCGGTGCTTCAGGGCACCTAATACTCACAGAGCCTGTGGGGCTTTTAATAACACGTGTCTTCAAAAATGATCTGGGTTAGGTAACCGAAAACACATTCGAAAAACACAGACTTTCAAGAAGCCAAATTTCAGGAGGGAGAGTTTACTCACACTGTTTAAAAAGAAAAACCCCGACCACGACAGGAAGCAGAAAGTCGCTGATTATCCGAGAAATGCATATCAAAAATCTAAAGTGGCATCATCTCGCAGCAGGCGGTATGGCCAGCATCAAAAAGTCTACAAACAATCGATGGGGAATGAGCGTGGAGAAAAGGGAACCTTCCAACTCGGTGAGTGGAAATGTACATTGGTGACCGCCACTAGAAAGCACTGTATCCCAGTTCCTAGAAAACTAAGGAGAGAGCGACCCTATACTACTGCAGGCCCACTCCTGGGCGCTACTCCGGAAAATCCATAATTCAAAAAGACACAAGCACCCCAACGTTAACTGCAGCACTATTTACAATCGCCAAGACACACAAACAAGTAGTCCAGCGAGTGATGAATACATAAACAGGAGGTCCTACGTGTATACAAGGAGCTGTTACTCAGCCAGCAAAAAGAATGAAATAATGCCATCAGAAGCAACATGGATGGACCTGGGATGCCCAAACACTGAGTGAAGTCAGACAGACAGAGGAGGACCCATAGCATATAATATCACTTATAACAGGAAGGGAAACATACATACAACTGAACTAGTATACCAAACAGAAACAGAGTCACCGACTTTCAGATTAAAGCTAAGGTTACCAAAAAGAAAGTGGGGTAGGAGATATAAGTTAGGCGTTTCACATGAACACATACACAGAAAAATACCTATAAACATATATATATATATATATATACACATATTAAAAAAACACACACTCAACAAGGACTACTGTACAACACCAGGACCTCTATTCAACGTTCTGCAATAACCTATACGGAAAAGGAATCCGAAAAATAGTAGCTGTATTACATGTGTAACTCAATCAGCTTGCTGTACACTACACCAATCCCAACTTTGGAAATCAACTCTAGTACAACATACCATCAGAATTAAGCTGAAAAAGAAAGTAAAAGGAAAGAAATGGGCATGCTTTTCGCCTCGGGCCCCGGTGATAGGCGCTGGTGTCACATCCCAGCAGGCTGAGCAGCCTGGGGTCCCAAGGGTGCACTGAGGTGGAGCCGAGAGACGTGAAGAGGACGTGCCTGCAAATGCAGCCCCTTAGAGCTGTCGTGTCTCTTCCTTTCTGGGGGGAACCAAACCTTCAGAACCTAGGTGGGCCTTCCGAGAGCTAAAAGGAAGCCAAGTGCACCCCAACCATGGGGGACCATCTAGGCTGCAGGAGATTCAAACCGTGACCGAGCCTCCACGGCTGCTGCTGGTGGGCTTCCCACATCCGGCCTCCTTGCCAGGAGTCACCCCACCTACACACCGCAGCACCCGCAGCTTTAGCCAGGGTTTGGACTTTTCGGGGGCGTGAAGCTTAACAGGGAAGAGGTGGTGACACACAAGCCCTTGGGTGTGGCCTCTGGCACCTTCCCCTCTAATTCACAGCCCAGTAAGATGACTCTTCCTAACGCTTTTGGTTGCCAACAAACTAGAGCTGGCCACGAAGAAATGCTGCCGCCTTGTGGACGTTTCCCGTAACAACAACTTTACAACCGGTGCTTAAGGGCACATCATATTCAGGAAGCCTGTGGGGCTTTTAACGACACGTGTGCTCAAAAATCACCTGGGTTAGGCAACCGAAAAATAAATTAGAAACACACACACCCTCAAAAAGCCAAATTTGAAGAGGGAAAGTTTACTCACACTGTTTAAAATAAAAAAATACACACCACGACAAGATGCATATCACTCATTATTTGACAAATGCCAATCCAACGTGTAACGAGGCGTCGCCTCACAGCGGGAAGAATGGCCAGCATCAAAAAGTCTACAAACAATCGATGGGGAATGAGCGTGGAGAAAAGGGAACCTTCCAACTCGGTGAGTGGAAATGTACATTGGTGACCGCCACTAGAAAGCACTGTATCCCAGGTCCTAGAAAACTAAAGAGAGAGCGACCCTATACTTCTGCACGCCCACTCCTGGGCATTACTCGGGAAAATGCATAAGTCAGAAAGACACAAGCACCCCAACGTTCTTTGCGGCACTATTTACAAACGCCAAGACACACAAACAAGTAGTCCAGCGAGTGATGAATACATAAACAGCAGGTCCTACGTGTATACAAGGGACCGTTACTCAGCCAGGATAAAGGATGAAATAATGCCATCAGAAGCAACATGGATGGACCCGGGATGCCCAAACACTGAGTGAAGTCAGTCAGACAGAGGAGGACCCACAGCATATAATATCACTTATAGGAGGAAGGGAAACATACACACAACTGAACTAGTTTACTAAACAGAAAGAGAGTCACCGACTTTCTCAATAAACCTAGGGTTACCAAAAAGAAAGTGGGGTAGGAGATATAAGTTAGGCGGTTCACATGAACACATACACAGAAAAATACCTATAAACATATATATAAAACACGCACTCGACAAGGACTACTGTACAACACCAGGACCTCTATTCAACGTTCTGCAATAACCTATACGGAAAAGGAATCCGAAAAATAGTAGCTGTATTACATGTGTAACTCAATCAGCTTGCTGTACACTACACCAAACCCCACTTTGGAAATCAACTCTAGTACAACATACCATCAGAATTAAGCTGAAAAAGAAAGTAAAAGGAAAGAAATGGGCATGCTTTTCGCCTCGGGCCCCAGTGATAGGCGCTGGTGTCACATCCCAGCAGGCTGAGCAGCCTGGGGTCCCAAGGGTGCACTGAGGTGGAGCCGAGAGACGTGAAGAGGACGTGCCTGCAAATGCAGCCCCTTAGAGCTGTCGTGTCTCTTCCTTTGTGGGGGGAACCAAACCTTCAGAACCTAGGTGGGCCTTCCGAGAGCTAAAAGCAAGCCAAGTGCACCCCAACCATGGGGGACCATCGAGGCTGCAGGGGATTCAAACCGTGACCGAGCCTCCACGGCTGCTGCTGGTGGGCTTCCCACATCCGGCCTCCTTGCCAGGAGTCACCCCACCTACACACCGCAGCACCCGCAGCTTTAGCCAGGGTTTGGACTTTTCGGGGGCGTGAAGCTTAACAGGGAAGAGGTGGTGACACACAAGCCCTTGGGTGTGGCCTCTGGCACCTTCCCCTCTAATTCACAGCCCAGTAAGATGACTCTTCCTAACGCTTTTGGTTGCCAACAAACTAGAGCTGGCCACGAAGAAATGCTGCCGCCTTGTGGACGTTTCGCGGAACAACAACTTTACAACCGGTGCTTCAGGGCACCTAATACTCACAGAGCCTGTGGGGCTTTTAATAACACGTGTCTTCAAAAATGACCTGGGTTAGGTAACCGAAAACACATTCGAAAAACACAGACTTTCAAGAAGCCAAATTTCAGGAGGGAGAGTTTACTCACACTGTTTAAAAAGAAAAACCCCGACCACGACAGGAAGCAGAAAGTCGCTGATTATCCGAGAAATGCATATCAAAAATCTAAAGTGGCATCATCTCGCAGCAGGCGGTATGGCCAGCATCAAAAAGTCTACAAACAATCGATGGGGAATGAGCGTGGAGAAAAGGGAACCTTCCAACTCGGTGAGTGGAAATGTACATTGGTGACCGCCACTAGAAAGCACTGTATCCCAGTTCCTAGAAAACTAAGGAGAGAGCGACCCTATACTACTGCAGGCCCACTCCTGGGCGCTACTCCGGAAAATCCATAATTCAAAAAGACACAAGCACCCCAACGTTAACTGCAGCACTATTTACAATCGCCAAGACACACAAACAAGTAGTCCAGCGAGTGATGAATACATAAACAGGAGGTCCTACGTGTATACAAGGAGCTGTTACTCAGCCAGCAAAAAGAATGAAATAATGCCATCAGAAGCAACATGGATGGACCTGGGATGCCCAAACACTGAGTGAAGTCAGACAGACAGAGGAGGACCCATAGCATATAATATCACTTATAACAGGAAGGGAAACATACATACAACTGAACTAGTATACCAAACAGAAACAGAGTCACCGACTTTCAGATTAAAGCTAAGGTTACCAAAAAGAAAGTGGGGTAGGAGATATAAGTTAGGCGTTTCACATGAACACATACACAGAAAAATACCTATAAACATATATATATATATATATACATATTAAAAAAACACACACTCGACAAGGACTACTGTACAACACCAGGACCTCTATTCAACGTTCTGCAATAACCTATACGGAAAAGGAATCCGAAAAATAGTAGCTGTATTACATGTGTAACTCAATCAGCTTGCTGTACACTACACCAATCCCAACTTTGGAAATCAACTCTAGTACAACATACCATCAGAATTAAGCTGAAAAAGAAAGTAAAAGGAAAGAAATGGGCATGCTTTTCGCCTCGGGCCCCGGTGATAGGCGCTGGTGTCACATCCCAGCAGGCTGAGCAGCCTGGGGTCCCAAGGGTGCACTGAGGTGGAGCCGAGAGACGTGAAGAGGACGTGCCTGCAAATGCAGCCCCTTAGAGCTGTCGTGTCTCTTCCTTTCTGGGGGGAACCAAACCTTCAGAACCTAGGTGGGCCTTCCGAGAGCTAAAAGGAAGCCAAGTGCACCCCAACCATGGGGGACCATCTAGGCTGCAGGAGATTCAAACCGTGACCGAGCCTCCACGGCTGCTGCTGGTGGGCTTCCCACATCCGGCCTCCTTGCCAGGAGTCACCCCACCTACACACCGCAGCACCCGCAGCTTTAGCCAGGGTTTGGACTTTTCGGGGGCGTGAAGCTTAACAGGGAAGAGGTGGTGACACACAAGCCCTTGGGTGTGGCCTCTGGCACCTTCCCCTCTAATTCACAGCCCAGTAAGATGACTCTTCCTAACGCTTTTGGTTGCCAACAAACTAGAGCTGGCCACGAAGAAATGCTGCCGCCTTGTGGACGTTTCCCGTAACAACAACTTTACAACCGGTGCTTAAGGGCACATCATATTCAGGAAGCCTGTGGGGCTTTTAACGACACGTGTGCTCAAAAATCACCTGGGTTAGGCAACCGAAAAATAAATTAGAAACACACACACCCTCAAAAAGCCAAATTTGAAGAGGGAAAGTTTACTCACACTGTTTAAAATAAAAAAATACACACCACGACAAGATGCATATCACTCATTATTTGACAAATGCCAATCCAACGTGTAACGAGGCGTCGCCTCACAGCGGGAAGAATGGCCAGCATCAAAAAGTCTACAAACAATCGATGGGGAATGAGCGTGGAGAAAAGGGAACCTTCCAACTCGGTGAGTGGAAATGTACATTGGTGACCGCCACTAGAAAGCACTGTATCCCAGGTCCTAGAAAACTAAAGAGAGAGCGACCCTATACTTCTGCACGCCCACTCCTGGGCATTACTCGGGAAAATGCATAAGTCAGAAAGACACAAGCACCCCAACGTTCTTTGCGGCACTATTTACAAACGCCAAGACACACAAACAAGTAGTCCAGCGAGTGATGAATACATAAACAGCAGGTCCTACGTGTATACAAGGGACCGTTACTCAGCCAGGATAAAGGATGAAATAATGCCATCAGAAGCAACATGGATGGACCCGGGATGCCCAAACACTGAGTGAAGTCAGTCAGACAGAGGAGGACCCACAGCATATAATATCACTTATAGGAGGAAGGGAAACATACACACAACTGAACTAGTTTACTAAACAGAAAGAGAGTCACCGACTTTCTCAATAAACCTAGGGTTACCAAAAAGAAAGTGGGGTAGGAGATATAAGTTAGGCGGTTCACATGAACACATACACAGAAAAATACCTATAAACATATATATAAAACACGCACTCGACAAGGACTACTGTACAACACCAGGACCTCTATTCAACGTTCTGCAATAACCTATACGGAAAAGGAATCCGAAAAATAGTAGCTGTATTACATGTGTAACTCAATCAGCTTGCTGTACACTACACCAAACCCCACTTTGGAAATCAACTCTAGTACAACATACCATCAGAATTAAGCTGAAAAAGAAAGTAAAAGGAAAGAAATGGGCATGCTTTTCGCCTCGGGCCCCGGTGATAGGCGCTGGTGTCACATCCCAGCAGGCTGAGCAGCCTGGGGTCCCAAGGGTGCACTGAGGTGGAGCGGAGAGACGTGAAGAGGACGTGCCTGCAAATGCAGCCCCTTAGAGCTGTCGTGTCTCTTCCTTTCCGGGGGGAACCAAACCTTCAGAACCTAGGTGGGCCTTCCGAGAGCTAAAAGCAAGCCAAGTGCACCCCAACCATGGGGGACCATCGAGGCTGCAGGGGATTCAAACCGTGACCGAGCCTCCACGGCTGCTGCTGGTGGGCTTCCCACATCCGGCCTCCTTGCCAGGAGTCACCCCACCTACACACCGCAGCACCCGCAGCTTTAGCCAGGGTTTGGACTTTTCGGGGGCGTGAAGCTTAACAGGGAAGAGGTGGTGACACACAAGCCCTTGGGTGTGGCCTCTGGCACCTTCCCCTCTAATTCACAGCCCAGTAAGATGACTCTTCCTAACGCTTTTGGTTGCCAACAAACTAGAGCTGGCCACGAAGAAATGCTGCCGCCTTGTGGACGTTTCGCGGAACAACAACTTTACAACCGGTGCTTCAGGGCACCTAATACTCACAGAGCCTGTGGGGCTTTTAATAACACGTGTCTTCAAAAATGACCTGGGTTAGGTAACCGAAAACACATTCGAAAAACACAGACTTTCAAGAAGCCAAATTTCAGGAGGGAGAGTTTACTCACACTGTTTAAAAAGAAAAACCCCGACCACGACAGGAAGCAGAAAGTCGCTGATTATCCGAGAAATGCATATCAAAAATCTAAAGTGGCATCATCTCGCAGCAGGCGGTATGGCCAGCATCAAAAAGTCTACAAACAATCGATGGGGAATGAGCGTGGAGAAAAGGGAACCTTCCAACTCGGTGAGTGGAAATGTACATTGGTGACCGCCACTAGAAAGCACTGTATCCCAGTTCCTAGAAAACTAAGGAGAGAGCGACCCTATACTACTGCAGGCCCACTCCTGGGCGCTACTCCGGAAAATCCATAATTCAAAAAGACACAAGCACCCCAACGTTAACTGCAGCACTATTTACAATCGCCAAGACACACAAACAAGTAGTCCAGCGAGTGATGAATACATAAACAGGAGGTCCTACGTGTATACAAGGAGCTGTTACTCAGCCAGCAAAAAGAATGAAATAATGCCATCAGAAGCAACATGGATGGACCTGGGATGCCCAAACACTGAGTGAAGTCAGACAGACAGAGGAGGACCCATAGCATATAATATCACTTATAACAGGAAGGGAAACATACATACAACTGAACTAGTATACCAAACAGAAACAGAGTCACCGACTTTCAGATTAAAGCTAAGGTTACCAAAAAGAAAGTGGGGTAGGAGATATAAGTTAGGCGTTTCACATGAACACATACACAGAAAAATACCTATAAACATATATATATATATATATACATATTAAAAAAACACACACTCGACAAGGACTACTGTACAACACCAGGACCTCTATTCAACGTTCTGCAATAACCTATACGGAAAAGGAATCCGAAAAATAGTAGCTGTATTACATGTGTAACTCAATCAGCTTGCTGTACACTACACCAATCCCAACTTTGGAAATCAACTCTAGTACAACATACCATCAGAATTAAGCTGAAAAAGAAAGTAAAAGGAAAGAAATGGGCATGCTTTTCGCCTCGGGCCCCGGTGATAGGCGCTGGTGTCACATCCCAGCAGGCTGAGCAGCCTGGGGTCCCAAGGGTGCACTGAGGTGGAGCCGAGAGACGTGAAGAGGACGTGCCTGCAAATGCAGCCCCTTAGAGCTGTCGTGTCTCTTCCTTTCTGGGGGGAACCAAACCTTCAGAACCTAGGTGGGCCTTCCGAGAGCTAAAAGGAAGCCAAGTGCACCCCAACCATGGGGGACCATCTAGGCTGCAGGAGATTCAAACCGTGACCGAGCCTCCACGGCTGCTGCTGGTGGGCTTCCCACATCCGGCCTCCTTGCCAGGAGTCACCCCACCTACACACCGCAGCACCCGCAGCTTTAGCCAGGGTTTGGACTTTTCGGGGGCGTGAAGCTTAACAGGGAAGAGGTGGTGACACACAAGCCCTTGGGTGTGGCCTCTGGCACCTTCCCCTCTAATTCACAGCCCAGTAAGATGACTCTTCCTAACGCTTTTGGTTGCCAACAAACTAGAGCTGGCCACGAAGAAATGCTGCCGCCTTGTGGACGTTTCCCGTAACAACAACTTTACAACCGGTGCTTAAGGGCACATCATATTCAGGAAGCCTGTGGGGCTTTTAACGACACGTGTGCTCAAAAATCACCTGGGTTAGGCAACCGAAAAATAAATTAGAAACACACACACCCTCAAAAAGCCAAATTTGAAGAGGGAAAGTTTACTCACACTGTTTAAAATAAAAAAATACACACCACGACAAGATGCATATCACTCATTATTTGACAAATGCCAATCCAACGTGTAACGAGGCGTCGCCTCACAGCGGGAAGAATGGCCAGCATCAAAAAGTCTACAAACAATCGATGGGGAATGAGCGTGGAGAAAAGGGAACCTTCCAACTCGGTGAGTGGAAATGTACATTGGTGACCGCCACTAGAAAGCACTGTATCCCAGGTCCTAGAAAACTAAAGAGAGAGCGACCCTATACTTCTGCACGCCCACTCCTGGGCATTACTCGGGAAAATGCATAAGTCAGAAAGACACAAGCACCCCAACGTTCTTTGCGGCACTATTTACAAACGCCAAGACACACAAACAAGTAGTCCAGCGAGTGATGAATACATAAACAGCAGGTCCTACGTGTATACAAGGGACCGTTACTCAGCCAGGATAAAGGATGAAATAATGCCATCAGAAGCAACATGGATGGACCCGGGATGCCCAAACACTGAGTGAAGTCAGTCAGACAGAGGAGGACCCACAGCATATAATATCACTTATAGGAGGAAGGGAAACATACACACAACTGAACTAGTTTACTAAACAGAAAGAGAGTCACCGACTTTCTCAATAAACCTAGGGTTACCAAAAAGAAAGTGGGGTAGGAGATATAAGTTAGGCGGTTCACATGAACACATACACAGAAAAATACCTATAAACATATATATAAAACACGCACTCGACAAGGACTACTGTACAACACCAGGACCTCTATTCAACGTTCTGCAATAACCTATACGGAAAAGGAATCCGAAAAATAGTAGCTGTATTACATGTGTAACTCAATCAGCTTGCTGTACACTACACCAAACCCCACTTTGGAAATCAACTCTAGTACAACATACCATCAGAATTAAGCTGAAAAAGAAAGTAAAAGGAAAGAAATGGGCATGCTTTTCGCCTCGGGCCCCGGTGATAGGCGCTGGTGTCACATCCCAGCAGGCTGAGCAGCCTGGGGTCCCAAGGGTGCACTGAGGTGGAGCCGAGAGACGTGAAGAGGACGTGCCTGCAAATGCAGCCCCTTAGAGCTGTCGTGTCTCTTCCTTTCTGGGGGGAACCAAACCTTCAGAACCTAGGTGGGCCTTCCGAGAGCTAAAAGGAAGCCAAGTGCACCCCAACCATGGGGGACCATCGAGGCTGCAGGGGATTCAAACCGTGACCGAGCCTCCACGGCTGCTGCTGGTGGGCTTCCCACATCCGGCCTCCTTGCCAGGAGTCACCCCACCTACACACCGCAGCACCCGCAGCTTTAGCCAGGGTTTGGACTTTTCGGGGGCGTGAAGCTTAACAGGGAAGAGGTGGTGACACACAAGCCCTTGGGTGTGGCCTCTGGCACCTTCCCCTCTAATTCACAGCCCAGCACCATGACTCCCCCTAAAACTTTTGGTTGCCGAGGAACCAGAGCTGGGCATGAAGAAATGCTGCCGCCTTGTGGACGTTTCCCGTAACAACAACTTTACAACCGGTGCTTAAGGGCACATCATATTCAGGAAGCCTGTGGGGCTTTTAACGACACGTGTGCTCAAAAATCACCTGGGTTAGGCAACCGAAAAATAAATTAGAAACACACACACCCTCAAAAAGCCAAATTTGAAGAGGGAAAGTTTACTCACACTGTTTAAAATAAAAGATACACACCACGACAAGATGCATATCACTCATTATTTGACAAATGCCAATCCAACGTGTAACGAGGCGTCGCCTCACAGCGGGAAGAATGGCCAGCATCAAAAAGTCTACAAACAATCGATGGGGAATGAGCGTGGAGAAAAGGGAACCTTCCAACTCGGTGAGTGGAAATGTACATTGGTGACCGCCACTAGAAAGCACTGTATCCCAGTTCCTAGAAAACTAAGGAGAGAGCGAACCTATACTACTGCATGTCCACTCCTGGGCGCTACTCCGGAAAATCCATAATTCAAAAAGACACAAGCACCCCAACGTTAACTGCAGCACTATTTACAATCGCGAAGACACACAAACAAGTAGTCCAGCGAGTGATGAATACATAAACAGGAGGTCCTACGTGTATACAAGGAACTGTTACTCAGCCAGCAAAAAGAATGAAATAATGCCATCAGAAGCAACATGGATGGACCTGGGATGCCCAAACACTGAGTGAAGTCAGACAGACAGAGGAGGACCCATAGCATATAATATCACTTATAACAGGAAGGGAAACATACATACAACTGAACTAGTATACCAAACAGAAACAGAGTCACCGACTTTCAGATTAAAGCTAGGGTTACCAAAAAGAAAGTGGGGTAGGAGATATAAGTTAGGCGGTTCACATGAACACATACACAGAAAAATACCTATAAACATATATATATATATAACACGCACTCGACAAGGACTACTGTACAACACCAGGCCCTCTATTCAATGTTCTGCAATAACGTATACGGAAAAGAAATCCGAAAAATAGTAGCTATATTTCATGTGTAACTCAATCAGCTTGCTGTACACCTACACCAAACCCCACTTTGGATATCAACTCTAGTACAACATAGCATCAGAATTAAGCTGAAAAAGAAAGTAAAAGGAAAGAAATGGGCATGCTTTTCGCCTCGGGCCCCGGTGATAGGCGCTGGTGTCACATCCCAGCAGGCTGAGCAGCCTGGGGTCCCAAGGGTGCACTGAGGTGGAGCGGAGAGACGTGAAGAGGACGTGCCTGCAAATGCAGCCCCTTAGAGCTGTCGTGTCTCTTCCTTTCTGGGGGGAACCAAACCTTCAGAACCTAGGTGGGCCTTCCGAGAGCTAAAAGCAAGCCAAGTGCACCCCAACCATGGGGGACCATCTAGGCTGCAGGGGATTCAAAACGTGACCGAGCCTCCACGGCTGCTGCTGGTGGGCTTCCCACATCCGGCCTCCTTGCCAGGAGTCACCCCACCTACACACCGCAGCACCCGCAGCTTTAGCCAGGGTTTGGACTTTTCGGGGGCGTGAAGCTTAACAGGGAAGAGGTGGTGACACACAAGCCCTTGGGTGTGGCCTCTGGCACCTTCCCCTCTAATTCACAGCCCAGTAAGATGACTCTTCCTAACGCTTTTGGTTGCCAACAAACTAGAGCTGGCCACGAAGAAATGCTGCCGCCTTGTGGACGTTTCGCGGAACAACAACTTTACAACCGGTGCTTCAGGGCACCTAATACTCACAGAGCCTGTGGGGCTTTTAATAACACGTGTCTTCAAAAATGACCTGGGTTAGGTAACCGAAAACACATTCGAAAAACACAGACTTTCAAGAAGCCAAATTTCAGGAGGGAGAGTTTACTCACACTGTTTAAAAAGAAAAACCCCGACCACGACAGGAAGCAGAAAGTCGCTGATTATCCGAGAAACGCATATCAAAATTCTAAAGTGGCATCATCTCGCAGCAGGCGGTATGGCCAGCATCAAAAAGTCTACAAACAATCGATGGGGAATGAGCGTGGAGAAAAGGGAACCTTCCAACTCGGTGAGTGGAAATGTACATTGGTGACCGCCACTAGAAAGCACTGTATCCCAGTTCCTAGAAAACTAAGGAGAGAGCGACCCTATACTACTGCAGGCCCACTCCTGGGCGCTACTCCGGAAAATCCATAATTCAAAAAGACACAAGCACCCCAACGTTAACTGCGGCACTATTTACAATCGCCAAGACACACAAACAAGTAGTCCAGTGAGTGATGAATACATAAACAGGAGGTCCTACGTGTATACAAGGAACTGTTACTCAGCCAGCAAAAAGAATGAAATAGTGCCATCAGAAGCAACATGGATGGACCTGGGATGCCCAAACACTGAGTGAAGTCAGACAGACAGAGGAGGACCCATAGCATATAATATCACTTATAACAGGAAGGGAAACATACATACAACTGAACTAGTATACCAAACAGAAACAGAGTCACCGACTTTCAGATTAAAGCTAGGGTTACCAAAAAGAAAGTGGGGTAGGAGATATAAGTTAGGCGGTTCACATGAACACATACACAGAAAAATACCTATAAACATATATATATATATATATACACATATTAAAAAAACACGCACTCGACAAGGACTACTGTACAACACCAGGACCTCTATTCAATGTTCTGCAATAACCTATACGGAAAAGAAATCCGAAAAACAGTAGCTATATTTCATGTGTAACTCAATCAGCTTGCTGTACACCTACACCAAACCCCACTTTGGAAATCAACTCTGGTACAACATACCATCAGAATTAAGCTGAAAAAGAAAGTAAAAGGAAAGAAATGGGCATGCTTTTCGCCTCGGGCCCCGGTGATAGGCGCTGGTGTCACATCCCAGCAGGCTGAGCAGCCTGGGGTCCCAAGGGTGCACTGAGGTGGAGCCGAGAGACGTGAAGAGGACGTGCCTGCAAATGCAGCCCCTTAGAGCTGTCGTGTCTCTTCCTTTCTGGGGGGAACCAAACCTTCAGAACCTAGGTGGGCCTTCCGAGAGCTAAAAGCAAGCCAAGTGCACCCCAACCATGGGGGACCATCTAGGCTGCAGGGGATTCAAACCGTGACCGAGCCTCCACGGCTGCTGCTGGTGGGCTTCCCACATCCGGCCTCCTTGCCAGGAGTCACCCCACCTACACACCGCAGCACCCGCAGCTTTAGCCAGGGTTTGGACTTTTCGGGGGCGTGAAGCTTAACAGGGAAGAGGTGGTGACACACAAGCCCTTGGGTGTGGCCTCTGGCACCTTCCCCTCTAATTCACAGCCCAGCACCATGACTCCCCCTAAAACTTTTGGTTGCCAACAAACTAGAGCTGGCCACGAAGAAATGCTGCCGCCTTGTGGACGTTTCGCGGAACAACAACTTTACAACCGGTGCTTCAGGGCACCTAATACTCACAGAGCCTGTGGGGCTTTTAATAACACGTGTCTTCAAAAATGACCTGGGTTAGGTAACCGAAAACACATTCGAAAAACACAGACTTTCAAGAAGCCAAATTTCAGGAGGGAGAGTTTACTCACACTGTTTAAAAAGAAAAACCCCGACCACGACAGGAAGCAGAAAGTCGCTGATTATCCGAGAAATGCATATCAAAAATCTAAAGTGGCATCATCTCGCAGCAGGCGGTATGGCCAGCATCAAAAAGTCTACAAACAATCGATGGGGAATGAGCGTGGAGAAAAGGGAACCTTCCAACTCGGTGAGTGGAAATGTACATTGGTGACCGCCACTAGAAAGCACTGTATCCCAGTTCCTAGAAAACTAAGGAGAGAGCGACCCTATACTACTGCAGGCCCACTCCTGGGCGCTACTCCGGAAAATCCATAATTCAAAAAGACACAAGCACCCCAACGTTAACTGCAGCACTATTTACAATCGCCAAGACACACAAACAAGTAGTCCAGCGAGTGATGAATACATAAACAGGAGGTCCTACGTGTATACAAGGAGCTGTTACTCAGCCAGCAAAAAGAATGAAATAATGCCATCAGAAGCAACATGGATGGACCTGGGATGCCCAAACACTGAGTGAAGTCAGACAGACAGAGGAGGACCCATAGCATATAATATCACTTATAACAGGAAGGGAAACATACATACAACTGAACTAGTATACCAAACAGAAACAGAGTCACCGACTTTCAGATTAAAGCTAAGGTTACCAAAAAGAAAGTGGGGTAGGAGATATAAGTTAGGCGTTTCACATGAACACATACACAGAAAAATACCTATAAACATATATATATATATATATATATATATACATATTAAAAAAACACACACTCGACAAGGACTACTGTACAACACCAGGACCTCTATTCAACGTTCTGCAATAACCTATACGGAAAAGGAATCCGAAAAATAGTAGCTGTATTACATGTGTAACTCAATCAGCTTGCTGTACACTACACCAATCCCAACTTTGGAAATCAACTCTAGTACAACATACCATCAGAATTAAGCTGAAAAAGAAAGTAAAAGGAAAGAAATGGGCATGCTTTTCGCCTCGGGCCCCGGTGATAGGCGCTGGTGTCACATCCCAGCAGGCTGAGCAGCCTGGGGTCCCAAGGGTGCACTGAGGTGGAGCCGAGAGACGTGAAGAGGACGTGCCTGCAAATGCAGCCCCTTAGAGCTGTCGTGTCTCTTCCTTTCTGGGGGGAACCAAACCTTCAGAACCTAGGTGGGCCTTCCGAGAGCTAAAAGGAAGCCAAGTGCACCCCAACCATGGGGGACCATCTAGGCTGCAGGAGATTCAAACCGTGACCGAGCCTCCACGGCTGCTGCTGGTGGGCTTCCCACATCCGGCCTCCTTGCCAGGAGTCACCCCACCTACACACCGCAGCACCCGCAGCTTTAGCCAGGGTTTGGACTTTTCGGGGGCGTGAAGCTTAACAGGGAAGAGGTGGTGACACACAAGCCCTTGGGTGTGGCCTCTGGCACCTTCCCCTCTAATTCACAGCCCAGTAAGATGACTCTTCCTAACGCTTTTGGTTGCCAACAAACTAGAGCTGGCCACGAAGAAATGCTGCCGCCTTGTGGACGTTTCCCGTAACAACAACTTTACAACCGGTGCTTAAGGGCACATCATATTCAGGAAGCCTGTGGGGCTTTTAACGACACGTGTGCTCAAAAATCACCTGGGTTAGGCAACCGAAAAATAAATTAGAAACACACACACCCTCAAAAAGCCAAATTTGAAGAGGGAAAGTTTACTCACACTGTTTAAAATAAAAAAATACACACCACGACAAGATGCATATCACTCATTATTTGACAAATGCCAATCCAACGTGTAACGAGGCGTCGCCTCACAGCGGGAAGAATGGCCAGCATCAAAAAGTCTACAAACAATCGATGGGGAATGAGCGTGGAGAAAAGGGAACCTTCCAACTCGGTGAGTGGAAATGTACATTGGTGACCGCCACTAGAAAGCACTGTATCCCAGGTCCTAGAAAACTAAAGAGAGAGCGACCCTATACTTCTGCACGCCCACTCCTGGGCATTACTCGGGAAAATGCATAAGTCAGAAAGACACAAGCACCCCAACGTTCTTTGCGGCACTATTTACAAACGCCAAGACACACAAACAAGTAGTCCAGCGAGTGATGAATACATAAACAGCAGGTCCTACGTGTATACAAGGGACCGTTACTCAGCCAGGATAAAGGATGAAATAATGCCATCAGAAGCAACATGGATGGACCCGGGATGCCCAAACACTGAGTGAAGTCAGTCAGACAGAGGAGGACCCACAGCATATAATATCACTTATAGGAGGAAGGGAAACATACACACAACTGAACTAGTTTACTAAACAGAAAGAGAGTCACCGACTTTCTCAATAAACCTAGGGTTACCAAAAAGAAAGTGGGGTAGGAGATATAAGTTAGGCGGTTCACATGAACACATACACAGAAAAATACCTATAAACATATATATATATATAACACGCACTCGACAAGGACTACTGTACAACACCAGGCCCTCTATTCAATGTTCTGCAATAACGTATACGGAAAAGAAATCCGAAAAATAGTAGCTATATTTCATGTGTAACTCAATCAGCTTGCTGTACACCTACACCAAACCCCACTTTGGATATCAACTCTAGTACAACATAGCATCAGAATTAAGCTGAAAAAGAAAGTAAAAGGAAAGAAATGGGCATGCTTTTCGCCTCGGGCCCCGGTGATAGGCGCTGGTGTCACATCCCAGCAGGCTGAGCAGCCTGGGGTCCCAAGGGTGCACTGAGGTGGAGCGGAGAGACGTGAAGAGGACGTGCCTGCAAATGCAGCCCCTTAGAGCTGTCGTGTCTCTTCCTTTCTGGGGGGAACCAAACCTTCAGAACCTAGGTGGGCCTTCCGAGAGCTAAAAGCAAGCCAAGTGCACCCCAACCATGGGGGACCATCTAGGCTGCAGGGGATTCAAAACGTGACCGAGCCTCCACGGCTGCTGCTGGTGGGCTTCCCACATCCGGCCTCCTTGCCAGGAGTCACCCCACCTACACACCGCAGCACCCGCAGCTTTAGCCAGGGTTTGGACTTTTCGGGGGCGTGAAGCTTAACAGGGAAGAGGTGGTGACACACAAGCCCTTGGGTGTGGCCTCTGGCACCTTCCCCTCTAATTCACAGCCCAGCACCATGACTCCCCCTAAAACTTTTGGTTGCCAACAAACTAGAGCTGGCCACGAAGAAATGCTGCCGCCTTGTGGACGTTTCGCGGAACAACAACTTTACAACCGGTGCTTCAGGGCACCTAATACTCACAGAGCCTGTGGGGCTTTTAATAACACGTGTCTTCAAAAATGACCTGGGTTAGGTAACCGAAAACACATTCGAAAAACACAGACTTTCAAGAAGCCAAATTTCAGGAGGGAGAGTTTACTCACACTGTTTAAAAAGAAAAACCCCGACCACGACAGGAAGCAGAAAGTCGCTGATTATCCGAGAAACGCATATCAAAATTCTAAAGTGGCATCATCTCGCAGCAGGCGGTATGGCCAGCATCAAAAAGTCTACAAACAATCGATGGGGAATGAGCGTGGAGAAAAGGGAACCTTCCAACTCGGTGAGTGGAAATGTACATTGGTGACCGCCACTAGAAAGCACTGTATCCCAGTTCCTAGAAAACTAAGGAGAGAGCGACCCTATACTACTGCAGGCCCACTCCTGGGCGCTACTCCGGAAAATCCATAATTCAAAAAGACACAAGCACCCCAACGTTAACTGCGGCACTATTTACAATCGCCAAGACACACAAACAAGTAGTCCAGTGAGTGATGAATACATAAACAGGAGGTCCTACGTGTATACAAGGAACTGTTACTCAGCCAGCAAAAAGAATGAAATAGTGCCATCAGAAGCAACATGGATGGACCTGGGATGCCCAAACACTGAGTGAAGTCAGACAGACAGAGGAGGACCCATAGCATATAATATCACTTATAACAGGAAGGGAAACATACATACAACTGAACTAGTATACCAAACAGAAACAGAGTCACCGACTTTCAGATTAAAGCTAGGGTTACCAAAAAGAAAGTGGGGTAGGAGATATAAGTTAGGCGGTTCACATGAACACATACACAGAAAAATACCTATAAACATATATATATATATATATACACATATTAAAAAAACACGCACTCGACAAGGACTACTGTACAACACCAGGACCTCTATTCAATGTTCTGCAATAACCTATACGGAAAAGAAATCCGAAAAACAGTAGCTATATTTCATGTGTAACTCAATCAGCTTGCTGTACACCTACACCAAACCCCACTTTGGAAATCAACTCTGGTACAACATACCATCAGAATTAAGCTGAAAAAGAAAGTAAAAGGAAAGAAATGGGCATGCTTTTCGCCTCGGGCCCCGGTGATAGGCGCTGGTGTCACATCCCAGCAGGCTGAGCAGCCTGGGGTCCCAAGGGTGCACTGAGGTGGAGCCGAGAGACGTGAAGAGGACGTGCCTGCAAATGCAGCCCCTTAGAGCTGTCGTGTCTCTTCCTTTCTGGGGGGAACCAAACCTTCAGAACCTAGGTGGGCCTTCCGAGAGCTAAAAGCAAGCCAAGTGCACCCCAACCATGGGGGACCATCTAGGCTGCAGGGGATTCAAACCGTGACCGAGCCTCCACGGCTGCTGCTGGTGGGCTTCCCACATCCGGCCTCCTTGCCAGGAGTCACCCCACCTACACACCGCAGCACCCGCAGCTTTAGCCAGGGTTTGGACTTTTCGGGGGCGTGAAGCTTAACAGGGAAGAGGTGGTGACACACAAGCCCTTGGGTGTGGCCTCTGGCACCTTCCCCTCTAATTCACAGCCCAGCACCATGACTCCCCCTAAAACTTTTGGTTGCCAACAAACTAGAGCTGGCCACGAAGAAATGCTGCCGCCTTGTGGACGTTTCGCGGAACAACAACTTTACAACCGGTGCTTCAGGGCACCTAATACTCACAGAGCCTGTGGGGCTTTTAATAACACGTGTCTTCAAAAATGACCTGGGTTAGGTAACCGAAAACACATTCGAAAAACACAGACTTTCAAGAAGCCAAATTTCAGGAGGGAGAGTTTACTCACACTGTTTAAAAAGAAAAACCCCGACCACGACAGGAAGCAGAAAGTCGCTGATTATCCGAGAAATGCATATCAAAAATCTAAAGTGGCATCATCTCGCAGCAGGCGGTATGGCCAGCATCAAAAAGTCTACAAACAATCGATGGGGAATGAGCGTGGAGAAAAGGGAACCTTCCAACTCGGTGAGTGGAAATGTACATTGGTGACCGCCACTAGAAAGCACTGTATCCCAGTTCCTAGAAAACTAAGGAGAGAGCGACCCTATACTACTGCAGGCCCACTCCTGGGCGCTACTCCGGAAAATCCATAATTCAAAAAGACACAAGCACCCCAACGTTAACTGCAGCACTATTTACAATCGCCAAGACACACAAACAAGTAGTCCAGCGAGTGATGAATACATAAACAGGAGGTCCTACGTGTATACAAGGAGCTGTTACTCAGCCAGCAAAAAGAATGAAATAATGCCATCAGAAGCAACATGGATGGACCTGGGATGCCCAAACACTGAGTGAAGTCAGACAGACAGAGGAGGACCCATAGCATATAATATCACTTATAACAGGAAGGGAAACATACATACAACTGAACTAGTATACCAAACAGAAACAGAGTCACCGACTTTCAGATTAAAGCTAAGGTTACCAAAAAGAAAGTGGGGTAGGAGATATAAGTTAGGCGTTTCACATGAACACATACACAGAAAAATACCTATAAACATATATATATATATATATATATATATACATATTAAAAAAACACACACTCGACAAGGACTACTGTACAACACCAGGACCTCTATTCAACGTTCTGCAATAACCTATACGGAAAAGGAATCCGAAAAATAGTAGCTGTATTACATGTGTAACTCAATCAGCTTGCTGTACACTACACCAATCCCAACTTTGGAAATCAACTCTAGTACAACATACCATCAGAATTAAGCTGAAAAAGAAAGTAAAAGGAAAGAAATGGGCATGCTTTTCGCCTCGGGCCCCGGTGATAGGCGCTGGTGTCACATCCCAGCAGGCTGAGCAGCCTGGGGTCCCAAGGGTGCACTGAGGTGGAGCCGAGAGACGTGAAGAGGACGTGCCTGCAAATGCAGCCCCTTAGAGCTGTCGTGTCTCTTCCTTTCTGGGGGGAACCAAACCTTCAGAACCTAGGTGGGCCTTCCGAGAGCTAAAAGGAAGCCAAGTGCACCCCAACCATGGGGGACCATCTAGGCTGCAGGAGATTCAAACCGTGACCGAGCCTCCACGGCTGCTGCTGGTGGGCTTCCCACATCCGGCCTCCTTGCCAGGAGTCACCCCACCTACACACCGCAGCACCCGCAGCTTTAGCCAGGGTTTGGACTTTTCGGGGGCGTGAAGCTTAACAGGGAAGAGGTGGTGACACACAAGCCCTTGGGTGTGGCCTCTGGCACCTTCCCCTCTAATTCACAGCCCAGTAAGATGACTCTTCCTAACGCTTTTGGTTGCCAACAAACTAGAGCTGGCCACGAAGAAATGCTGCCGCCTTGTGGACGTTTCCCGTAACAACAACTTTACAACCGGTGCTTAAGGGCACATCATATTCAGGAAGCCTGTGGGGCTTTTAACGACACGTGTGCTCAAAAATCACCTGGGTTAGGCAACCGAAAAATAAATTAGAAACACACACACCCTCAAAAAGCCAAATTTGAAGAGGGAAAGTTTACTCACACTGTTTAAAATAAAAAAATACACACCACGACAAGATGCATATCACTCATTATTTGACAAATGCCAATCCAACGTGTAACGAGGCGTCGCCTCACAGCGGGAAGAATGGCCAGCATCAAAAAGTCTACAAACAATCGATGGGGAATGAGCGTGGAGAAAAGGGAACCTTCCAACTCGGTGAGTGGAAATGTACATTGGTGACCGCCACTAGAAAGCACTGTATCCCAGGTCCTAGAAAACTAAAGAGAGAGCGACCCTATACTTCTGCACGCCCACTCCTGGGCATTACTCGGGAAAATGCATAAGTCAGAAAGACACAAGCACCCCAACGTTCTTTGCGGCACTATTTACAAACGCCAAGACACACAAACAAGTAGTCCAGCGAGTGATGAATACATAAACAGCAGGTCCTACGTGTATACAAGGGACCGTTACTCAGCCAGGATAAAGGATGAAATAATGCCATCAGAAGCAACATGGATGGACCCGGGATGCCCAAACACTGAGTGAAGTCAGTCAGACAGAGGAGGACCCACAGCATATAATATCACTTATAGGAGGAAGGGAAACATACACACAACTGAACTAGTTTACTAAACAGAAAGAGAGTCACCGACTTTCTCAATAAACCTAGGGTTACCAAAAAGAAAGTGGGGTAGGAGATATAAGTTAGGCGGTTCACATGAACACATACACAGAAAAATACCTATAAACATATATATAAAACACACACTCGACAAGGACTACTGTACAACACCAGGACCTCTATTCAACGTTCTGCAATAACCTATACGGAAAAGGAATCCGAAAAATAGTAGCTGTATTACATGTGTAACTCAATCAGCTTGCTGTACACTACACCAAACCCCACTTTGGAAATCAACTCTAGTACAACATACCATCAGAATTAAGCTGAAAAAGAAAGTAAAAGGAAAGAAATGGGCATGCTTTTCGCCTCGGGCCCCGGTGATAGGCGCTGGTGTCACATCCCAGCAGGCTGAGCAGCCTGGGGTCCCAAGGGTGCACTGAGGTGGAGCCGAGAGACGTGAAGAGGACGTGCCTGCAAATGCAGCCCCTTAGAGCTGTCGTGTCTCTTCCTTTCTGGGGGGAACCAAACCTTCAGAACCTAGGTGGGCCTTCCGAGAGCTAAAAGGAAGCCAAGTGCACCCCAACCATGGGGGACCATCGAGGCTGCAGGGGATTCAAACCGTGACCGAGCCTCCACGGCTGCTGCTGGTGGGCTTCCCACATCCGGCCTCCTTGCCAGGAGTCACCCCACCTACACACCGCAGCACCCGCAGCTTTAGCCAGGGTTTGGACTTTTCGGGGGCGTGAAGCTTAACAGGGAAGAGGTGGTGACACACAAGCCCTTGGGTGTGGCCTCTGGCACCTTCCCCTCTAATTCACAGCCCAGCACCATGACTCCCCCTAAAACTTTTGGTTGCCAACAAACTAGAGCTGGCCACGAAGAAATGCTGCCGCCTTGTGGACGTTTCGCGGAACAACAACTTTACAACCGGTGCTTCAGGGCACCTAATACTCACAGAGCCTGTGGGGCTTTTAATAACACGTGTCTTCAAAAATGACCTGGGTTAGGTAACCGAAAACACATTCGAAAAACACAGACTTTCAAGAAGCCAAATTTCAGGAGGGAGAGTTTACTCACACTGTTTAAAAAGAAAAACCCCGACCACGACAGGAAGCAGAAAGTCGCTGATTATCCGAGAAATGCATATCAAAAATCTAAAGTGGCATCATCTCGCAGCAGGCGGTATGGCCAGCATCAAAAAGTCTACAAACAATCGATGGGGAATGAGCGTGGAGAAAAGGGAACCTTCCAACTCGGTGAGTGGAAATGTACATTGGTGACCGCCACTAGAAAGCACTGTATCCCAGTTCCTAGAAAACTAAGGAGAGAGCGACCCTATACTACTGCAGGCCCACTCCTGGGCGCTACTCCGGAAAATCCATAATTCAAAAAGACACAAGCACCCCAACGTTAACTGCAGCACTATTTACAATCGCCAAGACACACAAACAAGTAGTCCAGCGAGTGATGAATACATAAACAGGAGGTCCTACGTGTATACAAGGAGCTGTTACTCAGCCAGCAAAAAGAATGAAATAATGCCATCAGAAGCAACATGGATGGACCTGGGATGCCCAAACACTGAGTGAAGTCAGACAGACAGAGGAGGACCCATAGCATATAATATCACTTATAACAGGAAGGGAAACATACATACAACTGAACTAGTATACCAAACAGAAACAGAGTCACCGACTTTCAGATTAAAGCTAAGGTTACCAAAAAGAAAGTGGGGTAGGAGATATAAGTTAGGCGTTTCACATGAACACATACACAGAAAAATACCTATAAACATATATATATATATATATATATATATACATATTAAAAAAACACACACTCGACAAGGACTACTGTACAACACCAGGACCTCTATTCAACGTTCTGCAATAACCTATACGGAAAAGGAATCCGAAAAATAGTAGCTGTATTACATGTGTAACTCAATCAGCTTGCTGTACACTACACCAATCCCAACTTTGGAAATCAACTCTAGTACAACATACCATCAGAATTAAGCTGAAAAAGAAAGTAAAAGGAAAGAAATGGGCATGCTTTTCGCCTCGGGCCCCGGTGATAGGCGCTGGTGTCACATCCCAGCAGGCTGAGCAGCCTGGGGTCCCAAGGGTGCACTGAGGTGGAGCCGAGAGACGTGAAGAGGACGTGCCTGCAAATGCAGCCCCTTAGAGCTGTCGTGTCTCTTCCTTTCTGGGGGGAACCAAACCTTCAGAACCTAGGTGGGCCTTCCGAGAGCTAAAAGGAAGCCAAGTGCACCCCAACCATGGGGGACCATCTAGGCTGCAGGAGATTCAAACCGTGACCGAGCCTCCACGGCTGCTGCTGGTGGGCTTCCCACATCCGGCCTCCTTGCCAGGAGTCACCCCACCTACACACCGCAGCACCCGCAGCTTTAGCCAGGGTTTGGACTTTTCGGGGGCGTGAAGCTTAACAGGGAAGAGGTGGTGACACACAAGCCCTTGGGTGTGGCCTCTGGCACCTTCCCCTCTAATTCACAGCCCAGTAAGATGACTCTTCCTAACGCTTTTGGTTGCCAACAAACTAGAGCTGGCCACGAAGAAATGCTGCCGCCTTGTGGACGTTTCCCGTAACAACAACTTTACAACCGGTGCTTAAGGGCACATCATATTCAGGAAGCCTGTGGGGCTTTTAACGACACGTGTGCTCAAAAATCACCTGGGTTAGGCAACCGAAAAATAAATTAGAAACACACACACCCTCAAAAAGCCAAATTTGAAGAGGGAAAGTTTACTCACACTGTTTAAAATAAAAAAATACACACCACGACAAGATGCATATCACTCATTATTTGACAAATGCCAATCCAACGTGTAACGAGGCGTCGCCTCACAGCGGGAAGAATGGCCAGCATCAAAAAGTCTACAAACAATCGATGGGGAATGAGCGTGGAGAAAAGGGAACCTTCCAACTCGGTGAGTGGAAATGTACATTGGTGACCGCCACTAGAAAGCACTGTATCCCAGGTCCTAGAAAACTAAAGAGAGAGCGACCCTATACTTCTGCACGCCCACTCCTGGGCATTACTCGGGAAAATGCATAAGTCAGAAAGACACAAGCACCCCAACGTTCTTTGCGGCACTATTTACAAACGCCAAGACACACAAACAAGTAGTCCAGCGAGTGATGAATACATAAACAGCAGGTCCTACGTGTATACAAGGGACCGTTACTCAGCCAGGATAAAGGATGAAATAATGCCATCAGAAGCAACATGGATGGACCCGGGATGCCCAAACACTGAGTGAAGTCAGTCAGACAGAGGAGGACCCACAGCATATAATATCACTTATAGGAGGAAGGGAAACATACACACAACTGAACTAGTTTACTAAACAGAAAGAGAGTCACCGACTTTCTCAATAAACCTAGGGTTACCAAAAAGAAAGTGGGGTAGGAGATATAAGTTAGGCGGTTCACATGAACACATACACAGAAAAATACCTATAAACATATATATAAAACACGCACTCGACAAGGACTACTGTACAACACCAGGACCTCTATTCAACGTTCTGCAATAACCTATACGGAAAAGGAATCCGAAAAATAGTAGCTGTATTACATGTGTAACTCAATCAGCTTGCTGTACACTACACCAAACCCCACTTTGGAAATCAACTCTAGTACAACATACCATCAGAATTAAGCTGAAAAAGAAAGTAAAAGGAAAGAAATGGGCATGCTTTTCGCCTCGGGCCCCGGTGATAGGCGCTGGTGTCACATCCCAGCAGGCTGAGCAGCCTGGGGTCCCAAGGGTGCACTGAGGTGGAGCCGAGAGACGTGAAGAGGACGTGCCTGCAAATGCAGCCCCTTAGAGCTGTCGTGTCTCTTCCTTTGTGGGGGGAACCAAACCTTCAGAACCTAGGTGGGCCTTCCGAGAGCTAAAAGCAAGCCAAGTGCACCCCAACCATGGGGGACCATCGAGGCTGCAGGGGATTCAAACCGTGACCGAGCCTCCACGGCTGCTGCTGGTGGGCTTCCCACATCCGGCCTCCTTGCCAGGAGTCACCCCACCTACACACCGCAGCACCCGCAGCTTTAGCCAGGGTTTGGACTTTTCGGGGGCGTGAAGCTTAACAGGGAAGAGGTGGTGACACACAAGCCCTTGGGTGTGGCCTCTGGCACCTTCCCCTCTAATTCACAGCCCAGTAAGATGACTCTTCCTAACGCTTTTGGTTGCCAACAAACTAGAGCTGGCCACGAAGAAATGCTGCCGCCTTGTGGACGTTTCGCGGAACAACAACTTTACAACCGGTGCTTCAGGGCACCTAATACTCACAGAGCCTGTGGGGCTTTTAATAACACGTGTCTTCAAAAATGACCTGGGTTAGGTAACCGAAAACACATTCGAAAAACACAGACTTTCAAGAAGCCAAATTTCAGGAGGGAGAGTTTACTCACACTGTTTAAAAAGAAAAACCCCGACCACGACAGGAAGCAGAAAGTCGCTGATTATCCGAGAAATGCATATCAAAAATCTAAAGTGGCATCATCTCGCAGCAGGCGGTATGGCCAGCATCAAAAAGTCTACAAACAATCGATGGGGAATGAGCGTGGAGAAAAGGGAACCTTCCAACTCGGTGAGTGGAAATGTACATTGGTGACCGCCACTAGAAAGCACTGTATCCCAGTTCCTAGAAAACTAAGGAGAGAGCGACCCTATACTACTGCAGGCCCACTCCTGGGCGCTACTCCGGAAAATCCATAATTCAAAAAGACACAAGCACCCCAACGTTAACTGCAGCACTATTTACAATCGCCAAGACACACAAACAAGTAGTCCAGCGAGTGATGAATACATAAACAGGAGGTCCTACGTGTATACAAGGAGCTGTTACTCAGCCAGCAAAAAGAATGAAATAATGCCATCAGAAGCAACATGGATGGACCTGGGATGCCCAAACACTGAGTGAAGTCAGACAGACAGAGGAGGACCCATAGCATATAATATCACTTATAACAGGAAGGGAAACATACATACAACTGAACTAGTATACCAAACAGAAACAGAGTCACCGACTTTCAGATTAAAGCTAAGGTTACCAAAAAGAAAGTGGGGTAGGAGATATAAGTTAGGCGTTTCACATGAACACATACACAGAAAAATACCTATAAACATATATATATATATATATATATATATACATATTAAAAAAACACACACTCGACAAGGACTACTGTACAACACCAGGACCTCTATTCAACGTTCTGCAATAACCTATACGGAAAAGGAATCCGAAAAATAGTAGCTGTATTACATGTGTAACTCAATCAGCTTGCTGTACACTACACCAATCCCAACTTTGGAAATCAACTCTAGTACAACATACCATCAGAATTAAGCTGAAAAAGAAAGTAAAAGGAAAGAAATGGGCATGCTTTTCGCCTCGGGCCCCGGTGATAGGCGCTGGTGTCACATCCCAGCAGGCTGAGCAGCCTGGGGTCCCAAGGGTGCACTGAGGTGGAGCCGAGAGACGTGAAGAGGACGTGCCTGCAAATGCAGCCCCTTAGAGCTGTCGTGTCTCTTCCTTTCTGGGGGGAACCAAACCTTCAGAACCTAGGTGGGCCTTCCGAGAGCTAAAAGGAAGCCAAGTGCACCCCAACCATGGGGGACCATCTAGGCTGCAGGAGATTCAAACCGTGACCGAGCCTCCACGGCTGCTGCTGGTGGGCTTCCCACATCCGGCCTCCTTGCCAGGAGTCACCCCACCTACACACCGCAGCACCCGCAGCTTTAGCCAGGGTTTGGACTTTTCGGGGGCGTGAAGCTTAACAGGGAAGAGGTGGTGACACACAAGCCCTTGGGTGTGGCCTCTGGCACCTTCCCCTCTAATTCACAGCCCAGTAAGATGACTCTTCCTAACGCTTTTGGTTGCCAACAAACTAGAGCTGGCCACGAAGAAATGCTGCCGCCTTGTGGACGTTTCCCGTAACAACAACTTTACAACCGGTGCTTAAGGGCACATCATATTCAGGAAGCCTGTGGGGCTTTTAACGACACGTGTGCTCAAAAATCACCTGGGTTAGGCAACCGAAAAATAAATTAGAAACACACACACCCTCAAAAAGCCAAATTTGAAGAGGGAAAGTTTACTCACACTGTTTAAAATAAAAAAATACACACCACGACAAGATGCATATCACTCATTATTTGACAAATGCCAATCCAACGTGTAACGAGGCGTCGCCTCACAGCGGGAAGAATGGCCAGCATCAAAAAGTCTACAAACAATCGATGGGGAATGAGCGTGGAGAAAAGGGAACCTTCCAACTCGGTGAGTGGAAATGTACATTGGTGACCGCCACTAGAAAGCACTGTATCCCAGGTCCTAGAAAACTAAAGAGAGAGCGACCCTATACTTCTGCACGCCCACTCCTGGGCATTACTCGGGAAAATGCATAAGTCAGAAAGACACAAGCACCCCAACGTTCTTTGCGGCACTATTTACAAACGCCAAGACACACAAACAAGTAGTCCAGCGAGTGATGAATACATAAACAGCAGGTCCTACGTGTATACAAGGGACCGTTACTCAGCCAGGATAAAGGATGAAATAATGCCATCAGAAGCAACATGGATGGACCCGGGATGCCCAAACACTGAGTGAAGTCAGTCAGACAGAGGAGGACCCACAGCATATAATATCACTTATAGGAGGAAGGGAAACATACACACAACTGAACTAGTTTACTAAACAGAAAGAGAGTCACCGACTTTCTCAATAAACCTAGGGTTACCAAAAAGAAAGTGGGGTAGGAGATATAAGTTAGGCGGTTCACATGAACACATACACAGAAAAATACCTATAAACATATATATAAAACACGCACTCGACAAGGACTACTGTACAACACCAGGACCTCTATTCAACGTTCTGCAATAACCTATACGGAAAAGGAATCCGAAAAATAGTAGCTGTATTACATGTGTAACTCAATCAGCTTGCTGTACACTACACCAAACCCCACTTTGGAAATCAACTCTAGTACAACATACCATCAGAATTAAGCTGAAAAAGAAAGTAAAAGGAAAGAAATGGGCATGCTTTTCGCCTCGGGCCCCGGTGATAGGCGCTGGTGTCACATCCCAGCAGGCTGAGCAGCCTGGGGTCCCAAGGGTGCACTGAGGTGGAGCGGAGAGACGTGAAGAGGACGTGCCTGCAAATGCAGCCCCTTAGAGCTGTCGTGTCTCTTCCTTTCCGGGGGGAACCAAACCTTCAGAACCTAGGTGGGCCTTCCGAGAGCTAAAAGCAAGCCAAGTGCACCCCAACCATGGGGGACCATCGAGGCTGCAGGGGATTCAAACCGTGACCGAGCCTCCACGGCTGCTGCTGGTGGGCTTCCCACATCCGGCCTCCTTGCCAGGAGTCACCCCACCTACACACCGCAGCACCCGCAGCTTTAGCCAGGGTTTGGACTTTTCGGGGGCGTGAAGCTTAACAGGGAAGAGGTGGTGACACACAAGCCCTTGGGTGTGGCCTCTGGCACCTTCCCCTCTAATTCACAGCCCAGTAAGATGACTCTTCCTAACGCTTTTGGTTGCCAACAAACTAGAGCTGGCCACGAAGAAATGCTGCCGCCTTGTGGACGTTTCGCGGAACAACAACTTTACAACCGGTGCTTCAGGGCACCTAATACTCACAGAGCCTGTGGGGCTTTTAATAACACGTGTCTTCAAAAATGACCTGGGTTAGGTAACCGAAAACACATTCGAAAAACACAGACTTTCAAGAAGCCAAATTTCAGGAGGGAGAGTTTACTCACACTGTTTAAAAAGAAAAACCCCGACCACGACAGGAAGCAGAAAGTCGCTGATTATCCGAGAAATGCATATCAAAAATCTAAAGTGGCATCATCTCGCAGCAGGCGGTATGGCCAGCATCAAAAAGTCTACAAACAATCGATGGGGAATGAGCGTGGAGAAAAGGGAACCTTCCAACTCGGTGAGTGGAAATGTACATTGGTGACCGCCACTAGAAAGCACTGTATCCCAGTTCCTAGAAAACTAAGGAGAGAGCGACCCTATACTACTGCAGGCCCACTCCTGGGCGCTACTCCGGAAAATCCATAATTCAAAAAGACACAAGCACCCCAACGTTAACTGCAGCACTATTTACAATCGCCAAGACACACAAACAAGTAGTCCAGCGAGTGATGAATACATAAACAGGAGGTCCTACGTGTATACAAGGAGCTGTTACTCAGCCAGCAAAAAGAATGAAATAATGCCATCAGAAGCAACATGGATGGACCTGGGATGCCCAAACACTGAGTGAAGTCAGACAGACAGAGGAGGACCCATAGCATATAATATCACTTATAACAGGAAGGGAAACATACATACAACTGAACTAGTATACCAAACAGAAACAGAGTCACCGACTTTCAGATTAAAGCTAAGGTTACCAAAAAGAAAGTGGGGTAGGAGATATAAGTTAGGCGTTTCACATGAACACATACACAGAAAAATACCTATAAACATATATATATATATATATATATATATATACATATTAAAAAAACACACACTCGACAAGGACTACTGTACAACACCAGGACCTCTATTCAACGTTCTGCAATAACCTATACGGAAAAGGAATCCGAAAAATAGTAGCTGTATTACATGTGTAACTCAATCAGCTTGCTGTACACTACACCAATCCCAACTTTGGAAATCAACTCTAGTACAACATACCATCAGAATTAAGCTGAAAAAGAAAGTAAAAGGAAAGAAATGGGCATGCTTTTCGCCTCGGGCCCCGGTGATAGGCGCTGGTGTCACATCCCAGCAGGCTGAGCAGCCTGGGGTCCCAAGGGTGCACTGAGGTGGAGCCGAGAGACGTGAAGAGGACGTGCCTGCAAATGCAGCCCCTTAGAGCTGTCGTGTCTCTTCCTTTCTGGGGGGAACCAAACCTTCAGAACCTAGGTGGGCCTTCCGAGAGCTAAAAGGAAGCCAAGTGCACCCCAACCATGGGGGACCATCTAGGCTGCAGGAGATTCAAACCGTGACCGAGCCTCCACGGCTGCTGCTGGTGGGCTTCCCACATCCGGCCTCCTTGCCAGGAGTCACCCCACCTACACACCGCAGCACCCGCAGCTTTAGCCAGGGTTTGGACTTTTCGGGGGCGTGAAGCTTAACAGGGAAGAGGTGGTGACACACAAGCCCTTGGGTGTGGCCTCTGGCACCTTCCCCTCTAATTCACAGCCCAGTAAGATGACTCTTCCTAACGCTTTTGGTTGCCAACAAACTAGAGCTGGCCACGAAGAAATGCTGCCGCCTTGTGGACGTTTCCCGTAACAACAACTTTACAACCGGTGCTTAAGGGCACATCATATTCAGGAAGCCTGTGGGGCTTTTAACGACACGTGTGCTCAAAAATCACCTGGGTTAGGCAACCGAAAAATAAATTAGAAACACACACACCCTCAAAAAGCCAAATTTGAAGAGGGAAAGTTTACTCACACTGTTTAAAATAAAAAAATACACACCACGACAAGATGCATATCACTCATTATTTGACAAATGCCAATCCAACGTGTAACGAGGCGTCGCCTCACAGCGGGAAGAATGGCCAGCATCAAAAAGTCTACAAACAATCGATGGGGAATGAGCGTGGAGAAAAGGGAACCTTCCAACTCGGTGAGTGGAAATGTACATTGGTGACCGCCACTAGAAAGCACTGTATCCCAGGTCCTAGAAAACTAAAGAGAGAGCGACCCTATACTTCTGCACGCCCACTCCTGGGCATTACTCGGGAAAATGCATAAGTCAGAAAGACACAAGCACCCCAACGTTCTTTGCGGCACTATTTACAAACGCCAAGACACACAAACAAGTAGTCCAGCGAGTGATGAATACATAAACAGCAGGTCCTACGTGTATACAAGGGACCGTTACTCAGCCAGGATAAAGGATGAAATAATGCCATTAGAAGCAACATGGATGGACCCGGGATGCCCAAACACTGAGTGAAGTCAGTCAGACAGAGGAGGACCCACAGCATATAATATCACTTATAGGAGGAAGGGAAACATACACACAACTGAACTAGTTTACTAAACAGAAAGAGAGTCACCGACTTTCTCAATAAACCTAGGGTTACCAAAAAGAAAGTGGGGTAGGAGATATAAGTTAGGCGGTTCACATGAACACATACACAGAAAAATACCTATAAACATATATATAAAACACGCACTCGACAAGGACTACTGTACAACACCAGGACCTCTATTCAACGTTCTGCAATAACCTATACGGAAAAGGAATCCGAAAAATAGTAGCTGTATTACATGTGTAACTCAATCAGCTTGCTGTACACTACACCAAACCCCACTTTGGAAATCAACTCTAGTACAACATACCATCAGAATTAAGCTGAAAAAGAAAGTAAAAGGAAAGAAATGGGCATGCTTTTCGCCTCGGGCCCCGGTGATAGGCGCTGGTGTCACATCCCAGCAGGCTGAGCAGCCTGGGGTCCCAAGGGTGCACTGAGGTGGAGCCGAGAGACGTGAAGAGGACGTGCCTGCAAATGCAGCCCCTTAGAGCTGTCGTGTCTCTTCCTTTCTGGGGGGAACCAAACCTTCAGAACCTAGGTGGGCCTTCCGAGAGCTAAAAGGAAGCCAAGTGCACCCCAACCATGGGGGACCATCGAGGCTGCAGGGGATTCAAACCGTGACCGAGCCTCCACGGCTGCTGCTGGTGGGCTTCCCACATCCGGCCTCCTTGCCAGGAGTCACCCCACCTACACACCGCAGCACCCGCAGCTTTAGCCAGGGTTTGGACTTTTCGGGGGCGTGAAGCTTAACAGGGAAGAGGTGGTGACACACAAGCCCTTGGGTGTGGCCTCTGGCACCTTCCCCTCTAATTCACAGCCCAGCACCATGACTCCCCCTAAAACTTTTGGTTGCCGAGGAACCAGAGCTGGGCATGAAGAAATGCTGCCGCCTTGTGGACGTTTCCCGTAACAACAACTTTACAACCGGTGCTTAAGGGCACATCATATTCAGGAAGCCTGTGGGGCTTTTAACGACACGTGTGCTCAAAAATCACCTGGGTTAGGCAACCGAAAAATAAATTAGAAACACACACACCCTCAAAAAGCCAAATTTGAAGAGGGAAAGTTTACTCACACTGTTTAAAATAAAAGATACACACCACGACAAGATGCATATCACTCATTATTTGACAAATGCCAATCCAACGTGTAACGAGGCGTCGCCTCACAGCGGGAAGAATGGCCAGCATCAAAAAGTCTACAAACAATCGATGGGGAATGAGCGTGGAGAAAAGGGAACCTTCCAACTCGGTGAGTGGAAATGTACATTGGTGACCGCCACTAGAAAGCACTGTATCCCAGTTCCTAGAAAACTAAGGAGAGAGCGAACCTATACTACTGCATGTCCACTCCTGGGCGCTACTCCGGAAAATCCATAATTCAAAAAGACACAAGCACCCCAACGTTAACTGCGGCACTATTTACAATCGCCAAGACACACAAACAAGTAGTCCAGCGAGTGATGAATACATAAACAGGAGGTCCTACGTGTATACAAGGAACTGTTACTCAGCCAGCAAAAAGAATGAAATAATGCCATCAGAAGCAACATGGATGGACCTGGGATGCCCAAACACTGAGTGAAGTCAGACAGACAGAGGAGGACCCATAGCATATAATATCACTTATAACAGGAAGGGAAACATACATACAACTGAACTAGTATACCAAACAGAAACAGAGTCACCGACTTTCAGATTAAAGCTAGGGTTACCAAAAAGAAAGTGGGGTAGGAGATATAAGTTAGGCGGTTCACATGAACACATACACAGAAAAATACCTATAAACATATATATATATATAACACGCACTCGACAAGGACTACTGTACAACACCAGGCCCTCTATTCAATGTTCTGCAATAACGTATACGGAAAAGAAATCCGAAAAATAGTAGCTATATTTCATGTGTAACTCAATCAGCTTGCTGTACACCTACACCAAACCCCACTTTGGATATCAACTCTAGTACAACATAGCATCAGAATTAAGCTGAAAAAGAAAGTAAAAGGAAAGAAATGGGCATGCTTTTCGCCTCGGGCCCCGGTGATAGGCGCTGGTGTCACATCCCAGCAGGCTGAGCAGCCTGGGGTCCCAAGGGTGCACTGAGGTGGAGCGGAGAGACGTGAAGAGGACGTGCCTGCAAATGCAGCCCCTTAGAGCTGTCGTGTCTCTTCCTTTCTGGGGGGAACCAAACCTTCAGAACCTAGGTGGGCCTTCCGAGAGCTAAAAGCAAGCCAAGTGCACCCCAACCATGGGGGACCATCTAGGCTGCAGGGGATTCAAAACGTGACCGAGCCTCCACGGCTGCTGCTGGTGGGCTTCCCACATCCGGCCTCCTTGCCAGGAGTCACCCCACCTACACACCGCAGCACCCGCAGCTTTAGCCAGGGTTTGGACTTTTCGGGGGCGTGAAGCTTAACAGGGAAGAGGTGGTGACACACAAGCCCTTGGGTGTGGCCTCTGGCACCTTCCCCTCTAATTCACAGCCCAGTAAGATGACTCTTCCTAACGCTTTTGGTTGCCAACAAACTAGAGCTGGCCACGAAGAAATGCTGCCGCCTTGTGGACGTTTCGCGGAACAACAACTTTACAACCGGTGCTTCAGGGCACCTAATACTCACAGAGCCTGTGGGGCTTTTAATAACACGTGTCTTCAAAAATGACCTGGGTTAGGTAACCGAAAACACATTCGAAAAACACAGACTTTCAAGAAGCCAAATTTCAGGAGGGAGAGTTTACTCACACTGTTTAAAAAGAAAAACCCCGACCACGACAGGAAGCAGAAAGTCGCTGATTATCCGAGAAACGCATATCAAAATTCTAAAGTGGCATCATCTCGCAGCAGGCGGTATGGCCAGCATCAAAAAGTCTACAAACAATCGATGGGGAATGAGCGTGGAGAAAAGGGAACCTTCCAACTCGGTGAGTGGAAATGTACATTGGTGACCGCCACTAGAAAGCACTGTATCCCAGTTCCTAGAAAACTAAGGAGAGAGCGACCCTATACTACTGCAGGCCCACTCCTGGGCGCTACTCCGGAAAATCCATAATTCAAAAAGACACAAGCACCCCAACGTTAACTGCGGCACTATTTACAATCGCCAAGACACACAAACAAGTAGTCCAGTGAGTGATGAATACATAAACAGGAGGTCCTACGTGTATACAAGGAACTGTTACTCAGCCAGCAAAAAGAATGAAATAGTGCCATCAGAAGCAACATGGATGGACCTGGGATGCCCAAACACTGAGTGAAGTCAGACAGACAGAGGAGGACCCATAGCATATAATATCACTTATAACAGGAAGGGAAACATACATACAACTGAACTAGTATACCAAACAGAAACAGAGTCACCGACTTTCAGATTAAAGCTAGGGTTACCAAAAAGAAAGTGGGGTAGGAGATATAAGTTAGGCGGTTCACATGAACACATACACAGAAAAATACCTATAAACATATATATATATATATATACACATATTAAAAAAACACGCACTCGACAAGGACTACTGTACAACACCAGGACCTCTATTCAATGTTCTGCAATAACCTATACGGAAAAGAAATCCGAAAAACAGTAGCTATATTTCATGTGTAACTCAATCAGCTTGCTGTACACCTACACCAAACCCCACTTTGGAAATCAACTCTGGTACAACATACCATCAGAATTAAGCTGAAAAAGAAAGTAAAAGGAAAGAAATGGGCATGCTTTTCGCCTCGGGCCCCGGTGATAGGCGCTGGTGTCACATCCCAGCAGGCTGAGCAGCCTGGGGTCCCAAGGGTGCACTGAGGTGGAGCCGAGAGACGTGAAGAGGACGTGCCTGCAAATGCAGCCCCTTAGAGCTGTCGTGTCTCTTCCTTTCTGGGGGGAACCAAACCTTCAGAACCTAGGTGGGCCTTCCGAGAGCTAAAAGCAAGCCAAGTGCACCCCAACCATGGGGGACCATCTAGGCTGCAGGGGATTCAAACCGTGACCGAGCCTCCACGGCTGCTGCTGGTGGGCTTCCCACATCCGGCCTCCTTGCCAGGAGTCACCCCACCTACACACCGCAGCACCCGCAGCTTTAGCCAGGGTTTGGACTTTTCGGGGGCGTGAAGCTTAACAGGGAAGAGGTGGTGACACACAAGCCCTTGGGTGTGGCCTCTGGCACCTTCCCCTCTAATTCACAGCCCAGCACCATGACTCCCCCTAAAACTTTTGGTTGCCAACAAACTAGAGCTGGCCACGAAGAAATGCTGCCGCCTTGTGGACGTTTCGCGGAACAACAACTTTACAACCGGTGCTTCAGGGCACCTAATACTCACAGAGCCTGTGGGGCTTTTAATAACACGTGTCTTCAAAAATGACCTGGGTTAGGTAACCGAAAACACATTCGAAAAACACAGACTTTCAAGAAGCCAAATTTCAGGAGGGAGAGTTTACTCACACTGTTTAAAAAGAAAAACCCCGACCACGACAGGAAGCAGAAAGTCGCTGATTATCCGAGAAACGCATATCAAAATTCTAAAGTGGCATCATCTCGCAGCAGGCGGTATGGCCAGCATCAAAAAGTCTACAAACAATCGATGGGGAATGAGCGTGGAGAAAAGGGAACCTTCCAACTCGGTGAGTGGAAATGTACATTGGTGACCGCCACTAGAAAGCACTGTATCCCAGTTCCTAGAAAACTAAGGAGAGAGCGACCCTATACTACTGCAGGCCCACTCCTGGGCGCTACTCCGGAAAATCCATAATTCAAAAAGACACAAGCACCCCAACGTTAACTGCGGCACTATTTACAATCGCCAAGACACACAAACAAGTAGTCCAGTGAGTGATGAATACATAAACAGGAGGTCCTACGTGTATACAAGGAACTGTTACTCAGCCAGCAAAAAGAATGAAATAGTGCCATCAGAAGCAACATGGATGGACCTGGGATGCCCAAACACTGAGTGAAGTCAGACAGACAGAGGAGGACCCATAGCATATAATATCACTTATAACAGGAAGGGAAACATACATACAACTGAACTAGTATACCAAACAGAAACAGAGTCACCGACTTTCAGATTAAAGCTAGGGTTACCAAAAAGAAAGTGGGGTAGGAGATATAAGTTAGGCGGTTCACATGAACACATACACAGAAAAATACCTATAAACATATATATATATATATATACACATATTAAAAAAACACGCACTCGACAAGGACTACTGTACAACACCAGGACCTCTATTCAATGTTCTGCAATAACCTATACGGAAAAGAAATCCGAAAAACAGTAGCTATATTTCATGTGTAACTCAATCAGCTTGCTGTACACCTACACCAAACCCCACTTTGGAAATCAACTCTGGTACAACATACCATCAGAATTAAGCTGAAAAAGAAAGTAAAAGGAAAGAAATGGGCATGCTTTTCGCCTCGGGCCCCGGTGATAGGCGCTGGTGTCACATCCCAGCAGGCTGAGCAGCCTGGGGTCCCAAGGGTGCACTGAGGTGGAGCCGAGAGACGTGAAGAGGACGTGCCTGCAAATGCAGCCCCTTAGAGCTGTCGTGTCTCTTCCTTTCTGGGGGGAACCAAACCTTCAGAACCTAGGTGGGCCTTCCGAGAGCTAAAAGCAAGCCAAGTGCACCCCAACCATGGGGGACCATCTAGGCTGCAGGGGATTCAAACCGTGACCGAGCCTCCACGGCTGCTGCTGGTGGGCTTCCCACATCCGGCCTCCTTGCCAGGAGTCACCCCACCTACACACCGCAGCACCCGCAGCTTTAGCCAGGGTTTGGACTTTTCGGGGGCGTGAAGCTTAACAGGGAAGAGGTGGTGACACACAAGCCCTTGGGTGTGGCCTCTGGCACCTTCCCCTCTAATTCACAGCCCAGCACCATGACTCCCCCTAAAACTTTTGGTTGCCAACAAACTAGAGCTGGCCACGAAGAAATGCTGCCGCCTTGTGGACGTTTCGCGGAACAACAACTTTACAACCGGTGCTTCAGGGCACCTAATACTCACAGAGCCTGTGGGGCTTTTAATAACACGTGTCTTCAAAAATGACCTGGGTTAGGTAACCGAAAACACATTCGAAAAACACAGACTTTCAAGAAGCCAAATTTCAGGAGGGAGAGTTTACTCACACTGTTTAAAAAGAAAAACCCCGACCACGACAGGAAGCAGAAAGTCGCTGATTATCCGAGAAATGCATATCAAAAATCTAAAGTGGCATCATCTCGCAGCAGGCGGTATGGCCAGCATCAAAAAGTCTACAAACAATCGATGGGGAATGAGCGTGGAGAAAAGGGAACCTTCCAACTCGGTGAGTGGAAATGTACATTGGTGACCGCCACTAGAAAGCACTGTATCCCAGTTCCTAGAAAACTAAGGAGAGAGCGACCCTATACTACTGCAGGCCCACTCCTGGGCGCTACTCCGGAAAATCCATAATTCAAAAAGACACAAGCACCCCAACGTTAACTGCAGCACTATTTACAATCGCCAAGACACACAAACAAGTAGTCCAGCGAGTGATGAATACATAAACAGGAGGTCCTACGTGTATACAAGGAGCTGTTACTCAGCCAGCAAAAAGAATGAAATAATGCCATCAGAAGCAACATGGATGGACCTGGGATGCCCAAACACTGAGTGAAGTCAGACAGACAGAGGAGGACCCATAGCATATAATATCACTTATAACAGGAAGGGAAACATACATACAACTGAACTAGTATACCAAACAGAAACAGAGTCACCGACTTTCAGATTAAAGCTAAGGTTACCAAAAAGAAAGTGGGGTAGGAGATATAAGTTAGGCGTTTCACATGAACACATACACAGAAAAATACCTATAAACATATATATATATATATATATATATATACATATTAAAAAAACACACACTCGACAAGGACTACTGTACAACACCAGGACCTCTATTCAACGTTCTGCAATAACCTATACGGAAAAGGAATCCGAAAAATAGTAGCTGTATTACATGTGTAACTCAATCAGCTTGCTGTACACTACACCAATCCCAACTTTGGAAATCAACTCTAGTACAACATACCATCAGAATTAAGCTGAAAAAGAAAGTAAAAGGAAAGAAATGGGCATGCTTTTCGCCTCGGGCCCCGGTGATAGGCGCTGGTGTCACATCCCAGCAGGCTGAGCAGCCTGGGGTCCCAAGGGTGCACTGAGGTGGAGCCGAGAGACGTGAAGAGGACGTGCCTGCAAATGCAGCCCCTTAGAGCTGTCGTGTCTCTTCCTTTCTGGGGGGAACCAAACCTTCAGAACCTAGGTGGGCCTTCCGAGAGCTAAAAGGAAGCCAAGTGCACCCCAACCATGGGGGACCATCTAGGCTGCAGGAGATTCAAACCGTGACCGAGCCTCCACGGCTGCTGCTGGTGGGCTTCCCACATCCGGCCTCCTTGCCAGGAGTCACCCCACCTACACACCGCAGCACCCGCAGCTTTAGCCAGGGTTTGGACTTTTCGGGGGCGTGAAGCTTAACAGGGAAGAGGTGGTGACACACAAGCCCTTGGGTGTGGCCTCTGGCACCTTCCCCTCTAATTCACAGCCCAGTAAGATGACTCTTCCTAACGCTTTTGGTTGCCAACAAACTAGAGCTGGCCACGAAGAAATGCTGCCGCCTTGTGGACGTTTCCCGTAACAACAACTTTACAACCGGTGCTTAAGGGCACATCATATTCAGGAAGCCTGTGGGGCTTTTAACGACACGTGTGCTCAAAAATCACCTGGGTTAGGCAACCGAAAAATAAATTAGAAACACACACACCCTCAAAAAGCCAAATTTGAAGAGGGAAAGTTTACTCACACTGTTTAAAATAAAAAAATACACACCACGACAAGATGCATATCACTCATTATTTGACAAATGCCAATCCAACGTGTAACGAGGCGTCGCCTCACAGCGGGAAGAATGGCCAGCATCAAAAAGTCTACAAACAATCGATGGGGAATGAGCGTGGAGAAAAGGGAACCTTCCAACTCGGTGAGTGGAAATGTACATTGGTGACCGCCACTAGAAAGCACTGTATCCCAGGTCCTAGAAAACTAAAGAGAGAGCGACCCTATACTTCTGCACGCCCACTCCTGGGCATTACTCGGGAAAATGCATAAGTCAGAAAGACACAAGCACCCCAACGTTCTTTGCGGCACTATTTACAAACGCCAAGACACACAAACAAGTAGTCCAGCGAGTGATGAATACATAAACAGCAGGTCCTACGTGTATACAAGGGACCGTTACTCAGCCAGGATAAAGGATGAAATAATGCCATCAGAAGCAACATGGATGGACCCGGGATGCCCAAACACTGAGTGAAGTCAGTCAGACAGAGGAGGACCCACAGCATATAATATCACTTATAGGAGGAAGGGAAACATACACACAACTGAACTAGTTTACTAAACAGAAAGAGAGTCACCGACTTTCTCAATAAACCTAGGGTTACCAAAAAGAAAGTGGGGTAGGAGATATAAGTTAGGCGGTTCACATGAACACATACACAGAAAAATACCTATAAACATATATATAAAACACGCACTCGACAAGGACTACTGTACAACACCAGGACCTCTATTCAACGTTCTGCAATAACCTATACGGAAAAGGAATCCGAAAAACAGTAGCTGTATTACATGTGTAACTCAATCAGCTTGCTGTACACTACACCAAACCCCACTTTGGAAATCAACTCTAGTACAACATACCATCAGAATTAAGCTGAAAAAGAAAGTAAAAGGAAAGAAATGGGCATGCTTTTCGCCTCGGGCCCCGGTGATAGGCGCTGGTGTCACATCCCAGCAGGCTGAGCAGCCTGGGGTCCCAAGGGTGCACTGAGGTGGAGCCGAGAGACGTGAAGAGGACGTGCCTGCAAATGCAGCCCCTTAGAGCTGTCGTGTCTCTTCCTTTCTGGGGGGAACCAAACCTTCAGAACCTAGGTGGGCCTTCCGAGAGCTAAAAGGAAGCCAAGTGCACCCCAACCATGGGGGACCATCGAGGCTGCAGGGGATTCAAACCGTGACCGAGCCTCCACGGCTGCTGCTGGTGGGCTTCCCACATCCGGCCTCCTTGCCAGGAGTCACCCCACCTACACACCGCAGCACCCGCAGCTTTAGCCAGGGTTTGGACTTTTCGGGGGCGTGAAGCTTAACAGGGAAGAGGTGGTGACACACAAGCCCTTGGGTGTGGCCTCTGGCACCTTCCCCTCTAATTCACAGCCCAGCACCATGACTCCCCCTAAAACTTTTGGTTGCCAACAAACTAGAGCTGGCCACGAAGAAATGCTGCCGCCTTGTGGACGTTTCGCGGAACAACAACTTTACAACCGGTGCTTCAGGGCACCTAATACTCACAGAGCCTGTGGGGCTTTTAATAACACGTGTCTTCAAAAATGACCTGGGTTAGGTAACCGAAAACACATTCGAAAAACACAGACTTTCAAGAAGCCAAATTTCAGGAGGGAGAGTTTACTCACACTGTTTAAAAAGAAAAACCCCGACCACGACAGGAAGCAGAAAGTCGCTGATTATCCGAGAAATGCATATCAAAAATCTAAAGTGGCATCATCTCGCAGCAGGCGGTATGGCCAGCATCAAAAAGTCTACAAACAATCGATGGGGAATGAGCGTGGAGAAAAGGGAACCTTCCAACTCGGTGAGTGGAAATGTACATTGGTGACCGCCACTAGAAAGCACTGTATCCCAGTTCCTAGAAAACTAAGGAGAGAGCGACCCTATACTACTGCAGGCCCACTCCTGGGCGCTACTCCGGAAAATCCATAATTCAAAAAGACACAAGCACCCCAACGTTAACTGCAGCACTATTTACAATCGCCAAGACACACAAACAAGTAGTCCAGCGAGTGATGAATACATAAACAGGAGGTCCTACGTGTATACAAGGAGCTGTTACTCAGCCAGCAAAAAGAATGAAATAATGCCATCAGAAGCAACATGGATGGACCTGGGATGCCCAAACACTGAGTGAAGTCAGACAGACAGAGGAGGACCCATAGCATATAATATCACTTATAACAGGAAGGGAAACATACATACAACTGAACTAGTATACCAAACAGAAACAGAGTCACCGACTTTCAGATTAAAGCTAAGGTTACCAAAAAGAAAGTGGGGTAGGAGATATAAGTTAGGCGTTTCACATGAACACATACACAGAAAAATACCTATAAACATATATATATATATATATATACATATTAAAAAAACACACACTCGACAAGGACTACTGTACAACACCAGGACCTCTATTCAACGTTCTGCAATAACCTATACGGAAAAGGAATCCGAAAAATAGTAGCTGTATTACATGTGTAACTCAATCAGCTTGCTGTACACTACACCAATCCCAACTTTGGAAATCAACTCTAGTACAACATACCATCAGAATTAAGCTGAAAAAGAAAGTAAAAGGAAAGAAATGGGCATGCTTTTCGCCTCGGGCCCCGGTGATAGGCGCTGGTGTCACATCCCAGCAGGCTGAGCAGCCTGGGGTCCCAAGGGTGCACTGAGGTGGAGCCGAGAGACGTGAAGAGGACGTGCCTGCAAATGCAGCCCCTTAGAGCTGTCGTGTCTCTTCCTTTCTGGGGGGAACCAAACCTTCAGAACCTAGGTGGGCCTTCCGAGAGCTAAAAGGAAGCCAAGTGCACCCCAACCATGGGGGACCATCTAGGCTGCAGGAGATTCAAACCGTGACCGAGCCTCCACGGCTGCTGCTGGTGGGCTTCCCACATCCGGCCTCCTTGCCAGGAGTCACCCCACCTACACACCGCAGCACCCGCACCTTTAGCCAGGGTTTGGACTTTTCGGGGGCGTGAAGCTTAACAGGGAAGAGGTGGTGACACACAAGCCCTTGGGTGTGGCCTCTGGCACCTTCCCCTCTAATTCACAGCCCAGTAAGATGACTCTTCCTAACGCTTTTGGTTGCCAACAAACTAGAGCTGGCCACGAAGAAATGCTGCCGCCTTGTGGACGTTTCCCGTAACAACAACTTTACAACCGGTGCTTAAGGGCACATCATATTCAGGAAGCCTGTGGGGCTTTTAACGACACGTGTGCTCAAAAATCACCTGGGTTAGGCAACCGAAAAATAAATTAGAAACACACACACCCTCAAAAAGCCAAATTTGAAGAGGGAAAGTTTACTCACACTGTTTAAAATAAAAAAATACACACCACGACAAGATGCATATCACTCATTATTTGACAAATGCCAATCCAACGTGTAACGAGGCGTCGCCTCACAGCGGGAAGAATGGCCAGCATCAAAAAGTCTACAAACAATCGATGGGGAATGAGCGTGGAGAAAAGGGAACCTTCCAACTCGGTGAGTGGAAATGTACATTGGTGACCGCCACTAGAAAGCACTGTATCCCAGGTCCTAGAAAACTAAAGAGAGAGCGACCCTATACTTCTGCACGCCCACTCCTGGGCATTACTCGGGAAAATGCATAAGTCAGAAAGACACAAGCACCCCAACGTTCTTTGCGGCACTATTTACAAACGCCAAGACACACAAACAAGTAGTCCAGTGAGTGATGAATACATAAACAGCAGGTCCTACGTGTATACAAGGGACCGTTACTCAGCCAGGATAAAGGATGAAATAATGCCATCAGAAGCAACATGGATGGACCCGGGATGCCCAAACACTGAGTGAAGTCAGTCAGACAGAGGAGGACCCACAGCATATAATATCACTTATAGGAGGAAGGGAAACATACACACAACTGAACTAGTTTACTAAACAGAAAGAGAGTCACCGACTTTCTCAATAAACCTAGGGTTACCAAAAAGAAAGTGGGGTAGGAGATATAAGTTAGGCGGTTCACATGAACACATACACAGAAAAATACCTATAAACATATATATAAAACACGCACTCGACAAGGACTACTGTACAACACCAGGACCTCTATTCAACGTTCTGCAATAACCTATACGGAAAAGGAATCCGAAAAATAGTAGCTGTATTACATGTGTAACTCAATCAGCTTGCTGTACACTACACCAAACCCCACTTTGGAAATCAACTCTAGTACAACATACCATCAGAATTAAGCTGAAAAAGAAAGTAAAAGGAAAGAAATGGGCATGCTTTTCGCCTCGGGCCCCGGTGATAGGCGCTGGTGTCACATCCCAGCAGGCTGAGCAGCCTGGGGTCCCAAGGGTGCACTGAGGTGGAGCCGAGAGACGTGAAGAGGACGTGCCTGCAAATGCAGCCCCTTAGAGCTGTCGTGTCTCTTCCTTTGTGGGGGGAACCAAACCTTCAGAACCTAGGTGGGCCTTCCGAGAGCTAAAAGCAAGCCAAGTGCACCCCAACCATGGGGGACCATCTAGGCTGCAGGAGATTCAAACCGTGACCGAGCCTCCACGGCTGCTGCTGGTGGGCTTCCCACATCCGGCCTCCTTGCCAGGAGTCACCCCACCTACACACCGCAGCACCCGCAGCTTTAGCCAGGGTTTGGACTTTTCGGGGGCGTGAAGCTTAACAGGGAAGAGGTGGTGACACACAAGCCCTTGGGTGTGGCCTCTGGCACCTTCCCCTCTAATTCACAGCCCAGTAAGATGACTCTTCCTAACGCTTTTGGTTGCCAACAAACTAGAGCTGGCCACGAAGAAATGCTGCCGCCTTGTGGACGTTTCGCGGAACAACAACTTTACAACCGGTGCTTCAGGGCACCTAATACTCACAGAGCCTGTGGGGCTTTTAATAACACGTGTCTTCAAAAATGACCTGGGTTAGGTAACCGAAAACACATTCGAAAAACACAGACTTTCAAGAAGCCAAATTTCAGGAGGGAGAGTTTACTCACACTGTTTAAAAAGAAAAACCCCGACCACGACAGGAAGCAGAAAGTCGCTGATTATCCGAGAAATGCATATCAAAAATCTAAAGTGGCATCATCTCGCAGCAGGCGGTATGGCCAGCATCAAAAAGTCTACAAACAATCGATGGGGAATGAGCGTGGAGAAAAGGGAACCTTCCAACTCGGTGAGTGGAAATGTACATTGGTGACCGCCACTAGAAAGCACTGTATCCCAGTTCCTAGAAAACTAAGGAGAGAGCGACCCTATACTACTGCAGGCCCACTCCTGGGCGCTACTCCGGAAAATCCATAATTCAAAAAGACACAAGCACCCCAACGTTAACTGCAGCACTATTTACAATCGCCAAGACACACAAACAAGTAGTCCAGCGAGTGATGAATACATAAACAGGAGGTCCTACGTGTATACAAGGAGCTGTTACTCAGCCAGCAAAAAGAATGAAATAATGCCATCAGAAGCAACATGGATGGACCTGGGATGCCCAAACACTGAGTGAAGTCAGACAGACAGAGGAGGACCCATAGCATATAATATCACTTATAACAGGAAGGGAAACATACATACAACTGAACTAGTATACCAAACAGAAACAGAGTCACCGACTTTCAGATTAAAGCTAAGGTTACCAAAAAGAAAGTGGGGTAGGAGATATAAGTTAGGCGTTTCACATGAACACATACACAGAAAAATACCTATAAACATATATATATATATATATATATATACATATTAAAAAAACACACACTCGACAAGGACTACTGTACAACACCAGGACCTCTATTCAACGTTCTGCAATAACCTATACGGAAAAGGAATCCGAAAAATAGTAGCTGTATTACATGTGTAACTCAATCAGCTTGCTGTACACTACACCAATCCCAACTTTGGAAATCAACTCTAGTACAACATACCATCAGAATTAAGCTGAAAAAGAAAGTAAAAGGAAAGAAATGGGCATGCTTTTCGCCTCGGGCCCCGGTGATAGGCGCTGGTGTCACATCCCAGCAGGCTGAGCAGCCTGGGGTCCCAAGGGTGCACTGAGGTGGAGCCGAGAGACGTGAAGAGGACGTGCCTGCAAATGCAGCCCCTTAGAGCTGTCGTGTCTCTTCCTTTCTGGGGGGAACCAAACCTTCAGAACCTAGGTGGGCCTTCCGAGAGCTAAAAGGAAGCCAAGTGCACCCCAACCATGGGGGACCATCTAGGCTGCAGGAGATTCAAACCGTGACCGAGCCTCCACGGCTGCTGCTGGTGGGCTTCCCACATCCGGCCTCCTTGCCAGGAGTCACCCCACCTACACACCGCAGCACCCGCAGCTTTAGCCAGGGTTTGGACTTTTCGGGGGCGTGAAGCTTAACAGGGAAGAGGTGGTGACACACAAGCCCTTGGGTGTGGCCTCTGGCACCTTCCCCTCTAATTCACAGCCCAGTAAGATGACTCTTCCTAACGCTTTTGGTTGCCAACAAACTAGAGCTGGCCACGAAGAAATGCTGCCGCCTTGTGGACGTTTCCCGTAACAACAACTTTACAACCGGTGCTTAAGGGCACATCATATTCAGGAAGCCTGTGGGGCTTTTAACGACACGTGTGCTCAAAAATCACCTGGGTTAGGCAACCGAAAAATAAATTAGAAACACACACACCCTCAAAAAGCCAAATTTGAAGAGGGAAAGTTTACTCACACTGTTTAAAATAAAAAAATACACACCACGACAAGATGCATATCACTCATTATTTGACAAATGCCAATCCAACGTGTAACGAGGCGTCGCCTCACAGCGGGAAGAATGGCCAGCATCAAAAAGTCTACAAACAATCGATGGGGAATGAGCGTGGAGAAAAGGGAACCTTCCAACTCGGTGAGTGGAAATGTACATTGGTGACCGCCACTAGAAAGCACTGTATCCCAGGTCCTAGAAAACTAAAGAGAGAGCGACCCTATACTTCTGCACGCCCACTCCTGGGCATTACTCGGGAAAATGCATAAGTCAGAAAGACACAAGCACCCCAACGTTCTTTGCGGCACTATTTACAAACGCCAAGACACACAAACAAGTAGTCCAGCGAGTGATGAATACATAAACAGCAGGTCCTACGTGTATACAAGGGACCGTTACTCAGCCAGGATAAAGGATGAAATAATGCCATCAGAAGCAACATGGATGGACCCGGGATGCCCAAACACTGAGTGAAGTCAGTCAGACAGAGGAGGACCCACAGCATATAATATCACTTATAGGAGGAAGGGAAACATACACACAACTGAACTAGTTTACTAAACAGAAAGAGAGTCACCGACTTTCTCAATAAACCTAGGGTTACCAAAAAGAAAGTGGGGTAGGAGATATAAGTTAGGCGGTTCACATGAACACATACACAGAAAAATACCTATAAACATATATATAAAACACGCACTCGACAAGGACTACTGTACAACACCAGGACCTCTATTCAACGTTCTGCAATAACCTATACGGAAAAGGAATCCGAAAAACAGTAGCTGTATTACATGTGTAACTCAATCAGCTTGCTGTACACTACACCAAACCCCACTTTGGAAATCAACTCTAGTACAACATACCATCAGAATTAAGCTGAAAAAGAAAGTAAAAGGAAAGAAATGGGCATGCTTTTCGCCTCGGGCCCCGGTGATAGGCGCTGGTGTCACATCCCAGCAGGCTGAGCAGCCTGGGGTCCCAAGGGTGCACTGAGGTGGAGCCGAGAGACGTGAAGAGGACGTGCCTGCAAATGCAGCCCCTTAGAGCTGTCGTGTCTCTTCCTTTCTGGGGGGAACCAAACCTTCAGAACCTAGGTGGGCCTTCCGAGAGCTAAAAGGAAGCCAAGTGCACCCCAACCATGGGGGACCATCTAGGCTGCAGGGGATTCAAACCGTGACCGAGCCTCCACGGCTGCTGCTGGTGGGCTTCCCACATCCGGCCTCCTTGCCAGGAGTCACCCCACCTACACACCGCAGCACCCGCAGCTTTAGCCAGGGTTTGGACTTTTCGGGGGCGTGAAGCTTAACAGGGAAGAGGTGGTGACACACAAGCCCTTGGGTGTGGCCTCTGGCACCTTCCCCTCTAATTCACAGCCCAGCACCATGACTCCCCCTAAAACTTTTGGTTGCCAACAAACTAGAGCTGGCCACGAAGAAATGCTGCCGCCTTGTGGACGTTTCGCGGAACAACAACTTTACAACCGGTGCTTCAGGGCACCTAATACTCACAGAGCCTGTGGGGCTTTTAATAACACGTGTCTTCAAAAATGACCTGGGTTAGGTAACCGAAAACACATTCGAAAAACACAGACTTTCAAGAAGCCAAATTTCAGGAGGGAGAGTTTACTCACACTGTTTAAAAAGAAAAACCCCGACCACGACAGGAAGCAGAAAGTCGCTGATTATCCGAGAAATGCATATCAAAAATCTAAAGTGGCATCATCTCGCAGCAGGCGGTATGGCCAGCATCAAAAAGTCTACAAACAATCGATGGGGAATGAGCGTGGAGAAAAGGGAACCTTCCAACTCGGTGAGTGGAAATGTACATTGGTGACCGCCACTAGAAAGCACTGTATCCCAGTTCCTAGAAAACTAAGGAGAGAGCGACCCTATACTACTGCAGGCCCACTCCTGGGCGCTACTCCGGAAAATCCATAATTCAAAAAGACACAAGCACCCCAACGTTAACTGCAGCACTATTTACAATCGCCAAGACACACAAACAAGTAGTCCAGCGAGTGATGAATACATAAACAGGAGGTCCTACGTGTATACAAGGAGCTGTTACTCAGCCAGCAAAAAGAATGAAATAATGCCATCAGAAGCAACATGGATGGACCTGGGATGCCCAAACACTGAGTGAAGTCAGACAGACAGAGGAGGACCCATAGCATATAATATCACTTATAACAGGAAGGGAAACATACATACAACTGAACTAGTATACCAAACAGAAACAGAGTCACCGACTTTCAGATTAAAGCTAAGGTTACCAAAAAGAAAGTGGGGTAGGAGATATAAGTTAGGCGTTTCACATGAACACATACACAGAAAAATACCTATAAACATATATATATATATATATATATATACATATTAAAAAAACACACACTCGACAAGGACTACTGTACAACACCAGGACCTCTATTCAACGTTCTGCAATAACCTATACGGAAAAGGAATCCGAAAAATAGTAGCTGTATTACATGTGTAACTCAATCAGCTTGCTGTACACTACACCAATCCCAACTTTGGAAATCAACTCTAGTACAACATACCATCAGAATTAAGCTGAAAAAGAAAGTAAAAGGAAAGAAATGGGCATGCTTTTCGCCTCGGGCCCCGGTGATAGGCGCTGGTGTCACATCCCAGCAGGCTGAGCAGCCTGGGGTCCCAAGGGTGCACTGAGGTGGAGCCGAGAGACGTGAAGAGGACGTGCCTGCAAATGCAGCCCCTTAGAGCTGTCGTGTCTCTTCCTTTCTGGGGGGAACCAAACCTTCAGAACCTAGGTGGGCCTTCCGAGAGCTAAAAGGAAGCCAAGTGCACCCCAACCATGGGGGACCATCTAGGCTGCAGGAGATTCAAACCGTGACCGAGCCTCCACGGCTGCTGCTGGTGGGCTTCCCACATCCGGCCTCCTTGCCAGGAGTCACCCCACCTACACACCGCAGCACCCGCAGCTTTAGCCAGGGTTTGGACTTTTCGGGGGCGTGAAGCTTAACAGGGAAGAGGTGGTGACACACAAGCCCTTGGGTGTGGCCTCTGGCACCTTCCCCTCTAATTCACAGCCCAGTAAGATGACTCTTCCTAACGCTTTTGGTTGCCAACAAACTAGAGCTGGCCACGAAGAAATGCTGCCGCCTTGTGGACGTTTCCCGTAACAACAACTTTACAACCGGTGCTTAAGGGCACATCATATTCAGGAAGCCTGTGGGGCTTTTAACGACACGTGTGCTCAAAAATCACCTGGGTTAGGCAACCGAAAAATAAATTAGAAACACACACACCCTCAAAAAGCCAAATTTGAAGAGGGAAAGTTTACTCACACTGTTTAAAATAAAAAAATACACACCACGACAAGATGCATATCACTCATTATTTGACAAATGCCAATCCAACGTGTAACGAGGCGTCGCCTCACAGCGGGAAGAATGGCCAGCATCAAAAAGTCTACAAACAATCGATGGGGAATGAGCGTGGAGAAAAGGGAACCTTCCAACTCGGTGAGTGGAAATGTACATTGGTGACCGCCACTAGAAAGCACTGTATCCCAGGTCCTAGAAAACTAAAGAGAGAGCGACCCTATACTTCTGCACGCCCACTCCTGGGCATTACTCGGGAAAATGCATAAGTCAGAAAGACACAAGCACCCCAACGTTCTTTGCGGCACTATTTACAAACGCCAAGACACACAAACAAGTAGTCCAGCGAGTGATGAATACATAAACAGCAGGTCCTACGTGTATACAAGGGACCGTTACTCAGCCAGGATAAAGGATGAAATAATGCCATCAGAAGCAACATGGATGGACCCGGGATGCCCAAACACTGAGTGAAGTCAGTCAGACAGAGGAGGACCCACAGCATATAATATCACTTATAGGAGGAAGGGAAACATACACACAACTGAACTAGTTTACTAAACAGAAAGAGAGTCACCGACTTTCTCAATAAACCTAGGGTTACCAAAAAGAAAGTGGGGTAGGAGATATAAGTTAGGCGGTTCACATGAACACATACACAGAAAAATACCTATAAACATATATATAAAACACGCACTCGACAAGGACTACTGTACAACACCAGGACCTCTATTCAACGTTCTGCAATAACCTATACGGAAAAGGAATCCGAAAAATAGTAGCTGTATTACATGTGTAACTCAATCAGCTTGCTGTACACTACACCAAACCCCACTTTGGAAATCAACTCTAGTACAACATACCATCAGAATTAAGCTGAAAAAGAAAGTAAAAGGAAAGAAATGGGCATGCTTTTCGCCTCGGGCCCCGGTGATAGGCGCTGGTGTCACATCCCAGCAGGCTGAGCAGCCTGGGGTCCCAAGGGTGCACTGAGGTGGAGCCGAGAGACGTGAAGAGGACGTGCCTGCAAATGCAGCCCCTTAGAGCTGTCGTGTCTCTTCCTTTCTGGGGGGAACCAAACCTTCAGAACCTAGGTGGGCCTTCCGAGAGCTAAAAGCAAGCCAAGTGCACCCCAACCATGGGGGACCATCGAGGCTGCAGGGGATTCAAACCGTGACCGAGCCTCCACGGCTGCTGCTGGTGGGCTTCCCACATCCGGCCTCCTTGCCAGGAGTCACCCCACCTACACACCGCAGCACCCGCAGCTTTAGCCAGGGTTTGGACTTTTCGGGGGCGTGAAGCTTAACAGGGAAGAGGTGGTGACACACAAGCCCTTGGGTGTGGCCTCTGGCACCTTCCCCTCTAATTCACAGCCCAGTAAGATGACTCTTCCTAACGCTTTTGGTTGCCAACAAACTAGAGCTGGCCACGAAGAAATGCTGCCGCCTTGTGGACGTTTCGCGGAACAACAACTTTACAACCGGTGCTTCAGGGCACCTAATACTCACAGAGCCTGTGGGGCTTTTAATAACACGTGTCTTCAAAAATGATCTGGGTTAGGTAACCGAAAACACATTCGAAAAACACAGACTTTCAAGAAGCCAAATTTCAGGAGGGAGAGTTTACTCACACTGTTTAAAAAGAAAAACCCCGACCACGACAGGAAGCAGAAAGTCGCTGATTATCCGAGAAATGCATATCAAAAATCTAAAGTGGCATCATCTCGCAGCAGGCGGTATGGCCAGCATCAAAAAGTCTACAAACAATCGATGGGGAATGAGCGTGGAGAAAAGGGAACCTTCCAACTCGGTGAGTGGAAATGTACATTGGTGACCGCCACTAGAAAGCACTGTATCCCAGTTCCTAGAAAACTAAGGAGAGAGCGACCCTATACTACTGCAGGCCCACTCCTGGGCGCTACTCCGGAAAATCCATAATTCAAAAAGACACAAGCACCCCAACGTTAACTGCAGCACTATTTACAATCGCCAAGACACACAAACAAGTAGTCCAGCGAGTGATGAATACATAAACAGGAGGTCCTACGTGTATACAAGGAGCTGTTACTCAGCCAGCAAAAAGAATGAAATAATGCCATCAGAAGCAACATGGATGGACCTGGGATGCCCAAACACTGAGTGAAGTCAGACAGACAGAGGAGGACCCATAGCATATAATATCACTTATAACAGGAAGGGAAACATACATACAACTGAACTAGTATACCAAACAGAAACAGAGTCACCGACTTTCAGATTAAAGCTAAGGTTACCAAAAAGAAAGTGGGGTAGGAGATATAAGTTAGGCGTTTCACATGAACACATACACAGAAAAATACCTATAAACATATATATATATATATATATACACATATTAAAAAAACACACACTCGACAAGGACTACTGTACAACACCAGGACCTCTATTCAACGTTCTGCAATAACCTATACGGAAAAGGAATCCGAAAAATAGTAGCTGTATTACATGTGTAACTCAATCAGCTTGCTGTACACTACACCAATCCCAACTTTGGAAATCAACTCTAGTACAACATACCATCAGAATTAAGCTGAAAAAGAAAGTAAAAGGAAAGAAATGGGCATGCTTTTCGCCTCGGGCCCCGGTGATAGGCGCTGGTGTCACATCCCAGCAGGCTGAGCAGCCTGGGGTCCCAAGGGTGCACTGAGGTGGAGCCGAGAGACGTGAAGAGGACGTGCCTGCAAATGCAGCCCCTTAGAGCTGTCGTGTCTCTTCCTTTCTGGGGGGAACCAAACCTTCAGAACCTAGGTGGGCCTTCCGAGAGCTAAAAGGAAGCCAAGTGCACCCCAACCATGGGGGACCATCTAGGCTGCAGGAGATTCAAACCGTGACCGAGCCTCCACGGCTGCTGCTGGTGGGCTTCCCACATCCGGCCTCCTTGCCAGGAGTCACCCCACCTACACACCGCAGCACCCGCAGCTTTAGCCAGGGTTTGGACTTTTCGGGGGCGTGAAGCTTAACAGGGAAGAGGTGGTGACACACAAGCCCTTGGGTGTGGCCTCTGGCACCTTCCCCTCTAATTCACAGCCCAGTAAGATGACTCTTCCTAACGCTTTTGGTTGCCAACAAACTAGAGCTGGCCACGAAGAAATGCTGCCGCCTTGTGGACGTTTCCCGTAACAACAACTTTACAACCGGTGCTTAAGGGCACATCATATTCAGGAAGCCTGTGGGGCTTTTAACGACACGTGTGCTCAAAAATCACCTGGGTTAGGCAACCGAAAAATAAATTAGAAACACACACACCCTCAAAAAGCCAAATTTGAAGAGGGAAAGTTTACTCACACTGTTTAAAATAAAAAAATACACACCACGACAAGATGCATATCACTCATTATTTGACAAATGCCAATCCAACGTGTAACGAGGCGTCGCCTCACAGCGGGAAGAATGGCCAGCATCAAAAAGTCTACAAACAATCGATGGGGAATGAGCGTGGAGAAAAGGGAACCTTCCAACTCGGTGAGTGGAAATGTACATTGGTGACCGCCACTAGAAAGCACTGTATCCCAGGTCCTAGAAAACTAAAGAGAGAGCGACCCTATACTTCTGCACGCCCACTCCTGGGCATTACTCGGGAAAATGCATAAGTCAGAAAGACACAAGCACCCCAACGTTCTTTGCGGCACTATTTACAAACGCCAAGACACACAAACAAGTAGTCCAGCGAGTGATGAATACATAAACAGCAGGTCCTACGTGTATACAAGGGACCGTTACTCAGCCAGGATAAAGGATGAAATAATGCCATCAGAAGCAACATGGATGGACCCGGGATGCCCAAACACTGAGTGAAGTCAGTCAGACAGAGGAGGACCCACAGCATATAATATCACTTATAGGAGGAAGGGAAACATACACACAACTGAACTAGTTTACTAAACAGAAAGAGAGTCACCGACTTTCTCAATAAACCTAGGGTTACCAAAAAGAAAGTGGGGTAGGAGATATAAGTTAGGCGGTTCACATGAACACATACACAGAAAAATACCTATAAACATATATATAAAACACGCACTCGACAAGGACTACTGTACAACACCAGGACCTCTATTCAACGTTCTGCAATAACCTATACGGAAAAGGAATCCGAAAAATAGTAGCTGTATTACATGTGTAACTCAATCAGCTTGCTGTACACTACACCAAACCCCACTTTGGAAATCAACTCTAGTACAACATACCATCAGAATTAAGCTGAAAAAGAAAGTAAAAGGAAAGAAATGGGCATGCTTTTCGCCTCGGGCCCCAGTGATAGGCGCTGGTGTCACATCCCAGCAGGCTGAGCAGCCTGGGGTCCCAAGGGTGCACTGAGGTGGAGCCGAGAGACGTGAAGAGGACGTGCCTGCAAATGCAGCCCCTTAGAGCTGTCGTGTCTCTTCCTTTGTGGGGGGAACCAAACCTTCAGAACCTAGGTGGGCCTTCCGAGAGCTAAAAGCAAGCCAAGTGCACCCCAACCATGGGGGACCATCGAGGCTGCAGGGGATTCAAACCGTGACCGAGCCTCCACGGCTGCTGCTGGTGGGCTTCCCACATCCGGCCTCCTTGCCAGGAGTCACCCCACCTACACACCGCAGCACCCGCAGCTTTAGCCAGGGTTTGGACTTTTCGGGGGCGTGAAGCTTAACAGGGAAGAGGTGGTGACACACAAGCCCTTGGGTGTGGCCTCTGGCACCTTCCCCTCTAATTCACAGCCCAGTAAGATGACTCTTCCTAACGCTTTTGGTTGCCAACAAACTAGAGCTGGCCACGAAGAAATGCTGCCGCCTTGTGGACGTTTCGCGGAACAACAACTTTACAACCGGTGCTTCAGGGCACCTAATACTCACAGAGCCTGTGGGGCTTTTAATAACACGTGTCTTCAAAAATGACCTGGGTTAGGTAACCGAAAACACATTCGAAAAACACAGACTTTCAAGAAGCCAAATTTCAGGAGGGAGAGTTTACTCACACTGTTTAAAAAGAAAAACCCCGACCACGACAGGAAGCAGAAAGTCGCTGATTATCCGAGAAATGCATATCAAAAATCTAAAGTGGCATCATCTCGCAGCAGGCGGTATGGCCAGCATCAAAAAGTCTACAAACAATCGATGGGGAATGAGCGTGGAGAAAAGGGAACCTTCCAACTCGGTGAGTGGAAATGTACATTGGTGACCGCCACTAGAAAGCACTGTATCCCAGTTCCTAGAAAACTAAGGAGAGAGCGACCCTATACTACTGCAGGCCCACTCCTGGGCGCTACTCCGGAAAATCCATAATTCAAAAAGACACAAGCACCCCAACGTTAACTGCAGCACTATTTACAATCGCCAAGACACACAAACAAGTAGTCCAGCGAGTGATGAATACATAAACAGGAGGTCCTACGTGTATACAAGGAGCTGTTACTCAGCCAGCAAAAAGAATGAAATAATGCCATCAGAAGCAACATGGATGGACCTGGGATGCCCAAACACTGAGTGAAGTCAGACAGACAGAGGAGGACCCATAGCATATAATATCACTTATAACAGGAAGGGAAACATACATACAACTGAACTAGTATACCAAACAGAAACAGAGTCACCGACTTTCAGATTAAAGCTAAGGTTACCAAAAAGAAAGTGGGGTAGGAGATATAAGTTAGGCGTTTCACATGAACACATACACAGAAAAATACCTATAAACATATATATATATATATATATATATACATATTAAAAAAACACACACTCGACAAGGACTACTGTACAACACCAGGACCTCTATTCAACGTTCTGCAATAACCTATACGGAAAAGGAATCCGAAAAATAGTAGCTGTATTACATGTGTAACTCAATCAGCTTGCTGTACACTACACCAATCCCAACTTTGGAAATCAACTCTAGTACAACATACCATCAGAATTAAGCTGAAAAAGAAAGTAAAAGGAAAGAAATGGGCATGCTTTTCGCCTCGGGCCCCGGTGATAGGCGCTGGTGTCACATCCCAGCAGGCTGAGCAGCCTGGGGTCCCAAGGGTGCACTGAGGTGGAGCCGAGAGACGTGAAGAGGACGTGCCTGCAAATGCAGCCCCTTAGAGCTGTCGTGTCTCTTCCTTTCTGGGGGGAACCAAACCTTCAGAACCTAGGTGGGCCTTCCGAGAGCTAAAAGGAAGCCAAGTGCACCCCAACCATGGGGGACCATCTAGGCTGCAGGAGATTCAAACCGTGACCGAGCCTCCACGGCTGCTGCTGGTGGGCTTCCCACATCCGGCCTCCTTGCCAGGAGTCACCCCACCTACACACCGCAGCACCCGCAGCTTTAGCCAGGGTTTGGACTTTTCGGGGGCGTGAAGCTTAACAGGGAAGAGGTGGTGACACACAAGCCCTTGGGTGTGGCCTCTGGCACCTTCCCCTCTAATTCACAGCCCAGTAAGATGACTCTTCCTAACGCTTTTGGTTGCCAACAAACTAGAGCTGGCCACGAAGAAATGCTGCCGCCTTGTGGACGTTTCCCGTAACAACAACTTTACAACCGGTGCTTAAGGGCACATCATATTCAGGAAGCCTGTGGGGCTTTTAACGACACGTGTGCTCAAAAATCACCTGGGTTAGGCAACCGAAAAATAAATTAGAAACACACACACCCTCAAAAAGCCAAATTTGAAGAGGGAAAGTTTACTCACACTGTTTAAAATAAAAAAATACACACCACGACAAGATGCATATCACTCATTATTTGACAAATGCCAATCCAACGTGTAACGAGGCGTCGCCTCACAGCGGGAAGAATGGCCAGCATCAAAAAGTCTACAAACAATCGATGGGGAATGAGCGTGGAGAAAAGGGAACCTTCCAACTCGGTGAGTGGAAATGTACATTGGTGACCGCCACTAGAAAGCACTGTATCCCAGGTCCTAGAAAACTAAAGAGAGAGCGACCCTATACTTCTGCACGCCCACTCCTGGGCATTACTCGGGAAAATGCATAAGTCAGAAAGACACAAGCACCCCAACGTTCTTTGCGGCACTATTTACAAACGCCAAGACACACAAACAAGTAGTCCAGCGAGTGATGAATACATAAACAGCAGGTCCTACGTGTATACAAGGGACCGTTACTCAGCCAGGATAAAGGATGAAATAATGCCATCAGAAGCAACATGGATGGACCCGGGATGCCCAAACACTGAGTGAAGTCAGTCAGACAGAGGAGGACCCACAGCATATAATATCACTTATAGGAGGAAGGGAAACATACACACAACTGAACTAGTTTACTAAACAGAAAGAGAGTCACCGACTTTCTCAATAAACCTAGGGTTACCAAAAAGAAAGTGGGGTAGGAGATATAAGTTAGGCGGTTCACATGAACACATACACAGAAAAATACCTATAAACATATATATAAAACACGCACTCGACAAGGACTACTGTACAACACCAGGACCTCTATTCAACGTTCTGCAATAACCTATACGGAAAAGGAATCCGAAAAATAGTAGCTGTATTACATGTGTAACTCAATCAGCTTGCTGTACACTACACCAAACCCCACTTTGGAAATCAACTCTAGTACAACATACCATCAGAATTAAGCTGAAAAAGAAAGTAAAAGGAAAGAAATGGGCATGCTTTTCGCCTCGGGCCCCGGTGATAGGCGCTGGTGTCACATCCCAGCAGGCTGAGCAGCCTGGGGTCCCAAGGGTGCACTGAGGTGGAGCGGAGAGACGTGAAGAGGACGTGCCTGCAAATGCAGCCCCTTAGAGCTGTCGTGTCTCTTCCTTTCCGGGGGGAACCAAACCTTCAGAACCTAGGTGGGCCTTCCGAGAGCTAAAAGCAAGCCAAGTGCACCCCAACCATGGGGGACCATCGAGGCTGCAGGGGATTCAAACCGTGACCGAGCCTCCACGGCTGCTGCTGGTGGGCTTCCCACATCCGGCCTCCTTGCCAGGAGTCACCCCACCTACACACCGCAGCACCCGCAGCTTTAGCCAGGGTTTGGACTTTTCGGGGGCGTGAAGCTTAACAGGGAAGAGGTGGTGACACACAAGCCCTTGGGTGTGGCCTCTGGCACCTTCCCCTCTAATTCACAGCCCAGTAAGATGACTCTTCCTAACGCTTTTGGTTGCCAACAAACTAGAGCTGGCCACGAAGAAATGCTGCCGCCTTGTGGACGTTTCGCGGAACAACAACTTTACAACCGGTGCTTCAGGGCACCTAATACTCACAGAGCCTGTGGGGCTTTTAATAACACGTGTCTTCAAAAATGACCTGGGTTAGGTAACCGAAAACACATTCGAAAAACACAGACTTTCAAGAAGCCAAATTTCAGGAGGGAGAGTTTACTCACACTGTTTAAAAAGAAAAACCCCGACCACGACAGGAAGCAGAAAGTCGCTGATTATCCGAGAAATGCATATCAAAAATCTAAAGTGGCATCATCTCGCAGCAGGCGGTATGGCCAGCATCAAAAAGTCTACAAACAATCGATGGGGAATGAGCGTGGAGAAAAGGGAACCTTCCAACTCGGTGAGTGGAAATGTACATTGGTGACCGCCACTAGAAAGCACTGTATCCCAGTTCCTAGAAAACTAAGGAGAGAGCGACCCTATACTACTGCAGGCCCACTCCTGGGCGCTACTCCGGAAAATCCATAATTCAAAAAGACACAAGCACCCCAACGTTAACTGCAGCACTATTTACAATCGCCAAGACACACAAACAAGTAGTCCAGCGAGTGATGAATACATAAACAGGAGGTCCTACGTGTATACAAGGAGCTGTTACTCAGCCAGCAAAAAGAATGAAATAATGCCATCAGAAGCAACATGGATGGACCTGGGATGCCCAAACACTGAGTGAAGTCAGACAGACAGAGGAGGACCCATAGCATATAATATCACTTATAACAGGAAGGGAAACATACATACAACTGAACTAGTATACCAAACAGAAACAGAGTCACCGACTTTCAGATTAAAGCTAAGGTTACCAAAAAGAAAGTGGGGTAGGAGATATAAGTTAGGCGTTTCACATGAACACATACACAGAAAAATACCTATAAACATATATATATATATATATATATATACATATTAAAAAAACACACACTCGACAAGGACTACTGTACAACACCAGGACCTCTATTCAACGTTCTGCAATAACCTATACGGAAAAGGAATCCGAAAAATAGTAGCTGTATTACATGTGTAACTCAATCAGCTTGCTGTACACTACACCAATCCCAACTTTGGAAATCAACTCTAGTACAACATACCATCAGAATTAAGCTGAAAAAGAAAGTAAAAGGAAAGAAATGGGCATGCTTTTCGCCTCGGGCCCCGGTGATAGGCGCTGGTGTCACATCCCAGCAGGCTGAGCAGCCTGGGGTCCCAAGGGTGCACTGAGGTGGAGCCGAGAGACGTGAAGAGGACGTGCCTGCAAATGCAGCCCCTTAGAGCTGTCGTGTCTCTTCCTTTCTGGGGGGAACCAAACCTTCAGAACCTAGGTGGGCCTTCCGAGAGCTAAAAGGAAGCCAAGTGCACCCCAACCATGGGGGACCATCTAGGCTGCAGGAGATTCAAACCGTGACCGAGCCTCCACGGCTGCTGCTGGTGGGCTTCCCACATCCGGCCTCCTTGCCAGGAGTCACCCCACCTACACACCGCAGCACCCGCAGCTTTAGCCAGGGTTTGGACTTTTCGGGGGCGTGAAGCTTAACAGGGAAGAGGTGGTGACACACAAGCCCTTGGGTGTGGCCTCTGGCACCTTCCCCTCTAATTCACAGCCCAGTAAGATGACTCTTCCTAACGCTTTTGGTTGCCAACAAACTAGAGCTGGCCACGAAGAAATGCTGCCGCCTTGTGGACGTTTCCCGTAACAACAACTTTACAACCGGTGCTTAAGGGCACATCATATTCAGGAAGCCTGTGGGGCTTTTAACGACACGTGTGCTCAAAAATCACCTGGGTTAGGCAACCGAAAAATAAATTAGAAACACACACACCCTCAAAAAGCCAAATTTGAAGAGGGAAAGTTTACTCACACTGTTTAAAATAAAAAAATACACACCACGACAAGATGCATATCACTCATTATTTGACAAATGCCAATCCAACGTGTAACGAGGCGTCGCCTCACAGCGGGAAGAATGGCCAGCATCAAAAAGTCTACAAACAATCGATGGGGAATGAGCGTGGAGAAAAGGGAACCTTCCAACTCGGTGAGTGGAAATGTACATTGGTGACCGCCACTAGAAAGCACTGTATCCCAGGTCCTAGAAAACTAAAGAGAGAGCGACCCTATACTTCTGCACGCCCACTCCTGGGCATTACTCGGGAAAATGCATAAGTCAGAAAGACACAAGCACCCCAACGTTCTTTGCGGCACTATTTACAAACGCCAAGACACACAAACAAGTAGTCCAGCGAGTGATGAATACATAAACAGCAGGTCCTACGTGTATACAAGGGACCGTTACTCAGCCAGGATAAAGGATGAAATAATGCCATCAGAAGCAACATGGATGGACCCGGGATGCCCAAACACTGAGTGAAGTCAGTCAGACAGAGGAGGACCCACAGCATATAATATCACTTATAGGAGGAAGGGAAACATACACACAACTGAACTAGTTTACTAAACAGAAAGAGAGTCACCGACTTTCTCAATAAACCTAGGGTTACCAAAAAGAAAGTGGGGTAGGAGATATAAGTTAGGCGGTTCACATGAACACATACACAGAAAAATACCTATAAACATATATATAAAACACGCACTCGACAAGGACTACTGTACAACACCAGGACCTCTATTCAACGTTCTGCAATAACCTATACGGAAAAGGAATCCGAAAAACAGTAGCTGTATTACATGTGTAACTCAATCAGCTTGCTGTACACTACACCAAACCCCACTTTGGAAATCAACTCTAGTACAACATACCATCAGAATTAAGCTGAAAAAGAAAGTAAAAGGAAAGAAATGGGCATGCTTTTCGCCTCGGGCCCCGGTGATAGGCGCTGGTGTCACATCCCAGCAGGCTGAGCAGCCTGGGGTCCCAAGGGTGCACTGAGGTGGAGCCGAGAGACGTGAAGAGGACGTGCCTGCAAATGCAGCCCCTTAGAGCTGTCGTGTCTCTTCCTTTCTGGGGGGAACCAAACCTTCAGAACCTAGGTGGGCCTTCCGAGAGCTAAAAGGAAGCCAAGTGCACCCCAACCATGGGGGACCATCGAGGCTGCAGGGGATTCAAACCGTGACCGAGCCTCCACGGCTGCTGCTGGTGGGCTTCCCACATCCGGCCTCCTTGCCAGGAGTCACCCCACCTACACACCGCAGCACCCGCAGCTTTAGCCAGGGTTTGGACTTTTCGGGGGCGTGAAGCTTAACAGGGAAGAGGTGGTGACACACAAGCCCTTGGGTGTGGCCTCTGGCACCTTCCCCTCTAATTCACAGCCCAGCACCATGACTCCCCCTAAAACTTTTGGTTGCCGAGGAACCAGAGCTGGGCATGAAGAAATGCTGCCGCCTTGTGGACGTTTCCCGTAACAACAACTTTACAACCGGTGCTTAAGGGCACATCATATTCAGGAAGCCTGTGGGGCTTTTAACGACACGTGTGCTCAAAAATCACCTGGGTTAGGCAACCGAAAAATAAATTAGAAACACACACACCCTCAAAAAGCCAAATTTGAAGAGGGAAAGTTTACTCACACTGTTTAAAATAAAAGATACACACCACGACAAGATGCATATCACTCATTATTTGACAAATGCCAATCCAACGTGTAACGAGGCGTCGCCTCACAGCGGGAAGAATGGCCAGCATCAAAAAGTCTACAAACAATCGATGGGGAATGAGCGTGGAGAAAAGGGAACCTTCCAACTCGGTGAGTGGAAATGTACATTGGTGACCGCCACTAGAAAGCACTGTATCCCAGTTCCTAGAAAACTAAGGAGAGAGCGAACCTATACTACTGCATGTCCACTCCTGGGCGCTACTCCGGAAAATCCATAATTCAAAAAGACACAAGCACCCCAACGTTAACTGCAGCACTATTTACAATCGCGAAGACACACAAACAAGTAGTCCAGCGAGTGATGAATACATAAACAGGAGGTCCTACGTGTATACAAGGAACTGTTACTCAGCCAGCAAAAAGAATGAAATAATGCCATCAGAAGCAACATGGATGGACCTGGGATGCCCAAACACTGAGTGAAGTCAGACAGACAGAGGAGGACCCATAGCATATAATATCACTTATAACAGGAAGGGAAACATACATACAACTGAACTAGTATACCAAACAGAAACAGAGTCACCGACTTTCAGATTAAAGCTAGGGTTACCAAAAAGAAAGTGGGGTAGGAGATATAAGTTAGGCGGTTCACATGAACACATACACAGAAAAATACCTATAAACATATATATATATATAACACGCACTCGACAAGGACTACTGTACAACACCAGGCCCTCTATTCAATGTTCTGCAATAACGTATACGGAAAAGAAATCCGAAAAATAGTAGCTATATTTCATGTGTAACTCAATCAGCTTGCTGTACACCTACACCAAACCCCACTTTGGATATCAACTCTAGTACAACATAGCATCAGAATTAAGCTGAAAAAGAAAGTAAAAGGAAAGAAATGGGCATGCTTTTCGCCTCGGGCCCCGGTGATAGGCGCTGGTGTCACATCCCAGCAGGCTGAGCAGCCTGGGGTCCCAAGGGTGCACTGAGGTGGAGCGGAGAGACGTGAAGAGGACGTGCCTGCAAATGCAGCCCCTTAGAGCTGTCGTGTCTCTTCCTTTCTGGGGGGAACCAAACCTTCAGAACCTAGGTGGGCCTTCCGAGAGCTAAAAGCAAGCCAAGTGCACCCCAACCATGGGGGACCATCTAGGCTGCAGGGGATTCAAAACGTGACCGAGCCTCCACGGCTGCTGCTGGTGGGCTTCCCACATCCGGCCTCCTTGCCAGGAGTCACCCCACCTACACACCGCAGCACCCGCAGCTTTAGCCAGGGTTTGGACTTTTCGGGGGCGTGAAGCTTAACAGGGAAGAGGTGGTGACACACAAGCCCTTGGGTGTGGCCTCTGGCACCTTCCCCTCTAATTCACAGCCCAGTAAGATGACTCTTCCTAACGCTTTTGGTTGCCAACAAACTAGAGCTGGCCACGAAGAAATGCTGCCGCCTTGTGGACGTTTCGCGGAACAACAACTTTACAACCGGTGCTTCAGGGCACCTAATACTCACAGAGCCTGTGGGGCTTTTAATAACACGTGTCTTCAAAAATGACCTGGGTTAGGTAACCGAAAACACATTCGAAAAACACAGACTTTCAAGAAGCCAAATTTCAGGAGGGAGAGTTTACTCACACTGTTTAAAAAGAAAAACCCCGACCACGACAGGAAGCAGAAAGTCGCTGATTATCCGAGAAACGCATATCAAAATTCTAAAGTGGCATCATCTCGCAGCAGGCGGTATGGCCAGCATCAAAAAGTCTACAAACAATCGATGGGGAATGAGCGTGGAGAAAAGGGAACCTTCCAACTCGGTGAGTGGAAATGTACATTGGTGACCGCCACTAGAAAGCACTGTATCCCAGTTCCTAGAAAACTAAGGAGAGAGCGACCCTATACTACTGCAGGCCCACTCCTGGGCGCTACTCCGGAAAATCCATAATTCAAAAAGACACAAGCACCCCAACGTTAACTGCGGCACTATTTACAATCGCCAAGACACACAAACAAGTAGTCCAGTGAGTGATGAATACATAAACAGGAGGTCCTACGTGTATACAAGGAACTGTTACTCAGCCAGCAAAAAGAATGAAATAGTGCCATCAGAAGCAACATGGATGGACCTGGGATGCCCAAACACTGAGTGAAGTCAGACAGACAGAGGAGGACCCATAGCATATAATATCACTTATAACAGGAAGGGAAACATACATACAACTGAACTAGTATACCAAACAGAAACAGAGTCACCGACTTTCAGATTAAAGCTAGGGTTACCAAAAAGAAAGTGGGGTAGGAGATATAAGTTAGGCGGTTCACATGAACACATACACAGAAAAATACCTATAAACATATATATATATATATATACACATATTAAAAAAACACGCACTCGACAAGGACTACTGTACAACACCAGGACCTCTATTCAATGTTCTGCAATAACCTATACGGAAAAGAAATCCGAAAAACAGTAGCTATATTTCATGTGTAACTCAATCAGCTTGCTGTACACCTACACCAAACCCCACTTTGGAAATCAACTCTGGTACAACATACCATCAGAATTAAGCTGAAAAAGAAAGTAAAAGGAAAGAAATGGGCATGCTTTTCGCCTCGGGCCCCGGTGATAGGCGCTGGTGTCACATCCCAGCAGGCTGAGCAGCCTGGGGTCCCAAGGGTGCACTGAGGTGGAGCCGAGAGACGTGAAGAGGACGTGCCTGCAAATGCAGCCCCTTAGAGCTGTCGTGTCTCTTCCTTTCTGGGGGGAACCAAACCTTCAGAACCTAGGTGGGCCTTCCGAGAGCTAAAAGCAAGCCAAGTGCACCCCAACCATGGGGGACCATCTAGGCTGCAGGGGATTCAAACCGTGACCGAGCCTCCACGGCTGCTGCTGGTGGGCTTCCCACATCCGGCCTCCTTGCCAGGAGTCACCCCACCTACACACCGCAGCACCCGCAGCTTTAGCCAGGGTTTGGACTTTTCGGGGGCGTGAAGCTTAACAGGGAAGAGGTGGTGACACACAAGCCCTTGGGTGTGGCCTCTGGCACCTTCCCCTCTAATTCACAGCCCAGCACCATGACTCCCCCTAAAACTTTTGGTTGCCAACAAACTAGAGCTGGCCACGAAGAAATGCTGCCGCCTTGTGGACGTTTCGCGGAACAACAACTTTACAACCGGTGCTTCAGGGCACCTAATACTCACAGAGCCTGTGGGGCTTTTAATAACACGTGTCTTCAAAAATGACCTGGGTTAGGTAACCGAAAACACATTCGAAAAACACAGACTTTCAAGAAGCCAAATTTCAGGAGGGAGAGTTTACTCACACTGTTTAAAAAGAAAAACCCCGACCACGACAGGAAGCAGAAAGTCGCTGATTATCCGAGAAATGCATATCAAAAATCTAAAGTGGCATCATCTCGCAGCAGGCGGTATGGCCAGCATCAAAAAGTCTACAAACAATCGATGGGGAATGAGCGTGGAGAAAAGGGAACCTTCCAACTCGGTGAGTGGAAATGTACATTGGTGACCGCCACTAGAAAGCACTGTATCCCAGTTCCTAGAAAACTAAGGAGAGAGCGACCCTATACTACTGCAGGCCCACTCCTGGGCGCTACTCCGGAAAATCCATAATTCAAAAAGACACAAGCACCCCAACGTTAACTGCAGCACTATTTACAATCGCCAAGACACACAAACAAGTAGTCCAGCGAGTGATGAATACATAAACAGGAGGTCCTACGTGTATACAAGGAGCTGTTACTCAGCCAGCAAAAAGAATGAAATAATGCCATCAGAAGCAACATGGATGGACCTGGGATGCCCAAACACTGAGTGAAGTCAGACAGACAGAGGAGGACCCATAGCATATAATATCACTTATAACAGGAAGGGAAACATACATACAACTGAACTAGTATACCAAACAGAAACAGAGTCACCGACTTTCAGATTAAAGCTAAGGTTACCAAAAAGAAAGTGGGGTAGGAGATATAAGTTAGGCGTTTCACATGAACACATACACAGAAAAATACCTATAAACATATATATATATATATATATATATATATACATATTAAAAAAACACACACTCGACAAGGACTACTGTACAACACCAGGACCTCTATTCAACGTTCTGCAATAACCTATACGGAAAAGGAATCCGAAAAATAGTAGCTGTATTACATGTGTAACTCAATCAGCTTGCTGTACACTACACCAATCCCAACTTTGGAAATCAACTCTAGTACAACATACCATCAGAATTAAGCTGAAAAAGAAAGTAAAAGGAAAGAAATGGGCATGCTTTTCGCCTCGGGCCCCGGTGATAGGCGCTGGTGTCACATCCCAGCAGGCTGAGCAGCCTGGGGTCCCAAGGGTGCACTGAGGTGGAGCCGAGAGACGTGAAGAGGACGTGCCTGCAAATGCAGCCCCTTAGAGCTGTCGTGTCTCTTCCTTTCTGGGGGGAACCAAACCTTCAGAACCTAGGTGGGCCTTCCGAGAGCTAAAAGGAAGCCAAGTGCACCCCAACCATGGGGGACCATCTAGGCTGCAGGAGATTCAAACCGTGACCGAGCCTCCACGGCTGCTGCTGGTGGGCTTCCCACATCCGGCCTCCTTGCCAGGAGTCACCCCACCTACACACCGCAGCACCCGCAGCTTTAGCCAGGGTTTGGACTTTTCGGGGGCGTGAAGCTTAACAGGGAAGAGGTGGTGACACACAAGCCCTTGGGTGTGGCCTCTGGCACCTTCCCCTCTAATTCACAGCCCAGTAAGATGACTCTTCCTAACGCTTTTGGTTGCCAACAAACTAGAGCTGGCCACGAAGAAATGCTGCCGCCTTGTGGACGTTTCCCGTAACAACAACTTTACAACCGGTGCTTAAGGGCACATCATATTCAGGAAGCCTGTGGGGCTTTTAACGACACGTGTGCTCAAAAATCACCTGGGTTAGGCAACCGAAAAATAAATTAGAAACACACACACCCTCAAAAAGCCAAATTTGAAGAGGGAAAGTTTACTCACACTGTTTAAAATAAAAAAATACACACCACGACAAGATGCATATCACTCATTATTTGACAAATGCCAATCCAACGTGTAACGAGGCGTCGCCTCACAGCGGGAAGAATGGCCAGCATCAAAAAGTCTACAAACAATCGATGGGGAATGAGCGTGGAGAAAAGGGAACCTTCCAACTCGGTGAGTGGAAATGTACATTGGTGACCGCCACTAGAAAGCACTGTATCCCAGGTCCTAGAAAACTAAAGAGAGAGCGACCCTATACTTCTGCACGCCCACTCCTGGGCATTACTCGGGAAAATGCATAAGTCAGAAAGACACAAGCACCCCAACGTTCTTTGCGGCACTATTTACAAACGCCAAGACACACAAACAAGTAGTCCAGCGAGTGATGAATACATAAACAGCAGGTCCTACGTGTATACAAGGGACCGTTACTCAGCCAGGATAAAGGATGAAATAATGCCATCAGAAGCAACATGGATGGACCCGGGATGCCCAAACACTGAGTGAAGTCAGTCAGACAGAGGAGGACCCACAGCATATAATATCACTTATAGGAGGAAGGGAAACATACACACAACTGAACTAGTTTACTAAACAGAAAGAGAGTCACCGACTTTCTCAATAAACCTAGGGTTACCAAAAAGAAAGTGGGGTAGGAGATATAAGTTAGGCGGTTCACATGAACACATACACAGAAAAATACCTATAAACATATATATATATATAACACGCACTCGACAAGGACTACTGTACAACACCAGGCCCTCTATTCAATGTTCTGCAATAACGTATACGGAAAAGAAATCCGAAAAATAGTAGCTATATTTCATGTGTAACTCAATCAGCTTGCTGTACACCTACACCAAACCCCACTTTGGATATCAACTCTAGTACAACATAGCATCAGAATTAAGCTGAAAAAGAAAGTAAAAGGAAAGAAATGGGCATGCTTTTCGCCTCGGGCCCCGGTGATAGGCGCTGGTGTCACATCCCAGCAGGCTGAGCAGCCTGGGGTCCCAAGGGTGCACTGAGGTGGAGCGGAGAGACGTGAAGAGGACGTGCCTGCAAATGCAGCCCCTTAGAGCTGTCGTGTCTCTTCCTTTCTGGGGGGAACCAAACCTTCAGAACCTAGGTGGGCCTTCCGAGAGCTAAAAGCAAGCCAAGTGCACCCCAACCATGGGGGACCATCTAGGCTGCAGGGGATTCAAAACGTGACCGAGCCTCCACGGCTGCTGCTGGTGGGCTTCCCACATCCGGCCTCCTTGCCAGGAGTCACCCCACCTACACACCGCAGCACCCGCAGCTTTAGCCAGGGTTTGGACTTTTCGGGGGCGTGAAGCTTAACAGGGAAGAGGTGGTGACACACAAGCCCTTGGGTGTGGCCTCTGGCACCTTCCCCTCTAATTCACAGCCCAGTAAGATGACTCTTCCTAACGCTTTTGGTTGCCAACAAACTAGAGCTGGCCACGAAGAAATGCTGCCGCCTTGTGGACGTTTCGCGGAACAACAACTTTACAACCGGTGCTTCAGGGCACCTAATACTCACAGAGCCTGTGGGGCTTTTAATAACACGTGTCTTCAAAAATGACCTGGGTTAGGTAACCGAAAACACATTCGAAAAACACAGACTTTCAAGAAGCCAAATTTCAGGAGGGAGAGTTTACTCACACTGTTTAAAAAGAAAAACCCCGACCACGACAGGAAGCAGAAAGTCGCTGATTATCCGAGAAACGCATATCAAAATTCTAAAGTGGCATCATCTCGCAGCAGGCGGTATGGCCAGCATCAAAAAGTCTACAAACAATCGATGGGGAATGAGCGTGGAGAAAAGGGAACCTTCCAACTCGGTGAGTGGAAATGTACATTGGTGACCGCCACTAGAAAGCACTGTATCCCAGTTCCTAGAAAACTAAGGAGAGAGCGACCCTATACTACTGCAGGCCCACTCCTGGGCGCTACTCCGGAAAATCCATAATTCAAAAAGACACAAGCACCCCAACGTTAACTGCGGCACTATTTACAATCGCCAAGACACACAAACAAGTAGTCCAGTGAGTGATGAATACATAAACAGGAGGTCCTACGTGTATACAAGGAACTGTTACTCAGCCAGCAAAAAGAATGAAATAGTGCCATCAGAAGCAACATGGATGGACCTGGGATGCCCAAACACTGAGTGAAGTCAGACAGACAGAGGAGGACCCATAGCATATAATATCACTTATAACAGGAAGGGAAACATACATACAACTGAACTAGTATACCAAACAGAAACAGAGTCACCGACTTTCAGATTAAAGCTAGGGTTACCAAAAAGAAAGTGGGGTAGGAGATATAAGTTAGGCGGTTCACATGAACACATACACAGAAAAATACCTATAAACATATATATATATATATATACACATATTAAAAAAACACGCACTCGACAAGGACTACTGTACAACACCAGGACCTCTATTCAATGTTCTGCAATAACCTATACGGAAAAGAAATCCGAAAAACAGTAGCTATATTTCATGTGTAACTCAATCAGCTTGCTGTACACCTACACCAAACCCCACTTTGGAAATCAACTCTGGTACAACATACCATCAGAATTAAGCTGAAAAAGAAAGTAAAAGGAAAGAAATGGGCATGCTTTTCGCCTCGGGCCCCGGTGATAGGCGCTGGTGTCACATCCCAGCAGGCTGAGCAGCCTGGGGTCCCAAGGGTGCACTGAGGTGGAGCCGAGAGACGTGAAGAGGACGTGCCTGCAAATGCAGCCCCTTAGAGCTGTCGTGTCTCTTCCTTTCTGGGGGGAACCAAACCTTCAGAACCTAGGTGGGCCTTCCGAGAGCTAAAAGCAAGCCAAGTGCACCCCAACCATGGGGGACCATCTAGGCTGCAGGGGATTCAAACCGTGACCGAGCCTCCACGGCTGCTGCTGGTGGGCTTCCCACATCCGGCCTCCTTGCCAGGAGTCACCCCACCTACACACCGCAGCACCCGCAGCTTTAGCCAGGGTTTGGACTTTTCGGGGGCGTGAAGCTTAACAGGGAAGAGGTGGTGACACACAAGCCCTTGGGTGTGGCCTCTGGCACCTTCCCCTCTAATTCACAGCCCAGCACCATGACTCCCCCTAAAACTTTTGGTTGCCAACAAACTAGAGCTGGCCACGAAGAAATGCTGCCGCCTTGTGGACGTTTCGCGGAACAACAACTTTACAACCGGTGCTTCAGGGCACCTAATACTCACAGAGCCTGTGGGGCTTTTAATAACACGTGTCTTCAAAAATGACCTGGGTTAGGTAACCGAAAACACATTCGAAAAACACAGACTTTCAAGAAGCCAAATTTCAGGAGGGAGAGTTTACTCACACTGTTTAAAAAGAAAAACCCCGACCACGACAGGAAGCAGAAAGTCGCTGATTATCCGAGAAATGCATATCAAAAATCTAAAGTGGCATCATCTCGCAGCAGGCGGTATGGCCAGCATCAAAAAGTCTACAAACAATCGATGGGGAATGAGCGTGGAGAAAAGGGAACCTTCCAACTCGGTGAGTGGAAATGTACATTGGTGACCGCCACTAGAAAGCACTGTATCCCAGTTCCTAGAAAACTAAGGAGAGAGCGACCCTATACTACTGCAGGCCCACTCCTGGGCGCTACTCCGGAAAATCCATAATTCAAAAAGACACAAGCACCCCAACGTTAACTGCAGCACTATTTACAATCGCCAAGACACACAAACAAGTAGTCCAGCGAGTGATGAATACATAAACAGGAGGTCCTACGTGTATACAAGGAGCTGTTACTCAGCCAGCAAAAAGAATGAAATAATGCCATCAGAAGCAACATGGATGGACCTGGGATGCCCAAACACTGAGTGAAGTCAGACAGACAGAGGAGGACCCATAGCATATAATATCACTTATAACAGGAAGGGAAACATACATACAACTGAACTAGTATACCAAACAGAAACAGAGTCACCGACTTTCAGATTAAAGCTAAGGTTACCAAAAAGAAAGTGGGGTAGGAGATATAAGTTAGGCGTTTCACATGAACACATACACAGAAAAATACCTATAAACATATATATATATATATATATATATATACATATTAAAAAAACACACACTCGACAAGGACTACTGTACAACACCAGGACCTCTATTCAACGTTCTGCAATAACCTATACGGAAAAGGAATCCGAAAAATAGTAGCTGTATTACATGTGTAACTCAATCAGCTTGCTGTACACTACACCAATCCCAACTTTGGAAATCAACTCTAGTACAACATACCATCAGAATTAAGCTGAAAAAGAAAGTAAAAGGAAAGAAATGGGCATGCTTTTCGCCTCGGGCCCCGGTGATAGGCGCTGGTGTCACATCCCAGCAGGCTGAGCAGCCTGGGGTCCCAAGGGTGCACTGAGGTGGAGCCGAGAGACGTGAAGAGGACGTGCCTGCAAATGCAGCCCCTTAGAGCTGTCGTGTCTCTTCCTTTCTGGGGGGAACCAAACCTTCAGAACCTAGGTGGGCCTTCCGAGAGCTAAAAGGAAGCCAAGTGCACCCCAACCATGGGGGACCATCTAGGCTGCAGGAGATTCAAACCGTGACCGAGCCTCCACGGCTGCTGCTGGTGGGCTTCCCACATCCGGCCTCCTTGCCAGGAGTCACCCCACCTACACACCGCAGCACCCGCAGCTTTAGCCAGGGTTTGGACTTTTCGGGGGCGTGAAGCTTAACAGGGAAGAGGTGGTGACACACAAGCCCTTGGGTGTGGCCTCTGGCACCTTCCCCTCTAATTCACAGCCCAGTAAGATGACTCTTCCTAACGCTTTTGGTTGCCAACAAACTAGAGCTGGCCACGAAGAAATGCTGCCGCCTTGTGGACGTTTCCCGTAACAACAACTTTACAACCGGTGCTTAAGGGCACATCATATTCAGGAAGCCTGTGGGGCTTTTAACGACACGTGTGCTCAAAAATCACCTGGGTTAGGCAACCGAAAAATAAATTAGAAACACACACACCCTCAAAAAGCCAAATTTGAAGAGGGAAAGTTTACTCACACTGTTTAAAATAAAAAAATACACACCACGACAAGATGCATATCACTCATTATTTGACAAATGCCAATCCAACGTGTAACGAGGCGTCGCCTCACAGCGGGAAGAATGGCCAGCATCAAAAAGTCTACAAACAATCGATGGGGAATGAGCGTGGAGAAAAGGGAACCTTCCAACTCGGTGAGTGGAAATGTACATTGGTGACCGCCACTAGAAAGCACTGTATCCCAGGTCCTAGAAAACTAAAGAGAGAGCGACCCTATACTTCTGCACGCCCACTCCTGGGCATTACTCGGGAAAATGCATAAGTCAGAAAGACACAAGCACCCCAACGTTCTTTGCGGCACTATTTACAAACGCCAAGACACACAAACAAGTAGTCCAGCGAGTGATGAATACATAAACAGCAGGTCCTACGTGTATACAAGGGACCGTTACTCAGCCAGGATAAAGGATGAAATAATGCCATCAGAAGCAACATGGATGGACCCGGGATGCCCAAACACTGAGTGAAGTCAGTCAGACAGAGGAGGACCCACAGCATATAATATCACTTATAGGAGGAAGGGAAACATACACACAACTGAACTAGTTTACTAAACAGAAAGAGAGTCACCGACTTTCTCAATAAACCTAGGGTTACCAAAAAGAAAGTGGGGTAGGAGATATAAGTTAGGCGGTTCACATGAACACATACACAGAAAAATACCTATAAACATATATATAAAACACGCACTCGACAAGGACTACTGTACAACACCAGGACCTCTATTCAACGTTCTGCAATAACCTATACGGAAAAGGAATCCGAAAAACAGTAGCTGTATTACATGTGTAACTCAATCAGCTTGCTGTACACTACACCAAACCCCACTTTGGAAATCAACTCTAGTACAACATACCATCAGAATTAAGCTGAAAAAGAAAGTAAAAGGAAAGAAATGGGCATGCTTTTCGCCTCGGGCCCCGGTGATAGGCGCTGGTGTCACATCCCAGCAGGCTGAGCAGCCTGGGGTCCCAAGGGTGCACTGAGGTGGAGCCGAGAGACGTGAAGAGGACGTGCCTGCAAATGCAGCCCCTTAGAGCTGTCGTGTCTCTTCCTTTCTGGGGGGAACCAAACCTTCAGAACCTAGGTGGGCCTTCCGAGAGCTAAAAGGAAGCCAAGTGCACCCCAACCATGGGGGACCATCGAGGCTGCAGGGGATTCAAACCGTGACCGAGCCTCCACGGCTGCTGCTGGTGGGCTTCCCACATCCGGCCTCCTTGCCAGGAGTCACCCCACCTACACACCGCAGCACCCGCAGCTTTAGCCAGGGTTTGGACTTTTCGGGGGCGTGAAGCTTAACAGGGAAGAGGTGGTGACACACAAGCCCTTGGGTGTGGCCTCTGGCACCTTCCCCTCTAATTCACAGCCCAGCACCATGACTCCCCCTAAAACTTTTGGTTGCCAACAAACTAGAGCTGGCCACGAAGAAATGCTGCCGCCTTGTGGACGTTTCGCGGAACAACAACTTTACAACCGGTGCTTCAGGGCACCTAATACTCACAGAGCCTGTGGGGCTTTTAATAACACGTGTCTTCAAAAATGACCTGGGTTAGGTAACCGAAAACACATTCGAAAAACACAGACTTTCAAGAAGCCAAATTTCAGGAGGGAGAGTTTACTCACACTGTTTAAAAAGAAAAACCCCGACCACGACAGGAAGCAGAAAGTCGCTGATTATCCGAGAAATGCATATCAAAAATCTAAAGTGGCATCATCTCGCAGCAGGCGGTATGGCCAGCATCAAAAAGTCTACAAACAATCGATGGGGAATGAGCGTGGAGAAAAGGGAACCTTCCAACTCGGTGAGTGGAAATGTACATTGGTGACCGCCACTAGAAAGCACTGTATCCCAGTTCCTAGAAAACTAAGGAGAGAGCGACCCTATACTACTGCAGGCCCACTCCTGGGCGCTACTCCGGAAAATCCATAATTCAAAAAGACACAAGCACCCCAACGTTAACTGCAGCACTATTTACAATCGCCAAGACACACAAACAAGTAGTCCAGCGAGTGATGAATACATAAACAGGAGGTCCTACGTGTATACAAGGAGCTGTTACTCAGCCAGCAAAAAGAATGAAATAATGCCATCAGAAGCAACATGGATGGACCTGGGATGCCCAAACACTGAGTGAAGTCAGACAGACAGAGGAGGACCCATAGCATATAATATCACTTATAACAGGAAGGGAAACATACATACAACTGAACTAGTATACCAAACAGAAACAGAGTCACCGACTTTCAGATTAAAGCTAAGGTTACCAAAAAGAAAGTGGGGTAGGAGATATAAGTTAGGCGTTTCACATGAACACATACACAGAAAAATACCTATAAACATATATATATATATATATATATATACATATTAAAAAAACACACACTCGACAAGGACTACTGTACAACACCAGGACCTCTATTCAACGTTCTGCAATAACCTATACGGAAAAGGAATCCGAAAAATAGTAGCTGTATTACATGTGTAACTCAATCAGCTTGCTGTACACTACACCAATCCCAACTTTGGAAATCAACTCTAGTACAACATACCATCAGAATTAAGCTGAAAAAGAAAGTAAAAGGAAAGAAATGGGCATGCTTTTCGCCTCGGGCCCCGGTGATAGGCGCTGGTGTCACATCCCAGCAGGCTGAGCAGCCTGGGGTCCCAAGGGTGCACTGAGGTGGAGCCGAGAGACGTGAAGAGGACGTGCCTGCAAATGCAGCCCCTTAGAGCTGTCGTGTCTCTTCCTTTCTGGGGGGAACCAAACCTTCAGAACCTAGGTGGGCCTTCCGAGAGCTAAAAGGAAGCCAAGTGCACCCCAACCATGGGGGACCATCTAGGCTGCAGGAGATTCAAACCGTGACCGAGCCTCCACGGCTGCTGCTGGTGGGCTTCCCACATCCGGCCTCCTTGCCAGGAGTCACCCCACCTACACACCGCAGCACCCGCAGCTTTAGCCAGGGTTTGGACTTTTCGGGGGCGTGAAGCTTAACAGGGAAGAGGTGGTGACACACAAGCCCTTGGGTGTGGCCTCTGGCACCTTCCCCTCTAATTCACAGCCCAGTAAGATGACTCTTCCTAACGCTTTTGGTTGCCAACAAACTAGAGCTGGCCACGAAGAAATGCTGCCGCCTTGTGGACGTTTCCCGTAACAACAACTTTACAACCGGTGCTTAAGGGCACATCATATTCAGGAAGCCTGTGGGGCTTTTAACGACACGTGTGCTCAAAAATCACCTGGGTTAGGCAACCGAAAAATAAATTAGAAACACACACACCCTCAAAAAGCCAAATTTGAAGAGGGAAAGTTTACTCACACTGTTTAAAATAAAAAAATACACACCACGACAAGATGCATATCACTCATTATTTGACAAATGCCAATCCAACGTGTAACGAGGCGTCGCCTCACAGCGGGAAGAATGGCCAGCATCAAAAAGTCTACAAACAATCGATGGGGAATGAGCGTGGAGAAAAGGGAACCTTCCAACTCGGTGAGTGGAAATGTACATTGGTGACCGCCACTAGAAAGCACTGTATCCCAGGTCCTAGAAAACTAAAGAGAGAGCGACCCTATACTTCTGCACGCCCACTCCTGGGCATTACTCGGGAAAATGCATAAGTCAGAAAGACACAAGCACCCCAACGTTCTTTGCGGCACTATTTACAAACGCCAAGACACACAAACAAGTAGTCCAGCGAGTGATGAATACATAAACAGCAGGTCCTACGTGTATACAAGGGACCGTTACTCAGCCAGGATAAAGGATGAAATAATGCCATCAGAAGCAACATGGATGGACCCGGGATGCCCAAACACTGAGTGAAGTCAGTCAGACAGAGGAGGACCCACAGCATATAATATCACTTATAGGAGGAAGGGAAACATACACACAACTGAACTAGTTTACTAAACAGAAAGAGAGTCACCGACTTTCTCAATAAACCTAGGGTTACCAAAAAGAAAGTGGGGTAGGAGATATAAGTTAGGCGGTTCACATGAACACATACACAGAAAAATACCTATAAACATATATATAAAACACGCACTCGACAAGGACTACTGTACAACACCAGGACCTCTATTCAACGTTCTGCAATAACCTATACGGAAAAGGAATCCGAAAAATAGTAGCTGTATTACATGTGTAACTCAATCAGCTTGCTGTACACTACACCAAACCCCACTTTGGAAATCAACTCTAGTACAACATACCATCAGAATTAAGCTGAAAAAGAAAGTAAAAGGAAAGAAATGGGCATGCTTTTCGCCTCGGGCCCCGGTGATAGGCGCTGGTGTCACATCCCAGCAGGCTGAGCAGCCTGGGGTCCCAAGGGTGCACTGAGGTGGAGCCGAGAGACGTGAAGAGGACGTGCCTGCAAATGCAGCCCCTTAGAGCTGTCGTGTCTCTTCCTTTGTGGGGGGAACCAAACCTTCAGAACCTAGGTGGGCCTTCCGAGAGCTAAAAGCAAGCCAAGTGCACCCCAACCATGGGGGACCATCGAGGCTGCAGGGGATTCAAACCGTGACCGAGCCTCCACGGCTGCTGCTGGTGGGCTTCCCACATCCGGCCTCCTTGCCAGGAGTCACCCCACCTACACACCGCAGCACCCGCAGCTTTAGCCAGGGTTTGGACTTTTCGGGGGCGTGAAGCTTAACAGGGAAGAGGTGGTGACACACAAGCCCTTGGGTGTGGCCTCTGGCACCTTCCCCTCTAATTCACAGCCCAGTAAGATGACTCTTCCTAACGCTTTTGGTTGCCAACAAACTAGAGCTGGCCACGAAGAAATGCTGCCGCCTTGTGGACGTTTCGCGGAACAACAACTTTACAACCGGTGCTTCAGGGCACCTAATACTCACAGAGCCTGTGGGGCTTTTAATAACACGTGTCTTCAAAAATGACCTGGGTTAGGTAACCGAAAACACATTCGAAAAACACAGACTTTCAAGAAGCCAAATTTCAGGAGGGAGAGTTTACTCACACTGTTTAAAAAGAAAAACCCCGACCACGACAGGAAGCAGAAAGTCGCTGATTATCCGAGAAATGCATATCAAAAATCTAAAGTGGCATCATCTCGCAGCAGGCGGTATGGCCAGCATCAAAAAGTCTACAAACAATCGATGGGGAATGAGCGTGGAGAAAAGGGAACCTTCCAACTCGGTGAGTGGAAATGTACATTGGTGACCGCCACTAGAAAGCACTGTATCCCAGTTCCTAGAAAACTAAGGAGAGAGCGACCCTATACTACTGCAGGCCCACTCCTGGGCGCTACTCCGGAAAATCCATAATTCAAAAAGACACAAGCACCCCAACGTTAACTGCAGCACTATTTACAATCGCCAAGACACACAAACAAGTAGTCCAGCGAGTGATGAATACATAAACAGGAGGTCCTACGTGTATACAAGGAGCTGTTACTCAGCCAGCAAAAAGAATGAAATAATGCCATCAGAAGCAACATGGATGGACCTGGGATGCCCAAACACTGAGTGAAGTCAGACAGACAGAGGAGGACCCATAGCATATAATATCACTTATAACAGGAAGGGAAACATACATACAACTGAACTAGTATACCAAACAGAAACAGAGTCACCGACTTTCAGATTAAAGCTAAGGTTACCAAAAAGAAAGTGGGGTAGGAGATATAAGTTAGGCGTTTCACATGAACACATACACAGAAAAATACCTATAAACATATATATATATATATATATATATACATATTAAAAAAACACACACTCGACAAGGACTACTGTACAACACCAGGACCTCTATTCAACGTTCTGCAATAACCTATACGGAAAAGGAATCCGAAAAATAGTAGCTGTATTACATGTGTAACTCAATCAGCTTGCTGTACACTACACCAATCCCAACTTTGGAAATCAACTCTAGTACAACATACCATCAGAATTAAGCTGAAAAAGAAAGTAAAAGGAAAGAAATGGGCATGCTTTTCGCCTCGGGCCCCGGTGATAGGCGCTGGTGTCACATCCCAGCAGGCTGAGCAGCCTGGGGTCCCAAGGGTGCACTGAGGTGGAGCCGAGAGACGTGAAGAGGACGTGCCTGCAAATGCAGCCCCTTAGAGCTGTCGTGTCTCTTCCTTTCTGGGGGGAACCAAACCTTCAGAACCTAGGTGGGCCTTCCGAGAGCTAAAAGGAAGCCAAGTGCACCCCAACCATGGGGGACCATCTAGGCTGCAGGAGATTCAAACCGTGACCGAGCCTCCACGGCTGCTGCTGGTGGGCTTCCCACATCCGGCCTCCTTGCCAGGAGTCACCCCACCTACACACCGCAGCACCCGCAGCTTTAGCCAGGGTTTGGACTTTTCGGGGGCGTGAAGCTTAACAGGGAAGAGGTGGTGACACACAAGCCCTTGGGTGTGGCCTCTGGCACCTTCCCCTCTAATTCACAGCCCAGTAAGATGACTCTTCCTAACGCTTTTGGTTGCCAACAAACTAGAGCTGGCCACGAAGAAATGCTGCCGCCTTGTGGACGTTTCCCGTAACAACAACTTTACAACCGGTGCTTAAGGGCACATCATATTCAGGAAGCCTGTGGGGCTTTTAACGACACGTGTGCTCAAAAATCACCTGGGTTAGGCAACCGAAAAATAAATTAGAAACACACACACCCTCAAAAAGCCAAATTTGAAGAGGGAAAGTTTACTCACACTGTTTAAAATAAAAAAATACACACCACGACAAGATGCATATCACTCATTATTTGACAAATGCCAATCCAACGTGTAACGAGGCGTCGCCTCACAGCGGGAAGAATGGCCAGCATCAAAAAGTCTACAAACAATCGATGGGGAATGAGCGTGGAGAAAAGGGAACCTTCCAACTCGGTGAGTGGAAATGTACATTGGTGACCGCCACTAGAAAGCACTGTATCCCAGGTCCTAGAAAACTAAAGAGAGAGCGACCCTATACTTCTGCACGCCCACTCCTGGGCATTACTCGGGAAAATGCATAAGTCAGAAAGACACAAGCACCCCAACGTTCTTTGCGGCACTATTTACAAACGCCAAGACACACAAACAAGTAGTCCAGCGAGTGATGAATACATAAACAGCAGGTCCTACGTGTATACAAGGGACCGTTACTCAGCCAGGATAAAGGATGAAATAATGCCATCAGAAGCAACATGGATGGACCCGGGATGCCCAAACACTGAGTGAAGTCAGTCAGACAGAGGAGGACCCACAGCATATAATATCACTTATAGGAGGAAGGGAAACATACACACAACTGAACTAGTTTACTAAACAGAAAGAGAGTCACCGACTTTCTCAATAAACCTAGGGTTACCAAAAAGAAAGTGGGGTAGGAGATATAAGTTAGGCGGTTCACATGAACACATACACAGAAAAATACCTATAAACATATATATAAAACACGCACTCGACAAGGACTACTGTACAACACCAGGACCTCTATTCAACGTTCTGCAATAACCTATACGGAAAAGGAATCCGAAAAATAGTAGCTGTATTACATGTGTAACTCAATCAGCTTGCTGTACACTACACCAAACCCCACTTTGGAAATCAACTCTAGTACAACATACCATCAGAATTAAGCTGAAAAAGAAAGTAAAAGGAAAGAAATGGGCATGCTTTTCGCCTCGGGCCCCGGTGATAGGCGCTGGTGTCACATCCCAGCAGGCTGAGCAGCCTGGGGTCCCAAGGGTGCACTGAGGTGGAGCGGAGAGACGTGAAGAGGACGTGCCTGCAAATGCAGCCCCTTAGAGCTGTCGTGTCTCTTCCTTTCCGGGGGGAACCAAACCTTCAGAACCTAGGTGGGCCTTCCGAGAGCTAAAAGCAAGCCAAGTGCACCCCAACCATGGGGGACCATCGAGGCTGCAGGGGATTCAAACCGTGACCGAGCCTCCACGGCTGCTGCTGGTGGGCTTCCCACATCCGGCCTCCTTGCCAGGAGTCACCCCACCTACACACCGCAGCACCCGCAGCTTTAGCCAGGGTTTGGACTTTTCGGGGGCGTGAAGCTTAACAGGGAAGAGGTGGTGACACACAAGCCCTTGGGTGTGGCCTCTGGCACCTTCCCCTCTAATTCACAGCCCAGTAAGATGACTCTTCCTAACGCTTTTGGTTGCCAACAAACTAGAGCTGGCCACGAAGAAATGCTGCCGCCTTGTGGACGTTTCGCGGAACAACAACTTTACAACCGGTGCTTCAGGGCACCTAATACTCACAGAGCCTGTGGGGCTTTTAATAACACGTGTCTTCAAAAATGACCTGGGTTAGGTAACCGAAAACACATTCGAAAAACACAGACTTTCAAGAAGCCAAATTTCAGGAGGGAGAGTTTACTCACACTGTTTAAAAAGAAAAACCCCGACCACGACAGGAAGCAGAAAGTCGCTGATTATCCGAGAAATGCATATCAAAAATCTAAAGTGGCATCATCTCGCAGCAGGCGGTATGGCCAGCATCAAAAAGTCTACAAACAATCGATGGGGAATGAGCGTGGAGAAAAGGGAACCTTCCAACTCGGTGAGTGGAAATGTACATTGGTGACCGCCACTAGAAAGCACTGTATCCCAGTTCCTAGAAAACTAAGGAGAGAGCGACCCTATACTACTGCAGGCCCACTCCTGGGCGCTACTCCGGAAAATCCATAATTCAAAAAGACACAAGCACCCCAACGTTAACTGCAGCACTATTTACAATCGCCAAGACACACAAACAAGTAGTCCAGCGAGTGATGAATACATAAACAGGAGGTCCTACGTGTATACAAGGAGCTGTTACTCAGCCAGCAAAAAGAATGAAATAATGCCATCAGAAGCAACATGGATGGACCTGGGATGCCCAAACACTGAGTGAAGTCAGACAGACAGAGGAGGACCCATAGCATATAATATCACTTATAACAGGAAGGGAAACATACATACAACTGAACTAGTATACCAAACAGAAACAGAGTCACCGACTTTCAGATTAAAGCTAAGGTTACCAAAAAGAAAGTGGGGTAGGAGATATAAGTTAGGCGTTTCACATGAACACATACACAGAAAAATACCTATAAACATATATATATATATATATATATATACATATTAAAAAAACACACACTCGACAAGGACTACTGTACAACACCAGGACCTCTATTCAACGTTCTGCAATAACCTATACGGAAAAGGAATCCGAAAAATAGTAGCTGTATTACATGTGTAACTCAATCAGCTTGCTGTACACTACACCAATCCCAACTTTGGAAATCAACTCTAGTACAACATACCATCAGAATTAAGCTGAAAAAGAAAGTAAAAGGAAAGAAATGGGCATGCTTTTCGCCTCGGGCCCCGGTGATAGGCGCTGGTGTCACATCCCAGCAGGCTGAGCAGCCTGGGGTCCCAAGGGTGCACTGAGGTGGAGCCGAGAGACGTGAAGAGGACGTGCCTGCAAATGCAGCCCCTTAGAGCTGTCGTGTCTCTTCCTTTCTGGGGGGAACCAAACCTTCAGAACCTAGGTGGGCCTTCCGAGAGCTAAAAGGAAGCCAAGTGCACCCCAACCATGGGGGACCATCTAGGCTGCAGGAGATTCAAACCGTGACCGAGCCTCCACGGCTGCTGCTGGTGGGCTTCCCACATCCGGCCTCCTTGCCAGGAGTCACCCCACCTACACACCGCAGCACCCGCAGCTTTAGCCAGGGTTTGGACTTTTCGGGGGCGTGAAGCTTAACAGGGAAGAGGTGGTGACACACAAGCCCTTGGGTGTGGCCTCTGGCACCTTCCCCTCTAATTCACAGCCCAGTAAGATGACTCTTCCTAACGCTTTTGGTTGCCAACAAACTAGAGCTGGCCACGAAGAAATGCTGCCGCCTTGTGGACGTTTCCCGTAACAACAACTTTACAACCGGTGCTTAAGGGCACATCATATTCAGGAAGCCTGTGGGGCTTTTAACGACACGTGTGCTCAAAAATCACCTGGGTTAGGCAACCGAAAAATAAATTAGAAACACACACACCCTCAAAAAGCCAAATTTGAAGAGGGAAAGTTTACTCACACTGTTTAAAATAAAAAAATACACACCACGACAAGATGCATATCACTCATTATTTGACAAATGCCAATCCAACGTGTAACGAGGCGTCGCCTCACAGCGGGAAGAATGGCCAGCATCAAAAAGTCTACAAACAATCGATGGGGAATGAGCGTGGAGAAAAGGGAACCTTCCAACTCGGTGAGTGGAAATGTACATTGGTGACCGCCACTAGAAAGCACTGTATCCCAGGTCCTAGAAAACTAAAGAGAGAGCGACCCTATACTTCTGCACGCCCACTCCTGGGCATTACTCGGGAAAATGCATAAGTCAGAAAGACACAAGCACCCCAACGTTCTTTGCGGCACTATTTACAAACGCCAAGACACACAAACAAGTAGTCCAGCGAGTGATGAATACATAAACAGCAGGTCCTACGTGTATACAAGGGACCGTTACTCAGCCAGGATAAAGGATGAAATAATGCCATTAGAAGCAACATGGATGGACCCGGGATGCCCAAACACTGAGTGAAGTCAGTCAGACAGAGGAGGACCCACAGCATATAATATCACTTATAGGAGGAAGGGAAACATACACACAACTGAACTAGTTTACTAAACAGAAAGAGAGTCACCGACTTTCTCAATAAACCTAGGGTTACCAAAAAGAAAGTGGGGTAGGAGATATAAGTTAGGCGGTTCACATGAACACATACACAGAAAAATACCTATAAACATATATATAAAACACGCACTCGACAAGGACTACTGTACAACACCAGGACCTCTATTCAACGTTCTGCAATAACCTATACGGAAAAGGAATCCGAAAAATAGTAGCTGTATTACATGTGTAACTCAATCAGCTTGCTGTACACTACACCAAACCCCACTTTGGAAATCAACTCTAGTACAACATACCATCAGAATTAAGCTGAAAAAGAAAGTAAAAGGAAAGAAATGGGCATGCTTTTCGCCTCGGGCCCCGGTGATAGGCGCTGGTGTCACATCCCAGCAGGCTGAGCAGCCTGGGGTCCCAAGGGTGCACTGAGGTGGAGCCGAGAGACGTGAAGAGGACGTGCCTGCAAATGCAGCCCCTTAGAGCTGTCGTGTCTCTTCCTTTCTGGGGGGAACCAAACCTTCAGAACCTAGGTGGGCCTTCCGAGAGCTAAAAGGAAGCCAAGTGCACCCCAACCATGGGGGACCATCGAGGCTGCAGGGGATTCAAACCGTGACCGAGCCTCCACGGCTGCTGCTGGTGGGCTTCCCACATCCGGCCTCCTTGCCAGGAGTCACCCCACCTACACACCGCAGCACCCGCAGCTTTAGCCAGGGTTTGGACTTTTCGGGGGCGTGAAGCTTAACAGGGAAGAGGTGGTGACACACAAGCCCTTGGGTGTGGCCTCTGGCACCTTCCCCTCTAATTCACAGCCCAGCACCATGACTCCCCCTAAAACTTTTGGTTGCCGAGGAACCAGAGCTGGGCATGAAGAAATGCTGCCGCCTTGTGGACGTTTCCCGTAACAACAACTTTACAACCGGTGCTTAAGGGCACATCATATTCAGGAAGCCTGTGGGGCTTTTAACGACACGTGTGCTCAAAAATCACCTGGGTTAGGCAACCGAAAAATAAATTAGAAACACACACACCCTCAAAAAGCCAAATTTGAAGAGGGAAAGTTTACTCACACTGTTTAAAATAAAAGATACACACCACGACAAGATGCATATCACTCATTATTTGACAAATGCCAATCCAACGTGTAACGAGGCGTCGCCTCACAGCGGGAAGAATGGCCAGCATCAAAAAGTCTACAAACAATCGATGGGGAATGAGCGTGGAGAAAAGGGAACCTTCCAACTCGGTGAGTGGAAATGTACATTGGTGACCGCCACTAGAAAGCACTGTATCCCAGTTCCTAGAAAACTAAGGAGAGAGCGAACCTATACTACTGCATGTCCACTCCTGGGCGCTACTCCGGAAAATCCATAATTCAAAAAGACACAAGCACCCCAACGTTAACTGCAGCACTATTTACAATCGCGAAGACACACAAACAAGTAGTCCAGCGAGTGATGAATACATAAACAGGAGGTCCTACGTGTATACAAGGAACTGTTACTCAGCCAGCAAAAAGAATGAAATAATGCCATCAGAAGCAACATGGATGGACCTGGGATGCCCAAACACTGAGTGAAGTCAGACAGACAGAGGAGGACCCATAGCATATAATATCACTTATAACAGGAAGGGAAACATACATACAACTGAACTAGTATACCAAACAGAAACAGAGTCACCGACTTTCAGATTAAAGCTAGGGTTACCAAAAAGAAAGTGGGGTAGGAGATATAAGTTAGGCGGTTCACATGAACACATACACAGAAAAATACCTATAAACATATATATATATATAACACGCACTCGACAAGGACTACTGTACAACACCAGGCCCTCTATTCAATGTTCTGCAATAACGTATACGGAAAAGAAATCCGAAAAATAGTAGCTATATTTCATGTGTAACTCAATCAGCTTGCTGTACACCTACACCAAACCCCACTTTGGATATCAACTCTAGTACAACATAGCATCAGAATTAAGCTGAAAAAGAAAGTAAAAGGAAAGAAATGGGCATGCTTTTCGCCTCGGGCCCCGGTGATAGGCGCTGGTGTCACATCCCAGCAGGCTGAGCAGCCTGGGGTCCCAAGGGTGCACTGAGGTGGAGCGGAGAGACGTGAAGAGGACGTGCCTGCAAATGCAGCCCCTTAGAGCTGTCGTGTCTCTTCCTTTCTGGGGGGAACCAAACCTTCAGAACCTAGGTGGGCCTTCCGAGAGCTAAAAGCAAGCCAAGTGCACCCCAACCATGGGGGACCATCTAGGCTGCAGGGGATTCAAAACGTGACCGAGCCTCCACGGCTGCTGCTGGTGGGCTTCCCACATCCGGCCTCCTTGCCAGGAGTCACCCCACCTACACACCGCAGCACCCGCAGCTTTAGCCAGGGTTTGGACTTTTCGGGGGCGTGAAGCTTAACAGGGAAGAGGTGGTGACACACAAGCCCTTGGGTGTGGCCTCTGGCACCTTCCCCTCTAATTCACAGCCCAGTAAGATGACTCTTCCTAACGCTTTTGGTTGCCAACAAACTAGAGCTGGCCACGAAGAAATGCTGCCGCCTTGTGGACGTTTCGCGGAACAACAACTTTACAACCGGTGCTTCAGGGCACCTAATACTCACAGAGCCTGTGGGGCTTTTAATAACACGTGTCTTCAAAAATGACCTGGGTTAGGTAACCGAAAACACATTCGAAAAACACAGACTTTCAAGAAGCCAAATTTCAGGAGGGAGAGTTTACTCACACTGTTTAAAAAGAAAAACCCCGACCACGACAGGAAGCAGAAAGTCGCTGATTATCCGAGAAACGCATATCAAAATTCTAAAGTGGCATCATCTCGCAGCAGGCGGTATGGCCAGCATCAAAAAGTCTACAAACAATCGATGGGGAATGAGCGTGGAGAAAAGGGAACCTTCCAACTCGGTGAGTGGAAATGTACATTGGTGACCGCCACTAGAAAGCACTGTATCCCAGTTCCTAGAAAACTAAGGAGAGAGCGACCCTATACTACTGCAGGCCCACTCCTGGGCGCTACTCCGGAAAATCCATAATTCAAAAAGACACAAGCACCCCAACGTTAACTGCGGCACTATTTACAATCGCCAAGACACACAAACAAGTAGTCCAGTGAGTGATGAATACATAAACAGGAGGTCCTACGTGTATACAAGGAACTGTTACTCAGCCAGCAAAAAGAATGAAATAGTGCCATCAGAAGCAACATGGATGGACCTGGGATGCCCAAACACTGAGTGAAGTCAGACAGACAGAGGAGGACCCATAGCATATAATATCACTTATAACAGGAAGGGAAACATACATACAACTGAACTAGTATACCAAACAGAAACAGAGTCACCGACTTTCAGATTAAAGCTAGGGTTACCAAAAAGAAAGTGGGGTAGGAGATATAAGTTAGGCGGTTCACATGAACACATACACAGAAAAATACCTATAAACATATATATATATATATATACACATATTAAAAAAACACGCACTCGACAAGGACTACTGTACAACACCAGGACCTCTATTCAATGTTCTGCAATAACCTATACGGAAAAGAAATCCGAAAAACAGTAGCTATATTTCATGTGTAACTCAATCAGCTTGCTGTACACCTACACCAAACCCCACTTTGGAAATCAACTCTGGTACAACATACCATCAGAATTAAGCTGAAAAAGAAAGTAAAAGGAAAGAAATGGGCATGCTTTTCGCCTCGGGCCCCGGTGATAGGCGCTGGTGTCACATCCCAGCAGGCTGAGCAGCCTGGGGTCCCAAGGGTGCACTGAGGTGGAGCCGAGAGACGTGAAGAGGACGTGCCTGCAAATGCAGCCCCTTAGAGCTGTCGTGTCTCTTCCTTTCTGGGGGGAACCAAACCTTCAGAACCTAGGTGGGCCTTCCGAGAGCTAAAAGCAAGCCAAGTGCACCCCAACCATGGGGGACCATCTAGGCTGCAGGGGATTCAAACCGTGACCGAGCCTCCACGGCTGCTGCTGGTGGGCTTCCCACATCCGGCCTCCTTGCCAGGAGTCACCCCACCTACACACCGCAGCACCCGCAGCTTTAGCCAGGGTTTGGACTTTTCGGGGGCGTGAAGCTTAACAGGGAAGAGGTGGTGACACACAAGCCCTTGGGTGTGGCCTCTGGCACCTTCCCCTCTAATTCACAGCCCAGCACCATGACTCCCCCTAAAACTTTTGGTTGCCGAGGAACCAGAGCTGGGCATGAGAAATGCTGCCGCCTTGTGGACGTTTCCCGTAACAACAACTTTACAACCGGTGCTTAAGGGCACATCATATTCAGGAAGCCTGTGGGGCTTTTAACGACACGTGTGCTCAAAAATCACCTGGGTTAGGCAACCGAAAAATAAATTAGAAACACACGCACCCTCAAAAAGCCAAATTTGAAGAGGGAAAGTTTACTCACACTGTTTAAAATAAAAAAATACACACCACGACAAGATGCATGTCACTCATTATTTGACAAATGCCAATCCAACGTGTAACGAGGCGTCGCCTCACAGCGGGAAGAATGGCCAGCATCAAAAAGTCTACAAACAATCGATGGGGAATGAGCGTGGAGAAAAGGGAACCTTCCAACTCGGTGAGTGGAAATGTACATTGGTGACCGCCACTAGAAAGCACTGTATCCCAGTTCCTAGAAAACTAAAGAGAGAGCGACCCTATACTTCTGCACGCCCACTCCTGGGCATTACTCGGGAAAATGCATAATTCAGAAAGACACAAGCACCCCAACGTTCTTTGCGGCACTATTTACAAACGCCAAGACACACAAACAAGTAGTCCAGCGAGTGATGAATACATAAACAGCAGGTCCTACGTGTATACAAGGGACCGTTACTCAGCCAGGATAAAGGATGAAATAATGCCATTAGAAGCAACATGGATGGACCCGGGATGCCCAAACACTGAGTGAAGTCAGTCAGACAGAGGAGGACCCACAGCATATAATATCACTTATAGGAGGAAGGGAAACATACACACAACTGAACTAGTTTACTAAACAGAAAGAGAGTCACCGACTTTCTCAATAAACCTAGGGTTACCAAAAAGAAAGTGGGGTAGGAGATATAAGTTAGGCGGTTCACATGAACACATACACAGAAAAATACCTATAAACATATATATAAAACACGCACTCGACAAGGACTACTGTACAACACCAGGACCTCTATTCAACGTTCTGCAATAACCTATACGGAAAAGGAATCCGAAAAATAGTAGCTGTATTACATGTGTAACTCAATCAGCTTGCTGTACGCTACACCAAACCCCACTTTGGAAATCAACTCTAGTACAACATACCATCAGAATTAAGCTGAAAAAGAAAGTAAAAGGAAAGAAATGGGCATGCTTTTCGCCTCGGGCCCCGGTGATAGGCGCTGGTGTCACATCCCAGCAGGCTGAGCAGCCTGGGGTCCCAAGGGTGCACTGAGGTGGAGCCGAGAGACGTGAAGAGGACGTGCCTGCAAATGCAGCCCCTTAGAGCTGTCGTGTCTCTTCCTTTCTGGGGGGAACCAAACCTTCAGAACCTAGGTGGGCCTTCCGAGAGCTAAAAGCAAGCCAAGTGCACCCCAACCATGGGGGACCATCTAGGCTGCAGGGGATTCAAAACGTGACCGAGCCTCCACGGCTGCTGCTGGTGGGCTTCCCACATCCGGCCTCCTTGCCAGGAGTCACCCCACCTACACACCGCAGCACCCGCAGCTTTAGCCAGGGTTTGGACTTTTCGGGGGCGTGAAGCTTAACAGGGAAGAGGTGGTGACACACAAGCCCTTGGGTGTGGCCTCTGGCACCTTCCCCTCTAATTCACAGCCCAGTAAGATGACTCTTCCTAACGCTTTTGGTTGCCAACAAACTAGAGCTGGCCACGAAGAAATGCTGCCGCCTTGTGGACGTTTCGCGGAACAACAACTTTACAACCGGTGCTTCAGGGCACCTAATACTCACAGAGCCTGTGGGGCTTTTAATAACACGTGTCTTCAAAAATGACCTGGGTTAGGTAACCGAAAACACATTCGAAAAACACAGACTTTCAAGAAGCCAAATTTCAGGAGGGAGAGTTTACTCACACTGTTTAAAAAGAAAAACCCCGACCACGACAGGAAGCAGAAAGTCGCTGATTATCCGAGAAACGCATATCAAAATTCTAAAGTGGCATCATCTCGCAGCAGGCGGTATGGCCAGCATCAAAAAGTCTACAAACAATCGATGGGGAATGAGCGTGGAGAAAAGGGAACCTTCCAACTCGGTGAGTGGAAATGTACATTGGTGACCGCCACTAGAAAGCACTGTATCCCAGTTCCTAGAAAACTAAGGAGAGAGCGACCCTATACTACTGCAGGCCCACTCCTGGGCGCTACTCCGGAAAATCCATAATTCAAAAAGACACAAGCACCCCAACGTTAACTGCGGCACTATTTACAATCGCCAAGACACACAAACAAGTAGTCCAGTGAGTGATGAATACATAAACAGGAGGTCCTACGTGTATACAAGGAACTGTTACTCAGCCAGCAAAAAGAATGAAATAGTGCCATCAGAAGCAACATGGATGGACCTGGGATGCCCAAACACTGAGTGAAGTCAGACAGACAGAGGAGGACCCATAGCATATAATATCACTTATAACAGGAAGGGAAACATACATACAACTGAACTAGTATACCAAACAGAAACAGAGTCACCGACTTTCAGATTAAAGCTAGGGTTACCAAAAAGAAAGTGGGGTAGGAGATATAAGTTAGGCGTTTCACATGAACACATACACAGAAAAATACCTATAAACATATATATATATATATATATACACATATTAAAAAAACACGCACTCGACAAGGACTACTGTACAACACCAGGACCTCTATTCAACGTTCTGCAATAACCTATACGGAAAAGAAATCCGAAAAATAGTAGCTATATTTCATGTGTAACTCAATCAGCTTGCTGTACACCTACACCAAACCCCACTTTGGATATCAACTCTAGTACAACATAGCAACAGAATTAAGCTGAAAAAGAAAGTAAAAGGAAAGAAATGGGCATGCTTTTTGCCTCGGGCCCCGGTGATAGGCGCTGGTGTCACATCCCAGCAGGCTGAGCAGCCTGGGGTCCCAAGGGTGCACTGAGGTGGAGCGGAGAGACGTGAAGAGGACGTGCCTGCAAATGCAGCCCCTTAGAGCTGTCGTGTCTCTTCCTTTCTGGGGGGAACCAAACCTTCAGAACCTAGGTGGGCCTTCCGAGAGCTAAAAGCAAGCCAAGTGCACCCCAACCATGGGGGACCATCTAGGCTGCAGGGGATTCAAAACGTGACCGAGCCTCCACGGCTGCTGCTGGTGGGCTTCCCACATCCGGCCTCCTTGCCAGGAGTCACCCCACCTACACACCGCAGCACCCGCAGCTTTAGCCAGGGTTTGGACTTTTCGGGGGCGTGAAGCTTAACAGGGAAGAGGTGGTGACACACAAGCCCTTGGGTGTGGCCTCTGGCACCTTCCCCTCTAATTCACAGCCCAGCACCATGACTCCCCCTAAAACTTTTGGTTGCCGAGGAACCAGAGCTGGGCATGAGAAATGCTGCCGCCTTGTGGACGTTTCCCGTAACAACAACTTTACAACCGGTGCTTAAGGGCACATCATATTCAGGAAGCCTGTGGGGCTTTTAACGACACGTGTGCTCAAAAATCACCTGGGTTAGGCAACCGAAAAATAAATTAGAAACACACGCACCCTCAAAAAGCCAAATTTGAAGAGGGAAAGTTTACTCACACTGTTTAAAATAAAAAAATACACACCACGACAAGATGCATGTCACTCATTATTTGACAAATGCCAATCCAACGTGTAACGAGGCGTCGCCTCACAGCGGGAAGAATGGCCAGCATCAAAAAGTCTACAAACAATCGATGGGGAATGAGCGTGGAGAAAAGGGAACCTTCCAACTCGGTGAGTGGAAATGTACATTGGTGACCGCCACTAGAAAGCACTGTATCCCAGTTCCTAGAAAACTAAAGAGAGAGCAACCCTATACTTCTGCACGCCCACTCCTGGGCATTACTCGGGAAAATGCATAATTCAGAAAGACACAAGCACCCCAACGTTCTTTGCGGCACTATTTACAAACGCCAAGACACACAAACAAGTAGTCCAGCGAGTGATGAATACATAAACAGCAGGTCCTACGTGTATACAAGGGACCGTTACTCAGCCAGGATAAAGGATGAAATAATGCCATTAGAAGCAACATGGATGGACCCGGGATGCCCAAACACTGAGTGAAGTCAGTCAGACAGAGGAGGACCCACAGCATATAATATCACTTATAGGAGGAAGGGAAACATACATACAACTGAACTAGTTTACTAAACAGAAAGAGAGTCACAGACTTTCTCAATAAACTTAGGGTTACCAAAAAGAAAGTGGGGTAGGAGATATAAGTTAGGCGGTTCACATGAACACATACACAGAAAAATACCTATAAACATATATATAAAACACGCACTCGACAAGGACTACTGTACAACACCAGGACCTCTATTCAACGTTCTGCAATAACCTATACGGAAAAGGAATCCGAAAAATAGTAGCTGTATTACATGTGTAACTCAATCAGCTTGCTGTACGCTACACCAAACCCCACTTTGGAAATCAACTCTAGTACAACATACCATCAGAATTAAGCTGAAAAAGAAAGTAAAAGGAAAGAAATGGGCATGCTTTTCGCCTCGGGCCCCGGTGATAGGCGCTGGTGTCACATCCCAGCAGGCTGAGCAGCCTGGGGTCCCAAGGGTGCACTGAGGTGGAGCCGAGAGACGTGAAGAGGACGTGCCTGCAAATGCAGCCCCTTAGAGCTGTCGTGTCTCTTCCTTTGTGGGGGGAACCAAACCTTCAGAACCTAGGTGGGCCTTCCGAGAGCTAAAAGCAAGCCAAGTGCACCCCAACCATGGGGGACCATCTAGGCTGCAGGGGATTCAAAACGTGACCGAGCCTCCACGGCTGCTGCTGGTGGGCTTCCCACATCCGGCCTCCTTGCCAGGAGTCACCCCACCTACACACCGCAGCACCCGCAGCTTTAGCCAGGGTTTGGACTTTTCGGGGGCGTGAAGCTTAACAGGGAAGAGGTGGTGACACACAAGCCCTTGGGTGTGGCCTCTGGCACCTTCCCCTCTAATTCACAGCCCAGTAAGATGACTCTTCCTAACGCTTTTGGTTGCCAACAAACTAGAGCTGGCCACGAAGAAATGCTGCCGCCTTGTGGACGTTTCGCGGAACAACAACTTTACAACCGGTGCTTCAGGGCACCTAATACTCACAGAGCCTGTGGGGCTTTTAATAACACGTGTCTTCAAAAATGACCTGGGTTAGGTAACCGAAAACACATTCGAAAAACACAGACTTTCAAGAAGCCAAATTTCAGGAGAGTTTACTCACACTGTTTAAAAAGAAAAACCCCGACCACGACAGGAAGCAGAAAGTCGCTGATTATCCGAGAAACGCATATCAAAATTCTAAAGTGGCATCATCTCGCAGCAGGCGGTATGGCCAGCATCAAAAAGTCTACAAACAATCGATGGGGAATGAGCGTGGAGAAAAGGGAACCTTCCAACTCGGTGAGTGGAAATGTACATTGGTGACCGCCACTAGAAAGCACTGTATCCCAGTTCCTAGAAAACTAAGGAGAGAGCGACCCTATACTACTGCAGGCCCACTCCTGGGCGCTACTCCGGAAAATCCATAATTCAAAAAGACACAAGCACCCCAACGTTAACTGCGGCACTATTTACAATCGCCAAGACACACAAACAAGTAGTCCAGTGAGTGATGAATACATAAACAGGAGGTCCTACGTGTATACAAGGAACTGTTACTCAGCCAGCAAAAAGAATGAAATAGTGCCATCAGAAGCAACATGGATGGACCTGGGATGCCCAAACACTGAGTGAAGTCAGACAGACAGAGGAGGACCCATAGCATATAATATCACTTATAACAGGAAGGGAAACATACATACAACTGAACTAGTATACCAAACAGAAACAGAGTCACCGACTTTCAGATTAAAGCTAGGGTTACCAAAAAGAAAGTGGGGTAGGAGATATAAGTTAGGCGGTTCACATGAACACATACACAGAAAAATACCTATAAACATATATATATATATATACACACATATTAAAAAAACACGCACTCGACAAGGACTACTGTACAACACCAGGACCTCTATTCAATGTTCTGCAATAACCTATACGGAAAAGAAATCCGAAAAACAGTAGCTATATTTCATGTGTAACTCAATCAGCTTGCTGTACACCTACACCAAACCCCACTTTGGAAATCAACTCTGGTACAACATACCATCAGAATTAAGCTGAAAAAGAAAGTAAAAGGAAAGAAATGGGCATGCTTTTCGCCTCGGGCCCCGGTGATAGGCGCTGGTGTCACATCCCAGCAGGCTGAGCAGCCTGGGGTCCAAGGGTGCACTGAGGTGGAGCCGAGAGACGTGAAGAGGACGTGCCTGCAAATGCAGCCCCTTAGAGCTGTCGTGTCTCTTCCTTTCTGGGGGGAACCAAACCTTCAGAACCTAGGTGGGCCTTCCGAGAGCTAAAAGCAAGCCAAGTGCACCCCAACCATGGGGGACCATCTAGGCTGCAGGGGATTCAAACCGTGACCGAGCCTCCACGGCTGCTGCTGGTGGGCTTCCCACATCCGGCCTCCTTGCCAGGAGTCACCCCACCTACACACCGCAGCACCCGCAGCTTTAGCCAGGGTTTGGACTTTTCGGGGGCGTGAAGCTTAACAGGGAAGAGGTGGTGACACACAAGCCCTTGGGTGTGGCCTCTGGCACCTTCCCCTCTAATTCACAGCCCAGTAAGATGACTCTTCCTAACGCTTTTGGTTGCCAACAAACTAGAGCTGGCCACGAAGAAATGCTGCCGCCTTGTGGACGTTTCGCGGAACAACAACTTTACAACCGGTGCTTCAGGGCACCTAATACTCACAGAGCCTGTGGGGCTTTTAATAACACGTGTCTTCAAAAATGACCTGGGTTAGGTAACCGAAAACACATTCGAAAAACACAGACTTTCAAGAAGCCAAATTTCAGGAGGGAGAGTTTACTCACACTGTTTAAAAAGAAAAACCCCGACCACGACAGGAAGCAGAAAGTCGCTGATTATCCGAGAAACGCATATCAAAATTCTAAAGTGGCATCATCTCGCAGCAGGCGGTATGGCCAGCATCAAAAAGTCTACAAACAATCGATGGGGAATGAGCGTGGAGAAAAGGGAACCTTCCAACTCGGTGAGTGGAAATGTACATTGGTGACCGCCACTAGAAAGCACTGTATCCCAGTTCCTAGAAAACTAAGGAGAGAGCGACCCTATACTACTGCAGGCCCACTCCTGGGCGCTACTCCGGAAAATCCATAATTCAAAAAGACACAAGCACCCCAACGTTAACTGCGGCACTATTTACAATCGCCAAGACACACAAACAAGTAGTCCAGTGAGTGATGAATACATAAACAGGAGGTCCTACGTGTATACAAGGAACTGTTACTCAGCCAGCAAAAAGAATGAAATAGTGCCATCAGAAGCAACATGGATGGACCTGGGATGCCCAAACACTGAGTGAAGTCAGACAGACAGAGGAGGACCCATAGCATATAATATCACTTATAACAGGAAGGGAAACATACATACAACTGAACTAGTATACCAAACAGAAACAGAGTCACCGACTTTCAGATTAAAGCTAGGGTTACCAAAAAGAAAGTGGGGTAGGAGATATAAGTTAGGCGGTTCACATGAACACATACACAGAAAAATACCTATAAACATATATATATATATATATACACATATTAAAAAAACACGCACTCGACAAGGACTACTGTACAACACCAGGACCTCTATTCAATGTTCTGCAATAACCTATACGGAAAAGAAATCCGAAAAACAGTAGCTATATTTCATGTGTAACTCAATCAGCTTGCTGTACACCTACACCAAACCCCACTTTGGAAATCAACTCTGGTACAACATACCATCAGAATTAAGCTGAAAAAGAAAGTAAAAGGAAAGAAATGGGCATGCTTTTCGCCTCGGGCCCCGGTGATAGGCGCTGGTGTCACATCCCAGCAGGCTGAGCAGCCTGGGGTCCCAAGGGTGCACTGAGGTGGAGCCGAGAGACGTGAAGAGGACGTGCCTGCAAATGCAGCCCCTTAGAGCTGTCGTGTCTCTTCCTTTCCGGGGGGAACCAAACCTTCAGAACCTAGGTGGGCCTTCCGAGAGCTAAAAGCAAGCCAAGTGCACCCCAACCATGGGGGACCATCTAGGCTGCAGGGGATTCAAACCGTGACCGAGCCTCCACGGCTGCTGCTGGTGGGCTTCCCACATCCGGCCTCCTTGCCAGGAGTCACCCCACCTACACACCGCAGCACCCGCAGCTTTAGCCAGGGTTTGGACTTTTCGGGGGCGTGAAGCTTAACAGGGAAGAGGTGGTGACACACAAGCCCTTGGGTGTGGCCTCTGGCACCTTCCCCTCTAATTCACAGCCCAGTAAGATGACTCTTCCTAACGCTTTTGGTTGCCAACAAACTAGAGCTGGCCACGAAGAAATGCTGCCGCCTTGTGGACGTTTCGCGGAACAACAACTTTACAACCGGTGCTTCAGGGCACCTAATACTCACAGAGCCTGTGGGGCTTTTAATAACACGTGTCTTCAAAAATGACCTGGGTTAGGTAACCGAAAACACATTCGAAAAACACAGACTTTCAAGAAGCCAAATTTCAGGAGGGAGAGTTTACTCACACTGTTTAAAAAGAAAAACCCCGACCACGACAGGAAGCAGAAAGTCGCTGATTATCCGAGAAACGCATATCAAAATTCTAAAGTGGCATCATCTCGCAGCAGGCGGTATGGCCAGCATCAAAAAGTCTACAAACAATCGATGGGGAATGAGCGTGGAGAAAAGGGAACCTTCCAACTCGGTGAGTGGAAATGTACATTGGTGACCGCCACTAGAAAGCACTGTATCCCAGTTCCTAGAAAACTAAAGAGAGAGCGACCCTATACTTCTGCACGCCCACTCCTGGGCATTACTCGGGAAAATGCATAATTCAGAAAGACACAAGCACCCCAACGTTCTTTGCGGCACTATTTACAAACGCCAAGACACACAAACAAGTAGTCCAGCGAGTGATGAATACATAAACAGCAGGTCCTACGTGTATACAAGGGACCGTTACTCAGCCAGGATAAAGGATGAAATAATGCCATTAGAAGCAACATGGATGGACCCGGGATGCCCAAACACTGAGTGAAGTCAGTCAGACAGAGGAGGACCCACAGCATATAATATCACTTATAGGAGGAAGGGAAACATACATACAACTGAACTAGTTTACTAAACAGAAAGAGAGTCACAGACTTTCTCAATAAACTTAGGGTTACCAAAAAGAAAGTGGGGTAGGAGATATAAGTTAGGCGGTTCACATGAACACATACACAGAAAAATACCTATAAACATATATATAAAACACGCACTCGACAAGGACTACTGTACAACACCAGGACCTCTATTCAACGTTCTGCAATAACCTATACGGAAAAGGAATCCGAAAAATAGTAGCTGTATTACATGTGTAACTCAATCAGCTTGCTGTATGCTACACCAAACCCCACTTTGGAAATCAACTCTAGTACAACATACCATCAGAATTAAGCTGAAAAAGAAAGTAAAAGGAAAGAAATGGGCATGCTTTTCGCCTCGGGCCCCGGTGATAGGCGCTGGTGTCACATCCCAGCAGGCTGAGCAGCCTGGGGTCCCAAGGGTGCACTGAGGTGGAGCCGAGAGACGTGAAGAGGACGTGCCTGCAAATGCAGCCCCTTAGAGCTGTCGTGTCTCTTCCTTTGTGGGGGGAACCAAACCTTCAGAACCTAGGTGGGCCTTCCGAGAGCTAAAAGCAAGCCAAGTGCACCCCAACCATGGGGGACCATCTAGGCTGCAGGGGATTCAAAACGTGACCGAGCCTCCACGGCTGCTGCTGGTGGGCTTCCCACATCCGGCCTCCTTGCCAGGAGTCACCCCACCTACACACCGCAGCACCCGCAGCTTTAGCCAGGGTTTGGACTTTTCGGGGGCGTGAAGCTTAACAGGAAAGAGGTGGTGACACACAAGCCCTTGGGTGTGGCCTCTGGCATCTTCCCCTCTAATTCACAGCCCAGCACCATGACTCCCCCTAAAACTTTTGGTTGCCGAGGAACCAGAGCTGGCCACGAAGAAATGCTGCCGCCTTGTGGACGTTTCGCGGAACAACAACTTTACAACCGGTGCTTCAGGGCACCTAATACTCACAGAGCCTGTGGGGCTTTTAATAACACGTGTCTTCAAAAATGACCTGGGTTAGGTAACCGAAAACACATTCGAAAAACACAGACTTTCAAGAAGCCAAATTTCAGGAGGGAGAGTTTACTCACACTGTTTAAAAAGAAAAACCCCGACCACGACAGGAAGCAGAAAGTCGCTGATTATCCGAGAAACGCATATCAAAATTCTAAAGTGGCATCATCTCGCAGCAGGCGGTATGGCCAGCATCAAAAAGTCTACAAACAATCGATGGGGAATGAGCGTGGAGAAAAGGGAACCTTCCAACTCGGTGAGTGGAAATGTACATTGGTGACCGCCACTAGAAAGCACTGTATCCCAGTTCCTAGAAAACTAAGGAGAGAGCGAACCTATACTACTGCAGGCCCACTCCTGGGCGCTACTCCGGAAAATCCATAATTCAAAAAGACACAAGCACCCCAACGTTAACTGCAGCACTATTTACAATCGCCAAGACACACAAACAAGTAGTCCAGCGAGTGATGAATACATAAACAGGAGGTCCTACGTGTATACAAGGAACTGTTACTCAGCCAGCAAAAAGAATGAAATAATGCCATCAGAAGCAACATGGATGGACCTGGGATGCCCAAACACTGAGTGAAGTCAGACAGACAGAGGAGGACCCATAGCATATAATATCACTTATAACAGGAAGGGAAACATACATACAACTGAACTAGTATACCAAACAGAAACAGAGTCACCGACTTTCAGATTAAAGCTAGGGTTACCAAAAAGAAAGTGGGGTAGGAGATATAACTTAGGCGTTTCACATGAACACATACACAGAAAAATACCTATAAACATATATATATATATAACACGCACTCGACAAGGACTACTGTACAACACCAGGCCCTCTATTCAATGTTCTGCAATAACGTATACGGAAAAGAAATCCGAAAAATAGTAGCTATATTTCATGTGTAACTCAATCAGCTTGCTGTACACCTACACCAAACCCCACTTTGGATATCAACTCTAGTACAACATAGCATCAGAATTAAGCTGAAAAAGAAAGTAAAAGGAAAGAAATGGGCATGCTTTTCGCCTCGGGCCCCGGTGATAGGCGCTGGTGTCACATCCCAGCAGGCTGAGCAGCCTGGGGTCCCAAGGGTGCACTGAGGTGGAGCGGAGAGACGTGAAGAGGACGTGCCTGCAAATGCAGCCCCTTAGAGCTGTCGTGTCTCTTCCTTTCTGGGGGGAACCAAACCTTCAGAACCTAGGTGGGCCTTCCGAGAGCTAAAATGAAGCCAAGTGCACCCCAACCATGGGGGACCATCTAGGCTGCAGGGGATTCAAAACGTGACCGAGCCTCCACGGCTGCTGCTGGTGGGCTTCCCACATCCGGCCTCCTTGCCAGGAGTCACCCCACCTACACACCGCAGCACCCGCAGCTTTAGCCAGGGTTTGGACTTTTCGGGGGCGTGAAGCTTAACAGGGAAGAGGTGGTGACACACAAGCCCTTGGGTGTGGCCTCTGGCACCTTCCCCTCTAATTCACAGCCCAGCACCATGACTCCCCCTAAAACTTTTGGTTGCCAACAAACTAGAGCTGGCCACGAAGAAATGCTGCCGCCTTGTGGACGTTTCGCGGAACAACAACTTTACAACCGGTGCTTCAGGGCACCTAATACTCACAGAGCCTGTAGGGCTTTTAATAACACGTGTCTTCAAAAATGACCTGGGTTAGGTAACCGAAAACACATTCGAAAAACACAGACTTTCAAGAAGCCAAATTTCAGGAGGGAGAGTTTACTCACACTGTTTAAAAAGAAAAACCCCGACCACGACAGGAAGCAGAAAGTCGCTGATTATCCGAGAAATGCATATCAAAATTTTAAAGTGGCATCATCTCGCAGCAGGCGGTATGGCCAGCATCAAAAAGTCTACAAACAATCGATGGGGAATGAGCGTGGAGAAAAGGGAACCTTCCAACTCGGTGAGTGGAAATGTACATTGGTGACCGCCACTAGAAAGCACTGTATCCCAGTTCCTAGAAAACTAAGGAGAGAGCGAACCTATACTACTGCAGGCCCACTCCTGGGCGCTACTCCGGAAAATCCATAATTCAAAAAGACACAAGCACCCCAACGTTAACTGCAGCACTATTTACAATCGCCAAGACACACAAACAAGTAGTCCAGCAAGTGATGAATACATAAACAGGAGGTCCTACGTGTATACAAGGAACTGTTACTCAGCCAGCAAAAAGAATGAAATAGTGCCATCAGAAGCAACATGGATGGACCTGGGATGCCCAAACACTGAGTGAAGTCAGACAGACAGAGGAGGACCCATAGCATATAATATCACTTATAACAGGAAGGGAAACATACATACAACTGAACTAGTATACCAAACAGAAACAGAGTCACCGACTTTCAGATTAAAGCTAGGGTTACCAAAAAGAAAGTGGGGTAGGAGATATAAGTTAGGCGTTTCACATGAACACATACACAGAAAAATACCTATAAACATATATATATATATATATATACACATATTAAAAAAACACGCACTCGACAAGGACTACTGTACAACACCAGGACCTCTATTCAATGTTCTGCAATAACCTATACGGAAAAGAAATCCGAAAAATAGTAGCTATATTTCATGTGTAACTCAATCAGCTTGCTGTACACCTACACCAAACCCCACTTTGGAAATCAACTCTGGTACAACATACCATCAGAATTAAGCTGAAAAAGAAAGTAAAAGGAAAGAAATGGGCATGCTTTTCGCCTCGGGCCCCGGTGATAGGCGCTGGTGTCACATCCCAGCAGGCTGAGCAGCCTGGGGTCCAAGGGTGCACTGAGGTGGAGCCGAGAGACGTGAAGAGGACGTGCCTGCAAATGCAGCCCCTTAGAGCTGTCGTGTCTCTTCCTTTCTGGGGGGAACCAAACCTTCAGAACCTAGGTGGGCCTTCCGAGAGCTAAAAGCAAGCCAAGTGCACCCCAACCATGGGGGACCATCTAGGCTGCAGGGGATTCAAACCGTGACCGAGCCTCCACGGCTGCTGCTGGTGGGCTTCCCACATCCGGCCTCCTTGCCAGGAGTCACCCCACCTACACACCGCAGCACCCGCAGCTTTAGCCAGGGTTTGGACTTTTCGGGGGCGTGAAGCTTAACAGGGAAGAGGTGGTGACACACAAGCCCTTGGGTGTGGCCTCTGGCACCTTCCCCTCTAATTCACAGCCCAGCACCATGACTCCCCCTAAAACTTTTGGTTGCCGAGGAACCAGAGCTGGGCATGAAGAAATGCTGCCGCCTTGTGGACGTTTCCCGTAACAACAACTTTACAACCGGTGCTTAAGGGCACATCATATTCAGGAAGCCTGTGGGGCTTTTAACGACACGTGTGCTCAAAAATCACCTGGGTTAGGCAACCGAAAAATAAATTAGAAACACACACACCCTCAAAAAGCCAAATTTGAAGAGGGAAAGTTTACTCACACTGTTTAAAATAAAAAAATACACACCACGACAAGATGCATGTCACTCATTATTTGACAAATGCCAATCCAACGTGTAACGAGGCGTCGCCTCACAGCGGGAAGAATGGCCAGCATCAAAAAGTCTACAAACAATCGATGGGGAATGAGCGTGGAGAAAAGGGAACCTTCCAACTCGGTGAGTGGAAATGTACATTGGTGACCGCCACTAGAAAGCACTGTATCCCAGTTCCTAGAAAACTAAAGAGAGAGCGACCCTATACTTCTGCACGCCCACTCCTGGGCATTACTCGGGAAAATGCATAATTCAGAAAGACACAAGCACCCCAACGTTCTTTGCGGCACTATTTACAAACGCCAAGACACACAAACAAGTAGTCCAGCGAGTGATGAATACATAAACAGCAGGTCCTACGTGTATACAAGGGACCGTTACTCAGCCAGGATAAAGGATGAAATAATGCCATTAGAAGCAACATGGATGGACCCGGGATGCCCAAACACTGAGTGAAGTCAGTCAGACAGAGGAGGACCCACAGCATATAATATCACTTATAGGAGGAAGGGAAACATACATACAACTGAACTAGTTTACTAAACAGAAAGAGAGTCACAGACTTTCTCAATAAACTTAGGGTTACCAAAAAGAAAGTGGGGTAGGAGATATAAGTTAGGCGGTTCACATGAACACATACACAGAAAAATACCTATAAACATATATATAAAACACGCACTCGACAAGGACTACTGTACAACACCAGGACCTCTATTCAACGTTCTGCAATAACCTATACGGAAAAGGAATCCGAAAAATAGTAGCTGTATTACATGTGTAACTCAATCAGCTTGCTGTACGCTACACCAAACCCCACTTTGGAAATCAACTCTAGTACAACATACCATCAGAATTAAGCTGAAAAAGAAAGTAAAAGGAAAGAAATGGGCATGCTTTTCGCCTCGGGCCCCGGTGATAGGCGCTGGTGTCACATCCCAGCAGGCTGAGCAGCCTGGGGTCCCAAGGGTGCACTGAGGTGGAGCCGAGAGACGTGAAGAGGACGTGCCTGCAAATGCAGCCCCTTAGAGCTGTCGTGTCTCTTCCTTTGTGGGGGGAACCAAACCTTCAGAACCTAGGTGGGCCTTCCGAGAGCTAAAATGAAGCCAAGTGCACCCCAACCATGGGGGACCATCTAGGCTGCAGGGGATTCAAAACGTGACCGAGCCTCCACGGCTGCTGCTGGTGGGCTTCCCACATCCGGCCTCCTTGCCAGGAGTCACCCCACCTACACACCGCAGCACCCGCAGCTTTAGCCAGGGTTTGGACTTTTCGGGGGCGTGAAGCTTAACAGGAAAGAGGTGGTGACACACAAGCCCTTGGGTGTGGCCTCTGGCATCTTCCCCTCTAATTCACAGCCCAGCACCATGACTCCCCCTAAAACTTTTGGTTGCCGAGGAACCAGAGCTGGCCACGAAGAAATGCTGCCGCCTTGTGGACGTTTCGCGGAACAACAACTTTACAACCGGTGCTTCAGGGCACCTAATACTCACAGAGCCTGTGGGGCTTTTAATAACACGTGTCTTCAAAAATGACCTGGGTTAGGTAACCGAAAACACATTCGAAAAACACAGACTTTCAAGAAGCCAAATTTCAGGAGAGTTTACTCACACTGTTTAAAAAGAAAAACCCCGACCACGACAGGAAGCAGAAAGTCGCTGATTATCCGAGAAACGCATATCAAAATTCTAAAGTGGCATCATCTCGCAGCAGGCGGTATGGCCAGCATCAAAAAGTCTACAAACAATCGATGGGGAATGAGCGTGGAGAAAAGGGAACCTTCCAACTCGGTGAGTGGAAATGTACATTGGTGACCGCCACTAGAAAGCACTGTATCCCAGTTCCTAGAAAACTAAGGAGAGAGTGAACCTATACTACTGCAGGCCCACTCCTGGGCGCTACTCCGGGAAATCCATAATTCAAAAAGACACAAGCACCCCAACGTTAACTGCAGCACTATTTACAATCGCCAAGACACACAAACAAGTAGTCCAGCGAGTGATGAATACATAAACAGGAGGTCCTACGTGTATACAAGGAACTGTTACTCAGCCAGCAAAAAGAATGAAATAATGCCATCAGAAGCAACATGGATGGACCTGGGATGCCCAAACACTGAGTGAAGTCAGACAGACAGAGGAGGACCCATAGCATATAATATCACTTATAACAGGAAGGGAAACATACATACAACTGAACTAGTATACCAAACAGAAACAGAGTCACCGACTTTCAGATTAAAGCTAGGGTTACCAAAAAGAAAGTGGTGTAGGAGATATAAGTTAGGCGTTTCACATGAACACATACACAGAAAAATACCTATAAACATATATATATATATATATATACACATATTAAAAAAACACGCACTCGACAAGGACTACTGTACAACACCAGGACCTCTATTCAATGTTCTGCAATAACCTATACGGAAAAGAAATCCGAAAAACAGTAGCTATATTTCATGTGTAACTCAATCAGCTTGCTGTACACCTACACCAAACCCCACTTTGGAAATCAACTCTGGTACAACATACCATCAGAATTAAGCTGAAAAAGAAAGTAAAAGGAAAGAAATGGGCATGCTTTTCGCCTCGGGCCCCGGTGATAGGCGCTGGTGTCACATCCCAGCAGGCTGAGCAGCCTGGGGTCCCAAGGGTGCACTGAGGTGGAGCCGAGAGACGTGAAGAGGACGTGCCTGCAAATGCAGCCCCTTAGAGCTGTCGTGTCTCTTCCTTTGTGGGGGGAACCAAACCTTCAGAACCTAGGTGGGCCTTCCGAGAGCTAAAAGCAAGCCAAGTGCACCCCAACCATGGGGGACCATCTAGGCTGCAGGGGATTCAAACCGTGACCGAGCCTCCACGGCTGCTGCTGGTGGGCTTCCCACATCCGGCCTCCTTGCCAGGAGTCACCCCACCTACACACCGCAGCACCCGCAGCTTTAGCCAGGGTTTGGACTTTTCGGGGGCGTGAAGCTTAACAGGGAAGAGGTGGTGACACACAAGCCCTTGGGTGTGGCCTCTGGCACCTTCCCCTCTAATTCACAGCCCAGCACCATGACTCCCCCTAAAACTTTTGGTTGCCGAGGAACCAGAGCTGGGCATGAAGAAATGCTGCCGCCTTGTGGACGTTTCCCGTAACAACAACTTTACAACAGGTGCTTAAGGGCACATCATATTCAGGAAGCCTGTGGGGCTTTTAACGACACGTGTGCTCAAAAATCACCTGGGTTAGGCAACCGAAAAATAAATTAGAAACACACACACCCTCAAAAAGCCAAATTTGAAGAGGGAAAGTTTACTCACACTGTTTAAAATAAAAAAATACACACCACGACAAGATGCATATCACTCATTATTTGACAAATGCCAATCCAACGTGTAACGAGGCGTCGCCTCACAGCGGGAAGAATGGCCAGCATCAAAAAGTCTACAAACAATCGATGGGGAATGAGCGTGGAGAAAAGGGAACCTTCCAACTCGGTGAGTGGAAATGTACCTTGGTGACCGCCACTAGAAAGCACTGTATCCCAGGTCCTAGAAAACTAAAGAGAGAGCGACCCTATACTTCTGCACGCCCACTCCTGGGCATTACTCGGGAAAATGCATAATTCAGAAAGACACAAGCACCCCAACGTTCTTTGCGGCACTATTTACAAACGCCAAGACACACAAACAAGTAGTCCAGCGAGTGATGAATACATAAACAGCAGGTCCTACGTGTATACAAGGGACCGTTACTCAGCCAGGATAAAGGATGAAATAATGCCATTAGAAGCAACATGGATGGACCCGGGATGCCCAAACACTGAGTGAAGTCAGTCAGACAGAGGAGGACCCACAGCATATAATATCACTTATAGGAGGAAGGGAAACATACATACAACTGAACTAGTTTACTAAACAGAAAGAGAGTCACAGACTTTCTCAATAAACTTAGGGTTACCAAAAAGAAAGTGGGGTAGGAGATATAAGTTAGGCGGTTCACATGAACACATACACAGAAAAATACCTATAAACATATATATAAAACACGCACTCGACAAGGACTACTGTACAACACCAGGACCTCTATTCAACGTTCTGCAATAACCTATACGGAAAAGGAATCCGAAAAATAGTAGCTGTATTACATGTGTAACTCAATCAGCTTGCTGTACGCTACACCAAACCCCACTTTGGAAATCAACTCTAGTACAACATACCATCAGAATTAAGCTGAAAAAGAAAGTAAAAGGAAAGAAATGGGCATGCTTTTCGCCTCGGGCCCCGGTGATAGGCGCTGGTGTCACATCCCAGCAGGCTGAGCAGCCTGGGGTCCCAAGGGTGCACTGAGGTGGAGCCGAGAGACGTGAAGAGGACGTGCCTGCAAATGCAGCCCCTTAGAGCTGTCGTGTCTCTTCCTTTGTGGGGGGAACCAAACCTTCAGAACCTAGGTGGGCCTTCCGAGAGCTAAAATGAAGCCAAGTGCACCCCAACCATGGGGGACCATCTAGGCTGCAGGGGATTCAAAACGTGACCGAGCCTCCACGGCTGCTGCTGGTGGGCTTCCCACATCCGGCCTCCTTGCCAGGAGTCACCCCACCTACACACCGCAGCACCCGCAGCTTTAGCCAGGGTTTGGACTTTTCGGGGGCGTGAAGCTTAACAGGAAAGAGGTGGTGACACACAAGCCCTTGGGTGTGGCCTCTGGCATCTTCCCCTCTAATTCACAGCCCAGCACCATGACTCCCCCTAAAACTTTTGGTTGCCGAGGAACCAGAGCTGGCCACGAAGAAATGCTGCCGCCTTGTGGACGTTTCGCGGAACAACAACTTTACAACCGGTGCTTCAGGGCACCTAATACTCACAGAGCCTGTGGGGCTTTTAATAACACGTGTCTTCAAAAATGACCTGGGTTAGGTAACCGAAAACACATTCGAAAAACACAGACTTTCAAGAAGCCAAATTTCAGGAGGGAGAGTTTACTCACACTGTTTAAAAAGAAAAACCCCGACCACGACAGGAAGCAGAAAGTCGCTGATTATCCGAGAAACGCATATCAAAATTCTAAAGTGGCATCATCTCGCAGCAGGCGGTATGGCCAGCATCAAAAAGTCTACAAACAATCGATGGGGAATGAGCGTGGAGAAAAGGGAACCTTCCAACTCGGTGAGTGGAAATGTACATTGGTGATCGCCACTAGAAAGCACTGTATCCCAGTTCCTAGAAAACTAAGGAGAGAGCGAACCTATACTACTGCAGGCCCACTCCTGGGCGCTACTCCGGAAAATCCATAATTCAAAAAGACACAAGCACCCCAACGTTAACTGCAGCACTATTTACAATCGCCAAGACACACAAACAAGTAGTCCAGCGAGTGATGAATACATAAACAGGAGGTCCTACGTGTATACAAGGAACTGTTACTCAGCCAGCAAAAAGAATGAAATAATGCCATCAGAAGCAACATGGATGGACCTGGGATGCCCAAACACTGAGTGAAGTCAGACAGACAGAGGAGGACCCATAGCATATAATATCACTTATAACAGGAAGGGAAACATACATACAACTGAACTAGTATACCAAACAGAAACAGAGTCACCGACTTTCAGATTAAAGCTAGGGTTACCAAAAAGAAAGTGGGGTAGGAGATATAACTTAGGCGTTTCACATGAACACATACACAGAAAAATACCTATAAACATATATATATATATAACACGCACTCGACAAGGACTACTGTACAACACCAGGCCCTCTATTCAATGTTCTGCAATAACGTATACGGAAAAGAAATCCGAAAAATAGTAGCTATATTTCATGTGTAACTCAATCAGCTTGCTGTACACCTACACCAAACCCCACTTTGGAAATCAACTCTAGTACAACATACCATCAGAATTAAGCTGAAAAAGAAAGTAAAAGGAAAGAAATGGGCATGCTTTTCACCTCGGGCCCCGGTGATAGGCGCTGGTGTCACATCCCAGCAGGCTGAGCAGCCTGGGGTCCCAAGGGTGCACTGAGGTGGAGCCGAGAGACGTGAAGAGGACGTGCCTGCAAATGCAGCCCCTTAGAGCTGTCGTGTCTCTTCCTTTCTGGGGGGAACCAAACCTTCAGAACCTGGGTGGGCCTTCCGAGAGCTAAAAGCAAGCCAAGTGCACCCCAACCATGGGGGACCATCGAGGCTGCAGGGGATTCAAACCGTGACCGAGCCTCCACGGCTGCTGCTGGTGGGCTTCCCACATCCGGCCTCCTTGCCAGGAGTCACCCCACCTACACACCGCAGCACCCGCAGCTTTAGCCAGGGTTTGGACTTTTCGGGGGCGTGAAGCTTAACAGGGAAGAGGTGGTGACACACAAGCCCTTGGGTGTGGCCTCTGGCACCTTCCCCTCTAATTCACAGCCCAGTAAGATGACTCTTCCTAACGCTTTTGGTTGCCAACAAACTAGAGCTGGCCACGAAGAAATGCTGCCGCCTTGTGGACGTTTCGCGGAACAACAACTTTACAACCGGTGCTTCAGGGCACCTAATACTCACAGAGCCTGTGGGGCTTTTAATAACACGTGTCTTCAAAAATGACCTGGGTTAGGTAACCGAAAACACATTCGAAAAACACAGACTTTCAAGAAGCCAAATTTCAGGAGGGAGAGTTTACTCACACTGTTTAAAAAGAAAAACCCCGACCACGACAGGAAGCAGAAAGTCGCTGATTATCCGAGAAACGCATATCAAAATTCTAAAGTGGCATCATCTCGCAGCAGGCGGTATGGCCAGCATCAAAAAGTCTACAAACAATCGATGGGGAATGAGCGTGGAGAAAAGGGAACCTTCCAACTCGGTGAGTGGAAATGTACATTGGTGATCGCCACTAGAAAGCACTGTATCCCAGTTCCTAGAAAACTAAGGAGAGAGCGAACCTATACTACTGCAGCCCCACTCCTGGGCGCTACTCCGGAAAATCCATAATTCAAAAAGACACAAGCACCCCAACGTTAACTGCAGCACTATTTACAATCGCCAAGACACACAAACAAGTAGTCCAGCGAGTGATGAATACATAAACAGGAGGTCCTACGTGTATACAAGGAACTGTTACTCAGCCAGCAAAAAGAATGAAATAGTGCCATCAGAAGCAACATGGATGGACCTGGGATGCCCAAACACTGAGTGAAGTCAGACAGACAGAGGAGGACCCATAGCATATAATATCACTTATAACAGGAAGGGAAACATACATACAACTGAACTAGTATACCAAACAGAAACAGAGTCACCGACTTTCTCAATAAACCTAGGGTTACCAAAAAGAAAGTGGGGTAGGAGATATAAGTTAGGCGGTTCACATGAACACATACACAGAAAAATACCTATAAACACATATATAAAACAAACACGCACTGGGCTTCCCTGGTGGCGCAGTGGTTGAGAGTCTGCCTGCCGATGCAGGGGACACGGGTTCGTTCCCCAATCCGGGAAGATCCCACATGCCATGGAGCGGCTGGGCCCGTGAGCCATGGCCTCTGAGCCTGCTTGTCTGGAGTCTGTGCTCCGCAATGGGAGAGACCACAACAGTGAGATGGCTGCATACCGCAAAAAAAAAAAAAAAAAAAAAAAAAATTGACAGCAACCACCATGTGAGGATGTGGAGAAACTGGAACCCTCGTGCATTGCGTTTGGTGACATAAAATAGTGGAACTACGGTGAAAAACTGCTTGACAGTTTCTTAAAATGTTAAACATAAACTTATTAAATGACCCAAAAATTCTACTTCTGTGGCTTCCCTGATGGTGCAGTGGGTAAGAATCCACCTGCCAATGCAGGGGATACGGGCTCGAGCCCTGGTCCAGGAATATCCCACGTGCCACGGAGCAACTAAGCCTGTGTGCCACAACTACTGAGCCTGAGCTCTACAGCCTGCGAGCCACAACTACTGAGCCCACACGCCTAGAGCCTGTGCTCCACAACAAGACAGGCCACCGCAGTGAGAAGCCCGTGCACCGAAACGAAGAGTAGCGCCCTCTCGCCGCAACTAGAGAAAGCCCACGTGCAGCAACGAAGACCCAACGCAGCCATAAATATATATATATATATATATTTTTTTTTTTAAAGATTGAAAAAAAATTCTACTTCTGGGGCTTCCCTGGTGGCACAGTAGTTTAGAATCCACCTGCCAACGCAGGGGACGTGGGTTCGAGCCCTGGTCCAGGAAGATCCCACATGCCGCGGAGCAACTAAGCCCGTGCACCACAACTACTGAGCCTGCGCTCTAGAGCCCGCGAACCACAACTACCGAGCCTGCGCTCTAGAGCCCGTGAGCTACAAGTACTGAGCCCACATGCCACAACTACTGAAGCCCGCGTGCCTAGAGCCCATGCTCTGCAACAAGAGAAGCCACCGCAATGAGAAGCCCGCGCACCACAACGAAGAGTAGCCCCCGCTTACCGCCACTAGAGTAAGCCCACACAGCAACGAAGACCCAACGCAGCCATAAATAAATAAATAAATAAATAAAATTGTAAAAGTTGAAGTTAATGAATTAGGAAAGCAGGAAAAGTAGAGTGATTGATAAATCAAAGAACCGGTTCTTTTGAGAAAGCTAAAAACTTGAACACTGACAGAAAAAAACCACCACCTCCTTGTCGATTTTCATAAAGAAGGCACATATATAAAACTTAGAGACTTCTAAGACGACTTTTACTAGAGATTGGGGTGGGAGGGCCAGGCAGTGGCTTCACCCACACAGCCCATGGGTGGGCTTCACTCATACACACTATGAGTTCAAGGCACACCTCAGATGTTGGCGTTTTTAAGCCTTTTTGGTTGGTATGGGCTGAGGGAGGCCCTTGGCCATTCAGGCCACATGCACCTGACCTTCCATCACCTCACCAGCTTCTCAGTCTCCTGTTCTCTTCCCCTCTATGCACATTTTCTCACACAGGTTAGTTTGTCTCCTGTGTTGCTTGGACATCATATGGCATCCATGCCCTCAGCAGCTTAAGCAAAATGTTAACACACACACACAGTTCTTTCTCTAAGATGAACTCCAGGGCCAGGGGAAAGGAATTACACATAAGAGGGTTCCTCTTCACCTTTCAAGAAGGACAAGATACTCCAGGGTTGGGAGGCAAAGCTCCTGGCACAGTTGTGCCCTGCAGGCAGCACTTCCTGCCCATCCTGCCTGGGAACCCTGCCCAGGGAAACAGACACAGGCCGCAGGAGGCCTGGGATGCCTGGGGTGGGAGCGCCTACCTGGATCAGGCTGTACTTCTGGTCTCTGTTCTTCAGGACCATGGTGTTCCGCCACTGCAGGCACTTCTCCTGGTGGGCCTGGATCTCAGAAGTGAGGGTGAAATTCCGGCTCTGGAAGTCCTCCAGATTGGGGGCAGGAGGAGGGGACATAGCCAGCAGTTTTCCCTCTGTAAGATCTTCCGGGGAAATGGGCAGCCCGAACTCCTGGCTCAGCCCCTTGATCATGGAGGAGGAGGGCAGCAGGTCCCCGGTGATCACCTCCCTGAGCCTGGAGCTGTAATGGCAGATGCAGTAGATCCTGGAACACAGAAGAGGCCCACTCAGCCTGCCTGCCCGGCACGACAGGTCAGACGGTCTCCATTTTATGAGAGGAAACGAAAACACAGAGAGGTTGATGAGCTGATCCCGGGTCACCCAGCTCGTGCACGAGAAGCTTAGATGCCGCGTGCTGAGCCCACGGGGTTGGGGTGTGGGGAGATGTCCCCTTCCCTCTCCCCTCTCAGTCCCCCCGCAGTTAAAGGCTTCCCACTTTCTGCTTTGATTATTTTTCGGTCCCGATGGCCTTATTCCCTACCTCGCACCAACCCACACCCCACCAGGGAGTGGCCTCGACAGGCTGGCCGTCGGGGGTGTGGACCACAGAGCTCCTTCCCGCCCAGGCAGAGGGTACGAGGCACAGAGCCTCATGTCAGCACAGTTCGAGGACTGAGTAGTCACCCCCACCCCCACCAGGGTGAGCGGACGCCCCCCTCTCTCCCGCCCCAACCCCCCCTTTTTAAAAACACATTCAGCAGGCACAGCTGTGGTTCGGGTTAGGCTGCCCTCTGTCCGCCGCACACTTCCGAAGCCCCCCTGGCAGAGCGTGCGGGACGGCGGGGCACGGGCCGGGCCGCACCTGCTCAGTGCCTGAAAGACCTGCCGCGGCACCGTGTTGCGCACGTAGAGCACTGCGTGCTTCATCAGCTGCGCCAGCGGCCGGGACAGGTGCACGTGGTACGGGACGGTCTCCAGGTCGGCGTAGAGGCGGCGGCGGAAGCGCAGCTGCGAGTTGTAGAGCGCCTTGTAGGAGCCGGGCTCTGCCTGCGGGACCCTGCAAGGAAAAAGAGGGGCCCCACGCCGCTGCCGCTCTGCCCGCCACAGAGCTCGGCACTTTCCCAGGGCCACTGGTGGTGGAAACGCTGGCACTGGCCTGGGCTTGCTTGTGTCTCGCTGTCCCCGCCCCATCTCTGTTTCCTCCCCCTCCCCTACCGACCCGCCCCTCCCACCGACTCTGCGTTCCCCCCCCCCCCCCGCCCCGACCTTTGAGCCACCCGCTGTATTGGGCTCAGGTTCCTCCACCTTCCTGAACCCGGTGAATCCGCACGGAGCCTGTGCATCCCACCCTGAGTCTGTGTGTTGGGGTGGGGGTGGTTCCCCTTTGTGGGGGGTCCCTGTTCAAGTCTTCTGCCCATTCCTCCACTGGGATGTTTTTACTGTTTTCTCATTCATTCACAGGCGTTTCTGTACTCTCAGAATACTAGCTCCATACATTGCAAATACTTTTTTCTCAGTTTGTGGCTTTTCTTTTCGCAATTTTTATGGTCTTTGGGTGAAGAGAAGTTACTAATTTTAATATAGCCAAACCTGTCATTTTTTTTCCTTTATTTCTTCTACTTCTGTCTTACTCAAGAAGTCTTTCTTTATTCTGAGGTCATGAATATGTCCTCCTGTAGTACTATCTAAAAGCTTTACAATTCAACTTTTTAAAAATAGATTTTTCTTCTACAAGAAAGGTGAGAACATACAATGGGGAAAAGACAGTCTCTTCCATAAGTGGTGCTGGGAAAACTAGACAGCTACGTGTCAAAGAATGAAATTAGAACATTTTCTCATACCATATATAAAATAAACTCAAAATGGATTACAGACCTAAATATAAGACCTGAAACTCTTAGAAGAAAACATAGGCAATACGTTCTTTGACACTGGTCTTAGCAATAATTTTTTGGATCTGTCTCCTCAGGCAAGGGAAACAAAAGCAAAAATAATCAAATGGGACCTAATCAAACTTAAAAGCTTTTGCACCGCAAAGGAAACCGTCAACAAAATGTAAAGGCAACCTACTGAATGAGAGAACATTGGCACATGATATGTGATATGGGGTTAATATCTAAAATATATAAAGAACTCCTACAACTCAGTGTTAAAAAAACAAACAACCCAATTAATAAATGGGCAGAAGACCTGAATAGGCATTTTTCCAAAGAAGACATACAGATGGCAAACAGGTACATGAAAAGATGTTCAATATTACTAAGTATTAGGGAAATGTAAATCAAAACCACAATGATGTATCACCTCACAGAATGGCTATCATCAAAAAGACAAGAAATAAAGTGTTGGTGAGGATGTGAAGAAAAGGGAACCCTCCTACATTCTTGGTGGGAATGTAAACTGGTGCAGCCACTATGGAAAACAGTATGGAGATTCCTCAACAAATTAAAAATAGAACTACCATATGATCCAACAATTCAACTCCTGGGTATGTATCGAAAGAAAATGAAAACAATACTTTGAAAAGATATATGCACCCCGATTTACAATAGCCAAGATATGTAAGCAACCTAAGTGCCCATCAGCAGATGAATGGATAAAGAAGACATGATATATAGATACAGTGGAATATTGCTCTGCCATTAAAGAGGACGAAATTTTGCCATTTGCAACAACATGGATGGACCTTGGAAGGTATTAAACTTAGTAAAATAAGTCAAACAGAGAAAGATAAATACTGTATGTTCTCACTTATGTGTGGAATCTGAAAAATAAAACGAACAAGATATTTCTGGTGAAACCTGAGTAAGAACAGACAACTGTGGTCTAGTTAACTGTACTGCATCCATCAATATGTCAGATGTCACCACTGGGGGAGACAGGGTGTTGGGGTACCTGGAACCTCTCTATGATTTCTGCAACTTATTGTGAGTCCATAATTATTTCAAATAAGCTTTTACTCTGTCTGGGATTGATTTTTGTGAACTGTGTGAGCCAGCAAATTAGGAAACTCTCAGCGAATAAGGAATAAAGTGGAACTTCCTCAAGTTGATAAAGGACATCTACAAAAAACCTACACGTAATGGGGAAAGACTGCCTTCCACCAAAGACCAGAAACAAAGCAAGGATGTGACAACTCTTATATAAAATAGTACTTCAAGTCTTAGCTAGCACACTAAGGAAATGAAGATATACAGCCTGGAAAGGAAGGAATTAAACTATTGCTATTTGCAGATGACATCTTGGTCAGTGTAGAAAATCCCAAGGAATCTACCAGAAACAATCAATCAAACGAACAGAACTCCTCAAACCAATAAGTGAGTTTAGCAAGGCTGTAGAATCAACATAGAAAAATCAATTATATTTCTATATACAAGCAATGCACAGCTGGAAACTGAAATTAAAAAACACAGAACCATTTAAAAATCACTCAAAAAATAAAATACTTAGATATAAATCTACCAAATACGTACAGGACTTGTATGCTGAATATGCTGATGAAAGAAATTTTTTAAAATTTTAAAATTTTAAAAAATCTAAATAAGTGGAAATCTAAATAAATATTCATGAATTGGAAGGCTCAAATAGTTCTCTCCAAATGATACATAGGTTGAGCATAATTTCTATCAACATTCTAGAAAGATGTTTTGTAGATACATACAGCATATTGTAAAATTTATATGAAAAGGCAAAGGATCTAGAACAACAAAAACAATTTTGAAAAAGAATAAAGTGGCCTGACTTTGATTATATAGCCACGGTAATCAAGACTTTGTAGTATTGGTGAAGGGACAGACACAGAAATCAATGGAGCAGAATTGAGAACCCAGAAATAGATCCACACAATTATGACCAACCGATTTTTTATAAAGATGCAAAAGCAATTCAGTAAAGGAATATAATATTTTCAACAAATGATGCTGTAGCTATTGGATATATGTAGGCTAAATGAAACACAACAAAAACTCAACCTAGGTTCCAGTTCAAGATGGTGATGGAGGAAGATCCTGAAGATCTTCCTTGGGAAGATCTTCCTTGGGAACAGCTTCTTGGGAGGGAGATCCTCCTCCCAAGGACACACCAAATCTACAGCTCCATAGGGAACAATTTCCTCTGGGGGGAAAGATACAAAAACAAAAACTAAAAACTAGCTGAATGACCCCTTCACATAGGGCAGAAGAGAAACCAGCCACATCAAAACAGAATTCCAAATAAGATGAGCCCAGAGACCCACACCAAGACGCACTATAATTAAAAAGCCAAAAGCTAACGACAAGGAGAGAAGCTTAAAAGCAGCAAGAGAAAAACAACTTGTTACACACAAGGGAACTCCCATAAGACTATCAGCAGATTTTTAAGCAGACACTTTCCAGGCCAGAAGGGAGTGGCACGATATATTCAAAGCGCCAAAAGAAAAGACCTTCCAACAAAGAATACTCTACCTGGCAGTTATCATTCAGAATTGAAGGAGAGATAAAAGAGTTTTCCAGATAAGAAAAACTAAAAGAGTTCATCACCACTAAACTGGCCTTATAAAAATGTTAAAGGGACTCCTTTCAGTTGAAAAGAAAGGATGTTAATTGCTAACAGAAAACATGAGACTGATCAAGATGGCAGAGTAGTAGGACACAAAGCTCGCTCTCTCCCACATCTACAACAAAAATACATCTACATGTGGAACGATTCTCACAGAATATCTACTGAACGCTGGCAGAAGACTTCAGACTGCTGTAAGGGCAAGAAAATCTCCATGTAACCAGGTAGGAAAAATGAAAAAGAAAGTGAGAAAGGTATCCGGATGGGACCTGCACCCCTGGGAGGGGGCTGTGAAAGAGGTAAGGTTCATGTACCCTGGGAAGCCCCCTCACTGGCAGGGAGATCTGCCAGGACAGAAGGGGAGCTTCAGAGCCTCTGAGAAGAATGCAGCAGTCAGTTCGTGGCAGCCAGAGCAGAGGGAGAACTGCATAGATGGTCAGTACCGCAGACCTGCACTCACCAGCCTGACATGTGCATCCCCAGTGCTGGCAGGGGCTGGGTGCTGGAACTTCGGCTCCAGAGATCAGAACCAGGGAGAGGACTGGGGTTGGCTGTGTAGAGACAGACTTGGGGGTGGGGGGATGAATCCGGTGCCACCACGGCTGGGGGTATAAGCGGAGGAAGCCTGAGCTGCCTCAGAGGCCAGTCAGCATTGTTTGGGTGGTGTAGGAGGGGAGAGGTGGGACCTAGACTATAGCCTTTTTTCCATGTATGTGTGCTCCCAGAGGGCAAGACACTGCCTGCCCAGGCTCCAGGGGCAGTTACAGACCTCTACCACCATCCACCCTGATGCCAGGAGTGGTCACAATCCCCCACTAAAACCCTCCCAGACCGTAGGAGTGGTTGAGGGACTGCACCAACTCCTGCCCAGAACGCAGGAGTGGTTGTGAGCCTCCACCAACTCCCTCCTGAACAAGACTGGTCATGGGCCACTGACGCACCTGCCCAGGCGCCAGGAGTGGTCGAGAGCCCCAGCCACCACCTTCCTGGACAATGAAAACACAACCATACAAAATCTATGGGACACAGCAAAAGCAGTTCTTAGCGGAAAGTTCAAAGCAATACAGGCCTTCATCAAAAACAAGAAAAAAGGGCTTCCCTGGTGGCGCAGTGGTTGAGAGTCCGCCTGCCGATGCAGGGGACACGGGTTCGTGCCCCGGTCCGGGAAGATCCCACATGTCGTGGAGCGGCTGGGCCCGTAAGCCATGGCCGCTGAGCCTGCGTGTCCGGAGCCTGTGCTCCGCAACGGGAGAGGCCACAACAGTGAGAGGCCCGCGTACCACAAAAAAAAACAACAACAAAAAAAAACCAAGAAAAATCTCAAATGAACAACCTAACCTACCACCTAAAAGAATTAGACAAAGAAGAACAAACAAAACCTAAAGTCAGCAGATGGAAGGAAATAATAGAGATCAGGGAGGAAATAAAGTAGAGATTTTTTTAAAAAATAGAAAAAAAAATCAACAAAACCAAAAGCTGGTTCTTTGAAAGGGTAAACAAAATTGACAAACCTCTAGCCAGGCTCACCAAGAAGAGAGAGAATCCAAATAAACAAAATAAGAAAAGAAAAAGGAAAAATCTCAACTGATACCATAGAAATACAAAACACCATGAGAGAATACTATGAACAATTATATGCCAACAAATTTGACAACCTAGAAGAAATGGAATTGTCTAGAAACATACAGCCCACCAAAATTGAATCAAGAAGAAATAGATAATTTCCACAGACCAATCACTAGAAGTAAAATCAAACCTGTAATAAAAAACTTCCTACAAAAAGAAGTCCAGGATCACAGGGCTTCACAGGCGAATTCTACCAAACATACAAAGAACTTACACAGATTCTTCTCAAACTCTTCCAAAAGATTGAAGAGGAGGGAACACTCCCAAAGACATTCTGTGAAACCACAATCACCCTGATACCAAAACCAGACAAAGATACCACCAAAAAAAGAAAATTACAGGCCAATATCTTTGATGAATATAGATGCAAAAATTCTCAACAAAATATTTGCAAACCAAATCTAACAACACGTAAAAGAGATCATACACCACGACCAAGAGGGATTCATCCCAAGTTCACAAGGATGGTTCAGTATACACAAATCAATCAATCTGATACACCACAACAACAAAAGAAAAGACAAAAAATACCTTGACAAGAACACCACATAAACAAAAGAAAAGACAAAAACCACATGATAATCTCAATACATGCAGAAAAAGCATTTGACAAAATTCAACATCCATTCACGAAAAAAACTCTTACCACAGTGGGTATAGAGGGAACATATCTCAAAATAGTAAAAGCTATTTATGACAAACCTACAGCCAATTTAATGCTCAATAGTGAAAAGCTGAAAGCCTTCCCCTAAAATCTGGAACAAGACAAGGATGCCCACTCTCACCACTTCTCTTCAACATACTATTGAAATTCCTAACCACAGCAATCAGATGAGAGAAAGAAATTAAAGGTATCCAAATTAGAAGGGAAGAGGTAAAATGGTCATTATATGTAGATGATATGACACTATATATAGAAAACCCTGAAGACACCACACAAAAACAACTAGAACTGATAAATTAATTCAACAAGGTAGCAGGATACAAGATTAACATACAGAAATTGGTGGCGAGCTTCCCTGGTGGTGCAGTGGTTGAGAGTCCACCTGCTGATGCAGGGGACATGATTCATGCCCCAGTCCGGGAAGATCCCACATGCCGTGGAGCGGCTGGGCCCGTGAGCCATGGCCTCTGAGCCTGCACGTCCGGAGCCTATGCTCCACAACGGGAGAGGCCACAACAGTGAGAGGCCTGCGTACAGCAAAAAAAAAAAAAAAAAAAAAAAAAAAAAAAAAACCTTTTAAAATTGCAAACCAGAGCAGAAGCAAGAAGAACTACAATCCTGCAGCCTGTGGAACAAAAACCACATTCACAGAAAGACAGACAAGATGAAAAGGCAGAGGGCTATGTACCAAATGAAGGAACAAGATAAAACCCAAAAAAAAAAACCCAACAAAATGAAGTGGAGATAGGCAACCTTTCAAAAAAAGAATTCAGAATCATGATAGTGAAGATGATCCAGGACCTCGGAAAAAGAATGGAGGCAGAGATCGAGAAGACGCAAGAAATGTTTAACAAAGACCTAGAAGCATTAAAGAACAAACAAACAGAGATGAACGATACAATAACTGAAATGAAAACTACACTAGAAGGAATCCGTAGCAGAATAACTGAGGCAGAAGAATGGATAAGTGATCTGGAAGACAGAATAGTGAAATTCACTGCTGCAGAACAGACTAAAGAAAAAAGAATGAAAAGAAATGAAGACTGCCTAAGAGACCTCTGGGACAACATTAAACGCAACAACATTTGCATTATAGGGGTCCCAGAAAGAGAAGAGAGAGAGAAAGGACCAGAGAAAATATTTGAAGAGATTATAGTTGAAAACTTCCCTAACATGGGAAAGGAAATAGTCACCCAAGTCCAGGAAGCGCAGCGAGTCCCATACAGGAGAAACCCAAGGAGAAACATGCCGGGACACACAGTAATCAAATTGGCAAAAATTAAAGACAAAGAAAAATTATTGAAAGCAAGGGAAAAACGAAAAATGACATACAAGGGAACTCCCATAAGTTTAACAACTGATTTCTCAGCAGAAACTCTAACAAGCCAGAAGAGAGTGGCATGATATACTTAAAGTAATGAAACGGAAGAACCTACAAACCAGGATTACTCTACCCGGCAAGGATCTCATTCAGATTCAAGGGAGAAATCAAAAGCTTTACAGACAAGCAAAAGCTCAGAGAATTCAGCACCACCAAACCAGCTTTACAACAAATGCTAAAGGAACTTCTCTAAGTGAGAAACCCAAGAGAAGAAAAGGACCTACAAAAACAAACCCATTAACAATTAAGAAAATGGTCATAGGAACATACATATCGATAATTACCTTAAACGTGAATTAAATGCTCCAACCAAAAGACACAGGCTTGCTGAATGGATACAAAAACAAGACCCATATATATGCTGTCTACAAGAGACCCACTTCAGACCTAGAGACACATACAGACTGAAAGTGAGGGGATGGAAAAAGATATTCCATGCAAATGGAGATCAAAAGAAAGCTGGAGTAGCTATACTCATATCAGATAAAACAGACTTTAAAACAAAGAATGTTACAAGAGACAAGGAAGGACACTACATAATGATCAAGGGATCAATCCAAGAAGAAGATATAACTATTATAAATATATATGCACCCAATATAGAAGCACCTCAATACACAAGGCAACTGCTAACAGCTATAAATCGAGGAAATCGACAGTAACTCAATAATAGTGAAGGACTTTAACACCTCACTTACACCAATGGACAGATCATCCAAAATGAAAATAAATAAGGAAACAGAAGCTTTAAATGACACAACAGACCAGATAGATTTAATTGATATTTATAGGACATTCCATCCAAAAACAGCAAATTACACTTTCTTCTCAAGTGCACACAGAACATTCTCCAGGATAGACCATATCTTGGGTCACAAATCCAGCCTCAGGAAATTTAAGAAAACTGAAATCATATCAAGCATCTTTTCTGACCACAACACTATGAGATTAGAAATGAGTTACAGGGAAAAAAACATTAAAAACACAAACACGTGGAAGCTAAACAATATATTACTAAGTAACCAAGAGATCACTGAGGAAATCAAAGAGGAAATCAAAAAATACCTAGAGACAAATAACAATGAAAACACGACAATCCAAAACCTATGGGATGCAGCAAAAGCAGTTCTAAGAGGGAAGTTTATAGCTATAAAAGCCTACCTCAAGAAACAAGAAACATCTCAAGTAAACAATCTAACCTTACACCTAAAGGAACTAGAGAAAGAAGAACAAACAAAACCCAAAGTTAGCAGAAGGAAAGAAATCATAAAGACCAGAGCAGAAATAAATGAAATAGAAACAAAGAAAACAATAGCAAAGATCAATAAAAGTAAAAGCTGGTTCTTTGAGAAGATAAACAAAATTGATAAACCATTAGCCAGACTCATCAAGAAAAAGAGGGAGAGGACTCGAATCAATAAAATTAGAAATGAAAAAGGAGAAGGTACAACAGACACTGCAGAAATACAAAGCATCCTAAGAGACTACTACAAGCAACTCTACACCAATAAAATGGATAACCTGGAAGAAATGGACAAATTCTTAGAAAGGGATAACCTTCCAAGACTGAACCAGGATGAAACAGAAAATATGAACAGACCAACAAGTAATGAAATCGAAATTGTGATTAAAAATCTTCCAACAAACAAAAGTCCAGGACCAGATGGCTTCACAGGTAAATTCTATCAAACATTTAGAGAAGAGCTAACACCCATCCTTCTCAAACTCTTCCAAAAACTGCAGAGGAAAGAACACTCCCAAACTCATTCTATGAGGCCACCATCACCCTGATATCAAAAGCAGACAAAGATACTACAAAAAAAGAAAATTACAGACCAATATCACTGATGAATACAGATGCAAAAATCCTCAACAAAATACTAGCAAACAGAATCCAGCAACACATTAAAAGGATCACACACCACGATCAAGTGGGATTTATCTCAGGGATGCAACGATTCTTCAATATAGGCAAATCAATCAATGTGATACACCATATTAACAAATCGAAGAATAAAAACCAGATGATCATCTCAATAGATGCAGAAAAAGCTTTTGACAAAATTCAACACCGATTTATGATAAAAACCCTCCAGAAAGTGGGCATAGAGGGAACCTACATCAACATAGTAAAGGCCGTATACGACAAACCCACAGCAAACATCATTCTCAATGGTGAAAAACTGAAAGCATTTTCTCTAAGATCAGGAACGAGACAAGGATGTCCACTCTCACCACTATTATTCAACATAGTTTTGGAAGTCTTAGCCATGGCAATCACAGAAGAAAAAGAAATAAGAGGAATACAAATTGGAAAAGAAGAAGTAAAACTGTCACTGTTTGCAGATGACATGATACTATACATAGAGAATCCTAAAAATGCCACCAGAAAACTACTAGAGCTAATCAATGAATTTGGTAAAGTGGCAGGATACAAAATCAATGCACAGAAATCTCTTGCATTCCTATACACTAATGAGGAAAAATCTGAAAGAGAAATTATGGAAACAGTCCCATTTACCATTGCAACTAAAAGAATAAAATACCTAGGAATAAACCTACCTAGGGAGACAAAAGACCTGTATGCAGAAAACTATAAGACACTGATGAAAGAAATTAAAGGTGATAGCAATAGATGGAGAGATATACCATGTTCTTGGATTGGAAGAATCAATATTGTGAAAATGACTATACTACCCAAAGCAATCTACAGATTCAATGCAAACCCTGTCAAATTACCAATGGTATTTTTTATGGAACTAGAACAAATCATCTTAAAATTTGTATGGAGACACAAAAGACCCCGAAGAGCCAAAGCAGTCTTGAGGGAAAAAAACGGAGCTGGAGGAATCAGACTCCCTGACTTCAGACTACACTACAAAGCAACAGTAATCAAAATAATATGGTACTGGCACAAAAATGGAAACACAGATGAATGGAACAAGATAGAAAGCCTAGAGATAAACCCACGCACCTATAGTCAACTAATAAATAAAAATAAATAAAATAAAATAGAATAAAATTGCAACCCAAAAAATAACATAGGAATAAACCTCACCAAGGAGGTGAAAGATTTATATGCTGAGAACTATAAAACATTAATAAAGGTAAGTGAAGAGGATTCAAAGAAATGGAAAGATATCCCATGCTCTTGGATTTGAATAATTAATATTACTTAAATGACCATACTACCCAAAGCAATCTACAGATTTAATGTGATCCCTATCAAATTACCCATGACATTTTTCACAGAATTAGAATAATCCAAAAATTTATATGGACCCATAGAAGACCCAGAATTGCCACAGCAATCCTGAGGGGAAAAAAAAAATTTAAAGAGCAGGAGGCATAATTCTCCCAGACTTCAGACAATACTACAAAGCTACAGTAATCAAAACAACATGGTACTGGCACAAAAACAGACATATGGATAAATGGAACAGAACAGACAGCCCAGAAATAAACCCACACACCTATGGTCAATTAATCTTAAACAAAGGAGGTGAGAATATACAACAGGACGGACTTCCCTGGTGGTGCAGTGGTTAAGAACCCGCCTGCCAATGCAGGGGACACAGTGAGCCCTGGTCTGGGAAGATCCCACATGCCATGGAGCAACTAAGCCCATGCACCGCAACTACTGAGCCTGTGCTCTAGAGCCCGCGAGCCACAAATACTGAAGCCCACGCACCTAGAGCCCGTGCTCTACAACAAGAGAAGTTGCCAAAATGAGAAGCCCACGCACCACAACGAAGAGTAGCCCCCCACTCACAGCAACTAGAGAAAGCCCGCACTCTGCAAAGAAGACCCAATGCAACCAAAGATAAATAAATAAATAAATAAATTTATTTTTTTTAAAAACAGAATATACAACGGGGAAAAAAAGACAGTCTCTTCAGCAAGTGGTGTTGGGAAAGTTGGACGGCTGCATGTAACTCAATGAAGTTAGAACACACCCCCTCACCATACACAAAAATAAACTCAAAGTGGCTTAAAAACTTAAGCATAAGACATGACACCATAAAACTCCTAGAAGAGATCATAAGCAAAACATTCTCTGACATAAATCATACCAGTGTTTTCTTAGGTCAATCTCCCAATGCAAAAGAAATAAAAACAAAAATAAACAGATGGGACCTAATCAAACTTACATGCTTCTGCAGAGAAAAGGAAACCATAAACAAAATGAAAAGACAACCTACAGAATGGGAGAAAATGTTTGCAAACAATGTGACTGACAGGGCTTAATTTCCAAAATATACAAACAGCTAATACAACACAACAACAACAAAACAAACAACCCAATCAAAAAATAGGCAGAAGACCTAAAGAGACATTTCTCCAAAAAAGACATACAGATGGCCAAGAGGCACATGCAAAGATGCTCAGCATCGCCAATTATTAGAGAAATGCAAATCAAAACTTCAGCGAGGTACCATCTCACGCCAGTCAGAATGGCCATCATTAAAAAGTCTACAAATAAAAAATGCTGGAGAGGGTGTGGAGAAAAGGGAACCCGCTTGCACTGTTGGTAGGAATGTAAGTTGGTACAGCCACTATGGAAAACAGTATGAAGGTTCCTCAGAAAACTAAAAATAGAGCTACCAGATGATCCTGCAATCCCACTCTTGGGCATATATCCAGACAAAACTGTAATCCAAAAATATACATGCACCCCTATGTTCATAGCAGCACTATTCATAATACCCAATACATGGAAACAACCTAAATGTCTATCAACAGATGACTGGATAAAGAAGATATGGTACATATATACAATGGGATACTTTTCAGCCATTAAAAAAACGAAATAATGCCATTTGCAGCAACATGGATGGACGTAGAGATTATCATAAAAAGTGAAATAAGTCAGAAAGAAAAGATAGGGACTTCCGTGGTGGTCCAGTGGCTAAGACTGTGTGCTCCCAATGGAGGGGGCCCAGGTTCGATCCCTGGTCAGGGAACTAGATCCCACATGCCACAACTGAAGATCCCGCATGCCGCAACTAAGACCCAGCATGGCCAAATAAATAAAAAATTTTTTTAAAAAAGGAATAGACAAATACCATATGATATCACTTATACGTGGAATCTAAAATATAACACAAATGAACTTATCTACGAAACAGAAACAGACTCATGGACATAGAAAACAGACTTGTGGTTGTCAAGGGAGAGGGGGATGGGAGAGGGATGAGTGGGAGGTTGGGATTAGCAGATGTAAGCTATTATATATAGAATAGATAAACAACAAGGTTCTACTGTATAGCACAGGGAACTATATCCAGTATCCTATGATAAATCATAATGGAAAAGAATGTAAAAATAAGAATGTGTGGGGACTTGCCTGGTGCCGCAGCAGTTAAGACTCCGCCTGCCAATGCAGGGGACATGGTTTGAGCCCTGGTCTGGGAAGATCCCGCATGCCACAGAGCAACTAAGCCCATGCGCCACAACTACTGAGCCTGCACTCTAGAGCCTGCGAGCCACAACTACTGAGCCCTCATGCCACAGCTACTAAAGCCTGAGTGCCTAGAGCCTGTGCTCCACAACAAGAGAAGCCACTGCAATGAGAAGCCCGCACACAGCAACGAAGACCCAACGCAGCCAAAACTAAATAAATAAACTTAAAAAACGGAAAGAAATGAAGGTGCTAAAAAAAAAAGTGTGTATATATATATATATATATGTATTATAACTGAATCACTTTGGTGTACAGCAGAAATTAACACAACATTGTAAATCAACTATATTTCAATAAAAAATAATTTTAAAGTCAATAAAATCACAGAAAAGGAAAAATAAATAAATAAGTGGGCAGAAGATCTGAATAGACATTTTACCAAAGATGACAAACAGATGGCCAACAGGTACAGGAAAAGATGCTCAACGTCACTAATTATCATGGAAATGCAAATTGAAACAAAAGTGAAACATTACCTCATACCTGTTGAGAATGGCTATTATAAAAAAGACAAGAAATAATAATTTTGGTGAGGATGTGGAGTACAGGAAACCCACAGGTGCTGTGGGTAAGGATGTATTAATAAACTGGTACAGCTACTATGGAAAACACTTTGGAGGTTCCTCAAAAAGTTAAAAATAGAACTGCCATATGATCCAGCAGTTTCACTTCCGGGTATTCATCCTAAGGAAACAAAAACACTAATTCGAACAGGTATCTGCATCACCGTGTTCAATGCAGCATTATTTACAATAGCCAAGATATAGAAACAACCTAAGTTATTCCATCATAAAAAAAGAGAATCTTGACAGTAGGGACAACATGGATGCATCCCCAGGGCATCATACTGAGTGAAACAAGTCAGAGAAAGACAAATATCATATGATCTCACTTACACGTGGAATCTAAAAAAACAGAAGCAAAATAGTAAAAACCCAAGCTCACAGATACAGAGAACAAACGGGTGGCTGCCCACCCAGAGGCAGGGTGTGTGGAGTGAGCAAAATGGATGAAGAGGGTCAAGAGGTTACAAAGCCATATAGTTATGTACAGCACTGTGACTATAGTTAGTGATACTGTATTGCATATCTGAAAGTTACTAAGAGAGTAGGCGTTAAACATTCTCATCACAAAAAATTCTGTAACTTGTATGATGATGGATGTTAACTAGACTTATTGTGGTGATCATTTCACAACATATACAAATATCGAATCATGAAGTTGTATACCCAAAGCTAACATACTGTTACATGCAAAGTATACCTCAATTTTTTAAGAAAAGGGAAAAATTCAATCTAAACCTTGCGCTTTATACAAAAATTAACTCAAAACGAATCATAAACTTAAAAGTAAACCATAAGACCATGAATCTTTTAGAAGAAAACAGAGAAAAAATACTCAAGACCTAAGGCTTTGTGAAGAATTCTTAAACATGTCTCCAAAAGCATAGTGTATAAAAGAAAAAATAATCAATAGATTCTATCAAAATTCAAAACTTTTCTTTGGAAAAGGTATTTTTAAGATGATGAAAGAATCACTACACAGAGTAGCTCCCCCTAGCCTTGGTGTCCAGAGTTTTTATTGGGGCTCCATTAATGATGGATTGATTGATGGCCCACATAGCAATCTCAGTCTCCATGTCAGGAGGGGGCGTGTCTTGATGTGCTGATGGCCAAGAGCACAGCAGGGGGTGGCGGGCAGGGGGAGGCTACCTCGTGGCTGGTTATCTGCCCAGGAGAACTGAAAGCACGCATCCACACAAAAATGTGCCCATGACACTGCATGACTCAAAGCCCCTGCCCTAAGTCACAACGTTGGTCTTTCCAGCCCCACCAACCTCCATCCTGTGACTCTCTGGTGAGGCTTCAGCCTAAGATCCAGTGTGGTCAGCCCGCAACCTAACCAAAGACCCTCCTATCAGGCATGACACAGATCACCTCCCAGAAGCCAAGGGCAAAAGCCAGACCTCTCTTGGGCAAGGCCAAGTTCTTTCCTACACACCGTGAAGTTCACTCTTTTGAAGTGTCCAATTCCTGCCATTTGAGGAGAGCATCCTAGGAACTTGTCGGCAAACCCTGGGGGCTTTTGCAGAATGCACTCACCATTCTGTCTCTAGAATCGATTGTTGCTCTGACCTACAGATCCCAGACTTGAGCTGCAACACGTCCCAGCTCTAGCCAGCCCCGTGTGCTTCAGACCGGCCCCCAGAGTCCTAACTGGAAAGAGCCAATTCCTTAACATTTATCCTGTTGCTGTTTGCCCCGGATTTGGTGGTTTCTGTAGACGGACAGACTCCTTGGTTTGTTGAAAGTCAAGGGAAGATTCTGACAGCAGCCAAGGGCCTCTGTTCAGTCCTCAATGGGCTCTTCCTCCAGGTGCTGGGCTTGTCCCTATACTTAACGCCACTCAATGTACAAAGGTATATAGAGTTATAGCACCCCTAGATTTTCTCTAATTGTTTAATATATGGTACAGTGTTTAATACATTGCACCCTTAAATCTGTCTGTCCACCTTTATTTCAAAAATCTAAACACAGGGCCAGCATATACTTCAGTATTTGATGGTGAAATTTAAATTTGAATAAAATAGTATACCCCCCCAAAATAAGTGTACAATTCAGTGGTTTTAGTATACTCCCAATGTTGTGCAACCACAAACACTGTCTAATCCTAGAACATTTTTATCACTCCCCACTTCTCCTGCATCCCTCCTCTCGGACCTTGGAAACCACTGATCTATCTCTATGGACTTGACTATTCTAGACATTTCATATGAATGGAATCATATAATAGGTAGCCTTTTATGTCTGGCTCCTTTTATTAGCATAACTTTTAAATTTATTTATTTATTTATTTTTGGCTGCAGTGGGTCTTTGTTGCTGCACGCTGGCTTTCTCTAGTTGCAGCGAGCGGGGGCTACTCTTCTTTGTAGTGTGCGGGCTTCTCACTGTGGTGGCTTCTCTTGTTGTGGAGCACGGGCTCTAGGCGTGGGGGCTTCAGTAGTCGTGGCGCACGGGCTAAGTTGCTGTGCGACATGTGGGATCTTCCTGGACCAGGGATTGAACCTGCGTCCCCTGCACTGACAGGCAGATTCTTAACCACTGTGCCACCAGGGAAGTCCCTATTAGCATAATTTTTAATTGAGGCATAGTTGATTACAATATTAGTTTTAGGTGTACAACATACTGATTCAAAATTTTTATAGATTATGCTCCATTTATAGTTACTACAAAATATTATACTGTGCTGTACAATAGATCTTTGTAGCTTATTTATTTTATATGCAATAGTCTGTACCTCTTCCTCCCCTACCCCTATCTTGCCCCTCCCCCCTTCCCTCTCCCCACTGGTAACCACTAGTTTGTCCTCTCTGTGAGTCTGTTTCTTTTTTGTTGTATTCACTAGTTTATTTTTTAGATTCCACACGTAGGTGATAACATACAGTGTTTGTCTTTCTCTGTCTGACTTATTTCACTTAGCACAATGCCCTCCAGGTCACTTAGCATAATGAGTTTTTGTTTGTTTGTTTGTTTTGGTTGAGCCACATCTCAGTTGAGGCAGGCGGGCTCCTTAGTTGCAGCTCGCAGGCTCCTTAGTTGCGGCTCACGGGCTCCTTAGTTGCGGCAGGCGGGCTTCTTAGCTGCAGCTCACCGGCTCCTTAGCTGTGGTATGCGAACTCTTAGTTGCGGCATGCATGAGGGATCTAGTTCCCGGACCACGGATCAAACCTGGGCCCTCTGTATTGGGAGCATGAGTCTTACCCACTGCGCCACCAGGGAAGTCCCCTAGCATAACGTTTTTAAGGTTCATCCGTGTTGAAGTATCTGTATCAATACTTCATTCCTTTTTGACAGCTGAATATTATTCCATGGATGTTTTGAATATATTATTCCATGGATGTTTTGTTCATCAGCTGATGGACATTTGAGTCGTTTCACTTTCTGATTATTATAAATAACGGTGCTATGAACATCCATGTGCACGTTTTTGTGTGTATGCATGCTTTCAGGCCTCCTGGGAGGATAACCAGCCACGAGGCGGCCTCCCCGCCCCCCCTGCCCCCGTGCTCTTGGCCATCAGCACATCAAGACAGCCCCCCCCCGGGTGGACACAGTCAACATCCGGACACCCTGCTGTTGTCAGCATCTGAGTCATGGGGCATCTGAGCTCTGAGAACAGATAGGGGGCCTCCAGAGCAGAGAAGGAAGGCCCTATTGATCCAAACTAGGATAGTTGCAAATCATGAAAGAAAAAGGGAGTTATCCCATCACCACAACTAAAGAACGGAAGACCACGAGGGGCCACCTGCTGCGGCCCAGAAGGGGACACTTCCGTTGCCTCTGCAACATCTCCAGGGGGCGGCCATCGGGGGCTCCTGGCCTCCAGGGAAGGGGACTTCTGCAGCGTAAGCAGCCCTCCAGCCTCACAATAATCCGCCCTGTCTCCCTCGGGACGAGCTGACGTCTGTGTCCTTGTGGTGTCCCTCTCAGGGCCGGGCAGAACACTCTGCTCCCCGCTGGCCAGGGGGGCGCCTCGGGAGTGTGAAGGCAGGACCCAGTTTCCTGAACCAGCCTCCCTTCCATATACCCATGAAGTCTTCGCTTCAACCAAAGGCAAGCGGCTCTCCCAGCTGCTGAGCTCTGCGAAGTGCCTTATACGAACCCCGAGAGGCACCAAATCAACAGGTCCCTCCCACAGTCGGTGTCACAGAACCTGAGCTTGGCCACCCCTCCCCACCCAGAAACGCGGAGACCTACCTACCGGCTCTGGTGGCTCTCCCACAGCCGCCTCAGGCCCCGGTCGGCCAAGCCCTCCAGGATGAGGAGGTGGCCCCGCCCGTCCAGCAGGTGGAAGCCAGTGAGCACGTCCAGGTCCGGCCGCTCCTGGATCTTCGCCGGCATCTTCAAGGCGGACAGGATCTGCTGGATATCCTCCACGGGGCAGGAGTCCAGGCCCAGGGCCCCGGCGTTGATCACGGTGACGTCCTGCAGCAGGCCGTGCAGGAGTGAGAGCTTACTGGAGGTGAACACGAAGATGACGCGGCCAAACTGGGAGGCCGTGGGGTGGGCGTCCAGGGCCTCGGTCCCGGGCCACAGCGGCACCGCCACGCCCGCCCGCAGCTTCAGCAGGCAGCTGGCCTCCAGGTAGTCGCCCGGGGGCATCGGGCTGTGCCGCAGGCCGTCTCCGGGCACCCGCAACCCCACCGCCTTCCTGCTCCTGCTGTCATGGCCGAGGCGCGTGGCCTTGGGCTCGCAGCTGTGGACGGGGACAACCAGGTTCAAGTACTTCTGGCCAAGGAGGAGGTCGGCAAAGCTGACCTGGGCAACCCCGTAAGGGTCCCACATCTTATCCTGGGTTTCAAAGGGGTTGTTCTCCGTCTCTTTCGGGGAAATTAGGGTCTGGAGGTTGAGGTATGAATCCAGCGGGTCCTCCCCAAACAGGGCGGGCTTGCGGGAATACCCCTCTGACTTGCGGTCCCGGTCATGAACTTCCACCACCATCGGGGGGCCCTCCAGGTATTCCCTCAGGTCGCTGGGGTGCATGGCCCCAAGGAAGATGACGTTGATATCCTGGAAGTAGACGTGGGTCCCATGGGGCTGGCCCTCAGTCCTGTGCACTGGGGTCCTGTAGAACTGGTACCTGCAGTACACGGGGGTGCACAGCCGCTGCGAGAGAGCAGGGGCGGCGGTCATGGGTGCAGCCGCGGGCACCCCCTGCCGGCCCCCCTCCTCTCCAGGTGGCCCCCACCCAGCGGCTCAAATCCCGGCCCCAGGCTCACGCCCGGCAGCCCCTGCAGCCCCTGCGGCCTGTGGTTCTTCATTCACAAACCCCAAGGACAGAGCCCACTCTGCAAGGCCGCTGCGAGGCCCGAGAGCCACGTGTACGGCACTGAGCTGGCAGCTGAAGCAACTACTTCCCCCGGATGGCCAGTGCCACGAGGACAGGCCCTACGCCTTCTTCCCGTCCCATGGCCGGGCACAGAAAGTGTGGAGAGGAGTGGCTTTTAGAACAGAGAATCCGTGTTTCCCAGACACGCATCTGGAGGGCTGGCACGGCTCACCTTTAGCATATAAAGTGACCAAGCAGAACTTGGGTCTGGGTTTAAGAGGACTCGCAGGCTGAGCTGCAGGCGGGGGGCAGGGCTGTGTCGGGACGGAAACAGGAAACCTTGCGCATGCTACAACTTTATCATCAGAAGCTCACCGTTACACAAGTGTGTGGTTCGAATGCATACTCCAAGGGTACTATTTATTTTACTATTTCTTTTACCACTGATGCTGAAATTTTATTTAAAAATAATCCTGGGTTGGTAGGGCTCCCAGGTACCTGGCAGAAATAATTAAGAAAACCTTCTGGAGAAATCCACTTCCAACCTAGGCCTCAAAGAATTCCCACAGAGAAAGTTCCATCAAACATGGGATCATAGTAAAAATCACAAAACACCTAAGGGAAAAAGGTACCACTAGCAAAACCAGATGTACAAAGGCACAGGTATTAGAATGATCAGGTACATAAAATAAATCTATTTGTTTGGTTTTTAAAAAGTAAAAGTATATCATCAAGGTCAAAACTATCATAATTCTATTTACTGGCAATGAAAATTCTAAAACTGAAAATTTTAAAATATCACCTACAACAGCATCAAGACATAAAATGCTTAGGAAGAAATGAAAGATGTGGAAGACCTGTACACTGAAAACTACAAAACACTGCAGAGAGAAATTAAAGAAATCTAAAGGAAGAAATATACCATTTTTATGGTTAGGAAAATGCAATTAATTCTAGAGGAATCATAGACCTAAACATAAAAGCTAAAATCATACCTCTCCTAGAAGAAAACACAGGGTAGTATCTTCATAAACTTGGGGGGGAAAAAAGATCTATCTGATGACACAAAAAGCACTAATCACAACAGAAGTTGATAAGATGGACTTCATCAAAGACACTATTAAGAAAATTAAAGTCAAGCTCCAGATGGGCAGAAAATATGTACAATGCATACATATCTGACAAAGGACTCGTATCCACAATATATCAATAAAAAGAATAGATATTCTAAAGAAAAATAAAAAAGGAGCTTTCAAATCTGGTTAAACGGAATAAGCACACCCACCCTGCACCTCCCACTGAATACAACAGAAGGCATGCTTCAACTAAGAGTCCGCATGCCGCAACTAAGCAGCCTGCATGCCACAACGAAGGTCCCATGTGCTGCAACTAAGATCTGGCGCCGCCTAAATAAATAAATAAATATTAAAGAAAAAAAACCCTACAGAGATGCAGAGAACACCTTCTGAAAAGTAAAAGGCAGTGGGCAGATTGGAGAAAGAGACCAAACCCAGTGAGTTTCCTGGGTTTTATTCTCTTCCTGCATGTCCCAGACTAGACGCAAAGGAAGCCTGAATCCCAGAATTATGCACCAGGCATGGAGAGACAGAGCTCTCTTTCTGTTCCAAGGAATGGGGTGTGGGAACCCTATGAGACAGAGAGAGTGGAAGGAAACCCCCTATTGCTTTTCTCTCCTGGACCTGCCCTCTGGCAAGTTCAAGTTCCCAACCTGTAATCTGTTTGCAGTGGCAGCAGCTGGGCAGGCAACTGAAAAGCTGCGTGAGGGGAATCCTCTTTGAACAGATGAACTGTGACACAAACAGTGTATCAAAATGTCCTGTTCCTTGGCTCTCATGCTCGAATGATGGTCACTGAGCTCCTGTTTGTACCAGGCCCCGGGCTAGGCACTGGGGACGCTGACACCATGGTCCCTTGTGCGGGCGACTTCAGCCCACTGGGGACATGAACTAAACATCACGTCATGCGGTTCAAGTGGCAGACTGAACACATACATCTGGTTACACCCCTCACCGAACTCCCCTAAAACCACAGGGAATTTTTTTTTAAGACATAAACATACAAGGACAAGGAGAAGAGAAGAGAAGCCAGCATGAGCGCTGGGATAGGGACGAGCAAGTGGTGCAGACACAGCACAGGTGAGGAAGCCAAACCCCAAGCATGTAATGGAGAAGCTGAGAACCAGCCACATTCTCTGCAAAATCCTCAAAAGACTTAGGAACTGGCAGGACCCAGCATCTCTGGATCTGGGGGTCACAGCAAAGAGCCCAGCAAGGGAACTGTTGCGAGTCCCGAGAAGCCAGCCGGCCCAAGTGCCCTCCCCTCCCCTCCCCTACTGCTTGGCGGGAGGCTGTTAGTTTGTTGTGCAGGCAGATGAATAAAGGGTCCTGAGAGCTTCAAAACACTGATGAGAGAGAAAAGAGGAGACCTAAACTAATGGAGAGGCACACTGAATTCAGGGGATGGAAGTCTCAACACAGTAAGACATCAGTTCTCCCCAGACTGATCTATGGATTTAGTGCAAAGCCAGGCAAAATCCTAGCACAAGTTTTTGTAGATAGAGACAAGCTGATTCTAAAATTTATATGAAAAAAATAAATAAAATTTATATGAAAGGGCAAAGAAACTGGAAGAGCTAACACAATTTTGAAAAAGAAGAATAAAGGATCCAGAAATAGACCTCTACCAGTACAGCCAACTGATTTTTGTCAGAAATGTAAAAGAAATTCAATGAAAAAAAAAGTCTTTTCCACAAATGGTGCTGGAACAATTAGTCATGTGTTTGCAAAAAAAATGAACATTAACTTAAACGTTATACATAAATTAACTCAAAATTGATTATAGATCCAAATGTAAAACTATAAACATAGAAGAAAACCCCTGTCACCAGGGGTTAGGCAAAGAGTTCTTAGATGTGACACAAAAACACAATCCATAGAAGACAAAAATGTATAATTTGGACTTCATCAAAATTAAAATAAGAGAATAAAAAGGCAGACTATAGACTGCGAGAAAATATCTGCAAAGAATATATCCAAAAGCGGACTTGTATCCCGAATAGATTTTAAAACTCTCAACTCAACAACAGGAAAACTAAGTACTCAGTTGAGAACTTCTCTGGTGGTGCAGTGGTTAGGAATCCGCCTGCCAATGCAGGGAACACGGGTTCGGGCCCTGGTCCGGGAAGATCCCACATGCCGCGGAGCAACTAAGCCCGTGCGCCACGACTACTGAACCTGCGCTCTGGAACCCGTGAGCCACAACTACTGAAGCCTACGATCTGCAACAAGAGAAGCCACTGCAACGAGAAGCCCACGCACTGCAACGAAGAGTAGTCCCCACTCGCCGCAACTAGAGAAAGCCCGTGCACAGCAACGAAAACCCAATGCAGCCAAAAATAAATAAATTTATTTTAAAAAAAGAACTCAGTTGAAATGTGGGCAAAAACTTGAATTGACACTTCACCAAAGGGGCCATAAAGTGGCAGATAAGCAGATTAAGAGATGCGCCACATCACTCTGCATCAGGGAAATGCATGGTAAACCCCGATGAGATAACACTGCATACTCGTTAGAGTGGCCAAAATTAAAAGTAAACACTGATGATACCAAGTTCTGGGGAGGATAAGCACAGCTGGAGCCCCCGCACACCGCTGCTGAGAAGGCAGCCATAGCCTCTCCACAGAGCCCGGGAACTTATCCTAAAGAACTGTGGGCATTTATCCTAAAGCACTGAAGGCTTATGTTCACACAAAAGCACGTACACAGATGTTTTAGCAGCTGTATTCGTAACTGCCCCAAACCAGAAACAACCTAAACATCCTCCATGGGTTAACGGACAGACAGACTGCGGTTCCATCCAGCTGCAGAGTACGACTCAGCAGCAAAAAGGGATGAATTCTAGCTTGCGGGAATCTCGCCGGCATCGTTCTGAGGGAAGGAGGCTGTACGTGTTGTTCCCTGCTGCAGCAGAGGTTGTTAGTGTGGATGTTACACAATATATAACCCCATCTGGACGACAATCTTCAAAAGTTAAAACTATCACGACGAACACATCTGCGGTTGCCGCGAGTGCGGGTGGGGAAGATGTGGTCATAAAGGGCTAGTACAAAAGAGTGTGGGGGGTGCGGTCATAGAAGTGTTCTGTATCCTCACTGTGGTGGTGAGAATGCTGATGCGCACATGAACTGAAATGTACAGAACTGTACACCAGAGAAAAGAGTCGATTCTGTAGGATAGTTTTACTTTTCTGCTTGCTATTTTAAAAATTAAAAAACCAGAGGGTCTCTGGAATGAGGGACAGCTGATGGCATTCAGCTCCTATCCAAACCAGATGTATTAGGTGACCAGATGCTCATGGATCATCCAATGCAGACCCCACGTCCTTTTCATCCCTTGGCTACCAGACCCTTACCCTCCAGGCGGGCAACTGGGAGAGACCTCCAGAGATCGAACTTGAGGTCTCCCCACCACCAGCCCACCCAGGTCACCGCAGCATGAGGCTCAGAACCCACAAGCCCGCTCGGCACCCAAGGCTGCTTTTGAGGCCCCCACTCTTACCTATGAGCAGCGAACCAGGGGATTGAGACAGATGTGACGATGGAGACCAAACAAACAGAAAAACCAACTTGAGGAAACAAGGACTGTACAAACAGGGACAGTGACCCGCAAAGCAGGAAAACACTGCTGAGTCGGCGGCCCCGGGGCCACCCCCAGATCCGTGATTCTCTAGGAGAACCTCAGGACTCAGCTGTGGTGGGACCCACAGCTGGGCTTCATAAAGGTCAGAGGAGACCAGGCAAAGCCTGCAAAGGGAAAAGGGCTGCGAGGCAAAGCAGGGGGACAGGCACCATCTCCCCATGGCCTCCTACTGTGTGTCCCAGGATGCATTGAGCTCCTGCACAACTGACTGTGACAACTCAGGTGATGTACTGTCCACCAGGGAGCTCACTGGAGACATAGCACGCAGGGTTTTGACTGGGGCTGGTATTAGGCTCCCCCAGCCTGTGTCCCAATACGCCAGGCACCCTGGAGGAAAGCATGGTCAGCACTGTTGGCAGAAACAGTCAGGCCCAGGAACCACTCTCATTAGAGAACGATTCAAGTTCCTAGACACCTGCCAAGGGCCAGCTTTTCAGGCAGACCTTTTTATAGATAGTCACCTTGGCAATCTAGATTCAATACAATCCCTATTAAATTACCAATGGCATTTTTCACAGAACTAGAACAAAAAATTTTTAAATTGGTATCGAAACACAAAACACCCCAAATAGCCAAAGCAATCTTGAGAAAGAAAAACGGAGCTGGAGGAATCACACTCCCTGACTTCAGACCATACTACAAAGCTACAGTAATCAAAACAGAATGGTACTGGCACAAAAACAGAAATATAGATCAATGGATCGGGATAGAAGGCCCAGAAATAAACCCATGCACCTATGGTCACCTAATCTGTGACAAAGGAGGCAAGGATATAAAATGGAGAAAAAACAGTCTCTTCAATAAGTGGTGCTGGAAAAACTGGACAACTACATGTAAAAGAATGAAATTAGAACACTCCTTAACACCATACACAAAAATAAACTCAAAATGCATTAAAGACCTAAATGTAAGACCGGATACTATTAAACTCTTAGAGGAAAACATAGGCAGAACACTCTCTGACATAAATTGCAGCAATATCTTTTTGGATCCACCTCCTAGAGTAATGAAAATAAAAACAAAAAATAAACAAATGGAGCCTAATTAGACTTAAAAGCTTTTGCACAGCAAAGGGAACCAAACACAAAACAAAAAGACAACCCACAGAATGGGAGAAAATATTCGCAAATGAAGAGACCAACAAAGGATTAATCTCCAAAATATACAAACAGCTCACGCAGCTCAATATCAAAAAAACAAACAACGCAATTAAAAAATGGACAGAAGAGGGCTTCCCTCGTGGCGCAGTGGTTGAGAGTCCGCCTGCTGATGCAGGGGACACGGGTTCGTGCCCTGGTCCAGGAAGATCCCACATGCCACAGAGCAGCTAGGCCCATGAGCCATGGCTGCTGAGCCTGCGCATCCAGAGCCTGTGCTCCACAATGGGAGAGGCCACAACAGTGAGGGGCCCTCGTACCGCAAAAAAAAAAAAAATTAAAAATGGACAGAAGATCCAAACAGACAATTCTCTAAAGAATACATACAGATGTCCAAAAAGCACGTGAAAAGATGTTGAACATCTCTAATTATCAGAGAAATGCAAATCAAAACTACAATGAGGTATCACCTCACACCAGTCAGAATGGCCATCATCAAAAAAATCTGCAAACAATAAATGCTGGAGAGGGTGTGGAGAAAAGGGAACCCTCCTACACTGGTGGTGAGAATATAAATTGGTGCAGCCACTATGGAGAACACTACGGAGGTTCCTTAAAAAACCAAAAATAAAGTACCATATGACCCAGCAATCCCACTACTGGGCATATATCCGGAGAAAACCGTAATTCAAAAAGATACATGGGGCTTCCCTGGTGGCACAGTGGTTAAGAATCCACCTGCCAATGCAGGGGACATGGGTTAGAGCCCTGGTCCAGGAAGATCTCACATGCCACGAAGCAACTAAGCCCGTGCGCCACAACTACTGAGCCTGCACTCTAGAGCCCACGAGTCACAACTACTGAGCCCACGTGCCACAGCTACTGAAGCCCATGCACCTAGAGCCCATGCTCCACAACAAGAGATGCCACCTCAATGAGAAGCCTGCACACCGCAATGAAGAATAGCCCCCGCTTGCCGCAACTAGAGAAAAGCCCGCATGCAGTAACAAAGACCCAATGCAGCCAAAAATAAATAAATAAATAAATACATTTATATACATAAAAAAAAGATACACGTACCCCAGTGTTCATTGCAGCTCTGTTTACAACAACTAGGACATGGAAGAAACCTAACTGTCCATCAATGGATAGATAATTTATCCAGGAGTGGATAAAGAAGTTGTGGTACATATATACAATGGAATATTACTCAGCCATTAAACAGAATGAAATAATGACATTTGCAGCAACATGGATGGACCTAGAAATTATCCGAAGTGAAGTAAGTCAGACGGAGAAGGACAAATATCATACGATATTACTTATATGTGGAATCTAAAAAAATGGTACAAATGAACTTATTTACAAAACAGAAATAGAGTCACAGATGTAGAAAACAAACTTATTGTTACCAGGGGAGATGGGGGAGGGATAAATTGGGAGACTGGGATTGGGAGATCACACCACTATATATAAAATAGATAACTAACAAGGAGCTACTGTGTAGCACAGGGAATTCTACTCAATACTCTGTAATTATCTATATAGGAAAAGAATGTAAAAAGGGTGGATATGTGTATATGTATAACTGATTCACTTTACTGTGTACCTGAAACTAACACAACATTGTAAATCAACTATACTCCAATAAAAATCTTTTAAACTGAAGGAAAATGATTTTTTAACCTACAATTCTATACCCTAACTATCAATCAAGTATAAGGGTAGAATAAGGATATTTTCAGACATAAGAGATCATAAAACAAGTATCTCCCATTAACCTCTTCTCAGAAAGCTACAGGAGGATGTGCTCCAGCAAAATCAAAGAGGAAACAAAGCAAGAGCAAGACACAGAATCCAGGGACAGGGACCCACCAGGAGAGGAACAGGGGACTCCCAAGGTAAACAGCAGCACTAAACTGGCTGGTTCAAAATAAGCGAGGACTAGGCAAGCACTGCTGCTGTAACAAGGAAGCATAGGGCTCCTCCTGAGTGGAGGGTCGCTACCTGCACCTGAAGAACCCTGTGGTGTAGCAGAGGAGACCTCACACTTGGTAACTCCTGATTCCAGGAACCTAATCTCTTTGCCGTCTGGCTGTGAGATCCTAAATGAGGAAATGGGGTTGATGATCATACTTCTCATGTAGGGCCACTGTGGGTGAGGGGCGACAGGCGATGGGCAGATGGCTGGGAAAAGCACCTCTCAAACCAGCTGGCCTGGCTCACTCTTACCTCTAGTTCACTGAAGGACACAGACCGTGATGGAAGGCAGGAAACACACTTGATCTCTATGGTCAGGGGGTTTAAGTCCCGCTTTTGCTCTTCAGTCATGAGGGGAACTTCTGTTTTTAGGGTCAAAAAACAATCTAAGACGTTGGCCGACCTCCCACTGCCATGACTCACGACAGTTTGCCATCCTGCAGGGAGATACACACAGCGTTAGAATGTTATTCAGAATGGCCCCGAAACCAGCACAGGAGGGATCAGGCACCCTGAGAGCCAAAGATAAAATTACACCGAAAAGAGGAAAACTTTAAAAAATAATAATTGGGAAACATCTACAGGCAGTATGTCTGCACCACTTTTTCAACTGGGGTCCTATAGGTTCTCTAAGAGAATTTCACTTTGTGATTTAATATTGATGATCACCTTGTGAAATAAGCATTTCCTGAATCATCTATAGGCTATAATCAGGAACAATGACGCTTGGGTCCCACCCCCAGTCTCATGGGCTTGGTCTGGGCTGTAGCCTCCACACTGGGATTTTTAAAATCTCTCCAAGTAATTCCAGAACCACCAGACTTGCGCTGCGAGTCCCATAGTTACTGGCCGTATGTGGATATTTATGTTTAAATTAATTAAAATTAAATATAATTTAAAATGCACTTCCTTCAGACTTCGCCGTTGGTCCAGTGCTTAAGACTCCGCGCTTCCACTGCAGGGGGCACAGGTTCAATCCCTGGTCGGGGAACTAAGATCCCACATGCCGCACAGCATGGCCAATAAATAAATTAATTAATTAATTAAGAGGCACTTCCTTCATCACATGAGTCTCACGTCACACGCTCAGCAGCCATGTGTGGCTATGAGCAGACACGGAACAAGTCCTTCACCGCAGAAAGCTCTGGAGCACTTCTCCAGGCAGTTCTCTTAGACTAGAACACATTCAGGAACAAATAACACCAGTGTCTGTGTTTGGTGCCCAGCGGCGTCACTTTCACCGCTGTAATCCAGGGAGGGAAGCGTAGGTACTGACATAGAACACAAGTGGCACATTCGAGCCAAATCCAGCCTGGAACACCTCCCGCTGTGACAGTTGTGCGACAGTGCGACTGCAGAAGAGGGTGGGTGACTTGACCACTGCAGGGCACGTGCGCAGCTGTGAGAATACTTTTCTCGCAAAAGGGGCCCATACATTTCACCAGGTGGAGAGACACTGGTGAAGGCCAAAAAAAAAAAAAAATGCTCCCGATTTGCAAGCAGATTTTTCAAACCCTAAATCCGACTGTTAGGCATCATGGGACCTACGACAAGTCAGAGGCTCTTTGAGGCTCGATTTCACTGTGTGCAAAATGGACAGATACCACCTTTCTTAGGGTTAAGAGGATGAAGAGGGATTATGTACGGGAAGGTGTCAGGAACACTGCCCCTCCTAGCACAGGGTCTGCGCTCAAAAAGACCAATTCTATTTCTTTCATGATGCTGGTAAATATATTTTTAGGGCATGTGAGAGCCCCATCACTCACACTCAGAAAGAGCAGTTGCTTCCAGAACAAGTCCTGGGCCCGAGGTGTACCCTGTCTGCCTGGGCCGTGGGCACCTCCTGGGGACCCCCCACTTCTTCCTGTGACTCTCTTCAAAACGAACTCATTAAGACCATAGCCAATTCTGATTTGTGTCTAGAACTTTGCCAGCCTTTTCATAGAAGATTGTCCAGTTTAGAAAGACTCCTTAGTGCAAACACCTACTCATATCAACATTCAGAAATCTCAGGTGATGTCAGCCATGATCCAGGGCAGGGATCTAAACCTCAGCACTACTGACACTTGAGGACTGATAATTATTCGTCATGAGGACCACCCTGTGCATCATGGGACATTCAGCAGTGTCCCACTCCCACCTGTGACACCCAAAGATGCCTCACAGAGTGCCAAGTGTCCCCGGGGGCATAAGTGCCCAAGGTGAGAACCACTGTCCCACGTAAGGAACAAGGCAAGGGCAAGTGGCCCCCACAGGGTCTGTGCACCTACAGCTGCCGGACTTGAACACGATAGGTCCAGGGATGTCAAGTGATCGTCCAAGGACTCTTGGCCAATATGCAGCAGAACCAGTGTCGAAACCAGTCCTGCGTAGCTAAAAGTGTGGCCCCTTCTCTGTGAAGTAAACATAAGAGTTCACTCCAAACACAGAACCTTTCTAGACACTTACTGGCCAACAATATTTACCACTAAGGTATGCAAAGTCTGCGGCCTAATCTTAAATTGAAGATGGGGCTTCCCTGGCAGTGCAGTGGTTGAGAATCTGCCTGCCAATGCAGGAGACACGGGTTCGAGCCCTGGTCCAGGAAGATCCCACATGCTATGGAGCAATGAAGCCCGTGCATCACAACTACTGAGCCTGCGCGCCACAACTACTGAACCCACGTGCCGCAACTACTGAAGCCCACACGCCTAGAGCCCATGCTCTGCAACAAGAGAAGCCACCGCAATGAGAGGCCCGTGCACCGCAACAAAGAGTAGCCCCCGCTCGCCGCAACTAGAGAATGCCCACGCGCAGCAACGGAGACCCAACGCAGCCAAAAATAAACACAATATAATAATTTTACAAAAATTAAATTGAAGATGACTAAAAATAATCATTCTAGTTGTGGAATAATCTTATGCTATTCTATTTTATGGCAAAAAGAAACCTACAATTGGCCTGCTGCACCACGGCCACTTGCAGTCATGACCACAAGCTGTGGCCTCGGTGCCAGGGAGCAGGGATCTTTCTGCCCCCCTTGCCGGAGGCCCAGGGCCCTACACACAGCCCACCCAGATGTCCGGGCGAGGCAGCTGCCACCTCTCACCAGTAACCTGCCTGAGCTCTGCCGTGCGCAGGGCTCCCCACCAAGCTGTTTACACACATTCTCTCTCATGATCCTTCCTACAGCCCCCTGGGGTGGGAGTTACTGTCCCCATTTTACAGATGAGGAAACTGAGACTCACAGAAAGCAGGCGACCTGCTGGTAAAGGGCTGAGCCAGGATTCAAAGTCTGTTTGTCGCTCTTGCAATAACTGTCACTGTACAGGGCCATGGCGGCACAAATTAAACGGGGGGGGAGGTCCAGGCACCTCTTGGCTTCACCTGCTGGAAATGGTCACACCGGGCACACCAGGACCATTCAGCATCTCCCTCCCCTCACAGCAAAGTAAGGAGCAGGTCAGGCAGGTCCCCTGGGGCCCGCCCACCTGGAGCAGCACCGGCTGCTTCTGCGTTCAAGACCAAAGAAGCATGAACCAAAGTCACTGTCCCAGGCGGGGCCACGTGGCCGCTGCGTGAAAGGCCCGGTCCTCCTGGACACGGCTCAGCAGTGGGTAAGAGTCTCTGAAAACTCACTTTGGGTGAAACTAATTTTCAAAAATCCATCTAAACGTGTGGACAAAAAAGTTAATAGTTCCTCAAAACATATCGACATCAACCCAAGCGCTTGGAAATAAGGATTTTCCCGGCACCCCCGGCACTGGACTCTGACCCTATGGGGTTTCACTGACCCTCCGTGTCTGCCTAAGTTTCTCCAGATAGGCCAGAAGGGGGCACTCGTTCACCCTGATGGCCAAAAACCCCACAATGAAACGTGTGAAATTATTTTCTCTAAAAAGAAGAGAGTTCCCCCCATATTCCCTTTTTAAAATAAAGTCACATAATTTTACCCAAAATATATTCTGAGCCTTCCATTATCTAAACATATGGACATAATAAATACCTACTTATTCTTTATCAAACTGAGTTTATAAACGGTGACAGATCTTACAAAGCAAATGAAGCAAACCCCTGTTCTGCCACTGAGCTGTGTGCCTTCAGGTTTGGCTGCTTCACTTCTCTGAGTTTTGATTCCTCCCTGAAAAAATCGTGACAATGATAACCACGCCCTATACCACCAGCACCAGTTCACTGGGAAGATCAGAGTTGGCCGTGAGAAGTAAATGATAGGGCATAAATACTGGTCGCCTTTCCTCATTTCCTTTACTAGACGTCTTTGTAAAAATCTGCAGGAACGTGTTTATACCAAGTAGCATCTTATGTAGCAAACAAAACCATGACGTTTCTTTTTTTTTTTTTTTTTTTTTTTTTTTTTTGCGGTACGCGGGCCTCTCACTGTCGTGGCCCCTCCCATTGCGGAGCACAGGTTCCGGACGCGCAGGCTCAGCGGCCATGGCTCACGGGCCCAGCCGCTCCGCGGCATGTGGGATCTTCCCGGACCGGGGCACGAACCTGTGTCTCCTGCATCGGCAGGCGTACTCTCAACCACTGCGCCACCAGGGAAGCCCATGACGTTTCTTATTCTCACGTTTGCTTGGACTTTGGAATCAGACCTAGGTTCAAACCCAGGCTTCTCTTACTCGCTGCGTCATCTTGGCCGAAGCGTTTGACCTCGCTGCGCCTCCATTTCCCGCTCTGTATAGTGGAGACACGCCCACTTGGCGGGGGTGGCTGAGAGCGTAGGGCAGGGGCTCGGCCACTGCGAGTGTCCTGTTTACCGGCATTCTAGCCACACGGGTCAAGGAGACCGGACGCTGCTGGGAACGGGTGTGGCTACCTGCGAGGAGCGGCATCACCGCCAGCTGCATGGCGAACGTGCCTTGCTTCCCGTGGCCTGCCAGCCTGGAGTCTGTCTCCATGCGAGATTTCTCCCTCCTCCTCTGGCTTTTCCTCCCCGCGTCTGATTCTTTCCGTTTAACTGTGAAATCAGAGGAAGGGAATAAACGTTAAGAGGAGCTCCTGTCCCAGAGGCTGTACGTGGCTGCTTCACGCGGCAGGGATGCGGAAGGCTCTGGGGGCTCCCTGGAGGCAGAGTCTGTGCTCCTCGTCTATCCCAGCAACCGGGAGACGCATCCCAACGCGGACAGCAGTCGTCGGTTACACGCAGCAAGAAATTACGGGGTCCTGATCCCCCAACTCGCCACTACCCAGAGCCAGCTGTGACGACACCAGCACCACACAATACCCAAGTTCTCCTCTCCGTCGGCTTATAACCTCAGCGCAGCGCTGAGGGTTGGGCTTTGAAGCTGAACCACCAAAGTTCTAGAATCAGCTCTCTCCCTCCTGCAGGGAAAGCGCCTTAACCATTCTGAGCCTCGACGCCCCCGTCTGTCGAATGGGGGCAGCACCTGCCTCCTCAGGGCATCGAGAAGAGTCAGTGGGCAAAGGCACATAAGATGCTCATCTCAGCACCCAGCTTAGATCAAGAAGAAAAAGGAGATGATAAGACACATAAGTGTGGGTAACTAAAACCATGAGCTATAGGTTCTGTGACAGAGAGACCAATAGGACAGACCATTGCAGGCAAGCCCAGAAATACAGCCACACACATAGGGAGACTTAACAGAGGCCAGAGGTGGCATTTCAAATCAGTGGGAAAAGATGGACCAGTCCATCAATGATACTGACTGTCCATCTGGAGGCAAATGAAATTATAGGGCACCTCGTTCCGTATGCAAAATGAGTTGCACACTGAAGGTGGAAAACAAACACTTCAAAATCATTAGAAGAATATTTGGGAGACTAGACTGCCATCTGTTTGAGGAAGGGTCTCTCAAGTGTTACGCAAAGTACAAACTGGACGGCAAGAGGTGAACACCCGGGGTACACAACAAGACACCCTACATGAAGGGAAAGGGTAAGATACAGACCCCAGCCTGTGAGGTTTACAGTGCACGAAACTACGCAGAGTTATTCAAAAGACCTTAAAAAAAAAAGGTTTGGGGATCAACAAGAAAAAGAATTTAAACACAACAGAACGACATAAGTGAAGAAATGGGAATAGGAAAATGACCTAAGTGCTGACCAGATAAGCATTCTAGATAGTCTCCATCCCTATAATCAGGAACTGGGCCCCTGACTATGCAACGGTGATGTGGAGAAGTGCGAATTCTCGGGGTTGCTGTCAGGAGGGCAAAGAAGTACAACCGGGACCCTAAACAGGCAGCATACCCTGAGCGGTCACAGCGCATTTCCTACGCCCGTGATCCCACCGGGCATGCACCCTACACCCTCCAACGCGTGCGCTGGGACCCCGCGCAAGGACAGTTCCTGGTAAGAGCAGGAAACTGGTGACTATTCAAACATCCCTCAGCGGGGCCTGCAGGGATGAAGGGGGCACTAGCCGACAGGGCACTTTACAGAAGGTAGAAGGGGCTGGACTGAGATGTACTGACACCAATAAATCTTAGAAATAAAGTCGAGAGAAAGAGCAAGCTGCTGTTAAATACGCATGCGTGGAGTCATTTCTGTAACTCACGAAACCAAAAATCACTATAGGGCTTCCCTGGTGGCGCAGTGGTTGAGAGTCTGCCTGCCGATGCAGGGAACACGGGTTCGTGCCTTGGTCCGGGAGGATCCCACATGCCGCGGAGCGGCTGGGCCCGTGAGCCATGGCCGCTGAGCCTGCGCATCCGGAGCCTGTGCTCCGCAACGGGAGAGGCCACGACAGTGAGAGGCCCGCGAACCGCAAAAACAAAAATACAAAAAAAAAATCACTACAATGTTGTATGAACGTGTGAGAAAGAGGGGGGCGGGGGGGGGGAGGGTTACACCGATTTCTAGGCGAGGGTGGCTGTACGCTTCTCAAAAGCACGGGAAGCCAAGGGCACGTAAACTGTGTCTGTAGCCTCTTATTTCTTTAAAAAAAAAAACAGAAAAGAAAGAAAGAAACGAAAAAAGGAACAAGAAGGAAATAAAGGAAATATGGCAAAATATTAATACCTAAATTGTGGGTACATCGTTGTACATTTTTCTGTGTACTTTTCTCTACTTCAAAAAAAGAAACATGGCTTGAAAACCTCACTAAAATGCTTAAAGGACATTAAAAAGCACTGAGGCTGTTTAACCTGGAAAGAGAAAACTCGGAAGGAGTTGCAAGGTGTTCCTAGTCTTTTAGGGCCTGAAAAACAGGACTGACGTTACTCCCCTACATCTCCTACGGCCAGTGAGGAGCCTGACTCCAGAAGCTTCAGGGTTGGACTAGAACAGGGAAAAGCAGATTGACTGAGGGTTAAGGAAACGATTTGCAGCAGTTACAGCTCAACAAATGGGAAACGGGAAGCAAGTGCCCCGGCTCTAGAATTTTCCACCTCATACTGGAAACACAACCGCTTGCTGAAACACTGCTGAGGAGATCTAGGCCAAGAACGAGGAGGTAGATTCAGGGACCCAAGGGTCCTTGCTGGGAGTCGGACACAGATCACATGCTTTCAGGAGTGCCATTTCCCTCATTCCACCGTAAGAAGCAAATGGCTTCTCATCTTCCAAAGACAGTCTCTCCACCCCCACATCCCACATACCCACCCTACACAGCATGTATCACATAGAAGTGTAATTATTTATCTGGAAGTCTCTGGTCAATATTAGAGATTTTCATGTTTCCCATACACACAACACCATGGACCAGGAGCACAGAAATACTGGTGGAGTGGGAAAGGATGGGATGGGATGGGATGGGATGGGATGGGATGGGATGGCATGGGATGGCATGGGATGGGAAAGGATGGGAAGGGATGGCATGGGATGGCATGGGATGGCATGGGATGGCATGGGATGGCATGGGATGGCATGGGATGGGAAGGGATGGGAAGGGATGGGATGGGATGGCATGGCATGGCATGGCATGGGATGGCATGGGATGGCATGGGTGGCATGGGATGGGAAAGGATGGGAAGGGATGGGATGGGATGGGATGGGATGGGATGGCATGGGATGGCATGGGATGGCATGGGATGGGATGGGATAGGATGGATGGATGGATGGACGGACGGATGAGGTGAGATGGACCGGGTAAGTTAAAATTGCATGTAGTAGTTTTTACTTTTGAATAAAATTTGAATCTTATTGAAGTATCCTGAATTTGAAATATTTCATAATTCTTTTCCAGGTCTACTTATACTATAAATTTCCGAAGTCCCATCCTAACTTACTTTGAAATGTTTGCTTTTCCAACAAGTTTGTTAAGCTGCTAAATGACGGCCTCTCAATTAACTCCTCCATCTCTGTCATGGTTGCCCCTCCCAAAGCAATAACTGGTCTTGAAGTACCACATCTAGAAAATTCACAAAGAGAAAAATAAATGAAAGTGAGAAAAATCAGGGACCAGATCTAGTAATTTATTTACTGGACTGCATGTAAGCAGACTTTTAAAAATATAACACCGCATTCCTCTAACCCACTGCTTCTCAAATTTCAACATGCATATGAATCACTGAATAAAATGCAGATTGTGGTTCAGCAAGCCTGGGGTGTCCCTAAGATTCCCATTTCTAACGAGCTCCCAGTCATGCTGAGGCTGGCAGTCTGCAGACAAACTTGCATTATCATTTATGATGGAAAAAATAATATATTTTATAAAAAGCAACTGAAACTCTAAAATATTTAGGAATTCTTTTACAGGAATTATCCACAACAACTATAGGAAGAAAAAAATCAACCCTATTAAAATTCATAAAGGAGGAGCTGAATTAGGCGAAAAGATACACCATGATCATGGATGGGAGAACTACAAAATGTAAAAATGTCAATTCACTACCCTGAGAAAACCATAAGTCAAAAAGAGTCATGTACCAGTCCCTCCGATCAGGAAACTTGCACAAGCCTCTTAGATAGCCTGATCCACCAGAGGGCTGACAGCAGAAGCAAGAAGAACTACAATCCTGCAGCCTGTGGAACAAACACCACATTCACAGAAAGACAGACAAGATGAAAAGGCAGAGGGATATGTACCAATTGAAGGAACAAGATAAAACCCCAGAAAAACAACTAAATGAAGTGGAGATAGGCAACCTTCCAGAAAAAGAATTCAGAATCATGATAGTGAAGATGATCCAGGACCTCGGAAAAAGAATGGAGGCAGAGATCGAGAAGATGCAAGAAATGTTGAACAAAGACCTAGAAGCATTAAAGAACAAACAAACAGAGCTGAACAATACAAAAACTGAAATGAAAACTGCACTAGAAGGAATCAATAGCAGAATAACTGAGGCAGAAGAATGGATAAGTGACCTGGAAGACAGAATAGTGAAATTCACTGCTGCAGAACAGACTAAAGAAAAAAGAATGAAAAGAAATGAAGACAGCCTAAGAGACATCTGGGACAACATTAAATGCAACAACATTCACATTATAAGGGTCCCAGAAGAAGGAGAAAGAGAGAAAGGACCAGAGAAAATATTTGAAGAGATTATAGTCGAAAACTTCCCTAACATGGGAAAGGAAAAGTCCAGGAAGCACAGAGGGTCCCATATAGGATAAACCCAAGGAGAAACATGCCGAGACACATAGTAATCAAACTGGCAAAAATTAAAGACAAAGAAAAATTACTGAAAGCAGCAAAGGAAAAACAACAAATAACATACAAGGGAACTCCCACAAGGTTAACAGCTGATTTCTCAGCAGAAACTCTACAAGCCAGAAGGGAGTGGCATGATATACTTAAAGTGATGAAAGCGAAGAACCTACAACCAGGATTACTCTACCTGTCAAGGATCTCATTCAGATTCGAGGGAGAAATCAAAAGCTTTATAAGCAGAAGCTCAGAGAATTCAGCACCACCAAACCAGTTCCAAATGCTAAAGGAACTTCTCTAAATAGGAAACACAAGAGAAGAAAAGGACCTACAAAAACAAACCCAAAACAATTTTAAAAATGGTCATAGGAACATACATATCGATAATTACCTTAAACGTGAATGGATTAAATGCTCCAACCAAAACACACAGGCTTGCTGAATGGATACAAAAACAAGACCCATATATATGCTGTCTACAAGAACCCACTTCAGACCTAGGGACACATACAGACTGAAAGTGAGGGGATGGAAAAAGATATTCCATGCAAATGGAAATCAAAAGAAAGTATACTCATATCAGATAAAAGAGACTTTAAAATAAAGAATGTTACAAGAGACAAGGAAGGACACTACATAATGATCAAAGGATCAATCCCAGAAGAATACAGAACAATTATAAACATATATGCACCCAACATAGGAGCACCTCAATACATAAGGCAACTGCTAACAGCTATAAAAGAGGAAATCGACAGTAACACAATAATAGTGGGGGACATTAACACCTCACTTACACCAATGAACAGATCATCCAAAATGAAAATTAGGAAACAGAAGCTTTAAATGACACAATAGACCAGATAGATTTAATTGATATTCATAGGACATTCCATCCAAAAACAGCAGATTACACTTTCTTCTCCAGTGCGCATGGAACATTCTCCAGCATAGATCACATCTTGGGTCACAAATCCAGCCTCAGGAAATTTAAGAAAATTGAAATTATATCAAGCATCTTTTCTGACCACAACACTATGAGATTAGAAATGAGTTACAGGGAAAAATACCATAAAAAACAGAAACACATGGAGGCTAAACAATACGTTACTAAATAACCAAGAGATCACTGAGGAAATCAAAGAGGAAATCAAAAAATACCGAGAGACAAATGACAATGAAAACACGATCCAAAACCTATGGGATGCAGCAAAAGCAGTTCTAAGAGGGAAGTTTATAGCTATAAAAGCCTACCTCAAGAAACAAGAAACATCTCAAGTAAACAATCTAACCTTACACCTAAAGGAACTAGAGAAAGAAGAACAAACAAAACCCAAAGTTAGCAGAAGGAAAGAAATCATAAAGACCAGAGCAGAAATAAATGAAATAGAAATGAAACAATAGCAAAGATCAATAAAACTAAAAGCTGGTTCTTTGAGAGGATAAATAAAATTGATAAACCATTAGCCAGATTCATAAAGAAAAAGAGGGAGAGGACTCAAATCAATAAAATAAGAAATGAAAAAGGAGAAGTTACAACAGACACTGAAGAAATACAAAGCATCCTAAGAGACTACTACAAGCAACTCTATGCCAATAAAATGGACAACCTGGAAGAAATGGACAAATTCTTAGAAAGGGATAACCTTCCAAGACTGAACCAGGAAGAAACAGAAAATATGAACAGACCAGTCACAAGTAATGAAATTGAAACTGTGATTTAAAATCTTCCAACAAACAAAAGTCCAGGACCAGATGGCTTCACAGGTGAATTCTATCAAACATTTAGAGAAGAGCTAACACTCATCCTTCTCAACCTCTTCCAAAAAATTACAGAGGAAGGAACACTCTCAAACTCATTCTATGAGGCCACCATCACCCTGATACTAAAACCAGACAAAGATACTACAAAACAAGAAAATTACAGACCAATATCACTGATGAATATAGATGTAAAAATCCTCAACAAAATACTAGCAAACAGAATCCAACAACACATCAAAAGGATCACACACCACGATCAAGTGGGATTTATCTCAGGGATGCAAGGATTCTTCAATATAGGCAAATCAATCAATGTGATACACCATATTAACAAATTGAAGAATAAAAACCAGATGATCATCTCAATAGATGCAGAAAAAGCTTTTGACAAAATTCAACACCCATTTATGATAAAAACTCTCCAGAAAGTGGGCATAGAAGGAACCTACATCAACATAATAAAGGCCGTATATGACAAACCCACAGCAAACATCATTCTTAATGGTGAAAAACTGAAAACATTTCCTCTAAGATCAGAAACAAGACAAGGATGTCCACTCTCACCACTATTATTCAAGATAGTTTTGGAAGTCCTAGCCAAGGCAATCAGAGAAGAAAAAGAAATAAGAGGAATACAAATTGGAAAAGAAGAAGTAAAACTGTCACTGCTTGCAGATGACATGATACTATACATAGAGAATCCTAAAAATGCCACCAGAAAACTACTAGAGCTAATCAATGAATTTGGTAAAGTGGCAGGATACAAAATTAATGCACAGAAATCTCTTGCATTCCTATACACTAATGAGGAAAAATCTGAAAGAGAAATTATGGAAACAGTCCCATTTACCATTGCAACTAAAAGAATAAAATACCTAGGAATAAACCTACCTAGGGAGACAAAAGACCTGTATGCAGAAAACTATAAGACACTGTTGAAAGAAATTAAAGGTGATACCAACAGATGAAGAGATATACCATGTTCTTGGATTGGAAGAATCAATATTGTGAAAATGACTATACTACCCAAAGCAATCTACAGATTCAATGCAATCTCTATCAAATTACCAATGGCATTTTTTACAGAACTAGAACAAATCATCTTAAAATTTGTATGGAGACACAAAAGACCCTGAAGAGCCAAAGCAGTCTTGAGAGAAAAAAACGGAGCTGGAGGAATCAGACTCCCTGACTTCAGACTATATTACAAAGCTACAGTAATCAAGACAATATGGTACTGGCACAAAAACAGAAACATAGATCAATGGAACAAGATAGAAAGCCCAGAGATAAACCCACGCACCTAGGGTCAACTAATCTATGACAAAGGAGGCAAGGATATAAAATGGAGAAAAGACAGTCTCTTCAATAAGCAGTGCTGGGAAATCTGGACAGCTAGATGTAAAAGAATGAAATTAGAACACTCCCTAACACCATACACAAAAATAAACTCCAAATGGATTCAAAACCTAAATGTAAGACTGAACACTATAAAACTCTTAGAGGAAAACATAGGAAGAACACTCTTTGACATCAATCACAGCAAGATCTTTTTTGATCCACCTCCTAGAGTAATGAAAATAAAAACAAAAATAAACAAATGGGACCTAATGAAACTTCAAGGCTTTTGCACAGCAAAGGAAACTACAAACAAGATGAAAAGACAACCCTCAGAATGGGAAAAACTATTTGCAAACAAGTCAACGGACAAACGATTAATCTCTAAAATATATAAACAGTTAATTCAGCTCAATATTAAAGAAACAAACAACCCAATCCAAAAGTGGGCAGAAGACCTAAACAGACATTTCTCCAAAGAAGACATACAGAATCACATGAAAAGCTGCTCAACATCACTAATTATTAGAGAAATGCAAATCAAAACTACAATGAGGTATCACCTCACACCAGTTAGAATGGGCATCGTCAGAAAATGTACAAACAACAAATGCTGGAGAGGGTGTGGAGAAAAGGGAACCCTCTTGCACAGTTGGTGGGAATGTAAATTGATACAGCCACTATGGAGAACAGTATGGAGATTCCTTATAAAACTGAAAATAGAATTACCATATGATCCAGCAATCCCACTACTGGGCAGATACCCATAGAAAACCATAATTGAAAAAGACCCATGCACCCCAATGTTCACTGCAGCACTGTTTACAATAGCCAGGTCATGGAAGCAACCTAAATGCCCATCAACAGACGAATGGATAAAGAAGATGTGGTACATATATACAATGGAATATTACTCAGCCATAAAAAGGAACGAAATTGAGTCACTTGTTGAGATATGGATGGATCTAAAGACTGTCATACAGAATGAAGTAAGTCTGAAAGTGAAAAACAAATATCGTATGTTAACACACATATGTGGAACCTAGAAAAACGGTACAGATGAACTGGTTTGCAGGGCAGAAGTTGAGACACAGATGTAGAGAACAAACGTATGGACACCAAGGGGGGAAAACCGCGGTGGGGTGGGGATGGTGGTGTGCTGAATTGGGCGATCGGAACTGACATGTATACACTGATGTGTATAAAACTGATGACTAATAAGACCTGCAGTATAAAAAAAAAACAAAAAAAACCCAACTAATACTAAACTTTCTTTGGGTTATTTGTATGGAAATATGTTAATATAAATGTTTCAGACATTACATGAAATTTCTAAAAATCTTATATGTTCTGGTATAATGTTATAAGTCGTAATTCTAGTTATTACTTTAAAGTGTATATCTCAGAAATAACTAAATTTCCTTGTCAATTGCATAATTATGAACTTTCATCAAATCTTTAACCGTGGACATTTTTAAGTCTTTTGTCATTTACAGACAGTTCTGGGTGTACTCTGATGCTTTTGCAAAAATGTTCCTATAAAAGGGTTTCATCTTCAAGGAATTCATGGAAAAGACTCTGACAAGTACAGGTTTCTGGTAACTGACTATACTGCTGAACTGAATGAATAAGCATTTTCAGAACTCTAATGGAAAACTGATGAACTCATAAAAGTGCTAACAAAAGATCAAGATGAAAAAAAATTACATGGGACTGAGTGAACTGATGAGGATGATTATAATTTTTGTGACTTTCTGTTTGAATAAAAAAAAATCCCCTCCAAGAATAAAAAAATAAAAAAGACACATGCACCACAATGTTCATTGCAGCACTATTTACAATAGCCAGGTCATGGAAGCAACCTAAATGCCCATAGACAACGAATAGATAAAGAAGATGTGGTACATATATACAATGGAATATTACTCAGCCATAAAAAGGAATGAAATTGGGTCATTTTTTGAGATGTGGATGGATCTAGAGATTGTCATACAGAGTGAAGTAAGTCAGAAAGAGAAAAACAAATATCGTATATTAACGTGTATATGTGGAACCTAGAAAAACGGTACAGATGAACCAGTTTGCAGGGCAGAAATTGAGACACAGATGTAGAGAACAAACGTATGGACATCAATGGGGGAAAGTGGCGGGGGCTTGGGGGTGGTGTGATGAATTGGACGATTGGGATTGACATGTATACATTGGTGTGTATAAAATTGATGACTAATAAGAACCTACTGTATAAAAAAATAAAATAGGGCTTCCCTGGTGGCGGAGTGGTTGAGAGTCCACCTGCCGATTCAGGGGACACGGGTTCGTGCCCCGGTCCGGGAGGATCCCACATGCCACGGAGCAGCTGGGCCCCTGAGCCACGGCCGCTGAGCCTGCACGCCTGGAGCATGTGCTCCGCAACAGGAGAGGCCACAACAGTGAGTGGCCCGCATACCGCAAAAAATAAATAAATAAATAAATAAAATAAAATTCAAAAATTTTTAAAAATCTGTTGTTGATGATAATACTACTATTGGATTATTATCACTATCCACACAGACATAAAAAAATAACAAAGGGGCTTCCCTGGTGGCACAGTGGTTGAGAGTCCGCCTGCCAATGCAGGGGACGTGGGTTCGTGCCCTGGTCCGGGAAGATCCCACATGCCGCGGAGCGGCTGGGCCCGTGAGCCATGTCCGCTGAGCCTGTGCGTCTGGAGCCTGTGCTCCCCAATAGGAGAGGCCACAACAGTGAGAGGCCCGTGTACTACAAAAAAAAAAACAAAAACAAAAACACAAAAAGAGTTATGTACCACAGTGTTCATTGCAGCACTATTTACAATAGCCAGGACATGGAAGCAACCTAGGTGTCCATCGACAGATGAATGGATGAAGAGGATGTGGCACATATATACAATGGAATATTACTCAGCCATAAAAAAGAAACGAAATTGAGTTATTTGTAATGAGGTGGATGGACCTGGATTCTGTCATACAGAGGGAAGTGAGTCGGAAAGAGAAAAACAAATACCATATGCTAACATATATATGGAATCTAAAAAAAAAATGTTTATGAAGAACCTAGGGGCAGGACGGGAATAAAGACATAGACCTAGTAGAGAATGGACTTGAGGACACAGAGGGGGGAAGGGGAAGCTGGGACAAAGTGAGAGAGTGGCATGGTCATATATACACTAGCAAACGTAAAATAGATAGCTAGTGGGAAGCAGCCACATTGCACAGGGAGATCAGCTCAGTGCTTTGTGACCACCGAGAGGGGTGGGATACGGAGGGTTGGAGGGAGGGAGACGCAAGAGGGAAGAGATATGGGGATATATGTATATGTATAACTGATTCACTTTGTTATAAAGCAGAAACTAACACACCATTATAAAGCAATTATATTCCAATAAAGATGTTAAAAAATATATATATATATATATATATTCTGGGGGGGGAGTCAATTCTCCCCAAATTAATCTGTAAATTCCTGCAAAAAAATTTTTTAATCAACACTTTAAAACATGTTCTGAGTCACGTTGCTGTACAGAAGAAATTAACACAACATTGTAAATCAACTATAATTCAATAAAATTTTTGAAAAAAATGACATGTTCTCTGGTTCTTCCCATCCTATGCCGTCAAGCCACCAGCTGGGCCTCCATTCTCCCTGACTCCCCACAGCATCTGAGAAGCCTCCTTTGCTGGACCCTCATTAGGCTACAGGAGGCCCCAAGAGCAACCACACTCCCAACAGGAAAGGCTGTGGACTCAGTTATCTGAAGGTGTGGGTTGGGATCCTGGCGTTACCAACACTCTCAAGATGACCAAGAATTCTAGTTGTATAGCTTTGTAAAAATCACGTAACCTCTCAGTGACTTTCTGGAGGAAATGGAGATGGTAATACCACCCCACAGGGTGATAATGCTGACGATTAAATGCGATACAGGAACGCACGCAACAGCATGGGGCCCGACACACAACACACACTCAAAGGCACAGTACGCCTCTCTCCGTTCCGTTCATCTCAGCTGTATTGCGTGAGATCGAACATAACTGAAGTTACCAAAAATCGACATGACTCTGGGTGAGAATCTGTGGGGCAAGTACAAGAGGGGGTTCCACTCCCACACCCCAAAATAACACAGGGCCATCCTTACCGTACTGTGTCAAGATCTTCCGTCCTGAGCAGCTCTTCATCGTCCTTGGTGGTCTTGGGAAGAGTTGCCTTTTCTGCTGGGTGAGAAGCCAGTAATGTTAGCCAGCGTCTCCAAACTTCCTGTTCTATACGAGTTCACTAAGGCACACGCAATGCCAGCCCCCGGGCAACAGTCCCCAAGCATTCGGTATAAAGGTCTGTCAATAATACGTGAGTAATGAATGAATACACAGAATAACTATGGTTACTTTGGACAAATGGAGGCAAGAGAAGGCCCCTCGGTCCTTATCTAACCCCCCAGAGAACAAAAAAGAAGAAAAGTCTATCATCTGTTCAACTGTCCACTTCAGCACCGTAGAGAATACAGAAAACACCCCCCACGATTCCTAAGTTCCCACCAACAGGGAATAGTTAAGCACATTACAGTGCCGCCAGCAGAGGAAATATTACAAAGTAACCACAGATGAAGTTTACGGAAAGTTCTTAAGGAAACAGGACAGTGCATGTGATGTAGTAATCTCAGAACAGAAAATTATGTGTCCAGAATAACCTCATCCGTGTAAAAAAAAAAAATCTTAGCACAAAAACAAAGGAGTTGCCATAATATGATAACCAAAATATTACGTTTGTCCCTGGAGACAGAACGATAGACTATTTTCCCTGCTTGTTTTATGCTTTTGTAACACCTTACGGAAAAAACCCGAACGAATTTTTTGGGCAACCCAGCATATTCACTGAATATTCTGAAAAGCAAACAAAAAAAGATGTACCTAACTTCTACGGCTAGGAAAGGTTTGGGTTTTTTTTTTTTTTTTTTGGTAAGTCACAGAAATGAAATGGCAAGAATCCACGATGAAAGAGTCGTGCAGGGAGAGCCGCGCCCACTTCGGAGGGTGAAGGGGCACAGCACAGCCACCGCACGCGCGGGGCGGACGCCAGTGCACATGTGCCACTCCAGCTACGCCAACCAACCACCTTCCCTGCCGGGGTCTCCACTCACCATGTCCAGACCTGAAGCATTTTCTTGCTTTTTCTGGCTTCCCTGGTGTGTGGTCCTGATGCAGCTTCGCTTTGATGTGAATGCCCTGTTCAGACGATCTTCTCTGACTTAAAACCAAATGTTTCACCTCCTCTAGAATGCAGGAGAAGAAAGCATCATGGACTCAATCAGAAATACACACTGGGGCTTCCCTGGTGGCACAGTGGTTGAGAATCTGCCTGCTAACGCAGGGGACACGGGTTTGAGCCCTGGTCCGGGAAGATCCCACGTGCCACGGAGCAACTAAGCCCATGCACCACAATTACAGAGCCTGCACTCTAGAGCCCACGTGCCACAACTACTGAGCCCGCGTACCACAACTACTGAGCTCACACACCTAGAGCCCATGCTCTGCATCAAGAGAAGCCACTACAATGAGAAGCCCATGCACCGCAACAAAGAGCCGCCACAGCTAGAGAAAGCCCACGTGCAGCAATGAAGACCCAATGCAGCCAGAAATAAATAAATTTTTAAAAAGAAGATAACTTCTTCATCAACAATGAAATATCAGATAGGGAATGCGAACAACAATCCCTTTTAAACTCACACCCCCCAAAAATAAAATATTTAGGAAAAAATCTGACTAAGGAGGTGAAAGACTTATACACTGAGGACTCTAAAACATTAATAAAGGAAACTGAAGAGGATTCAAAGAAATGGAAAGATATCCCATGCTCTTGGGTTGGAAGAATTAATAGTGTTAAAATGGCCCTACTACCCAAAGCAATCTACAGATTTAATGTGATCCCCATCAAACTACCCATGACCTTTTTCACAGAACTAGAACAAATAATCCTAAAATTCATGTGGGACCATAAAAGACCCAGAATTGCCAAAGCAATCCTGAAGAAAAAGAACGAAGCAGGAGGCATAGCCCTCCCAGACTTCGGGTGATACTACAAAGCTACAGGAATCAAAACAGTGCGGTACTGGCACAAAAACAGACATATGGATCAATGGAACAGAACAGACAGCCCAGAAATAAACCCACACACCTATGGTCAATTAATCTTCAACAAAGGAGGCAAGAATATACAATGGGAAAAATACAGTCTCTTCAGCAAGTGGTGCTGGGAAAGTTGGACAGCTGCATGCAAATCAATGAAGTTAGAACACACCCTCACACCACACACAAAAATAAACTCAAAATGGGCTAAAGACTTAAACATAAGACATGACACCATTAAACTCCTAGAAGAGATCATAGGCAAGACATTCTCTGACATAAATCGTACCAATGTTTTCTGAGGTCAGTATCTCAAAGCAACAGAAATAAAAATAAACAAATGAGACCTAATCAAACTTATAAGCTTTTGCACAGCAAAGGAAACCATAAATAAAATGAAAAGACAACCTACGGAATGGGGGAAAATATTTGGAAATGATGCAACCATCAAGGGCTTAATTTCTAAAGTATACAAACAGCTCATACAATTCAATAACAACAAAAAAACAACCCACTCAAAAATGGGCAGAAGACCTAAAAAGACATTTCTCCGAAGAAGACATAAAGATGGCCAATAGGCACGTGAAAAGATGCCCAATACTGCTAATTATTAGAGAAATGCAAATCAAAACTTCAGCGAGGTACCACCTCACATTGGTCAGAATGGACACCATTAAAATGTCTTACAAATAACAAATGCTGGAGAGGATGTGGAGAACAGAGAACCCTCATACACTGTTGGTGGGAGCCACTATGGAGAACAGTATGGAGGTTCCTCAGAAAACTAAAAATAGAATTACCATACAATCCAGCAATCCCACTCCTGGGCATATATCCAGACAAAACTATAATTCAAAAAGATACATGCATCCCTATGTTCATAGCAGCACTATTCACAATAGCCAAAACATGGAAACCACCTAAATGTCCATCAACGGATGAATGGATAAAGAAGACATGGTACCGTGAGGACACGGGGAGGGGGAAGGGTAAGTTGGGATGAAGTAAGAGGGTAGCATTGACATATATACACTACCAAATGTAAAATAGATAGCTAGTGGGAAGCAGCTGCATAGCACAGGGAGATCAGCTCGGTGCTCTGTGACCACCTAGAGGCGGGGGATAGGGAGGGTGGGAGGGAGGCTCAAGAGGGAGAGGATATGGAGCTATATGTATACATACAGCTGATTCACGTTGTTATACAGCAGAAACTAACACGACATTGTAAAGCAATTATACGCCAATAAAGATGTTAAAAAAAATGATGTGGTACATATATACAATGGAATATTACTCAGCCATAAAAAAGAATGAAATAATGCCATTTGCAGCAACATGGATGCAACTAGAGATTATCACACTAAGTGAAGTAAGTCAGAAAGAGAATGACAAATGCCATATGATATCACTTATATGTGGAATCTAAAATATGACACAAATGAACCTATCTATGAAACAGAAACAGACTCACAGACACAAAGAACACACTGGTGGTTGTCAAGGGGCAGAGGGCTGGTAGAGGGATGGAGCAGGAGGTTGGGGTTAGCAGATCTAAGCTATTATATATAGAATGGATAACAACAAGGCCCTACTGTACAGCACAGGGAACTATAGTCAATATCCTATGATAAACCATAATGGAAAAGAATATTTTTAAAAAGAAGAATGTATACACCAATAACTGAATCATTTTAGTGTACAGTGGTAAACATTATAAATCAACTATACTTCAATTAAAAAAATATTGATTAAAAAAAGCTCCTCCAAAATAAAACAAAAAGATAACTTCTTAAGTGGAAAAAGGCAGGACTTAAGACAGTATGTACACTGGATCCGTCTTTCTTAAAATTTTGTACCCAGTTGTAAAATGCACAGGAGAATGTTAGCAATGGCTGTCTCTGCTCAGACATCATATGATTTTAATTTTTTCTCCCTTTGGCTAATCTACTTCTAAATTGTTTTGCAAAGTGAACACACACTGATATTTTTAACGGAAAAAATTAGTTAACTTAAGAGGCAGTGATGCCAGGCGTGGGACAGGGTTCAAGGAGGTGCAGTGGCCCCAAGGACGCTCACAGCAAAAGGCCCATGGGCCCTCACTGAAGGGCCCGTGACACCCGTCCTCCTCCCTTTTCCGGCCGGCTGATTCCATTTACCCTTCCAAACTTGTCTCCATGGCCCCTTCTCCAGGAAGTCCTCCTGGTACACCCACCCTGGCACCTCTGCTCCAGGGTAAGCCCACTGCCAGGCAGATGTTTACCAGAAATTTGGGCTCGGCAGCTCCGGGGCAGGCCCTGGAATCTGCATTGAGGCTGCACTCCAAGTGCGTCCAATGTGGGTGGTTTAGAGCCCACGCTCTGAGGACATGGGTCTTTCCTTTGGTCCAAGTGAGAAAAGAGAACGTGAATCCCATTTTCTCACCCAGGACTAGTAGTTTAGAGGCAAATCAGTGATTTTCAGCCAGGGACGATTTTGCACCTGCAGACAATGTCTGAAGAAATTTCTAGTTGTCACAGCTGGGAGGCTAGTTCTGGCGTCTAGAGGGTAGAGGTCAGGGATGCTGCTAACAGCCCTCCAGTGCCCAGGACGGTCCCTGCAACAAGGAACCATCCGACCCAAGATGCCCACACTGCCAAGGTTAAGAAACCCGGGATAGCAATGAAAGATTAAAACTCGGAAGCCCCAAGCCCCCAAGGTCAGGAAGGCTCTCTGAGAAGCGCAGGCTGGAAACCGGAGAAAAAACTTTCCAGTCACACAAAACTGGGTTCTGATTCTGGCGCTGCCTCTAGCTACAAGCAAGTCCAGGCCTACTTTGCTCATGGAAAGTGGGGAGGGCTGTACTTGTCTGGAAGCCACGATCAGCAGCTGTAACAGCACCTCATTCCCCCCATTCTCTGGAGCACGTCGACTTTACCTTCTAATATCTCTGAAAACTGGGATGTATCTTACAAGAATGCCGCTGCATATTTTAAGTGGCAGCATTTTATTATAGTTTTAAAATTCCCTCTACACAATGCAATCCTCCTTATTGCGGGGGGAGGGGGCGCACTCCCACCACCCTGCCCCCAGGCATCTGGCCAGACGAAGTAGGTGCCCAAGGTCACCATTTAGCTCGGGATGGAGACAGGGTTCAACTCAGCTGCGTGACTTCAATCTAGGCCTCTCTCCTTTGAGGGGAGTTCGAAAGGAGACTTTCTGGCACTGATACAATAATCTTTACACGAGGAAGAGTCTGAAGGGCCTAATGGAAACAGGGCTGTGGGACTTTCGAGTTTTCTGTTTCGTTTCTCGATAGCCTCTAATTTTTTTGTTCAGGGAGCACACCAGACTCATCCTGGGACACAGGCCGGTGATGGGTGCCCGCCTCAGCACTGCCCAGAGTGGTGGCTGACGGGCGGCACACAGACTTGGGGCGCCCTTCCCATCACCGCACATGCCCTGGAGGGAGGGGGGTGTCACTGCGCTGACAGAAACCAGCGTGGGCCCCAGGAAAACCAGATGCACCAAACGAGGAGATGCTGGCTGGCTTTTCTGCTGTTACCAGTGAGAAGCCACATGCCTGCGGAAACATTTCAAATCAAACATGAATGCCATGAACTTACCAAAAGATCCTGCATCTTCCAGAAACCCAGAAGGTTTTAATCGATAATTCTTGGCTTTTTTCGAAACCTTGTCCTTGGTGTCCCAGAGCCTCAAGGTGATTTTGTGAAAATTTATTTTCTTTAGTAACTCCTTTGTCATGTTGATGTTAAAACTTTGGGTCCACGACACCCAGACCCTGTCCCCTTCTTGCCATGGCCTGATAGTCTGTGTAAAAGGACAACAAGAGACTCTCAGCGTTGAAAGCTCAGAGGCCAAGATCTGACCGCTGCCACGATGTGGCAGGCCCTACCTTCCGCTTGTCTGTCTGTGCATCCCACTCCCTCCTGGCTCCCAACTCACATAGGGAATCAGGAAATGGGTGCCGCAGACAGGGGCCTGCACGCCTCTGGGTTGCTCGGAAAAATAAAGTAAAAGCAATTCCCTGCAAAGAGTGTCCCTCCCAGGGACTCCCCATCCTGACCCAGAGCCCTGCCCCAGGCGGGAGTGTGCGTGTGTGTGCGGGTGGCGGGTGTGCACACACACGTACTCACGTGTACACACAGAAAGAAATAACAAGAGCTGCCAAAACTTTTGAAACACCAAAGAAATTATTAGGTAAAAATACCTTCAGAGAAAATCATAGAGTTGCTATCAGTATTATTAGGTTCATGCTGATTCCCATCCAGTAGGCCTAGAGTGGCGACCAAGATCCTACATTTCTAGCACGTCCCAGGGGAAGTGAGCATCCTTTGTGGCTCTTGCTATTTCTTGTGAGTATCAGACTACATGCAAGGCCACACACACACACACACTCACACTCACACTCACAACACATTCACCTTTATTCCTGAATCCAGGAACACTTTGGCCAAGGCTGGAAACACCACCACATCGACCTTTTTAGGCTCCCCATCACCAGGCAGGAGGAAGTACTCGATGTGGTAGTAATGGCGAACCTTTGCAATAGGTTTGTCCATTTTAGGGTGTCTCCTGTACTGTGCAACCAAACTTGAATATTTTCCTTTGTGACCTAGAAGATACAGATGTAATGAGACTTGTTCTAACCTCACTTGGGAAAGCAGACCCGTCTCCACAATTCCCCGGAACAAAGAAGAGCCCAATGCTGGAGGAGGTGCCGTGTGCAGACTCCCCACTGCCACCCGATTGGAGTTAAGATGCATGTCCGGTCCTCCCAGCCACCAGAGGAGCAGCCCCAGGGCTGGAAGCCAGTGTGCGGAATTATAGCGCGTGACTCCGAGGTGAGCATCTCCTTAAATTTTTTTACTGTAGGCACTTACCTGCCTGCCCCTAGTCTTGACAGTAAGAGGCAGGTTAAAAAAAAAACAAAAAAACCCCACCAATACAGGGTAGGATAAATTAGACACATACGATGGAATACGATATAGGTGTTTAAAACAAACAACAACAAAGTAAAGCCAGGTCTGCTCATGTCCTGTAAGATATCTAAGAGGTCATCAAATTTTTAAAGAGCAAGTTGTAGAACAGGATACACAGGACCTCATTTCTCTTAAGTAAACAATTTACATAAACATTCATAAATAAATTCATAACTATTTAGGTATTGAAGGAAAAAACATTGAAGCTAGAATTTTATATCCAGCCAAAGACAGATCCTTCGAAGGTACTGGCGCCATAAAAATACTCGCAGGCGACGTCTCATAAGTTGAGCTGCACAGCAATCTATTTTGTAAACGCCTTTGGAATAAGTGCCCAACTAAGAAAAACAAATCTGGGAGATGCTGCAAGAGATGTGAGGATTAAAGGTAATCAAATAAGCACCAGTTTTCTTTTGGGTGGTATTTGCAGATGTCTTTTTCCAGGCTCTTTTGCTTGCTATCAACCAACCAAAGATAAAAAGCACCATTATGGATAGAGGAGGTCACACACAATGACCAAAAATTCAATTCACCAAGAAGATAGGTCAATTCTAAAACATGGTATACACCTAACCAAATAGCCTCCAAAATATCTGAAGCAACCATCAACAGAACTACAAGGAGAAGTTGAAATTAATCATCGTGGGGAGATATTTCAGGCAGAACAACAAAAAAAGACATATCAAAAAATGGAGTACTTCTTGATATATCTAGGAATACACCTACCTAAGGAGGCAAAAGACCTGTACTCCAAAAACTATAAGACACTGATGAAAGAAATCAAAGACTACACAAACATATGGAAAGATATACCACGTGTTCTTGGATTGGAAGAGTCAATATTGTTAAAATGACCATAATATCTAAGGCAATCTACAGATTCAACACAATCCCTATCAAACCGTCAAAGACATTTTTCACAGAACGAGAACAAAAATTTTTTAAATTTGTATGGAAACACAAAAGACCCTGAAATCTTGAGAAAGAACGGAGCTGGAGGAATCATGCTCCCTGACTTCAGACTATACAACAAAGCTACAGTGATCAAAACAGTATGGTAGGGCTTCCCTGGTGGCACAGTGGCTGAGAGTCTGCCTGCCAATGCAGGGGACACGGGTTCGTGCCCCGGTCTGGGAAGATCCCACGTGCCGCGGAACAGCTGGGCCCGTGAGCCATGGCCGCTGAGCCTGTGTGTCTGGAGCCTGTGCTCCGTAACAGGACAGGCCACAACAGTGAGCGGCCCGCGTACCACAAAAAAAAAATAGTATGGTACTGGCACAAAAACAGACACAGAGATTAACAGAACAGGATAGAAAGCCCAGAAACAAATCCACGCATTTATGGTCAATTAATCTATGACAAAGGAGGCAAGAATATACATTGGAGATAAGACAGTCTCTTCAATAAGTGGTAAGTGGTGCTGGAAAAACTGGACAGCTATGTGTAAAAGAATGAAATTAGAACATTCTCTAACACCATACACAAAAACAAACTCAAAGTGGATTAAAGAGCTACACCTAAGACAGGATACTATAAAACTCCTAGAGGAAAACATAGGCAGAACACTCTTTGACATAAATTGCAGCAATATGTTTTTGGATCCGTCTTCTACAGTGATGGAAATATAAACAAATGGGACCTAATTCAACTTAAAAGCTTTCACACAGCAAATGAAACCATAAACAAAATCAAAAGATAACCTAAGGTCTGAGAGCAAATATTTGCAAATGATGCTACCAACAAGGGATTAATTTCCAAAATTTACAAACAGCTCATGCAGCTCAATATCAAAAAAACAAACAACGCAATGAAAAAATGGGCAGAAGACATAAGTAGACATTTCTCCAAGAAGACATATAGTTGGCCAACAAGCACAGGGAAAGTTGCTCAATGTCACTCATTATTAGAGAAATGAAAAATCGAAACTGCAACGAGGCATCACCTCACACCAGTCAGAATGGCCATCATTAAAAGTCCAAACAGTAAATGCTGGAGAGGGTGTGGAGAAAAAGGAACCCTCCTACACTGTTGGTGGGAATGTAAATTGGCGCAGCCACTGTGGAGAACAGTAAGGAGGTTCATCAAAAAACTAAAAATAGAGTTACCATATGATTCTGCAATCCCACTCCTGGGCATAGATCTTCAGAAAACTGTAATTCAAAAAGATACATGCACCTCAGTGTTCATAGCAGCACTGTATACAATAGCCAAGACATGGAAGCAACCTAAATGTCCATCGACAGAAGAATGGATAAAGAAGATGTGGTATATATACACAATGGAATATTACTCAGCCATGAAAAGAATGAAATCATGCCATTTGCTGAAACATGGATGGACCTAGAGATTATCATACTAAGTGAAGTAAGTCAGACAAAAACGAATATTATATATCACTTAGATGCAGAACCTAAAAAAAATGAAACAAATGAATTTATTTACAAAACAGAAATAGACTCACAGACATAGAAAACAAACTTATGGTTACCAAAAAGGATAGTAGGGGAGGGGAGATAAATTAGGAGGTTGGGATTAACATATACACACCACTATATATAAAATAGATAAACAACAAAGACCTACTCTATAGCACAGGGAGCTATACTCCATATCTTCTAATAACCTACAATGGAAAAGAATCTGAAAAAGAACATATATGACTGAATCACTTTGCTGTACACTTGAAACTAAGACAACATTGTAAATTAACTATATTTCAATTAAAAAGCTGATATAAAAAAAGACAGTCCACCTTAAAAAAAGTGGAGTACTTTTCTCTGCCCTTAATCTTGGGGTTCAACCATGTGCCTTGCTTTGGCCAATAAAATGCCTGCAGGTGGGAGGTGTCCAAAGACCTGAAGAGTGCTGGGGTGACTGGGCTTGCCCTCTTTTGTGCCCTGCCTTTCCATGACAGGAATGCGTCTGGGTTGCCCACACATCCGAGAGGAGGATGACAGAGACAGAGGCAGGGCAGAGCTACTGCAGGAAGCCCAGCCTAGATCAGCTGGCCTGCTCACCCAGGACAGGGATTTCTGTTTGAAGCCAATGAAATGGGGAGTTGTTTGTATTTGTTACACAGCGGTTTTGGGTAGTAGCTGATTACCTTTGCACTCAGAGATTTTGATCCAATAATCTGAGAGTCTGTATTTAAACAAGGAATTAGATGATGCACAACCAGCTTATGGGGGCGGGGGGGAAATGCCTTAACCTCTCCGTCACTTCTTTATTTTCAAAAAGCAGAAATAACATCACCTGCTTCTTGGGGTTTTGAGAAGACTGAGTCTGTGAAGCCCATAAACTGTTCCTTGCCTGGACCACAGTGGGCCCTAAAGTGGCAGTTCCTTTCCGGACCTCTGCTCCTGGCACTGGCCACCCTACTGAGGGAGCACAGGTACCCTACACTCCTGGGAGAAGGTCACTGGTACACCCCCTCTCTGCTGTCACACTTACCCGCGGTCACTGGGAAGGCCAGAGAGATGATGAACTTGCAGGGGACAACGTGGGGCACGTCCGAGTCGAAGGTGCTGGCAGGCCCTTCTGAGGACTCGCCGCTGCACTGGTAGCCGGTGGCCGACTCCTGGGCCCAGGCCCTAACCTTCAGGTTCTCCTCCACTTCACACTCGCTCCCGGACTGGTAAAAGCTGCCCATGGAGGACATGGTCCCCATGCTCGCCTGGTCCTCGTCCTCCCACTCACAGGCCGGCAGCTACATGCGGCAGGGCGGCCCCCCCGGCCGGCACTCCCGGCTGCAAGGAAATAAAGGCACGGCCGTCACCACCACTGCCCCCAGGAGGGAAGCCCTGCCCGCCCCTTCCTCTCCCCCGTGCCTTGTCCTGTTCCGGGCTGACCAGCCAAGGCCTCAGACACTGCCTGGCACGCAGCGGACACTCAATAAAGATTAGATGAACCTCAGAGAATGATGCCGTCAGTAACCGTGATAATCAGCAAAGCTAGCGTCTCCAAATTGAGTCCCGTCCTCCCGGCCCCAGCTGTTCCTCCTTTCAAGATCAAAGTTAATCATTCAGCACGTCTGGAATGCCTGCTCCAGGTGAGTGCAATTCCCCAAGAATCACAAGGGACTGGGTGGGGGGTGAGGGCCTCGGGTTAGCTGTGCCAAAGCACAGTATGACCTTGGTTTGGGGGCAGCACGCGCAAGAGCCTGCTGAGGCCAAGGAGGGCGAGGACCCCGAGGCAAGACCCGACCGAGCACTGAGTACTGGGCTCCGGGCACGAGCGCCCTCCATGGACGCCGCACGCCAGCAAACGCTAAGAAGGGGCTGCGCAGCTGGAGCGGGGGCCGGGGCGGATGGGGGGGTACCTGCGGCGCCTGTGAGCGGACGCGCTGGGCAGCCGCGTGGGCTCAGACGACGGCGTCGGTCAGCTCGCACAGCAGCTGCACAACCTCCTCACCGAGGAGGCTCAGAGGACTTGGTGCGTCCACCCGGGCAGGGAGGCCCGCAGGAGCCGCCTCGCCGCTATGTTTGGCGGTTGCTAGGAGACGCGCGTGGCCACAGCCCCGGGGCGGGGCTCCTCTCCTGGGGGCGGGGCTCCCCGCCTCAGTCGCTGGTCCCAGGCCAGGTGCCCAGACAAGGTCCGGCAGAGAGTTGTATACAAATGCAGAACCAGCTGCCTTTATGCCTTCAGTTATTCGCTTATCCACTCAGTCTTTTTTTTTTTTGGATGTGGACCATTTTTTAAGTCTTTATTGAATGTTTTACAATATTGCTTTTTATGTTTTGGTTTTTTGTGGTTTTTTTGGCCGTGAGCCATGTGCCGTCATAGCTCCCCGACCAGGGATCGAACCCACACCCCCTGCATTGGAAGGCGAAGTCTTAACCACTGGACCGCCAGGGAAGCCCCCATTCAGTCTTTCAGGAATTCCTGCTCTGAACGTGAGCACCTATTATGCGCCTGAGCCTTACCTGCAGTACAGGGGAGAGGCATTGCCAGCTCCCCACTACAGCTCCATCAGCGGCCCCCTCCCGTTCTTTGATGAAGGCAAAGGAAGCACCGGGCTCTGCAAACTCAGATGACCCAACCCCACCCCACCCCCCATCCTGTCTGGCACAGACTCTCTGCTTCTGTCACTGATGTCTTTCAAATATCATGAGAATTCTTTTTAGTCATCATGAGCCCCAAACTCAGCGATGAGGAAACCGAGGCTTAGAGAGGTGAAGCTATTTGCCTGAGGTCACACAGGTATATGGCAGCACTGGATTGAAAGCCAGACTATCTGACGGACACCCTGCCCCCCACCCCCAGATAAGGGACCCCTAGCTGCTGCTCCCGATGTAGAAGACCACAGACCACCAAAGGGGCTGCGGCGGAGGGACACATCGCAGAAGCGACTGCCCGGAGGGGTTGGGGCAGGCTTCACGGAAGAGGTGACAAAAGCCAAACTGTGGGGTCTGCCGGGCGAGGAAAGCAAGGGAAGGCATTCCAGGCAGAGGACACAGCATATGCAAAGGCCAAGCGGGGTGAAAACGTGTGGCAAGTTCAGGGAAGGGATGATGAGGCTGGAGTGGCGCACGGGGGCCCCGGTACCAAGCCCCTGGGCAGTAGTTTGTTCAAGCGAATGGGTGCGGAATCTCCACACACACTTCGCTGTTGCAGAAACTGAGGCTCTGAGATGAGACGCAACCTACCCGTGGCCGAAGAGCAAAACTGTGGACGCAAGCACCCTCCCTCCCAGTGCCCACCTCCCTAGGCCGTCCCCAGGGGCTGGGGACAGTAGTCCAGTATTCCAGAATACTTCCCACTGACGGGGGCCCGCCGACATTCCTCAGGTTCGATCAGTCTAAAAAACTGAACCTTAACAACAGCTGTGAGGGGAAGTCTCCAAATGGCAGTGAGGTCCCCTGGGGAGAAGGACTCAAGTTTCACCACTGAGTGCCATGACACCCTGTCCAACAGCCTGCAGACTACCGTCCACAAGCAAGGAAGTACTAAAAAGACACACCCAGGGTTGCAAGGGGAAAAGGCTACTAGGATACACCAGCTCCCAAAAGGCCCCATTAACAAGAGCTGGTCAGTGACACCACCCTCCCTGGGACAGACAGCAGGCCTCCTGCCCGTCAGGTGCCACCTGCTGCCTGAGGCTGGTTTTGCTCCAAAGGGTCCTCGATCACCCTGTTACCAAGGGCAGCAGCCAATCTCCCCAGCATCTCCTGTGGGGCGGCCCTGAACTCAGGCTTGAGAGGTCTTAGACCAAAGAGCCTTGGTCCTGGATGTGCATGAGAATCACCCAGGATCATGTCAAATCTTCAATCCTGAGGCTTCACTCCAGACCTGTGGAATTGATTCTCCAGAGGTGGGGCTTAGGAACCGGTGATAGATTGTATTTTCCAAACACCTCAACAGATTCCCTCCCACCCTCTCTTCTTACAGTGTGATGTCAACACTCTTCACATCCCGTGGTGGGTCTAGTCCCCTCCCCCTTGAACCCCGACAGAACTTTTGAACCACCTCAGCCAACAGAGTAGAGTGGAAGTGACACTCGGTGACATCTGAAGCCAGGTCATACAAATTCCATGTGCTTCTGCCTTGTTCTTTGGGGCGCTCACTCTAGGAACCCAGCACCATGTTGTGAGGAGGCCCTCATGGAAAGCAGCCTCATGGAAAGGCCACGTGTAGATGCTCTGGCCAACAGCCGGCAGGGTTCCCGGCCAACTGCCAGCCTCACTGCCCAAAATGTGAGAGCCAGACCTCAGGGGATTCCAGCCCCCAGCCTTTGAGTCACCTGGCTGACACCATGTGTAGCAGAAACCAGCTGTCCCCATCAAGCCCTCTGCAAATTGCAGATTTATCAGCAAAGTAAGTTACTGCTGTCCTAACCCAGTAAATTTGGGGGTTATTCGTTGTGCAATAATAAATAACTGGAACAGAACGCTTGTTTGTTAAAGTCACCTCCACCAAGATCCCATTGCATAGCCAAGATTCGGAACCACTTCCCTGAGGGAGGTAGTGTGCAGGTCAAGAGCCAGGGCATCATGGGATGGAATGAAGGCAAAGGTGTGTCACCTGAGACTCAGGCACGAGGGGCGGGTCTCCCCTCCGCTCAGCAAAGACGGCTTCAGGGCTGTCAAAGTCAGAATAGGACAGGAGGAAGGGCAAAGTCACATCGCAAAGGGGCACCCCGTGGAGCGCAGCCATCTGAGGGCGATCTGTCCCTGCTCCTTCTTCCTCCAGGGCAGTGGAGCGCCAAAGCTCCCACGGCACCCAGAGAGCTTCTGAAGTTATTGCAAGACTCTGGCAGCTGGAAGCATACACCCATCTTCTTCTTGCCATCCCTCTCCTAAGCAAAGCACCCCCGCCACCTTATGACAACTTTACTGAGGTGTATTTTATATCATACGGTGCACCCATTTCAAGTGTATGTTTCAATGATTTTTAGTAACTTCACCAAGTGGTGACATCATCACCATAAATAAGTTTTAGAACATTTTCATCTCCCTAATAAGATCCTTCGTGCACAAGTTTCACCCAAAAGCACTATAATTAATTAAAATTAATCTCTGTTCCCACCCCAAGCTCTAGACAACCATTAATCTACTTTCTGTCTCTAAAAAGGTGCCTTTTTCTGAACATTTCCTATACATGGAGCCATACATCCATTTTGTCTATCCAGTCATCAGTTCACGGACATTTAGACATTTAGGAAGATGCTGCTGAGGACATTCACATGAGGGTCTCTGCGTGGACAGATGTGTTCGGTTCTCTTGAGCAGAGGCGTCTAGCAGTGGGAGAGCTGGGTCACGCAGTATGCTACACATATGCATCAGGCTTTATGCTTGTCTTTTACTGACAAACTGTTCTCCAACGTGGCTGCACCATTTCACATTCCCACCAGCAATGTGTGAGGGTTCCTATTTCTCTACATCCTCGAAAACATTTATTGTCCGTCAGTTATTATCGCCATTCTCGTGAGGGCGAAATAGTCTCTCATTGAGGTTCTGCTTTGTATTTCCCTAATACCTAATGGTACTGGGATCTTTTCTCATGCTGATTGGCCAACCATATATATTCTATTGGGAAATGTCTGTCCCTGTCTTTCACCCATTTTTCGATTGGGTTGTTTGTCTTCTTCTTATTGAGCTGTTGGAGTTCTTTGTCAATTCTGAATACAAGGCCCCTACTGGGCATGTGTTTTGTCAAGATTTTCTCCCAGTTGCCTGCTTGTCCCATCATTTCTTAATGGCGTCTTTATCACTGCTCTTTGAAGTGCAAAAGTTCTGAATTTTGATGAGATCCAATGTATTGATTTTTTTTCTTTTTTTGGACCATGTGTTTGGTGTTGTATCTAAGAAATCTTTGCCTAACCCAGGCCCATTTTTAATAGAGAGAAGTCAAACTTGGCGTCTGAACACTAAGCAAATCCACTAACCAAGACTCCTAAAACTGTAAAAGCTTTGACACTAAAACTGATGGCTCTCGGAGAATCCCAGACACTCCAGGGGACTGTACAGAATGACACAAGCTTTCTGAAAAACAGTTTGACAACATCAAGAGCTTATAAAATGCCCGCACTCCTTGGCCCTGCAGTAAAGCTCCCAGGAAATAGAGCCAACCGTTCACAGTGTTGTTGGAATGGAGAAAAACTGCAAACCACCTCTATGTGCACCTATTGGGACGACAAAGCACCTTCCGGGTCAGTCCTAAGAGGGAGTCTGGACCAGCCTTTGAGAATAACGTTACCCAGGAATGGTAATGATGGCGGAGCCATTTAGGAAGATGGGTGATGTGCAGAGACAGATCCCAACAGCAGCATTTCAACTTGTTTCTTTATGTCACATTGAAGGAGGTACAAGTGACATCCTGTAAAATTCACCCTTTTAAGTGCTTTGACAGGTGTATACAGTCATGAAACTACCACCCCATGAAGGTATAGAATGTTTTCACCACCCCCAAAAGTTCTTTCATGCTTAAATGCATGGAAAACATCTGAAAACAAATACATCAAAAGAACCCTGTGTTCTTCTCTTGTTGGCACAAGGGGGGATGGTTTTTTTGCTCTTTAGCATTTTGTTAGGCTGTTTGTAGACACTGTGAACAATATACTATTAGGAATGGCTCAAACAATACTGAGCTGACTTCAGAAAAACCACTTCTCTCCGCTCTCCCCGACGCAGACACACACCCATCCCCCAGCTCACACAAAAGCGCAGGAGACCTCTGAGTTTGCTCACTTTGAGCCTTAAACAAAAAGCTTGTGGGTCCAACCGGGATGATTTCAGAGGCGCCTGGTAACACTGCCCGCAGACAGACAGGCCTGACAGCGCCCCATTATCAACCCGGACTCCCCTGCCCCCAAGGAGCTGCAGGGGGCAGAGGCCAGGCGATGGTTCCACGTCAAGATATTTAAAGTCTTTCTTTTCGATACTGACTGGCCCAGAAAAGTTCCTGTTCAAAGGATTCCTTCCGCAAAAGCCATCACCAGCTGCAGCAACGGGGGTAGTCTCCCCTGGGTCACCAGCTCTCAGCATTAACATGAAATTGAATCAGATTCATCTGCAGAGCCACAAGAGGGAGGGGATATGGGGATATACGTATATACACGCTGCTTCACTTTGCTGTACGGGAGAAACTAACACAACATTGTAAAGCATTTATACTCCCATAAAGATGTGGGGGAAAAAAAAGTCCAGAGTCAAGTTCCAGCGTCCCGTTTTTTTTTTCTTTTTCTTTTTAATTTGGCTGCACTGGGTCTTAGTTGCGGCACGCGGGATCTTCGTTGGGGTATGTGGGATCTTCAGTTGCGGCAGGCATGCGGGCTCTAGTTCCCTGACCAGGGATTGGACCTGGGACCCCTGCACTGGGAGTGCAGAGTCTTAGCCACTGGACCACCAGGAAAGTCCCCAGAGTCCTGTTCTAAGTGCAGACAGCAACGTCCCTGGCGGTGGGACTCCCGGCCTAGAAGTTTCTACGGTCCAGCTGGGAGTCCAATCAACCTAACATCTGGAGTCTCGCTGACTCCAGCATCTCTGGGCGCAAGGATGCTTGAATCCCAGGGATGCCAGCTACATGTAGTTTTCCTTCTGATGCAGTGTGTCCACATCTATAAAATGACATAATTAGTGCCTACTTAATGCCAGGCCCTGTGCTGGGCATGGGGGTACCAGGTCTCTGGCCTTGTGAAGCTCATCCCTCGTGACAGGCCTGCAAATAAGTGGCAATGGGGTACAATGCTGTTTCTTAAAATACACGTTAAAAAGTACATCTCACCTGTAGGCAGACAAAGCACATGGAGAGCCTCATGCCACACTGTGCCCGGCAGCAGCTGCGGGCAGGCAGCTCAGAAGGGGGCTGGAGCTCTTCTCTCAGTGTGCCCGACACCAAGCCCGGCGGACAGACAGACAAGCGTCCCTCCCGTCACGGCTGATAGTGCGTTACAGGGAGACAGACAGATGCACCAGGCAAGAGAGTCTGTTAGGGGCACAAAGGGCTTGCAATGTCACCGAAGGCCTCACTGAGGGGCTGACGCTGGAGCAAGGGACTTGGAGGTGAGGGGGCGGGCTGTAAACATCTGGGGAAGCAGATGCAAAGGCCCTGGGGTGAGTTAGAAGAACAGCAAGGAGGTCAGTGAGGGAGGCATTGAGGGAGTTTACGGGGGACACGGGCGCACACTACACTGGGCCTTTAGTCCCTGAGAGAGGGAGATAACAGTGGGTGCTGAGCGAAGGAGGGCGTCCTCTGGCTGTGGAGAACAGACGTAGGAATTCAAGGGCACTTCTTGGGAGGAGGCTGTTGCAATGATACAGGTGAGAGATGCTGGCGGTTTGGTCCAGGGTAGCAGTGGTGCAGGAAGAGGGGGTCAGATTGGGGGTGAGCTCTGAAGGTGCACAGCCTGACAGACCGGATGTGGCGTGAAAGTGACAGAGGAACCCAAGACGGTAGGGATTTGCCGAAGGAGGCTGGAGGCCCCGCGAACTGAGATGGAGGTGTTGGAGGGGAGGAAGGGAAGGAGTCCAGGACTGAGAACATCTGTATTCCTTTACCCATTGAGAAACACATGAATTACACTGCTGGTAGGAACGAAAATGGTGCAACCACTTTGGAAAATGGCCTGGCAGGCCCTCAAAAGTTAAACATAAAACTACCACACAGGGCTTCCCTGGTGGCACAGTGGTTGGGAGTCCGCCTGCCGATGCAGGAGACACGGGTTCGTGCCCCGGTCCGGGAGGATCCCACATGCTGCGGAGCGGCTGGGCCCATGAGCCATGGCCGCTAAGCCTGCGCGTCCGGAGCCTGTGCTCCACAGCGGGAGAGGCCACAACAGTGAGAGGCCCGCATACCACAAAAAAAAAAAAAAAAAAAAAAAAAAACTATCACACAACCCAGCAACCTCACCCCTAGGTATATGCTCAAGAAAAGTGAAAATATATGAACACACACAAACTTCTACGTGAATGTTTACAGCAGCATTACTCATAACAGCCAAAGAGTGGAAACAATCCAAGCGTCCATCAACAGATGAACGGATAAACCAAAGGTGGTCCATCCATACGATGGAATATTACTCAACACTAAAAAGGAATGAACCGCATGCCAGCTACAACCTGGTTGACGCTGGAAAACATTATTGTTAACGTTCTCAAAAAGAAGCCAGTCACAAAAGGTTACATATTGTATAATTCTGTTTGATACACAATGTCCAAGATAGTCAAATCCATAGAAACAGAAAATAGTGGTTTCCTAGGGCTGGGAGTTGGGAGTGGAGGGTAGGAAACTGGAGCAGTGGGTGGGCTACCTAGTACAAGGGTTTTTTTGGGGGTGATGGTGAGTGATGAGCATGTTCTAGAAATGAAATTGTGATGCTGGTTATATGCTCTATAAATATACCAGAAACCACTTATTAATATACCTTAAACGGGTGAACTTTGTGGTCTGTAAATGGCAAATAAAGTATGTCTTCCCCCCCGCAAAAGAAAAAGAGAAAAGAAACAAACAAAAACATCTCCTTTGTCAAAAAGAGAGATGTTACACTGAAAGCCAAACTCCTCCGACCCCTGGAAATAACGACTGAATCCGTTTGTGAATCCCTCCATCTTTTTCTATGCGCCTACATACACATGTCCTCCCAGAAAATCTTTAGTACCGTTTCGTGTGGGTTTATCGTTATTGTCGCTTTTTTCTCTCATCCTTTTGTGGTGATTCATCTCGGCTGCTGTACCAATGGGCAAAATGTTGTCTCCAGTTTCTCACTATTATAAACAACGATGCAATGAACATCCTGTACACATGTGTTTTTTCTAAGGCGGAAGCCAAGCATTGGAGTTGATGTAAAATTTTTTGTCAAATTGCTACCACTTTAATAATTTTTTTTTAAATGCACATCCAAAATGGTTGGGGAGAAGCATCTAACTCCTTCCTGGCAGAGGTGAGTGGTGGGCACAGTCTTCAAGAATGAGTAGAAATCTGCCAAATGGACAAAGTGCTTATTCTGGGGGTACTGCAGCAGAGGAGACAGAATTTTAGTGCTTTTTCAAATTCCAGGATTTAACATTGAAATTCCTAGAGCTGTACACAGGCCAGATTCTGCCCATCGTATAGCCAAAGGCAGTTGAAGAAATCTGCCTCTTACTCCTGTGTGGCTGGATGAGGGTTCCCAGTGCAGGTATCAGGTTAGGACATCTCTACACCTCTTGTCAAAAAAAAAAAAAAAAAAAAGGAAAAGCAGCCTTACATTCACTGAGAGGCTGATTTTTCTTTCCTCTTCCAGAACGGTGTTCTAAGGCACCAGAGGAAGTGTTGGCCAAACAGCTACCTGGTAGCCCAACCCCAGCTCGGAGGTGGAATTCCGGTCGCAGGGCCAATCCACTCCCCAGGCACAAACGGGTGAGAAGACGGAAGGCCACGGCTTTCCTACACCGCCCCCCCCCGCCCCCGCTTCAACACACACAGAGCTTAGAGAGCAAGGGTCCGGCTCAGATCGGCTTCTATCCAGCGGGATGGCCCTAACGCATCCCCTCACTTCCCGGAGCTGGGTTTTCCTCTGCTCTAGTTACCACGTGAGGCCCTTTGCACCAGCCCTGGTGGAGTGAGAAGCGGGTTTAGGAACCCAGTCGCTGAATTTAAGGGGAGGGGGGCTTCTCCGTACTTACGGGAGTACGGCCCCAGCTAGCTTGCGGGGCTACCCTTGAAACGTTTTCTGGCGAGAAGGGGTGGAGTGACGCGTGGGCGCGGAACAGACCTGGGGGCCACCGGACCAGGGGGCCACCCTCCAGCCCTCCCCAGCTTCCTATCCCGAGCCCACCCCTTGTCCCCGTCTCGGGGCACACTCTCTGCACAACGCAGCTAGGTGGAGAGGGGGGAGTTGAAAGCAGACAGACCCGGGAATGGGAGGAAAAGAGGGGATGCCAGGGACGCCCCGGGAGTGATGAGGGGAGAAGAGTGCAGGGGTCACCGAGAGAAGCGAGATCAGGAGGGAGACCAGTCAGTGGTGGCCCCACGGGGGTCTCGGGGCTCCTGGGTCCCCTAACCAAGCCTCCTCAGAGCCAACCCGGAGAAAACACAAACGCCCTGCCAGGCCAGCGCAGCTGCTGGACACGGCCCTCGGCGCCGCTCCAACCAGACCGCCACCGCTAAGCCCCTCCTTTCAAGAAACTCTGGGGCCGCCCCTGGAAGTGGCGGGGCGGAGGGACCCGAGGAGCGGCGCTTGGCGGCGATGGAGCCCAGCGGCCCGGGCACGGGGACCGGCGTGGAAGGCGCGGCGGGCGACCCGTACCAGCGACCAGCGCGGCGCACACAATGGCTGCTGAGCGCCCTGGCGCACCACTACGGGCTGGACCGAGGCGTGGAGAACGAGATCGTGGTGCTGGCCACGGGCCTGGACCAGTATCTACAGGAGGTCTTCCACCACCTGGACTGCCGAGGCGCCGGCCGCCTGCCCCGCGCCGACTTCCGCGCGCTCTGCGCGGTGCTGGGGCTGCGCACCGAGGAGGCTCCCGCCACCTGGGAGGCTGCCGGGGATACAGCCGCGGGAGACACGAACTCCGGGGATGTGATCGCTGGGGTGGCCACCGATGGGGACGCGGATGCGGAGGAGGAGGCGCGCCTGGCACTGCGCGCCGAGCCGCCTGAGCTCACCTTCCGCCAGTTCCACGCGCGCCTCTGCGGCTACTTTGGCACCCGCGCCGGGCCCCGTCTGCCCCGCGGCGCTCTCAGCGAGCACATCGAGACGCAGATCCGCCTGCGCCGTCCGCGCCGCCGCCGCCGAGCGCCCCATACGCCCGGCTCCGACGGCGGCCTGGACAGCGAACGCCTGGCGCGCTTGGAGGAAGAAAACAGCAGCCTGCGTGAGCTGGTGGAGGACCTGCGGGCCGCGCTGCAGAGCAGTGACGCGCGCTGCCTAGCACTGCAGGTGCACCTGGTCCCGGGGCGGAGGGTGACGACGGAATGGGGCGGGGGGTGGGGGGCATTTGACAGCGGGCTGGCTGCAGAGCCCCTGCTGTGCAGAGGAAGAGGACGGGGGGGGGGGGGGGCGCCGCGGGGGCGGGTGAAGGGCAGCCCTCCCCACTTCAGCCTACTTGCATCCTGTCCCTAGCCACCCCATTCCACTCCAACACACTCTAGTCCCCTCCCCTACTCACATCACACATTCCAGCCCCCTAAAACTCCAGTCCCTCAGAGAAAACCATTCCGCCAACACACACACACAGCCCATCTCATCCTGCCTCTCTGACCCAGCCGTGGACCCTCGCAGGAAACCTGGTCAGTCTCACACACACACACCTCCGGAGCTCTCCGCGGTGCCAGGATTCCAGGAGGCCTAGGAGATAAGGTGTGAGGAAGGCCTGTCCGCACCCTTAAGGAGCTAACGAGGTACACAGGCAGCTCGGTGCAGTCACTCAACGAACATTGGAGGGCCTCCCTCAGGGCCAGGCCTGGTGTGCCAATGCTAGATAGTGTCACTGTCGACCAGGCAGGTCTGGCCACTCAGCGCTGCGGGGGCCAGGCACTGAGAGAGGCATGGACCCAGCCCAGGCATCTGCAATTCAGTCAACAAACACTTGGGCGTTGTGCCCAGCCGTGTGTCAAAGGCCATGGGGGGCTGGGGGCCAGACGAGGACCAGACGGCCTCTGACCCAAGGGACCACAGGCTAGGAGGGAGCTGACGTTCTAGTAGCCCTGCCCGCTCCCCACACAGCCCGGGGTCACAGCCCTGAGGCGTAGAGAGAGGCCAGGGAGTGCGCAGGGGTGCAAGGTGCGGATTTCAGGGGCCACGGCCAGCGGGCATCGGAGAAGCCAAGTCCGGGGCGGGAAAGTACTGCCACTGTGTGGAGTAAGATCGTCCAGGATCATTAGTTCCCCAAGTATTTGCTGAGCACCTACTGTGTGCCAGGCCTGTTTTAGGCGCCGGACGCCCAGCAGTGAACACGGCAGAAGAAAACCGCACCCTCAAGGAGGCGGCTGCCTAGCAGCAGACAGCGAGGAGGGCCGGGAACGCCCACAGAGGGCTCCCCAGTCTAGGGCGTGGAGGAGCAAGAGGGAGCGGCGTGCCCTGAAGGCCGGAGGCGTACAGAGAAGAGTGCAGGCGTTTGGGACTCACTGGAACTGTGCAAACAACAGAATATGGGCTTTGTGCCTCAGTGGCCCGCATCCATTAAAAGGGAGTGACATGAGCTCCCGCCTCGGTAGAGTTAGGGCGAGGGTTAAATGAGTTCAGATGGGCCCAGGGCGGCGAGCACGAGCGCGAGAACCGTGCCGGGTTGCTTCGCTCACGCGCCCTGGGCCGGGTGGGGTCTGGCGCGAGGCGCTCACCGCCTGCCCTGCTGCCCTGTTCCGGCAGGTCGGCCTCTGGAAGAGCCAGGCGGGCGCCCAGGAGGCGGCGCACGGCGGGCCCGAGGCGGCGGCGGCGGCGGCGGCGCGGGAGCTGCGGCAGGCGCGGGGCGCGCTGACGGCAGTCGAGGCCCGCGCGGGTCGCCTGCGCCGGGGCCAGGCCGAGGTGCGGCGGCGCGCGGAGGAGGCCCGGCAGGCAGTGCTGCGCAGCCTGGCGCGCGTGCGCGAGCTCGAGGCGCTGGCGCGGCAGGTGCCCGGCCTGCAGCGCTGGGTGCGGCGGCTGGAGGGCGAGCTGCGGCGCTACAGGTGAGCCGGCGGCCCGGGTGCCCCAGATCAGCTCCCGTTCTCCTGAACCTCAGGTGCGCTTTCCTCCCCTCAACTCGTCCCCGTGTTGTTCACGTCTTCAGGGATTCACCCACCCATCCATCCGTGGGCCTGCTCACCCATAAAGCCCCTCCGTTTGCCTATTCGCTGGGGGTAATAGGATAGATTTGTTCTTACTTGTTCTTTGATCCGTGCAATAACAAAGATGATAACAGCTAACACTTACCGAGCACCTAAGGTGTGCCAGGCTCTGAGCTAAGCACTTAACCTGACTAAGCACTTAACCTCACTGAGTCCTCACAGCCACCGGACCTGTGAGGTAGGTACCGTTATGTCCCCATTCTCCAGGTGAGGAAACAGATGCGCAGTGATCCCTTGTGCTAGCTCCACCAGGGTAGGAAGCTGGGCTCGGGACCAAGGTTCAAGTCCTGGCAGGGCCTCTGACAGATGTGTGACTTTGGGCAAGTCACGGCCCCCCTCGGAGTCCCTGTTTCCTCTTGGATGGAACAGAGCTTGGGGCCCCTGCCTGCCAGGGAGGCTGTGAAGAGGCAGTGAGGCCCTGCCTGGCTCACTTAGGTGCTCGGTAAACAGAGCTCCCTCCCTTTCAAACCACAAGGCACCCGGCCTGCCTGCCTTCCACATTTACGGAGCACCAGCTCTGCACAGGGACTATGCCAGCCACAGGGGGTGTCATTCTGAACAAGCCATTCCGCAGTCCTCGCCCTGAGCAGCACTCGTGAGCGCGTGAGGTCCCCACGTGAGCGTATGTGTGGCAACAGCTGGCTGCCTGCTGTCAGGGCGAGCAGGGCCCTCGGCATGCCTGCTGCAGGCTCAGCCAGCGCCTGCACACCTGACCCGGGAGTGGAGTGCTGAGGGTGGGACGTTACCTGGCGAGATGGGCCGGGGAGGGGGGAGAGCGTGCTAGAAAACGGGAACAGTGTGGGCCAAGCGCAGAGGCAGGAGGGGCCTTGGCCCGGTCCAGCAGCCAAAACAGCAGCTGGAGGGGTAGAGCTGGAGAGGCAGGCCGAGGCCAGGCCAACCCCAATGGCTGTGACGAGGTCTTCGGCCTTTCCCTCGAGAGAGCATGAAGCCATGGGAAAGTTCTAGCAAGGGGGCGACAGGAACAGACTTGCACTGCAAAAAAATCACCCTGGCTACAGCTGTGACAAAGAGATGGAAGGAGAGGGGAAGGGCAGAAGACAGTGGGAGCCGGGCAAGAGGCGGCCGTCCGACTTCAGCCCGAAAGGCAGGCGGTCTGGCCCAGACTGGTGGGCAGGGCAGCCGGAAGGGGTGGCTCTGAACCTAGTTCCTCATCCGGGGGACCATGTCCTTGACTTTTGAGGTGCTCCCAGCGGGGAGACGAGGACGCACCACGGTGGAGAGAGGAGGCCGGCTCTGGGCTAGCCTTCTGCAGCTCCAAATGTTTGGATAGTCACTTCCTGTTTGCATAGCGATCGGCCAAAGAGCAGGGCCCGTTGGCTCGAGGCCCGTATCCCGCCTTGGAACTTTCTCCAAGAGGAGAAATAAAGGGTCTCTTCTTTCTTTTGCTCTTAAGTAATTGTCACAGCGTGATTGTAAAAATAACTCCAAACATTGGGATAGCTCTTTACAGGAGAAAAAGTGGATCCATACTCAACACAGTATTTAATCCTCACAAGGACTGTTCAAGGGAGAGGTTTTATCCCCATCTTACAGGTTGTGGGAAGTGAGGCTCCGAGAAGTTAAGTGACGTACCCAAGGCCACACAGCCAGAAAGTGGAAAAGGAAGGTCTGTCTGCCCCCACAGCCTGTGTTCTTTCTGTCTTTCCACTTTACCTTTTTTGTTGCCGCCTCATGGTTACAAGATGGCTGCTGCACCTCCAGGCCTCATATCTGCTGTCCAGGCATAAGAAGGACCAGTGATATTGGGGGTGGGAAGGATTTTCTTCTAGTGAGCTTTGCCATTCTATTCAGGGAGAGGCTGCCCCACCTTCTCCCACCAGAACTTGTACCTCCATCAACTTGGCCAGAACTGCGTCACGTGGCTGCCCCTACCTGCAAGAGAGTCTGGTGATATTGATGCCCCAAACAAACCTGAGGCTCTCTTAGGAAGGAAAAAGGGAGCAGATATTGCAGAGGCTCCAAAGGAGATGCCCACTGAATGAGGAAACCAAGGACCAGAGAGTGACCTTCACACGGTGATTAGGGGATGGTTGTCACTCGCTTCCCTGTCCCTAAACCTCACCCAGCCCCAGAAGCAAACCTCCTCTCCCCGTTTTCTGTAGTCAGAGCTTGCAGGTTTGTGGGCTGACTTGCCCCCAAAGCTCTCCCTCTTTGGAGAAAGGAAAGGGGAGGGGATAGGACAGTTGAGAACACTAGTCACATAGCCAAGCTTGACGGATGCAGAGCTCAGCTGAGCTTCCCAACCCTAAATCAAACCTCCTTCCCCTTCTCTGCCACCTCCTCAAGGGCAACCTCAGCAACTCTCTTCCTCATTGCTCAGACTTCTATTTAGTTCTTTCCCAAACCTGCACCTTCTTTTCCCTCCCACTCAGTCCTTTGCTGTGGGTTCTACCCAGTCCTTTCCCCGTTTCTCAGGTAAACCTCCTCCTGTCACGTCTCTTTGGGGGTGCTGTAACCCCGAGCTTGCCCAGCTCTTCCCGTCGTGATGATGAGTTCCCAGTGTGCTCTGTGGTTGCTGCCCATGAGCCTAGCTTTAGCAGAAGCCAGGATCCTGGAGGGTCCCCCTGATCTCCAGGGTCATGGAGCTCGCCCTCTGCCTCAACCAGGGCCTGATTCTGGGCTGGTTTCTAAACGCGTTTCCTAGCTCAGAGTTTCTCACTACACAGGCGGGGAGAAGTTGAGCTCCACTCCTTAGGATAACACCCCACGGTCAGTCAGCAGGGTTTTCCTCGCCTCTGTCTGTGGATGAGACGGCCCTGGATGGCCCCGGGCTTCCTGCAGCGGCCTCCCTGTCTTCACTCAGCACGCAGGGTCTCCTGCCCCTTCCCCACTTGGGCCTCAGAACCCAAGTCCTGACCCCTCAGGGGCAATTCAGCTCCATCTCCTGTTCCCACACAAGCTGGGCATCTTACCTTTTTGTTTTTGACCTTGACTGGATTATTTTAAATGGTTATATTCTATCCAGCACTTCTGTGTGTTTGTACATAGAAAGAGAGCTTCCCATAGCACCTCAATCCACCATCCTGACCAGGAACCTAAGAGAACAGACAGTAAATATTTAAGCCATTGGAAACGCTCATGTATTCGTTCCACGTTTTCTAAGCACCTTCTATGGACAAAGCCCTGTGCGGATACCTGGGTACACAGAACTGGTACAGGCATGCCCACTGCCCTCTGAGGGTCTCCTGGGCCCGAGGGGAACAGGCCATGAACACACATGTTGGGACACAAACATGCTTCGTGCAGAGGGGCCCCAAGAGAGCAACTGCTGCTTTCAGAACCATGGGAGTCCTGGATCAGATACAAGGATTCCACATGTCAACGTGACCTGCAGCCTCCTGGAGCTGGGCAAAGACCCTGGGCTCACCCAGCCAGCCCAGTCTGCGGAGGATTACCCGGTCCACCACAACCTCATCAGCTTCTGCTTCCCACGGCTGGTCTCCTGGGTCCACCTCATCCCAGATGGGAGACTCAACTCCTCCAAATCGCACAAGAGAGTCCCTCCTCCCGGCACATTTGTGAGCACAGTAACCCTGACAGATGATCCAGAGGGGAAGACGCAGATTACATTGCAATGATGCAAATAGTTTCATCTGGAATACTTGACGTCACGATTTATATAGTGTCATTTAACCTCTGCCCCCATCCATCTAGAGTGTTTCCCTGTCACTTCTCCCAAACTACACCCAAACCCTCTCCACCCTTCTCTCCTCTGTTTTCTCTTTCTTCCTATCAGCCAAGTCTCTTAGATGAGTGCCAGAAAGCCTGACTCAAACTGACTTGCTTAAAAAAGCTGGCTCTCAGTAAAGTTTAAGCATGTCCAGCTTCAGGCATGGCTGGATCCAGGTACTCAAACAATGTCACCAGGATATGGAAGCTCTGCTTCACTCTCAGGCAAGTTCTCTCCCCTGGTAGCCTCTGGGGCACTTACATCTCGAAAGGTCACCTCTTGTCTGAGCTATCCCACTGGAGTGCCAGGCTGAGCCTCAACGGACAAACCTGGAAACATGTTCATCCCAGAACCCATCAGGGGGCCGGGATGATTAGATGCTCTGATTGACCAAACTTTTAGTCACTTACCCACCAAACATATACAAACCCACAGCCAACCCTGTCAAACTCTGAGACTGAGATCCTCCCAGGAGAATCACTGGAGCACGTATCCCAGGCATGTTAAATAACACACACCCCTGCCTTTGCTCCTCTCGGGAAGCCACAGCCCAAATCCCCTTTCTTGTCTCGGGAACAGCCCACCTGTGGCAACTGGAGAATCTCTGAGTGGAGGGCCCGGAAGGAAGCCTGCTTAAACGCAGGACAGGCTTGTCTCAGAGTCAGCTCTCCCAGGCTGCTGAATGCTTTGGGGTAGCTGGGGGCACTCTGCACCGTCACCAACCTCGCCTGTCTCAGTGCTTCAGGACCTGCTGGGAGGATGGGCCCAAAGGATCCGGATTACTGGCCTCCTGGCCCAGCCCGTGAGCCCTCCTAGGGAAGCACGATGTCTTGACGTTGTTTGGCCCAGCAGCAGGCCCAGGGCTCCCAGTAAGATGGTGAATGAACAAGTGAACGGACCAACAAGCATATGGATGGATGCAGCCTCAAGAACGTCTTGGCAGAAAGGGCATGGGCGTGCGGGAGTCCAGCACCAGGCGAGCCCTGAGTGGTCCAATGGCCTGATCCTGCTTCGAGGGGAACCATCCTCCACCCGGTGACTAGATTCTCTTGAAGCCCCGTGTCTCAGCCATTTCTCTGCCCTGCCGCCCCTTGCTCTGCGCCACGGAGGAGAAGCTGGGCCTTTAAGACACCTGGGCAGCTGCCTGGGGCCAGCACTGCTGGGCAGGGGCTGGGCTCCAACGCCCAGAAGACAGAAAAGCTAGCTCAGCTGGAGCCGGAGGAGGGGCCGCCTCTGTGGCTTTGTGTCTTGTCTGGGAAGGATGAAAAGGCTGGGATGGATGGGGGGGAGGGAGGCGTAGGGCAGCTCACTGGGCCGGCCACCATGCTGAGGACACAAAGATGAGGCCTTGGAGGGCCACCTCTTTTCTTCCGCCCCAGTGCAGCAGCCCGGCCTGATGGGGGGGTGGGCGCAGAGTCAGTGGGTCAGGAGGGAAGCAGACGGGCGGGGGCCGCCATCTGGAGCTGGGGGGCGGCTGGCTGCGGATTCCTTTATCCTTAGAAGTGAGCGTGTGGGTGGCCGCTAGTGGGAATTGAGGCCTTTGTCCAGGGGACAATACCCCGGGCTCACAAAGGGACACTGCTGGCCCAGCACCTGCTGCAGGCCCACCCGGGCCGTTGAGATGCAGAGGGGGGCTCGGTGGGTGGAGGGCCGAGCTCGGGAGGCCCGGCCCAACCTGGGCTTGAATCCCAGCTTTTCCATATCTTTACGGCGGGACCTTGAGCTGGCCCCTCCCCCTGTGCCTCAGTTACCTCATCTGTGAAGTGGGGTGGGGCCCTGTTGCCCTGGACGTGTGTGTTCAGTGATGTGGGGGCAGGGAGGTGCAGGCTGAGCAGGCAGCTCTGGTCTCAGACCTGCCTCAGTCATTTTTTCTTTAAATAAATTTATTTATTTATTTACTGTTTCTGGCTGCGTTGGGTCTTCGTTGCTGCGTGCGGGCTTTCTCTAGTTGCGGCGAGCGGGGGCTACTCTTTGTTGCGGTGCGCGGGCTTCTCATTGCAGTGGCTTCTCTTGTTCCGGAGCATGGGCTCTAGACGCACAGGCTTCAGTAGCTGTGGGACATGGGCTCAGTAGTTGTGGCTTGCGGGCTCTAGAGCGCAGGCTCAGTAGTTGTGGCGCACAGGCCCAGCCGCTCCGCGGCATGTGGGATCTTCCCGGACCAGGGCTCAAACCCGTGTCCCCTGCGTTGGCAGGTGGATTCTTAACCACTGTGCCACCAGGGGAGCCCATGTCTCAGTCATTTTTGCTTCTGTGAGCCTCCTTTTTCCTCATCTGTAAAATGAGGGTGACAAGAATAATAATGATTATTATATTCACCTCATAGGGAATTTGAAGATAAAATGCTAATATGTACAAAGCACCTAGAATAACGCTTAGCCTTGAGAAAACTCTCGACGAATGCTGGAGATTATTATTTTATTTATCCCTTATCACAGTACCCCCCATAAATAGTAATGGTAGTGGTCGTTGGTGTTGCTGATATGAACAGAGTCTGGCCCCAGAGAACCCTATGTGTGTGACGACCGCCACAAGGAGTGGACAGTGTCAGCTGAGTGTCAGGGTCCTACCGGAATTGCACAGTGTGGGCAAGCACAGGACCCTGACCCCAGCGTGAGTGACGATGGCTAGGGCATCTCTCGGGGGAATGCCATCATCTGAGCTGGGTGTTGAAGGATGAGTAGGAGTTTTCTGAGGTATCGCAGATTCAGGTTGCCGTGAGTGCAAAGGCTTGGAGGTGTGAAGGCCTTGGTGCCTCTTGGGAACAGGAAGACATATTGTGGCTGGGGGGTTTGAGGTGGAAAGTGGCAGGAAAGGAAGCTGGAAGGGCAGGCGAGGATGGCGAAGGGCCCTGAGCACCAGGCTGAGGCACGAGGCCTTCACCCCAGAGAACGAGGGAGACAGAGAAGGGCTTGAAACAGAAGTGAAGTGATCACTTTGAGCTTCAGAGCAACGCTTCAGGCTGCCTGTGAAGGACAAATGGGCAGGAGGGAAGGTGAGAGGCAAGGAGGCTGGTGAGGAGACCATTTCTGGGTCCAGCGCCTGAGAAGGGACGGACCACCAGCCCCACACCTGGAGGCCTTACCTGGAGCTGGGCAGAGCCTCAACCTGCCATTCTCCATTCTAGGTCAGAGCCTTCCTCAAGGACAGCACCTTAGGATTTGCAGGGTGAAACAGGCATTAGAGCCACAGGCAGCAGCCAGGTTGACAAGGGGGACCTACCTCTGGGTGGAGGAGCCAGCAAGGGGTCACCCAGAGCCAGCCGTGGTGTCCTCACCTCGTGCTGGGTTGGGGAGAGCAAACACGAGTGGCTTTCACCCTAGCGTAACAGAGCACTCCGATGTGTTGTGGGCACGTTATGCGCTGCGGACTGGATGGTGAGCCAGGACCTCAGGGGTCAGTGGGAGTGAGAACCGTGCCTCGAGAATCTTACCTGGTCACGTTCACAGTCACGGACCCCCAGGAGCCCAGTTCAGCAAAGGATCCCACTGCGTACAGGCTGAGGAGGGGGATGTCAGGTGACTGTGGTTCCTCCTGAGTCCTCAGGGTCCGGCCGGGACCGATGGGGGATTACCGGACCTTTTATCCCCCTGCTACGTCACCCTGAAATTGCAGCCAGAGTTTGCTAAGAAGCCACACCGCCTGGACCTAAACTCAAGTCCCACCTACAATTTCTCGCTGCATCCCCGACACCTCTAGCTCCACTGGCCACAGGTTACCCACTACGGCCAGTATGGCACGTGGGCGGTCACACCACACCTGCGTAAAGATGACCTTCCAGGGGCAGCTGGGAAGACATCTCTAGCGGTGGGTTCATCAGTTGGGGATGCCCTTCCGCCGAAAGTTACAGGAACTCACCTAACAGTGCTTGGAACACACTGGGGTTTGGGTTTCATTGTCTGCTCCTGACCAGAAGCCCGGGGCGGGCTCTGTGATGAGTCTTTGCGATGTGCCTCAGAAACGTGGCCTCCACACGCTATTAAAGGCAGAAAGCACAGGACATCTGTTTGTTTCTATCCAGAAAAGCAAGGCCCGCCCAGAAACCACAAGTGCGCGTCTGTGTGAGCCCAACAGCCAGGGCGGGGCCCCAGAGGGCATCGGAGCCCGGGGGAATGAGTGCAGGCAGTGCCGGGGGAGGAGCCGGGGACCACCTGTTGAGTTGTTCGATCGATAGAGTCCCTCCCTGAGGTGATCTGGCCAAGGTCACCCAGGCAGTCAGGGCATAGCCCAGGCTGGACTCAGTCCTCAGGGGCCCAAGAGTCCTGGGCTCTCGCGCTGCTTCCGTCGGGGCTCGGGAACAGGCCTCGGCTCTGTGCCTTCGAGGTTAGTTGGGGATGCTCTGAGACCCTACGTTTGCGAGCCCTGCTTTCCCAGTTCCAAGCCAGGCGGGTGGCCTCAGGCACACAGAGAGGTGACAAGAGGACCAAGATATCGGTTTCCCAGGTCAGGGGCAGCCGCACAGGACCCGGGGTGGCCTGAAGTACCAGACCAGTCGGTCGCCTTTGGCCACTGCCTGCTTTATCCATCTTCTTTGGTGCCTTGACCCTTCTTGAGAGGCTCTGACTCTACCTGTTTTTGCCTCCGTTTGCTCATCTGGAAAATGAGGTTAGTTTTAGTGCCTACATCATAGGCAAGACTTAAGTGAGATAACGTGTAAAAAGCACTTCGACTTGTGCCTGGCACACAGTAAGTCGTCCACCAATTTCATTGTCATCAGTTGGCGCTTACCTGCAGGGAGCAGACTTTAAATCCCGTGCCACCAGCACTGTCCATCCATCCCGAACCTCTGCTTGTCCCTGCTTGGTTTCACGCACTCCGGCTCCACATGGGAGGGGACAGGCTGCAGTGACCCCAGATCCGTAACTTTCCAAATTCAGTGACCTGCATACTGCTTCCCAGCACCTGCAGATAAAGTCTCAGGGAAGAACGCTGCCCAGCCCAGCCTGGGTGACAGGCCACGTCTAGGCCATCACTGTGGCCAGGGCGCTAGGATACGCCAGCCAGCCAGACCTAGGACGCACGCTCAACCCTGTGGTCTGGGAGAGGTGGATGCCAGGTAGGGGGCGGGACAGTTCCTGAAAGCAAAGTGGGTGCTATTATCAGGAGACAGGAGGAGGATGCCATGAGACAAAAGCAACAGACTCCACCTCGTGACCTTCCTCTTAGAAGTGAGAATCCAAGACGAGTGAAGGCTGCAGCGTGGCACCAAGCAAAGGGAAGATGAAAAAGGGGATGCTTGGGCCTCCGAGCCCAGGATTAGCACCAATCCCTCTACTGGAGTAACCCAATAGAATGAGAATTTCTTTCCCAGTAGCTCCAAGAAAATCCTTAGATTAACTCTTGATTATCCTGACATGGGTCACGCCCATCCCTGAACCAATCAGTGGTACCAGGGATGCTGGAATATGCTGACTGGCTAAGTTGGCGGGGTGTCATGTGACTACTCTGGACCAATCACTGCCACTCTGGTTCACAGGACCTGGGTCTCACGGATGGATTGAAGGAGAGGTGGCTTCTGCAAAGAACAGCAGTCCCTCTCGACTGGGAGCTCCTGTGGGCAGCAATGGCGCCCAATGCCCCTCCTTTCTGCCCCTGCGGCCATTGCTGGGCAGAGGGCCTGCCCCAGAAAGGCAGGTGTTTCCTCCTGACCGGGCAGGTGCACGGACCATGGGAAACGCCTGAGGCTCCCATCACCTGCCCTGAATCCTCCTGAGAGGACGGGGGTGACTTAGAGAAGGCTGGAGCCGCCGACATCAGAGACCCTGAAGCGGGGAGGGGACAGAGATTCTCTGTGGGGTCTCTTCACAATTTTCTGTCAGAGTTAACCACTGACTGTTCTTTATCCAACCACATTTTGTCACATGCCCAGAGTGCCGTGCTGCCCTGGGTCCAAGGGAAACAGCCATGAACGAGGCAAGGTCCCTGCCCTCATGGAGCTGACGTCCTGGGGGGAGACCGCTGACCAATAGGTGACAGTACATGGGATGAATAAGGGGAGGGCACGGTGGAGGTGGCTGCTTTGCTACAGTGTGTTAGTGGCAGTGTATTAGTCAGCTCGGGCTGCGTGACAAATACCACGGTCTGGGCGGCATCAACCACAGGTGGGCACCGTCTCGCAGTTCTGGAGGCCGGAAGTCCAAGATCAAGGTGTGGGCAGCAGTGGTTTCCCCTGAGGCCTCTCTCCTTGGCCTGGAGACGGCCGTCTCTTCCCTGCGTCCTCACACAGTCATTCCTCCATGCATGTCTGTGTCCTAACCTCCTCTTGTTACAAGGAGACCAGTCACATTGGATGAGGGCCACCCTAGGACCTCATTTTTACTTAATCACCTCTTTAAAGGCCCCGTCTCCAAATACAGTAATCCAGTCACATCCTGAGATACCTGGGCTGAGGGCCTCCTTGCCATGACCGTGGCCCTGAGAGATGGGGCCCCCACTCTGGCCCCAGCTTCCTCCACTCTGCCCGCTGTGCACCCCTCCAGCCATGTTGACCTCTCTGCTCCTTGAACCCCAAACCCCTCCCTGGTCCACTTCAGGCACAGGGTTCCCCGACTGCTCCCAGGCAGCTTCTGACTAATTCGCATCCACCCAGCTGTCTTGGCTACATCCCATGACATCTTCAGAGGCCGCGGCCCGGCCAGCCTGCTTCCCTGTCATCTCTCACAGCCTCTGGCCTTATTTTTGTTGTGACTTCACCGGGGTCCATGTCGCCCAGGGGAAGGGAGGCTCCAGGAGGTCGGGCCATTCTGGTAAGTACAGTGTCTCCGGCACACAGTTCATCTGTGGGATGAACTGCAGAGCCAGATTAGCAGCTCGGACTGTGGGGGGCCTGCTCAGACACCCCCTTGCACCCACCCCCCAGTAGAGGTGGTGCCCCGCATTCAGGTAGGGACCAGAAACGAGGAACAGTCAGAAAGGCTTCCCAGGCCCCGAGGCCTGTCTGCACACTCCCCTCTTCAGGATTTATTTTCGGCTCTTCCTCCAAGGCCCCCCCTCAAGCTCTTCTTCCTACTGTTGTTCTTTTGTTTTCACACACCCGTCTCTGTTTCCTGCGAGCCTTCACTCAGGAAACGCCACACAGCAAAGGCAGCCGGTGTGCGAGCCTCCAGGACCTCTGGCTGCCTGGCGACCCCACTCCTGGCCAGCCCTGGCCAGGCCCTGCATGTCCTGTCTGCCCTGCAGCTTCCCAAAGCTCGGGGGCTACTGGGTGTCAGAGGATTGAATGCAGAGAGGGAAGCAAATGAGAGTAACGTCTTCTATCCATTTCAGAAAAGGCTGAATGCAGGGGTGTGATGGTTTCTGGCTGGGTCACCTTGCTGAGTTACTTGGTTCCAGCCCAAGTCATTCAAGCACTAACCTACGGTTGCCTTGAGGCATTTTACATATGAATTAAAGTCTTTAACCAGTTGACTCTGAGTAAGCGAGATGATCCTGGTTAATCTGGGTGAGTCCCATTTAATCACTTGCTAGACCTTAAAGCAAGGCTGACGGCTTCCCTGAAACCAAGAGGTTCCGCCTGTGGACACAGTTTCTGCTGTGCCCAAGGGTCTAGGCCGCCTGTGCGCTCCCCTGCCTCTGGATTTCAGACTCGCTGAGCACAGAGGCCACTTCCTGGTTACAAAGCTCTTGAGACAGCACTGTAGCTATAGACGTGAATGTAGATGGGCATCCCCTACTGGTCCCACTTCTCTGGGTGAACCCTGACTCAACCAGGGGTTGAGGCAGGAGGGAACAGAGGCCAGCGTTTCTGTGCACCTGTGGTTATGATGCACTGCACTAACGACTTCACATACACAACCTCATTTAACCCCCAAGCAGTGCTGTGAAGTGTTTATCAGTGACAGTGCTTTAGGCTGCAAGTAACAGAAAACTCAACTCACAATGGATTAAACCACAGGGACATTGATAATCCTGCATGAGAAGTCCAGGGGACAGCAGCTCAGTGATGTTTGCAAGGACCCAATTCTCCATCTTTCGACTCTTAGCCTGTCATCTTGGCCTATCAGCAAAGGCCCCTCATGGTCACAAGATAGCTGCCATGGCCCAGGCATCACTGTCACATCCAGAGACAGAAAAATAACGTCCTTCTTCAACTTCTCTGTTCCCAGAGACCCTCCTGGAAGACCTCCCCTCATCTCTCATTGGCCAGGATCACATCACATGCCTGTTCCTAAACCAATCCTTGGCAAAAGGAAGGAATAATCATGATCAGCTTAAACCAATCAGATCTCCTGTCTGGAAGCACTTGGCCACTCAGTGCCTGGGAAGCACTTGGCCACTCAGTGCCTGACGGAATAATTGAGATTGTGCCAACAAGACAGATGGGGTGTGATTGTTTGGGTTGCTGTATTTGGTTCCTAGCAACCATAACAAATTACGACAAACGGAGGCACTCAAAACAACATCCACTTATGATCTCACATTCTGCAGGCCAGAAGTCCAGGCAGGCTTGCCCGGGTTCTCTGCCTAGGCTCCCACAAGGCTGAAATTAAGGTGCTGTTGACCTTGAGCTGAGGGGAAGAACCTGTTTCCAAGCTCACCCAGGGGCTGACAGAATTCAGATCCTTGTGGTTGTAGGACTGAGATCCCCATCCCTTGCTGACTGTCAGCAGGGGTCGCTCTCTACATGCCATCTCCTGTGTCCCTGTTCATCCTCTAACCAGCAACGACCCAAGTCCTTCTCACACTTCACATTTCCCTAACTTCCTCTTCTGCACCAGCCAAGAAAGTTCTCTGCTTTTAAAGGGACACGTGTGATGAGGTGACACAGCTTAAGGTCAGCTGTCCCATATAACATAACACCATCCCAGCAGTGATACCTCACCACATTCACAGGCTGCAGGAATTAGGGTGTGGGATCTTGGGGGGTCATTCCTAGAAATTCTGCTCCTGCACCGGCTGGGTCTGCCCTCCCTTGCTTTCTGCCCAAGCCTGGCCCTCCAAGCTGCCCATCGACTCTGTTAGCTCCTGGGTGTCCTGCCCACCAATTCCTTTCCTGCTTCAATGATGGTTTCTGTTGTTACAACCGTGAACCACTGGCTTGGGTACAGCCTCGAACAACTCACTTCTCCTTTCTTTCCAATGAAGTGTCTGTCCTGCTGTGGCAGCACCATGGCTACTGTGCGGGCGGGCAGAATTTCTAGGAATGACCCCGGAGATCCCACACCCTAATCCCTGCAGCCTGTGAATGTGGTGAGAACAAGCTATCTCCATGGGAGCAATATCTCCCCCAGAGACGTTCTGGAAATTTGTGGGGAGCGACTGTTTGTTTCAGTGACTAGGAGGACGGTGCTGCCAGCACTTGGGGGTGGATTCCAGGGATACAGGCCTCCAGGTAGGCCCTGTACGACCCACCAGGACTGCCTTGTACCCCACATGACTTCCAAATGCCCTGCTGTGTGTTCGTTCTGCGAAAAACTTGCTTTCACTGCAATTATCTGAGCCTAGGTCCTAAGTCTGCTTTCCATACAAACACAGTTTTTTTGCACAGGTTTAATATGCAAAGAATTTTGCAAGAATGCAATGCAGTGTGAGTTGAGGGAAGGTTATACTTTGACTTGTCTGGAATTTTCCAAGGGTGGCTCATCATTGCGTAACCACATCACAGATGATAGCAACATTTGTGAAGCTTTACCAGCTGGTAAGGAGTTCCTGTGTCCACTGGCATTCATTACTCTGCGTCCCAGGGAGTCTGCATATCTGTCTATCTGTCTGTCCATCTGTCCCTCCACCATCTATCTGAATATCTTTTCCTAGTCCTTATTTCAAAATGTCAACTATAGGGAAAGAGTGTCAACAACATTCCACTGAACATTACCTTACCTCTCTCAAATTCAAACTTAGCCATTATAGTTTTAAGCATCTGAAATTTTCTTTATATCTGAGCATTTACTTATTGAAATGTATGTTATAAAATTCCTTTCTCCTTTAAATCACAAGGCATCACATTAATTTCTTCAAAGTGTATGTAAAGACAGGGTCTATTAGCTCATTTAGGGATAGCACAGGAATGTTATAAAAAGAGGGTGTCAGTATGTTAGCGGTGGGGTCCTCTGCTGTGCAGGGGATAGAACGAGTGGCTGAGGGACACGGCAAGAGCTTGGCTCCGACAGTGCCCACAGCTTATGACGTGCTGCTGTCCAAGCGTTTGCCAAATTTCAGACACTCTCCCAGGAGCTGTGTCACCTTTAACCATACCTGCAGAGCACCCGTATTGTTATCCTTTAGTTACTATTTTTCCTTAAATCATCTCACTCTTTTTACTTAATTTAAAAGGAAGTTTTATCGCTGTCATAAACATAAAACTAAAATGGTTCATTAATTGTCTTTAGTACACATTATACTAAATACTTAACTGTGTAACACACACACACACACACACACACACACACACACACACACACACTCACACAACCTGTTCATCCGAATGCCACCTAAAATCCCCTTGAATACTAAACGGAGGCAGGAGCTCCCCGTGTTTAAAAGTACCGTTATTTCTTTTCATCTTCATGGGACCCCAGGGCCCATCAGTGTTTACTGGTGAATGAAGAGAGGATTGAGATGGAGGCCGGGGGGCAGGGGCAGTTGCGGAGCGTCACATCGCAAAGCCACGGTCCTGTGGGGTGGAACCCAGATTAGGCAGCTCCCGAGAACCCCCCTTTGCATCGCAGAACCAAGGGAGGCTATGTCCGTCGGAGGCCTGGAGCTGGGCGTGAGCTGCCAGGGCTGGAAGGAGTAGAGGGGAACATCTGGCCCTTGTCAGATCGTGTTGGCCACCGGGCTCCAGCAGGAAGAAGGCGTCAGAGGGAGGCTCACTCGGGGCTCAGGGCGGCACCCAGAGGTGCATAGCTGGAGGGAACGCCCTGCTGGCTCAAGGACGTGGTCTGTCCGGGCGTGAGGGGACCGTGGGCTGCCGCGGGCCCGCCTCTCCCCAGGAGGGCCTGCAGCTGAGAGGGAGGTGCTCCGCTGTGCCTGTGGGGTGACAGGTGTCTCTGCAGGTCCCCCAGCCCCTCCGTGCCCCCAGAGGAGAGTGGCCCGAGGTGGGCAGGGGGTGGACGTGGGGTCACAGGCCAGCGAGGGCCTCTGCCGGCCTTTGCAGTCCTGGTTGTCTCAGGTCCTGGGCTGACCGGGTGAATCTCTAACTCCCCTTAGCCACCCTCTCTTTTTAACAAAGAAAGAACAGCCTGAAAACAGGATCTAGCTAGAACTGGCTGTTTTGTTGTCTTTGTTTTTCTGGTTACCTTCTATTTATGGCAAGAGACAGTGGCTTTTTACTCTTGGTGATAATGTTTCCTATGAAAGGAAATCTGTATTAGTCAACAATAGGGCCAGTGACCCAAAATGCCTGCAGTTTGGGAAGGTCTTCCTCACCCTCTCACCTGGAGGGTCCACCCCTCTGTCAGCCCCCATCCATGGGACTCGGCAGTGATGGGGATGGGACTCGCCCCCGGTTTGTGGCTCCAAAGCTAGCGCTCTCCTGTCTTTCTGGAACAATCCAAGAACAGAGGGACAGGAGGAGCTGGAATCCCCCCCGGGGCGCTGGGCTTGTCCTCGCCTGACCTGCCCTCCCTCCCGCTAGTCACCGTGAACTGCTGCCAGTGGTGTCATTCATCCGTTCCCGCATTCATCGTTCAACAAACCTTGACGGGCCACTCTGTCCTGTGCTGGCTGCCCTCCAGGAAACGCCGTCTGATGGGGGAAACACAGCACAACAGCCGCTGGAGACCGTGGGAGCTCAGGGCATCCAGGTAGGGAGGCAAGTTCTGAAAGGAAGCAACATTTGTGTCGGGGACCCGGCAGGTGGGTGGTTGAAGGACCAGCAGGGTTTTCCAGGCAGAACTAGCTCGGGATGGGTACACACTGCAGCTCGAGGGATCTGTGCGGTCTCAGCAAGTTTCCCCAGCTCTGGACGTCAGTTTTCTCATCTGTGAAATGGTAGGAATGAGAATAAGTTTTTCTTAGGGCTGCTGGGAGGAATAGATGACTTTTTTCATTAAAACACTCAGAGCGTACATACTATCTATAAAATAAATAGGTAAGCAACAAGGACCTACTGTAGAGCACAGGGGACTCTACTCAGTGTCTTGTAATAACCTATGCAGGAAAAGAATCTGAAAAAGAATATGTGTGTGTGTGTGTGTGTGTGTGTGTGTGTATACACACACACACAAGTATAATTGAATCACTTTGCGGTACACTTGAAACTAATATAACGTAATTTAACTATACTTCAATTTTAAAAAATTAAATCTGTATATATAAGGGAAAAAAGCACTCAGAGCAGCGTCTGAGACACAGTAAGGTGCTGGCCGTGGTCATCACGTACAAGGACCTAGAGGGCAACGCGCCGGAGGGTCTGTGGGTCTGGCTCTGCCATGCCCAGGCGGCATCAGCAGCCGTGAGCTGGAGGGCTGGGCCGAGTCAGACCGTGAAGGACCCTCGAGGTTGTGTTAAGGACACTGGCGTTCTTTCTCTTGGCCACAGAGAGCCACTGAAGCATTTCGCAGGGAAGATGGACGGGGTCAGAGCTGACCTCTGCTCCCTTTGGCAGCCAGAGTAGAGTGGGGACTGGAGTGCAGAAGTGGAGGTGGGCAGGGGGACTTCTCGCCACCTGTGGGACCCTCTTGAACAAAATATATCCCTTCCTCCTCCGATCTTAGCTTCATCACTTGCGGAAACTAGCTTGGGGAACGGCTGGAATATGGGGGGATCTGGACCTGTCCGGTCAGCCATGGGAAGACACAGAAGGCTTTGGAGCAGGGTCAGAGCTGTTTTCCAGAAAATGGCCGTGACAGCAAGTGCTGATGGCCTGGGGGTGGGTGGAAAGAGACACATACTTATCAGGTTACAGGGTCCTCTCTGTGACTTTGGGGCTGGAGCATTCAAAGAAGCTAGAGCTGCAAGTCAGGGGGGCACCACAGGTGACCTCCACCTGCCCCCATGTCACCGCATCTCCCCAGAGCCAACCCCAGGGATCTCATTCTTATGGGAAACCCTCATTAAACCACTGGGCCCTGTGGTCCAGTCCCAGGGCCAAGAGCTGTCAGATTTCTAAGGCCAGACTATTGCAACAAAGCCTTTCACAAACTACTGCAGTGAGGGTTTGCAGTCGGTCAATCAAGAAATATTACACAGACGTGTCCTCTTAGTCTGAACCACTCTCAGGTGGCCTCTTGCAGGTCAAAAGCAGGAAGTCAGCAATTCCATCTGGGTCAGCCTAACACATGCTTCCACCACCTGTAGTATGAAGCTCAGTGGGGCCTGTGATGCAGGGAGTGGGCCGTGGGCAGGTCGGGCTGGGCAGGGCGTGGACCCGGGTCCGCATCACCGTCCTGCCCCCAACACCTCTGTGACATAATCTTTTCGTCCTCTGAGAAACAGCAACCTCAGAGCCCAGGGATGAGGGTTGCCCGGAATAGCACACCAAGGCCCAGCCCAGAGCAGGGTGCCAGGTCAGGGCCAGCTCCCCCGTTCTCTGGTCTGCTCTGCGAGCCCGCTACCCTGGCCCTGCTGCCCCCGTCTGTCCCCAAACACCTGCTACCTCTCTTCTTCCGCCCAGGCCTCTTTCATGCTGCTCAACCCCAGGTCCTGCCTCCTTCAGGCTGCCCGCCCCGCCCTGCAGACCCACGCCCTCCTTGTCTGGGGGAGGTCCAGCCCTGCGTCCAGCGGGCACGGACCTGAAGAATGAGGGCTGTCTCTGCTCTCCCTGCCTGATGGTCCCATGTCTCCACCCAGAGGACCACTGAGGGCAGGGACTGCGCCCCTCTCCCCGCCCACCCCCGCCTGCACGGACCCAGGCACTGTAGGCGCCACAGAATAGCATCTATACTGCAACCCTCCGCCCAGCACCGTTGCTGCGGCCCCCCCGGACTAGGCCCTGCGTATGACCTCCAGGTGGCCAAACCCAACGGACACTGTTTGAGTGGCCAAGTGGGTGACGGCGCTTTACACGGGGACGGGAGGAGCAGGAGAGGCAGACGGAGTAAGACAAGGAGGCGGTGGAGATGCCTGTGGGACATCCAGGTGGAGATGCCAAGGCAGCAGCTGTGCTGGGGCGCTCACTGGGAAACCAGATCTGAGAAGCCAGAGCTAGAGGCAGATTTGGAAGCCACTGGTGCTTGAAACCACAGCACGGCTGAGACCTTACAGAGGGAGCGCACACGAAGAAGGGAGGAGGTCCTCGGGTGGTGCCCGAGGGCCGCGGGGGTTAGGGGCCAGGATGAAGAGGAGGAAGTAGCAGAGCAGACAAGAAAGGGTGCAGGGGAGCTTGAGCGTCTCCCGGAAGCCGAGGGAAGGAGGCATCCAGCGAGGGAGCGATGTGGGGTCAGCCCTGCCTCTGCAGGCCCGGCAGTGTGGCGGTGCCGGGTGACAAGATGTGAGCAGAGCAGGCAGAGAAGCGGGTGGAGGAGCCACATGGTGTGAGGGTTGTTGTGTTTGTTTCAAGGTGGAGATATTACAGCTCATCTGTGTGACACGCGAACGATCCTGCAGATCGGCCCTTCAGAGAGAGGGGCAGCGATACAGGCCGTTAGAGACCAGTTGCTGGACGAGAGTAACACCCCACTCTGTTTCTCTGCAGCCCCGTTGCATTTGGAAAATTCCAGAGTGTGTCCTCATCCGTCCCACTCTCTGAACTCTGTCCTCGCTGGCTTCCTCTTCCCCACTTTGCTGCATGTGACCTGTGGTCACCTAACGAGGACAGCAGCTGGGCTGGGCCATTCCAAGCTTGCCTTGCAAGCTTCCGCTGCACCTGGTGGGGCCACTGAGGCGCGGGCCTGGAGACAGGGCCCTGAGTGTAAACCCAGCTCCTCCGCTTCCGAGCTGTGCGGCTTGAGGCAATTACTCTGGCAAAATGCGGGGGATGATGGTACCTACCTTGTGGGGTTGTTGTGAGGAAATGTTCAAAGCCCTAGAACAGTGCCTGGCACCGAGCGAGCATGCTGAAAGATTTACTGTTGTGTTGACGCAGGAAGTCGCTCTCGGACGCGGCTTCTGAGACTCCAGTGGCTGAGGGGATGCAGGGAGGGGAGGCCCAGCCTCTGCTAGGAAACTTTGAATAAGGGCTGTCCCCCCATCTCATTTTGCTTGTTGAAGCCCTTAAATAATTTAGGGAAAAAATTAATTCCTCACAGCGGGAAGACTTAGACATTGCCTAGTCTGACTCTATTCAAAATTCCACCCATGAAAGTCCCTTATCTGCTTACATACGTCCTCTGCCAGGAAGCTCACCACCTCCCAACGCAGCCCATTCCATTCGTGGTCAGCAGTCCTTGTGAGAAAGTTTTTCCTTTCAGGGAGCTGAAACTGCCTTCTTTTGACTCTCTCTCGTCTTTGCTCCCCCTCCCCCTTCATCCTGGTCAAGCACTGCCCTCTGGGCCCACATAAAGGCTACCTGCCTCCTCCCCTGAGTCTTGGAGACAGGGACCCTATACCCCTGTGTCTTCTCTTCTTTTGGCTGTGGTCTGAGCCTCTGGAATTGAGAGGGACTGTCACCTGCCCAAGTAGACCTCAAATGATATGATCTAAGCTCTAATCACACGGTTTCTCTTTGAACCAAGAATCCCCATCCAGGGGGGTCTCACACTGATTACTGCCAAGCACCTTCCCATTCTCGGCTTGCACTGGGGGAGCCTGAAAGCAGGACTTTGTCAGTCAGAGTTACCGGCTCATAAAACACAAAAGGTTAGGGCTTCCCTGGTGGCGCAGTGGTTGAGAGTCCGCCTGCCGATGCAGGGGACACGGGTTCGTGGCCCGGTCCGGGAAGATCCCATATGCCGCGGAGCGGCTGGGCCCGTGAGCCATGGCCGCTGAGCCTGCGCGTCCGGAGCCTGTGCTCCGCAACGGGAGAGGCCACAGCAGTGAGAGGCCCGCGTACCACAAAAAAAAAAAAAAACACACACACAGAAGGTTAGGCTTAGCTCTAGCTTCAGGCAGAGCCTGATCCAGCAACTCTAATAATGTTACCAAGGATCCGTTCTTATTGCCGTCATTGTTAGGCTCTATCCGTAGCCCCCAGCATCTCCAGGTGGCCCCCTAAGAGTCACAGGTGGCTGTCACATCTCCCCACAGCACACCTGCTCGGTCAGGGAGAGGCTGCCTCTGTTTCGGGGAAATTCCCCAAGCCTACAGCTCCTTGCATCTCATTGGCTATACCTGTGCAGCCCTTAGCCAATCATGGTGGCTGGGGGTGGGATTACGCTGATTTGTGTACTACGCCCTCCTCTGTGCAGGTGAGCAGCCTGTGGCTGGGGGTGGGGACAATCGGGGAGCTGTCACCCCTGGGGAAGGGGTGCTGGATGGCCCCAAGCGGCGGATGGCTCACCCTGGGCCTCATGTACAACCTTGCAGACCCCCACTTGTTTGGCTCAGCAGGTGGTCCTCTGGGTGGTGAGTTCACCTGACCAACCCTGTGCGCCCACACCTGTTCAGGCTCTCTGTAGTGCCTTCTCCCCGTGTCCCAGTTACTCCGGGACAGCTGCTGTGTTTACCCCTGACCGGCACGTGGCCAGAGGAGCTCCTGGACAAGCTAATGGCTTCCGGGTCCCTGCCCTCTCACAGAGGCCCGACCACAAGAACCCAATCAGAGCCGGGAGGACCTCAGAGGCATCGGCTCCAGTGACCCACCTGCAAAATGGAGCCCAAGTCCCACTGCCAGTTCCTGTTGGCAGCGCTGGGGTCGGAATCAAGGACCCCTCTCAGCCCTCCCGGATGCAGACGCTCCTCAGAAGATTTTGCCTTTAGTCCCATTGGCTAAAATGCAGTTACAAGCCTACATCTTAGCTACAAGGGAGGCTGGGTGAATATCCCCCATAGAAGGCTGACTCGGCCATACTGGCCACTGGGTAGGGAGCCAATGGGGTCAGCCACGGAGACCACACAGGGGCTTCTGCAGGCATATCACAGCTTAGCTGTGCAGAGCAGGGAGTGGGGAAGGGCGGGCCCATACCCCACGCTCTCCCGCAGGAAACTGGCTGAGCCCCCTCCCTCCCAACACCTGTGTCTTCCCACACCCACAGGTCGGAGGACAGCCACCTCCCAACCTCACCACGAGCCAGCCCAGAGCCACAAGCCAAGAGTGGTGAACCTGAGGATGGTGGGACCAGAGGCCCAGACCTCCCTCCAGAGGGAGCCTGGGGCTCCGACAGCAGCTCGGGGAGCAGACCCCTGCACAAAGGTTTGTCCCGCACACCCACGCTTGCTGCCAGCTCACGACTGACCAGGCTGTGCCCCAGCCCTCCTCCCAGGGTCCTGTCTGAGCTGATGCTGCAATCTGGTCTCCAGACAGAACCCCATCCCCTACCTGCTGAGGCTGGGCGTCCGCAGCCCCCAGCCCCCAGCCCCCCCTACACCCGGGCCTGAGAGCAGACACCCAGTGGGGGAGGTTGGGATCCAGGGAGGCAGGTTCTGGCTCAGCATGGGAGAATATGTCTCTTGTCAATCCCGTGTAGGGGTGGGTCGGGCCAGGGAGCTGGGGTGGAGTAATCTCCCCATCCTAAGAGGTGTGTAAGTAGGGCTGGACGGTCACCCCTCAAGAAGAGCACAAAGAGGCCCATCATCTTAATGAACCTGGGTCTGGTGGCTGTGGAGCATCAGGAGGAAAGGAGAGAAAAGCTGTCTGAGCCAGTAGGGCTCTTCCAGCTCAGCTGCAGGTAGGAGTGGACAGGCTGCTGGGTGCCATCCCTCCCACCCGACGTCAGAGCCCCCACTGCCCCTGCCTCGGGCACCGGGACGACTGTGACAATAATGACACCACACACACAGACACACACACACACACACACACACACACACACACACACACACACACACACCATCATCATCATCATCATCATCAGGAAATTCCCACAACGAAAAACAAATGATCAATATTGGAAACACACATGATCAAAAAGTCATGGACCAGTCACCTCAACCCTGTTCTCTTGGGTCTGGGACACTTTTTTGAGACAAAACAGAACGGCCCTGAGCCCACCCAGCTGGGTGCCCAAAATCAGGACACCTGAGCCAGTGGTTCCCAAACTTGCCAGCCGGCCAGGATCACCCAGGAGCCTCATGAAATGCAGGTGCCCAGGGACTTCCCTGGTGGTGCAGTGGTTAAGAATTCGCCTGCCAATGCAGGGGACACGGGTTCGAGCCCTAGCCCGGGAAGATCCCACATGCCGCGGAGCAACTAAGGCCGTGTGTCACAACTACTGAGCCTTTGCTCTAGAGCCCGTGTGTCACAACTACTGAAGCTCGTGCGCCTAGAGCCCGTGCTCCGCAACAAGAGAAGCCACCGCAATGAGAAGCCCGTGCACCGCGACGAAGAGTAGCCCCCGCTCGCTGCAACTAAAGAAAGCCCGCGTGCAGCAACGAAGACCCAATGCAGCCAAAAATTAAAAATAAATAAATAAATTTGTTTAAAAAAAAGAAAGAAAGAAATACAGGCGTCGAGGCCCACCCCCAAGCTGCTGAGCGTGATGCTCTGGGGGCGGGAAGGTGGAGGATTCCACGGCCGTGCCAGTCAGGACACTGTCCGGGAGTGTCAGGCCATTCGGCCTCAACTGGCTCTAGCTAAAGGGAACTTGCTGCTTCACAGAATTCACTTAAAGGCCCAAGAGTGTCTGCAGACCCCATCCCTCCCGGCCTCACCTGCCGTCCTGTGCATGGGCTCCCGTCACACTGACAAGGCGGCCCCCAGCAGCTCAGACCCACGCCCTCCAGACCCCAGGCTGGAGGAACAGCGGTGTCACCCTTCTCTGGAAGTTTGAGTCAAGTTTTGGCCCGACTCTCCCTGGCTACGCTGGATCCCTGGCCCTGCCTGCACCAGTCATGTGGCTGGGTGGTCTGCGCTCTGACCGGCCAGGCTGGACTCACATGTCCCCCGAGCCAGGGTGGAGTGGAGGTGCCCCCGGAGACGGGGCCTGACGCGGGGCAGCCGGACCCCAGGCGGGCATGACACAGCCCGGGGTTTCTGACGCTCATTCCGGCTGGAGCGCACCAGGAGGCATGGCCACGTCGGGGATCACATCGAGTCACACGTGTGACACCCCTCCCTGCACATCCCTGGGCGTTGGAGGAATGAGGTCCCTGAGAGTTGAAGATCGGTTCACTGGGTGCCCGTGCCCTGCAGAGCCCCGGCCCAGCCCGAGAGAGGGTCTTGGCCCCCTTGGCTGGGATCACCATGTCCTCAGTGGGAAATAACACGCCCGTTGAGGGCACAGATGGGCCCCGGCTTCTCAGCAGAGAAGAGAGGAAGGCTCCTCGCTCCCAGTGTCCCCGTGTGAAACCCAGGGAGGGGGTCCCGGGCCAGGCACACGGGAGGGGGCCGCACGGCACAGCCCAAGGGGGTGGGAGAGCCACTATCTCAACGCGGAGGCGGTGAGGGACCGGCAGGGGAGATGGCACCAGGGCCTCTCTCCCCTCCCCCCTGCACCCCCCCCGGAGAGCTGCCTGCTTCCCCTCCCTCTGTCCCTTATCTGCAGCCCGTGCTTCTCCAGCAGTGGACGAGCAGCTGTTCCGCTCGGTCGAGGGCCAGGCCGCCTCTGACGAGGAGGACGACAGTGAGAAGTGGCAGCAGGAGCAGGGGCCACCGGCTGAGGTCAAGGCCCTGCTGGCCGGCCTCTCCAGCTGCGGGCGTGGGTGCGTGTGCCGGTGAGGACGCCCAGGACTGGGCACCAGGGGCACCGGGCTCTCACAGTCGTCCTGGAAGCACAGGGCGGCCCCTCCGTGCAGTGACAGACCCTGAACGTGGGAGGCTGACCCCCCCGATTCACGTCCAGGCTGGGTCACCTCCATGCCCTCTGACGCTCTGTCCCGTCATCTGTTGGGGGAGGGGAGAAGACGGCGCCCGGCATGCGTGAGGGTGAAATGAGATGAGCCAAGGCACAGTTCCTGGTGGTTTAATCCCCACTGACTCTCACTCCCTTGGCCGCGGTCCCAGGACCTGCCCCGAAGCTCTAGTGGGACCCTCAACACATCAGTCCCTTTCCTAACCCACTGCTCCCGACACCTGGGGCGCCTCGGCCAAGTCGCCCAACTTCTGAGCCTCAGTCTTCCTGTCTCTCAGATGGGACAGTAACACCTGTCTGACAGAGGTTTTGTGAGGATTCTCCATCGAGGATGTAAAATGCCCCACGGGTACCCGATCCCAGCAGGTACTCCACTGGGGGGGCGGCCTTGACTTTTTAAATGATATTGTAAGGTTCCGTTGATTTTCCAGGGTCGTTGTTATCACCAACCCTTTAAGTCAACAAACATATACTAAGCACCTACTCTGTGCCAAACAAATTTGGGGGCATCAGGAAAACAGCATTAACCAAGACAGGCCCTCCGCCCTGGAGCCTCTGTTCCAGTGAGTGGTGACAGGTGTGAGGGAGAGGCGGGGCAGGGGAGGGCCTCTGAGCCGGTGCTGTTTGAGCAGAGCCCTGAAGGAAATGAGGGAAAAGCATTCCAGGCAGAGGGAACAGCAAGTGCAAAGGCCCAGAGGCATGCAGGAGGGGCCATAAGGAGCCTGCGGTGGCTGGAGTAGAATGAGTGAAGGTGGGTGGGAGGGAGGTCGGGAGGTCACGGGGCAGAGGGGGCGAGGCCTCTGGCTTTTGCTCTGATGAGATAAGGGGCCGCGGGGGTGGGTGAGCAGGGGGTGCCATAGCCCCGCTCAGCTTTCAGGGGAGACAGACTTGGTAATAACACGCCCCCCCACCCCCAGGCTGGAGCAGACTTTGGAAAGCAGCTCCCTCAGTGCTGGGACTCTCCTCCGCTGCAGGTGTGATGACCAGACGGCCAAGAACCTCGTGACCTACTTCACCCACTTTGGCAGTGCCGACCATGCCCATGCCCTGGGGGAGCTGGAGCAGCTGGGGACCCAGGGCTGCAGTGGGAAGACCCCGGGGACACCAGGGGAGGAGGTCAGCTGAGTCCCACAGGCTGAGAGCTGGAGCAATGCTAGAGTCTCTCACAGGCGGAACTGAGGGACCTCAGCCAAGTGCTGTGCCCCATTTCCAGAGGCACAAACCGAGACTCAGAGAGAAGATGATTTAGGTCTGATGAAGAATATTCTGGTTGCAAGCTAAAGGATACATCTCAGATCAGCTCGAGTGAAAAACAGGAAGTTATTAGAATACGGAGCTGGGAGAACAGCTTCCAAAGAACAGCTAAGACGAGCTTCAGGCGCTTCAGCTCCCTAAGATGGGTGCAGGGACTCAGACCGCCTCCACCTATCTGCTCTGTATTTTTCTGGGTGCTGACCTCACTTTCCCCTACTTCAGAGGGGCCTGCTCCATGTGGCGGGGGAAGGGAAGGTAGGACCACAGGCAGCTCTAGGCTCCCGTCAGCCCACTGAAGAAACCCCGGGGGAACAATAATAGCCCAGTACATTAAACCTCAGGGAAGAGCTCCAATGGTCCGGGCTCAGTCATGCGTCCGTGCCAGGGCTAACCCGCGTGGTAGGCGGGCAGGGTCCCATGATTGGCAGCTCCATCAAAGTCAGATGAAATGGACGAGGGACACTTCCCTCAAGGAAAGTTAGTGAGTTTGTTGTGGAGGAGAAGGGTGGCGCCGGGCAACACCAAGAGAGGTGTCTCCATCTCAACAAGACCACTTAGCATGTTTTTTCTCGTCTGTCTACACCATGGCAACTTCCCTGTTCCATAGTAATCAAGCATGGAATGCCATGGAAAGTTATTATTTCCCTGAGCCCTCTAGCACAATGCACTTTTGCAAACTGATTTTGATAAAAGCGTTTTATATTTATATGCCTGAAATTCTAAATCCATACTGCTTTGTTTTCTTTTGTTTTTTAAACGTATCTGTGATCTGATACAGTTCCAAAGGGCATAGCGACCACTCCTTTCTAATTAAATCTCAAACAGGCGTCTGGAGAGCTCAGTTACTGACTATGTTCCCAGGCCTCCTCTCTCCTGCCCGAAGCTGAGCGTCCAATGGCACCACGCCTTCAGCTGCTTCTCTTTCCCTCCATCGGTGCTAAGAGAGGGGGCTGCCTCACTCCTGCCATCCCTGCTTTGGAAGGCAGGTGGCCATGCAACATTTTGCGACCTCCCACCATCCACCCTCTAGTATTTTGATGGGATCAACGGCGTCAGTGCGCCCTGGCCAGCGGTGGGCCAGTGACTGTGGCTGGCCCAGTGGGGCCCCTCTCCTGGGGCTCTCTGTCCCGAGTGAGGGGGGGCGGGGGGAATGGCTGGAGAGTGTTCTCAGCTGCAGCACCCGGACAAGAGGCTCGACATGTTTCTGCTGCCTCATCCTGAGGTTCTCCAGCTTCCAGTCCCTTCTGGGAACAAGGCACTAGCCTGCCAGTGAATTCCCTTTCTGTTCAAACTAGCCAGATCGGTTTGTTGCTTGCAGCCAAAAAACTTTAAAAAGTAAAAGCAGATGGATAGAGAAGAGAAGGGAGGATGGAGTCCTTCCACCAGAAAAGGAGGGATGTGTATTCTTACATCAGCCTGACTCACTGTGTGGCCTCAGCCCCGGCATTCAGCTTCTCTGGGCCTCGCTGCCGTCCCTGGGGAGACAGTGGGGCTTCTATGTGCCTGGCCACCTGGCAGGCTTGGGGGGCCAGATGAGACGACCTCTGTGAAAGGGTCAAGGCAGGCCATGGGCCCCGCCTGGGGACGGTGCTGTGAGTACGGGGCAGAGGGCAGCAGGGCGGGCGCTGAGCCGGTTGGTCCCCACAGGCAGAGCTGCAGCAGAAGGTGGACGAGAATGAGCACCTGAGGCTGGAGCTGCAGATGGTGGAGGCAGAGAGGGTGCGGCTGTCCCTGCTGGAGGAGAAGCTGGAGGACGTGCTGCGGCTCCTGCAGAGGCTCCGGGACCTGGTAGGCTCACGGGAGCTAGCACAGCCAGGGCAGGGGAGGAGCTTGCGGTGCGGGGCTGGGGAGCCCAGCCTGTGTCGGGGACTGGCTCTGAGCTTTCCCTACGTAGGCAGGTGTCATCTGTACTTCCAGATGTAGAAAGAGCTCAGGGAAGCTAATCCAAAAAAAGGGGAGGCTCTCTAATTCATTTTATGAAGCTAATATAACTTTGATCTCAAAACCAGAGGACAATAAATACAATAAGAAAGGAAAATGATAAGCTAATGTCATATTTAAATATGGATGCAAAAATATTAAATGGCATATTAGTAAACCAAATCTGGCAGTGTTTAAAGAAATGCGATATGACTAAATTGGATTTATCCCAGGAATTCAGGATGATTCAAGATCAAACATCTATTAACACAGTACAGCACACTGCAGATTAAAAGGAGAAAAACCACGTGTTCATCTCAATAGATGAACAGTCAGTAACAGCTCCTCTTATTATAAAACCTCTTGGCAAGTTAAGAACAGGAGGGATCGTCCTTAATCAGATTAGGAGTCTCAGCCAACTACCTCTCACAAACCTCACGCTTATTAGTGAAATGTTAGAAGGAATCCTTCTAAAAATCAGAATCAAGACAAGCATGCCTGTCATCACTGCTTGTGCCACGTAGAGGTTCCAGCCAATGCAGTAGCACAAGAAAAAGAAAGGATGTGGGCTTCCCTGGGGGCGCAGGGGTTAAGAATCCGCCTGCCGATGCAGGGGCCACGGGTTCGAGGCCTAGTCTGGGAAGATCCCACATGCCGCGGAGCAACTAAGCCCGTGCGCCACAACTACTGAGACTGCAAGCCACAACTACTAAGCCCACATGCTGCAATTACTGAAGCCCATGCACCTAGAGCCCGCTCACCACAACTAGAGAAAACCCGCACAAAGCAACGAAGACCCGACGCAGCCATAAATAAATAAATAAATAAATAAATAAATAAATAAAAAGAAAAAGAAAGGATGTAAGGACTAGAAAGGAAGAAACAAAGTGATTAGTAATTATGTATCACATTTATCCACATAGAATACTGAAGAGAATCTAAAGGCAAAGTATTGTTATCCTTTGGCAAGGTGCCCAATTTTAAAAAAATCATAAGACAGAGATCAATATTTCTAAATAGCATCAGCAAACCATTTAAAAATTTTTCTTAAGAGACACAAACTTAGCCAGGATTGCACAGCCACTATGAGCTGGAAGTAGGATGTGAACACAGGTCTTCAGGGTTTGAAGTGGGCTCTGCGAGCGCTTCAGGCTGCCCAGGATGTAGGGCTACCGAGGCCCAGCCTGATGTGACACAGCCTGGGAGAGTGGCAAGTGGCAGCCCTGCACCTGTGGGCTGTGAGGGTAGTGGTTCCCAGCACAGCTCTGGGCCATGGAGCCTGCGGGCAAATGCTGGTTCTTCCATCTCCCAGCTGGGTGGCTTTGGGCAGATTTCTCACTTTCTCAGCACTGCTTTTTTAAAAAATTTTTTTTAAATTAATTAATTTATTTTTGGCTGTGTTGGGTCTTTGTTGCTGTGCGCGGGCTTTCTCTAGTTGCGGTGACCAGGGGCTACTCTTTGTTGTGGTGCACGGGCTTCTCATTGCGGTGGCTTCTTTAGTTGTGGAGCACGGGCTCTAGGCATGCAGGCTCAGTAGTTGTGGCTTGCGGGCTCTACAGCGCAGGCTCAGTAGTTGTGGCACACGGGCTTAGCTGCTCCGCGGCATGTGGGATCTTCACGGACCAGAGCTCGAACCCGTGTCCCCTGCATTGGCAGGTGGATTCTTAGCCACTTCGCCACCAGGGAAGTCCCCCAAATTGCTTTTTTCACTGCTTAAAATGAGAATAAAATAAGCTCTTTCAAGGATTAAAGGAGCTGACGCATCAAGAGGCTCTCTGTTCACAGTCGTTTCCCAAGTGCCTACTTGGGCACAAGGACAGTTATCTGTAAGCACGTGATCGCTGAAGAAATGGGTCCTGCGTGCTGCTCCATCACCCACCTAGAGTCTGGGCAGTGTGGCCACCCTAGGGGTGGGGGCCAGGGAGGGACCATGGGCAGGGGGACACTATCTGACACAGGGAGCCACACAGAAGCTCGAAAGGGCCACCAAGTGCCACCCGCCCTCCATTTCTTTTTAAGAACATATCGAAAAGAGCCCTGGGGAAGATTTTGCTGAGCACACTGGACGCTTGCAGGGACCCTGCACATGGTAGGTGAGCCCCCGACCCCATCTTCCAGAGCCTGGCTGCAGCTGGAGGGCATCCTGACCTAGCACCTCTGTCCTAAGTGTCTGGGCTGCAAAATGCCACCTCATTCCTGCCCTGCCCACCTGCAAAGGGTACATTCAGGAACAGGCTTCGGGAAGCTGAAGGTGCTCGTTGACAAGAGCAGGGAGCACACACCCCAGGGAAAAGGCCAAACAGAAGCCAGTGTGGCCAGACCCCAGGGGAGCCAGGCAGTTCCCTGTGGGCAGTTTAGACTCACCCACAGTCCTGGGCTTACTGCGGAGGAAGGGCTGTTATCATACCCATTCCACAGATGGGAAGACGGAGGCACAGAGAGGCCAAGGGCCAGCCGTGCCAAAACCTCAGGTCTCTCCCTTAAGTACTAGGCCACGTGGCCCCGTTGTTTAGACAAAGTTCAGGGCAGCAGAATTTCATCAGTGCCAGCTTGTGCCCAATGAAATCAGGAGGAGCAAGGCCGGCTCCTGCCTGACAGGGCCTCACAGGCTGGCAGGGAGACAGACGGCTGATGGGCATTTGCTCGCTGGCCTCACTGGGCACTGCTGGGCAGGGCTCAGGTATGTCCAGTGCCCTGAATGGTCCCTGGCACCAAGAAGGAGGTCAGAAACTGTGCATTAGAAGGTCCCTTCCCCAGGGTCCTCAGTGGGAGAGAAGCAAGAGGGGGGGACAGCTGAACAGGGCTGGGGTGGGCCCAGGGAGGCGGGGGAGCAGTTCTGTGGGCCAGAATGAGCAGACTGACCCGCCCTGCTGCCCACTCTTCCTTTTCAGAGGGGACGTCTGGCCCCTCAGCCATGCTGGATGCCCTGCACCGAGCTCTGGCTGGCTGTGAGCTCCTGCGTAGAGAGCCCTTGGCACCAGCCTCTGCAGCTCCAGCACTCAGCGACTCCCTCCTCATCTCCTGCTGAGGTTGCTAGCCCAGTCTGTGGGCCCCCTGGGCAGCCTGGCCACCATCAGACCAGCCTCGAGGAACAGCCTGGCCACATCCTCGGAACCCTGGAGGTGCAGGCTCCTTCTGAGACTGGCCCCAGTTCAGAGCCCGGCAGCCATCCCTTCCTTGGGTTCCTCCCAGATTCCCTAGCAGCCCCTGCATTCCTGCTGCCAGGGTCCACACTGCCCTAAGGTTGCTGGATCAGCCTGTACCTGCTGCAGTCTCCCCTGCCCTTGGAGTGGAGCTGTACACTCTTCTGCCCGGTCCAGTCCAGAATCTCTTCCCTGGGTTCCCAGGGTCTCCTCCCCTTCCTCCCCACAGCATGCCTGCTGCAGGGACTCTGTGTCCCCCGGTCCACCGGGGAAACTACTCATGCCTCAGGAATTGTGGAAGCCCAGGCAGGGCTGGGGGAACTCCAAGGCGGGCAGCGTGATCACTGCAGGCTTCCTGGTGGAGCTGGCCTTGAACTAGCTCTAGAAGAGGGATAGGATTTAGATAGGCAGAGAGGAGGGAAGGGCATTTCACGTGAGGTAACAGTGAGAGCAAAAGTGCGGTGCCAGAAAGGGCCCCCATTAGTACAGAACCCAGAGCCCCTCTTTCCTGAGCACACAGTAGGTACCAGGCCTCATGGGGTCACAGGAAGGAGGAGGACAAGCTGCCTGGCCTCATCTACCTTAACCTCTCATAGGAGAGAAAGATACGATGGCAAGTCGTGCAACGCGGGTGAAATCCGGGCTACCCTGAGGTAGAAGAGAGGGTTCTTAATTAAAACTGCCAACCCCAAAGCTATGTAAGAATGTGAAGGCATATGTGAATATACAAAAATTAGAATTTTTGTGTATACAAAAAACTCCACGAATAAAGTCAATTATCAAAGGTAATGGTTTGATAATTTTTTTTTTTATTTTTTATTTTTTATTTTTTGCGGTACGCGGGCCTCTCACTGCTGTGGCCTCTCCCCTCGCGGAGCACAGGCTCCGGACGCGCAGGCTCAGCGGCCATGGCTCACGGGCCCAGCCGCTCCACGGCATGTGGGATCTTCCAGGACCGGGGCACGAACCCATGTCCCCTGCATCAGCAGGCGGACTCTCAACCACTGCGACACCAGGGAAGCCCTGATAATATTTTTATTAAAAAAAAAGAAAAAAAGAAGAGAGAGTTCTGAGAGCTCAGCTGAGAGGGATCAGTTCGAGCCAAGGAGGATGAAGCACTACAGAGACGGTGGGACGAGGGCAGATGCCTGGCAGGGACGGGGCAGGTCAGGGGGCCCTTGATGACAGACGAGGGTTTAGGACTCCATCCCCCAGGCAATGGGGGCCTTGGAGGGTTCTGACCTGCCTCCCAGAGGGTGGAGCAGAGAGGAGGAGACAGGAGGCTGCAGGACTCTGGGAGCAAGGGGTTGCCAAGGGGCTGGAGCAGAGTCATCGGGACACAGAAGGGGAACCCTGGGGGAAGGAGATCAGGGGAGCCCGGGACCAGCAGGCACTCCTGGGCAGGAGCCACAGGGAGGGCTGAAGGACAATGCCCAGCCTTGTGTCTTGTACGAACCTCATCTCATTGGAGGCAAGTTTATAACGTGGACTAAGATGTAGAGGTGCCCAGAGAGGCTGGAGGAGCTACCCAGCGTCACACAGCAAATTAGCATCCAACACTGGACTGAGGCCTGTTTTCTAATCTCATATCTCACACAATTCCTACCACTTCCAGCTGTCTCTGGCTAGGAAACTCCAGGCTTGGGGTCTGGATTCGTTATGGTACAGGCTAAACCACCCTGATAAGAGAGATCCCAATATACTCTGGGTCAAACAGGATAGAACTCTCTCTCCTGTAACAGTCCAGTGGTCCTGGTTGACAGAGCAGCTCTGCTCCATGTAGTCACCCAGGGATCAAGGTTCCTTCCACTTTGTTGCTCTGCCTTACCCTAGGGTGTCATCCTCCTTTGCATGGTGGAAGCCAATTCACCAGCACTGCATCTGCCCTCCACAGGAAGGAGGGGAGAGGAAGGGAAGGGTCAGGCACTCTGGCTCACATCTCCTCTACTCTCATCCCATTGGCCATACCTAGCTGAAAGGGATGCTGGGAAATATCATCTGTAGCTGGGAAACCACGTATCCAGCTAATGCTAATATTATTAAAAGAAAAAAGGCAACCAACTGGACCAGGGCCAGCCACGCCCACCAGACCACCCACAGTAGTCAGCCTGACACAACAGAAGGACCTATGCAGTCCACATAGTGGGCACCCTATGGCATATAGCCTGGCTGGAGGAGAGTGCACTGCTGGGACACATAGGACATCTCCTACAAAAGGCTGCTTCTCCAAAGTTGGGTAATGTAACCAACCTACCAGATACATAGAAATAAAAATAGCAAATTAGGCAAAATGAGGTGACAGAGGAATGTGTTCCAAATGAAGGAATAACATAAAACCCCAGAAGAGTTAAGTGAAGCGGAGATAGGTAATCTCCCCAAGAAAGAATTCAGGGTAATGATCATAATCAAAGAACTCAGGAGAAGAATAGATGAACAGAGTGAGAAGTTAGAAGTTTTTAACAAAGAGTTAGAAAATATAAAGAACCACCAAACAGAGATGAAGAATACAATAAATGAAATGAAAAACATACAGTGGAAGGAATCAACCGTAGATCATATGATACAGAGGAACAGATCAGCGAATTGGAAGAGAGTAGTGGAAATCACTGAAGCTGAAGAGAAGAAAGAACAGAAATGAAAACGGTTTAAGAGACCTCTGGGATAACATCAAGTGTACTCACATTAGCATTATAGGGGTCCTAGAAGGAAAAGAGAAAGAAAAAGGGACAGAGAATTTATTTGAAGACACTGTAGCTGAAAACTTCCCTAACCTGGAAAAGGAAACAGACATTCAGGTCCAGGAATCACAGAGAATCCCAACAAGAGCAACCCCAAAAAGGACCACACCAAGACACATTCTAATTAAAATGGCAAAAATTAAAGATAAAGAGAGAACGTTAAAAACAGCAAGGAAAAGCAACAAGTTACACACAAGGGAACTCCCATAAGGCTATCAGCTGACTTGTCAGCAGAAACTCTGCAGGCCAGAAGGGAGTGGCACAATATATTTAAAGTGATGAAAGGGAAAAACCTACAACCAAGAATACTTTACCTGGCAAGACTCTCGTTCAGATTTGAGGGAGAGATCAAAAGTTTTACAGCACCACCCAACCAGCTTTACAAGAAATGTTCAAGAGACTTCTCTAAGCAAAAAAGAAGAGGCCACAACTATAAACATGAAAATTAGGAAAGGAAAAAACTCACTGGTAAAGCAAATACACACTCAAGGTAGTAAGCCAACCACATACAAAGCTAGTAGGAGGGTTAAAAGACAAAAGTAGTAAAATCTATATCCACAGTAAGCAGTTAAGGGATACACAAAAACACAGAAAATGGGATGTCAAAAATATCACAGTGGGAGTTCTCTGGTGGTCCAGTGGTTAAGACTCCGCGCTTCCAAGACAGGGGGCACAAGCTCCATCCCTGGTCAGGGCACTAAGATCCCACATGCCATGTAGCAAGGCCAAAAAAAAAAAAAAAAAAATCACAGTAATTATGAGGGGAGGGGAGTACAAATGCAGGGATGTTAAAATGTGTTTGAAATTAAAAGGTCAGCAACTTAAAATAATCACACATATATAGATTGCTATATATAAACCTCATGGTAACCTCAAACTAAAAATCTATAATAGATACACGCACAAAAAGAGTAAGGAATCTAAATACAACACTAAAGATAGTCATCGTGTCATAAGGGAAGAGAAGAATGAGGGAACAAAAACCCCCAAACAATTAAACAAAGTGTCAATAATTACATGCCTATCAAAAATTACTTCAAATGTAAATGAACTAAATGCTCCAATCAAAAGACAGAGTGGGGCTTCCCTGGTGGCGCAGTGGTTGAGAGTCCGCCTGCCAATGCAGAGGACACGAGTTCGTGCCCCGGTCCGGGAAGATCCCACATGCCGCGGAGCGGCTGGGCCCGTGAGCTGTGGCCGCTGAGCCTGCGCGTCCGGAGCCTGTGCTCTGCGATGGGAGAGGCCACAACAGTGAGAGGCTCGCGTACTGCAAAAAAAAAAAAAAGACAGAGTGGCTGAATGGATATAAAAACATATATGTGCTGCCTACAAGGGACTCACTTCAGATCTAAAGAGACATAGACTGAAAGTGAGGGGATGAAAAAAGACATTCCATGCAAATGGAAATCAAAAGAAAGTTAGGATAGCAATACTTACATCAGACAAAATAGACTTTAAAACAAAGACTGCAACAAGAGACAGAAAAGGACATTACATAAGGATCAGGGGATCAATCCAAGAAGATATAACAACTGTAAATATGCACCCAACATAGGAGTACCTAAATACATAAAGCAAATATTAACAGCCATAAACAGAGAAATTGACAGCAACAGAATAATAGTAGGGAATTTTGACACCCCACTTACATCAATGGACAGATCACCCAGACAGAAAAAAATCAATAAGGAAACACTAGCCTTAAATGACACATTAGAACAGATGGACTTAAGAGAATGTGTAGATCATTCCATACAAAAACATCAGAATATACTTCTTATCAAGTACACATAGAACATTCTCCCTGATAGATTACTTGCTAGGCCACAAAACAAACTTCATCAAATTTAAAAAACCTGAAGTTGTATCACGCATCTTTTCTGAACACAAAAGCTAAGAAATCAACTACAAGGGGAAAAACTGCAAAAAAACACGAACAGGTGGAGGCTAAACAATATGCTACTAAACAACCAATGAATCACTGAAAAAAAAAGTCAAAGAGGAAATAAAAAATACTTGGAGACAAATGAAAACACAACAACCCCCCCCACAAAATCTATGGAACACAATTATACTCCAATAAAGCTGTTAAAAAAAAATCTATGGAACACAGCAAAAGCAATTCAGAGAGGGAAGTTTATAGCAATAAAAGCCTATCTTAGGAAAACAAAAATCTCAAACCAACCATCCTAACTTTATACCTAGAGGAACTAGAAAAAGGAGAACAAAACCTAAAGTTAGAAAGAAATCGTAAAGATCAGAGTGGAAATAAATGAAACTGAGGCTGAAAAAAAATAGAAAAAAATCAATGAAACTAAGAGCTCGTTCTTTGAAAAGATAAATATCAATAAACCTTTAGCCAGACTCATCAAGGAAAAAAGAGGGCCCAAATCAATAAAATTAGAAATGAAAAAGGAGAAGTTACAACCTACACCATAGAAGTACAAAGGAGAATAAGGTATTACTACAAACAACCATACACCAATAAAATGGACAAGCTAGAAAAAAATGGACAAATTCCTAGAAATGTACAACCTCCCAAGGCTGAACCAGGAAGAAACAGAGAAAATGAACAGACTAATTACCAGTGCTGAAATCTCAAACTGAATCAGTAATTAAAAGAAAAAAAAACTCCCAACAAAAGTCCAGGGCCAGATGGCTTCACAGGTAAATTCCACCAAACATATAGAGAAGAGTTAAACACCTATCCTCAAACTATTCCAAAAAATTGCTGAGGAAGGAATGCTTCCAAATTCACTGTATGAGGCCAGCATCACCCTGATACCAAAACCAGACAAAGATCACACACACACACACACACACACACACACACACACACACACACACACACAGAAAAGACAATTATAGGCCAGTATCACTGATGAACATAGATGAAAAAATCCTCAACAAAATATTAGCAAACCAAATCCAACAATACATTAAAAGGATCATACACAGTGATCAGGTGGAATTTATCCCAGGGATGTAATAAGGATATTTCAATATCCACACACAAAAATATCAACGTGATACACCACATTAACAAACTGCAGAATAAAAAAATCGTATGATCGGACTTTCCTGGTGGTGCAGTGGTTAAGAATCCGCCTGCCAGTACAGGGGACATGGGTTCGAGCCCTGGTCCGGGAAGATCCCGCATGCTGCAGAGCAACTGGGCCCGTGCGCCACAACTGCTGAGCCTGTGCTCTGGAGCCTGAAAGCCACAACTACTGAGCCCATGTGCCACAACTACTGAAGCCTGTGCGCCTAGAGCCCGTGCTCCACAACAAGAGAAACCTGCACACTGCAATGAAGAGTTGCCCCTGCTCACCACAACTAGAGAAAGCCCATGCGCAGCAATGAAGACCCAATGCAGCCAAAATTAATTAATTAATTTTTAAAAAATCATATGATCTCAATAGATGCAGAAAAAGCTTTTGACAAAATTCAACAACCTTTTATGATAAAAAAAAAACTCTCCAGAAAGTAGATATAGAGGGAATATACCTCAACATAATAAAGGCCATATATGATAAGCCCGCAGCTAATATACTCAATGGTGAAAAGGTGAAAGCATTTCCTCTAAGATCAGGGATACCCACTCTACCACTTTTATTTAACATAGTACTGGAAGACCTAGCCACAGCAATCAGACAAGAAAAAGAAATAAAAGGAATCCAAACTGGAAAGGAAGGGTAAAATTGTCACAGTTTGCAGATGACATGATGCTATACACAGAAAATCCTAAAGATGCCACCAAAAAAACTACTAGAGCTCAATGAATTTGGTAAATTCGTAGATACAAAGTTAATGTACAGAAATCTATGACATTTCTATACACTAACAATGAACTATCAGAAAGAGAAATTAAGCAAACAATTCCATTTACAATCACATCAAAAAGAATAAAATAGGGAGTTCACTGGTGGCCTAGTGGTTAGGATTCTGGGCTTTCACCGCTGTGGCCTGGGTTCAATCGCTGGTTGGGGAACTGAGATCCCACAAGCCACACAGTGCAACAAAAAAAGAAGAAGAAGAAAACACCTAGGAGCAAATCTAACTAAGGAGGCAAAAGGCCTGTACTCAAAAAACCGTAAGACACTGATGAAAGAAATCAAAGACAACAGAAACAGATGGAAAAGGTTTACCGTGTTCATGGTTGGAAGAATATTGTTAAAATGACTGAAGAATATTGTTAGAATGACTGAAGAATATTGTTAAAATGCAATCTCTATCAAATTACCAATGGCATTTTTCACAAAACTAGAAAATTTTTTTCATTTGTATGGAAATACAAAAGACCCTGAATAGCCGAAACAATCTTGAGAAAGAACAGAGGAGGAGGTACCATGCTCTGTGATTCAGATTATACTGCAAAACTACAGTAATCAAGGCAGTATGATATTGGTACAAAAATAGACACATAGATCAATGGAACAGAATAGAGAGGCCGGAAATAAACCCACACACCTATGGCCAATTAATCTACAACAATGGAGGCAAGAATTTACAATGGGGGAAAGAATCTCTTCAATAAGTGGGCTGGGAAAACTGGACAGCTACATGTAAAACAATGAAATTAGAATATTTTCTCACACCATATACAAAAATAAACTCAAAATGGATTAAAGGCTTAAGTACAAGGCTGGAACTCCTGGAGGAAAACTCCTAGAGGGATAAAACTCCTAGAGGAAAACACAGGCAGACACTCTGACATAAATCATAGGAATTTTTTGGATCTGTCTCCTAAAGCAAAGGAAAAAACAAAATAAACAAATGGAACCTTTGTTTAAAAGGTCAACTTAAAAGCTTTTGCACAGAAAAGAAAACCATCAACAAAATGAAAAGATAACCTACTGAATGGGAGAAAATATTTGCAAGTGATATAACCATTAAGGTGTTAATATCCAAAATTATGTAAACAGCTCAAACAATTCAAAATTTTTAAAAAAAACAATTTTTAAAATAGGCAGAAGAACTGAATAGACATTTTCCCAAAGACATACAGATGGCCAACAGACATGTGACAAGATGCTCAACACTGCTCATCACAGAAATGCAAATCAAAACCACAATGAGATATCACCTCACACCTGTTAGAATGGCTACTGTCAAATAGACCACAAGGGCTGGCTATAGCTCAGCGGTTCCTTCGACTGCATTGTGATTCAACCACCCTTCCAAGAGTGGTTCGAGACCCGCGGGCGCTCACCAGCCCTTTCAAAAAAAAAAAAAAAATAGACCACAAAAAACAAATGTTGGCAAGGATGTGGAGAAAGGGAACCTTTGTACACTGTCGGTGGGAATGTAAATTGGTGCAGCCACTATAGAAAACAGTATGGAGTTTCCTCAAAAAACTAAAACTAGAACTACCAGATGATCCAGCAATTCCACTCCTGGGCATATATCTGAAGACAAGGAAAACAATAATTTGAAAAGACACATGCACCCCAACATTCATTGCAGCACTATGTACAACAGCCAAGACATGGAAGCAACTTAAGTGCCCATGAACAGCCAACTGGATTAATACACACACACACACACACACACACACATACACACACACACACACTGGAATATTACTCCACCATAAAAAAAAGAAATGAAATACTGCAATTTGCAGCAACGTGGATGGACCTAGGGAATATTATGTTCAGTGAAATAAGACAGAAAGACATACTATATGATATCACTCATATTTGGAATCTAAAAAATAATACAAATGAATGTATATGCAAAAACAGACTCACAGATATAAAAAATAAACTTGTAGTTACCAAAGGGGAGAGGGAAGGGGGTAAGAAATTATGGAATTATGGATAATTATGGAATTATCAGATACAAACTACATATATATATAAAACAAATAAGCAACAAGGATATACTATATAGCACAGGGAATACACCCATTATCTTATAATTATAAGATAATATCTTATAATTATAAGATAATATCTTATAAGATAATACCTTATAATTATAAGATAATATCTTATAATAACCTATAATGAAATATAATCTGAAAAAATACTTAAACACTATGCTGTATACCTGAAACTAACACAATATTTTAAATCAACTATACTTCAATAAAATAAAAATTAGACCAGAAATCAATAAAATTAAAAATAGGAAAATAGAGGAAAAAAATCAATGACACCAAAAGCTGATTCTTTGAAAAGATCAATAAAATCAACTAGCCTCTAGGCAGGTTAATTAAGAAAAAGAGAGGAGGGACTTCCCTGGTGGCGCAGTGGTTAAGAATCCGCCTGCCAATGCAGGGGACATGGGTTCGATCTCTGGTCCGGGAAGATCCCACATGCCGCGGAGCAACTAAGCCTGTGCGCCACAACTACTGAGCCTGCGCTCTAGAGCCCGCGAGCCACAACCACTGAGCCCGTGTGCCACAACTACTGAAGCCTGCGTGCCTAGAGCCTGAAGAGAAGCCACCGCAATGAGAAGCCCGTGCATCACAAGGAAGACTAGCTCCCGCTCGCCCGTGTGCAGCAACGAAGACCCAACGCAGCCAAAAAGAAAAAAAAAGAAAAAGAGAGAAGACACAAATTACTAACATCAGGAATAAAAGAGGCGGTCTTACTATAGATTCCATTGACATTGAAAGGATAATAAAGGAAAACTATGAACTCTAAGCCCACAAATCTGAACCTAAATGAAATGAACCAATTCTGTGAAAGACACTACCTGCCAAAACTCACACAAGAAGAAATCTGAATAGACTTATATCTATTAAATAATTGAATTAATACCTAATAACCTTCCAAAAGAGAAAGTACAGGCCCAGGTGGGTTCACTGGTAAATTCTACCAAACATTTAAGGAAGAAATTTTCCCAATGCTTTACAATCTCTCGCAGAAGATAGAAGCAGAGGGAATACTTCCTCACTCACTCTATGAGGCCAGCATTACCCTAATACCAAAACTGTACAAAGACATTATAAGAAAAGAAAACTGGGGAATTCCCTGGAGGTCCAGTGGTTAGGACTCAGCGCTTTCACTGCTGTGGTGCAGGTTCAATCCGTGGTCGGGGAACTAAGATCCCGCAAGCCACACGGTGCAGCCAAAAAAAAAGAAAACTGAAGACGGTATGTCTCATGAACACAGACAGAAAAATCATCAACAAAATATTAGCAAGTTGAATCCAACACTGTATAAAAGGAATTGTACACCACGAACAAGTGGGATTTATCCCAGGTATGCAAGGCTGTTTCAACATCCAATAATCAACTAATGTAATCCATCACATCAACAGGATGAAGAAAAATCACATGATCATATCCATAGATGCAGAAAAGGCATTTGAAAAAAAATCCAACATCCATTAATGATTTAAAAAAAAAAATGTCAGCAAACTAGGAATAGAGGGGAACTTCCTCAGTTTGATAAAGAACATCTACAGAAAACCTACAGTGAACATCACATTTAATGGTGAGAAACTAGACACTCCCACTAAGACCAGGAACAAGGCAAGATGTCCCTCTCAGCATTCATCTTCAACATCTTACTGGAAGTCCTAGCTAATGCAAAAGACAAGAAAAGGAAATAAAAGGTGCTATGGACTGAATATCTGTATCCCAACACATGTTGAAACCCTCATCTCCAAAGTGATGGTATTGGAAGATGAGACCTTTGGGAGATGATTAGGTCACAAGGGTGCAGCCCTCAGGATGATTAGTGCCCTTATGAGAACGGACATGGAACACGCTTCCTCTCTCTGTGTCTCCATCATGTGAGGCTACGATGAGAAAAGGGGCCATCTGTAAACCAGGAGGAGGGCCCAGCCAAAAACCTGACCATGCTGGCACCCTGATGTCAGACTCCCATCCTCCAGAACTGTGAGAAATAAATATACTTGTTGTTTAAGCCCCCCAGTGTATAGTATCTTGTGACTAAGGCAAAAGGCAATAAAGATTAGGAAGAAACAAAACTGCCTTCATTTGCAGATGACATGATCATCTACATAGAAATCCAAAAAAATCAATGAAAAAGGGAATTAAAAAGCAACTATAGTAAGATTGCAGGATACAAGGTTAATATACAAAAGTCAACTGTTTTTCTAATACCAGCAACAAACAAGTGCAATTTGAAACCAAAACACAATGCCATTTACATTAGCACCCTCAAAAATGAAATACTTAGATATGAATCTAATAAATGTGTACAAGATCTATATGAGGAAAATTAGAAAACTCCAATAAAATAAATTAAAGAAATAAATGGAGGGCTTCCCTGGTGGCACAGTGGTTAAGAATCCACCTGCCAATGCAGGGGACACAGGTTCGATCCCTGGTCTGGGAGGATCCTACATGCTGCGAAGCAACTAAGCCTGTGCGCCACAACTACTGAGTCTGTGCTCTAGACCCCGTGAGCCACAACTACTGAGCCCATGTGCCACAACTACAGAAGCCCACGCACCTGGAGCCTGTGCACCGCAACGAAGAGTAGCCCCCATGCAGCAACAAAGACCCAACGCAGCCAAAACTAAACAAAAAATAAATAAAATAAAATAATAAAATAAATAAATTTATTTTTTTAATGAAATAAATGGAGGTATATTCCATGTTCATGGACAGGAAGACTCAATATTATCAAGATGTCAGTTCTTCAAGTTGATCTCTCCATTCAATGCATTTCTGATCAAAATTCCAGCAAGTTATTTTGTGGGTATTGACCATCTGATTCTAAAGTTTATATGGAGAGGCCAAAGACCCAGAGTTGCCAACTCAATATTGAAAGAGAAGAACAAACTTGAAAGACTGGCAGTATCAGACTTCAAGACTTACTACAAAACTACAGTCATCAAGACAGTGTGGAATTGTACTGCCTCACACTGGTCAGAATGGCCATCATTAAAAAGTCTACAAATAGGGGGCTTCCCTGGTGGCACAGTGGTTGAGGGTCTGCCTGCTAATGCAGGGGACACAGGTTCGAGCCCCGGTCTGGGAAGATCCCACATGCCGTGGAGCAACTAGGCCCTTGAGGCACAACTACTGAGCCTGCGCGTCTGGAGCCTGTGCTCCACAACAAGAGAGGGCAAGATAGTGAGAGGCCCGCGCACCACGATGAAGAGTGGCCCCCGGTTGCCACAACTAGAGAAAGCGCTCGCACAGAAACGAAGACCCAACACAGCCAAAAATAAAAATAAATTTTAAAAGAAAAGTCTACAAATAACAACTGCTGGAGAGGGTGTGGAGAAAAGGGAACCCTCCTACACTGTTGGTGGGAATGTAAATTGGTGCAGCCACTATGGAAACCAGTATGGAGGTTCCTCAGAAAACTAAAAACAGAACTACCATATGATCCAGTAATCCCACTCCTGGGCATATATACAGAGAAAACCATAATTCGGAAAGATACATGCACCCCAATGTTCACTGCCGTACTATTTGCAGTATCCAAGACATGGAAACAACCTAAGTGTCCATCAACAGAGGAATGGATAAAGAAGATGCGGTACATGTATACCATGGAATATTCCTCAGCCATAAAAAAGACCGAAATAATGCCACTTGCAGCAACACGGATGGACCTAGAGATTGTCATACTGAGTTAAGTAAGTCAGACAGAGAAAGACAAATGTCATGTGATACCCCTTATATGTGGAATCTAAAAAAAAATGGTACAAATGTACTTATCTACATAACAGAAATAGAGTTACAGATGTAAATTATGCTTACCAAAGGGTAAGGCGGGGTAGGGATAAAATGGGAGATTGGGACTGACAATATACACACTACTATATATAAAATAGATATCTAATAAGAACCTACTGTATAGCACAGAGAATACGCAATACTCTGTAATGGCCTATATGGGAAAAGACTCTAAAAAAGAGTGGATATATATGTATGTATAACAGATTCACTTTGCTGTACACCTGAAACTAACACAACATTGTAAATCCACTATACTCCAATAATTTTTAAAAAATTAGACACAGACCTTACACCCTTCATAAAAATTAACTCAAAGTGGATCATAGATCTAAATGTAAAATGCAAAACTTTAAAACCCCTGGAATACAACACAGGAGAAAATCTAGATGACCGCGAGTATGGCTATGATTTTTTAAATACAACAAAGACATGATCCATCAAAAATGGTTGATAAGCTGGACTTTGTTAAAATTAAAAACTTCTGCTCTGAGAAAGACACTGTCAAGAGAATACGCCACAAGACAAGCCACAGACTGGGGGAAAATATTCACAAAAGACACATGTGATAAAGGACTATTATCCAAAATATACAAAGAACTCTTAAACTCAATAATAAGAAAACAACCTGATTTTTTTTTTAATGGGCAAAGACCCTGAACAGACAAACCACCAAAGAAGATACAGAGATGGCAAATATGCAAACGAAGAGATGTTCAACATATGTCATCAGGGAAATGCAAATTAAAACAATGAGCTACCACTGCACGCCTGTTAGGATGGCCAAAATCCAAAACATTGACAGCACCAGGTGCTGACAAGGATGTGGAGCAACAGGAACTCTCATGCCCTCGTTGCTGATGGAATGCCAGTTTGCTGGTAGAAAAGCCACAAGCCGTAGAACCACTTTGGAAGACAGTTTGGCAAATTCTTAAAAACTAAACATATTCTTACCACATGATCCAGCAATTGTGCTCCTTAGCATTTACCCAAATCAGCTGAAAAGCCATGCCCACACGAAAACCTGCACACAGATGTTTACAGCAGCTTTATTCAGAGTTGCCAAATCTTGGAAGTGACCAAGATGTCCTTCAGTAGGTGATGGATAAATAAACTGTGGTCCATTCAGACAATGGAATATTATTCAGTGCTGGAAAGAAATGAACTATCAAGCCGTGAAAGGACACAGAGGAACCTTAAGTGCATATTATTATGTGAAAGAAGCCCATGTAAAAAGGTTACAAACTGTAGGATTCCAACTATATAACATTCTGGAAATGGAAAAACTATGGAGACAGTGAAAAGATCAGTGGTTGCCAAGGGCTGGGTGAGGAGGGAGGGATAAACAGGTGAGGCACAGAGGAATTTAGGGCAGCAAAAATATGCTATATGATACAATAATGCCAGATATACACTGGTCAAAGTCCATAGAAGGTGCAACCCCAAGCATGAACCCTCATGTAAACTCTGGATTCTGGGTGATGCTGTAAGTTCATCAGGTGTAACGAATGCACATTAGTGGGGGAGTCTGTGGGGATAAAGGGGAATTCTGTACTTTCTCACACAGTTTTGCTGTGAACCTAAAACTGATCTAAAAAGTACTGTCTATGAAAAAAAGGAGAAAGGGAGAATGGGCACAGGAGGTCCCTCAGCCGCCTTTGGGCAGAGTCAGCCCTGGCGTCAGGTGCCCCCTGGACCCTTAGCCTTGCCGGCCTGCAGCCTGGTGACCTTCCCTTTTACCCAGCGGGGAGAGGCTGGGACCCCCTCAATCCCAGACCTTGAACTTGGACGTGACCTAAGCACCTGTCTAATGCTCTGCCCTGGCCCAAGGTCAGGTTGCTGCTCCCAGCCCAGCGAAGCCTGGCCCAAGGCCTCAGGGCGACAGATCCTGAGAAGACCACGGACTTTTCTGGAGAAAGGCCTGGGTCTGTGACCGACAGAAGCCAGGCGTGGGGTTTCCTCCCACCTCCACCCTGACTGACGAGGATGCTGATTTGGGGCCATGCCCATGGCCATGCAGCCCAGCCATCGAGCCAGGATTCAGGCCCCGGGCTGGCTGACCCAAGCCCACACTCATGACCACTTAACCACCCTGTCACCATGATAAACAGGCAGGGCCTTCACTGGGCACCGAGGTCTGAGGTCACTGACAGGAAAGGGAGTCAAAGGGCACAGTTTCACAGAAAGGTGGGGCCCACCTTTGCTGAGCTGAAGACTGGGGTGATGTCTCCAGGGGAGAAATGTGGAGCCCGGGGCGCTGACATCATGGGAAACAGGGCCTCCTTCCGTCAGAAGCAGCAAAGTGCACAATTCCTGAGAAACTCTCACCAAAAACAGGGCCTGAAAATCAGTCACAACCTGGACCTGGAAGTTTCCTGTCACTTGAGGCTCCTGGGAGCTCCATTAACCAATTATCCCTTCACAGGGCCTCTCAATAAAGCTGTAGAGTTTTCCTGACAGAGGCCTTGCAACGATTGATATTTGAATTTGAAAATTTCCTGTTAAACTGTCTACAAAGTCTCCTTTGAGATATAAAGCCGAATTCTCTTCCCTTTGAGTGTGAGCTAGACTTAGCGACTCACTTCTTTTTTTTTTAATCTGTTTTATTTATTTTTGGCTGCATTGGGTCTTCGTTGCTGCGCATGGGCTTTCTCTAGTTGTGGCGAGCGGGGGCTACTCTTTGTTGCATTGCACAGGCTTCTCACTGTGGTGGCTTCTCTTGTTGCAGAGCACAGGCTCTAGGCACACGGGCTTCAGTAGTTGTGGCACGCAGGCTCAGTATATATGGCTTGCGGGCTCTGGAGCGCAGGCTCAGTAGTTGTGACGCACAAGCTTAGTTGCTCCGCGGCACGTGGGATCTTCCCGGACCAGGGCTTGAACCCGTGGCCCCTGCATTGGCAGGCGGATTCTTTACCACTGCGCCACCAGGGAAGTCCCGTGACTCACTTCTAACAGAGAACGGCGGAATTGCTGGCGTGCTCTCGGACACCAGGGCCTGAAAAGCCTGGGCAGCCTCCTCGCTCCCCATGTCAAGAAGATACCCAGGCGCCCTGTGGAAAAGACCATGTGACAGGACATCAGCGTCCTCTGTCAATAGCCAGCAAGGAACCAAGGCCTCCAGCCAACGGCCCAGCTCACATCTCAGAAGCGTGTCCTCCAGCCCAGGTCAGGTCTTTAGATGAGCGTAGCCCCAGCTGAGGTCCTGACTGCAGTATCCAGAACCAGACCTGCCCAGCTAAGCCACTCCCTAGGGCTTGACCCACAGGAACTGAGCTCATAGATGAATGCGTGTTACTGTTTTAAGCTGCTAGTTTGGGGAATGATGTGTTATGCAGCAGCAAGAGATAACAAATACATTTCCTAGTGAAAAATCATGCTTCCTCAGCACACAGGGTGATTTGGGAGTGTTCTGGCGGGTGTTTAGGCATATTAGTAACCTTCGGAGGCCTGACAGTAATAACCAGCAGGTTAGAAGGAGGACTAACCCTGCTCCCCACGCCCCAGACACAGAGCCGGCTGAAGGAGCTCTCAAGGGCACGGAGATACTGGGGGAAGACGCAGGCCTGATGGGTCCCCCTGCCACCAGCCGCAGACTGACGCAACACACCCTGGCCAAGGGCATCCTGGGGGCCTGGGGGGCCAGGGGGGCAGGCAGCCAGGAGTCGGGGAGGTGACAGGAAGCGGAGACTGTGCAGCCGAGGCTCCAAGTGCCCGGTGCATGCGCCACTGTCCCACTGGACTTCACCGACAGGACAACGCAAAGGTACAATGATTATGAATTTCGGGACAGTGGCCGCAGAGCACCAAACCCCAAGTCCAGGGCCTTTCCGAGTGGGCCCTAGGCAGCTGCACTGGTGGCAGGGCCTGCTGCTGGCCCTGGGTGGGCAGAGGAGGGTAGGGGCAGGGGCGGGGCACGAACCCTGCCGTGTTTCTGGAAGAGGAGGAGAATGGGATATTTGTGAACAGCCTCCCCGTCCACCACTCTCCTTTTGCCTTTTTCTAGAGAGGCTTCTTTGGGGTTGTTCAAATGGTCTGCAACTCATTAAACGTGTTTTCTAGGAAATTCTAACTACTGTCCTCTCTCACCTTCTGGCAACAAAATCGTTCTGTTGGCCTGGAATTGCCTCCCCCCTCCCACCCTCCCCGACCCCGGCCATGAAAACATCTTGTAGTTTCACACTCTCACCACCAGGTGGCGACGGCTCGGAGTGAAGGTGAGAGGGTCCAAACGCTCAAAGCAGGTTGGGGCGTTGTGGGGGAGGTTTTGACTCGCTTCAGTCCCCTCCTTGGGGATGTGCCATGTCTCCCCACCACCTGCGCTCCTACCAACTCTACAATTTCCCTAGAATCGGCTCACTTTTTAAAGTTACGTAAATGACCTTAAGAAGGAAAGTGTGTGTTCTACGCTAGCAGAGACAGCAGCCTTACCTGCCCTGCAGAGGCGGAAGCACGACGTAAGTTCACGGAAGATGCGGCGACGTTGTTCGCTTCCGACCAGGTGTGTTTGCTGAGCCTGAGGAGACCAGCGCGGGGGGGCCCGTGTCAGGGCTGCAGGCCGCGTCCCGACACGGAAGCCCTCCGACTCCGGGGGCAGCGCAGGGGCTTCAGGCCACCCCTGCGCCTGAGGAAGCCGGCTCCCAGCAGCCCTCGATCAACGCCGGCCGCGCTCAAGCCTCACGCTTCATTCTCCCCACTTTACAGACGAGCAAACTGAGGCAGAGGCAGGCTGAGACTCTCCCAGACCACAGAGCTGGCGCGAAGCACACCGGGCTCGGGAGCCAGGCGTGGGCTCGGGAGCCAGGCGTAGCCCCGCAGCCCAGCCCCACACAGCCCTGTTGATGGAGGCGCGTGTCTGCAAAGACACAGTAAGTGACAGTCACCCACGTGCGCTGAGACGCCAGGTGTGCAGCAGAGAGAGGGCTTATTCACGAGCCGCCAAGGGAGAAGACGGGAGAGCAAACCTCAAATCCCCCTCCCGGAAGGCGAGGGGCTGGGGTATCTATGGGATAAGGCTGAGGCTGCGGAGGAGGGAACGGTGATTGGACAGAAGGAAAAGGTGCGGAGCGATCCTTCCGCTCCAGGCTTCTTCATGGGACGCATGCTCAGAAAAAGGCCTCATTAACATCTTCGGAGGGTGGAGTTCGGGGCCTCTGATGTCAAAGGTCAGGGAGCGGACACTCGCGCAGGCCCAGTTGGAGGGTCGGTGGTCCTAACCAGTCTTAACCGGCTCGAGCTCAAACTGGACACAGATGACTCCAAGTTCCTGCGAAACAACTCAGGGAAACATCTTTTTTAGGCTCCAGGCGGCCTGGAGGAGGTGCAAGGGTTCCAGCGAACCCGTGGGGGCAGGTTACAGGTGTGATGTGTCTAGGTGATGATCGCCCTCAGACTCACAAGCAGGGTTTCTGCTTCTGCGAGAAGGAAGAATTGCTTCGGGGGGATAGTGAAGGGTCCTGGGCCCGCAGGATAAAGGTCCTCCTCAGCGTCCTCCCTTATAACACAGTGAAGGACTAAGCCTCCAATTCCAGGTCAGGGCAGGGGAAAGGGGGCTCTGCCCCTTGTGTTTCTCATTATTTCTTAGGCACTTACCGCCTGAAACCGCCTAAGAGCCCTGCCCAACTTTCAGTCGCGCCTCCTCTGTGAACAGCGCCCAGGACACTTCCCGTGTGGCCACCATGGTCCCCCGGAGCTGTTGGGCTCGTGGGCAGACACACAGCAAACAGCAGCACCACTTACTCTACTGGGGGAGCGGTCCAGGAGAGCTTCCTGGAAGAGGTCATGCCCTAGGTGGATCTGAAAGGATGGAGAGTGCCAGGTGGAGTTTGGGGGTGGGCTCCAGAAAGAGAACGGCCTGTGGTGGGGAGAGGGGACGAGGATGGCCTGCTATGAAGCTTCCGGTTACAAGGCAATGACAGGGCAGGCTGGAGAGGAGGCCAGGGAGGACTCCGCTGAGGAGCTGATTTTAACCTGAGGACACTGAAGATGAGGTCAAACCTCTGTCAGCAGAGGCGGAGCCCGGCACCCAGGAGACAGCCGTCCTAGAGAGAAGCGGATTGGCTGGAACCAGCGGAGACATGGTCCCCAAGGCTGACAGATGCTTGTTACACCTGCTCTGTGCCAGGCACTGGTGTGTCCTAAACAGCGGTTACCCTTCTGAAGTTCGCATCCAGTGGGAGGAGACATTTCATAACTGCACGCAAAATGTAAACAGAAGATAATTTTAGGTCCTGCAAAATGCTGTGGAAGAGGCAGAGAAAGCAGAGGCATTTGGAGGAAGATGTGGACTTAGGGGGTGGGCTTTCCAGAAGCGCCGTGTTCTAGGCATCTGTAATCTGATGGGAAGGGTCCAGTGAAGCAGGAAGGGCGATGGGAGTGGGCTTGCTGCAGCAGCCATGACCTTGAACCGGTGAAGGGGGCAGAGTTCAGAGCTCAAGAGCAGAGTCGGCCTTTGTGTAGATCTTCTCTTGCTGCTGTAACCAAGCCCCGCCGACGAAGAGGAGACTGCAACAAAGTCCCCTTGTGCTGCGTCTCTCGCTTCCTCTTCTGCACCAGCCGCAGAAGGCTGTCTGCGTCTAAGGGCTCCCACGTTCAGCTCAGGCCTCCTGGAAAACCTCCCTCTTTCGGGGTCAGCCGTCCCATGAAACACAGCCCTGAGGTTGCACCAGATTCTCTGGATCCAGGGATCAGGCTGTGGGATGGTGGGGGCCGTTCCTGGGGATTCCTACAGGAGCAGGAACCCCTTGCACTGGAGCAGGTGGGAAGGCAGGACGTGGAGGCCTGTGTGCGCGCGCGCACACACACACACACACGCACACGCACACAGGATTTTTCCAGAATAAAGGAGGCCTGAGCACGTTTACAGACAGAAGGAGCCAGAGAGAGGGGCCTCCACAGGCAGGGAGGGAGGGACCTAGCAAGGAGCCCGAGAGGCCGGAGCAGGAATGCCTCAGCCTCCCCTCGGGGGAACCGTGTGGTCAGCCAGGCCGGCCAGCTCAGGCAGCCCTGGAAGCGGGTGTCCCCTCCGGAAGCCCAGAGGCTACCCCCCGCCCCGTCCCCACAAACGCCTGTTGCGGGGAGATAAGGAGAGCAGGCGAGCCCTGCATGCCCAGGATCCCCACGTAGAAGATGCATGCAGAGTGGAGCCACGTGAATGCTGGTGACCTGGGGCTGTGTCCACAGGCGTGAAAGCAGGGTCCCCAAGGCCGTGGACCCTGTGTGGCCCTGTTTGGGTAAGAAAACAATACTCACAGGACAGAAATAAAAGGTAGTCTTGCTGGATATTGGGGTTGAGGACAATTTTTTTTTTTTTGTGGTACGCGGGCCTCTCACTGTTGTGGCGAGGACAATTTTTATCATCTTCTTCTGCTCATCTGCAGAGGTCAGGTTTTCCACAATGAAAACGATTTCTTATTTGTGTCGCTTTTTGTGGTTTTAAGTTGTACGTGTTGAAAATAAGAAGGAAACCTCAGAGGCCCCAGAGGAGGAGAGAGCGTGGGCCCGACCAGATGAGGTCAGGTCAGGAACAGCCTGGGAGTCGCAGGGCCAACACCTGCTGCCTGTCCTGAACGTGAGGAACATGCCTGTGGGTCTGGGGTGCCGGGGGTAAAGCGCCCTCAGCCCCCTGACTTTGATTTCTCCTGCCCAGCGCCGTGACCTCCGGTGCAACGACCCTGTTTTAAGAACAAGGATCAGCTGGAGAGGGTGCAGGCTCCCTCCCTCCTGCTGGGGTGATACCTGGTCCTGGTCACGGTCCAGTGTCCCCTCGGCTGGCAGCATGGCAGCTCTGGGCCTCAGTTTCGCTCTCCAGCCCGAACCCTCTGAGTTTTAGAGGGTTTACAACCATCCGGACTGGGGGCCCGAGACACGTCCTTGGCTGACACTGGCCACAGCCATGGGGGATGGCCAGGGGTCCCTCTCCTCAGCAGCGCCCCACTCTGGGCTCCTCTCCTGGGCCCCTCTGGTTGCTAGAACCCCTTCTCCCTGTTCCCAGAGCATTGCTAGACCCCAGGGGTTCCCACACCTCAGTCCCCCCACGCCGCCACGGGTGCAACTTTTCCCGTCTCTGCAAATCCCTTATTGACTAAGTTAATATTTCATATTGCTGCCATTTTTATAACTTCTAATAAAAAGCATACATTAATGTTTTAATTTCCCAATATAAATTCTTTGTAATATTTCACTGTTCAGCTTGATTTTAATTCATATTTTATAACGTTAAAATATAATTAAAGATACATTTATCTTTTATAGAGAACTTTCTATCACTAGCATAGATGGGAAGCTGATGTCACTCCCCAGAGTAGAATGTCGCTATAGAAATAAATACAATGCACATACGACTATGGTCTTGACTTCTAGCCTGAGACTGATGCAGCTCTTCGTCAAAAAGAAGGATCAGAAAGTGTTGAAAGGCGCTGAAGATGCAACGGCACCCTCCTCCTGGAAGCCTTGCACACCTTCTGGGACCGGGGCCCCCCTTGGTTCTCCCGCACGCTGAGGATCATGGGGCACTGGCGGTGCAGTGAGAGGCACTGTACACTTCCATAAACTGGGCTTGACCTGCGGTTCTGTGCGCAAGTCCCTGGGACCCCGAGGGCCCCCACTTCTGGAGATAGGCCCTCTGGGGGCTGCACACAGGGATAAGCCAGGCTGTTTTCACCATTTCCTTCCTCCTGCTCGGGCAGGGGCTGCCATCGGCTGCCCCACACAGAGCGATCACTGTGGCCTCAGCCAGGACAGCTCAGGCCGGGAAAGGGGCGCCCCGCCAGCAGGCCTGAAAGGTAAGCGGCCCTCATCACCCCAGCACCACCTCCCACTGTGTGGGCCCCTGGCAGGGGAGGCGGTGGGACCAGGCCGGGCAGGGAGAGAGGAGGCCGGCAGGCAAGTCCAGCTTCTGTTCCTCCTTGGGGCGGGGGGCACGGGCAGGCGTTCGCCCTGAGACACCAGGTCCTTCGCTGAGTCAAGATTCATCGGTTTATTCAACAAACGTTCATCGGAAGCTTGTCTTCACGAGGGGAAACAGCCCGCACTGAGTCCTGGAGGGGCACTGAACCAGGCAGAAAGCAGAGACTTGAGTGCCAATGTGGTCTCTGACGTGGAGCGCTGGGCAGCCCTGCACAAGTCACTCTCCGTCTCTGGGCCTCAATTTCCCAACTCCAAGCATGAGCCTCGATCAACAGCTTTCCAGGCTCAGCCCCTTCTGGGTCCCCTTCCCTATTCCCCCATCAGCATCCTCAGCCAGCTGCCTTCCACACCAGAGACCACTTGTGAGAGTTCACGCCACTGGGGCCAAGCTACTTGGAATCCGTGGGCCGAGGTGTGGTCTGTGGCGTGCACACCATCTTCCAGACCAAGGCTTGAGGGTAGGTGTTGGGAGCAGCCTGGGAGGCCCTCCCCGGCCTCGGGGCGGGGGCGGGGCCAGGCCTGGGATCTTTAGCAGGCATCTGCTCCCCCCACGGTGGAGTAGAAGCTGGGTCTCTGCCAGAGGACGGGAAGGTCCTTCCTCTTACCAAGGAAGGACCAAGCCCGCTCCGTGCTCCCACCGCAGCGGCCGTCACGGTCCTGCCTGCTGACCATCTGGGGAGGGTCAACCGGCCTGGACCCCGCACGCTTCACTTCCTTGATCCCAGCACCCATTTCACGGAGGAGACAGCCTGGCCGGAGAGGGCGGTGAGTGGTCCCTTGTCCGGTCGGGTCCCACCAGCCCTTGGGTCGGGTGCAGGCCGCCAGGACCTCACGGCCACTGTCCCCGCAGCCCGTCCTGCCCGATGTCCATCTGGGCTGTCCTGCTCTTGATCTGGGCGGCCGCCGAGGCCTCCGAGGACTGCCCCGCCGCGTGCGCCTGCCGCGCCCTGGACACCATGGGGCTGCTGGTGGACTGCAGGGGCCGGGGACTTGCGGTGATGCCCGCCCTCCCGGCACATACGCGCCACCTCCTGCTGGCCAACAACAGCCTGCGCTCAGTGCCCCGGGGAGCCTTCGACCACCTGCCGCAGCTGCAGAGCCTCGACGTGGCGCACAACCCCTGGCGCTGCGACTGCGGCGTCACGTACCTGCGCCTTTGGCTGGAGGACCGCGCGCCCGCGGAGCTGCTGCGCGTGCGCTGTGCCGGCCCCGGCCCCGCCTCCGGCCGCGCGCTCGGACAGCTCAGCGGCTCCGAGCTGGGCAGCTGCGGCTGGATCCTGCGGGCGACCTGGGCCGACACGGGGCCCTGGTGGGACGCGGCGCTGGCCGTCGTGGCCGCGCTGGGCCTGGCTCTCCTGGCGGGCCTGCTGTGCACCGTCTCCGTGCCCCGAGCCTGAGCCGGGGGCCCCCGGGTCATCGCGGCCCCGGCCCTGGGCATTCCAACCACCGGTAGCTCAAAATAAACCAGCGGCTCAGCCGTTACCCAGGCTCGGAGATGTTTCCCTCTTAGCACCCGAGTTTGTCTCATCCTGGAAACCTGCGACCATGTTTGTTTTGACAGATATTGACTGGGGCTTCTCTATCCACCAAGTTCCTAGCAAAATGGTGTATCCCACTTCCACATCTCCTCCAGCCACCCCCAATGCCACCATCTCTGGACACCCCGGGCACTTCCCCAGGTCCCGGGAGTCCCGTTCTAACACCCTCCTGGCTGCTGGCGCAGACGGGCCGCCAGACAGTCCAGGCCACCCTCACATCAATGTTCTAAGTTCCACAAAAAACCTTGTCCTAACAACGCAGCAGCGAACAGACCCCAGGTGGAAGGAGAGAAGACATACCTGTTACAGACCTTGGAAGGCACATCACTGTTCCCAAAATGGGCTTTGGCCACCCTGACCTGGCCATGAGGCCACCTGGCCTCACCCCGTCCCGTCCTTTGTCATCATCTCTCTCTCACTCTCTCTCCTTTTCCTCCTCTCTATGCCTCTTCTTCAGAAACAAAACAACCAATTCCCCCCTTTCTCATGGAAGCAACTCCCCTCTGGATGCTGGCATCAGACACCTGCAAACTCTGGGCTCCCACCTCTACCCTAAGGAACGGTCACCAAAGTCTTCAAACAAGATGCTTCTCTCCCTCAGTGGGTTTCTGGTGCCAGCAGTTAAAAGCTTAAACTTTTTTCCACTATATGAGATAATAATTTCAGATCCATCACTGGCCAACCCAAATCCAATATAATTATACCAAAGATCCCCCCAGCAAGGAAGTCCACATAGTGGGGCTGTGGGTCAGAGGGTGCCACGAGGGAGGCCAAGTGGGCACCAGGCGCCACCGGAGGGCAGTGACCCACAGAGGTGAGGCTGGACCAGGAGCCCCAAACTTGGGGCTGGTGGACAATAGGGAGTGGTGGGGACTGTGGTAAACCAGGGATCCCATGCTCCATCCAGAGGCCCAGTGGAATGTTGCCACGTGGAAAGGTGGCCAGGTGCCCGTTCTTACAGAGAGGTTGGAAGAAGTTTATGTTAAACTGAATTATTCAAGCATTGGCGACTAAATTTAAATTTTTAAAAAATATACATCAACGGGACAAATAAAACATATTAATCAACATGAATGGTCCGGAGGCTGAGAGTTTGGTTTCTGCATTAGGAATCAGCTGGCATCCACTCGCTGGGCACTTAATATGTGGGAGGCTCTGCATAAAGCCCCCCACACGGGCCTTTCTCCTGTACCCTGTGAACCCTGAGAGGAGGTGCTGTCCTGCCCTGCATGGAGGTGGACTCAGGCCCAGGCCCATGGTCACTTCACAGGCACAGGCCAGACACATCCCCCATCAGACCTGAGAAGCGCTCCCTTGGAAGCTTCCTGGCCCTGGGCCCTCAGAACTGAGCCCCTTCAGCCTCAAGTCCCCAAGTGGGGTGCCCCTAAATTCTGCCCTGCTCCTTCCTGGGGGGCCGTCCTCCCGTGACCCCCATGGCCCCCTCACCCACGGCTGCGGATCAGGGCTGAAGCGGCAGGGCCCATGGCGCCGGCCTGTGGGGAGCACACAGAGGACGCCCGGGAGTCGGTCCAAACCCGCCGCCGAGTCTTTTCCTCCCGGTGAGGAGAACCCACAACAGAGGCCGCAGCTCCGGGCAGAGTGGGGGGGCTCCCCACCCTCGGGGAGGGGTCCTGGGCGTGTCGGCAGAACAGTGTAGCTGCCTGGTCAGGCGAGGGTGGGGTGTGGCCGTGGGGAAGGCGACCTGGGGCTTCAGAGCTGGGAGGGGAGGGCAGGGCACAGGACTGGGCCCCGGGGTGGGGGTGGGGGGGGCTTCACTTCCCTGGAGGCAGGGCTGGAGGCGCCCCTCGGCCGAGCCCCTGGGCGAGTGTGTGCCGGGAGCAGAGAGGGTCAGGGCTGGAGCGCTGGGAGCCCCGGGGGCTGGGCAGGGTCAGACTCAGCCCTGGGACCCACACCCAGCCCGGGGCTGGCCCCAGGCAGGGGCTCAGGAGCGAACTTAGTGGGGACTTGGAGCAGGTCCCTCTGGACACCGGCCTCAGGTGCCCTGTCTTAAAGGCCAGGACTGGACCTGGTGCCGTCCGAGTTCCCCCCGGGTGTGGGCAGTCCCATGGGGTGGGCAGAGGCGAGGGGGGGGCCTTGGGACAGCCAGCCCCTGGGGAGCGTTTGGAGGGCCCAGCTCAGATGGCCCAGTTACAGGGTTTTCATCCAAGGGTCACTCGGGTGGGGATCCTCGCATTCAGTGTGAGTAGGTAGTTCAAACGACAGGTGTTTCTTGTCCCTGGAAAGATGGTTGGCAGGTGCCTGGAGTGTGGCCCACCTGGACCATCCCTCTCCTTCCCACCCACCCATCCCACACCCGGCTCCCCAGGCCTCGCAATGGCTTCCTGGGATGGGATGCAGGCAGTGCAGGGATCAGTGTCCCGAAGAAACCAGGCTGTGGTGGAGGAATGCCTCGTCCAAGGTCACAAACCAGCCTGGGTCGACCTGGGGTTTGAGTGGAGGCTGGTGTGACCCCCAGCCTGTCAGCCTGTCTTGGGGGAGGCTGGGCAGGTGGGCACAGCACACCTGGTGCCCTGAGCGGCTGTGCCCTCCCATCAGCAGGGGCCCCCTCTGTGAGGGACCAGGGACGGGCTCCACTGATCCCGGGGGGCTATGGACTCATGGGGTCCCTGGGGTCAAGGCTCTGATCCAGGTGCTCAGCAGCTCTCTGAGCGCCTACTGTGCGCATGGGTCTGGGCTCGGCGCTGGAGAACAGTGATGAGCAAGACCCATCCTGCCCTGCGGGACCTCGCAGACCCTGACTTGCAATAACAGCTGTACTTCCTCATGGCTGCAGGACTCAGGCAGGGAACTCCCTACTCCAAGCGTGTCGGCTCATCTGAATAAATCCAGGGTGGAGGGATGGTAACACGTGTGTGTCTCGCAGCGTTGCTGGGCTGGTGCCCCTGGCGTTCACCAAGTAGCACTTCCCAACCTGCCTCCCCAACGCGAAACCAGATGAGGGATCCTGGGGCCCAGAGAGGTGCAGTGACTCGCCCAAGGTATCCCTGGCAGAGATGGGACCCAACTCCAGCTCCTCCCTGCCCGAGGCACTGTCTGCTCCTCCGTCCAGGGGTCCCGATGGTCTTAACAGGGCTCTGGGCAACAGACGGGCAGGGGGCAGTGTGTGGGCCTGGAGGCCAGTCGGGGGAGCCGGCCAGGCAGGTGGGACATCTGTGGATCCGTGGGCACTGGAGCCAGCTCTGAGCTCCAAGCCAAGAGAACCAGTCTGGGCGCTGCCGGCTCGTTACAGAAACGTTTAATAGTTTAGGAATGCGTACACTCTGGCTCTGCTAAGTCTCCATAAAGGCAACTTTCCCATGTTTTAAAAAATAGATTCGCTATAAAGATTTATATATTCATAAATAGGCAATGTGAAAAATCCCCAAATGCAATGGCATCCTTGGGCTGAGGCCCTCCCCACCCCAGCCCAGGTGCAGGCTCAGAGGTCTCTGAGGCCCCAGCCTCGGCAGCCCTCCGGGGAGAAGTAACTGCATTCAATGTGAATTAGGAATTTCCTCCAGCTTCATGCCTGCTGGGGCCTGTGTCCTTGAGCTCCACCCCCAACACCCACCGGCCCTCTGGACCGGGCCCACCTCTCTGGCTCAGGAGTCAGGATCCCTGTCCCTTGCCTGTCCCCCTCCCGGGAGTATAAAACACCAGCCTTCCTCTGGTCCTTCAGCCCAGGCCACAGACTGCCCTCCTCCGCCCGATGGCTGGGACACTTCCTGGCCCTCCTGCCGGGCTTCCTCTCCTGGCCCCTGACCCCTGACCTCACCTGCTCCTGTTCTTGGGTAACTTATAAACAAAGGAAGAGGCCCTGGGAGAGGGAAGAGGCGGGGCCGTGCTGTCTTACACACTTCCCCGTTGTCCCTTGGCCAAGTCCATCCGTCCGGGCCCATCTGACAGAGGACTTGGGCCCAGAGAGGTAGTGAGGCCCCTACCTGCCAGGGCACCCCAGAGCAGGCAGCCAGCAGCGTGCCCAGGGAGGCCCTGAGCGCTAGCATTTGGCTCTGAGACGGAGGACGGGAAGCCTCCATAGGAAATGGCTTCAGCCCAGGACGGGAACCTCGCAGGCCAAGGGTGGGTAGGGAAAGAACACATTCTTGCCAGGGGGTACGATGAGCAAAGGACCAGCTGGTCATCTGTGGGATTCTAAATGGCACGTATTCAAGGGCAGGGTCGGTAAGTGGGGCAGGGCAGGAAGGGGTCTGCCTGGACAGAAGCTGCTCCTGTGGGCAAGACGGTGCAGGGGAGAAGGAACGGAGCTGTGTGAGGCCTTGGATACCCGCGTGAGGATGGACATCCTGAGGGCCCGGGGGCGACTGGAAGGTGTCAGGATGGGGGAGGGACCTTTCATAGCTGCCCCCCTCACAGCAGCAGGATGGTGCCTGCGCTGGTGGAAGCCCAGGCCAAGGAGGTCAGGGAGGCATCCAGGGGAGGGGATGGGGCCCATCTGGGCAGAGGGGCCAGGGGCACGGTTGTAGGGTGGGGGAGAAAGTGGGGAGCCCGAAATGACCCCTGAGTTCTAGGCTACAGCCCTGGAGCGAGGCTGCTCCGTGCGGAGGATGGGTGGCAGGAGACCCACTGGGCCCTGGGATTGTGAAAGGAGAGAGTGAAGTGCTGCTTCCTTGGTTCTGGGTGAGGAAGGGCCACCGTGAGGCCGCCTCCCCTGTGCAGGGTTCCGGGCACAGGAGTAGGGGGATGGCTCACAGCCCAAGGTGGCAGGTGAGCCCCTGTCACCTGTGTTTCCTGTACCTGTGCACCCTGGAGGCAGACTGCCCGATGCTGCTGGCAGCCCGGCAGGGCTCCTTCTGGAGGAGGTGAGCTGGGGGCCTCCCTCCTTCCCTAAGCCCTGTGAGGCAGCCCTGGGCCCGGGGTCAGTACCTGTGCTCGCTGGAACTGGGGCGCAGTCCCGGCCACTGCTCCTTGCGTGCACCCCACCCCCCAGAGCAGCAGGTCTGTGCAAGGCGGTCTTCGTGAGACTTCTCTCCCAGCTGGGCCTGGACTGAACACCCAGCTCTGCCCAAACATCAGCCCCCTGCAGAGAGGTCATGGGGCTGGAGGACCTCTGCCCATGGCCTGAAGGGGGCCCCTCTCTGGGGAACCCCTCAGTGCAGGTGGAGGGGCTGGGCCCCATCCCATCAGCAGGGACGGGGGAGGGAAGCCAGGCAGCCTTCTTGCTCCCACTTCCCAGCCCACTCGGCCGACAGCGGGCTGACCCCTGCTCAGCAGCTCCTGGCCCGTCCAGGCCAGCGTCCTTCCCCACCAGGACCAGGCTTAGCCTCCGCGGCTGGAAGGGCCAGCAGCCCTGCCTGACCCGCCTCCTGGGGCTGCCTGGCAAGGTCTAACTTCCTGCTCTGTGTCCAGGCCTGCCTGGGAGGGTTTGACGCAGACCAGGTGCTAGGATGGAAGGCAGGGAGCCCGACTGCAGCTGTGCGGCACCTCTGGGCTCTCAGGGGCCCTGGGCTGTGTCTCCCTGATGTGGCCTCGCCCATGGCTCTGAGAGCAGCTGATTTCCTGGGGCCCCACACTGGGGCGGGGGGCCTGCAGGGCTGAACTGGACTGATGGGAGCGACTGGGATTGGCCTGGGAAGACCACCTGCTCCCCCAGTCCAGTCCCTGCGCTCCTCTGAGCTGTACCCAGAAAACGGTGCTGCTTCCAAGGGCCCCAGTGACCCTGGTCCCCTGCTGTCTAACCTCAGTGTCCAGCGTATGCAGAGACCATTAGAGTGGGTGGGCCCAGACCCAGGCCTGCCGGGGCCTTGCCTTTTCTGTGCGGGAAACTCTCTAAGCTGGTCTGGGAGCGGCGGGGGAGCTGGCACTCTGAACGTGGCACGAAGGATCTCTGCAAGTCAGGTGGGACAGGCTGGGCTCGGGGGTGCGAGCGTTTACTTTTCCCTTAAATGTCCGCACTCCTATCTCATTCCCACTAACCCCCAGCTTCCGAGAGCCAGAGCTAAAGGATTCACTGCTTTTGCAACCTGAGTGGCAAAACTTTGGGCCCCAAGCCAGCAGACAAGCGCTGTGGGCCGTGACCCACCGTTGTCCGGGTGAAAAGGAGAAGCTCCATGGAAATGGGAGAGGGAGGCCCGGCTGAGGCAGGAGCTGGCCTTGAAGGAAGGAGGGAGGTAGGGAAACCCCGGGACGAAGCTCAGGACTGAGTCTGCTGGGCCGTTGCTCCTGCACAGGAGGCCCTGGAATGCCCTGGGAGGACCCGGAGCTCCGGCCACATCCCTGGAAAGCAACACCCTGCTGCGGCCTCGTGTGAAACGGTCCTAACCAGGCAGCGTGTAGCCCGGGAGGCCCACTCCCAGCCCCTGGGCCAAGGTCCACACCGCTGGGCTCGCGCCAGTCCTGGGACGTGCCGCGTGTGGCGGGGACAGCAGCTGGCTGGCAGGAAGGGCCCCACACCCTACCCTGTGCCAACAGGGCCTCCCGTGGGAGGAATCCTGCTTCTTCCTTCCTGGAGGGCAGTGCTCCCATCAAGCATCCAGGCCACAGGCGGGGTAATTCCAGGCCTTTATCTGGCTGGCACCCTGGAGGCCAGCTCTGGAGGGCTGGGCGAGGAGGCCACAGGGCGGGAGGAGGTGGGGCAGCCCCGCCTGCCTGCCCTGCACCCCGGTCAGCACCCGCAGCCCCAGCTCTCTCCGACGTCCTTGCTGTCCAGCTGGATGTGGTCAGTGCCCTTCTCGCTGAGCAGAGGGCCCCCGTGCCGCATGACCAGCTCCGTGGCCACCCTCACGAAGGCCTCCTCCACGTTGCTCGAGTCCTTGGCCGACGTCTCGATGGCGCACAGGATGTCGTGGTGCTCTGCCAGGCTCTGCGCCTCGGCCAGCGGCACCTCCCTCAGCTCCCTGAGGTCCGACTTGTTCCCTGCGGGGAGGTGGGGCAGTGGTGAGGCCCAGGGCCCAGGTGGGCGCGGCTACAGCTGAAGGCAGCGGAGCCGGGAGAGTCTATCTTTAATGCTCTTATCCCATCCTTTAGTCCCTCATCTCATCTCTTCCTTATCTTTGCCAGGGGCCTGTGCATTTTACTGCTTTTTCCTAAGAAATAGAAGCGGGAAGGTTTGGTGAAAAGAACACGGTGCTTAGAGCTGGAAGAAGACCTGCGTAGAGACGCCAGCTTCCTGTCACCTGCTGTGTGACGCTCGGGTAACTCACTCCATCTCTGAGTCTCAACCCCTCATCTACGACGCCACCTTCTGCAGAGCAGACATTAAATGACACAGTGGACACAAGCTAGCACCTAGCGGGCACTCCACCAATGCTGAAGTTAAAGAAATCTGGCCTTGCTATTTTTTTTTGGCTAAAATTTTGTCATTTTTCTGATTATTTATGCTCTCATATTTTCCTTTGGAATTTTTTAATTCTCTGTAAGATTGTGGGTTTTGATTATTTTGCTTTTCTGATAATGAGAGCACAGACTACAGCTGCCCCTGAGAGCACGCCTTTCCTTCTCCCATGAGGTGTGAGATGTTTCATTATGTTTTAAATAATCTGGTCAATTGCTCCTTGGTCCAATTTCTACAAGAATTTTTTTTAAGTCTCTAAGTGATTGACTTTTATAATCTGATTATAGGGACAAAAAAATAGATAAGCATCTATGAAGATCTAGGGACTTCCCTGGCGGTCTAGTGGTTATGGCTTGTTGCTTTCACTGCCAGGGCCCAGGTTCAATCCCGCGTCGGGGATCTAAGATCCCACAAGCCAGGCAGAATGGCCAAAAAAAAAGAAAAAAAAAAATCTACAGTTTCTTCGGTAACCTTAAACAATGCAGCAACCAATTTCAATGTTAGGAACTTATTTGGATCCTGATTTCAACAAACTGAAAAGAAAACCACATGTGATATTTATGAGCAATTATAAATCTGACCCCAGATCAGCTAAGTTGATTGTATTAGGAGATGTCAGTATGTTTTAAATGTGAAAAGCGTACTGTTATTATATATGTTTAAGTGTTTGTATCTTTTATAGATTCATGCTGGAACATTTGCAAATGAAATCATTTGGTGTTGGGATTTGCCTCAAAATAATATGAGGTCGGGGGAGGGGCCGAGGGCTGAAATGACCGTGGACAGGACTTGCCGGCTCTGCTGAATCTGGGGTTTGTTACGCTATTCCTTTTATGTCCTTGTATAGAGTGCTCTATGATAGAATGTTTTCTTTTAAAAGTCCTGGATTGGGAATTCCCTGGCAGTCCAGTGGTTAGGACTTTGCGCTTCCACTGCAGGGGGCCCTGGTTCGATCCCTGGTCAGGGAACTAAGATCCTGCAAGCTGAGCGGCATGGCCAAAAAACTAAAAAAAAAAAAAAAAAAGTCCTGGATGAAAGGGGAGCATCAGGCCACGTAGGGAGGACTCCCTTCCTGCCCGGGGAGTCCAGTCCGCCTAGAACACCCACACCCCAGTCCAGGCCCATCTGCACTCGCTCACCTTAGAGGAATCAGCCTGACTGTTGGGACGAGCACCCCAGGGACCACACACATGGTCCAAAGCTTCTTGAATCCAGGCCCGAGAAGTTTATGCGGGAGGGAAAGGTAAAATGGAGGTCACGGCACCCCCTGCAGCGTCGGTTCTCAAAGTGGGATCACTGTGTCACCCGGGAACTTGTTAGAAATGCACACGCGTGGGCCCACCCAGTGCTCCCGAGTGAGATGCTCTGTGGGTGGTGCCGGCGTCTGCCCTCCACCAAGACTTCAGAGTGGCTGGGAGGGGCGTGGACACCTGAGAAGCACCCCCTGCAGGGTGGCCGACAGAGCAGGCCACTGAATCACGATTGGCCACGTTTACATGCTCACGGGCTATGTGGACAGGATAAATGACTTCACTTTTCTGACCCTCGGCCCCGTCCCTGACACATGAGGAGCAGGCAGGGTTATGAGAACACACATGATGAAGACCGAACTAGCCTGGACCAAGGTACGGCCACGTGGCGACCGCTTCCTGGCCTGCGTCGTCTCATTTCCACTTTGACTGTAACTTTACAAGTGATTAGCAGGATCCGAAGTTTCTTTTTTTTTTGGCTGCGCCTCATGGCACGTGGGATCTTAGTCCCCTGAGCAGGGATCGAACCCGTGCCCCCTGCAGTGGAAGCTCAGAGTCTTAACCACCGGACCAACAGGGAAGTCCCCGAATTTTCTAGATCATGGTCCTGGCTCCGCTCCTACTTGGCCAAGCTCAGCCCTCTCTGTGCTCTGTTTGCCCTTTGTTTAGAAAGGAGAGAGAGACTGAGACAGACAGACAGACGGGTGGACCGCAGGGGCCCCCGCTCACCGATGAGCAGCTGCACGATGTTGGAGCCCGCGTACTTCCTCACGTCCTCGATCCAGTGAGGCACCGACAGGAAGGAGCTCCTCTTGGTGATGTCGTATGCCAGGATGGCCCCGTTGGCGCTGCGGTAGTAGCTCTGGGTGATGGTGCGGAAGCGCTCCTGGCCAGCCGTGTCCCAGATCTGCAGCTAAAGGAACAGGGGTCCCGTGAACCCGGGGGTGCAGCCGAGCGCAGGGGACGGGGAGGCTGAGCCCCCAGACCCACCCCCAAAGTGCTGCTTCCGGGGGCAGGCCACCGGCCACAGCTCGGCAGGCCCCACGTAGGACGGGCCAGAAGGTGGACAGAGCGGAGGGGCCTTCTGAGCCCTTGGAAGGCAACTCAGCGGCCTAAGCAGGACGGTGGGAGCAACGTGGAGGTGGGCAGCCCCGTTTCCACCTCCAGAGTCCCAGGACAAGGGGGTGGGCTCTGCACCGTGGCGGGAAGCATGCTGGACCCCGAATCCTCTCTGCCCTGGACACCAGGCTCACTGCTGGCGCCATGTCTACTGCCTGCCCCTCTGGGCCGTGAGTGCCCGCTGCCCCCACCGTCGGGAGGCCCCCAGCACTCGGGCTCTCTCTTCTGCCTCAGCGGCGCCAGGGAAGATGCTCACGCTGGGCAGGGACGGCCCGGGGAGGCTCCTCTCAGGCGGCCTCTGCCATCAGCTGGCGCAGCCTGCTAACCCTAACCCCGGTTCCAACCCTCCTCCCGCCCAGGTCCTCACTGCACCAGCACCCATCAGGGCCGCTGCCGGGCCTGCCTGGATGGGCGCCCGGCGGGGCGGGAGCATCCCTGGCTTCCAGCAGCAGCAGCAGGATGGCGGCAGAGACCCCAGGTAGGGCGGCGGAAGCTGGGCCAGGGGCCAACCTGGATGGTCACTGGGCCCGGGCCAGGAGGCTGCGCCGCGGAGGGCATCAGAATGGGCGGGTCCAGGGCTCTCAGCGGCTCAGGGCCTGCCTTCTCTGCTCTGCAGACCACAGGTCCTCGGGGCCCTGAAGATGACATCCTGAGCCGCAGGCCATCCACCCTCCTCCACTGGCACAAGCACTCTGGGTGCCTCTCTATCCCGTTCTCAAGGGGCGTCCAGGGTGGGGACAGACCCAGAGGCCTCAGACAGTTCCTGCGGGCAGGGCTTCTGGCCCTGGCACTGTGGAGGTGACCACCTCTTCCTGGGCCTCACAAGAGGGGTCCACCGGGTGATGCACTCTGAGCCACGACTCGCCAAACCAAACTCCCCGCCTGAGACGTCCCATTTGCTCCGCAGAGTGAGAGCCTCCAGGAAGCAGGCCCCGGGGCACAGCTCACGCAGGGGTGACGTGAAAGGCGGGACCTTGGCACCACACCAGCCTGGGATCCAGACGACCTAGGACTCCCTTCCACACGCCAGAGGGGAGCATCAAACACAGAGGCCAAGCAGACACGGGAAAAGGCAAGTTGGCGGAAATAGAAACTAGGCAGAGTTTCTCAAAACAATCTCCAAAATAATCATCAGTGTTTTCAGAGATAAGAAAAGGTCCATGAAATGATAAAAGAACACTCTTATTTTAAGTAGAGGGAACATTCGGAAAGGAAAAACGAGCTCTTGAAAATTAAAAATATAACATAAATGAAAAATGCAACATAAGCGTTGGAAGATAAACTTGAAGAATTTCCAAGTAGGGGAAAAAAATGCAAAGAGATGGAAAAGAGAGAAAAGGAATTGTGGAACCAGCCTAGAAGGTCCACCATCAGGATAGTAAGAGTTTTGGAAAAAAAAGAATAGTAAAATCAAAGAAATGCTTCAAGAAAATTCCCCAGAACTGATTGAAAAGGCCCACTAAGTACACAATGGAGGAAAACAGACCCACACAAGACACTTGGCCTTGGGAACTCAAGAACAGTGAGGAAGAAGAAAGGACCCTAAAAAGTTGCAGGGAAAACAAAAGAGAGAAAGGAAAAACAGGTTTGAAGACTTCACCGAAAAGATCCATATTGCATTAGACATTCAATGAAACGATGCCTAAAATTACAAGGGAAAATAATTTCCAGCCTAGAATTCTCCACCTAATCACTGAGTCAAGTGTGATGGTTTAACAAAGGCATTTTCAGACATAGGGGCCTCAAAAAATTTACCTTCCTGCCACCCTTTCTAAGGAAGCTGCTGAAATCAACCAACACGAAGAAAATGGGGGATCCAGAAAGAGAATTCAACTCAAAAGAGAGGCGAAGGGAAACCCCGGGGTGGTAGGGAAATCCCAAGACAGCAGCCAAGCCGCAAGCCAGGATGCGGGCCGGTCGGGAGCCTCCAGTTCTGGAAGAGTATCTAGTGGCCGTGGAGACCTCCCTCCTTAAACAACCGGGAGACTGAGAAAAACACGGGAGGCTACTGTTTTCAGGATGCAAACAACACAGCACGAGACCCTAATCCTTGAAAGAAGCAAAACTCATGGAAGGCGCCTCACGATTGCCAGCACTCTACTGGGGACGGTTTTCTGACCACAGGACAGGGGGCTAGACTCCAGGCAGGGCATGGAGCCTGGAGCAGCTGGTGTGACTGGAATGAGGAGCGACGGGGGTGGGGTGGTAGTCCCTGGTGGGTCCTAGCCCACAGGCTCCGAGCACAGGGTGAGGCTCCCAGGTTCTAACCAGAGAGCGGCTCCTCCGGGGGTGAGAACACACCAGAGGTGGAGGCTGAACAGTGCTGGGGGATCTTCCAACCCAGCCACGGGGAAGAGGCCTCCTTAGGACCTTGCGAAGGACCCAGATATTGAGCTGAGACATCAGGAAGGCTGTGCCCTACGAGTGAGGACCATGGCAAGAGGCAGGCCTCCCGACACCTGCCCAAGAAACCCTAAACCAAGCTCTCAGGTTTGGAGGCCGCGTTCTGTCAAGGTGAAAGGCTAGAGAAACACTGTCAGACTTGCATCTCTCTGCCCTAACAGGACATGAAGACAAGCCACACAGGTTCAAGGTGATCAGTCAGTCACTGAATTGACTACTAGGACATGAATCAGTGCCCTTCCAACACGATGCAGAGTCACTAGCCAGTATCAACCAGTATTTCCAGTATACAATTAAAAACCTGCTAAACATGCAAAAAAAAAAAAATACAATTTGACCCCAAGAGAGAAAAGCAGTCAATAGAAAATGAGGCCAAAATGGCCCAAGTATTGGAGTTAGTAGACAAAGACTTTAAAGCAGTTATTTTAAATATAATCAGAGAATTAAAGGAAAATATGTTCGAAGAACTGGAACAAAATATCAGTCTAAGTGGGCAAATCGGGAATTTCAGTTAGAGAAACGGAAATTATTTCTAAAAACATATTTTAAGAGGGTCAAAATTCTAGAACTGAAAAGTACAGTAAGTGAAGTGGGAAATTCATTTGATGAGCTTAACAGCAGAATGGAGACAGAAAAAAAGAATCAGTGAACTTGAAGAAAAATCAATATACCAAGTATTTAATCTTTGATTAAATAAGATCTTAAGATAAGCCTCAATGAATCTCAAAAGATTGTATTCTTCTGTAAGAAGAATATTCTCTAGCCACAGGATATTCCTCTAGCCACAGAAAATCTAAAACAGAAATTAAGAACGCTCTGGGAGAGACTTCTTCAAGAAGATGGAACTGAGAGGCAGCAAGACGTTGCAGGGACAATTACACAGTATGTGGGGTAGATGAAGAGGGTGAGTGTGCCAATTAGGGGAGGATTTGGAGCTGAGTTAATGGTAAATACATAGACCCCACGCAGAAACAAGATGATCACGACCACCAGGAAAAACTAGGGAGCACAGGGAATGAAAGATAGTGCTACATGGCTCAGCCGTGAACAGCTCTCACTAACCAAAATGTGTTCATTCAGCCATTTCAACAGCGCTTACTGGACACCTGCTCTACGTTCTAGGTACCAGAGAGAGCAGAGGAAGCAGATGCAAATTCCTGGGCTCAAGCTTACAGTCTAGGGCAGGAGACAGATGCTAGGTAAGATAATAATAATACGGATATATATTTGTTTATATGGAAATACAGAATATAAATAAAATATCATAAAATAAGTAATACAATAATCAGTATGCTAGATAGTGATAAGATGGAAAAAACAAGCAGGGGAAGAAGTTATCAAGTATGGTGAGGAATGACGTTTTAAACAGGAAGGCCTCATTGAGATAACAGTTGGGTAAAGATCTGAAGAAAGTTAGCTAGCTGTGCAGATGCCTGCGAGACAAGCATTCCAGGGAGAGAGAGAGCAAGTGCAAAGGCCCTGAGGCAGAGACTTGACTGGTGCACGAAGATCAGTGTGCTGGGAGCAGAGTGAAAAGGGAGAGAGAAATGAGGGATGACTGAGGAATTGGGCCAGATCATGCAGTGCCCTGGAGACCACAGCAAGAACTTTGTCCTTCACTGTGAGTGAAGGGGAAGCCAGGGAGTTTTGAGCCAATCAAATTTATTTTTAAACAGGATCACTCTGACTACTGTATGGACAACAGATCAAAAGAGAGCAAGGACAGGGAATTCCCTGGTGATCCAGTAGTTAGGATTCCATGGGTTCACTGCTGAGGGCGCGGGTTCAATCCCTGGTCATGGAGCTAGGATCTCGCAAGCCGTGCAGCCAAAAAAAAAGAGGAAGGACAGAAACGGGGAGCTCAGTTGGACGGTTGTAGCCATAATCCAGGTAAAAGACCACAGTCGTAGCAGTGAAGTAAGGGAGAAGTGATCAAATTGGGGCTATGTTTTGCGAATAGAACTGAAAGGAACTTAATGCTGATCTAATCAACATTACCACACACCTCTACTGGGAGGATGCAAAGTGTGTGCGTGTGCGTGTGCGTGTGCGTGCGTGCGCACGCGTGCATGTGTGTGATGGGGGCTAGGGTAGTGCTGAGAGTTAAACCCTCATCTTCCAAAGCAGGAAGTCAATAGATGATGCGTGTACCTGGGGGAGGAGGAGTAGCAACACAAGCAAGAGAAGGAGAAACAGAGAAGAGCCGGAAGTGGTTGACCCTAGAGGCTGGGGGCAGAGGGGAGTATCCGGAGACCAAGCCTTGTTGAACCATCATACACAGTGTAACCGATAACAATTAAAAATAAAAACCCAACACAATAGCTACAGATTACAGTATCTGGGTCAACCAACTCGTGAAATCTGGACAGTAATGGAGGAAATATTTTTGGAAAGTAGGTCCTTCTCATGACTGGTAATACTCTCATCCTACTTCCCCACATCAGAGCCAGGGGAAGAGAAAAGCAGGGTCAGTGCTCAGGCCCGGCAGCCTGAGATCCTGAACCAGTCCCGTCACTTCCCACCTTGGTGTCTGCAGGCTAAAACCTAATTCACTTTTCATCTGTCAAAAAAGGTGCCGTAAGGGTGAATGATAGACTCAAGTGTGCTCAGAGCTGAGCGCAGAGAAGGGGCTGGATAAACGCGTCCCCTTAACGGTATTACTGAGCTGGCATCATTTGGGGCTGGCGTTTTTAATACACGCCAAGGAGCTTTAATGCAAAGTGGAACACGTAAAGGGCTCAAAGAAAGGCACACCGGGCTGTGTGCACGACCACACATTTGTTCATTCAGTACGAACTGAACGTCAGCCATGTCCCAGCCCCTGTTGGAAGGACTGGCAACGCTGCAGGGGGTGAAACAGGAACAGAGTTCCCTTTCCAGTTAAAAGGAGGCAGAGGAGAAGAAGGCCAGTGGGACACTTGCAGAGAGGGGGGACGAGCACCCTGAAGAAAGCAAAGTTAACGGGAGGGCCTCCCCGGACGGCACCTCCCAGGGTGGTCACAGAAGGTGCCCCTGGGCTGAGGCTCCTGCCAGTCGTGGGGACAGTGGTCAGGCGCAGGGGACAAAGGCCCAGAGGCAGGACAGAGCCTGTCTGCCACGATGGAAACACAGCAAGGGCGGCGTGGCCAGATGGCAGCAAAGCAGCACCCCGGAAGGCGAGGCCATCGGCGGTGCCGGAGCCACGGCCTGAGGTGGGTGTTACTTCACCGTGGTGGGAGACGGGGGCAGATCGTCCGAAGCAGGGGATGTGTATCAGACGCCTCTCATTCCGCTTCGCGTGTCTCAGCAGCACCCTGTGCTCCAGCCATTGTCACAGCAACCAGCCTCGCACAGAAACAGCCTTTGAGCTTCCCTGATCCTAGCCCGGGAGGCCCGCTGGAAACCACCAAGCACTCGGGACTCATGACCCAGATGAGAGAGACCCGCCAGCCTATGGACTGACACTCAGCCAGTGCAGGGCAGGGGATGCCAGGCCCGATCAAGCCCCACTTGCCCACAGAGGGACCAACATGAGAATGCAGCCTCCACAGCATTTCCTCCCTTCTCTGTTCTAGAAACAGATGAGCTCCGCGCACGCTCTTGCCTACGGCTGTCCTCAGGGAGCCCAGGCAAAGCCGGGACGTGCCCCGACTTATGTCTGTAAAGCTGCCGGCTGCTGGGTGGAGGACAGTCCTACAGAGGCGGACCTATGGCTTGGCCCGAATGCCCCCTGTGTTCCAAGAGCTGGGTGAAGCCAGGCTGGGAGCGGCCCCGCTTTCCGGGCAGCTGAGCACAGCTCCTCCACCAGGCAGGGCCCCAGGGAGGCTGGTGAGAAGGTTAATGAGGCTTATCAGACACCTGAGCTACCGGAGACCCAGACGAGCAGAGCAGCATCGTCCTGAGCCATCTCCTGGGCAGCACAGGCCCGGGCTCTGCCTTAGAAACCAGAGCAGGGACTTCCCTGGTGGCGCAGTGGTTAGGAGTCCGCCTGCCATCGCGGGGGACACGGGTTCGATCCCTGGTCCGGGAAGATCCCACATGCCGTGGAGCAACTAGGCCTGTGCACCACAACTACTCAGCCAAAAACTTAAAAAAAAAAAAAAGAAAATTAGAAACCAGAGCAGAAGTGCCGCGTGGACGCAGTGGGGACCTGTGCAGGGGTAGTGCGGGGACCCGCGGCGGGTGCCGGCCTCGCCCGGGGTCTCACGGGGCTGTGGGCAGAGACCGTGAGCCCCACGTCACAGAGGAGAAAGCCGGCTCTGGAGGTGCAGTGATTGGCCGAGGAAGGCATCTGGACATCGTGCTGGGTCCGAGCCCATCTGCCTGCCTGCTCCCCGGCACAGACCTCAGCAGGAGCCCAGCGCCCAGGAAATCACGGGTGTGGAGGCCCCTCTGCTCTGCGTTTCCCGCTCCTTCACACGCATCACAGCCAAGCCGGCGCCAGGCTCCCTGGGGACGGCCTCCACCCGCCCAGCGCCCGGCCCACGACTCGCACAGCAGCCACTGTGGAGCCGCCAGAACCCGGCTGAGATCCTGCAGCCCCTCCGCTCTCCGGCCTCCACCCTCAAGTGCGTCGTCCGAGCCCTCCGCATCGCCTGCAGGCCCCACAGGTCCCGACTTCCTGCCGTCACCCACCCCGCGTGCCCAGCTCCCGGGAGGTCGCATCAAGGCCCCTGCCTGAAACGCTCGTCCCAGACCCTCGCCATCCCAGCCCCGCACCCCACGGCCCGGCCTCAGCCTCTGCACCGCCTGGCTGGACACAAGCGTGCACGCACACTTCTTAAATGTTTACTGTCCCTACCTCACGTGGGACTCTTGAGGGCAGGGGCTGTGTCTGCCTGGCTTTCTGCATAAGTCAGGTAGAAGGTGCTCGATGAATACACGGTCCATCGGCTGGACGAGCACCTGCCTGCCAAATTGAAGTCACCACCCCCGCACACCTCCTTCCCCACCTGGAAGTTCTCCACCTGCACTCACTGGACAGACAGACGGGGGCCTCGTTCACGGATCACACCCGAGCCCCCTCCCCGACGCCCGCCCGCCACCCACCTCCCACCGGGCACATCGCCAGTTTCTCCGACCTTCCCAGCCAGGCTGTCTCATCTGACTTTGGGGGAAATTCTCTGGGCTGCTGATACCCAGAGTGAAGTCCGGAAGCATCTTTGGGGCACAGAGGGTAGGACTGAGGCCCGGCCAGGATGGAAAAGGGCTTCCAGAGCACGGATGCTCGGGAGAGGGCAGCTGCCCCCCTCCAGCTCTGCAGGGGTCAGTCAGGTGAGTTTCAGACGTGGGGTGGGGATTTCAAGGGGAAGTACGGCATCGAGGTGAGGGATGAGGCTATTTTCCCTTCTAAGCTCCACACCTAACAACTCCCAGTTAACACTGTCCCTCTGGGTCCCCACACCCATGAAGGGTGTTACCATTTTGCCATTATCTCCTTTTCTAGGATAGACTGCATTCCTCTTGACCTTTTGGTGAACTCCTACCTAACCGTCAGCGCCCCAGTTCAAGGTCACCTGGTCAGTGGAGCTTCCCCGATGCACAGGCCTGGGCCCCACACCAAGCGGACTCAGCTTTCTTTTCTTCGTGGTCCACAGCCCTTTACTCTTGCCTCTATGACAGCATACACCACAGAGGATGTCACCTGTCCCAAACTTGGGTGCCTTTGGGGGCCAGGAAAAGAACATAAAATGCAGCAAGGTGACAGAAAAGGATATCCTGCCTAAAGCAAATTCAATAAAAAACAAACCAGCAAATCACCACTGAGCAGGCCAAACAAAACGGTTCACGGTGGGAACTGGCCCAGGGCTGTATGTGCGGGGCTCCTGGTTTGTAACTCTGCCTCTCGCCATCAAGAACGGGCTCTGGGGACTTCCCTGGTGGCGCAGTGGTTAAGAACCCACCTGCCAATGCACGGGACACGGATTCAATCCCTGGTCTGGGAAGATCCCACATGCTGCGGAGCAACTAAGCCTGTGAGCCACAACTACTGAGCCTGTACTGTAGAGCCTGCAAGCCACAACTACTGAAGCCCGTGCGCCACAACTACTGAAGCCCACGCGCCTAGAGCCTGTGCTCCGCAAAAAGAGAAGCCACCACAATGAGAACCCCACGCACTGCAACGAAGACTAGCCCCCGCTCGCCACAACTAGAGAAAGCCCCGCGTGCAAAAACGAAGACCCAACGCAGACAAAAATTAAAAAACAAATAAAACAAAAAACGGGCTCTGGTGGGGACAGACCCCATCTCATTCCTTTGCAACCTGGCGCAGAGCAGGCGCCTGACCAGGAAGGAAGCCCTCTGAGGGCAGGTCCTGCGGTCAGGGCAGTGGGAGCGAGATGAGGCTGGCGGGGCAAGGGCTGCTCTCCAGAGAGGGTTCCCATGTGCCCCAGTAGGAAGTCAATTCTGCTTAGTAGGTTAAATAAACCTAATAAATAAAATCAACTGCACCGTTGGCGATTCAGGTCCCAGAACCTTTGTCCAGCACCATCCCTCCCGATGGAAACAGAAGAGGATTTTATCTGAACAGCCTTTCTCCCACAGGATGAGGCCGGCAGTGGGAAGTTCCTTGCTTCTTCATAGCAGAAAGGGACTTTGGAAAAATTAGTTCTCAAGACAAAACTCCAAAAACTGGTTGGAGAGACCCAAATACGAGCCCCCATGTAGCTGTTCATCGTGTCTCGGAATGTGGGGAGTCTGAACCAGGAGGTGGTCTGCAAGCTACTCCCCGGCCGGCCGCTGTCACTTCTGCCTCAGTCCTCAGGGAAGAGCTCAGCCCCTGGCTTGAAAGCAAGCCTCGGCCGAGAGGCAGGTGCACTGCCAGAAGCGACGGTAAGACCCTGCAAAACCTCCAATGTGTTAGCGGGTGAGACAGGCAGGAGGGGATGGAGCCTAAGTGAGGAGAACCGGGGCAGCAACACTGGACGGGGGCCGCGCGGACCTGACACAGACGCGCCTCCCAGCGGCTGACAAGGGCTGCGCACGGATTCCTGGGCCCAGGTTCCTCCCGCCCCAACTGCTCAGGATCCCGGCGTCAGAGGCAACTTTCTGTGTCCCTTGTCACCATGCAGCTCTCCCTGTAGAGCTACCACCACTGGAAGAAGGGAGGCGGGACCCCTGGTTCCCCGCCCTGCTCCACCAGCCGGGGGAGTGATCAGATGGTGATCAGATGGCTTCCTGGCATCTGTGTTTCACCTCCAGCATCTTGGGAACAGTGGTGGGAACCCAGGTGATAAAGGTGACAGACGCGCTGTGAGCCCCTCCAGGCTGACTGTGCCGGAGCTCCCTGTCTCGGGACATTCCATCCTCAGGCAGCCCTGCAGGTGCATCTCAGAGCCTTTTACAAGACGGGTCCCAGGGCACAGGAAAGGAGAGCTCAGTCTGACTCCGAAACCTGTGCCCTTCGCTGTGTGCATGGCTCCTCCACAGACCATGTCCTGTGCTTTTTTCATGAAACCCCCTCCTCCTGCAGGAATCAGTCAGCCTGTCCTTAAGTCCCGGCGGGAAGAAAGGCCCAGCCTCCGCGCATGGGGGATGTGGGCAGCCCGAGCTCCCGGTGCAGCGAGGAGGGCCTGGGGAGCTGGTGGCCCTGTGCTGGCGACCAAGGTGGGACTCACAGGTGGCCTCTTACCTGCTTGTAGCCCCTTCAGGCACAATGCGGTACATGGGGACAAAACCCAGGCAGGACATCAGGCAGCAGTCTGTGCCCCCCAGGGAGGTCAAGAGCAGGGGCCGTAGCACCCGGACCAGGACTTGCGGCTGGGCCGCCACCCAGCATCAGACAAAGCCAACCCATTCGCTCGTTGGTCCAGAGCATACCTTCCAGCATGACCGGAAGGCGGCTCCCACGCCCCACGGGGCCCCACTTCCCCTGATTGGATGAACACCAGGCCCTCTCCTGCTTCCGGGGCTGCACACGAACACGGCCCTGGAGCACAGCCCCTGTCTTTCCTCACTGGGAACTGTCCTCCTTCAACGCCCAGCTCCAAGCCCGGGAAGAGGACTGCGCATCGTCTGTGTCCTGGGCACCAGGCAAGCAGCCCCGTGACAGCATGGCACCCGAGCAGGAACAGTCCGAATTTCAGATATCTGGTCCTGCTATGGCCACAGTAAACACACGTGTGCTTGTAAGGCCGCATGATTCGGTTCCTGGTTTGGCAGTTCAGTCCCTGCAGCAGCAGTATGGACGGCACTCATGCTACTTAGGTGCTTGCACGTCTGTCGCCCAAGCCAGACATGAGCTCCGAGGCACAGGGACACATCTCATGTGTCTTCCTTTTGTAGGTACTCAGAACAGCACCTGGGAGAGAGGAGGTACTCACAGAACAAACCCTGAACCCACTGACGTGCAGTTTCTGTCCTGGGTGTCACATGGAAACTTCCAGCCAACAACCACAGTTAAGCTCGACAGAGCACCTTCTAAGTTTCAGGTGTTTTTCCCTTTTCATCTCACTTAACTGTTGCTCCAGAGAGAAGAGGCCAGCTCAAGGCCCTGGCTCTTAAATTATAACCCAAGAAACAAAGGAAAATGGAGCAAAAAGGAATCTTTAACAATAAATGTGAGTGGAGATCAAGCTTGGCCTCACCTCCAGCGGGGGACCTTCATCACGTCCCGCCTGCCGTGGGGCAGTGTGGGTGCAAACATTACCCGTGAGTCATTCTCGCCAAAACCCTTCCACCCGAGTGTCTCTGAACCTCTAAACTCAACCTCCAGCTTACAGAAAATACAAAGGATAGAGGAACAAGGGAAAAGACACCACGAGGGAAACGGGAGACAAATCCAGAAAGCGACTCTTAAAAAACAACAGTCATCAAAACAGAAGTGAGGCATCGTTCTGGACTAAACCCACACTGGACTCCAGCTCAAGGGGGAAAACTCTATAAAAGACATTTTGGAGGAAGTTGGGGAAACTTAAAAATGGACTAAGTAGATGCTTATAGAAACAATGATTTGCTTAGGTATGATAACACACTGTGCTTATTCTCAAAAGCTGTATGTCGAGGTATCCAGGGGTGGAGTATCACGCTATCTGCAACTTACTTTCAAATAAAAAAATTTATATTACACATACAAAAAGATAAGGCAAATTCAGCAAAACACAAGCAATTGTTAAATCTATGTAGAGCATATATGGGGCTCACTATGTTATCCTTCCAACTTTCCTATATTTTTAAACATTTTCATAGTGAAAAATTGGGAAGAACAGAAGTGTTAATAATATCCTGAGAATGAAAATCTTACTGATGGGAAAAAGTACCAACTGGAGATCTTGGAAATGAAAAACGTAATTGTCAGAATACAGAAACTAAAAGATGAAATGAACATCGGAATAGAGGCAGCTGAAAAGTAAATCAGGGATCTGGAAGGTGGGGCACGGGCTGCCAGAACACAGCACAGCAGAACACGCTGTCACTACAGAGGCCAGACCCTAAGCCCAGCTCCCGCCCTGCGCAACCTCCAGAGGAGAACAGGGAGAAGGACAAGAAGGAATGAATCGAAGCAACACAAGCAAATCCCACAGAGCTTCAGGAACACGGGACTTTTCATATTGATTACACCTACTGAGTTCACAGAGGATGAATGGGAATATCCCATCACCTGGAGAGAGTGCTTTACTCACCTGCCAGGACACACGGGGAAGGCACAGTGTCAGGTGCAGACGCACAGAACGACACGGTGAGTGTGACTTGGGGGTGGATGGAGTGCTAGGAAGAAAAACTAAGCAGGGCTAGGAAGGGATGAAAAGTAACTCAGACCTCAAAAACATGACCCAAGGACCCCGCGACAGTGTGTGGTTCCATGTACACGTGTGTCCAGAAGGGGCAGCTCCACAGAGATGGGCTGGGGGAGAGTGGAACAGGCATGACTGCTGATAGCTACCAGGCTCCTGTCTGGGTGATGAAAATATCCTAAAGTTGACCCTGGTGAGTATTCAAAACAACAGGAAAAAACACTGAATTGCACACTTTAAATGGGGGAATTCACAGTATATGAATTATATCTCAATAAAGATTTTTTTAAAAAGGAACTTGGTGGAGTACTACTTTGGACAGGATGGTCAGGTAAGGCTGCCTTACGTAAAGCAAAACAATAACGTGTTGATGTACATACACACGTACACACACACAGAGCAAACTGCCCCAGGCATCCTAGCACACGGGGGCCTTCCATCTCCCCGGCTCTTGCATGGACCCCACTCTGCAAGCTGAGGTTCCGGACCCACCTCCAGCGCAGACATGCCCCTCCGCCTCTCCCCGCCCCCCGCCCCGCCCTCTCCCTCACTCGCTCCTTCATTCAGCCAATACTGGTCAAGAGCTTATTCTGGGGAAAATAACCTGATGCAGACCGCAGAGCTGGGGTTTACATTGAGGTATTTACCTTGTGATTTCAATATTAAGGTTGATTTTTCCCATGTATTTCATCTGTAATGCAAACATGGCAGATACAATTCATAGCTGGCAAACTGAAGTTTATCCTGTGATCCACTTTTTTTCATCATGAAATCATCCACTGTTCGTGTCCCCACTACAGATTTAAAACCCGAGAGCAAAAAACAAGTTAAACCAAAACAATAAAAGTGCTTCACTGAAAAATATAAACAGAGTATTTTTAATTTAAAAAAAAATCTGATTTTTACACTTCTCAGACATAAAAAAAGGCAGAGGTGGGGACTACCTGGCTTGAAACTACAAGGAACTTTCCTCAAGGAAAATGGAATCCCTCAGTGATGTGGTCCAGCCTCCTCACATGGCGCCCAAGGAAACTGACATGCGTTAGGGAAATGACCCGCCGACTGTCTGCGTGAGGTGGAGGTCACCGCTGCAGGCCTCTGGGATCAGGATGAACCTTGTCACCCACACATGGCGACTGCCCTCGGGCAAGGCCCGGCCTGACGTGAGCCTGGACTCTGCTTTCACAGTCAGATCTCATCTGGGACCAAAGGCCTCCTGACAGCGTGGCAGGCTCTGCTCCAGTGGCCTCTGACCCTTCTGAGTCATCAGACCCACCCTGTGATCCCACATCCGGAAATACTTATGCAATTTCCCAAGGAGACCACTTTGAGAGGGACAGGTCCTAGCGACACATCTAAGCTCCAGGTTGTTGCCTTTTAAACAACCTGTGTGGAAAGTCACATACCTGGTCTAGGGCTACCCTGACCTCTTCCTGGGGTAGGAGAGGGAGGCCTGCAAGGCCAAGCAGGACAGGTAAGAAGGGAGGGGATGCGTATGTAACCCACGGAGAAAGGCGCTGCTAGTGACTAACGGTCCTGACTCACTACATCCCCAGAGCAGGTTGCAGACGCCTCTACCTACCAGCACTGGCTGTACGTTCAATAAAACAGCATTACGGGGCTTCCGTGGTGGCGCAGTGGTTAAGAATCCACCTGCCAATGCAGGAGACACGGGTTCGAGCCCTGGTCCGGGAAGCTCCCACATGCTGCGAGGCAACTAAGCTAATGTGCCACAACTACTGAGCCTACTCCAGAGCCCGCAAGCCACAACTACTGAAGCCCGCGCGCCTAGAGCCCGTGCTTCACAACAAGAGAAGCCACCGCAATGAGAAGCCCACGCACCGCGACAAAGAGTAGCCCCTGCTCACCGCAACTAGAGAAAGCCCGCGTGCAGCAACGAAGACCCAACACAGCCAAAAATAAATAAATAAATTTATAAAAAAATAAAACCCAGCATTACGTAGCCCATTCTAGAAGGCAGGCGCTTTCTTTTGTTCACACTGGCCATAAGCACCACTTCTGCCAACTAATCTGAATTAATAAGGATTTGTTTAACAAGCAGATGGCATCAGTATGTTGATGTGACCCCGCTAATCAAAATGCAAGAAAATGTAAAATGCAAGTGATACACGACGGCCCAGACTTCACATTGGTCCCAAACCTTTCCATGCGTGTGTTCATGCACATGTGTCTGTGTGCGCCTGCGCGCGCATGAGCTCACACACGTGCGTGTGGCGGCTGGTAGTGGTAGAGGGCGTGAACAGCAATGAGGAAAAGGCGCCACACGAGGAGCTGGCAGGCAAGGTTCTGGTTCAGACCTGCCGCACATGGCCTTCATCTCCCCGTCTGTGAAATGGGGTCTCACCGGGTGGCTGCAAGGACCAGGCAGAACAGAGCACGAGAACAGTGGTGAAAACTCAGGAGATGGGGGACTCAGGGAGGGAGGGCTGCCCCCTTACTACTAAGCTTCACGATCCCTCACGCCCAAAGCCTCTCTGCAAGGGCCACACAGGACTGACAGAAGGAAGGAAAACGCAAACAGGCCGAAACACCAAAGGGATGGAAGCAAAGAAAGGAGGCAGGTGGAGGCCCTGAGCTGTGAGAAGGCCCGGTCTGGGCGATGCCACCCCCCTGTGACCCCAGTGGGCTCGCCTTTTCACACACAGCGGTCCTCCACGGCACGGACATGGGGATTCTGCCTTCATTTCATAGCTGGGGAAGCAGATCGGTGCACGAGGGCAGCTGGGCAGCCAGGCTGAGAAGCTGAGCCTCCCGAGCCCCAGGCCATCATCTCTCTCTGGGGACCCACGCCCGTGTCAGCTCCCACCTGCTGATGCTCTGCTGTGCGTCAGGTCCTTAAGCTCGGGGTTGACAGATGAACAGATCAGGAGCGGTGATGCGACGTGCCCCAGGCGGCAAAGCCAAGATTGTGACCTGGGGCCCGAGGCTCTACCACTGGCCCCCTTTCCACCATTTCCCACAGCACGTGCTGCCTCGGAACTGGCAGAAACCTCAGGAGGCAGGTTCGTTTTGCCATGAGGATGATTGTCACCGACATCAAGAACAGATTTCTTGGGCTTCCCTGGTGGCGCAGTGGTTGAGAGTCCGCCTGCCGATGCAGGGGACACGGATTTGTGCCACGGTCTGGGAAGATCCCACGTGCCGCGGAGCGGCTGGGCCCTTGGCCCATGGCTGCTGAGCCTGCGCGTCCGGAGCCTGTGCTCCGCAACAACAACAAAAAAAAGAAGCACTTTCGGACCAGGAGAGCGATGGAGCGCAAGGTCCCGCAACGTGGAGCCCGGGCCCCAGGGCAGAGACTGAGCTCTGTGTGGGAGGACCCTGGCTGCCTTCCCAGCATGGGGACAGTGACCCCAACAGAAGGCCGAATAAAGGGGCGCAGCTGTTCAGGGCCAACCCGCGTGCGCGTCCCCTGTGAGGTGCACAGACCAGTTTACATAACAGGTCTTTGTGTCGTCCCAGATAAGGGTGGGTGAGCAGAACTCAGATGTGTTCAGGATTTAGAACCGGCTGAGATTTCCCGGGGGCTGGGGAGGTGGGGAGGGGCAGGTTAAGAAATAATCCTAATAATAATCCCTAGGGAGGAAAATGCTAACAACAGCAACAATCAAATAATCTCTTATGTTTGTAATTCTTTGGTTTTATTCACAATAGCACTTTCAAGATAGACAAGAGATGGGTAGCATTGTCTGCCTTCTCTTACAGGGCGTCAGAAATGGAAAGGAGGGTGGTTGTTTTTTTTTACGGTACGCCCTTTTATGTCTTTGAAATTTTGAAATTCTGAACCATGTGGATGAATTATCCAAAAACATACAAGGGGAATTTTTAACTATTTTGAGCATGTCCATAGCCATCCAACAACCCTGAGAAGTAGGCAGAGCAAAGATCATTCGTTCCATTTCAAAAAGGACGAAGCCCGCGGCTCCAAGAAGGGACAAGGAACTGGCCAGGGCTAGGATGAGGTTGCAACAGACCTTTGGACACCTAGTCCAGGGTTCTCCTGCAGAGACATCACCGCTGAGACACCAGCAGCTCCCAGAGTTGCCCCCAGCTTCAGCCTGCACAGCTAGAGCCCAGTGAACTCACACAGGGCCGCCCGGGGGCCCACGCCACGGCCAGAGCCTTCCCACCAGCAGGGCTGCTACGGGAGCTGCCCAGGGCTGCCTGTTGCTCTGTTAGCTGACAGCACCCTGAAACTCCTTGGGGTTTCCACCCTCATTCCTGAAAATCTAGAAAATGCCCAACTCCATTCGCTTCTCTCCAAGTGCGGTGACCACAGTTGTCTTTTCGCTAGAGTCATTAACATGCAGATCTCAGGGCCATCGTTACGAACTGAGAGGGACTCAGAAGGGTAGTCAAGTGTAAAAATAGGCGCTGCAACTAGGAGCCAGTGAGACCCTGGGTTCAAAGCCTGGTTTTGCCACTGACTTGTGTGGGGCCTTGGGCGTGTCGGTCACTTCCTTTATTGTGGCCTCAGCTTCCTCCCTATAAATAAAAATCAATGAACACACAGGTAGTGAGCACCGTGTGTCTGACACTATTGTAGGTGTGGGGATTCACAGGTACGCAAGGCGGTGTCCACTTTCAAGGAGCGGAAACTGTACGGGAGAGAACCACAAACAAGGGAATGTCAAGTCCTGGTAAATGCTATGAACCTACCCCGTAATGGGACGGAGGGGCTGGGAGGTCAGGGAAGGCCTCTCTGAAGAGGTGGCCTGTGCAGTGACAGCCGAATGATGAAGCAGCTGTTACATGGGGATCTGGGGGTGGAATGTGGCAGGCAGGGCAGCAGATGCAAAGGGCCTGAGGCAGGCATGTTGGAAGGACAGAAAGGGCCAGTGAGGCTGGGGACTGAGTGTGGGGCAGGGGCAGGGAGATGAAGTGGCCGAGGCAGACAGGGGCCCAGCTCTCCAGGTCAGCTGTTGGGATGTCATTCTGGTCGCAAGAGAAAGTGACTATAGAAATAAAGGGATTTAATTCAATCTGTGATGTTCCCCACTTTTAATTTTTTTAGCAGCAGAACTCTTCAGTCAAGGACATGCGGAACCTCAATATAAAACTGGATAAAAGTAAGCTAGTTAAGGCCCTTCTGACCCTGCGGTCTCGCGGCCTCCCCGCTTCAGTCCGCAGCTCCCCAAGCACAGAGCAGCTGGAAAAGCGCTAGGTGATCTCTCTCTGAGGTTCCTCAAGAGCTAACAAGAGCCAGCAAGCACAGGACCGGCGGCTTTGAGATCCTGCTGGATGCTTTGCTGGACCCCAGACAGGCCTGGGAAGGTTTTAAACTAAATCCCTGATGTGAACATGCTTTCTGCAGAAACAACGACGACAAACTCTGGTTCCTCAAAGGTTCCAGTTAAAAACCACTATGTTGAAACTATAGGGACAGAAAAGAGCTCAGTGGTTGCCAGGGCCTGGGGTGAAGGGAGGACGCTGACACAAAGGGACACGGGAGAACTTTCCGGGTTGATGGAAGGAATCTATGCTCTGAATGTGGTGGTGGTGACAGGACTGCATAGGTTTGTCAAGGTTCACAGAACTCGACACCTGAAATGAGGCACATTTACTGTGTGTCAGCTGAACTTCAATAAACTTGATTTCTTTAAAATCACATTGCTGGAGGAAGCTAGGGTTAGAGGTTACCGGTGAGGCTAGAACCCCGAACGTGGTCGGTTGGAGCAAATATGTCTGTCCGGAGGCACATTGGGAATCCTGAGTATCTGACCAAGAGGATACCACAAAACCCAAGGTATCAGCATGTCAAGTCAAGACTAGACACTGTGAGCAGTTCAGAGTTAATCACAAGAAATCAAGAATTTCGTGGCATCTCCTGTCTTCACCCAAATCACCTTCTACTGAGCTCTTCAAAGACTGATATCTTCTTCCTGGGTGCCTGAGTGTATCTTACCAGCTCCCCAGCATTGCCAGACTGTGCCATGAATGGATTATGCTTCCGATGAAATCCCTGACGGCGTTTTGTTCAGTCTCCACCGCAGGGTTCTTGTGTATTCTCAAGCACCCTCTCTGGGTTTCTGCTCTGTAGCACTGCAGGCTGATTAACTTTCCAAACCACAGGGCTCTCCCTTTGTTAGTCTCCTACACTCTTTCATTGCTGGCATTATTCTCTCATTTCAATCTATATTCAATCTAATTTCAAATTTCTTTAGCTTTCTAAAATTCTGTAGACTATCTCCATTCAGTCTTTTCTAGCCTTTTTTTATTTTTTAGAAATTCACCTTAGTTTTCTTATCTCCATACAAACTAGTCATTTCCTTTTTTCTTCTTAGTCTTTACTTTTCCTGAATATCTGCTAATAGCCTTGATCTTAAGCACTCAAACTCATTATAGACTAAGTACTCTTCATTTTTATTTGGTATTTAATTCTGTTTCTTATGTCAAAGGAAGAAATGTATGTGAAAGCCTTTTACAAACCAGAAAGCACTATGCACTCGTATAACTTATTGAGATTAACAAAGGACCACTGTGCCTCTTTTCAAGCTTTCTGCTCCTTCTGAGCCAAAAGAACTTCTCCGTAGAGGAGGGAAATATTGAAGAAAAATAAAGCAATGGAATTGTCTCTTAAAAAAAAAAAATCACATTGCTGGAAGACACCCCAGAGATAGTTTATGGGTGAGGAAAAACGACCTGCCCCCGCTGAGTCCCGAGAGCCCAGCACCCAGGGCCAGGGAGGCTGTCCTCTCACCCAACCCACCCAACTGCAATTCACAGCCTCTTCAGTGCCTGGGCCTCAGGATTCTCTGGCTGCAAGATCAAGAAGTAAATACTTGCACAGGCTTTCCCACTCCATGCAATCAGAAGCAGCAGTCTGGTGTAGGGAAAGACCCCAACGCCCTGGAGTCCGAAAAGCTGGAAGAAAACTTGCACGTCTGTCACTCCCCAGCTGTGTGCCTGGGGAAGCCTGCCTGCCCCGTGTGAGGTGGGGTTAATCACAAGAACACATCTGTAAAACAGCTGGCACACATCAGACTCTGGAGAGGGGTGGCCGCTGTTAACTCTTGGGGGGGTTACCATGCGTACACTGCTCTCCTGATCCCAGAACCACCCGGCTGCCTCCCGAGTAGAACAATCTGAAGGTGACTAGCAGGAAAAGAAATCTCGAAGTGCCTGCCCTGCATTGCATAACCTGTGCTCGGTACACAGTGCACCCAGGGCTCCTGCACAGGTTATCTCGCCAGGTAAACAGGAACACCCAGCCCCTCCTTGACCACCGTCAGAACCGGGAGTGGGGAAAGGGGAGGGGAGGGGGAAGGAGAGGGGAGGGGGAGGGAAGGGAGGGGAGGGGAAGGGGGAGGGGAGGGGGAAGGGGGAGGGAAGGGAGGGGAGGGGAAGGGGGAGGGGAGGGGGGAAGGGGGAGGGGAGGGGAGGGGGAGGGGAAAGGGAGGGGAGGGGGAGGGGAAAGGGGAGGGGAGGGGGAGGGGAAAGGGGAGGGGAGGGGAGGGGAAAGGGGAGGGGAGGGGGAGGGGAAAGGGGAGGGGAGGGGAGGGGAGAGCGGGGAAGGGGAGAGGAGGGGGAAGGGGAAAGGGGGAGGGGAGGGGGAAGGGGGAGGGGAGGGGAAAGGGGGAGGGGAGGGGAAAGGGGGAGGGGAGGGGAAAGGGGAAAGGGTGAGGGGAAGGGGAGGGAGGGAAAGGGGAGAGGATGGGGAAGCGGAGAGGAGGGGAAAGGGAGAGGAGGGGGAAGGGGAGAGGAGGGGGAAGGGGAAAGGGGAGGGGAAGGGGAAGGGGAAGGGGAGGGGAGGGGGAGGGGAGGGGAGGAGAGGGGGAAGGGAGGGAAGCGGGAGCAGGCAGCCCGATTGTTTACGCCTATCCTTCAACTCGCCACTTCCCCGTGGCTGTTGGCAGCGTCTCAGGGCACAGACTTATCCGTGGACCCCATCCCACAGCCTTCCCTCGCCACCTGCTCCAAAGGGTGGTCCCGAATAATGACTCAAAGCTGCCTGCCACACCTTGTTCTTTTTTCCTATCCTAAGGAGATTCAAAACACACAGAAACCCAAAAGACTGTTAAAAAAAGAAAAGAAAAAAAAAGCAACCCTTCTGGCAGGGAGTTTCCGCTTCCCCTGTCACATCAACTCCAAAGGCACCGTGTGCATGGAAAAGCTTTTGGCTGACGTTTTCTCCATGCTGGGTCGGAAGGGAGAAATTATCCCAATTTTGCAGAAATAAAGAGCTAAGCATCCTGCCAAAAGCCAACCGGTAGCAGGCCCACAGCAGCCCAGGGAGGCCCGGTGCCACAGTATCGGGGCTCACGGGACTCAATCACCCGGCTCCACCTGAAAACACGGAGATACCAGGAGATGCCCTGGCCCTGTGCTGCCCCGCCCAGGGCTCTTAGGAGCCGTCCCGGAGTCGGTGGGAACTCAGATCCACCAAAGAGGGCAAAGGATTTCCGTCCGGCGCAGTTCAGTTAAGTTCCCGAGCAAGAACAATGGTCTCTCACTCCGTTCGGGAGAGCGGACACCCAGGTTAAGAAACTGATTCACTAATCACAAATATTAGTTATCTGACCACTGCCAGGACTCTGTGGCAGCCACATCCTGCCGGTTTAGTGCGGAGCCACTGCCAAACCTCGGTCCTCTCCCCCACCTTCCGGGGCCCGTGAAGTTTTCAGTTCCTCTCGGGCTGCAGCTGGGGGAGGGGACCCGGGCCGCCCCGGCCGAGGTAAAGTTCCACCACCAGGTCCACAAAGAGACTGCAGGGAGGCGTGGCCAGGCCGGAAATTCTGACAAAAAGTTTTGGCCCTCCGGTCCTAGAAGCAACTACTTCCTGGTCCCTCCTAGTCGTGGGGGTGTCCCTTTCTGCCTGGGGTCCCCCCCCGAGGGCCGAGCTGGGGCTCTCCACCGCGGTGGGGCGGGGGTAGGCCTGCCAGGCGCCCCCCGTGCCCGCACCCGAGGCGCTCTGCCGCCAGGCACCGGAGACGCTATTCTGGAGCAAAGTCCCCCAGCGTGTAGCTCGGAGGGCAGGGCCTCTCCTCCGCACTCCCCCCAGCACGCGCACCCCAGCGCCCCGAGGCCCCGCGCTCTGCGCCCAGAGGCCGGCCCCAACGCCCAGGCCCAGGCCTGCTCGGACAGGGGGCCAGAGGGGACCCCAGCCCCCAAGGACCAGTCGGGTGCTCGCCGCGGCCCCCGACCCCGACCCCTCCGGGGAGACCCTCCAGGGCCCTGGCCGACCCCTAGCGCCATGGGGCCCGGCTGCACGGCGGCCCCGAGCCGGGCCTCCCCACCTTGACCCGCTGGCCCTGGATCTCCAGCGTCTTCATGGTGAAGTCCACGCCGATGGTGCTGCCCTGGCGCTCGGAGAAGACGCCTGTCTTGAAGCGCTGCACCACGCACGTCTTCCCCACGCTCGCGTCGCCCACCAGCACCAGCTTGAACAGGAAATCGTACTGCTCGTCCGGGTCCCCCGGGCCCGGCCCCGCCATGGCCGCGGGAGCCCAAGGGCCGGCACTCCGGACGCTGGGGCGGCCTGGGCTCGCGCAAGCCGCGGGCCGCCTGGCGACGTGGAAGCGCCGCAACACCTGGGGAAGGGGCGCCACCGCCCGCCGGCCGCCCCGCCCCGGCCCGCCCCGGCCCGCCCCGGCCAGCCCGGCCGGCCAGACCCCGCGGCCGCGGCCCCGCCCCGAACTCGCCTGGCCCGGCCCTCCGCGCCGCGCCAGGCCAGTCCGGCCCTCAGGGCAGCGCTGGGCACCGCCCCTGGCCCGCCCCCGGCCGTACTCTTCCAGCGCTGTTCTGTTCTCGGTCCCGCCCCCAGGCCTACTGGGCCCTCGGCACTGCCTCTGGCCCGCCTCCAATGAGACTCCGCCCTCAGACTTGACCCAATCAGAATCCACCTTCAGACCCGCCCCGGCCAGACTCCGCCCCCAGTTCTGCTTCCGACCCCGTCCCCATCCTGACTGCGCCCTCAGGGCTGCCCTCAGCCCGTTAACACTCCTCGGCTCCGCCCTTAAGCCCGCCCACAGCACCGACCCCCGTACCCGCCACGCCCCCCACCGCCAATTTATCCTCTGCCTCCGCCTCCTCCCCCCCGCTCCCGCCCCTCCCGCTCACCTAGGACTAGCCAGCTACCTGGCCTCTCCTACCAACCTGGGTTCTCCTACCTGGTCTCTCCCAGACCCACAGAAAGGAGTGGGCTCGAGGGAAGGGTAGCCTGTTAACCCAGCCGTTGGGCCCAGAATGGCCTCCTTTAGAATGGATCTCTGGGGAAGGGAGACCACTGGGTCACCTCGGTGCTCACACCAAAGGGGCTGCAGAATCCGTCTAACAGAGGATGGGAGAGGCGATAGCATTTTTCCTGTACTGAAGAAGGGAAAGGCCTGGCGCACACTACAAGGAGGAAAAGAGAAGGCTTCCATGAGGCCAAAAACTAACCTGGCGACAGAACTGGGGAGGAGGCCAGAATCCTTGTGGGGCTGTGTGCTCAAGGTGACCCCCCCAGGATTCTGGGAGAGTGGAATTAGGGAGCCCCGTTTGGTGGGAGGCCAGGTTTGGGGGATTCCAAAGCCCAAAAGGCAGCCTAGCAGTGGTGGAAGCAGCTGCCCAACCGTCTCAGGATGGGCTGGCTCAGTTGGGGATTTGAGTCCAGTTGGGGGAACTGACCCACCTGATAAGACTGACCTGAGCTGAGGAACAAGGGTGGTTCATGGAGAATTCTGTGTTAGGGCAGACCCGTTCCCCACATGGCCTGGTGAACCAGGCCTCCTCGGAGAAGTGAGACCCAAATGTCTCTCAGGAGCTTAAAATAGATCACATAGGACCTATTCCCCAAAGTCTCCCCAGTTACCCAGATGGAAGGGAATTGAGGACACCCCTGCCCTCTTCAGATAGTACCCTTACAAAGGGGCCGCAGAACTTCAATTCCGTGTAATTTTAAAGTTCGATTAACGCCTGCTATGGGTCAGGTACTGTTCTGAGGCCTTGGAATCCATCAGTGAACAAAGCAGAGAAAAACCCATATCCTCCCCAGTAAAAAAGGGAAGACGGCCTTCCTGTAGCTTAAGGAGACCACAGAAAGCAAGTTCACCAGGACCAGGACCCCCAAGGACCCTGACCAGCTTTACTGGCCAAGTGGGGAAGACACTGGACCAGTAGGCAAACGCAGACCCACGGGGATGGGGGAAGAGTTACTGATCTCCATTCCCATGAGAAATACCCAACAGCACCAGACAGGAGCTCCCCAAGTGCCAGGGAAAGCAGGTGTGGGAGCCCAGCTTTGTTACATCACGTTGGAGCCAAGGACATAGCCTCCATCCAAGGCAGAAGTAGGCTGAAGGACATGGGATGGAAGGCTTCCCCCTGCTGGGCTGGCTCTGGGAAGCGGGGACACGTCAAAGCCCAGGACCCCAGAAAACAACGTCTGCCCCAGTGGCTACCCACAGCACCAGGTGGAGAGGAGGAGGGGAAAGGTGGCTCCAGGAGGGGCCAACGTCCCACCAACCACAGGCACGGGGAGAGGGAGGAGGCTTGGGCAGCTGTGGGCGTGCTGGGCAAGTGGATGGCCAGCTGAACTGGCCTCTCCACTGGCCTTGCCTGGAACTGGTTTGCGGTGGGGAGTGTTGGCCCGGGTGTGGACTTTGCCAGAAAACACAGCCACCATTTGCATTTGTGGGGTGATGGAATCCTTCTAAAACTGGACTGTCGTGAGGGCTGCATGACCCAGGAGATTTATTAAAATCATTAAGTTGTACACTCACAGTAGGTTTTTATGGTATGTCAAGTATATCTCAGGAATGCTGTTAAAAAATATCTGCATTTCCTCTCTTTGGTGGTAAATTCTTGGATAGCACAGTGGAATTTTATCTGAAAATGAATTATGCGCCTTTGAAATGGAGTAATTAAAAAATGTTTATGATGTCTCACTTAATGCCCCCCAGCTTTTTTTTTTTGTGGTTGCACCACATGGCGTGTGGGATCCTAGTTCCTCGACTGACCAGGGATCAAATCTGCACACCCTGCATTGGAAGCGCGGAGTCTTAACCACTGGACAGCCAGGGAAGTCCAAGGCCCCAAATTTTAAGTAATGCACATCCCAAAATCTTTTAAATGTGTCAAGAATTTAACATTCTTAAAGCTAAAGGTGGGTGAGCTGAACGAATTTTCACTGTTTGTGCTATTGCCACACGGTGGCACCATCCTAGCTGATATACGGAAGCACCTGCTGTGACCCCAGCGTTGCGTGGATCAGAACTCCTCCAAGTGGTGAGAGACTTTCTCCCCCTTCCTTCCTTCTTTTCTCATCTTTTCCTTTCCTTCTACAGTCACCATTACTAAAATATATAGCCTCTAACTATATCATCCGAGTTTTCTTTCTTTGAAAGAGCCCAGGCTACGGATGAAAACGTGCCCCTGGTCAGAAACAAAGGTGGAAAACACCAGGAAGACCAGACACCAGCCATGACGCCCTGTGTTCTTAACACAGAAGAGTGCTTGCTGCAAAATGTTAAAAAACTGAAAGCAGCAAGAATGCAAAAATATGCCACAGCAGCTGTGGACTTAGGTGCCCTGGGCCGGTGCTGCCTGAGGGCTGGGAGGACTCCTCGGGGCAGCCGCCTCGTGGCCAGAGAAACATCAGACGTCCGCCCTCCCCTCCCAGTGCCCCCAAACCTCCTAACGGAGGCCAAAGGAGCCCTGCTTCATTCCAAGGTACCACTCACACACAGGAGGCTCTGACTGGAAACACAGGGTCACCGGGCTCAGCACCTCCGCCCCAACCTCCACCAGCCCCGCGGTGCCCTCCCACCCCAGGCGCTGTGCCCGCCCTGGAGGGGTGCCCTGGCTTCCTCCCCTCGCAGCTTCCTGCTGGCCCCCAGCCACCCCTGCCCGCACCAAGTGGGCCTGCTAGACAGACGCCAGGGACAAGCCCCAGCCCGTCGGGAAGCCCCTCTCACCACTCCCACTGCCTCTGCTCCCCTGCCCTGAGGCTCCTCCCCTAGTTCCCAGCCCCTCACACTTGCTAGTTTTCACACAGTCCTACCCGGCCCCACCAGAGGGACCTGGGGCACAGCTCATCTCCCTGGGGCGAAACGCAGGCTCGGTGACGCAGAAAAGCGCCAGGGGCAGCCCTACAGGAGACCCTTCCTCTACAGTCTGCCTTCTTCTGCGGGGGAGAGTGCGAGAGGGTGAGGCAGAGGGGAACAGATGTGAAAATCCGCCACCCCCACCGTGGACCTGTCTGCTCTTTAGTGGACCTGACGTCCCCCCGCTGGATTCTGCTGTCACTGCTTCCATTAGTATGAGCAGGGGCTTTGGGAGGAAGCAGTGAGATGCTGGTGGTAGCAGAGGATGGGGTGGGCATGGGGTGGTCTGGGAGGAAACAAAATGGGCCCCCTCGCCCTGGAAGGTTTTAATCTCGTCCAGGTTTACAAATTGCCCGAGCCAGACCACGTGGGCTCGGGGCAGAGTGCAGAGGGCTGGGGTGCAGGGGAGAAGGGCGCTGCGGGGCCCGGGTGGGGCTGGTGTAGGAGTCTTAAGGCATGACAGGTGGAGACTGGTGTTTCAGACTCACTAACCGGGCCGGTGGGGCAGAGGGGAGAGGAAAGGGGAGTGAAGTCCATGGACATGTGTATCTATGTTTGGGAAACTGTGAGCAGAGCCAAAGCTGATATAAAACATGAAACAGATTTTGTCAAAGTTTCCGTGGAGCTGGGCCATGGAGACCACACCCCCACCAGTGGCCACACTCCCCTGCTGTTCCAGGCCTGGGGGGAGCCCTGTAGAGGCCTCCTCTCCAGCCCCTGGCAGACAAATAACCGGGACCTGCAGTACAGGAAGAAGCCTGGGGTTTGGCCCATCTCTGCCAGGGACACCTGTGCATCATGAGCAGAGTCCCAGTTTCCTCAGATGCCAGACACGGATCCCTGTGCTGCCCACATCCCATCCGGGGAAGCCACCGCGAGACCCTGGGGGGTCGTCGGGAGGAGACTCGGGGGACTGTCCAGGTGGGCCGAGCTCCACGCACCTGCCAACCATCTTTCCAGGGACAAGAAACACCTGTCGTTTGAACCTCCTGCTCTCACTGAATGCAAGGAGCCCCACCTGAGTGACCCTTGGACGACAACCCCGTAACTGGGCCATCTGAGCTGGGCCCTCCAAACGCTCCCCAGGGGCTGGCTGTCCCAAGGCCCCCCCTCGCCTCTGCCCACCCCATGGGACTGCCCACACCCGGGGGGAACTCGGACGGCACCAGGTCCAGTCCTGGCCTTTAAGACAGGGCACCTGAGGCCGGTGTCCAGAGGGACCTGCTCCAAGTCCCCACTAAGTTCGCTCCTGAGCCCCTGCCTGGGGCCAGCCCCGGGCTGGGTGTGGGTCCCAGGGCTGAGTCTGACCCTGCCCAGCCCCGGGGCTCCCAGCGCTCCAGCCCTGACCCTCTCTGCTCCCGGCACACACTCGCCCAGGGGCTCGGCCGAGGGGCGCCTCCAGCCCTGCCTCCAGGGAAGTGAAGCCCCCCCACCCCGCCCCCGGCCCAGTCGTGGGCCGTCCCCTCCCCTCCCAGCTCAGAAGCCCCAGGTCGCCTTCCCCACGGCCACTCCCCACCCTGCCCGGCCTCCGCCTGACCCCCTCCACCCTGGCTCGGGAACATCCTAAGGCAGGTCACACACTGACGGTCAGCCCCTCGCTCAGGCTGGCACTGCTCCGCTGCCCCCAGTCTCCTTCAGGAGGCCCGCCGGACACGCCCAGGACCCCTCCCGAGGGTGGGGAGCCCCCCCACTCTGCCTGGAGCTGCGCCCTCTGCTGTGGGTTCTCTCCACCGGGAGGGCAAGACTCGGCGATGGGTTTGGACCGACTCCCGGGCATCCTCTGTGTGCTCCCCAAAGGCCGGCGCCACGGGCCCTGCCGCTTCAGCCCTGATCCGCAGCCGTGGGTGCGGAGGCCATGGGAGGACGGCCCCACTACCTCCTCAGCTCCCAGACAGGCCGCCGCTGGTCCCAGCCCTCCCACACCAGGGCTGCGTGTTTCGGAACCCCGTCCCCTGCGGTGACTGTGAACCTCACTTAGGTCCCAGTGCAGACACGGCCTCAAGACAGGCAGCCCAAACCCGGAGGTTGCCTTTCACACAAAAATCTTTAATAAAAATAGCTCTCTGCAGAACCAGTCCTAGACAGCAGTAGCAAACTCAAACTCCTGCCACCTGGGCAGGAAGGAGCAAGGCCAGCTGAGGGGTCTGAACTGAGGGCAGGGCTGCCCCCGAAGGTGGAGCTCCACGGGCTGCGACGTGTGGGATGTGGGCTCGGGGCCCACACACCTTCTCATCCTTCCAGAGGAGTTACAAACACATCTGCGTTTTTTAGGAGTGTCACTAACTGGTCGTCCTCCCCACCAAATGACAGGAGGAGGCTACGTGAGACACTCAAAGGCTGACAGGGAGCAGCGTGTCCTACACACTCAAGACAGAAGTAAGTGGGTTCACACGTCAGCAAAACACCGGTACGAGGTGACACCGGGGCATCCCGGCAGGCCAACGGCCCTTGGTCAGCACACAGGCGAGAGCAGGGGAGGGAGGGAGGAGGAGAAGCGGCAGGCAGCCCGGGCTGCTCACCCACCACGGCGCTAGGTGGAAGCCCCAGCTCGGCCCTAGTAGCCCAGGAGCCGCCTGGCCTCCTCGCTCTGGGCCTGCAGCGTCTCGCTGGTGTACTTCTGCAGGAGCTCCATCTTCTTCCTCCGCACGAGCGCCTCCTCGATCTGCGGGCGGGAGAGTGGAGGGCTCAGGTCGCAGGCCCCACAAGGCCAACACGCTGCCTGGGCCCGGCCGGGAGCCCAGCACCCTGTGTCCGAGGGCCCCGATCTCCGCCGGGGGAGCAGGTGAGCGACAGAGTGCTGGACTGCTGCCTCCAAGGTAGACGGAATGCTGCCTCGTCTGGACGCCTCGCCCTAACCTGAGCCCAGGGACCAACGCCCTGTGGAAGGGAGTGAGAGCCGCCCAAAGGGACAGGAAGGACCAAGAAAACCACACAGCGCCCCGTGGGGCCCCTCGGAGGCCAGGCGGCCCCCAGCCTGTCCTACCTCTTGCTGCGACGGCACCGGGACGTGAGCGATGAACTTCTGCTGCCCGTCCTCCCCTCCTTTCTCCTGGCCGCCCTCCTCATCAGACTGCAAAAGAGCACAACCAGAGGCCGCGCAGAGGAGACCGTTAGTAAGTGCTGGCATCGCCATAACGTGCACCAGCCTGCAGCCATTGAAGAGGAAAAACAGTGACGAGGAAGCTCTGTTCTCAGACACAGAGACACCCAAGACACAGCGTTAAGTACAAGAAGCAACAGAACACTATGTTTTGCGCGACCTCTTGTACGAGGAAGAAAAGAGAAGCCAGTGATCTCAGTGAGAGCCAGCGGACAGAGGACAGGGCTGCGAAAGATAAGCTGTGTTAAATCTCTGTATACTTTTTGTGTTTTGAGAATACATTATCTATTTTTTTAATTAAACTTGAAAAAAGCATATGTAGAAGAAAGCATCACTCAGAGGCTGCCTGTGAGTCAGTAGAGATCGCTCATAACCTAAGGAATGACGTAGCCCTGGAGGCATGAGGAGAAAGGAGGCCTGTGTGGAGGCAGGTCCACTGCCCGCAGGTCTCTGGGCCGGACCCTGACCCCACCCCCCGCCGCAGGTCACCAGCTGCCAGGAAAGCCGCGGCGGAAGCTCTCAGATGCCGCTGGTAGGAGAAACTGGTCCCAGGGCTCTGGGAAAGTCGGGCTGCATCCACCGAGGCGAGCCCAGGGTGGAAGTTCCACTCCTCAGGGCAGACTCCAACAAGGAAGGCTGTTGTAGCCCCAAAGAATCCACACATGTGATGAAAGACACAGCACTGCCCACGCGCGTCACACCACGTCAGGTCCCTCGGTGGACACTGCACTGTCACTGTGCAAGCCACTGGGGACACTGGGTGAAGGATGACACAGGACCCTCGGCAGCAGCTGTGCAACTTCCCATAAATCTTAAGCATTTCAGGATAAACAATTTTTACATCCTCTGATGGCTTTCCATCGCTCTCATGGTAAAGGAAAATGCTTCCCCAGGGGAGCCGGGGCCCTTGCTTGGCCCACCTCCCCTCCCGCAGCCTCCACTCTGCCCTCCAGCCACCGGCCCGTCCTCTGTCCCCTGCGCTCCCATGGGCTCGTCCGCTCATGCTGTTCCCTGATGCGTCTTCGCTTGGTTACTTCCCCCTTGTTTCCGGATCTCAGCTGATGGGTCACGTCCCCAGCAAAGCCTTCACTGGCCCTGCCTTCACCATGTCGCTAACCAGAGCTCCTATCACAGCTGCCATTTCCCACGGTGTCTGCTGACCGGACTGTCCCCCAGGGCTTCAAGCTACAAGCGAAGCGTGTTTGCTGTCCTGCCCCTCGAGTGGGCCTCACAGTAGCCACTCATTAAACAAACATCCCTTGAAAGAGCAAATGGATTATTTGTACCTAGAGAAAATCTTCCTAGGACACGCTGCCATCCTGTTTCAAATGCCTGCCTGAGGGCACGAACCTCAGGTCTGCTAGATCCTGTGTGACGATGACTAAGTCACTAAGCCTCTCTGAGCCTGCTTCCTTGCCACTGACATCATGGCAAGCCATGTGACGTCACACAGGGCCTGACCCATAGTCCAGGCATGGGTGCTTCCCTTCCCCTTGCTCAGTCGAGCAGATCAGTTCCATCCTGGACCTGCCCAGGGAGTAAGGCCTGCAGGGGCGCTGGGAGCAAGGGGGCTCTGCCTGAGGGATTACAGCTCCATCCCCAACCGGGACCCCCTGAGGAAGTCCCTTCTCTGCTCTGGGCTGGTTTCCAGCTGTAACAGACGGTGGTTAAGACTACAGAAGAGTTACCGACACTGCCATTTAAGCAGAAACAATGAGGTCATGGGCTAAAACACACTGGCTTCAAATGTGTTTATAAATCCGATTCCAGCATGTTCAGGAGGGCCCATCTCTGAGATGCACGTAAGTCATCCCCGGTGTAAAGCAGTTTAACAAGTGCCCTCACAGCCATTCCTCTCTGAAACCCTCCCTGTGAACCCGGAAGGTGCCCTTCATCCCCACTGTCTAGGAGAGAAGGCCGAAGCCTCAGACGGCGGCAGGGGCAAGAGCTGGGCCTCGACCCTGGCCCCTCGTCTGCGCTTCCTGCTACCGTGCCCCCATCCTCCGCGGCACAGAGAACGCGGTGAGCGCCAAGGGGTCCCGCGCCGCCCCCCAATACCTCCTGGTCGGCAACGGCGTAGATGTCAGCCTCCTCCTCCTCCTCTTCCTCCTCCTCCCCTCTTGCCAGCCGGGCCTCTCTCTCTGCTTTCCACTTGTCCACTAACTCGGCTCTGACTGCACACAAGGGAGAGCAGGCGTTACTCACTCTGGCCTCTAAGAAAGCGTCAAACCCCATGCAGGGCGAGGCCAAGGCCTCCCTGCTGGAAAGAGTCACCTTCATCCTGCCCCGGCGGGCAGGAATCAGACAGGAATCAGATGGGAGGACAGCTTTTAGCGGACACACCCAGATCCTCCCCAGTTCAGCACCCTGAGGTTCTCAAAAAACTAAAACTAGAACTACCATGTGATCCAGCAATTCCATTCCTGGGTATATATCTGAAAACAACAAAAACACTAATTCGAAAAGATACATGCACCCCAATGTTCATAGCAGTACTATTTACAGTTGCCAAGATATGGAAGTAAACTAAGTGCCCATCAACAGATTGATGGGTAAATAAGATGTGGTGTATGTAAACACACACACACACACACACACACACACACACACACACGCATATACACAATGGGATCCTACTCAGCCATAAAAAAGAATGAAATAATGCCATTTGCAGCAACATGGATGGACCTACGGATTATCATACTAAGTGAAGTAAGTCAGATGGAGAAAGACAAATACTGTGTGATATCACTTATATGTGGAATCTAAAAAATACAACAAACTAGTGAATATAACAAAAAAGAAGCAGACTCACAGATATAGAGAAAAAACTAGTGGTTACCAGTGGAGAGACGGAAGGGGGAAGAGGCAATTTCGCGGTAGGGGATTAAGAGGTACAAACTATTAAGATAAAATAAGCTGGGGCTTCCCTGGTGGCGCAGTGGTTGAGGATCTGCCTGCCAATGCAGGGGACATGGGTTCGAGCCCTGGTCTGGGAAGATCCCACATGCCGCGGAGCAACTAGGCTCGTGAGCCACAACTACTGAGCCTGCGCGACAGGAGCTTGTGCTCCGCAATGAGAGGCCGCTACAGTGAGAGGCCCGCGCACCGCGATGAAGAGTGGTCCCGGCTCACCACAACTAGAGAAAGCCCACGCACAGAAACGAAGACCCAACACAGCCAAAAATAAATTAATTAATTAATTAATTAAATTTTTAAAAAATTGGATTAAAAAAAGATAAAATAAGCTATACAAGGATATATTATACAACATGGGGAATACAGCCAATATTTTATAATAACTGCTAATGGAATATACCTTTAAAAATTGTGAATCTCTATACTGTACACCTGTAACTTACATAATATTGTACATCAACTACTTCAATTTTTTAAAAAGCCCTAAAAAAACAACGTTCCTTATAAAAATAAAACCCCATTTCCAAGGGAGAGAAAAGAAACCAGATGCCAGCAGCAATGAAATGAAATGCCCGCAGACCTACGTTTCTTTTCATATTCCTGTTCCAAAGGCACAATAACACCATCGTCTTCATCTAGGTAACCGTAGTATTCAAAATCGATCGCCTTCATGAGCTCAGCGCGTGTCTTTCTTGGAGGAGGAAGAGCTAAAAGAAAGAATTCACCAGCTTAGCTGAATTCCCCGTCATAATCTCACTCAAGCCTTCTCCTCATACAATGTTACGCAGGCATATAGTAGGTGTGTTCATCAAAATATCATGAAATAGGCACTTCTCTACACTAGTAATGGGATTGTATACGTGGTACCACCCTTTTTAAAATCAGTGTTAAGGGCTTCCCTGGTGGCGCAGTGGTTAAGAATCCACCTGCCAATGCAGGGGACACGGGTTCAAGCCCTGGTCCCGGAAGATCCCACATGCTGCGGATAGCAACTAAGCCCTTGCGCCACAGCTACTGAGCCACAACTACTGAGCTCACGAGCCACAACTACTAAAAGCCCGCACACCTAGAGCCTGTGCTCCACAAGAGAAGCTACCACGATGAGAAGCCTGTGCACTGCAACGAAGAGTAGCCCCTGCTCGCTGCATCTAGAGAAACCCTGCACACAGCAACAGAGACCCAATGCAGCCAAAAGTAAATAAATAAATAAATTTAAAATAAATAAATAAGTAAAATTAAATAAGTGTTGAAATCTTTGACCCAATTAGTCCATTTAGAAGGAATCTATCCTAATTTAAAAACAGAAACAAAAGCTGGCAAAGCTTTACGGACAGAGGTGTGCATCACAGCGTTATTCATACAACAATGAAAACTTGGACAGCCAAGGACTGTGATCTGCAATTCAAGCATGGCGGAGGGGAGGCGATTCTGCAGCCCCAGTAATGCTGCTTCACAGGTGCTTCAACAACACAGAAAATGCCATAATATTTAATGAAAAAACTAAGAATACAGATAAAACAAAAGAAACTAGAAACACAAAAGATAAATGAGAAATTCCTGAAGAAAATACTTTCAGACTAAGAATTACTATTCAGAATATTTAGTAATACTTGAAAATCAAAAGGGAAATGACAATCCAACAGATTCGTCAAAGAATGAAAGCTGATAATTGAAGAAAAAAAACTCTTACGTATGAAAATTTCATTTAGTAACTGAATTCGATTGTCAATTTCATTAGTAATGGGGAGGAAACAAAAAAATAAAAATAATACATTGTTTCAAGCACCAGATCAGCAAAAATGTTATAATTATAAACATCTAGAAATAACTAAATACCAAAGGAGGGATGGTCACACCAAGTACGGTTAATCCCTGAGACTCTCTAATCCGTCACATCACTTGGCATTCTAAGAAGAACCATGAGAGGACATGGACGGACTGCACACACAACCCTGTCCACCCCTCCACCGCGTGGGCTGCATCCAGGACGGGGCTGAAACCTAGCAGGCTCAGAGCACTGCATGCATTCCGGCCACAGGATGGAGCTGTGATCCAACCAAAGCCAACCAGACTCAATTCTGGGAATTCTGCTTCAACTGTTGGTGGGGGGGTGGGGGGAAATCTGTTGCTGAGAGAGAACAAAATTTAAGTCGATGACGGACAACCAGCCACCACAAGAGGAGAGTGAGACAGAGAAAAAAGCTCACAGGATGGAAGCCAAAACTGCAAAACGGAGCAATGTGACCTGGAACCGGCCATTCCTGAAGGCAAACCTGTCAGTTATGTGAGCCAATAAATTTATAGACTTTTCTGCCTAAAGTAACTGGGGTTGAGTCACCTGTCACTTACGCTGATGTAATTTAGTTGATAAAATAAGCATGGAAGTGCATGGAAAAGGCTGGAAGGGAACATTCGAAACAGCTAATACCAGTGACGGGTCATCTCTAGCAGGGCACTGGGATGGGGGTCAAGGGGACTGTGCTACTATTTTTATTGTTTTTTTGCCGTGCAGCATCCGGGATATTAGTTTCCCAACCAGGGTTTAAATCCGTGCCCCCTGTAGTGGAGGCACAGAGTCTTAACCACTGGACCACCAGGGAAGTCCCTGTGCTACTATTTCCATTATACGCATTAAGACTAAGTTGCGCACTTTCTTGGTTAAAAAAAAACAAAAAACACTGTATGACTGGAATAAATAAAAATAAATTTAGAAACAATGTAAAAGCAAAAAAAAAAAAAAGTAACATACACAGCACACTCTCATTTTAGGAGCCTTAAAACTCTGGAAGGGGATACACCCCAACATGTCAACAACCATCATCTATAAGTTGTGAAAACGTGGGTGTTTTTTCTGATTTTCTGTATTTTACAACTTATCTATAATAAAATTATACTGCATTCATAATAAACGGCATGATATTTAAACTCTGAATTATTTTAAGTGATGTCAATCATGCATGCAAAACCAGTGTGTGCGTAATGAATTTAAGAATGAGCAGAATTGTATTTTTAAACAAATAGGAAAACCGACTGGAAGGAAACAGCAGAACGCCAGCAGTGGGAGGAATCCTGGTCTCATCCTTCTCTACTTTCCACACTGCTTTCTATAAAATGCTTGGACTGCTTCTTGAAAAGTCAAAATGAAGATACACAGAAATTCCAGACCAGCAGTTTTCAACTGCATTTTGGAGGCTCCCAGGGCTGTGGAAGGAAGGGCAGGAGTGGAGAGGGTACCCGGCTTGGATTCATTCTCTTCCACTTGTGCATTTCGGGGTTTGGCCCAAGGTGTCATGTGTCCTTCAGTTAAGAGTTTTTTCAACTAAACACGTAACTGAAAATGAAGCTGACTGAACTGCAAACAGGGAGATTCCTCGTTCACACTCAGACGGGTATGGGCAGAGCCTACAATCTGACACCTGTCATTTCTGGGTTCCCGTTCTCACCCCAACTGTGTGCCCACCTGAGAACGATAATCCTCTGAGGACACGGGGCTGCTGTGCGGCTAAGAAATGGCATAGGAAGAGTGCCCTGCAGACAGCATGTCTACTGTTACAAGCAGGACCAAGAATTCCAGGCTAACACCCCGGCGAACACCAGTTACTTACGTTCTCTCTCAAACAGTTCTCTGACGCCAGGCAAGTCTTTCGCTGCTCCGAAGTACTTGTAACCTCGATTTCCTGGGACTTCTTTCCCTTCATGATCCAGCATTTTAGGGCCAACTTTCTTATTGGGAAGGAAGAAGAGAAAATGGATCTGATCCTTAAACCCAGTATTTCCATGTTTGCAAATAGATTTAAGATAATAATGCTAAAGGGAGAAAATATTCATGTACAACAGAAATATATTTAGGTACTTTTTTTAATCCCTTAAAAATCAACCTAAATACCTAACAGTAAGAGGATGATTTAAGTAAATTATAGCATATTCAGGATGGAATATATCCTATAGCTTAAAAATGATGGTTCGTATGGAACTCTTTTATTGACTTAGAAAAACACAATATAACGTTAAGTGAATAAAAGCTTTAAAAAAATTGCAAAAAACCTAAATGACAAGCAGTAGAAGACAAATGAAATATCCAGAAGATGGAATTCTCGCCACTAAAAATGATGATGTTGACAACTGCATACAGTATGTGACCCTGGACAAGGCTCTGTACTATAAGGGGAAAGGCCATAAAGGATGAAAATCAATAAAACAGCCAAATGATTGTATCAAAGTTAAATGTCTTAAACTCTACCATGGTTATATAAGAGAACATTCTTATTCTTAGGAAATACACACAAAAGTATTTCTTAGGAAATACCCCTTAAGTATTAAGGAGTAAAGGAACATGATGTATTTAAGCCTCAAACGGTTCAGAGAAAATAAATCTCAAGGTACACACAGAAAATGATAAAGCAAATAGAGAAAAATGTTAAAAACTGGTAAATCTGTATAAAGGGTACATAGGATTTCTCTATACAATTTGTAGAACTTTCTATGAGCTCAGAAATGCTTTTTGAAACAATTATATAAATGATTATTTACTGACATGAACATATGTGTCTGATAAACTGTTAAGTGAACGAAGCATATAGTTAGAATAATGAACCATTATCTGTAAAAATAAATATATATGTATATAGAAGAAATTCTAGAAAGATAAGTAGAAAATGTTAATAGCAGTCATTTCTCAGTGGTAGGAAAATATATAATGTAATCTGTACCACACATAGAATATATAAATTTTTTTATACTTTAGAATTTTTATATTTTTTGTTATATATTCTTTTTTCTTTTACATAAAAGTAGGTACTCTTTATACAATCAAAGTTACCATTTTGAAAAGAAGTATAAAACCTAGAACCAAAATTGTACATACATGAGTATGACCTCAGTTACAAGCCTCATGGAAAAACAATGGACAGAAATATTCCAGAAGTTGCTCCTAGTTAAAAGGATCATGACTGCATGGTGTTCTGCTCTATACTTTTCTGAACTTAATAACAATATATTACTTTTTCTCTTATTATTGTACTAAAATACACGTAACATAAAATTTGCCGTCTTAACCATTTTTAAGTGTCCAGGTCAGTGGTATTAGTACATTCATAGCGTCATGCAACCATCACCACCATCTTGTAAAACAAACTCTAAACGTGTCACTTTTTTTTTTTTCAGCTGCACTGAGCGGCTTGCAGGATCTTAGTTCCCCGACGAGGGACAGAACCTGGGCCACGGCAGTTAAAGTGCCGAGTCCTAACCACTGGACCACCAGGGAATTCCCTAAATGTTACTTTTGTACATAGAAAATGAAAATAAAATTCTTTAGCATTAAAAAGACGATAGGGCTTCCCTGGTGGCGCAGTGGTTAAGAATCCGCCTGGCAATGCAGGGGACACGGGTTCGAGCCCTGGTCCGGGAAGATCCCACATGCCACGGAGCAATTAAGCCCATGCGCCACAACTACTGAGCCTGTGTTCTGGAGCCTGCGAACCACAACTACTGAAGCCCACGCGCCTAGAGCCCATGCTCCGCAACAAGAGAAGCCACAGCAAGGAGAAGCCCGCGCACCGCAATGAAGAGTAGCCCCCGCTCACCGCAACTAGAGAAAGCCCACGCACAGCCACGAAGACCCACCGCAGCCAACAAATAAAAAAAATTAATAAAAAAAAAAGACTCTACAAGGAAATACATAAAAACATTACTGTTGACTCTGGGTGGTGGAACTTAAGAATATTGTACATATTAATTTTGTAACCCTTCCAGGAAGGGTAATAAACCCCTGCACTAAAGCAGTCTGACAGGGAGCAAAATCACCATCACAGAACTACTGAAGATGCAGTGAGAACGTTCCTAGCACAGGTACTCCAGGAGTGGAAGTGCCTTTCCTTCTGCAACAAGAATAAATGCCTCATTTTTAGGCCAGGTACTAACGTGAGAACTGTGGTTTTGCATTAAATACATAGAAAAACTGCACGTATTTTTTCCATAACATACTACAGTCCACTGACTACATACTACGGGTTCAAATGACCTGGGAAAATGGGGCAGGGCCTGGGGCAGCATTTTTCAAAGTTGACACCCACTGGCGGGTCGTGGAATCCATTACATGGGTCATAATCATCAATTTTTAAAAAATCAAGATAGAACAGAAAAATAAAAAAGATAGAACAGAATAGAAAATATCAAAGTGCAGCAACATATACCAAGTATTTTTTCAGTACTGTGTTGTGATATAGTGAGTGAGTGAGTGAGTTAGTGTGTGTGTGTTTATTTTATAGTGGGTCATGGGCCTAAAAGCTTGAAAGTCACTGTTCTAGAATACTGCATTTAAAGAATCCAGAGAAAGGAAACACAGCCATGTCCCCAGGGCCCCCTTGAGTACAGAAGCCGACCATGGAATGGTTGTCCCAATTCTCAAGGAGTTCAGAGAAGGCTGTGAGGGGCCAAGGTCATTTCAAACAAGAGGCCCAGGGAGCCTGAGCGGCTCACTCTGGAACATCTGGCCAGTACACGTACTGAGGCCTGCGCTGTGGACCTTTAAGCACCACTAGCCCGTGCTGTCACGTTTCCTGTCCACGCGCAACAGGCACTTTCAAGCCTCCTTTCATCTCTCCAGCGCCTGCTCTGTGGCAGGGCTGCGGGGGCAGCAGGAGCCACCCTGCAGGCAGACAGCACCAGAGCTCAGCCCCCAGGGCTGCGGCTTGCTTACCCCATAGTCAGGACCACCGAGCTCCTTGATCCGGGCCTCCCAGTGTCCCTTCTCTCTTAGCAGCTTGTTAATTTCATCATTCAGGTCACGAATTCGGAATTCACCTAGACCAGCTAGAAAACAAAAACATCCTATCGTTTCTTGAAAATACCAGTCGATGTGTAGCCTTAAGAATGAATGTCAACACCTAAAAAGGTGCATAACACAAAGATACTATTTCAATTTGTAAGAAAACACACCCACACCGAAATCATGGAAGGGCAACAATCATGCACAGTTTCAGCAGCGCTGCGGGGGAAGAAACTTCATCCTCATTAGCAACCACAGAAATACAAACTGAAGCAATCCTGCAGCTCCATTTATACCACCACTGAAACAGTAAACTCTTAGAGGTGGGGACACAGCATCCAATCAATGTCAGCCAAGATGCAGTGAGGCAGCGTCAGCATCAGGGTTGGCGGCAGTCTGTGTTAGTCTAGCCCTTTCAGGAAAGGGCTTGTTCCCACCTTGTTAAGTGGGAACATCTTTGAGAAAGACTAGGGCCTGAGAACTGAGCCTAAGGGACAGATTCTTTATTTTTTACTTATTTTTTGGCCGCACTGCGCAGCACGCTGTATCTTACTTCCCTGACCAGGGATCGAACCCGTGCCCCCTGCAGTGGAAACACGGGTTCTTAACCACTGGGCCGCCAGGGAAGTCCCTAAGGGACGGATTTAAAGGGATGACGACAGGGAGTTTGCTGAGGTGTTGTCGTTGGCAGATGGGAGCCGGGAGCAGTTGGGGCTATTCCAAGGGAGAAACCCTCCCTTTCTCCACTGAATTGCTTTTGTACTTTGTGAAGTCAACTGACCACATACGTGTGCCCCTGTTTCTGGACTTCTTACTCTGTTCAACTGGTCTGTGTGTCTATCTTTTACCAATACCCAATTGTCTTGAATACCTTTAGCTTTACATTAAATCATGAAATTAGGTGTTATGAATACTCCAATTTTTTTCTTTTTCAAAACTGTTTTGGCTATTCTAGTTCCTTTGCCTTTCCATTTAAATTTTAGAAACAGTTCGTCAACATAAACCAAAAACCACTGCTGGGATTTTGACTGTGATAGATTTTGAAAAGAAAAAGAATCGACACCTTTCCTATATTGAGTCTTCCCATCCACAAACACTATGTCTCCATTTGATTGGTTCTTTGACTCTTTCATCACTGTTTTATAGTTTTCAGCATACAGATCATATATATATTTTGTTAGATTTATACCTAAGTATTTCTTGTGTTTTGATGCTTCTGTAAATAACACTTTAATAAAAGTTCTAGTTCCAAATGTTCACTGCTAGTACACAGAAACAGAATTGATTTTTGTGTATTGACTTTCTATTCTGTGATCTTGCTAAACTCATTTATTCATTTTAGAAATCTTTCTGTAGATTCCTTGGGATTTTCTACATAGAAAATTATGTCACCTCAGAATAGAGCATTTTTCTTCCCTTCCAATCTTTGGGCCTTTTATTTCCTTTTCTTGCTTTATTGTACTGGAAAGGAATTCCAGTACAATACTGAATAGAAGCGGTGAGAATCAATATCTCCACCTTGTTCCTGATCTTAGGAGGAAAGCATTCAACCTATAGCTGGCTATAGGTTTTTTGGTAGAAGTGCCTTATCAGGGGAAAAAAAAAGTTCCCTTCAATTCCCAGTTAGCTGAGGGCTTTTTTTTTTGGTTTTTGTTTTTATTTTTGCCTGCATTGGGTCTTTGTTGCTGCACGCGGGCTTTCCTTGCGGGGCTTGTTGCGGCGTGTGTGCTCTTCTTTGCGGTGTGCAGAGTTCTCTCTTGTTGCAGCGTGTGGGCTTTCTCTCTCTAGTTGTGCAGTGCAGGCTCCAGGGAGCATGGGTTCTGTAGTTTGTGGCACACAAGCTCTCTAGTTGTGGCAAACGGGCTTAGTTGCCCTGCGGCATGCGGGATTTTAGTTCCCCGACCAGGGATTGAACCTGTGTCCCCTGCACTGGAAGGCGGACTCTATACCGCTGGACCACCAGGGAAGTCCCATGTGTCTTCGTTTTTTCTTGATCAGTCTGTCTGACTGGAAGTTTATCGATTTTACTGATCTTTTTATTTTTTTAATTTTATTTATTTATTTTTGGCTGTGCTGAGTCTCCGTTGCTGCTGCGTGCGGCACGTGGGCCCCTGCATTGGCCGGTGGATTCTTAACCATTGCGCCACCAGGTAAGTCCTGATCTTTTTAAAGAACCCGCTTTTGTTCTATTTTCTCTATTCATCTTGTTTCCAATTTCATTGACTTCTTCTCTTTATTATTTCCTTCCTTCTGCTTACTTTGGAATTAATTTGCTCTTCCTTTTTAGTTTCTTAGGGTAGAAGCTTAGATCACTGACTTGAGACCTTTCTTATTTTCTTTTATTTTAATGCTATAAATTTTCACCTAAACACTGCTTTACATGCATGCCATAAATTTTTTTGTCCCCTGAATTCTGACATTATGTTTTCATTCTCATTCAATTCAAAATATTTTCTAATCTCCTTGAGGTTTCCTCTTAGATATATGGGTTGTTTAGAAGTATGTTTAATTTCTAAATAGTTAGGAATTTTCCAGATGTCTTTTTGTTATCCATTTCTATGTTAACTGTGTTAAAATCAGTGAACATACTTTGCGAAATTTTAATTATTTTAAGTTTGCTAACATTCATATTATAACCTAAAATATGCTTTATTTTGGTGAATATTCCATTTGCTCTTAAAAAAAGAAAAGGTACTCTTTTCTGTGAGGTGGACTGTTCCATAAAGGTCAACTAGGTCAAACTGATCGATATTATTGTTCAGTTCTTCTACGTTCTTACTCATTTTGTACCTACTTGTCCTATTGATTATTGAGAGAGGAGGCTGATGTCCCCAAGGCTAACTGTGGATTTGAGAATCGAGCACTTTAAACAGACAAGCTAGCTTACCATTCTGAATTTGAGCCACTTTTTTTGAGATCTCTCCAATGATCTGTGAAAAAAATAAAAGGCAATATATTTTTATGACTTTTGAGTAAGTCTGAAAGCATAAGAAATATATAATTCAAAATGAGTAATTAAAAATTCTTAGAATTCTGGTTGAAGAGTCATGTAGGTACAAAAGCCATCAGAGACCTGTTCTCCTGTAAGATCAGATTCACCCAGCACGTACCTGTCGTCTCCACTTCTCGGCTTTGGGCAGCTCAGTACACTCCGAGGCAAGGAAGGGTCTTCGTTCCTAAGGAAAAGCAAAACACATGCTGCCGCTGTACTGTATGAAATTACAAGCTTTGTGCAACATTCATGACTGACTCAGGCCTGAAGCCTGAAATGTCTAACAGGCTAAAGACATCTGCAGCTTCAGTTGCAGGTGCTCTTCTTCAAGCCTTATGGCTCACGCTGCAGCCTCTCCTTAGGAAAGAACTACACAGGCAAAAACATTCACTGCATTGCACCTGGTACAGGCAGCCACTGGAAACAACGTAAAAGTCCAGTACACTTGACCCTTGAGCAACATGGGGGTTAACCTAAGTTAACTTACAGTCAGGCTTCAGCATCCGTGTTTCCTCCGCATCCACAGATTCAACCAAGCACAAACCGTGTAGTTCTGTAGTATTTACCGTTGAAAAAATCCGTGTATAAGTGAACCAATGCAGTTCAAACCCGTGTTGTTCAGGGTCAGTTGTTACAGAGAGATGGCGAAGTACACCGGTTATACCCATTTCATGGCATACTTATACTACCTTAGGAAATGACAGCTCTCAGTGTTTAGAACAAACATAAACATACATGCATGTCTGTGTGTATACAGGTGTGTGTGCGGGTGTGTGTATAATTAAAAAAAAAAAAATATCCAAACAACAGTACATATCACCCCTAACCTGGCTGAGTCTCCATGAGCTAAGGTCATTACTGGTTTCAGGTTAGAGCTGCTCCTCACAGCACACCCCACTTTGTACTATTCAGTATTAGACAGTGCTGGGATAACATGGAAACCCAATCATCATATTACAGAGCAGACAGAAGCACAAGTAGTCAGATCATCACACTGCCCCAGCTACCTGGGATTCAAGTGTACAGACTCATAAGACACAGGAAAGCATGGACGAGAAAGAGGAAGATCTGGAGTTGTACTGCACTTCTTCTCAATAATTTAAAAATTCATGAGGAAGATTTAAACCAACCTTTACTTTTCCCTCTTCCAGCTGAGCTTGGCGAAATCTTGCTAAGGCCGTCCTACCGGGAACAGAGAAGACTCCGTTAGATCCTGCTCGAAGATCTCTTATCATCCAAGTTCCTGGATGGGTAAATCTGCTCATGACCATATTGAATGTCAACCATCACTCATAAACATATATACATATTGCAATCAAGAAAACAGAGAAGTTATGGGTTTCCATGTTCCAAAAAGTAGGGCTTATAAGGATTTGTGTTCCTTTCACCCATACGGCGTGTAAGGACTGGACTGTGGGAAACTCTACTCATCAGGCCACAGTGGTGAGCAACACATCCAGATGTTAAAAAGACTAATATTATGGGCTGTCACTCTAACAGCCCCTGCACCACCCCAGGTGAGCCAATGTTCATCCAGAATAAGTTCTGGGAGCTGTCAGAAAACACTATGGGGAAAACAAATGTATGGGCAACTACTATACGAATACTATTTCAACACAGGTAGAGAAAGAAAGCTATATCAAAAGACCAAACAGAAATTTACAGACGAAATCAAGTTTATACGTACATGGCCTTTTCCGCATTTCGGGCCTAAAAGGAGAGAGAAGGGAAGAAAAACATCCATGTTTAAAGAACTTTTTCTTTTACTCTCTAGAAAAACGTTTCATTTACTTTGTAGAGAAAAGTTTCACAAGGACACAGGCACAAGCGGAATGCCTACACTAGTACATGAACACAGTAACAATCGCAACATCAATCACAAGATGCCCACATCCTGTGACCTTACTTACGCTGCTCTCTCTACCTAAATTCTTTACTTCTCCACTCCCCCAAACCCCGTGGATCTGGCCACTCATCCTTCAGAATTTACCTGTGTTATCACCGTCCCAGACAATTCTTCTGTGGCCCCTTCATCCCAGCCAGGCTGCCCCCCTTTGTCTGGGTTTATACCTACCACACAATTTCCACCCAGCATCACAACTGTCTGTTCCCTGCCAGTGAAATTTGAGGGAGGAAAGACTGACTTTTACAAAGTGAGTTTTATATAAATACTGTTGCACTAATGTCAAGTCAATTATCCCTGAAACACAGTGCTAGGCACGAACACATTTTCTGGGTTGTAGTGTAAGTAGAAAGAGTACTTGCTGAGTCAAGGACTTGAGTTTCACTCCCAGCTCTCCAACTTACCATCCCTGAGAAGTTGTCTCTCTAAGCCTCAGTTCCCCCACCTTTACAGCAGGGATCATACCTTTTATCTCATAAAGATGTCACGATGATTTAATGAGATAAATACATGAAGTCATCAGATGCTCAGCAAAAGCGAGCTCAATTTAAATCTTTTTGACTCTCCCTTTCAATGGACACAGAAACAAACTTGTCAAGTTTGTTTGGTAGATAAATGAACACAATACCTACTAAGGAATAAAACAGAGGTTCTCCCAGGAGAAGCCATCATCTTGAGGGCTGAGCCTGTGTCCTACCTATTTCATTAAAGCCTACAGATTCTAAGTATTTAATTTAATATTTCTCAATGCTTACTCCATACTTGAAACACCACGCTGGGTACTAGGAATTTGGTCACGGTTCTTCCTTTTGAGGGAACTCATAGGAATTTCCCCAAAAAAACCATAAATCTTGTGATAAGGGCATGTACCAGGGGTGATGGAAACCCACAAATATGAATGTGTGTGGTGACAGTTTGCCAGAAACATCCAGGCCCAGGGATCCTTCTGTCCTGCTAGGGAACGGAGACCGGCGATTCCCTATGTTTGTCAGAGTTCAGAAACAAGAGGCAGAATCAAGAGGCTGAGCCGGCTAGTATGAAGCAGTAATACGGGGCATATCCTCCGAGGGCTGGAGAATAGAAAGGGCTGCTTTTTGTCCACCGGTTTCTCTCGTCCTCCGGATCTTGGGCTCATCAGTCTACAGTGGCATCCAATACACCTTCTACCATTTATTACGGCGTCGTGTGCTTCGCTTATTGAGACCATCATGGTAACCAACATGTAAGAGTATCTCCCTTGTGCCGGCACTCTGCGTGCTCCGTCGTGAGCGCTTCTAGAACAAATGAAGCAGCCGACCACCGGCGCCCGACCACAGCGATCACACCCTCCTGCGGTCACACCACGCCGGCCATTCGTCCATCCCTGGACCCCGACAACGCGCCAGACACCGCGTCAGGCGTTAAGGAGGCAGAGGTGGGAATACCCTGCCCTCGGGAAGCTCCCCGTTGGGGACCCGGAGAGCAGACACAAGGCAAATAGCGCAGGAACCGCTGCTGGGCCCCCCACGGGACGCGGCGCCGGCCCTGCGCCTCCCGGAGCCTCGGCTTCCCGGTGGGGAACTACAGCGCGCCGTCCGGACTAAGCACGGCCTCGGACGGCGCGGCGGCGCCGAGGCTCAGCCTCCTCCGGCCTCTGGGCTCACGCGGCGCGAAGACCCCCGCGTCCCAGCCGCGGATCCTGTAACCCGCAGGGGTCCCCTGGGCGCCCCGAACCCGGCCCGCCACTTGCCTCCCTCACTCCCCGCCCCACTCACCATGGTGCGAGGGAGGGCGCCGCCCTCAGGCCGCGCGGGCCTAGCCCAGGGAGCTTCGCCGCCCCAGGCGCGGCCGACCCGGACGGGAACTGAAGGTTCTAGGTGACCGCACCACCGGCTTCTGAGTCGGAAGGATAACTGGGAAGGACCAGAAGTGAGGGACCGGAAGCGAAATGGAGAATTGACCCGGGGAGGGGGAGAAAACGCAGGCGAGCTCCCGTAGGCGGCCCTCCCTCGGCGTCTGGACCTCGCACCGACACGCCCTTACGGAAAATAGGGGCGCTGGCAGAACCGCGCTTGCGCAGTGGAACCGACGTGCCTCTAACTGGGCGCGGGGCGCTGGTTTTGCTCTCGCGATAACAACGGCGAGACGTCCCGCGGCAACTGTTGGTACTGCACACGCGGTCCCGCAGTTGTGTGTGAGGCTACCCGAGACGTGTGTGCAGCTATAGGTGCGCATCCCTCCTGCCCTGTCCGGTTCTGCGAGCAGACACGCCCTGTGGAAGTTACTTGTCCTCATCCCTCTGAGTGGACGGGGCCGCTGGACTGGGCCCTCCCCCCCGTCTGCGTGCTCTCCAGGGGCAGGAGCTGGCTCGGCCTCGCCAACCCCCACTCGCCTCCCAGGCGTTTACTTGCGGCCTGTGCTTTTTCTGAGATTTTCTCCTCCTGGAATCGAGGGGTCTGTCGGAGCTGGACCAGGGCTTGAGGTCACCCTTTTAAAATAAGAAATGTAAGGTCCAGGGGAGATGAGAGAGGAACAGTCAGTCGGTGTCTGCTGGGCATGTTGTGGGGATCAGAAGGGCCACAGATCAGGACCAGGGAGGCAGGGGAGAGGCCACCGGTAGGGAGGTTCTGGTGGCTCCTCCCTCAGGGTGTCAGTGATGGAGCGAGCTGTGGTGTGACATTAAGGCGGGGGCCAGTGGCCACTTCAGCCATTTCCAGCGGCTCCCCCTTTGCAAGCATGGTGCTTCGCTGTGGCGACTTGCTCCGCCACGGGGCCTAACCGATGCCGGGAACTCCGGCTGCGGGCGGGAAGCACAGGCCAGCGGGAGAAGCAGCTGACGTGTGTGGTTCAGGATCAGTCAGGACAGACATGTATTTGGGATAGACACCAGGAGCTCGTGCCTGAACCATGACAAGTTTTCTCCTTAAAAGTTTAGGCCGTTCTTCTAGACTCCATCGTCCCACCTCCCTGACGGCTAGGTGTGGGTTTGCCAGTAAATGGCCAGTAAATAACGGCTAGGTGTGGGTTTGCCAGTAAATAAAGGAATGTGTGCCACTTAGGCGGTGCCCTGAAAAGTATGGACGTGCCTTTCCCTTTTCCCCTCTCTGCTGACTGGTGACTATGGGAGCAGCCACCGTGAAGGAAGAAATGAAGTATTTTGAGAATTGGGGGGTTCCCTTCCAGGCTGACAGCCACTTTCAGACTCCAAAGGCAGATAATCCTTAGTATTTGGTGACATCACTGAGTTGTTGAGTCTTTGCCTGGAGCCCACTACTCAATCTTCAGTTGTATAAACCAATAAATTCCCTTTAGTGTTGCAGCCAATAGTCAGACTTTCTGGTACTTGAAACTCAAGAGTATCCTTCCTGATCCACTTACCTTGCCACAGTCTGCTAAGTGTCCTTCCTCTCTAGGCTCACACTGATCCTGTCTTTGTCCACATCAACTGTCCCTGTTGCCTGCAGAACCCTTCTCCTCCATCCAGCCACCTAATCCCCTGTTCATGCCTGCTTATCATTTAAGGCAGTTCAGACAGCCTGGATTCATAACCTGATTCCAACACTTCTTAGCTCTGTGGCCTCAGATGACATACTCAACCTCTCTGTTTAATTTTTACTCTGCTGTGAAATTGGCCTGAGTATTTACCTTCCTGTTCTCATCTTACCTCATCCACGAAACTGGGATATTTGCCTTAAGGAGCTGTGGTTTTAAAGGAGACACTACACACAAAAACTGCTCAAAACAGATCTATGTAAAGTTCTCAACTATTTCAAATACAAAAGCCCCATGCACTGCAGTCAGATCTAGTGTGTGGGCTCACCTAACTCCCATGTACCGTCAGCTGGCCAGGCTCAGGGGCTTGCAGGGCTTTGTAAAAGCTCTCTCAGGGGCTTCCCTGGTGGCGCAGTGGTTGAGAGTCCGCCTGCCGACGCAGGGGACACGGGTTCGTGCCCCAGTCCGGGAAGATCCCACATGCCGCGGAGCGGCTGGGCCCGTGAGCTGTGGCCACTGAGCCTGCGCATCGGGAGCCTGTGCTCCGCAACGGGAGAGGCCCCAACAGTGAGAGGTCCTCTTACTGCAAAAAAAAAAAAAAAAAAAAAAAAAAGCTCTCTTAGCCTTTAAATCACTATGTTTAAGATCGACAGGCCTGCCCTTACTGTAATCCTCTCTTTGTTTTCTATGTCCACCTCCACACCCACCTCAGGCACAGGTCTGACATGGAAGATTTTATGGCTGAATAAAGGGCACATACAACAAGGCTGTGCTGCCTTCTGTTCGGGCCAACAGCCCCAGCTGATGCTGCTTCCTAGCGACCCTGTGTACTGTAACAGCGTTAGTAAGCATCTCTGTACTCATATCCTAGTATCAACCATCTATATGTCTATATATTTTATCTATATATCCACAGTAAAACTGTAAAAGATGCTAAAACTAGGAGATTCACTATCAAGGGACGTGTGCTCTGGAGGAAATGCCAAGGGTGTGGGTGGGCAGCCCTTTTCTAGTGTCTCAGAAGGATTAAAAGGACAGATGGCTTTTGGAAGAGATTAGGTGTGTGACTCATGGGTCTCTTCAACCATTTCAGCAGAAGCCAGGAAGAGAGAAGGGATTATCCAGAAATGATCCGTGGAGAAACCTCTTGTGTAACAGAGTGAATTCCCATGACATACACAGGAGACCCCCTAGGCTGAACATTTTACACCAGCAGAACCGCTGCCAGCTTGGACTTCGAGGGACAGAGAGGAAACAAAACGAAAGGCTGTTCAACTCCCGAAATCGTAGGGGCAGCAAACAGACTGATGAAAGTAGGCAACCGTATACCAGTGCCACCCTTCATGGAAAGAATGGATGGCTCTGGGGGAGGCAGCTCAAGCAGAGGAAATGCTCAGGCCTTAAAACCTAATACTGTTGGGCTTCCCTGGTGGCGCAGTGGTTGAGAGTCCGCCTGCTGATGCAGGGGACACGGGTTTGTGCCCCGGTCCGGGAAGATCCCACATGCCGCGGAGTGGCTGGGCCCGTGAGCCATGGCCACTGAGCCTGCGCGTCCGGAGCCTGTGCTCCGCAACGGGAGAGCCCACAACAGTGAGAGGCCCGCGTACCGCAAAAAAAAAAAAAAGGCCTTCCCTGGTGGCGCAGTGGTTGAAGGTCCGCCTGCCGATGCAGGGGACATGGGTTCGTGCCCCGGTCTGGGAAGATCCCACATGCCGCGGAGCGGCTGGGCCCGTGAGCCATGGCCGCAGGGCCTGCGCATCCGGAGCCTGTGCTCCGCAGCGGGAGAGGCCACAACGGTGAGAGGCCCACGTACCACAAAAAAAGAAAAAAAAAACCTAGTACTGTTTGCCCTGCTGGATTCTGTAACTGGTTGAGACCAGTGATGCCTTTTCTTTCCACTGTCTCCCATTGTCAAAGGTGGTGTCCTATGTCTCCCATTGATTTGGGGGAGCAGATAACTTTAAAACAAGTTATAAAACCGCAGACAGGAGTTTTGCCCTGGGATGGATCATACCCAGATCTCACCCATACCTGACTTAAGACAATGAGATTGGGGACTGTGGAGCTGATGACATTTAGATGAGACTTAAAGACTGTGGTAGGCTGGCACTCTCAGTGATGTTAGGATGAGGTGAATGCATTTTGCATGTGAGATGGCTGTGAATCTTGAGGGAACAGAGTGCAGCCTGAGGTAGTAGCATACCCTCCCCCTTTATGTACGTGTCCTGATCCCCAAACCCTGTGAACGTTACCTTATATGGCAAAAGACTTTGTAGATGGGAAAGTAATACAGTGGTTGATTCCTTGTAATCAGAATAGATGTTGGAACATTCTGTTCTTAGGGGAAAATAAGGATGTGACAATATGAGAAAAAAATAATAAAAAATAATTCATAAAAGGCCATCACTTTGTAATTTTGCTAAGAAAAGGCAAACGTTTACCAAAAAAGTTATGGATACTTCTGATTATACAGGTGTGTACCTATTTTGCCTGTGAATAAGTGAATAGAAACGTATCAAACAATCCAGAAAATTCATAAACTATACAAAGAACAAAAAGCATGCTCCACACCTATGGCCTACTATAAAAACATATTTTAAGAACCCTTCGTTTCTTGAAAAAAGGGTTCCAACATTTAAAATGTCTGAAAGATAGTAATTAAAAGAGACTCATCATGTATTAATGTATTAAGAGGAACTGTTCTGAAAGAGGATTCAACCTCACTTCTAGAATCTCAAGTTTTAATCGACTTTGCGCTTCTCTGCCCCAAACTAGAGTTAACCAGCCAAAAGTACCAGAAACTCCCATGCTCATGATGAGATGGCATTCTTTTGGGTCTCATAGGAGTATTAACATCCAAGAAAAGAATAAAAATGGAGTATGGTAAAAATCCTTAGGAAGGGGTATGACTGGAGCATCCCAAAGTTATAAGAAAAATTTTAGTTATTAACAAAACCTTAATCCATTATATTTGTAGTGTTTGTTTCAAATTGTCAAAGCCAAATCGCGTTTCTAACCAAAGTTTAAATTGTGAACTAACTGGGAATCAAGATCTAAATGCCCAAGAAAAACTGATTTTCAAAACGTGGCTCAGGTTTAGCCCAGAATGCATTAAACACACTTTAGAACAGTAGCTGGCTCCCCCTGCGCACCCCAGCCCTGTAGTGTCTCCGCGGCAGAGCAGAGCCAGGGAGCTGCTGTCATCCCTGGCGGGACAGGGCTCTTCTCCAGTTCCCTGCAGCACCACCTCCCCCACTTCCCAGCTCACCAGCTTCACCCACATCAGCTTTTGCCTTCCAGCCTCCAGAGTTAGCGGCTGGACACTACGTGTCCCAGAGCTGGCTCATCCAGTCCCATTTCAGACTTGCCCAACACTGAGAGGTATTCCTCTGAAGTGGCATGCAATCTGGTGACACAGCAGGAAGAGTTTGAAAACAAACAATAGGTACCACTGATTATTCTACCAAGTGCTAGGCCCTTTACCAACAACGTCTCACGTCACCCATCATAGTGATTCTTCAGTATAGGTTTTTTTTCCACTTTACAGATGAGCTTAGAGCTACTGGCTCAGTTTCAAATACGAGTGAACAATTGACCTAGAGCCAAGATTTCAATGAGGTCCAACACCACAGCCCATGCTGCCTGCACGATGCTACGTAGCTTCAAACACGAACAAGGCCCTGCTGCTAAAACCAGAAGGGTTTTGGAGGCCTGGGTACAGAGGCACCAATAATCCTTGGGGGGGGTGAGAGATTACTTAGCCCCGGTTTTTAGAAGTCACACATAACTCCTGGGGTCTGTGACTGAAAACTCTGACCTCTGTCTTATCTGCTCAGGTTCACATTGTAGAATATTTCACCCAAAACATTAGTGGATAAGCAAATGGTCTCAGCTTGGAGATGAGTGTCACCTCATCTGTGGTAAACAGACCATACCATTTGCACAGTTTCACTTTCCCAAATTAAAAATACCACCTGGAGGCAATGAAAGAAATGCCCATCCCTCTACATCAGCCAGAAATCTTCTCCTGCGACCTTGAAACATTCATCCAGGTCTAATCAGTTCTTGGTTCGAAGGCTCCCCAAAGCTCCAATGATCAAATAAGGCAGCCTCATAAATGGTAGGAACATCACCTAAGCACCAAGTACTGAGAAAATGTGCCTAATGCATGAATCTCTGTGGCCTGACCAGGAAGTATAAATGTAGGTCGCATGACACAAGTTCCCCCTTCTCCTTTTGGGGAACTGCTCCCCACTCCTCCCCACATGCATCCACTTTAAGTGGAGGCCCTGAATGCAATAACCTCGCTCCAATGACTACCACGACAGGGGGCACAAGAGGGCAAGCTAACTGCAACTAGTAACATGTAAACTGAACGTGATGGAAGTGGATGGCTACCGTGGGAAGGAAAAGGCTCAAGGGAGGACGACTACAAGCGCAGGTAGCCGTGCTTATGAAAGAAGTCCATCTCAGTGAACTGGGGGAAGTCCTACTGAGAAATCACTGAATTCATTACCTCTGCCACCAAATTATCTTTGCCCAAGCTTGGTGACGTAGTCATGTCCTCTGGGGAAGACAAGAGTAGTCAGGTTCCAGGCCATGGTTCACATCATGTTGCGAAGTGTCTTCCATGGAAAATGCAATGATGAAAACGGGGAGCCCGGACGGACGGAAGCGCACGCACACTACTCAGTGCAGCTGCCTTGTGGTCGCCTCAGGCCCACTTAGGAATTTTTTCAAGTGTAAGAGTAGAAATGGAAGTGTGAAAAAGACGTTTATGATTTTGAAGACACTGCTATGACCATCCTTGCCATCACATACGTATCAGTTAGCTCAGGAGACAGGTTTGACACCACAACTTGCTACCAAAACCTTTACTAAGAGATTACAAGTAGTTAAACTCCTTGCCAAGGTTTGTAGTGGAGGTGGAAATGGATAGATGGGAAGCAGTTATGTTTAATGAATGCTCTTTCAGTTCTATGGCAAGCAGAAAGGATAATTACATGTACATAAACCACTGTAATTTACAGCATCAGCTCTGGACTGAGCTGTTCTCAAATTCCAACCATGACACTGAGGCCATGACGTTGCTTCCTTATCCCGGTAGCTGTCAATCCAGCGGCACCCTAGAATCACCGGGAAGCTTATAAAATACTGCTCAGGACCCACTCTGAGAAATTCAAGCCAAGTGCCAACATCTCATAATTCTAGTAAAGAAGTTCCTTAACACCTACTCCATAAAACTGCTGTTAGGACTGACGCTTTTAAACGGCTTTAGCAGTTACATGCTCTGCATGGCACGCACTTAAAAGGTCAGAGATGCAGCCCGTAATACTTCAGGTCACATACAGCAAATGGAATGCCTAATGCTTATTACATATCAGAGTCCAGTACAAAAACAATGTAGTCAGAATCTTTTGGAGAACTCACACTTTCTTCCAGTTTTAAAATTATGGAGTTAAGGGACTTTCCTGGTGGTGCAGTGATTAAGAATTCTTCTGCTAATGAAGGAGACACGGGTTCAAGCCCTGGTCTGTGAAGATCCCACATGCCGCGGAGCAACTAAGCCTGTGAGCTACAACTACTGAGCCTGTGCTCTAGAGCCCGCGAGCCACAACTACTGAAGCCCGCGCGCGTAGAGCCCGTGCTCCACAACAAGAGAAGCCACTGCAATGAGAAGCCCGCACACTGCAACGAAGAGTAGCCCCCGCTCACCACAGCTAGAGAAAGCCCACGTGCAGCAAAGAAAACCCAATGCAACCATAAATAAGTAAATAGAAAGATAAACAAAAATTTTTTAAAAATTATTAAGTTTAACTTAAGACTGTTGCAACCAGTACTAATTCATATTAAGGCAAACACATCCCAAAACACGGAATAAGAGACAGATGATAAAAGACAAATATGTGCTGAAAACTTCTTTGACAGCCCAAAATTCTCAAGATTTTGCTTCTAACACTTAGAGTAGACAAGGTTACAAATGTACTTGTAACAGACAGCATATTCTGAATGTTTTCTGGAAGAGTAAACCACCCCAAAGCCCTGTGCTACTAATCAAAGGTAAACGTGCAGTTTTTTGTTCTGCACTGGACTCCTGAAAACACAAAACACTATGCACAGGGGCCTCGGATGTTACCAAGTCACTAACTTCATTCCATCACTGTGGCCTTTCACTGCAACACAGCATACAGGTTCTGCGGGGAGGACTGGAATTCCTGACTTATGTACGGCAGGGAAAGGGAAGAATCTTCTCAGTTGCTTTTTTTTTTTTTTGTGGTATGCGGGCCTCTCACTGTTGTGGCCTCTTCCGTTGCGGAGCACAGGCTCCGGATGCGCAGGCTCAGTGGCCATGGCTCACGGGCCTAGCCGCTCCGCGGCATGTGGGATCTTCCCGGACCGGGGCACGAACCCGTGTCCCCTGCATCGGCTGGCAAACTCTCAACCACTGCGCCACCACGGAAGCCCTTCTCAGTTGCTTTTAAAGTGTCAAAGCAAGAATGCACCGACCAGTAAAATTAGCATTTCTAAAACTTGTTTTGCTAGATAAGCAGTAAGATGCAGGCTCTGTGGTTCGTCACAGCTAAAAACTATTAACAGTGTGGCTTTCTTTGCTATGTGTATCTAAATTAGATGGAATAGAGAATTAAATGAGCTAGCCACCTGCAGCTAGGTGGACTTGATCTCCTGGGGGACAATGTCTCACTGCCATGATTAGAAGCCAGGAACCTGACCTCCTGACCCTGGAACTGCTACATGCTAAGGACAGACTATTCCATGAATAATTTAACATATAAAATAATCAAAATAACTGAAGCTCAACAGCCACAATCTTCCCAGACAAAATCCTTCAGGGCACTCTTTTCCCTACAACCTCAACAGAAATTTGACTATTTCTATTAAGAAAATCAACTTTTCCTTAATGGGTAATATTCAGTATTTACCGGGAACCTCAAAACCATGAAGGGCACTGTATCACTCAGTACCACCCGGTTTTGCTGAACCAGGGAGCGAATTCTCCATTTCTCCCAACTGCGTAACAAGTTTATGAACTGAAATCAATATCTGCACGGGGGACAATAAATGCTAAAATCATCAAGTGAATGGATAATGAAGACCAAGATATTCCTATTCAAGAGAAATGCACACCACTACAAAGCAAAAAAAAAGAGGCTGCCTTAAATGATCAAGTTCTGTATCAAGAGTAAAACTGATGTAATACAACATTACACACTTTGAAGACATTCTCGCCAACACAAGTTCAAGCTGACCCTAATCATCAAGCCTGTAGACCAGGAAATAAAGGGGATATAAACCAGTGAAATGACACCAAAGAAAATCAATTAGTAAACACAGGACACTCAAGAAAATCGTGCCAGTTTCAAAAAAAAAAAAATCAAGCTTATGAGGCGGGAAAAGTTGGTAACTGTTAGGAGAGACTGAGGAAACGTACCAACCAAATGCAACTTACAAACCCTGACTGGATCCTGGTTTGGGAAAACTGGCTATGCAAGGCTTTTTTGATACAACTGGGGCTATCTCAACAGTTGTATTAGGGATCAGATGATACTAGGGAAATAATGTCAAATTTCTTAAGCATGACAGTGGTATCGTGATGCTGAGAGAGGACATCCTAGTTCCCACAAGATGCATGCCAAAACAGTCACACCTACTACTTACTCACAAACACCTCTGGATAACTGTTCGCTGTTAAATCTAGGGGTGGGGACACGTAAGTGTTCACTGTACTGGTTATTCTAAATACTACTTACAAAACCCTTCAAAACAGGCTTGTAGGCAAGAGCTCCTCCTGGTCCACTCACTGAAGTCCCTGATCAAGAAGCTTCAAGAAGTTGAGGAGAAATAGCTATTCTACAACTACGCAAAAGGGAGGCAAACGCTAACAGATGAAAGATGCTACCTCCAAACAAGCCTCACTTTTGACAAAACCATTCATGTATCAAGGCAATGTTACTATCTGAAAACTGTTTTTAAAAAGTAGCCTTAAGGACTTCCCTGGTGGCACAGTGGTTAAGAATCTGCCTGCCAATGCATGGGACACGGGTTCGAGCCCTGGTCCGGGAAGATCCCACATGCCGCGGAGCAACTAAGCCCGCTCGCCACAACTACTGAAGCCTGTGCACTCTAGGGCCTGTGTGCCCCAATGACTGAACCTGTCTGCTGCAACTACTGAAGCCCACAGGCCTAGAACCCGTGCTCAACAAGAGAAGCCACTGCAATGAGAACCACACGCACCGCAACGAACAGCAGACCCCGCTCTCGCCAGAACTAGAGAAAAGCCCGCACGCAGCAACCAAGACCCAATGCAGCCAAAAAATAAAGAGTTAAAAAGATATCTAAAGAAGCATTAAAAAAACCACAAAGTAGCCTTAAAACCAAGTCTGACAGCACTTAAAAGCCTACACAAAGTGCTCATTGGCTCCTAGCAATTAGCTCAATATCCCTGTAAAATACATTTTCTCACTGGACTTGTTCAGTCATCAAGGTCAATGCAAAGAAATGCTACCTTATGAAAGCACACTTTGTGGTCTGTTTCAAATAGGTCCTTAATTATGTGCATCAAAGGGTCTCGAACAAAAGGCAACTGCTAGGTACTACAAACGTAGCGTGCTACGGTGGAACAAAGCAGTTTTCAATATCTCGTTTGCTGTTTTATGTTTCCCACTTGAGGTTGGAAACATTGGGGGAAAATAACCTCATGTGCACTGGCCCCCAACCCTGAATTTAATTACATGTAACAGTGATGTCTTTGAAAACAGGGCTTCCCTTACGCTGTCTCATGCTTGTGCTAGAAACTAAAAAAAATTCAAACAGAAAGTAAGCCTGTACTCAAAAGGAAATGAACCCATGTCGTGATTTCATTTTCTTGCCTACTCTGGACTATTAATTTGACCAAGCTGGAATTAGCACAGCACAGCTGAAACACCAAATCTTAACACTGCAGTGATACACCAACACAAACTGACCAGACTTTACATGGAGGGTGAAAAATGCACGATACATCCAAGGTGAAATCACATGGCGGTGTGAAGGAGGAACAAATGAACTAACCTGGGGAAGCATGTGCCACTAACTGTATGTAGTTTGGGGTGGGGTGGGGTGGGGGGATGACAAAAAAGTATAGAGGGCATAGGGTAGGAAGCTTACTTCAAGTTCCCGGCTCTAGGCACCCTTCAAGCAAGTTAAGCTTCTAGTAACTCACCTATAAAGTGAGTTTATTAAACCAGGTAACTTCGAAGGTCCATCTCAACTCTAGCTCAGACCCTAGGAAAAAAAGAAGGAATCCAACATTTCAGATCCCCGTAAAGCCCAGGAAAAATATGAAATGCTAAAACAGCAATGGTATTAGAACTGTTCAGAATGAACACAGAGCTAAAGGCCATCATTATAATGAATGGATTAGAACGAATTAAATTTTCTATATCCCTGCAAAACAACTGACCCCAAAGTATCTGAAGCCTCTGCTTCCTTGTAACAGCTATTTTTCATTACCGAAGACATGACTTAGTACAAAAAGAAAAGTCCAAACTGTGAGCTTTCAGTCCTCCACATTCCCCTGTTTAATATGGCATTTTGCACTATATACATTAATGATAATCTGAAACAAACAGAAAGAACTTTAGTCAAACTCCCCTTCCTCCTCCAGCTTTATTGGATAGTTTAAAATTACATTTCTATTTTCTAGGACTTCAGTTGCTTTTTCCATCTGACTTTTAAAAACTGATTACAGCAAATGAAACACAGTTGTCTAAGTGATATAGTATACAAAAATAACATCTTGATTTCTGTGAAAATGCATTTCTCTGCAATTCCTGAATAGCTCCAAATTATGCTAGCTCTGAGCATAGATGTTTACTCTGGGTTTTAGATTTAGTCTTTGAAAAAATGTGTTCTACACCTTTGCCATCGCCATCTGTTTACCCAGCATCAACGCTGCGGGGAAGTTGTTCCTGTTCAGGCTTTTATCCCAAGTTTTCTCGCACAGCCGTTAACACGCATGTTTGGTTTTTATTTTGTTTACTCCCAGTCAACTGTATGTCCTATGTAGGGCCTGATACAGATGTTACTTGATGTTATTTAACAGCTACTGAGGTCAGACAATCCAAGGCAGTCATTACGCTAAAATTAAAGTTATTTATGGAAGAGCTCATGGACACTTCCAGGATTGGTTTTTACCTCCTACATGGGAACATATTCGAGAAACCCAGAATGGGCTTACTGGTCTGACTCAACTCTTCCCATTCATCAATCCCTATTCACCAGTGGCGCGGAAAGGGGGTTCTTTAACAAAGCATTATACGTAACACCTCTACCAAACTAAACATAAACTTTTTTTTGTAGTTAAATGCAGGAAGTCGGTTTTTTTCCACCCCTTTCCTCCTTTTACACGGCAAGTAAAGCTCACTGGCCTGGGAGTAGCCTCTATCTGCCAACCTTTGGCCAGTGAAGAGGATTCAATCAGAAAAGGAGGGGCGACAGAGGACAGTAATTAAGCCGTGGCCTCGATCGTGCACTCCCGTGCAAGGTGCCCTGACTCGCCACAGCGGTAACAGTTGACTTCACTCGTCTTGCTGCAGTTGATGGCTACATGACCAGTCTCGCCACACCTAAAGAAAGGAAAGTAGAACAACTTCATAATAGCGCTCAGAAAATGCCCAACTGGACTAAAGCAATAGTTGCTGCAGAACAAAAAGCAACAATAAACCAGTACAGTTTTGTTTTCAGGACAGTAAGTCTTCTTATCCCCTAAACTAAGACCAAAAAGGAGGAATTTGATAGCGAAGCTACCCAATTGTGCAGCCTAAGGCATAAAACCAAAACCTTTGCCATAAGAGTCCAACCAACACCACAACCAAAACACTGGCCAATGTTTTATACTTTCACACAAATTAACCCCTAAGATTTGTTATATACATATCAAAACTTATATAAAATTTTACACTTTCACGTGTACATATTATTATATGTCACAGACAGGCAGAGTCTTCTGGTTTCATGACAAAAGATTTGTGTGTATGAATTACACGGTTTTCTACAAAGTGTCTGAAAACCCCAAATTATTATAACAGAACTTTTTTTTTTGGTGGGGGGGGCCCACCCTGCACAGTAGGCGGAATCTTAGTTCCCTGACCAGGGACCAGACCCATGCCCCCTGAAGTGGAGGCACGCACGGAGTCCTGACCACTGGACCGTCAGCGAAGTCCCAACATTCTTATTTTGAGACCATTAAAAATTCCAAAGTTGTGCTGTGTGCCGCCCAGCTGCTATAATCCACCAGGCATCACGGTAGGACACTGCCCAAGGCAGACAGTTGGGCTACGCAGGCCGGAAACCTCTCCTACGGTCGCAGCCACCTCAGGGAATGTACTACCGCCAAGGCCCTCCCATTTACAGTCAACTCACTCTCCAGGAGCCCCTGCAATGACCTCTCCGCCAGCAGCACGCCAGCAACTCACCTATAGCACTTCACTTTGGTGCAGTCTTTCTGAATGTGTCCGAACTCTCCGCAAGAATAGCACTTCTGCTCGTCTGCGTGGTCACAGTCGCGGGCCAGGTGGCCGGGTTTGCCGCAGTTGTAGCAGCACTGCTCTCGCTCCCGCTTGGGCTCCTTGCAGTCCTTGGCAATGTGACCTCCCCGGCCGCAGTTATAGCAGGCTTCAACAATAAGGAAAAGAAGCAGACCAAGACTATAAAACCTTACAGACGCCGCTACATGTCAAACCACACAGCACACACCCTCAGAGATGGAAAATGTCTTCCAAGGCAGTAGAGCGTGCTCGCACGGAGAGGAAGTGTTAAATGCTTACCATCCTCCTGCAGATCACAATCCTTGGCAAGGTGACCAGACTCACCACAGCGGTAACAGATGTCTGGAAGCGATGAGGAAACAAACTGGAAACCTATTTTGGGCAGAAACAAAAAGAATTTGGCTAATTAGACCAGTCTTGATACTTACGAATACTGAAGTACTTCGAAATTTTTTATTCGACAAAAATACCTCTATCCGAGGTAAAACCACCTCTGCCACGGCTTCTCATTCCACGACCACGGCCCCCACCAGTGGGGCATTCCCGGGCCCAGTGGCCAGATCGTCCACACTTGAAGCATTCATTACTGCTCATGGCTGCAGCCAGATCTTCAAAACATTAAAAATGACAACATTAAACCACTTGAAATTACTTTTAGCTTTTATTCCCCGTTTAGTGTATTTCTGGATAATTATTCTGAAGAAAAAAAATATATTTTTTCTAACCAAAATATTGGTTAGAAAAACAATCACATAACTATATATGTAGGCATTATATATCTATTATGAAATATATTAAAAGTGAAAAACACATTGAAAACATATTTTCATAAAACTTGTGATCTTTACAATCATTAAGATTATGCATACATGTTAATCCAATTATTAATGAGATGACGGGACTTACAGGGTTAGTATCCATGAATATCCATTATTAGAAATAATTAGTAATACCTCATTCCAGGTCCAACTTAATGGACATTTTCATGGTTACAAGCCAGTAAACTTTACTGTGGGCAACTGGAAGTCATTTACTGGTTATAAAATTGGAATAACCCAGTGGAGCTGTAGTATGGATTCTGGGAGTGCACGAAGAAACATTCTCCTCTGCGCCCTTAGCACCTAACACAGTGCCTAATTAAACTACAGCACTACGTGGTGATTCAGTATTTAGAGCAGACACGTTAGAAGAAATGCAGGCAATTTTGTCTCTAGATGGCAGGGTATGTTAAAAATATTAGAAAAAAGACAAAGAGGAACACCAAAGTAAAATGCCAGTAACACTGGGACCATTTTTTCCCTCTTCTATTCTCCCATTTCCAAATTTTTCTGTAATTTTACATTTAAAACAAGGTTACTCGGAATTTCATAGTAGACTCCTTTATTGGGTATTGTTTCAAAATAAAAGCAAAACTCCAACTAAAGCAAATGCATTTTATACTTCTTATGTAACAACCTAAAAATAAGCACGGGCTATTTCTAGAATAGAATAGAATGGAATGGAATAGAACAGAATGGAATGTTGCAGGACAAAGTCCCAGTAAAGTGGACTTTAAAAAACAAACTAGTTAAAAACAATGTAACCTTTACATTTCCACACTTCCATAGCTAAACAGTTTTACCCTTAATTCCAGTGTCAAACAATGGTAAACAAAGTTTTTAAAACACGTTGTAGAGAAATCTAGTGACTAAAAATTATGCTCAAGTTTCAAGTCTCCATCATCAAATATTGAAAAGAACTCATTACCTATCCCAACTCTCTGCAATCAGAGCCAGGATAAATCTTCAGAGGAATCTTTCTACCAACTCTTGCCACTTGCCATATAAACTTATTATCAAAAGGGGGTAGGGGAAAGTGCCTGAATGCATAATGCACATTTCTAGTCAGATGAAACCAGTCAGCGAAGATTAAAAACGTATTCTTGCAAAATTACATTTGCCTTCTTATACGGGTGCTGGCATTCTACGTTATGTGGAGGGCTGGTTTCCACCAGAGAGAATACTCATGATTAAAAAACGAATGGCACATAAAATGATCACAGAAAAATGCAGCTTACGGTATGTCATCCTCCCCTCAACCCCATTTTCATTTTGCATCTTCTGTTTACTCGGGACCAATTTGAGCACATTAACTCTTGGTCCCAAGGAGTTCTTTGCACAAATGATCACTTCCTTTCACAAGGTAATCCAGGCAATTTGACAAGTTCTGAGTATTTTATAATTTTTTTATTTCAATAAGATACTTATCTTTTAGAAATATGACAACCCAATATTCAATATGCATTGTCAAAGATAAAGAAATGATAGCTCCGGGCAACCTCCCTTTTAGACTGCTGCTTTAAAAGGACCTCTTGTTTCATAATGGTAAAGTACAAAGGAAATATGTTACAATGAATCATCAGATGTTTGTCAGTGTATTGAATAAAGACAGCAGTTAAAATTTTACGTTTACTTTTAGCCTACAAATATTAGTTTAAAAAATTTAGCTACTCAAGAACTGATAAGCTAAGTGTGGATTTTCCATGAACTGTTTCTCTCTTTGGCCAAGCCGACCTCAATCAGCTGGTCTACATTTACTCCTTTATGACAGAGAGCTCTTTAGTAACATTAACCCAACTGATTCCCACTATGTTTTTAAGGCACACTACTGATCCTGGTACTCATCTTACATACAAATGTCCTTAGTTCTAAGGTCTTTAGAGAATGGCACGCTATTATTCCTTAGGAAAATTAGAGGCGGTAAGACAAAGCTGCAAACCTATCATGGCTCCCTGACTCCCACTGCTCTTGGCTGCGAGTGTGCAGCACTGCCCTGCCCTGCCCCCGCCTCTCCCGCTTGTCACAACCTTTTGCAGCCTTCCAGGGCCAACTCTATAAAAGAACCTGACCACACCACCCAGCCTGGAGCTATCCTTAATCCCTAGTAAGACCCAGGGCACTCTCTGCACTACCATTTTGCTTTTTATCATATTCCTTCAGAGCAGACACCAAGTAATTCACCTTTGAATCATAATACCCCATACAATTATCCTTTTAGTAGCAGTATAACAGTATTTTTAACCGCTGGGTTGTTGTTGTTGGTTTTTTTTTTGGGGGGGGGCACCAATAGTCATTTGCTGAATGAAACCAATTGTGCTTCTGGTACAGACCCGATCCAATCCAGAAAATACTGACAATAAAACACCTGAATTCTTGCTATCACAAGAGCTGCTGCACCATTAATTTAAAGTAGTGATGCTGAGAATTCCCTGGCGGTCCAGTGGTTAGGACTCAGCGCTTTCACTGCCGGGGCCCGGGTTCGAACTAAGATCTCACAAGCCGTGTAGCATCGCCCCCCCCCCAAAAAAAAAAAAAAGTTAACGATGTATTTTCAACTACATACTCAATAAGGATTGAGTACAATCACTCTAAATTCAGTATGTATTTCAGATTGTCTAGTAAAATCCCCACATGTAACTGAGAAATTTTTACTCCTGGTCACTAAAATCAGCAACTGAGCCAGGACCCCTAATTTGCCATCCAGAGTCTCAGCAACATTTTATGGAATGCTACAAAACATATATACGAATTTAAAAAACAAATACCGTATTTTCACTGTTGCCAGGCAGTAGGAGAGCATATTTTTCTTCCTTTTGCTGCTAAAAATCATTTCTGTATCTACACCCATGTATCCTCACACAGTATAAAAAGACTTGGGGACTATAGGGCTAACCACTTAACCGAGCTTAACCACTTGCTGCGTTACCTCAAGACACTTGACCCCTCTCCTGTCTTGAGGAAGATAAAACTGATCTGTAACGAGATTACTACCAGGTGCCTTGTGCTTAACAGGTGCTCAATTTTAAAAAACGTATGGATATATGTACACTGCTCACATTTATTCCTGCCTTTCCACTCTTCTCCCAGTTAAGTTGGATTGTAGACAGATAGATGAGCACTCAGTTCAGGGAATTCCCTGGTGGCCTAGTGGTTAGGATTCTGGGCATCCATCCTGCAAGCCGCACGACACAGCCAAAACAAACAAACAAACAAAACCAACCTACACAGCAGGCTTGAAATGGGCCCAACTCTGCTTATACTCAAGCTTCCCATCTCATAAAATCTACTTCCTGAGGGGAATGGATTAGAGGTAAGACAAGAAAAAGGGTGAATTCCTGTAAGACAAGAAAAAGGGTGAATTCCTAATGACTTCACATTTTCAACAACAGAAATCAGGATCTGTTTCCATTTCGATTGCTGTGTATTGAATTTTCACTGACATAAATCACATGTAGAGATGTGGTAGGAGCACAAGGCATGCCAGGCAGCAGGAGGAGTAAGGCAGTCAAGATACGGTTTGCAAAGACGCACTTGTGAGGCCGTGTAAGCCAAGCTATGAGGCCTCTTTTTTACAGATACTGCACTCGTCTAGGCTTTAAGGCTTAAATCCTGGAATTGGTACCAAAACGCAAATGGTAATACAAATGTCTTCGTGAATGTAATTCTGCCATATTTTTGACACTAAGAACAAAACCAGTAAACTACTTAAAACTTAACGGCATACGGTCAAGACTAACAATGCGTTCCGACGACTAAGAGACCATGACTCGATAAATACATTTAAAATAAGTAGCAACAGGCAAGGCGGGAGTGGGGAGCGTGCCATAAAGCAGTTGATAAGGATCGGGTTTGATTGTTTTCCTAACACAGCCACATCGACTCACATTTGCTGTGTCTCCAGTCACCTTCCCCAAACTCACGGTTACCCGACTCATCCACGTTGACCTAAACTGCACTGAGACCACAGTGGAGCTTCTGCCCCTTGAATGCACTCACCCATTTTTACACCCTAATAAGTTGGTTCAGAGTTCCAACATGGTACTGAAACACTTCCAACTGTTGAAGTAAAGATAAACCACAGATAGAATGGAAGGAAGCAAGTTATACTGTGCACTACCTGCGTTCTGGCCAGAATACTGTAGAACAGAGTACAGTCCTGGGAGCAATGCTACTCACACCCATTTCTGCCTGCTCTGAAGGGTTTTAATCAGTAGCTGAATACCTACTGTAAGTCAAGGATTGATAAACACATTATCTGTAATCCCTACAACCTTGCTAGTCATGTATTCTTGTCCCCATTTTACAATAAAGAAACTGAGGATCTGAGACCAAATGACTTCCCAAAGCTATACAACTACTGGGTTGGCCACAAAGTTCGCTCGGGTTTTCCCATAACATCTTATTTCTAGAACTTTTTGGCTAGCCCTACAGAAAGTTCTACACTTGATCTTAGCCAAAAGGCCGAGAAGCGAATCAGAAAGTTCTAGAGTCAGGATTTCAACAGTTGGCTCCAAGTCCTCTGCAGAGGCTTTTGTTAGGTTTAAGTGATACTGTACATGAAAATGCTATCAGAAAAGCACACCAATTTAGAGAAGTCAAAATAAAACTAGAATCGATACGTTTCTAAAAATCCACACCCATGAATGAATTTAAAGCCACTTTAGATTTTAACCTTTTTCCTGAGGCAGAACTTAGGAGTGTCACCACAGACCAAAGACTGGCAACCTGACTTCACTAGTTAACACCCTCATCTGCAATTATGGAGCAACTCCAGGTGACCACCATACTGCACTCTGTCCTGATTAACACAGCCCATCCACTCACAACGTGAATGCTGGTAGCCACAAGCTCCATTTTATTATTCCAGCAGTTTTTTACAACATGAAAATGGTGTACACTTTACTGTGAACCTCTCAACAGCATGCCCTTACTGCAGCAGCATCTGACACTGCCAGAATAAGAGTTCTATTAAATGAGACAGTACAGAAAGAGTGTTCTCCACAGAGCAGGCCAGGATGCCTTGGCATCAGTCTTCTGCTCTCCACTTACTGTCAGAAGGCTAGGAAGAGGAAAGAAGCCAGCAATTCTTAAAAGAAACTCTCACTCCTGCAAGGGGAAGAAAAAAAAAAAAGCAAAATCTCTCTTGTGGTCAAGCGTTTAGACAACAGACCAATCATTCCAATTAGTCAAACTGTGGTTCTACTGCCTTTAAGTACCCATCTTAAGCCTCCATTTAGGTACCAGAGACTTCAATTAGGTTTTAAGAAAGGTAAAAAGAATCCGATCACAAAACTGTATTACAAAACTCACTTATAATACCTTAAAAAAGATAGCATTCGGCCTGTTCCAGATGTTCAAATACAAGTGTAATAAATGCCCCTTAAGTTTTCCACTGATTTGGCTCAAAATATTTTAAAGAGACTGCACGTATGAAATACCTAGCTTATCAATATGAAAAGGAATGTGGACCTTTGGTTGCTGAGAAAAACGTACCCAATTTATCTGTGACATATTAGATAAGTACATAAATATATACTGTTAGCTTTTTTCAAATACTGTTGCCAAGAGGTGCGATTTGGAAAAATTTTAAGTCCTTAATTCAGCCCTTGGGAACCTAATAAATTATTCCTTTTATATTCCAGTACAGAGAGCTCCTTGTAGACAAGAATCAGGCTCAACAAACTAAAAACAGCGTGAAACTATGTAGAGGCACTTCGTAGGTGTCTGATTAAGCCTCTATCACAGTAATTTTTAAGAAGCATTTGAAAATAACTGCTTTGCAGAGGGGAAAAAAAAAGCCTAAGAGGTAGGAACTTCTTTTCACCCATCTCTTTAGAACCTCAAAACCTTACACTCAACTTATAGGGCTTGAGCAAACGAATAACAAAGTTCTTAATTTAAATTAAGGTTAATTCACTGATGCAGAAATTAACTGGTTATGTTTCTCTCCCCAAACTGCGTCAAACAATAGGAAAAAGGGAAAAACCTGTTTTTAAAAGCTTGTCATTTGGGGGTACAAGATGAGAACGTAAATTAATCCTCCTGAAAAGAAAAAAAAACTAATCCCGACTCTTGGCTTCTTTACCCTACCCTTTCTGTGGATCCTTCTGAATAATGCCTGAAACACACTATCTGAAGTCACAGATGAAAACTGAGCAATGTTTTCTTTTCCTAAGACCCCTAAAACCAGATGTAGTCACTTCCTTTGGAAGTGCCCTGTGGCTGCGGCCATGTGGTTAACATGTGGCAACAAGCACAAGCTTTACCCATAATAAAATCAACACCCAAACCCAAATGTGGGCCATTATGCCATTCTAAAATAGGTTTCCACGTTTGGAAAATCCAAATGGAGGTTGGCTAATTAATTTTCTCGCCTCGTTTTTAGATTAAACTGTATTCGTTTCACCTGTCCAAGAGATGATGCAAAGGTTACTACTGCTGCCATGATTTTGGAAGTTTGACAAATTCATGCTTTTTTCTGATAACGGGGTTTTTCAAAAGCCTCCGTAACTTAAATTAGTGTTGACTCAAGAAAATTGGGCCTTATCTGCCCCTTCCCGAACTGCACCGTAAAACAAGTAACTTAGCATGTCAATGACGATAAAAATTCAAGAAGCGAGAAGCTATCGGGAAGTAGGCAGAGCGAGTCCCGAAGCCACACGGGCCTTCCGGCGGGGTGTCCCCCCATCCTAAACGGAGGACTTCTCCAAGGCCCCAGCTAAGCCCACACAGCCCCTGGCACATGGCCCGCGCCAGGCCCAGCCCCCGTGCCCCCCGCTGCTCCAGGGCCCTCCCCCACACACGGCCCCCTCCTCGCACGTTCCCGCCAAATCCACCCCCGCCCTACGTTCCGCGACCCCGGAGCCCCCGCCTCGGCCCCAAGGACGCGCGGCCTCGTCCGCGGCGAGGCTGCGGCCTGGGACCGGCGGCCCGATTGCGGCGGCCCCGCGTCCCGGGCGGCAGGCAGGGCGGGAGGGCGGCCGGCCGCGGGGCGCAGTCCGGGGCCGGGCGGTGGCGGCCCGTTTCCCGCCTGACGCAGCAGCGGCGCAGGCCGGAGTGCGGCCGCCATCGCCGCCTCCCTGCTCCCAACCCTTCGCCCGCGGCCCCCGCACCGCGGCCCCCGGCATGCTCGCGGCCTCACCTTCGGCGTCGGAGGGGCCCGCAGCGGCGGAGACTCGGACGCAGGCCGAGAAGGCGGCTCGCGAGGCAGCGGCTGTTTATTTTCAGGGTCCTCGCCTGCGCCACACGCGGGTCTGCACACGGCCCCACATACGCCGTTGCGCACGGCTCTCCTCCGCCTCGCCCACGCAGCCAATCAGCGCGCGGGGCTCGGCCGTCCAATTAGGGCCGCCTGTGGGGAGGGCCGCCCCGCCCGACGCGGCGCGTCGGGCGGGCCTCTTCCCCTGAGCGCGCGGCCCTTCCCGCCGTGCCCCGCGCGAGGCCTTCCCGCCCCGAGAGCCGGCTTCTCTGGATCGGGGATGTCGGCATCCTGGCTCAGCGACCGTTCTGGCAGCAGCGCCGAGGGGCGCCGAGATGGGGTCTCAGGGAGGCGGCTGTGGTGCGCGTGGGGCCGGGAGGACTCCTCCCGGTGGCGGACTCCAGAAAGCGTGTGCCCGCGGACCCTGCAGGAGCCCGGCCCCACTTCCGGGGCCTCTCGGTTTGGGGAAGTCGGACTGCCCAGTCACGCAGGTGGCCGTGGCTGCGTGGGCCTGAGATTCGTTTGGGTTTTTCTGCGGCCCAGGCAGAGCCCCGGAGGCCTCGCAGCTCCCACTTGCAGGACTGATAACACCCCCTTTCAAATAAAAGTCCCTCACTGGGGAGCGGGCGGGGGTGGAAGGACGGCCCGCGACCTCGGTCCCAACACCCTTGTCACCGGAGGAGCATGTGATGAGTGACGTTCCCTGCGACAGGAGGGCCACCCGGCCTGGGCTGTCACGGTCCCGAAAAGCCTTTAGATTTTCTCCAAAAGACATTGTATATATAGCATAGATATTCTGTCATGGAGGAGTAAAGTCAAACTATTCAGTGGTAAACTCAGAAGTTACAGAATTTTGTGTCCCATTTGGGAATGGCATTTAAAACATAAAATTAAAAAAAAAGTAAGAGTCCCCAGTCTCTTGAGCCCTAAAAGGCCCTAAAATCACTTCAGTCTCATACTAAACTTGGCGTGCTCTTGAGGTTAGTCTGCGGCCCATGTTGGCTGATGCATGCCAGGAGTGTATTTTTCATTCTTTGAATGACTTACACTTGGAAAGTAAGCGCTCCTATCTTTTGTTATTAAGATGTTAAAACTGGGGTGATCAGACCTTGTTTGCAGCGTTAGTTCCGCAGGTGGCTGTGTAGACTTGAGCTATTCATTTGCCCCCGGTTTCACCTCATTTGAATCCTAGTCGCAAGGCTGTATGGCTTCTTAAATCATGTTGTGAGGAGGTAGTATAGCAGAGTGGTTAAGAGCTCAGATGCTGAGAGTCAGGGTTAAACCTGATTCAAATCACTTAATTATTGTAAAGCATTTAGCAGATTGTGTTCAACGTAGTGCTCAAGAGAGGGTAGCAATTATCAGAGTGGATGGACTATTTTAAGGGCCAATGATTTTTTTTTTAACTGTTGTTAATCAAGGCAATTTAAAGTAAAAATATTTTAAAATTAAGTATGAAAAGTCCCCATTTCCAATAAGACTGAGTTGCCTGGCACTTTATGCATTAAGTTACAACACGAGAGTGACCAATAATAAAATGGTATTTTGTGCTTACATAGTTTTATTACCAAGAAGCTTATACAGCTTCATGGACTTCCCCTCCCTAACTGCTGAATCTTTATAATATCTTGAGGTAAGGCGTAGTGTGATAATTGCAGACACAACTAGCGATTTCCTAAGCCCTAACAGTGAGTCAGTGCAACACAAGAGTCTATGTAGGAAGTCCAGCCTGGGTGCCTCCACGCCACACCAGGAGGATGAATTAAAATTGTCGTAGGAACCATAAATTAATATTTTCTGACTTGATTTTTGTTTACCATTCCAACCACAGTGCTACATAAAATATCTGCTATTCATTATAGACGCAGGGACTGAATGTTCCTAATATTTAAAAAAACACTTTAAAAAAAAAAAGGTGGGTGGGGCTTCCCTGGTGGCGCAGTGGTTGAGAGTCCACCTGCCGATGCAGGGGACACGGGTTCGTGCCCCAGTCCAGGAAGATCCCACATGCCGCGGAGCAGCTGGGCCCGTGAGCCATGGCCGCTGAGCCTGTGTGTCCAGAGCCTGTGCTCCGCAATGGGAGAGGCCACAGCAGTGAGAGGCCTGCATACCGCAAAAAAATAAAAATAAAAAAATAATAATAAAATAAGGTGGGTGTGAAATAAAGATATTAGACATAATGTTCTTCTATAGGTTTAAAAGACTTAAGTAGAGGAATGGAAACATAATGCGGTCTTTGCTGTTTGGCTCTGGGAGGAACAGCTAATGGCTTTTCTCTACCTGGCGTCCAGCTTTCCGCAATGACTACTCTCGACCTGGCGTCCAGCTTTCCGTAATGACTATTATTAATAGAGTCAGTCTGGTCATGAGGCATTCTGACTGACCCAGAGAAGGTCTGGGATGGAGCTGAACTACAGTGACTCGTGTTGCGTGGATATGTGCCTCGGTACACCTGTTTCACTAGCGATGTTTGAAAATAAAGGGAAAGGGCCACCCCACTCAAAAGATAAGCTGCCAAGTGTATTTGAAGGAAGAGGCTCCTATTATGTTTCCCTCCCCTGGAGATGTATTTATCCCCTCCTGCCCTCCAATGTTCAGTCTAACCCAGGGTATTGTGCGCAGCATTGCAGGGGTTACAAAGGTGAGTCAAGACACAGACCATGCCCTTGAAGATCTTGCAGGATGACACGGGCCAAAAGAAGTATTCAGTGTCCTCAAAGGACCAGCTAAAATGCTGTGATTCAGCATGATTCAGGATTCTTTCAAATGAGTGCCAGTTGAGCAGCAATATCTGCCGACTCCTAATTTCTGCCTAAAAGGCCTGACTGTCCAGCACAGGCCTTAGATCGTGCTGTTAAATGGAGATGATACTGTGTATATCCTTCTAAACCCTTCCATGCCAACAGGGAAATAGTCTCTGACTTTGCTTGGAAAGTATGCAACTAAGGTTAAGGAGGATAAATTGTTTCCACCTCTCATGTCGGCTTCTAAAGCAGAAACATAGCTTACTAAGCTAAATCCTGAAATAGGAAGTAGTTATGCAGTACTAATAATAGCTAATAGGTGGGCTTCCCTGGTGGCGCAGTGGTTGAGAATCTGCCTGCCGATGCAGGGGACATGGGTTCAAGCCCTGGTCTGGGAAGATCCCACATGCCGCGGAGCAACTAGGCCCGTGAGCCACAACTACTGAGCCTGTGCATCTGGAGCCTGTGCTCCGCAATAAGAGCGGTGCGGTAGTGAGAGGCCTGTGCACTGTGATGAAGAGTGGGCCCTGCTTGCCGCGACTAGAGAAAGCCCTTGCACAGAAACGAAGACCCAACACAGCCAAAACTAAATAAATAAATAATAAAAATAAAGGAATTCCCTTAAAAAAAATAGCTAATAGGTAATATAGAGAGAGTTCTTGTTACAGTGCCTGGCATAAAGTAATTACTATAAATATTATCCATCATTATTGTTATTATCATTATCTACTGAGTGCTTACTATACACCAGGCATTGTTTATAACCTCTTTGTAAGTTTTCACAAAACCCCTATGAGATAAGTACTTTTCTTATCCCTATGGGGAAATAGGTCCAGAGAATTTAAGTAATCTGCCCAAGGTCAGACAGTAAATAAATGACTGGGCAGTCTTCAAACAAGGGCGGCTGAAGTGCTTCACACAAAGCTTCCAGCCTCCCAGTAGTTATTGAGACTGAATCCTGCAATTTCCCATTGACTCCTTAAAGTGACAGAGTGGGGAAGGATAGCTGATGACAAGGAAAGTATGAAACACTGACTAATCATTTAGTGAGCTTTCCATTGGTTGGCTTCCTCCTCTGTGACCTTATGTTGAAACTATCTCTACTTCTGCAAACTAACTGGTAAAAGAAAAACTTTATCTGCAAATAGTTTAAAAGTTTCAAAATACTCCAAAGAAGATATACAGAGTGCCAACAAACACATGAAAGAATGCTCAACATCACTAATCATGAGAGAAATGCAAATCAAAACTACAATGAGATATCATCTCACACCAGTCAGAATGGCCATCATCAAAAAATCTAGAAACAATAAATGCTGGAGAGGGTGTGGAGAAAAGGGAACCCTCTTACACTGTTGGTGGGAATGTAGATTGATACAGCCACTGTGGAGAACAGTATGGAGGTTCCTTAAAAAGCTACAAATAGAACTACCATATGACCCAGCAATCCCACTACTGGGCATATACCCTGAGAAAACCATAATTCAAAAAGAGTCATGGGAAGACATATGGGAACATATGTTTATGTATGACTGATTCACTTTGTTATAAAACAGAAACTAACACACCATTGTAAAGCAATTATACCCCAATAAAGATGTAAAAAAATAAAAAAAAAAAAAAATAAATAAATAAATAAATAAAAAAAAAAAAAAAAAAAAAAAAGAGTCATGTACCAAAATGTTCATTGCAGCTCTATTTACAATAGCCCGGAGATGGAAACAACCTAAGTGTCCATCATCGGATGAATGGATAAAGAAGATGTGGCACATATATACAATGGAATATTACTCAGCCATAAAAAGAGACGAAATTGAGCTATTTGTAATGAGGTGGATAGACCTAGAGTCTGTCATACAGAGTGAAGTAAGTCAGAAAGAGAGAGACAAATACCGTATGCTAACACATATATATGGAATTAAAAAAAAATGTCATGAAAAACCTAGGGGTGAAACAGGAATAAAGACACAGACTTACTAGAGAATGGACTTGAGGTTATGGGGAGGGGGAAGGGTAAACGGTGACAAAGCGATAAAGAGGCATGGACATATATACACTACCAAACGTAAGGTAAATAGCTAGTGGGAAGCAGCCGCATAGCACAGGGAGATCAGCTCGGTGCTTTGTGACCGCCTGGAGGGGTGGGATAGGGAGGGTGGGAGGGAGGGAGACGCAAGCGGGAAGAGATATGGGAATATATGTATGTATATAACTGATTCATTTTGTTGTGAAGCTGAAGCTAACATACCATTGTAAAGCAATTATACTCCAATAAAGATGTTAAAAAAAAAAAGTTTCAAAATAAAACCACCCATCTTTTTTTTATTAATAGAAAAGTAGATGCATTCATTTTAAAAAAGTACTTTCGGGACTTCCCTGGTGGTCCAGTGGTTAAGACTCCGTGCTCCTAATGCAGGGGGCCCGGGTTCGATCCCTGGTCAGGGAATTAGATCCTACATGCCGCAACTAAAAGATCCCGCATGCCACAACTAACAGCCCGCATGCCGCAACGAAGATCCCTCGTGTTGCAACTAAGACTCAGTGCAGCCAAATAAATAAATATATATATATATGTTTTAAAGTAATTTCATGTCAAGCATCTACTTTATTTAAACGTTGAAATAGTAGTGAATAGCAAGATAATGGTGTGTTTAAATTGTTCCCAAAGAGTATTTTACAAGATGCCTTACGTTGTGTTTTGAGAGAGCATTATACAGTGTAAAATTGGATCATGTAGCCCTCATAATCTATAAACATAATGTAATTGATTTTTAAAGATTAAATTTTAAAAGAACTATTATATAATTGGGTGAATTAGGATCTAAAACCTAGAAGGACATTTAGTCTAATCTCATAGTATTTAGTCTCATTTTAGTCTCATTTTAAATTTAAATTTAAAGAAGACCTATAGAGTTGCACAGAGTTCCTACAAGTGCTAAAAAGAACTGATGTTTCTTCAGCCATAAAAAAGAAAGAAATAATGCCATTTGGAGCAACATGACTGGACCTAGAGATTATCATATACGTGAAGTAAGTCAGAAAGAGAAAGAAATACCATATGATATCATTTATATGTGGAATCTAAAATATGACACAAATGAACTTATGTACAAAACAGAAATAGACTCAGATAGAGAATAGACTTGTGGTTGCCAAGGGGGAGGGATGCATTGGGAGTTTGGGATTAGCAGCAAACTGGTATAGATAGAATGGATAAAGAACAAGGTCCTCCTATACAGCACGGGAAACTATATTCAATATCCTGTGATAAACTATAATGGAAAAGAATGTGTGTGTGTGTATATATATATATATATATATATATACACACACACACACGCACACACACACACATATACACAACAGAAACACTTTTCTGTACAGTAGAAATTAACACATTATAAATCAACTATACTTCAATACATTTTTTTAATGTGAAAAAAAAACTGATGTTTTTAATATGAAAACAGGTGCCACCCACATGTCATAAGGGCTGTTAGCTGTGCTTGTGCCCTGATTAGTCCAGTTAACTGCCGTGGAGGTAAGAAAAGGAGGGCCCAAATCTAATACTATACATTTCTTCATTGTGTCTCCAGCCCTTTTCTGTGGAAATTTACACAAATGGCCATTCTAGTTTATAAATTAGTAACTTATGAGTTTGGCAAGGATGAATCAATAATCAATTTCTCAATCTTGAGAAATATACTCAGACTTCAATTTAACAAACATAAACTTTAGACTCTACATTTTCATAAGGACTATGAAAATGTCCTCCAATTATGTATTATAACTACAAAAGAGAATGTCTGAATTTATACCTGGCTGAAGAATAGCTTTTAGGTAATTAAATATTACAGTTACAGCTAATGTTCCCTTTAACCATCCCCACCCCAAGTCCCACTTCTTTCTCTTCCTCCCAATATCATGCAAATGGTATATATCCTTCTGGTCCATTTTTTATATTACATAAATAAATGTATGCATACATTAAATGTATAAACTTGGGCAGACTAAGTATAAAATTTTTATAAATATGTAAAATTTATAATATTATATTGTATTATATATTCTGTAACTTATATATTACCATATGTATAAATTATATAAAATTTATATATAATCTATAATATGAATAATTTAATTATATAAATATAGGTTTATATAATTTTTATATATGGTTTATATATGTCAAACAATACATACATAGTATCATATCTATCTGCTTACTTGTTTGTGTTCCCTTACAAGAACCTAAGAGCTGCAAGGCAGGGACTTTGTCTTGCTTTGTCTGTTTTCTGCTATACTTCCAGCTCCTAGAATGGCTCCCTATACATGAAAGGCACTCAAATAGTTGCTGAATGAATAAATATCTATCTTTATCTTGCTTTTTTAATTTGGTATTATGTTTCTGAGATCTGTCTATCCATATAAATGTATATACACACATATATCTGTATTCTTTTCTAGTTCATTATTTTTTACTGCTGTGTATTATAGATATACTATATTTTATTTATCCATTTCCATATCCATTTCCCTAATGGAGGGTATTTATGTTATTTCCACTCTTTTGCTATTATATAATGTTGTAATAAGCACTCCTGTGTACAGGTCTCCTCAGGCACATGTGGGAGAGTTTCTCTACGGTATACAAACCCAGAGGAGAGGTGCTGGCAGTGAACAGGCTGTATTTTACGTTTCACTGGTTGCCTGCCATGTGACTCTCAAAGTGGCCATACCAAAGTATACTCCCAGCTGCAGTGGCTAAGGGTGCCATGTTTCTCAAATCTTTGCCAACGTTTTATACTGTGAGATGATTTAATTTTTGCCTATCTGATGGGTGAAACATGGGGTCTCTCTTGTTTGTTTGCTTCTATTGAGATAACTGTAGATTCACGTGTAGTTGAAAGAAATAATACAGAGAGATCAGATGTACTCTTCACCCGACTTCCCCCAATAGTAACATCTTGCATAATACAATGTCACAATCAGGATATTGAAGTCGATACTGCCCACTGATTCTGTTCAGCCGTCCTCAATTTTACTAGTACTCTGTGTGTGTGTTGTTTAGTTCTATACAAGTGTGTCTCATGCACAGGTCTGTGCATCCATCTCTGCGCTCAAGAGACTGAACGGCTGCAACGCTGAGTTCCTGCAGAACTCAAAGACATGTATGTCATGTATAACTCTTGAGGAGGAACTAGGACTCTATTTTATTGCTGAACTATTGTTTCTTGACTGCTTTTCCTTTATTCTTGCATTCCCTCACTTCCCTTAAGATCCTTAATTACTGAGACCTGTTCAAGGGCAAGCACTGTGGCCAGGCTTCGATACCAACATGGCTTAGACCCAAAATGGCTTCTCTTATGTCAAGAAAGCCATGCCTGGTTCTCTTTCTCCAGAGACCACCTGCCCTACCTGGTTACACAATCTTCAAGCATTACAAATAAAGCTGCTGTGCACATTTGTGTAAAGGTTTTTGTGTGCACATGTTTCCACCCGGTATCTTGTCTTTTTCCCACATCACAGTGAGGTTGAACATACTTCATACATTTGTAGGCCATTCAAGTTTCCTCTTGTGAGAAAGGCTGAGTTGCTCGTTTTTTCTATTTTGTTGTTTACCATTTTCCTACTGACTTGAAAGAGTTCTTTATATGTTCTGGACACCAATCCTTTGTCAGTTATACGATGTTGGGCTCATTGATGGTTTAGTGATAACTGTTTCTCAAAGTGATGTAAAGAGTCGGAATTGATAAAGAATTTCTGAAACTTGCATTTGGATGAAGGGACAGAGGGGTTTCATTCAGGCTGCCCACACTGCGTTTGCGGAGACGGCTGCCCTCTCCCCAACGCTCTGTAGAACCACCTTTGCCTCTGTTATATGCCAACTATATGTTTTAATGGTGGCATGCAGGATGCCAGCCAGACAGCATCAAAGCCTCTGCCTGCTGCAGGGCAAACGCCAGGCATCCTTACGTTTGCTTTTTTTTTTTTTTTTTCTTACGTTTGCTTTTAACAAACCCTTTGCCTCATTCAGAGGAGGCATTCAGACGCGTTATTGCATCACAAACCCATGCTTCTCAGCATTTCGACCCTCGGAAGCTGCTGACTTCAGGACGTACTTTCTTCACGATGCTGCCATTTTCCCCAGCGCTGCAGCCAGAATTTAGGATCCTGACTCACCCTCCAGCCAGCCACCGAGAATGCTGATTATTCTGGTATGGTCAGTGCTCTCAAAGTGACTTTGACGGGGGAAATAGCTTCTGGACAAGCCCAAGCCAGTGCAACCTCAGGTAACAGGGAGGCCTCTTCTTTCCTGACTCTCATCTGCTCAGCCTCTTGTTCTTTCTGCCTTGGCAGATGCAGAAGCCGCGCTCCTGCAATCCTGGCCAGAAAGCTGCAGATTGTACGAGCTGGCAGAGCCTGCACTGTCCTTCTGAGCTCAGAGAGTTATCTTTCCCATCAGCACCGAAGTCCCGGCTCGGGGGCAGCACCCACAGTGCAATGGTCTGTAGAACTGAGTTACAATTCCAAATTCAGTTTGCATTTCGATAGATTACCTTATAAAACATTCACTCACCAAAATTATCTTGATTATCTTTTATGCACATTGCGGTTCCCCAAATTGCCGATGGAGAAACTGATACACAAAGTTTCTTATAATTTCCCCTCAACCCATAGCAAAAACATAAAGGCAGGTAATAGGATTTCGAGGAGCATGAAATCTATACCTATGAAGTGTTATACCAAATAGATATTAAAGAAAAGAAGCTTTGGATATTCAAAGGTCTGTGGTGAAGGCCAAATAGTTATAATATATGAAAATGCTTTGCAAATTCCACACTGTTTTACCAAGGTAAACTGTGATTAAGATCAATTTCTGTTAGCCTAACACATGTCATGAAATTCTTTTTCTAGGGCTTCCCCGGTGACGCAGTGGTTAAGAATCTGCCTGCCAATGCAGGGAACACGGGTTCGAGCCCTGGTCCCAGAAGATCCCACATGCCGCGGAGCAACTAAGCCTGCTCGCCACAACTACTGAGCCTGAACTCTAGAGCACGTGAGCCACAACTACTGAGCCCACGTGCTGCAACTACTGAAGCCTGCACACCTGGAGCCCGTGCTCCGCAACAAGAGAAGCCACGACAATGAGAAGCCTGTGCACCGCAACAAAGAGTAGCCCCTGCTCGCCGCAACTAGAGAAAGCCTGCACACACAGCAATGAAGACCCAGCAAAGACAAAAATAAATTAATTAATTTAAAAAAAAGAAATTTTTTTTCTACACTTATTTATTACAAGTAAAGAAAATATTTTGGACACATGAATAAGCAATCATAGTATTTCTCTTGCATTTGAAGAATGATTGGTAGTAATTTTTCCCTTTATTTAGCGGTTGGTTTCCTCATTTAATGCAATAAAAGTTCTCTGGGGACTACAACTGACTCTAAAAGTTACTGGTGCTGAAGATTTATCCAAAATGAAGTCTGCTTTGAGTGGCACAGAATTCAAAGACAGCTCTGGACCAAACTGAAGTGAGTGGTGAATTCGATCTTTTCTGTGCTTCCTCCTTTCTTCCTTTTGGACACTTCAAATCCACATCTAGTTTCCTAGGGATTTCCTGAGTTGACCATGGCCACTTTCTTCTCTCTTCCAGGTTGACCAGCCCCATTCCATCAGGGACTGTCATTTTATCAACCCACGCATGCTACGATAATAATCACCTCATTTACATAGTATTTCATAGTTTGCACATAAAAATTCAGTCAGAATTTATTGTGAGATTATTACGTGCCACACTCTGCTGGGCAGTTCCACCTTTGTTACATTATTTAGTCATTTGTAATCTTATTATTTGAACCTATGAGGTTTTTTTAAAATAAATTTATTTATTTATTTTTTGGCTGCATTGGGTCTTCGTTGATGCGCGGGGGCTTTCTCTAGTTGGGTGAGCAGGGGCTACTCTTTGTTGCAGTGAGCGGACTTCTCATTGCGGTGGCTTCTCTTGTTGCGGAGCATGGGCTCTAGGCACGTGGGCTTCAGTAGTTGTGGCGTGCAGGCTCAGCAGTCATGGCTGGCGGGCTCCAGAGAGCAGGCTCAGTAGTTGCGGCGCATAGGCTTAGCTGCTCCGCAGCATGTGGGATCTTTCCGGGTCAGGGATCGAATCCGTGTCCCCTACATTGGCAGGTGGGTTCTTAACCACTGCACCACCAGGGTAGTCCTGAACCTATGAGGTTTGGAAATCTCATAGATTCAAGCACGACCTCTCTAGGTGGGATCTAGATATTTAAGTAGGAGGCATTAGCACCCTAATGTTTTTCACAGCGAGAGATGCCTGGATGCTTTAGGTGGTATATGACAGGGCATCAACTAAAATTGCGCCGTATGGTAATAAAGTGTCATCTCAAGGACGAAGCCTCAGTTTGGTGCTTACCAGCCTTTAACCCCTCTGTGACACTTTACCTACCCTGTGTTGAGTAGCCGTCTTGGATGTTATCATTTTATTGTGATAACACAATATACAAGTTATGCTCTTTTCTCACTTGTACAGTAGGGTCTCCTCTTTTTTTTTTGGACATACACACATAGATGTTTTATTTTATGGCTGAACCATCTGAGAGAAAGTCGCAGATTTTGTACATTGTGTTTATAGAGATTATAATTGACATATAACATTATATTAGTTTCAGGTATACACCACAATGATTCCATATTTGTATATATTGCAAAATGATCACCACAAAAGTCTAGTTAGCATCCTTCACCACAGTTACTCATTTTTTCCTTGTGATGAGAACTTTTAAGACCTATTCTCTCGGAGGGATAAATTAGGAGTTTGGGATTAACACATACACACTACTATATATACATTAGATAACCAACAAGGACCTACAGTATAGCACAGGGAACTCTACTCAATATTTTGTAATGACCTATAATGGAAAGGAATCTGAAAAAATAGATATATATGTACGTATGACTGAATCACTTTGCTGTATACCTGAAACTAACACAACACTGTAAATCAATTTTACTTCAAAAAAAAAAAAACACTTCATACCAAAAAAAAAGACCTGTTCTCTCAACAACTTTCAAATACGCAATACAGTATCATTAACTATATTCCTCATGCTGTACATTCTATTCCCAGGACTTATTTATTTTATAACTGCAAGTTTGTACCTTTTGACCCCCTTCACTGATTTTCACCTACCCAACCCCTCACAACCCAGCAACCACCAATCTGTCCTCTGTTTCTATGAGCTTGATTTTTTTTTTATTTCCACATATAAGTGAGATCATATGGTATTAGTCTTTCTCTGGCTTATTTCACTTAGCATAATGCCCTCGAGGTCCATCCATGTTGTTGCAAATGGCAAGATTTCCTCCTTTTTTACGGCTGAATAATATTCAGTGGTTTATATGTACCAAAATTTCTGTATCCATTCATCTGTCAAAAGACACTTAGGCTGCTTCCAAAAGTTTCCACTTAAAATAAGAATAAAATGTGAGTTAATCTAAAAACAAACATGAAGTAAATAAGAGCAGAGGAAGTACACAAATGTGAAGAGTTAAAAGGATAGGTGGATGTGACAAAAGGGAGTCACGGCTGTGGCAGTGGAGCCAGTGTGGAAACCTAGTGAAATCCAAAGGACCCGTCTATCGGCGGAGGAGGAGAGGAAAGTACCCAGGGCAGCATCTTCAGAGCCTGTCGCCTGGCCTGGGGTCTGCTTTTGGGCTCTGACGGGCCTTCAGGGTCCGCTGTCAGAGTAATCTGTGTGATAATCCGGGTGGAAGAAAAGAGCCTCAAGAAATACACTACTGCCATTAAACGTAAAACCCAAGATTTTCTTGAATATGGCAAGAAAGCTGTTGAAGAATCAACACAATGGTCAGCTATCCTGGAGGATTGACAATGTTTTAAATTGAGGGGAAAATAAGAGGACAGAACCAAGTTCCTGCCGCTTCCATCTTCTGTGTGCAGAGTCTTCAGACAGAAGAAGCTGGAGCAGGGCTGGCACTGGGGCACTCGAATGTCTGCAGACGCGCAGGTCCACCAGCTTCTCCTGCTGCCTTGCTCTTAGGGGCAGCTGTCTGCAGGGCTGTTGGGTGGGGGTGGAGAGGGGGTGAAGTGTTAGCAGAAGGGACTTTGGAGAGGTCCAGCCCCTGCATGTCGTGTATGTCTAAAAATCCAGTGTAGGTGGTAGGCGGAAGGTCTTTTTAGCCATAGGCGGCATCTCAAGTGCGGAGCAACGGGCTCACTCTGTGTGTGTCTGTGTGCGTGCTCACACACACACTCCTGCATGCAGCACCTTACACGCCCTTCATGATTGGAAGATTGGAAGAAAAACACAGACGGTAAAACCCCCTCTCAAGATAAACAACCCCAAATGTGTTGACTGGGCCTCAGGGGGATCTAAGACCCCACTGGAGGTGAAAGTTGTCTTTGATTTCTGGTTTTTATTTCCTCATCACTCCCTTTCCCCTTCCTTACTATTATCTTTCCAGTACCCTTAGGTAGTGGCCCCAGCTGAATAGAGCCCATAAATCACTTTCCCCAGAGAGGTTAGGGGACATTAGCCAACAGTCTTAGCTTTTCCAGGGTTTCATCCATGGGTCCTTCTTGGAGACCCCATTAAAGCCTTTGTGGTAGATTTCACGGAGAGGCTAGCAAATACAATCTCCTCAAGGCTGTTCACATCATAACCACAGACCCTTACCTACTTTCTTCTCCTACCATCTTTTAAGACCTTTATACATTCTATAAATGACAGAACTTTGGGTTATTATATAGGGACATAAACAATAAAACTGTAGTTTAAGATCTGCAATAGGGAAAAGAAGAGAATTCCGAAAAGTCAAATCATAGGAAATTTTGGAAAACACACGGCTTAGTTTCATTACATGATTCTAAACTGTAGACCCTCCAAGGTCAAGGGGAGGCAAGATGTGACTAAGGTTTACAGTAGCAGCTCCTAGCAGAGGCCTACAGGGGATCGTTACGGAGTGCACGAGGACTGTCCTCGTCCACACCACTCCTGAGACTGCCCAAACCGCCCGTGATCCTCAGAGCCAGCATTTCTCAGATCTCACTAGAAAGTTGCTAAGACAAGTCATCTTCCACAGGCTTTTCCTGTTTCCTAAGTACCTCCCAACACCATTCCGGTGACAACGTCACTGGCATGGGTTTTATGCTGCCTTTGCGAAGATACAGCAGACAATGTGGAATCTCCAGAATCGATATTAATACAAATAGTTTTTAAATGGAACCACCACACAAAGGGAAGGCTGACACTTACCTCACCAGAGAGGGTTGTGAGTTTAGAATACTGTATGTCAGAAGCGCTTTTTACACTGTAAAGTGCTATCCATTTATTAGTTATTACTGGAATATCAGAAAACAACCCACAGGACCTTACAAAGAGTCATTATTCCAGGTCATTTTTACTCTCTATAACAAAGCACTGATTCTCCAACATTTGTGGTCAGTTTATCATTTTGGCAAAAATACCTCAAGACTTGCCATCTCGTTCACTCTTACCATCCAATCCAAGACTTCTATGAGAATAAGTGGGAAGAACAGAGCTATTTTTAATATCCAGATATGCTGTAAAAGTCACCCTTTTAGGTCTTCCCTGGTGGTGCAGTGGTTAAGAATCTGCCTGCCAATGCAGGGGACACAGGTTCAATCCCTGGCCCGGGAAGATCCCACATGCCGTGGAGCAACTAAGCCCGTGCACCACAACTACTGAGCCCACACGCCTATAGCCCATGCTCCACAACAAGAGAAGCCCCACCGCAGTAAGAAGCCCGTGCACCTCAATGAAGAGTAGCCCCCGCTCGCCACAACTAGAGAAAGCCTGTGCACAGCAACGAAGAGCCAGTGCAGCCAAATATAAATAAATAAAATAAAATTTTTAAAAAAGTCACCCTTTTATAGTGTACAGTTCACTGGGTTTCAGTACTTTCACAAAGCCATGCAACCATTACCTAATTCCAGACTTTTTTTTTAGGGCAGCTTTGGGTTCAGAGCAAAATTGAGTAGAGAGTACAGAGCTCCCACATCCCTGCTCCAGAAATACTGGCAGCCACCACTCATCTCACTATCTCCCTGGTTCTGCCTTTTCCAGCGTGTCCGAGAGTTGGAATCATAAAGTTTGTAGCCTTTTCAGGTGGGCTTCTTTCACTTAGTCATATGCATTTCCGTTTTCTCCACAGATTTTCATGGTTTGATAGCTCCTTCCTTTTTACTGCCAAATAATATTCCGTTGTCTGAATGTACCACAGTTTATGTATCCATTCATTTACTGAAGGATGTCTTGGTTGCTTCCAAGTTTTGGCAATTGTAAATAAATCTGCTATAAATGCTTGTGTGCAGGTTTTTCTGTTGACATAAATTTTCACCTCCTTTGGGTAAATACCAAGGAGTATGATTGCTGGATCATACAGTAAGAGTATGTTTAGTTTTGTACGAGTCTGCCAAACTGTCTTACAAAGTGACTGTACCATTTTGCCTTCCCACCAGCAATGAGTGAGAATTCATGCTCCAGGTCCTCGCCAGTGTTGTCAGTCTTTGGTTTTTGGCCCTCTGACAGGCGTGTAGTGATTATCTCATCACCGTTTTTAATCTGCAGTTCCCTGATGACGTATGACGGTAAGCATCTCTTCACATGTATACTTGCCATCTCTACATCTTCTTTGGTGAGGTGCTTGTTCAGCTGTTTTGCTCTTTTTTTTTTCGGTACGCGGGCCTCTCACTGTTGTGGCCTCTCCCGTTGCGGATCACAGGCTCCGGACGCGCAGGCTCAGCGGCCATGGCTCACGGGCCCAGCCGCTCCGCAGCATGTGGGATCTTCCCGGACCGGGGCACAAACCCATGTCCCCTGCAACGGCAGGTGGACTCTCAACCACTGCACCAGGGAAGCCCTCATTTTTAAATTGAGCTGCTCCTTTTCTTATCGTTGAGTTTTAAGAGTTCTTTGTATATTCACAATATTTAAAAGTTTCTTTGAGATTTCTTCTTTAACCCACATGTTATTTAGAAGTGTGTTGTTTAATCTCCAAGTATCTGGGGGGGTGCTTTCCAGATCTCTCTTTGTTACTCATCCCTATTTTAATCCCACATGGTCTGGGAGTAGGCCGGCATCACGTGGCCACGCCGTGTTACAGGGCAGAGTCATGGCCCTGAGTACTGACATCACTGAATCTGCAGCATCTGAGCTGAGTCTGACTATAACTTTAATCTGGAAGGATTAATCATCTAAAAAAAAAAAAGTCCAAATCTCCACCTCTCTATGTTTTAAACTGATTTATACAATTGAAAATAAAAGGCTCAGTGTTCAGTAAAGGAAAACTAAGCAGATTTCTGTTTAACAAGCCATGGCCTAAATGTACCAAGCCACGCGGACTGGCGGTAGACTCTCCTTCTGAATTTTTTTATTGTGGTGAAATAGACTTAACATACAATTTACCTTCTCAACCATTTTAAGTGTACAGTTCAGTGGCATTAAGTACACTCATGCTGTTGTGCATCCATCGCCACCATCCAGCTCCACAACTTGCTCATTTTCCCAAACTGACACTCTGTCCCCACTGAACACTAACCCCCCCTCCCCCTCCCCCAGCCCGTGACACACACACACCCCCATCCTCCTTTCTTTCTCTATGGATTTGACTGCTCTAGGGACCTCATGCAAGTGAATCATACAGCATTTGTCTTTTTGTGACTGGCAGAATTTCCTTTCTTTTTAAGTCTCCATCTGAATTTTTATTTCTCCATTTTGTTTCAAATTAAAACTACAACAGTACAAATCAGTCCTGATTTAGCAAATGAATGTGCTGTGTGCAGCTGACCTAAAGACAGGGTAACCACCGTCTCCAGAGGCTGCTGCCTTTGCAAGGATGGTCATTTGCACAAGGAGCTCAAACCTCTCTATTGACCGTGGCTGAGAAGCAGCAGAGCATTATTTAGTTTTCTTTGCCAAAAGAGAATCTAAATTGTGCTGAATCAGAGCAACTATAAACATTGCTTGCTTTTCGATATTTCACTTTATCAGGCAGGCTCGGAGATAATCAGCCTGTGTCCTGGAACTGTGCTTCTGAGAAACAGATACAAATGAGTTGGCAGAGTCCATAAGCAAAATATTTCAGGCCCTCCTAATCTAGGACAAGCCAACTAACATAAACTGTGGTTTGTATTATACAAATCTTTATAAAAGGCGAGCATTAACTGGTGCAAGGAAATTTCTAGTCTATAGAAAACGGCAACATATAAAGCGGTTAATGATTTATTCTTGTACTTTAATATTTTACTATATATACTTTTTCATATAATATTTTCTAAGTACCATAATTTTATCACCTCTTCCTATTGTAAATTTATCAAACTGAAAAGTCAAAGCAATAAATGCTGGTGCATCTAGAAAAAAATCCAACTGCTTTCTTACATTGTATCACCATAAAAAATGTGGTTATAGTCTGTATGTGTAAGTATATATGCTGCACATTTATATTATTATGAAGAGTGTAAATATATATTTATGTATGTGTATATATGTAAAATTGCATGGTATTTACTGGTTTTGACCAAATTTAAAAGATGGCCTCAAGGCTTCCCTGGTGGCACAGTGGTTGAGAGTCCGCCTACCGATGCAGGGGACACAGGTTCGTGCCCCGGTCCGGGAAGATCCCACGTGCCACGGAGCGGCTGGGCCCGTGAGCCATGGCCGCTGAGCCTGCGGGTCCGGAGCCTGTGCCCCGCAATGGGAGAGGCCACAACAGTGAGAGGCCCTCGTACCACAAAAAAAAAAAAAAAAAAAAAAAAAAGGTGGGGGGGATGGGGGAATTGAGTTCTTAACATGGGCAAATCTTTAAAACACTTGTAAGTGAAATAAGCTGGACACAGAAGGGCAAATACTATACGATTCCACTTACATGAAATACCTATCGTGAGAAAATTCATAGAGGCACAAAGTGGACGAGAGGTTACCAAGGGTTGGAAGCAAGGGGGAGTGGGGAGCTATTACTTCATAGGGACAGAGTTCCTGTTTGGGGTGATGGAAACGTTTTGGAAATAGATAGTGCTGATGGCTGCACAACACTGTAATTAATGCCACTGAATGGCACACTTGAAAATGGCGAGTTATATATATTTTCCCCCACCAAAACAAACAAATAACCAAAGTCAAATGAACAAAAAACCTTCAGTGGCTCCACAGCTTTTTAGAACTCAAAGTGCATGCATCCTGGCTGGTGGGCAGGGCCCTTCTCTGCCTTTTCAGGCTCCTCAGCTGGTCCTGGCCGACACCCAGTCCTTCTGGCCCAGCTCAACTGGGCCTTCTCCAATTCCCGGTCTGAGTGTCTCACCCAGTCCAGTGAGTAACTGGCCAATCCTGAACCACCTACTGCCCCACCCTGCCCCCTCCTAGGCCTCAACTCTGAGTCATCTGGGCTCGCACAGGGGCTGTCTGCTCAGTAATCTTAAGGACCCAGAGAGGAAGGAGAGAGAGCAAAGGTAGGGGCTGGCCAAGGTCATGGCTTAGGACACAGTGTGTGCTCCAGGAGAAAGGCCACAGGACTTGACATCCGAAGACAGAGGTTCCAGGTCCCCTCTGCCACCAGCTAATAGAGTGATGGTGGACCACCCACTGCCCCTCTCTGGACTTGCTTTCTCTTCTGTAAAATGAGAGGGTTGGACTGGGATCTCCAAGAGTGCTTTCAGTTCCAGGGTTTGGGGAATAAACTTGGGCACAGAGTACAGCAAGATAAAAGCAACCCTTTTTCTTTTTTTAATTTGGCTGCGCCGGATCTTAGTTGCGGCATGCGGGCTCTAGTTCCCTGAGCAGGGATTGAACCCGAGCCCACTGCATTGGAAGCGTGGAGTCTTAGCTGCTGGACCACCAGGGAAGTACCAGAAGCAACCTTCTTCAAAGGAGACAGTTTTCCTGAAATTTTCAATTGATGATTTTCTTCTCATCAGAGAACCTGGGGCAGCCTTTAAGGTTTCTTGAGAGAGAAATGAAAAAAATTTAATGTGTCCAAGTTAAGAGTTTTGAGGCTGTTACACAATAATTTCAGTTATGCAATAATTTCAGTCCATTACAATATTAGGATTTTCATAAAAGAAATCTTCCAGAGGAAATAGCAGTTATTCTTTCTACTCTTAGCCTACAAATGTAACCCTAAGATGTTGAGTAGAATCTGGATATTAGTAATGCATCATTGAAGGTAGAAGCAACTAAGAGGCGGCAGTAAAACAGGTGTGGCAGTGGAATACTATACAGCGGTGATTCAGAACTCAGCACAACTTCCTACCGCAACACAGATGAGTCTCCCAATCATAGACGCTGTACCACTCCCCTCTGTGAAGCGTTCAGAAATGGGTGAAATTAATTGACCATGCTTTTCCTGATTCCACAGCATTCCAGCATGAGTTAACTTTGGTTTTAAAAATAAAATATGGAACAACTGGAAAAATATTTAAGATAAGATTTTATTTAATTCATCAATTTCACTTCTGGGTATTTATCCTAATGAAATATGCAGTGATGTGTACAACTATTAGTTATATGCATATTCACTGAAGGATTGTTGTTACAGACTGAATGTTTATGTCCCCCCAAAATCTGTATTGAAACTCTAATCCTCAGTGTGATAGTATTGGGAGGTGGGACCTTTGGAAGGTAATTAGCTCATAAGGGTGGATACCTCATGAGGGGGATTAGTGCCCTTCTAAGAAGAGGTCAGAGAGCGAGCATGCTCCTTTTCTGCCATGTGAGGATACAATGAGGGGACAGCTGTCTGCAAACCAGGAAGCGGACCCTCACTAGATACCAGCTCTGCCAACACCTTGATCTTAGACTTCCCAGCCTCCAGAACTGTGAGAAATAAATGTCTGCTGTTTAAGCCAGCCAGATAATTTGTTATAGCAGCCCAGATAAGACTAAGATAATTGTTTATAATACCGAAAAAGAAACAACCTAAATGTCTTAAGGAATTGGTTTTATATGTATAATACATATATGTATTGATATAATAGCATACATATAAACATATGGCAGTATATACATATGCCATTACATCAATATATCAATTCATATGCCAGAGATATATCACATATATAAATAAATATAATATAAATTACATGTAAATATAATTGTATTATATTGATATATATTTACTTAACAGATGTCAGTATATCAATACAGTGGAATGCTATATAGCCATTTAAACTTTTGGAGAAGAATATTTAATCACTTAATAATAGTAACTAACATTTACTGGACTCCAATCAAGCATATATATTATCTCATTTAATCCTTACACTATAACTCACTGTGATAAAATACTTGTATTTATAGATGAGAATACTAACACATAGGGAGTGAAGTAACTTGCTCAAGAAAACCTAGTTAAAAAGTGACAAGCCCAGAAACATATCCACTAATTTCTGCTTAAGTAAAAAATCAGGTATGTAACAATATGTGCAGTATTATCCCATTTTTATTGCTGTAATTTTTTGTTTTAATTTTTTCAAAATATGTGTCTGTGCACATATGTAAGACATAACAACATATACATACATACACAACACACACATAACCTCTACAAAATGCAGTGGTGGGATTATGAGAAATTATGCTTCTCCTCCTTTTGATTGACGTGTGTTGAGTGGGTCTGTCTATGAAATATGGTGCAGGGTCTTACCGATTACCAGCCCCTGGGGACTGCCCTATCCGAGGGTGAGTCAACATAACACAATACGTGGGGGTTGCTGTTTGCATGTTCCTAAGACCTACAGCAGGGCCAGAGGTGCACCTGTCATCCCTAGGACCAACGTGCCAGGGGTTGCTCATTTGCATGGAGCCTATCAGATCAGAGGGCCACGCCCCACTCTGGAGTTCAGGATCCCTGAGCATGGTGGCATCTATACCCAGCGCAGCAGGGCGGCATGCTGTCCTCCACACTCCAACTCTAGAAGTGGGGGGAGTCTCTGGCTGCAGGCTCTGGCCCTCCCTCCGGTGGGGGAGCCCTTGTTCTGGATCCAACCCACAGTGAGCAAAGGCCTAGACAGCTGCAAGGAGGGGCCACCCTAACATGATACCACCTAGAAGTTATGGTACCAGGTATGGCCTCTGACCCTACCTCACAGAAATCTGCCATGTGTGCTGTTGTTCAATAGGATGCTTGGGTAGATTAGATACTTGTATCAATATATTGGACAATTTTTGTTAGGTTGAATAATTTTACAATAAATACAAGTCATTTGAAAAGGCTGCCCAAGTTACCACACCACTCTATTAGAGCAAGTGGTGCGACTATAACTCAATTCACTAAATAGCTTTGACAAGGTCTATTATCTAAAGTTTCTTTAATGAAGCATTTTTTCACAAAAACATAATCTGGGGGGAGGGGCAACATAGGGATGGGGGAGTGGGAGGTACAAACTATTGGGTGTAAGATAGGCTCAAGGACGTATTGTACAACATCTTGTAATAACTATAAATACAAAGTAACCTTTAAAATTGTATTAAAAATTTTTTTAAATAAAAAAATTGCAAATATGTTTTAAACATTTTGGAAGCATTCATTCATTTAACAAATATTTGGGAGCTGGCCACAAGGAGAAGACACAAGATTCATAAGTTGTGCGTTTATGGTGTGCACATGGAATCCCATTTTCCTCTGCACCCCTGACAAGGAAGCCCCTAGATTCTCTGCGTCTGTGTCTCTGGGGTGCAGGCGCCCTGCCCTCCCTCTGGCTCTTCTCTGACTCACTCTTATGGTCACTTGAGGCCAACGGGAGCACTCCCCTCCCTGGGTTAACTTGTAATATTCTGATACCCATGATATCTTATATTTATTGGGTGCTCCGTGTGTCAAGCACTTTGCCTTCCTCAGCTCTTACCCCTCCCAACAGCACAGCGAGATGCTCTTCTCACTTTAATGCTGAAAGGCACTCATACACAGAGAGGTCAGGTATCACCCCAGGCAGACCGGCCCCAGAGCCTGCACCCAGTCTCAAGCCCTTAGCTCGATGCCATGTCCACCCCCAAAGCATGTATACAGCCCACCCTGGCTGGCCTGGAAAGTTCTCAAGGGAGAAATCCATCTAGGCGTTCCCGAATAGCCCCAGACACTACAGTGGCCAAGACTTATTGTTTCAAAATCCAGTTTTTCTCTAGCACCGTTGGTGAGAATGTAAATTGATACAGCCACTATGGAGAACAGTATGGAGGTTCCTTAAAAAACTAAAAATAGAACTACCATACGACCCAGCAATCTCACTACTGGGCATATACCCTGAGAAAACCATAATTCAAAAAGAGTCATGTACCAAAATGTTCACTGCAGCTCGATTTACAATAGCCAGGACATGGAAGCAACCTAACAGATGAATGGATAAAGAAAATGTGGCACATATATACAATGGAATATTACTCAGCTATAAAAAGAAACGAAATTGAGTTATTTGTAGTGAGGTGGATGGACCTAGAGTCTGTCATACAGAGTGAAGTAAGTCAGAAAGAGAAAAACAAATACTGTATGCTAACACATATATATGGAATCTAAGGAAAAAAAAAGGTCATGACGAACCGAGGGGCAAGACGGGAATAAAGACCAGACCTACTAGAGAACAGACTTGAGGATACAGGGAGGGGGGAAGGGTAAGCTGGGACAAAGTGAGAGAGTGGCATGGACATATATACACTACCAAACGTAAAATAGCTAGTGGGAAGCAGCCGCATAGCACAGGGAGATCAGCTCGGTGCTTTGTGACCACCTAGAGGGGTGGGATAGGGAGGGTGGGAGGGAGGGAGACGCAAGAGGGAAGAGATATGGGAACATATGTATAACTGATTCACTTTGTTATAAAGCAGAAACTAAGACACCATTGTAAAGCAATTATACTCCAACAAAGATGTTAAAAAAAAAAATCCAGGTTTTCTCTGCAATCCAGACCCTTCCTTTTCTTTCAGCCCAGCTGCCTCTGCTAGGCCCTCACTGTCACCAGCCTGCACACAACCACCACTCACTCAAGTGGAGTCATATTTAAGCCCCTCCACCGGCTCCATACTGACCCAGGGACAGAGTCCAGCCTGTTGTGTGGCAAGCAAGGTTCTCACTGACCCAGCCCCAGCCAGCCTTTCCAGCTCCATCGCCCACCTCCATCCTGCCACCAAGCTGATCTCACCATGCTGGACCCCTCCTGAGGCTCCACCTGCAAAGGCACTTCCTGCCCTCCTCCAGAGAGACCCACTGGGCCAGAGGAGCCGGGCGTAGTCAGAGGGACTGCTGTAAAGGACAAACTAAAATACAGTGTGTAAATGGTAAGACCATCCCGAGAGAATGAGGGAAGACTGCTCGGAGGAGGAGATATTTCCCCTGTGTCTTGAAGAATGAGAAGGTATTCACTGGGCTGAGAAAAGCAGGGAGGGAATCCCGTAGTTAATGGCTGTGAAAGGGCCTTTGTAAACTGTAAGGAGATCTGTGCTCTACAAACATTACTTTATTCACGGACACAGCCCGAGGACCAGGCTTTGGAGTCAGTTCAGAGCTGGGATCCAGTCCTGGCTCTACCCACTCAGCTCCGAGCTTGTTTACGCAGGTGTAAAGAGGAGGTGGGAGCGGGGAGAGGGGAGAGACGGGACCCCTAAATGAGGTATGGGGATGCCTAGAGCAGGTAACATCGTTTCTGGTTTTTTTCTACCACAAACCAGACAGCAGAGGGTTCTAGGCACACATGGGGCTGCTGTGTCATCCCTTGACCCTCTAGGTCTATCATTAGCCCCGTTTTACACTCAAATATGAAATCATTAATGATGCTGTGCCAGTATTTCTCTAGATTACTGATATATTTTATAAAAGACATAATGGGTAATGCCTGGCAGTCCAGTGGTTAGGACTCTGCACTTCCCCTGCCGAGGGCCTGGGTTCAATCCCTGATTGTGGAACTAGGATCCTGCAAGCCGCATGGCGCAACCCCCCAAAAAAAACAAAAAAAAAACCCCACATAATACATTCAAAACCTAGGGCGTTATTCTTGGGAATTTGTTGAAAGTAATTAAATTAATAACTAGAAAAAGGCATGTGCACAAAGATGTTTCACTAAAAAGTGAAAAATCGAGTATCCAAGAGAAGAATAATTTCCATTAACTTATGGGCTATCTCTGGATGCGATATTGTGCAGCCATTAACAATTATAATTTTGAGGACTGTAATGCATGAGAAATGCTTACGTCTTAAGTGAAGAAACAGAACACGAAAGTACATAGACATTATGCTTATCAGGGAACCCAGAAGCTAACAATTATAATTTTGAGGACTGTAATGCATGAGAAATGCTTACGTCTTAAGTGAAGAAACAGAACACGAAAGTACATAGACATTATGCTTATCAGGGAACCCAGAAGCTATAAAAGCAAAGATTCTCATATTTGACTACTTAAAATTTTAAGTTTTATGACCAAAAAAACACTTAAAAAGTTAGAAGACAAAGGATAGATCAGAGAAAAAATGATAATATCTACAACAAAGGTTAACATCTTTAGTAAACAAAGAATTGCTAGAAATCAAAATCCAATAGAAAAATAGGTAAATGATCTGTACAGACAATTCATAAAAGAGGAAATCCAAGAAGCACAAGCTCGGCAGTCGGCGAAATGCAAACTCAGGCAATAATGAGATACTCATTTTCATCTGTGGAATTGGCAAAAACTGAAAAGAATGAGAACACCCAGTGCTTGCAAAGATTCAGGGAAAAAGACATTCCTGTTCATTGCTGGTAGGAATGTGGCCAGCTATGACCTCTTTGGAAAGTAACGGTTCTCTCAAAATTACACTCGGCAGCATAAAGGAAGAAACTTCCTAGATGAGCCACGAGGTGGATGAATGTCCAGGTTGTAGGGCCAAGTGAAAGAGCCAAACCCGGGCAGCTACACACTGAGTGATCCCAGGTACATGAAGTCCCAGGAAATGGGAAACTGCATGGGCAGTGGGGGAAAGGCTCTCCTGCGAAGGTGCAAGGACCTTGCGGGGTACAAAGTTGTGTATCTGGGTTGTGTTGGTGGTGATACTGGTGAATACGCTTGTCAAAACTCACTGACTCATACACTGAAAAGGGGAGCATTTTAGGTTCCCCTGGTGGCGCAGTGGTTGAGAGTCCGCCTGCCGATACAGGGAACACGGGTTCGTGCCCCAGTTCGAGAGGATCCCGCATGCTGCGGAGTGGCTGGGCTCGTGCGCCATGGCCGTTGAGCCTGCGCGTCCGGAGCCTGTGCTCCGCAACGGGAGAGGCCACGGCAGTGAGAGGCTCGCGTACCGAAAAAAAAAAAAGGGGAGCATTTTATTGCATGAACATGGTATCTGCAAAAAGTTGATTAAAAAATTAAAAAATACAAATAAATATGTTTTCTGACCTTGCAAATCCCATTTTGGAGAATCAGGCTCGCAGATATAAAAGTACCAGTATATCTTTTTTTTTTTGAAGTCTTTATTGAATTTGTTAAAATATTGCTGCTGTTTTATGTTTTGATTTTTTGGCCGCAAGGCATGTGGGATCTTAGCTCCCCAACCAGGGATTGAACCGGCACCCCCTGCACTGGGAGGTGACATCTTAACCACTGGACCGCCAGGGAAGTCCCAACGTACCAGTATAGAAGAATATACGTAGATGGATGTTTTATTGCAGTACTGTTTTTAGAGGCAAAAAAACTGGAACTGATAGGAATGTTTATCATCAGGAAAATATAATATATTACAATAGATCCTTAATGTAAAATATTATAAACCCACTTCAAAGAATAAGTTAAATTAGTATCTGTCGGCCTTGAGGAATATGCATGCTATGGTTAAAAAAAAAAAGTGAGGTGTCAAGAAATGTGCATAGTATTCCATTTTTGTAAAAAAAAAAGTGTATATTTTTTGATATATCGTTTATATCTGAAAGATAGAGGAAAAAATATGGATTGAGCACTTCAGGCTGTTAATATTTATTTATTACTTCAGGGGATGGAATTAGAGTAGGGTGTGGGGTAGACATAATTTTTCTTTCACAAAATTTTGAATGATTTCAATTGTAAAAAATAAGCATGAATTACCTTTGTAATTCTTTCAAGTCAAAGAAAATTTCAGAAAAAAATGATGACGAGTATAAGGAATCATTAAATGTTTTATAATATAAAATAGGATAAAAATATTAAATTGAATTCATGCTTCAATTACAACTGGAAAAATGAAATATGCATGTGGATAAGGACTGGTAAGGAGAACTCAAAACAGGTTTTTAGAGTTTTGTAGAGTGTAGGAGTAGGTATTCTTTTTTTTTAAACCTGTGAATGCTTCCGGGCAATAACCAAAATAGTTCTATTATGTAAAATATGCAAAATATGGACGCAGTGAACAAAGTATAGATAGAAAATGCAAAACCTGAAGTGGTTCAGTAAAGATGGCAGGCTTATGAATAATTGTTTTCCATTTCCCCAAACTTTATGTAATATTACAGCATCTTAGGATAAAAAGTAACTCCTCCCCTCTGAGAAGCTAGGTACTCTTTTCTGGAATCAGTGACATTAGGAGAAAAGAAGAAACAAATGTTATCAGCTTTGTCAACCCAAACCCCTATACGGACAAGGACTAGAAAGAAGAAGGCTTGGATGGTTGAGGTTTCTAATTTCTATTTCCTTTACTGTTATACTGCAAAAAATACAAATCAAGAGTAGGGGGGAAGCCATTCGCAGCAACGTGGATGGACCTAGAGATGATCATACACTAAGTGAAGTAAGCAGACAGAGAAAGACAAATAGCATATGATATCACCTATTTGTGGAACCTAAAAAATAATAATACAAAGGAACTTATATACAAAGCAGAAATAGACCCACAGACATAGAAAACAAATTTTTGCTACCAAAAGGGAAAGCTGGGAGAGGGATAAATTAGGAGTTTGGGATTAACATATACACACTACTATATATACATTAGATAACCAACAAAGACCTTCTGTATAGTACAGTGAACTCTACTCAATATTTTGTAATAACCTATAACGGAGAAGCTGAAAAAATAGATATATATGTATGTATAACTGAATCACTTTGCTGTATACCTGTATAGCTGTATATCAACTATACTTCAATAAAAATTAATTAATTAAAAAAAAGAGTAGAGGGAAAAACTTTTAATTTGTGTTTTCCCAGTTGCCAGAGGCTCTATGTTCTTTTTCCAATTATAGAAAGTCTCTGTTTTAAATTCTAGCTGATCGGGTCGTCCCTGAAACACATTACCTCAAGCTGCTGACCTTTGGAAAGCAAATCAGAGACCATGTGGAGATGTGATCCGGCTCCAGCTTCAGTGAGGGTGATTCACCCCCGGTTCCAGCCCCGCCCTGGGCAGGGGGGGTGCTGGGTCCGACACATGGAGGGGACACCGGAGCAGGTCTGAAGCTGATGTTCCAGGAAGGAGGCCCGGGACTTCCCTGGCAATCTCCACCAAGCTCGCGGAGGATGTTTGTGCCATGTCTAAACACGGACTGCAGATTGAACATGACCCAAGCAGGTCACTTTCCCTGCAGTTTTAAAAACAAACTCAATCCAAGACTTGATATGGTTCAAATCAGCTGGATCAGGGGGCCTCTCGGGTTGAGAGGCTCCAGCCACTTCTAATTTGGTTTTAGAATATGAAGAAATATCAAATTGGTATTCAAAATCGTGATATATTTTAAATATTTAGATAATTAACACTTTCAACACATTTGCATTTGTAATAGTGCTATCCTAAAGATGACTACAGAATTATATATACATATATATGGCTGGAGATACATATATTTCCTTTTTGGAATGTATAGATATATTTTAAAGTCAGGAAAAAGGATAAGTTTATTTTATTTTTTTGCTTTTTGTTTTTGGCTGTGCCATGCAGCTTGCTTTAAAGCAATAGCTCCAATTGTTTATTTGAAAAAGTACAGTAAATACGCAGGGAAATTTTTACACATATTGTGTAATAGTCTCTCACTATATATCTGATCATGGTATACCACAGGTGCACTGGTTTGATAAAGGAAGACAAATTCAGGGTAATACGATAAAACAAAATACATTTTTTTTTTAATCCTTCTTTTCACGAAGGTCCTTGTATGGAGATGGAGCTCTTGGAGAATGCGCAACCTGGACACCTGCCCAGGGCAGGCCCTGCTAGGAGACAGCAAGAGCTGCAGGGGGTGGAGCCTGTGACTCGGCATCAAAGGACTCAGGTTGGAATTGCAGCGCTGCTCTTTCTTGTGTGACTCTGAGCCTATATCCTCCACAGTGAGATGGAGATAGTCGTAAAGCCTGCACAGGCTTGTGGGGAAGGTAAACTGAGATCATGTGCAGAATGGCTTAGCACAAGATTTAGCACAAAAGTTGCTCAAATGTTTACTTCCTTGGACCGTCTCTCTCTAGCTGGACGTGAGGATTACGTGGGATGATATATGTGAAAACAAATGTTGGTTATAATTAGAAATGGGCAACAGGGACCCGGAATCTGTGTCAAGGCAGCATGTCTGTGTGTAAGACGGTGGTGGCAGGAGCTTTTGCACGGCCTCTCCACTTCCAGCACAGGGATGCTAGCCCTCAAATGCTAGGATACTTTTTTAGCTTCCTTCTGAGCTCCCCTGACCTTCTGGCAGTTCCCAGATCTAGCGAGCTTCTTAGAATGCTTCTGGAAATGCAGAGGAGCATAGGAAAGGGACAGGCCTATGGGCAAGGAACTACAGGTCGCAGCTCCTGACACTCAAGCAATACTTCTGGGCTGCACCCAGAGGCTCAGCAAGGCCTGGCCTGCGCCCTCTGACCTTCCCTCCCCTCTTTTATACTCCAGCCACCCTGGCCTTTCTTCTGTCAAGAAGAAACACGTCAAGTTGAGTCTTAGTCAAGGTGTATTCCTGCTCCTTCCTTTGCCCTTGGTTCCCTCCTCCTAGAACATTCTGACCCAGATCTCCACAAGCCTGGCTCCCCCTCATCATCTAAGTCTCAGCTAAGCTACCTGCTGCAAGGAAGGCCTCTCCTGACCCCCATAGCTAAAGCATCCACCCCTCAACCCCTGCTCACTCTCTGTCCTATCGGGCTATTTTATTTTCTTTACAGCACTTGTCATCATCTGAAATTGTCTTATCTGTGTATAGGTTACTTGATACCCCACAGAAGCAAGAGCTCACCTAATGTGTCCAAACTGAATCCCCAGCATCTGCACATTCAAGAAATACTTGTTAAATGAATGAACGAGTGAAATCCTTCATGGCATCTTCATAGCCGAATGGATAGCTTCCTCCTGGGTGATCCATGGCAGTTTATTTACTCCTGTATGCAGTACTCTTCCTGGTTGTGGTGGTTCAGTACATCAGTGGTCTCCAATGAACATCAGCCCCTTTGTGGTCCCTCAAGTGTAAATTCCGGGATTGGCCATGTGACTTGCTTTGGCCAATGGTACGGTAGCAAGTGTGCTGGGCACAGAGCCTTGGTAAGTACTTGAATGCTGGGGTCTGTCCTCTTGGGACACTGTCTCTTAAGGTCTTGAGTTACTCTGTAAAGAGGTCCAGCTACCATGATGAAGAGAAGAGACCACACAGAGGGACAAGTGAGCCCAGCCAGCCCCCTTTTCCAGCCATTCCAGCTGAAGCCCTAGAAATGTGAGAGAAGACGCTCTCTTCACTCACCTTCCACCACAGGAGATACCAGGTAGGGCGGAAGAACCACCCAGCTGAGCCCAGCCCAGAGGGCAGAGCCAGGAGAAATATGAAATCACTTTAAAAATAAGTTTGACTTGCTTACTTCAGCAGTAAATAGCTGAAACACCAGCTTACCTTCCATTATGAATGGTCATGTGTGAGTCTATGACCCAGAGCCCAAGGCAAAGAGCTGCAACATAGTTCCCTTTGTCTTTCGCACTTTGCCCGGCAACCCACACAAATTAGAGTCAATAGTTCACTCAGAAGTTTATTGAACTTCTCTCCAAGCTAGTCTCTGTGCTACTTGTGTGTGTGATGGAGAGGGTGCCAGTCATTTTCTCCGTGATCTTTAAGGTCATCCCAGAGGTGTCAGTAGGGCCGTTTCCCGGCTTGTCCTTGGTCACAGAGCTTGTGAAGGTGTCCCCTGGGTGGGGACAGTTGGACTGAGGAAGGACATGAGGCTCAGGCAGGAGGAAATTCCTGGCTGTGTTAACTGAGTATGGAATGTGCTGGAGGGGCACCTCGCTCGTCCACCTCTGCCAGCTCGGGGGGGTGCCACAGGGGAGGCTTCCTGGCCTGGAAGGTTTTTGCAGAAGCCCCCTGTGCCTTCTCTGCAGCCCTATCTCCGTTCCTGCACCCCTCAGGCTCCGTCCCCCTCACAGACTTGTTTTTCTTTATCTGAGTCCCTAAACGTCCTCATCCGTGTAATGCAGAGGCGATATCCGCTTGCAGGGCAGTTCTCGGCAGGGCCACGTGGAGTGGGGTGGGGTGGGGTGGGTGGCCATGGCTGGCACATTGTCAGGCACCTTAGAACAGGCCCTAAGTAAACGGTGTCTGAGTCATTTCCTGGGGAACCCCCGCCTTGCTCACAGCTGGGTCCAGCCAATGGGAGATACCAGTGGGGCTGGGCAGGGAGGAGGAGGGAGGATCCAGGGGTCTTCCCCCCTTCTCCCTGGCAGGGGGCGGGGTGGGAGCTGACCCTCCTCTGTCGTGCTGGCACCTGCCCACAGCTCTCCCTCTGTGCCCCAGTGCCCAGCAGGCAGCCCCACACCTGAGTCAGCCTCTGGGCTCAGGCAACACCACCCCTTGTCCTGGGGCAGCAGAGGTCTCCCCGTTGCTGCTGCTGGTTTCCGGGTTCCCTGCCTCCTGCATGGCTTCCCAGCTCTTCAATCACCTGGGAGACCAACTCCTTGTATTAAATTCTGTCAGTTCGAAATACCTACAGTGGTTTCAGTTTTCCTGGCTGGACCCTGGCTGGTACACATGGTAAGTATTCAGATCAAGTATGCAGTAAAGGGATAACTCAGCAGGCTTGGGTAGCCCAAACCCCGCACATTCCATGGAAAGCACTGCCCTTGACTGGCTCCTGGGAGCTAACCTATAGACTCTTGGAATATCCCGCCTGGTAAGAGTGCCTTTGTGCACCTGCAGTCTGGGGCCACGCCAGACAGCTAATGCTAACAATGCGATTTATGGTGAATGCTTATTTTTATTTGCCTGGGACCTTGGGCCACACTGTTTTAGTTCGACGTGGTTGGGGGGTTGGTAGTAGAGACCGAATACCTGTGGTCAGTCATGGGGTTGCTCCCTGCCTACGAGACTGGCCCTCCAAAAAATCCCCGAACTCTGAGGCTCAGATGAGCTTCCCTGGTTGGCCACATTTTGTGCACATTGTCACACATGGTCGCTGGGAAAACTAAGTGCTGTCTGCAGGTCTCCTCTGGGTGAGGACAGCCAGACGCTCTCACTTGGTCACACCTGGACCCTGCTCTGTACATTTTTTCCTTTGCTGATTTTACAAATTAATTAATTTATTTATTTATTCCTGGCTGCATTGGGTCTTCGTCGCTGCGCGCGGGCTTTCTCTACTTGCGGCGAGTGGGGGTTACTTTTCATTGCAGTGCACAGGCTTCTTGCTGCAGCGGCTTCTCTTGCTGCGGAGCATGGGCTCTAGGCTTGCTCCATACGTCAACAGGCATCTACTGAACTCTTCGACTAAGTGACCACTCGCTAGCCAGGGAGTGACCAGAGTGGGTTCGTGTGGGTGAGGCCACTCTAGCTGCAGAGTGAGGGAGGACCAGGAGTGAAACAGGGCGACTGCAGAAGCCCAGAGAGACAGGCTGGCGTGTGGACCGGGGGGGGGCTCAGTAGTTGCGGTGCACAGGCTTAGTTGCTCTGCCGCACATGGAATCTTCCTGGACCAGGGCTCGAACCCGTGTCCCCTGCATTGACAGGCGGATTCTTAACCACTATGGCACCACTTCCAAAGTCCCTCCTTTGCTGATTTTAATCTCTATTCTTCTGCTATAATGAACTGTAACCACAAGTTTAACATTTTTTCTGAGTTGTATGAGTCCTCCTAGCAAATCACTGAAGCTGAGGGTGGTCCTGGAGACCCCCAACACGCTAATTAAACAGGAAACTTTGCTCTTCCCAGAGACAAAATGTCTAGGGTCCCCAGAACTTAAGTAACTTAACTGAACTGGATGCAGGTTCCACTAGACTCCAAAGGCCTGGACCCCGTCACCACACACCATGTACTGCCTCTGGCAAGGACGGAGCAGGGGGTGAGGAATGTGGAAGCAGGAAGGCCACCTGACTGAGGAGCTGAAATAGGGACGGCTGAGGCCCCTCCTGACTCCAACGACTCATAAATCCATACGCCAATAGGCATCTGTTGAACTCTTCGACTAAGCAACAATTTGCTAGCCAGGGAGTGACTGGAGAAGGTTCGTGTAGGTGAGGCCACTGCAGCTGCAAAGTGAGGGAGGACCAGGAGGGAACCAGGGCGGAGGCGACTGCAGAAGCCCAGAGAGACAGGCTGGCGCGTGGACCGGGGGTGGCAGTGGGGAGAGAGAGGCTGGGTGGATTCAAGCCACCAAGGGAAATGGCTGTTGGGCCTCTCCACTGGGAATCCCCCCACTTCCCCAAACCGGTGGCGTCCCGGCTTCAGCACTGTGGTAGGTGACACAGGATAATTAGAGTGAGAAACACAGCATCCTCTGGTCCCTTCCTTCCCCTTGCTTCACCCACCCCAGCAAATCATATCACGTCTACTTCTGAAATCGATCTGCAAGGGCCTTCTTTTCTCTCTCTCCACCTCCACCACCAAAGTCCAGACTGGCGCCCTCTTTGCCTCTGCACCACCTGCTCCGTCCCGGGATGCCTGCCTGGCTACTTCCTTCTCATCCCTCTGGCTTCGTGCAAAATGTGGCTCCACAGAGAAGCTTTCCCTGCCCACCCAGGGAGAGGAGGCCACGCTGTCCTCTCCTACAGCCTCCTCTTTTGTTCTCACTTACAACTTTTCTCACTTTCTCCGACAATCACAGCTAGGACTTGTTGAGCATATACTGTGTGGCAGACACTGCTTGAAGCATATTACTTCATGTTAGTTCACTTGGTCCTCATTTACCCAATTCCATTTTAAATTAACTTTACAACTAAGGAAACAAGTTTAAAACTATTGCCTCAACAAGCCTGCGGGCACGAGGAGGGCAGGGAGCCTGCCTGTCCAGGTTATTGCTGATCCAGAAGCTGGGAACACATCCTGGTCCATAAGCAGGAACTCTGGATGCATTTGCTGGAGAGACAGAGAAGCATGCGGATGGACTGGATGTGGAGACGGGGGAAGGAAGGTGTTGAGGATGGATCTCGGTCTCTGGGTGAGGCAACGGGGTGGTACCATTGACAGAGGTACGGAGGTCTGCCGGGTGAGCCGCTGTGCAAACCCTGTGCAAAGCCCTCTCTGAAGGTGGGCTGGACCTGATTACTTGATTCTACCAAGTAGGACATGACAAAAGTGATGTGATGTCACATCTGTAGTTAGATTACAAAAAATTCTGACTTCCATCTCACTAGTAGACTCGCTCTATTGCCCTCCTGGTTTGCACACTCTAAGGAAGTGAGCCGACATGTGGAGAGGACCGCATGGCAAGGGGCCGAGGGCAGCGTCTGGCCCAAGCCATTGAACGACAGAGGCCCTCGGGCCAGTGGCACACAAGGAACTGAATCCTGCCAACAGTCATGCAATTTTGGAAGACCTTTCCCCAGCCTTCAGATGAGACCCCAGCCCCTGTGCAGCCTCGTGAGAGAGCCTGAAGCAGAGGACCCGGCTGAGCTGGGCCCAGATTCCTAGCCGCACAAACTGTGAGATAAGAAATGGATGGTTTTTTATTTTTTATTGTGGTGAAAAGCACGTAGCATAAAATTTACCATCTTAGCCATTTGAAGTGTCCTGTTCCGTACTATTAACGACATGCATGTCGCCCCAGGGCTGAACTTGCTGGGGGTTGCCAAGTCACGGGCCCTTTACAAGCTGCACCAGGGTCACCCTCCAGGGGAATGCCAGTACCAGGTCCCTGCACATGAAATGTGTCCCCGCCTTAGTCACACAGTGTGACTTGTGTACACGCCACGATACCGTGCGTGCGTCTTTTAGCTGTTCATGCAAAGGCAGACTTGCTCCGGGGCCTTTCTGACTACAAAATCCGCAGAACCACGTACAACCCAAGGCTGGTGGGCCCCGTGGGGTGGGTGTAGGGCTCGGAGGGCTCATCACAGGCACTCCCTGTTGGTTTATCGAGCTGTCGCTATTCTGTCACTGTCCTCCAGTCTGCTGGCGGGTGGAGATGTGCTCAACCCTTTCTATTTACTGTCACCAGCTCCTGGTGAGTCACTAATAAACGATCCGGCCCTGCCACCCCTCCTGGAGGGTGAGAGCCTGCAGAGGACTGCTTCTCCTCCTACTTTGCAGCGACAGGAAAACTGTCTCTGGGGAACCTTGAAGCTTTGTGGCAGGCCTCTCAGGCTTACAGCCACACAGCCAAAGAAGAGCAGGATGGGTGTTAATTTTGTTGCTTGGGAACCGAGAAGCCACAAGAAGCTGAGCTGCCTGACACTCCCAGGCCAGGGCTCTTTCATCACACAAAAAGAACACCATGCATTTGCGTGCGGACACTGATTTGACTGCAGATGTTATGTTTTTCTCCTCAGTCAACCAGCAGTGATCAACATGAAGGAATGTCTCATTGCAGAAAACGAATAAACGTGGGATCGCTCAGAGCAGGGCTGGAGTCTGGGCTCTGTCATTCATTCATCCCACTGCTATTTACTGACCACTTATTATGTGCCACATGTCAGGAATATGCCAGACAAGGAGCTGCCTTAGCAGCTGAAGGTGGAGAGATGACAGTAAACAAGTGTGATGGTTAACTTTATGTGTCAACTTGACTGGGCCACGGGGCACCCAGATATCTGGTCAAACATTACCCTGGGTGTTTCTGTGAGGGTGTTTTTGGATGAGATTACGTTTAAACCACTACACTGAGTAAAGCCAACTGCCCTCCCCGACGTGGGTGGGCCTCACCCAAACAGCTGAGGGCCTGAGTAAAACAAACAAACAAAAAAACTGAATGAGAGGGAACTAAACCTGCCTAACGGCCTTTCAAACTAAGATATCAGCTTTTTTCCTGCCTTTGGACTCAAACTGAAACATCAGCTCTTCCTGAGTCTGAAGCCTGCCAGTCCTCAGACAGAAACCACTACTCAGCTCTCCTACTCTTCAGCCCTTTGGACTCGGACCACAACTTAATCATTGGCTCTCCTGGGGTGAGTCTGCTGACTCACCCTGCAGGTCTCGGGACCTGCCCACTCCCATAACTGCATGAGCCAATTCCTTACAGCAAATCTCAACCTCTCTGTCTCTCTGCCTCTATATATACACACACACAAACATACACATCCCATTATTTCTGTCTTTTTGGAGAATCTTGACTAATACGACAGGCCAACAAATGATCAATTCGGACAGTGATAAACTGCCATGAAGAAAGTAAAACAAGACCGTGGAAAAGAGAAGGGGTGGTACTTTAGCCACAGAAGTCAGGAACGCCTCTCTGAGCAGGTGGCCTTTCAGCTGACCACAGCAGGAGAGCAACAGGCACATAAAAGCTGTAGGGGACTGGCTGGGCAGAGGCCTTGCCCACAGGGCAGGGTCACAGAGAGCTGGAGGAACAAGAAGAATCCCAGAGAGGCTGGAGGGGACCATGGCAGGAGAGTGAGGCAGGATGCAGGGTGTTAGGGCCTCACAGGCCACGGGGAGGAGTCTGGATTTTATTCCCAGTGTGAGGGGAATCCTCTGGAAGCTTTTCTACTTTTTTGGGGGGGAGGACCGCACCTCACAGCATGCAGGATCTTAGTTCCCTGACCAGGGATTGAACCCATGCCCCCCGCAGTGGAAGCACGGAGTCTTAACCATCGGACCACCAGGGAAGTCCTGGAAGCTTTTAAGAAGTTGTTAACCCTCTGGCTGCTTTGTGTCCCTAGCTTGCTGTGTGATCTTGAGCAAATGAATGTACCTCTCTGAGCTTCAGTTTCCTGGTGTTGTTGTGACGATCAAATGAGATAACGTAAGAGAATGAGTTAGCGTCCCATGTGGCGCAAAGAAGCGGCTGTGGAAATGTCAGTTTCTTTTGCTGGTTGTTCAACGGGGGCACTGATTGGTAAATGCTGACACTAGAACTAGCTGGGGAAGTAAAACTGACATGAACTTTCTGGAAACAGGGGCAAAATGTATACCAGAGATGTTTATCACAATGTCGTTTACCCGTGGAGAAACTGGAAACAGCTAAATGCCTGAGAGGAAGACGCTTTGGTGCATTAAAGCTAGAGGCGTGGGGACTTCCCTAGTGGTCCAGTGGTAAAGAATCCACCTTGCAATGCAGGAGACACAGGGTTGATCCCTGGTCAGGGAACTAAGATCCCACGTGCCGCAGGGCAACTAAGCCCATGCGCCACAACTACTGAGCTCGGGTGCCTCAACGAGAGAGCCTGCGTGCCACAAACTACAGAGCCCACGCGTTCTGGAACCCCTGCACCACAACTACAGAGCCCACGCGCCCTGAAGCCTGCACGCCACAACTAGAGAGGAGAAAACCCGCACGTCACAACTAGAGAGAACCCCACGCACCACAACTAAGACCCGATGCAGCCAAAAATAAATAAAATTTAAAAATAATAAATACATCTTTAAAAAAAAAAACTTGTAGTCAGACAGACTTGGGTTCAAACTTTGGCTCTTCCGCTGCCTCCCCCGGGCAACTTTTGTCAAATCATCAAATTCTGTCAGCTTCAGTGAACTTGGAAAATGGAGACTGTGAGAATTAAATTAGAGAGCTTGTGCAGCCCATAAACACAGTACCTGGCACCTGTCAGAGACACTGGGGGAAATGCAAGTACCAAGGTTACCTTTATTTTTTTAATTTATTTATTTTTCATTTTATTTATTTTTGGCTGTGTTGGGTCTTCGTTGCTGTGCGCGGGCTTTCTCTAGTTGCGGTGAGGGGGGGGCTACTCCTCGTTGCAGTGTGTGGGCTTCTCATTGCAGCGGCTTCTCTTGCTGTGGAGCACGGGCTCAAGGCGCACAGGCTTCAGTAGTTGTGGCATGCGGGCTCAGTAGTTGTGGCTCGCGGGCTCAGTAGCTGTGGCGCATGGGCTTAGTTGTTCCACAGCACGTGGGATCTTCCCAGACCAGGGCTCGAACCCGTGTCCCCTGCATTGGCAGGTGGATTCTTAACCACTGCGCCACCAGAAAAGCCTGATTTAATTCAATTCTAATTAAAATCCCATGGTTTGTCTATGGAACAAGCAGAGGCAAGACATGCTCTGAGAATAAGATGGAAGGACTCGCCTTCCTAGATACTAACGTCAATGCTTATCCTGACTATGATGATTAACGCAGTACGGAATTGACACAGGGATAGACAGACTGACAATGATACAGAATAGGAAGCCCAGAAACAGACCCACAGAGATGGCCCTTGATAGATAACATACAAACAGCATATAAATGGAAGTTTGATAGGGGGCAAAAATGGCCTTGCAAATCAGTGTGGAAAGAAAGGATTATTCAATAAAATGTGTTAGGCAATTGATTATCCAAATGGAAAAAAAATGAAATTGACTCCTTACCTCACACCACACACACAAAAAAAATTATGATGAAGTCAGAACTTAAATGTGAAAGGCAAATTTAAAATCTTTGGAAGATAACATAAAACTGTGCTGTTCGATACAGCTCAACATACAAAAACCAAACAACTCAATCAAAATATGGGCAGAAGACCTACATAGACATTTCTACAAAGAAGATACCCAGATGGCCAACAGGCACATGAAAAGATGTTCAACATTGCTAATCGTTAGAGAAATGCAAATCAAAACCACAGTGAGGTATCACCTCACACCAGTCAGAATGGCCATCATCAAAAAGTTTACAAATAATAAATGCTGCAGAGGATGTGGAGAAAAAGGAACTCTCCTACAGTGTGGGTGGGAATGTAAATTGGTGCAGCCACTATAGAGAACAGTATGCAGGTTCCTTTAAAAAAAAAAAAACTAAAAATAGAACTACCATATGATCCAGCAATACCCCTCCTGAGGGGTATATCAGGAAAAGACGAAAACTCTAATTCAAAAAGATACTTGTGGGTCTTCCCTGGTGGCGCAATGGTTAAGAATCCGCCTGACAATGCAGGGGACACGGGTTCAAGCCCTGGTCCAGGAAGATCCCACATGCAGAGCAACTAAGCCCGTGCACCACAACTAGTGAGCCTGCGCTCTACAGCCCGAGAGCCACAACTACTGAGCCCACACATCGCGACTACTGAAGCCCACACGCCTACAGCCCGTGCTCCGCAGCAAGAGAAGCCACTGCAATAAGAAGCCCACTAGAATGGCTATAATCAAAAAGTCAATAAATGTTACTGAGGATGTGGAGAAATTGGAAACTTTAATACACTGCTAGTGGGAAAATAAAGTGGGGCAGATGCTTTGGAAACCAGGCAGTTTTGCAAAAAGTTAAACAGAGTTATCATATGACCAGCATTTCTACTCTTATATGCTCCAGAGAAATGAAAACATGTGTCACACAAAAGCTTGTACACAAGTATTCACAGCAGCATTATTCACAAGAGTCAAAAAGTGGAAACAGCCCAAGTGTCCATTAACTGATGAATGTTAAATGAACAAAATATGTGTGTGTATATATATATATATATTCATAAATGCAATATAATTCAGCAATAAAAGAGAATGAAATACTGATTGATGCTGTGACATGAACCTTGAAAACACTATGCTAAGTGAAAGAAGCAGACACACAAAAGGCCACATTGTATGACTCTATTTACATGAAATACCCAGAACAGGCAAATCCACAGAGACAGAAAGTAGATCAATGGCTGGGGCGGAGAGTGAGGGATGGTGAATGACTAGTAATGGAGACAGATTTCTTTGGGGTAATGAGAATGTTCTGGAAGTAGTGGTGATGCACGCTCAACTGTTTGAATATACTAAGAACTACTGAAGTGTACACTTATAAAGGGTGAATTTTAAGATATGTGGATTATATCTCAATTTTTCAAAACGAGTAATGTTAACAAAAAAAATACCACAAGCAGGTTATTGATATTGGTACAACCTACTAATCTTATTCAGATTCCCTAATTTCTCCTGTACTTTCAGTATCCTGTGTTTCTAAAAAGGACTCAGCAATTATCATGAAGAATGTATATTAAAGGGACTTCCCTGGTGGTCCAGTGGGTAAGACTCCACACTCCCAGGGCAGGGGGCCCCGGTTCCAAAATAAATAAATAATAACTAAAATTTTTTTTAAAAAAGGAATGAAGTACTGATACATGCTGTAATATGGATGAACCTTGCAAATATTTTTTTAAAAAAGAATGTATATTACAGTTTAAAAATAATAAAAACCCTACAGTTACGTATTAGCTTATACAGAAAACTGGACTCACAACCCACAATTCTCATTATAAAAATGAGGTATTATAAAAATTGCCCTTGGTATATAGTTCTATAGAATTAATATCATAATATAAAAGGATATTTATCTCAACACACTTTATCTGTACTTCACGGTCTTAACACAACAACGAAAAACTCTGGGGTTCTTTTCTGGCTTTTAACCATGAGGCATACTTATTTCACCTTAATTATGAACACTTTTACACCCTGCTTTTCCCCTTTAAAGTCTCATTTTGTTTAAGAAGTTTGGACACTGCCTCCCAAGTCCTCAGAAATATCCCTTTAGAAGGGTGTGGAATGTTTCATCCGATGGATGCACCACAATCCCCTTAATCATCCCTTTACTGCTGGGCATTTAGGGTGTTTCCAATTATCTTGCTCCAAACTGCTGCAGTGAGCAACTTGATTTTCTTCCTTTGGATGATTTCCTCCGGATAAGGAAGGGGTGGGGTTACTGGTTAAAGATTTTGCACATCTTTCCGGCTCTTGACAATTTCACGTTGGCGCAAGACCCCCGCCCCCCCTGCCCCGCGGCCCCCGGGCCCCAGCTTCTGCAAAGCAGGACTGCAGAGGCGGGCGCCTGTGCGTCCGGGGTCCCGGCGCGTTGCGGTCCACGCCCCCCAGCACCTTGGGCACCGCCCGCGCCCCGGCTCACCTGGACTCCTCCCCTCGGGCCAGGGGACTCCGTCTCGGTGTCGCGCAAGTCCTCACCTTGGCCTCGGGGTGTCTTCCCAGGTCCGTGGAGGTAACCCTGGGCGACGTCCGTCTCTCCTTCGCGTCCTTTCCCTCCCCCAGCGCCAGGCGGCGCATCCAGTAGGTGCTCGATAAATACCCACAGATTTCAAGAGCAAGTTGACGTTGCCGCGCCGACCTTTCACGCTAGTCAGATCCCTGGAAGTTAGCCAAGTACCAAGCAGTTCGCACCGGGAGCGGATGTGAGGGGGGTGGGCAGAGTTGAACTGTAGAAGCCCATTCACGCAACAATTGTCTGAGCACCTACTGTATGTGAACATCATCCACCGCAGGGAATAAAAGACAGTCAAAGCGGTAAAGTAAGAATGTAGTTAGTGTGTCAGACGGCGATTCGAGGTAGGCAGAGAAATCCGGCAGGGGAGGGGCTGAAGTGAGGCGAGGCTGGCGGGCCTCCGGGAGGAGGTGACCAGAAGAGGTAGCACCTCGGAGGTGGGCGGCTGCTCGGGCCAGCGTGCTAGGACCTCGCCTCCGAAAGCACATTTAAACTCCCGCCACAGGCATGAGGCGGGAACGAATGCACCGAGAGGAGGGCGTAAGGCCCCGAGTTAAGCCCCGGCCCCTCCCGGCAGGGACGGGGTTACGCCTGACGGGGCGAAGCGTCCCGGATGTGCGCATGCGCGGAGCGCGGAGTGCGCCTGCGCACAGCGCCGGGCGACGTGGCCGGCCGGAAGTGGCCCGTGCGGAACTTCCGGAGGACCACCGTAGTCAGTCGGTCAGTCCCGTGCCAGGTGCTGGTTCGCGCCCCCGCCGGCACCACCATGCTGAAGAAATTTGACAAGAAGGACGAGGAATCGGGTGAGGGGGGCGAGGCCTGGGGGAGGCCGGACCTATGCCCAGGCTCTCGGCGGCCTCCCCGGCGGCCTCTGTCCCGACCCGAGGCCCCGGGAGGGACGGGGGCTTGTGCGAGGGGCTGCCGCCGGTCAGTGGCAAGCCCTGGAGAGCCCGAGCAGGCTCCACTGCCCCACACTCGTAAGCTCGGACCGCGATTCGCTGGGTGACCTTGGGCGGGTCGCACGCCTCTCTGGGCCTCAGTTTCCCCATCTGTTAGGGGAGGGCGCCGCGCGCGATGCTCTTGTGGGGATTCGCTGGGGCTGCGTCGGTGCTGACCGGACTGGGGAGCACAGTGTCCCGTGGCTGAGAACCCTGACTCTCATGCATTTACCCAGTAAACATATATTGAGCGCTTACTGCATGCCAGGCTGTAGTGTGCCCTGACATTGCAGTAGAACAAGTGAGACGCTCAGTGCTCGAGCCCGGAATATTAGAATGGTCGCGACGTAGTGGAGGAAACAGACGTCAGTCAGATACTGAGGTGTGTAACTAATTACACGTGTGATATCTGCCAAGCACAGACTCTAGTCGCTGGAAGTGGTGGTCCCGCACGTAGTAGGAACTCAGTTAAGTACCAGTTGCATAAATGAATGCAAGATGTGACACTCTGAGAAGCACACAAGGACTGTACCAGGGCTGCTGGGTGACTGTGAGTCAGTGGCTTGGGATGGAGGGAGCTCCCCTTGCAGGAGGATGGCTGGATCTACTGGCAGTTTGTAGAGCTTTGGTTGCCACTCAGAGGAGTTGGAACTTGACTAGGTTGGGCACTGGGACATGTTTCCCTTGGCTACGTCTGAGAGAGTTCTGAAATTCAGGGTTGCAGCCTGTGCTCAGTCTTGCCTGTGCTCTGACTGTAGGTGGAGGCTCCAACCCGTTCCAGCACCTTGAGAAGAGCGCAGTGCTCCAGGAGGCAAGTGTCATTTGCTCCCGTCTCTTCCGTCACGAGTGTTCCTAGTCGGCGTGCGGGCGCGTTCAGAGTGCTGGTTTAAAGGACAGCAGGGGAGAGACCTGCTCCTGGAAAGACGGGGGCACTTTGTTCCCGGGGAGGGTTCATTAGGCCTGTCTTTTTCTTTGCCTTCGTTTCTCCTTCTAGTTAATTAACAAGCGTTGCCAGGCTTCCCTGGTGGCTCAGTGGTTGAGAGTCCGCCTGCCGATGCAGGGGACGCGGGTTCGTGCCCTGGTCCGGGAAGATCCCACATGCCGCGGAGTGGTTGGGCCCGTGAGCCATGGCTGCTGAGCCTGTGCGTCTAGAGCCTGTGCTCCGCAACGGGAGAGGCCACAACAGTGAGAGGCCCACATACCGCAAAAAATAAATAAATAAATAAATAAATAAAAATAAGCGTTGTCCGACTATCCATTAGTTACTAAGTCAGCACATCCTCAGCTAATATTTAGGGAAAATTTCAGGAGTTGTTAATAGGTAAAGTAAGAAAAAAGCAAAACAAGACTCTTTCCTTATGAAAATAAGGTTGGGCAAGTGTATTTATTTACACTGGGCCTTCTCAGACCTCGACGTGCTTGAGGGCAGTCAGGGAAGGGAAATAAACTCAGCCAGAAGGTAATATCCTTGGTCGCTTCTTCCTAGGCCCGCGTGTTTAACGAAACTCCCATCAATCCTCGGAAATGTGCCCACATCCTCACCAAGATCCTCTACCTCATAAACCAGGTAACAGGGTGAGGCTTGGGGTGGGGAAGATGGTACTGGGGTGTGTTGGGGGCAGGGGCACAGCCCCTGTGTATTTGTAGCCAGCGGCCCAGCTCTGGGTCCCCTCAGCGTCCCACTCCGATGTGTCGCCCTTGACGGAGCCTCTGCAGGGTCCGAGGGTCTGGCCTGGGCTGATCCGGCAGGAAGAGCATTCTGGCTCGTCTGTCCCAAGCTGAGACTTCTTTCTTGATTATAACAGGGGGAGCACCTGGGGACCACAGAAGCAACCGAGGCCTTCTTTGCCATGACCAAACTCTTTCAGTCCAACGATGTAAGTGTCCCCACCCCAGCCCTCCTCCAGAGGGGGCAGCTCTGACAGGGTGGTGGGAGGGCCTCCTGTCAGCAAGGCTGCCTCATGCTGTGCCAGGGGTCAGAGGGCTTTTCGCATCTCTTGCGCAGCCCACCCTCCGTCGGATGTGCTACTTGACGATCAAGGAGATGTCCTGCATCGCAGAGGATGTCATCATTGTGACCAGCAGGCAAGTCTTGGTCTCTGAATGATCCACCGACACAGAGCCCATCTTCTCACGAGTACCAGGCGCTCAGACTTCGGCTTATGCATTGCCTGCGCCCTTTTTCTTTTTTTTTTTTTTAATTTTTAACTCAGTTCTTCCTTCCTTCCTTCTTTTCTTTCATTTCTTTCATTTTTGGCTGTGTTTGGGTCTTTGTTTCTGTGCGAGGGCTTTCTCTAGTTGCAGCAAGCGGGGGCCACTCTTCATCAAGGTACGCGGGCCTCTCACTATCGCGACCTCTCTTGTTGCGGAACACAGGCTCCAGACACGCAGGCTCAGTAGCTGTGGCTCACGGGCCTAGTTGCTCTGTGGCATGTGGGATCTTCCCAGACCAGGGCTCGAACCCGTGTCCCCTGCATAGGCAGGCAGATTCTCAACCACTGCGCCACCAGGGAAGCCCGCCCGTGCCCTTTTCTCCTTTGCTCTCCTGTCTCCCTCGTCCTTCAGTTACCCTGCCCACCAGTGGCGACCTCCAGGGTGGGCGGTTTCCCTTTTAATTCTCTGGCCTGAACTTAGGCACAGAGCCTTCCTTCCCTTGATTCCTCTCAGTCAACTGAGGCAGCCGGAAGTTTCACAAAGACTCTATCGAGTACCAAGAGAAAGCCCAGGGAGGATACACCTAGGGGTATATATACACGGGGAGCACAGGCAGACTCACTCACTAAGGACTGCTTTGCTCACTAAGTGTTAGGCTGAGGGATTCAGGGGACAGAGTGGACTGAAATATAATCCCTGGGCTCAGTTCTTTTATTGCTTCTTGCCACAGTTTCGGGGGGGACGTTATACATTCATGTGTAGGTTCATTTAGACAATATTTATCGTCTGTCAGCCCCCGTGTAACTCCGGGAATAGAGCAGCAAACACGACAGGCATGGCCCCTGCAGCCCCAGAATTTACCGAGAAGTAACCCAGCAGACAGGCATTAGGGAAGTGTGACGGCTCTGAGAGCAGATCAGGAGGACAGCCAACTTGAAATTGGGTCAGGAAAGGCCTCCTGGAACTGTCTGAGTGGAGTCCTGAGGGCTGAGTGAGAAGTAGCAGGACAGAGGTGGAGATGAGGGGGGCAGTGCGCTCGGCTGAGGGGACGCAGGTGCCAGGGCCTGGGGTGGAGAGCACGGCCTGTTTGGGGACGTCTCTGTGAGGGGCTGATGGGGATGGCAGCAGGAAGCCTCTGGAAGGTTTCAGTCAGAGCAGGGGAGTGACCCGGTCTGTTCAGTTTTATGAAAAACCCTCTGGCTGCTGTGTGGTGTTTGGTGGGGAAGGGTTAAGAGCACAGGGAGGACGCCCATTAGGAGACTGGCGTGGTGACCTGGGGTGGGCAGGGCAGGGCCGGGGGGGCAGGCCCGGCCCCTGCGTGAGGCCATCGCCTTGTCCCTGCAGCTTGACGAAGGACATGACTGGGAAGGAAGACAGCTACCGGGGCCCGGCCGTGCGCGCCCTCTGCCAGATCACTGACGTGAGTCCCCCTTGGCCAGCTCGGTTGCCGCGGGGTCTCACCCGTCACGTGCTCTAGCTCGTCCCCCGGCTCCTGGGAGGGGTGCGGGGACGCAGGACATGAGCCTGCTTCCTCCCTCCTGGCCATCCCTCCTCCACACCCTGTCTCCTGCACTCCTGAGGGCGGCAGGGACTGACCGGGCCCCCTCCCACCCACCCCTTGTCCCCGCAGAGCACCATGCTACAGGCTATCGAGCGCTACATGAAGCAGGCCATCGTGGACAAGGTGCCCAGCGTCTCCAGCTCTGCTCTGGTGTCTTCCCTGGTGTGTAGCCTCAGCAGGGGCTGGGGGCGGGCGCTGGATTGGGAGACTGAAGAAACATCAAAGTCACTTTCCAAAAGAAAAGAAAAGCTTCGTATCCCCAGATCTGAGAGTCCCACCCCCTTCTCAGTGAAGAGCTCCCGGGGAACTCTGGGTTAATTGAGGGGCCAGTTGGACAGCCTTGACCCATCCTTTGGGGTGACAGATTTTTGGAATTTGAGCCTGGCAGGAAGTCTGCCAGGGCAGGGAGAGTGAGGGTGGGAGCTGTCCCGAGTCTGTGCACTTCTCAGAGGACCCGGACGACAGAGGGGCCCTGGGCTGTGTCTGAGGGAAGACCCAGAGCCAGCTGAACTGTGGCCAGACCGGGAGGTGTGATGGCAGAGCATCCTGCCTGCCCACCCCTCAATGCGCCCTGTGCCCCACAGCACCTGCTCAAGTGCAGCTTCGACGTGGTCAAGCGCTGGGTGAATGAGGCCCAGGAGGCGGCATCCAGTGATAACATCATGGTCCAGGTGAGCAAAGCAGTGATATTGAAGATACTTAGGCTGGTGGCGCTGTCCTGGCCAGACAGCATGGACTCTTACCACGGAGATCCTGGCGGCCCCTGGCTGGAGCAGGCTTTAATCGTTTTGTCGTTGTGGGGAGACTTGGGGGGTTTGGGGAAAGAATCCAGGGCACCACTTGCAGGGGGAGTTGGGTTGGAGACGTTACTAGCTGGTACCGAAATAATCGAGTGTTTTGATAGCCAGGGTGTTGTTTTGGGGTATGCGACGCAGCTGACCTGGCCCAGCTGGCTTTGGTAGTGATGCACGGAAGCATCCTGGTGGGGCTTTCGTGTGCTGATCTCTTCCTCAGTGACTTCAGCCAGGAACCCCTTTATTTCCGTGAGTCTCAGTTTCCTTGTCTGTAAAACAGGAAAGAAAGTCTTCGCCTCACAAAGCTGTGAGGATCAAATGAGAGCCTCTGTAGCCTCTGCCCATCTGCCTACCTGCAGCCTCCCTGTGTGGGCATCTGTTCCCTCCCTCTGTGCCCTTTGTGCTGGGTCTCATCTCCAGGACCAGCTGTGGCCCTTCCAACCCTTCCCAGGGTCAGAGAAGCTTCCCACATAGAAGGCCCTTGAGTGTCACCCTGGTAAGGAATTAGGAAAGAGCAGAGGGGACAGGAGGTAACTCCGTGTGCCTTCCCTCTGCAGACCTAGCCTTGCCGGCAGCAGCCACAAGTCCTTGGGCAGGGCAGTGGGGGCAGAAGTACCTGTCACACGGTGTCATACGTAAGGTCTGACGCTGTGAGGGCTCACGTCTGCACAGCACCTTACGACACGTGTCCCCCTCGAGGCCTGGCTCCCGCTTTCTCTATCTGGTCAGAGACACCTGGTCTCCTCCTGGTCTTCCATCTGTGGCACCTGTTGTCCTCTCCACACCTGCACTCATGCTGCCTGTCGAGGCTCTTGCTGAAATTGGGGGCACATGAGGACCGCAGACACCCAGGTGGCTTGTTGGGCACGGTCGTACCCAGGCTCTGGAGGAAGCGACCACGATGCCCCTCCCAGAGACGAGGAGGCCGGAGCCCAGAGGGACCGTGACCTTCAGAGCCCCACGGCCAGGGGGCCCGGCCTCACAAGCCCGTGCTCTGCTGCCCTTTCCCGCTCTCTAGTACCACGCGCTGGGGCTCCTGTACCACGTGCGGAAGAATGACCGCCTGGCTGTCAGCAAGATGATCAGCAAGTTCACGCGGCACGGCCTCAAGTCCCCCTTCGCCTACTGCATGATGATCCGCGTGGCCAGCCGACAGCTGGAGGAGGAGGACGGCAGGTAGTGGCACTGTGTCCCCCCTCATGCCACACGAGGCCTTGCCCGTCTCCCGGATGGGCCCCCCAGCGTCCTCTTGCCGCCTGTTGTCCCGCAGCCGCGACAGCCCGCTGTTCGACTTCATCGAGAGCTGCTTGCGCAACAAGCACGAGATGGTGGTGTACGAAGCTGCCTCGGCCATCGTCAACCTGCCGGGCTGCAGTGCCAAGGAGCTGGCCCCGGCCGTGTCAGGTGACCAGGCGCTCCCCACCCAAGCCCCGCACGCCTGTGCCTGCCAGGAGCTAGGCCCTGGGCCGGGGGCACGGGAAAGAAAGGAAATGCCCTCAGGCGGGCCGCAGGCTACGGTTAAGAGAGGGCATCAGTCCCCAGGCAGCACCTGCTCCCTGCCGGGCCAGGGCCTCTCACCTGGGCTCTGGCGGGTGGCGGAGGCGAGGTTCAGAGGCGCTCTGCCGCCTGCGGGTGGCTGCCATGGCAGGAGGGCCCGGCAGAGGAAGCCCGCATTTATGAAGCCAGGGCCCGGGCCGTCTCAGGGAGGAGAAAGAGGGCTTGGTCAGAGTCTGGACAGGAGCGTGGGTTGCAGTCCTGGCTCTGTGGCAGGGCAGCTGGGCGAGCCAGCTGTCCTCTCTGCGGGAAGGATAGCAATCATGCCGTTACACTGGCAGCGTGGTGCACACGGCACCTGCGCTCTGGGCGGTCGTGCAGCAGAATCCGCTGGGCTCCCGCTGCTGTTGGGCCAGCTGCTGAGTGATCAGTGCCTTGATCGTGCAGGCCCCTGTGCTAAGCGTTGAGATCTCACTACATGTCGGGGTAGCAGGCACGTGACGGTGGGCTAAGTGTTCGGTCCTGGAAGGCGGGTGCATTGAGAAGTGGGACTTGGAGCAGGAGGGAAGGGGCAAGCGTCCCAGAAGGACAGACCTAGTAATGGAAGCCATGATGTTCTGCCAGAGAGTTCCAGCTGCAGAGGTTGAGGAATGGTTGGCCCTCCTGCTTTTCTTATGCTCTCCAGAATAAGGTTGCAAGCCTGTCAGGCGGAGAGATGGGGTTCACATTTGCTGAGAGAAGTCTCTCCCCCTCCTTGGCGACAGAAGCAAAAGAACTAAATGAATTCATTCCCTGGTTCGAATGTTTGTTCTTTCTTGTTCTATTACTCATGTTCCAGAATAACGAAAGTCAAACAGAGAGAGCTTTTAAAATAAGGGTTGTTTAAGAAAACCGTAAATAAGTGCTGAAAAAGTATAAGAGAATGGAAGCCAAGTTATGAGGAGAGGAGCGTAGACACCGCAGAAAACAGCAGTCATGTTCTCCGTTCCAGCGAGTGCACCCGGAGCCTGAGCTTCCTGAGCCAAGGCACGGGCTGGGGCGGCCGATGCTCTGCCGGGACCCCGGGTGGGGCAACGGCCTGGGCCCCGGGGCAGGCAGCCCCGGATGTCAGTCCTGGATCTGCTACTTCCTGGCTGCTGGCCTCGTTCCTTCAGTTGCTCTGCCCCTTTGTGCCTTGGCCTCTGTGTCTGTGAAATGGGGAGATACGGGAGCTGATTTGCAGGCGTGTGGGGACTCGCGGGGACACGGCAGGCAGTGCTCAGCCCTCTGCCCGGCACTCTAGGCTCCCACGTGTGAACCGCTGGGCGGTTGCAAGTGTGCCCACGGGTCCGTGCGAGGCTCAGGTGCCCACGCAGAGGATGGCTGTCTCCTTGGTTGGGGTGGTGGCACCAGCAGGAAGACAGCTGGACGCAGCCTCAGAGCCCTTGCATGTGTGCCCCGCCGCTGTGCCCGGTCCCTGCCCCTCGTGGGGGCCCCTGGGCTTCCCGGCAGCCCAGCACCCGTATTTGTCTCTCCGCAGTGCTTCAGCTCTTCTGCAGCTCCCCCAAGGCTGCGCTCCGTTATGCCGCCGTCCGCACCCTCAACAAGGTGAGTTCGGAGTGGGCGGAGTGGGGCTGGGGGAGTCTCCCGGCTCCCGCCCTGGGGGAGGTGCAGCCCTGGCCCGCCTCTGTCCTCTGGCAGTGACCTGAGCTCACCCGAAGGACCAGCGGAACGGTGGGGGACCTGCTGTACCCCGTCCCTGTCCTCATGTCTTTCCTCCCGAATCAAAACAGGTGGCCATGAAGCATCCATCTGCGGTGACAGCTTGTAACCTGGACCTGGAGAACCTGGTTACAGACTCGAACCGCAGCATCGCCACACTGGCCATCACCACTCTCCTCAAGACAGGCAGCGAGGGCAGCATCGACCGCCTCATGAAGCAGATCTCCTCCTTCATGTCAGAGATCTCGGACGAGTTCAAGGTCCATAGCCCATGCCTGCCGCGTCCCCGCTCCGAGCCGGGGCGGAGGTTCTGTGGGGCTGGTGGGGCGGAGGGCGGGCAGAAGTGCGCGCGATGCTGCTTCCGGCTTTTGTCCAGCGAGACCAGGAGCCTCCAGGCCAGCTTGTTAAGTTCTTCAGTGTTTCTTGTGCATTTGCCATGTGCTGGGCAGAGTTTGGAGAAAGGGGAACAGAGCAGTGGACAGATCTGTCCTGCTCTCGTGGAGCTTGCTTGCTGAGGAGGGGAGGGGGACAGTCAACAAGGTGGGACACGGTAATTTCACACACTAGTGCAGGGAGGAAACCCCACAGGGTAGAGGTTCCCAGGAGGAGCTGCACCGGGGAGGTACCTGAGAAGACATGGGAGAAAAGGCAGAAGCAAGTGTGTTGGGAACAAGAGGAAGGGGCTGAAGTGCCAGGTTAGGGGCTGAAGTGCCAGGTTGGGGGCTTCGCGGCCAGTGGAGGCCATGAAGTCGGAGCAGGTGGTGGCGAGACCGTGTGAGGCCCGGGGGCTCGTGATAAAGAGCTGTGGTTTTAAGGAAGCTGCTAAAGCGTTTTCTGTAGTGTTCTCTAAACTTTTATTTTCAAACAATTCACAGAAGGTTGTAAAGAAATATGCTGAGAATTCCCGTGCTCCCCTCCCCCAGCTGCCTCGTCCTCCAGCACCCGCAGGGCCACAGGACAGTGTCACAGCACAGGCACAGGCCGCAGTTTGCTCACCAGTTACACGTGTGTGTGTGTGTGTGTGTGTGTGTGTGTGTGAGAAACTGCGTAAGATACTGGATGCTCAACTGCACCACCACCAGGAGACTCCCTGCATAGCTGCACCCATCCCCTCCTCCCCTCCCTACACGCTGTTCTCAACTTCTGTAACAATGTTATTTCACAACAGTTAACATAAACGTTAGTGTGTTGTTGGAGAGCTTTAATCAGGGCAGGAGGCAGACAGACGGCAATGTGAATGACTGTGATAGAGCATGGTGAGTTCTGTAGCAGGAATGATACAAAGTAGGCGGAATCAACTCTGCCTGTGGGTTGTAGGAATACTTTGTAGACTGTGGAATGACACAGCGAGACTTGCATGTAGAGAGATCCTTCCCAAGCTGCTGGAGGGTGAACTGGACTGAGGCTTGGTTGTGGGAGCTGGGCAGAGAGGCGAAGGCACCCGCAGGCCTGGGAAGCGGGAGGGGGGCTGGTCTCAGAGCCCCTGGGGAACAGAGCCAGGTGTCAGGGCGCCATGTGACAGCTGAGGGCGTGAACGTCCTCAGAGGTGAGTCCGTGTTCTAGTTGGGGTTCATGGTGCTGTGGATGCGTTTGGGGAAGGAGGGAGATGGTCAGGGCTGAGAGGAGGGAAGCGGGGGTAATGGTGGTGATTGCGGCCAAGTTTGAGGTGCCCATGGGCACCAGGTGCAGTTGTGTGGTAGACATTTGGAAGCACTGCTCTTGAACTCAGACCAGAGACAAAGATTTGGGCGTTGGGGGCATAGAAGAGGTGGTTAAAACCACGGGAGGAGATGAGATTGCCAAAGAGACTGAGAAGAGTAGAGGGCTGGGGCCAGAGCACCCCAAGGGGCAGCCTGAGCTGGAAGGCTCAGGGGTGGGAATGGTGGGGGAGGGGAGAAGCAGGACAGGCGGGATGGAGGGGCTGGCGGACTTTGCTTGAAGTCTGAGTAGAGGGACCCAGAGTCTGGATCTGGGCCTCGGGACTTCTGTGCATGCCTCCCTGTCTGGGGGGCTCGGGGCTGTGGGCCCCCCGAGGGTGGAGGTAGGGCTCCCCTCGCGTCTTGGCCTGTTGCTCCCAGGGCCTGGCCCTGCCTGAGGAAGGACTCTGCTGGCACTGGGTGCATGAAGTAACCACCAGGTGGCAGGGCTGCCGCTAACGCATGTCTGTTTGGCCCAGGTGGTGGTGGTCCAGGCCATCAGCGCACTGTGTCAGAAGTACCCTCGCAAGCACGCCGTGCTCATGAGCTTCCTGTTCTCCATGCTGCGTGAGGAGGTAAGAGCAGGGCGCTCGGGGGCCAGGTCTCCTGTGCGGGTGGTGGCCTGGCCGCTGGCTCCACACCCAACTAGTTCTCGGGTGTACCCAGTCCACCTGCTGGCCGGCTGCTTTCCCGGTGCCCGCGGCCCTTGAAACTCCTCATGGGCTGGCAGTGTAAACATGCACCAGTCACTGTGATCACACTGATAACCCTAATGGCACGCTACCCGGGCTCTAAAGACCCGGCAGATGCCCCAAGGTGACGCTTGTGTAGAAGATGGGAAACTGAGCTCTGTCTGGTGTCATCTTGCGTAGAAATATTCCAGCCGTTCCAGGAGCTCCAGGGTGGTTTCTTGGGAAACTGAGGCTAATAACGTGACATCGGTTCTCTTTTTGTTCCTGACGTGAATTAGTGATTCACGTGGGCCACCTTTCTTGGTTGTCTCAACAAAACTGGTCCGTTCAGAGGAGCAGAAGCAGAGTGTTCATGCAGTAGATTTGGTCCCCAGATATTTGCTGGCCCTTTGCCCCAGCCCCAGATGGGCCCTTGGACCAAGGCAGTAGAGGAACCGTTGCCTTGGGTGCCTTTGGGGTTCCCAGGAATATGAGAAGGGAGCAGGGCTTAGGGTGCCTTCAGCTGACGGCCCAGCACAGTGGAGACACCACACAGCATAAACCATTTTGTGATCCTCATAACAGGCCTTGTCGTAGACGTTATTTTCTCCCTTTAAAAATCAGGGATCTGAGACCACCTGCCTGTGGCCACCTGGTCAGTAAGTGTCTGGCTCCAGAGCCCGTGGTTTTCTCCCGGACCTCCCTGCCTCCCAGGACAACGTGTGGCTCCACGGAAGACAGCGTGAGAGCTTCACTCATTAGAACACAGCGCTCAGACACCGAGACCCTGTCTGCTAGAAAAGGGTCTGTCCCTCAGCCCAGGGTGTGTCAGCCATGTGCCGCTGCAGGCAAAGCCCTGCAGTTACTCTGAACCTGTCAGTGCCCAGTCGGCGGGCAGGCTGCAGAACCGGTATCATAGTGAGGGCACCTGCTGACCGAACAGCCTTATTGAAATGTAAGGTGCGTGTGTAATTCACAGAGCGTATTTATTCTTCACAGTAACCCATGAGGTCAGTACACTAATGGTCCTTGTTATGAAGGTTCCTGAGTCTCAGACAAAGAGAGTGACTTATCACGGCCGTAACACAAACTAATCTGAGAACAGGGGCCAGATTTGACCCACAGACAAGTTCTACTTCGGTTGTGCAGAGTTTTACACATTTTGAATTAGTAGCCGTTATTTAAAAATCAGGAAAACCACCTCGATAGATTTCCAGTTTCTCTTTAAAAACTTCTAAGACCTGGCAACGCTAGGCTGCGTGGTGATTTCGCTCTTTAGGTGGGATGGGCACTATGCATGCGCCAGCATCCCATCCCGTGTGCTGCGCATTGCCGGGTTACGGCCGGGCGCCTAGCGGGTATCTCACTTGCCACTTCTGTCATTAAAGTCTGTAAGTGGCAGAGCATAGATTTGACCCGGGATCTTTTGTCTCTCTACTGCCCTATTCTGCCTTTTTTTAAACTGTCATAAAATACCCACGACATAGAATTCTATTATCTGCCTTTAAGTGTAGAGTTCAGTATTGTGAAGTACATTCACACTGGCGTGCAGTTAACCTCCAGAACGTTTTCATACTGTGAAACTGAACTCTGTTCCCATTAAACACTAACACCCCACTCCTCCAGCATCCACATCACCCATTCTGCCTTTATCTCAAACTTGGAAAGAAAATGAAGTCCCAAATATTTCTCTTAAGCCATCTACTCTTAGAACCGGCAGGGCCCCAGCGAGCATTCAGCCCGAGCCTTTTGTTTTACACAAAAGGGAGGTCGAGGCCGGGAGAGCCGGGCCCTCGTCACCGGGTTCAGTGCCTGGACCGCTGTGCCGGGTCCCGTTAGGCTCTGGAGAGAGCAGCCTCGGCACTCACCTCGCCCCTTGTGCTGCAGGGCGGCTTTGAGTACAAGCGGGCCATCGTGGACTGCATCATCAGCATCATCGAGGAGAACTCGGAGAGCAAGGAGACGGGGCTGTCGCACCTGTGCGAGTTCATCGAGGACTGCGAGTTCACCGTGCTGGCCACGCGCATCCTGCACCTCCTGGGCCAGGAGGGGCCCAAGACCAACAACCCCTCCAAGTACATCCGCTTCATCTACAACCGAGTGGTCCTGGAGCATGAGGAGGTCCGGGCAGGTGGGTCAGCAGGGCTGCCCCTGGGCCCCGGGCTTGCCCTGCAGTAGACCCCCCAGCAAAGGGCCCTGAGCCCCCGGGGGGACACGGGCACCTGCCTCACAAGCTCGGTGTTTTATAATCTTGTAGCAAGGACCTTAGATGTTTGGGCGTCATCTAGGTGAATGGTTCTTAACCTCTAATTCGGCTTAGTGATTTTTTTGTTTTTAAGTGTCACTATATGTCGTCGTTTAACTTTCTTTCTCTCTTTCTCGCTCCCTTTTTCCTTTCTTTCCTCCTTTCTTTCTTTCTTCTTGGTGTTTAGTTTTTTATTTTTAGTAATAGCTTTGTTGAGATATAATTCACATACGATAAAACTCACTCTTTTAAATGAGTGTGCAATTCAATGTGCAACCATCATATTCTTAACTTTACTTTTAATTTATTGCTCTTTTTTACTCAAGCCCTCTCTGGACAGATGTTCCTCTTTCAGCAGTTGTTACTCATTCAGTGGTAGTTTGTTCTCTTGTTTATGGTCGTGTACTGCTTCACCGTGAGCTGAGGCCATTTGGATACAGAAGTTGAGGGCAGCTCTCGTGGCCTCTTCTTAGTTAATACTGAAAAGGACTCCTGGGACCCAAGAACAGGGCTGCCTTCCCCGTGAGAGGCGAGGAGTTGAGGCCGGGTGGTGCCCACGTGACCGAGGCTCCTTGTTTCATGGTGTCGGGTTGGGCCTGCTGGGTCGGGGCTGCTTGGCTCTGGATGGCCCGTTCCGAGCCCTGGCAGTAAATCGTATTTGCTTCGTAAACACAGGCGCTGTCAGTGCTCTGGCCAAGTTCGGAGCGCAGAACGAAGAGATGCTGCCCAGTATCTTGGTGTTGCTGAAGAGGTGAGTCCAGGCCACGGGCCTGGTGGACAAGTGTTCCCTTGGGCCCAGGCCGCTGTCCTTTGTATCTTTTTAATTGAAAAAGGGGAGAAAAGATACACAACTATTGATTATAGGAAAAAATGGAAACACAGAAAAGTATGGGACTTCCCTGGGGGTCCAGTGGGTAAGACTCTGCCCTCCCAATGCAAGGGGCCCAGGTTCTATCCCAGGTCGAGGAACTACATCCTGCATGCCGCAACTAAGACCCTGAACAGCCTAAATTAATTAATTTAAAAAAAAAGAAAAGCATGAAAAATAATGTCATGCAAAAATCCCTCCACCTAGGCGTTAATTTGAGGTGTTTTCTATTTTTAAAAAACAGCTTTATTGAGATATAATTGGAGACCCATACGATGTACCCATTTAAAATGTATAATACGATGGTTTTAGTATATTCAGAGTTGCATAACGATTGCCACAGTCTAAGTTGAAAACTTTTTTTTTGGGCCATGTCGCATGGCTTGTGGGATCTTAGTTCCTGACCAGGGATGGAACCTGTGCCCCCTGCAGTGGAAGTGCAGAGTCCTAACCACTGGACCACTGGGGAAGCCCCGACAACATTTTTAGCACCCCCAAAAGAAACAGTGTACCGATGAATAGTCATCACAATTCCCCCCAGCCCCCCAGCCCTAGTCAGCCACTCGCTTTCCTTCTGGCTCTGGATTTGCCCGTTCCGGACACCTCATATAAACTCAGGCATACAGTGCGTCGCCTTTCATGTGTCTGGCTTCTTCATGATGTTTTCAGGGTTCATCCGTGTTGTAGCATGTGCCAGAGCTTCATTCCTTCTTACGGGCAGATAATATTCCATTGCACGAATAGACCACATTTTGTTTGTCGGTACATCCGTTGTAGGCCTCTGGGTTGTTTCCACTTCGTGGCTGTTGTGACTAGTGCTGCTGTAAACAGTTGTGTGCGACTTTTTGTATGACGTGTTTTCGGTTCTCTTGTGTGTATACCCAGGAGTGGAATTGTTGGGTCATATTAAATTCTTTTGTGATGTACGCTGTGGATATAGGAGATTGCCTCCCTCACTGGGTGGGCTCTGGGGAGAGGGTCCAGGGAGTATGAATACGGCCACCTCCTAGTTAGAGTCCCGCGGGCCCTTCTGTGCATTTGATGCCTGGGTCCACATCCGAGGACTGAGCTTTAAGAGACCTGCTTCCTCTCACTGACCTCTGCTGAAGCCCTGCAGCATCCCTCCTGCCACCCTGGTCAGGAGGACCTTGTGTTCTGGCCACAGGTGTGTGATGGACGATGACAATGAAGTAAGGGACCGGGCCACCTTCTATCTCAGTGTCCTGGAGCAGAAGCAGAAGGCCCTCAATGCAGGCTATATCCTAAACGGTGAGTCTTGCCTGGCTGACCCTGACCCAGCCCCGTAATGGAGCTGCAGTCTCGCCAGGCAGGGGAATTCGGAGGCAAGACGCTCTCGGCTGGGCTTTCATGGCAACTGCACAGCATCACTGTGATCTCAGGAGACCCAGGGCCCTGCGTTCACAGCCCTGTGGGTGGAAACAGCCCAGTGAATTGAAACACTAGTTAGTCATAAGAGCCTCCATTTGCAGAGTGCTTTACCCTTTATAAGTCCCTCTCCTATGTCCGTTTACTCCCCACATCAGTCCTGCAAAGGACATGTCATGAGAAAGTGGGACCTCAGAGGCCTAAGTGGTTTCCCAAGGTCCTACAGCCTCGACCCCAGGACCTCAGTCTCCCACTGGCCTCTAGGTCTGACCGTGTCCATCCCTGGTCTGGAGAGGGCTCTGCAGCAGTATACTCTAGAACCATCGGAAAAGCCTTTTGACCTCAAGTCTGTGCCCCTGGCCACCACACCCATGGCAGAGCAGAGAACAGGTAAGTAACACCTGCACTCCTTTCATAGGCCCTCCGGTCCAGGCCTCCGCTGGAGGGTCTGCGTTGGCTGCAAAGTCACTAAACCTGCCCAGGATGGATGGGGCTGTACTGGGCAGAGGGAGTTATCCCATCTGCCTCTGGCTGCAGGAAATGAAGACGTAGGCACAGACACCTGCTCTCTTCCTCACGTGCTCTGTACTTCACACTATCCGGGGTGGAAGTTATAATCCCTGAGTAACAGCACCGTGGTCAACACTACCCTGGCCCGTCCCTGGAGTTGTGGGTCACCATGCATGTTTGTTCCTGCAGAGAGCACCCCCATCACAGCAGCCAAGCAGCCTGAGAAGGTGGCAGCCACCCGGCAGGAGATCTTCCAAGGTGAGTAGTGGTGCTTGGCGGGGCTTCCCGGGGCCGCGGCTAGGGTGGCGGTTCTTCTCCAGGGAATTAAGAGTAGGAACTGTCATCGGTTGAGTCTCTCCTGAGTGCTGGGCTCTGAGAGTGTTTAGACAGCGTGTTTGACCCTCAGGTGGAGGTTACTGGGTCCATTTGATATTGGAAGATTCGGACATTCAGAGAGAGACAGTGATTTGCCCAAGTTTGCACAGCAAGAAGGGGAGGTGCGGGGGTGGCGGTGGAATTAAGATCCAGCTCCAACTGGCTCAGAGCTGCCTCGGCCCTGGTTCTGAGGCTCAGCTCCCTGAGGCCCAGGCCAGTTCCGGATGTCTGATGCCATATAGCTGACTCAAGGGACACGGTCCTTTGTCTCGGGTTCCAGACGTGTTCCGTCCACGTTGTCTTGCAGGGTTTTGTTTAGGTTTTCATCTGTCCCTCTGCCTTTTTTAAGGGAAGAGGCTGCGCGTCCAGTTGCCAGACCACGTTATCCACTAGATTCCTACCTTTGAGGCCTAGCACGTGTCCCTCGCCCTTGGTGATGCCCTCCCCGAGCTCCTCTCTTCTCCTCCGTGGTCCTGTGCAGCTCTCCACGTTCTGTCGTCTATATTCTCTGTCATTGCACTTAGTGCCTTCCTTCCTCACAGTAGGCTCCCGATTATCGTTGAGTTAAATTAAATCCCACCTTTTCCATTCCCTTCCCGAACCCTGTCTTCCGTCAACATACTGTCTCAGATTCAGCAAAACTAGGATCCTGAGCTGAATGGGATCACTGTAATCCGAAACTTTTCCTGTGTGTTAGTTCTCTCTTGCTGCTGTCACAAGTTACCGTGAAGTTAGTGGCTTAACGTAACACAAATGTATTACCTTGTTCTGAGGACAGAAATCCAAAATGGGTTCCGCCGTGTTGGTGCCGAGCTCCCTCTGGAGGCTCTGAGGGGTTCGTCTTTGGCGGCCGCCTACGTTCGCTGCCTAGAGCCCCCGTCCTCTGTCTTCAAAGCCAGAAGTACAGCCACAGTCACATCTCTCTGCCTCTGACCCTCCTGCCTCCCTCTCACCAGGACCTTGTGGTCACTTTGGGCTCACCCAGATAATTCAGGAGACGCTCCCCAGCTCAAGATGCAACGTAATCTCTGCAAAGTGAGGGAACATACTCACAGGTTCTGGGAATTAGCTCGTGCACATCTTGGGGGCCGTTGTTCTGCCACGCCCTCCAGGGAAGACTCCTTTGAAGCCTCTTCCAGGGACTCAAGCCCATTTGTAAACAACCTTCCGAAGCCTAATGTTTATTGATCACGTGTTAAGTTCCAGGTTCTTTGCTAGATCTAGACCTTTATTGCCTCTTCTATCTTCACAGCAACCCTGTGGACAGATTATTGTATCTGTTTTATTGATGAAGAGTCTGAAACTCAGGGGCGGTAGTTTATAGCTACTAGCAGAGTTCCCCAGGCAGTAAGGGGCAGCGTGTCCGCAAACTTGATGCCCAATGAAATCAATTCCCATAGAAAGGCACTCTGGCAGCTGATGCCCACAGAGGGCCTGAATGTGCCTCCTAATACGTAAGCTGGCTCTCTCTGGGCTTCTTATCGCCTGCATGTTCAGACGGCTGAAGCAGGCACACAGGCTGCCTCTTTGTGGGGGGAGAAGGACAAATAGTAATAATGCCTTCTTTCGCTCCCTGTCCCTGAAATGTGAATCGAGTACCTGCTCAGGCAGAATATCAAATCCCTGGCCTCAGGCACGGTTCTTTTCCACATGGAGTTCAATTTAACTGGGAAGACAAGTTAAAAATCTTGAGTAGTGGTCTTCAGATATCAGTATACATCAGAGTCATCTGAGGAAACTTGTTAGAAATGCAGATTGGTGGATCCCAAACCCAGGAATTTTGATAGAGCCGATCTGGGATGGGTCCAGGAATCTGCGTTGTTAACAAGCCCTCACCCCCAGGTAATTCTGACACAGGTGATTCATGACCACTCTGTGGGGAATTCTGCCCCTGCCGTAGAATAGGGGCAGCTGCCAGACGCCTTGTTCACCTGGACTCCCCAGGGCTGGAACCTGGCTGTGGGCCGCAGGAAGAGGCCTTACCAGACGCCCACCGTCCACACCAAGTTGGGTTTTCTGCAACACTCTGAATCTGCAGCCTGTCCTTTTGGGCCACCGTCTTAACTGCCCCATGTCGAAGACCAGTTTGTTCTTTCACCTGGTTCCGTGGCCATCACAGCATTCAGCTCCTCGTAGCCTTTTCCCAGTCCCCCTCTTTTAAGAATCCTTGCTGAGCTTCTAAGGTTGAGGGAGTCTCCAAATGGCTTAGGCCTGGGACGTTGGGCCTGATGTCCATTCGTTGCTCTGGCGTCTTGTGTGGGACAGCGGGGCGGGGTGTTTCATGTGGGTGGCACAAGCTGAGCAGTGAGGGAGGTGAGGAAACGCTCGGGTTTGTTCGGGAAATCGGGAGTGACCACTGCAGTGGGTGGGAGAGCTTGAGGACCAGGCCTGAGGATTGAGCAGCTGAGTGAGCGTGTGGCCTGGGGGTTTCAGAGCAGCTGGCGGCAGTGCCCGAGTTTCAGGGGCTGGGGCCCCTCTTCAAGTCCTCGCCTGAGCCCGTGGCCCTCACTGAGTCGGAGACAGAGTACGTGATCCGCTGCACCAAACACACCTTCCCTGAGCACATGGTCTTCCAGGTGAGCCAGGGGGAGGCCCTCCCGCAGGGCCCTGGTACCCCACACCGGTGCTTGGAGCCCAGCCCGATGCCAGATCCACGACCAGCTGCTGTGTCCCTCGAGTCCTTGATGCAGGGCCTCTGTGGCTCCTGAGTGTCCACGTGCAGACACGGGGCCTGGGACGGGGGCCTGGGATGGGCGTCGGCGTGGCCCTGGGGTGAGAGGCAGGACCTCCTGGCTGCTCCTGTGCAGCAGGCTTGGGTCCAGGGCAGTGTCTCAGCGCTGACCCCCTGCTCCCTGGTCCAGTTTGACTGCACGAACACGCTCAACGACCAGACTCTGGAGAACGTCACCGTGCAGATGGAGCCCACGGAGGCCTACGAGGTGTTGTGTTACGTGCCCGCCCGGAGCCTGCCCTACAATCAGCCCGGCACCTGCTACACGCTGGTGGCCCTGCCCAAGGAAGACCCCACGGCGGGTGAGCCCCTCTGCAGATGCCCCCCGGCCTTGTGGGAGCCCCTGGGGGGGGGTGGCTTGTGCACCAGCTGTTTGTTTCCTGTCAGAGCTTCAGCTCCTTGAGGTCAGTCCCGAGAAGAAGAGAAGGACGGCTAAGTCCTGGGGCTTCTCACGCATCCTCTCACTTCCTCCTCATAGACCCCTGGGGAGCAGGGAAGTAAGACTCGGGTCAAATGGCTTGTCTGAGTTCACGTGGCTGGTAGGACGCCTGGTCCTCAAACCAGGACTCTCTCATTGTACCAGGAGAGAGCACAGAGGAAGGCCCAGAGACAGGTACAAACATGGACCGTCCCAGGTCCACTCCAACCAAAGAAACCAGGTGCTTTTTCCAAGAGGCACCCTGCAGCATCTCTGCATTCCTCTGTCTTCCTTCCCTGTGAGGGCAACTCCTGGGGGCTGCTACCTGGCTCTCCTGCCTTCTACAAGCCGGTGCCCTCTGTCCAGATTTGTGGGGCCGGGTGGCATGTGCCGCTAGTGCAGATGCAGGTGAGGCCTAAAGGGCAGGCTGTGGCCACCCGCCCACAGAGGACCTCGCCTGACTGCCCGGCCTTCCCTCCCCACAGTGGGCTGCACGTTCAGCTGCATGATGAAGTTCACTGTCAAGGACTGCGATCCCACCACCGGGGAGACCGACGACGAAGGCTATGAGGATGAGTATGTGGTAAGAAGCTGGGGCAAGGAGGCTTCAGGAGCTGACAGCCAGTCTTGAAGCATTTTCTTGCTGGTTTTGGTTTTGAAAGAATTTTTTTTTAAAGTTAAAAAAAATATACATGTTCGTGTGTAAAAAGAAAACTTGGGAAATACAAAAACAAAGTATACAGAAACAGGAAAACATTACCCATAGTTCTTGGGAATGACTGGGGGGGGCGGGGGCAGCTGTATCATTGCGGTTATTCTGTACATTACAGATCTTGCTGTGCTCACTTAGAACCAGAGTGTATTTTCCTGCCATTACAAATACTTCATAAACACAATTTTTAATGACTTTAAGATACTCCCTTATCTTAATATATCCTAACTCACTTGACCTCGTATTCCTTAAACGCTTGGCATTTGTGATTCCAAATTTTCACTTTAAAAAAAAATTTTTTTGGCCGCACTGCACGGCTTGTGGGATCTTAGTACCCCAACCAGGCATTGAATCTGGGCCCTTAGCAGTGGAAGCGTGGACTCCTAACCTCTGGACTGCCAGGGAATTCCCAAATTTTCACTTTCTAAATGCTACATTAAGCATCCCTTTGGGTACAAATTTTTATCTGCATTTCAAGTTATCTTCTTAGGACAGATTCCTAGAAGTAGAATAATTAGGTCAAAGGCTAAGTCTGATTTTAAGAATTTTTTGAGGGACTTCCCTGGTGGCGCAGTGGTTAAGAATCCGCCTGCCAATGCAGGGGACACGGGTTCAAGCCCTGCTCCAGGATGATCCCACATGCCATGGAGGAACTAAGCCCGTGCGCCACAACTACTGAGCCTTTGCTCTAGAGCCCGTGTGCCCTAGAGCCCATGCTCCGCAACAAGAGAAGCCACCGCAATGAGAAGCCCGTGCACCACAATGAAGAGTAGCCCTCGCTCGCCACAACTAGAGAAACCTCGTGCACAGCAGTGAAGACCCAACACAGCCAAAAAAAAAAGGACTTTGATTCATACTGTCAAATTGCTTTCTAGAGAAATTGGATCAGTTTGCATCTGCTGGGCAGTCCTTTCATGCACTGAAACGTCCCTTCCAGTTCCAGCTCTCAGAGCTTGCATGGAACTGAGTGCAGGGTTGTTCTGGGGTTTGCCCCGGTCACAGTGGCTCAGTGCCATCTGAGTGCAGACCCTGATACTAAACCTGGCATGGAGATTATCAGAGCCCTCATGTCCAGAGGGGCAGTCACCGAATAACAGCTGATGGTCACTTGTGTCCTCCCAGGTCCATTGTTGAGGATGGGCCTTCCCTGAGCCAGCAATGACCTAAGGGCGGGAACTGCCCCAGGACAGGAGGGCTGGGTCTGAGGCATAGCTTCTACCGTAGGACCTGAGTCCTGCTTGTGAACACCTTACACGTGCACAGGGGTGGGGGCTCAGTGAAGAGCTGTTGGGTGAATGAATGGGGAACCTTTATGTAGTTAGTTCAAGGTGGGGGGCAGTACAACGTGTCGGCCCCAGGGAGGACACGGCTGAGTCACAGGATGCAGGCCTCGCTCCCGTCCAGTCTGGCACTTACTCTAGGCTTCAGAGTGATGTGTTCTCATAGCTGCCACCCGAGGATGAGGACAGTAGGCCCTCCACATCTGTTGGTTCTGCCTCCATGTGTTCAACCAACAGATAGAAAGTATTCAGAATTGGGGTGGGGGGTGTTCCAGAAAATTTCAAAAAGCAAAACTTGAGTTTTCCACACGAGGCAACTATTTCCATAGTGTTTGCATTGTACTTACAACTATTTACATAACATTTACATTGTATCAGGTATTATAAGTAACCTAGAGGTGATTCGAAGTATAAGGGAGGATGTGTGTGGGTTAAATGCAAATACTGCAGCATTTTATATAAAGGCCTTGAGAATCTGCGATTTTGGTATCCGAGGGGGTCCTGGAACCAGTCCCCACAGATACTGAGGGATGGCTGTAAACGGGTGAGGGTTTTCCGCTGAGGGGCCACCACTTGGCTGTGAGCACCTGTGGCTGCGTGGTGGGAAGGGGCGGGTGGCCAGAGTGGAGCAGAGGCTCGGAGGTGTCTCTCCCCTAGAGCTGTGTGCCTAACGCGCCCCTGCATCTCCCCAGCTGGAAGATCTGGAAGTCACGATAGCTGATCACATCCAAAAGGTCATGAAGCTGAACTTTGAAGCAGCCTGGGATGAGGTAGGGGATGAGTTTGAGAAGGAGGAAACATTCACCTTGTCCACCATCAAGACACTTGAAGGTAAATCCTGGGGATGCCATTTCCGGCTTGCTTGCCTTACAAGATCCTTGGCTACTGTTGAAGAGCTCCCCCCGTCCCCTGCCCCCAAGTCCCCAAAGATCCAGGGCCATGTCTAGAGCACGTACTTCAGATGCCACTTCATTAAAAACTGCAGAGTGGGGTCAGGGGATGGGGGAGTGGTGGTGGCACCAGGGGGAGATCGTGGATTAATAACACCGGGATTTCTCCCCACAGAGGCTGTGGGCAATATTGTGAAGTTCTTAGGAATGCACCCTTGTGAGAGGTCAGACAAAGTGCCAGATAACAAGAACACGCACACGCTGCTCCTGGCAGGTAAGCGGCATTTCTGGTGGGAAGGGCCTTGATGCTACCGCATCCTGGGCTGAGGGCGCCCCCTGTGAACCTGGGAATTCAGAATTCACAGCGTTGAATGTTCACAGGGCATAAAGAGACCTGCAGCGAAATGTCTCCCTCCCAACACTTGCTGCCAGTCATTCAGTTTCCCTTCCACCAGGCAACAAGTGTTATATTATAAAGCACGCTATATATCCTTCCTGTGATCATAGGGATGTAAAAGCAAATGTGTACGCATTTCCCTTTTCAAACTCAAATGTTTACATACAGGTGGTGTATATGTTGTTCTGCACTTGGTTTTTCACTTGACGGTGCATCTTGGAGAACTTCCTTATCGATACTCAGAGCTTCCTCCTTTTTTTTTTTTTAACATAACATGAAATTTACCATTTTAACCATATTTAGGTGTACAGTTCAGTGGCATTAAGTACATTCACATTGTTGTGCAACTATCACACCATCCAACTCCAGAACTTTTTCATCATCCCAAACTGTGTGCTCAGTCTTTTTTGTAGTTGATTACTATTCCATTCTATGGATGGACCATATTTTGTAGAACCAGTTCATGTATTGATGAACATTTAGATTGTCCTAGTCTTTTTGTTTTTAATAAATTTATTTATTTATTTTTGGCTGCGTTGGGTCTTCGCTGCTGCACGCAGTCTTTCTCTAGTTGCGGCGAGCAGGGGCTACTCTTCGTTGCAGTGCGTGGGCTTCTCATTGCAGTGGCTTCTTATTGCGGAGCACGGGCTCTAGGCATGCGGGCTTCAGTAGTTGTGGCTCACGGGCTCAGTAGTTGTGGCTGGCAGGCTCTAGAGCACAGGCTCAGTAGTTGTGGCGCACGGGCTTAGTTGCTCCGCGGCATGTGGGATCTTCCCGGACCAGGGCTCGAACCCGTGTTCCCTAGCGTTGTCAGGCGGAGTCTTAACCACTGCACCACCAGGGAAACCCTCCGCATAGTTTTACTTTACATTTCTTGTATATTGAAGGAAGTTAAGTATCTTCTCAAATGCAAAGTGCCATTTGTATTTCCTTTTCTGGGAATTGTTTTCAGATCCTTTGTCTAATTTTCTATTGGGTTGGTTGGTCTTTTCTAATAGGAGTGAGATTTTAAGCACTTACGGAAATTTTCAAAGTTACACAAAAATGGGACCCCCCAAGTACTCATCCTCCATCTGCAACAACAGATAGTGTCTCTACCTATACTCATTCTCCACCCCCAGATTATTTTAGAGCAAACTCCACATATAGACATTTCATATGTAAATGTTTCTGATCTGCATGCTTCTCTAAAAGCTAATGACCCTTTGTCATTAGCAGTACACTTACCACACCTAAAACAATGAACGAAAGGAAATTTTTTTTCTGAGTGTTTATAAACAGGGTTAGGAAGTAGTTCTGCTTCAGTGCCCTGCTCACAGCTGACAGCCCCCAAGCCCATCATTTCTGACCACAGTGAAGCAACCCAGTCCCCCGGGTTTTGCAGACACCTGCGCTGTGGTTTTGTCATGGTGGGGCTGTCCCTTCGTCTGTGCTCTTAGATTCCATTAGCGTGTGTGAGCGCCCCTGTGATGTCAGACACAAGCCATATGTGTCCACTAATTCATTTTAGCTTGGCCGAAGCGTGAAATACGGCTAGTAGAGTGATCTCTACTGAGATCATTGATGATGCTGCAGCTCAAGAGGTAAAGTGACGTGCCCAGGGCCTCACGCAGGGATTTCAGCCAGTGCTCCTGGTTGCGGGCCCCTCCCATCTCAAGCCCCAGAGCTGCCTTCGCCAGTTGTTGCAGGTGGCCCTCTCAGCCCAGCTCTCAGCCCCCTTCTGCCTTACACACCTGTCCTTTTCTCTTCTCTTCCAGGCGTCTTCCGGGGGGGCCATGACATCCTGGTGCGCTCCCGGCTGCTGCTTTTGGACACAGTAACAATGCAGGTGACAGCCAGAAGTTCGGAGGAGCTGCCAGTGGACATCGTCTTGGCATCTGTGGGCTAAGAGGCCAGCCTGCATAGGACCAAGTCCTACCCTTTCCCCCCAACACTGTGCAGAAGTCAGGCCTTCCTTATGAACCCAGTGGAAAGTCCTTTCCAAGCCAATTGTATTCAAAAACAATTAGGAATCAATGAGGGTTTTTTTTTTTTTTTAATTTAACCCCTGCCCCAAAACTCCCTGCTGAGGGTAACTTTTGAAAGAGGGGGGTGGTTTTAGCTTGTCCTAGAACTTGCTGCCTTGCCTGCCAGGGAAGGGACATCTCAAATGAATAAAGTGCTTGCACCACCTCTTGAATTGATCCGCTAAGGAACCATCTTATCCCTATAAATAAAATCAGCATGTATTTATTGAATGACTGCTACTTCTGCAGACTCGTGCTTAGGGGTCCGGCGTCCCTACCCCCAAGGACACCTCTGCGTCCCGTTTGCACCTGCAGCCCTTTGCCACTGTACTTAGCATGAGGCAGGACCCTCTCACTGGCCCCCGCCCGAGCCCCATGCCCAGGGGCAGGAGCGGTGCAGGTTTGCTGAGGGAATGACAGCAGCTGGCAGGCGTTGAGTCTTTGCCCTTCAACCACCCTCCTTTTGTAGGAGATCAGTGAGGCCGGAGGGTCTGGGTGGATTACCCGGCTGTTGCCTAGTGCCAGGTCTGAGGTGGCCGTTGCACTTCTGCCGGAGGAACAGCCCTTACAGAGCAGAAGTCCCTGGTTTCCTCTGCTGGGCTTTTAAACACAAGCCAGGTGTTTTGCCAATTTTGTGGCTGAAATACACCTGTAAAGCCTAGTTTTAAAAAACATAGGCCTCAACCCTTAGAGATTCAGGTTTGGGGGTGGGGGAAATGTGGGGCCTTGGAAAGTGTTCTGGTGCCCACCGAAGTTTCAGAGTGACTTGCGTGATCCATGGCAGTTTTCCTGATGGTTTTTCAATTTTTGCCCTAAACTATGGGCCGTTAGTAGGGCTGCGAAGTAAAGAAAATTTCCCGATTTCACCCCTACGAGAACCTGGTGCCCTGGAGTCGTGGTTCCCGCTGTACGGAGAAGGGGCTGTAGCCCTCCGGGTCGCATCTAGGGTCTCTGCCAGCCTGCACCCTCGGGACCCTTCCCAGCCCATTCCCGAGGTTCGCCCTGGGAGGGAGTTAACCCCGCAGGGGAACGGCCCACACGGAGGACGAGTCCCCGAGACAATCAGGGGCTCCTGCTCGGGCTCCTTCAGGAGAGTCAGGTTCCGCAGTCCCAACGCTCTGCAAGATGCGGGAGGGGAAGACGCCCCAGCGCTAGGCGGAACCGCCGGCCGCTGGGGGGCGGGGCCGGCCTGCTGGGGGCGGGGCCTGGTGCGGGGAGCGCGGTGGCGCGGAGAGCGACGCGGCCGCTGGGTCTGAGGTGGAGGTGAGGTGGGGAAAGGCGGACGGGCAGGCGGGCCTGAGGGGGAGGCGAAGTGGGACGGATGGGGGCTGAGCGGGGGTGAGCGGAGCCGAGGCGGGATGGGAGGGCGGCGGGCCTGAGGGGGGAGTGAGACCGGACGGGCGGCGGGGGTGGGGGTGGGGCGCGGTCCTCAGGGTCGGCGGTTCCGGAGGGAGCGGGGTGGAGCTGGGGAGGCCGTGGCCGGCTAGGCAGGGGGAGCCCCCGGCTGAGAAGCTTCCTTTCCTCGCCCGGCCGGGCCGCGGGGCGGGAGGTGGCCCTGTGAGCCCGGCGCGCGGGCCTGGGGTGGGGGTAGGGTGGGGCGGAGCGGGGCGCGGAGGGAGACCCTGGGGGCAGAGGCCCGAGACCCGCGTGTGAGGCGCTCGAACCCCGTCCTCGCGTCCAGGGCCGCGGTGTTCGCAGCGCCGAAGATGTGCGGGCGGACGTCCTGCCACCTGTCCAAGGAGGTCCTCGCCCGGGCCTGCGCCTACCGGGACCGGCAGGGCCAGCGGCGGCTCCCAGAGTGGAGGGACCCGGACCGGTACTGCCCGTCGTACAACAAGAGCCCGCAGTCCAGCAGCCCGGTGCTCCTGTCCCGGCTGCACGTGGAGAAGGTGAGCGCTGACCTGCCCTGCGCCCGTCGCTGCGCCTGTGCTGAGGCCTCCGGGACGGGTCACTGTTCCTGGGGCCCCAGCTGAGTGCTGCTCTGCAAGAGGCGCGCCAGCCCTGGTGCCTGGCCGGTTCATATGCATTTGAAAACACTTTAAGGTAGCGTCTTTCACACCTCACTGATCATCAGGGACTTTTCAATATCTTTAAAAAAAAAAAAAAGGATTTCCATGCCCCTTATGAGTCCATAAGCGAAATCAGAATCTCTGGGATTAGGGCAGGATTAAGACTAGCTAGTCTAAAAACACCTCTGACGTTTCTTGAACGTTTAAGTTTCTATTCTTTCTGATTGCGTCTTCAGTCTTTTTATGTTTGTCTTTTACTGAAGCTAGGAACAGAGGTATTTGGTTTGGTGTTCTGAAGTTTAATTGCATTCTTTATCTTTGTGGAATCTACTTCTGTAGTGTTGGAGTGGCCGATAACTTATAATCATGTTTTGGTTCTTGGCTTTATCTCCTGAAAGGGAGGGAGTATGTGCCCATATGCATGCATACCTGCAGTGTAATAAAAATGCTTCATTCCAGGACTTCCCTGGTGGCACAGTGGTTGAGAGTCCGCCTGCCGATGCAGGGTACACGGGTCCGTGTCCCGGTTTGCGAAGATCCCACATGCCGCGGAGCGGCTGGGCCCGTGAGCCATGGCCACTGAGCCTGCGCGTCCGGAGCCTGTGCTCGGCAACGGGAGAGGCCACAACAGTGAGAGGCCGGCGTATCACCAAAAAAAAAAAAAAAGCTTCATTCCAGAAATCAGTAGTTTTTCCATGTCTTAAATATGTTAAATATCCTTGATATGTTTTTTAAAATCCTGATTGTTTCCATCCTGGATTTTTATTCTATCTGATCCATAATGCCTAAGTCACTTGATACAATTGATTATACTACCCTGCTAAATACTCTTCAGAACTGTTGTGATAATATGGTAGTCAAAAAAGATTCATTAAAAAAAAAAAAAAAGATTCATTTTTCCGTTATGGGATACCAGACGTCTTTGATCTTTTTGGTTGAATGAAGCCATTTACATGAAATAGTTTATTCTTGAGCCATTTTTAGTGGATGCATACTTGTTGAAACTAAAAGAACTTTTTTTAATGAGAGGCAAATCAAAGTAAAAACAATATCATGGGGAACCTTGACTGGAAAAGCAAAAAATAAAACGTTTCAGAGGGAGGAATAATTTGAAGAGAAAGAAGGATTAACTGTTTGAGGTTTCTTATTTTTTTAGCCTCAGTTCTCTTTGTACCACGTCATTAAAATTATAGAATGAATGTTAGCTGGAAGAAAACTTTAACAGATGTAAAGACAGAAGTGTAGAAAGATTGTGAGTGGTCCTGGGTTACCCAGTCAGTGAGGGAAGAGCTGGTACCGAGGTCCAGTCCACTGTTCCCACTCCAGTGGATACTTCTGGAACTAGGAACGGGGAAGGTGGAGCCCCTAAGCACAGCATAGCCCTCCTCTTCTGTCAGTGGTGTCAGTTTGCTGATGGAATGTTTTGACTCCACATCTCTAATAAATTTTATAAAGATTGCTAGGGGTTTCCTAATTTTGATAAATATTTGAGGTTTCATTTATCTGAAAATGAAAATAGTAAATTGTAAAGCAAAAATAGAACTATTTCAGATCACTAATCCGTATCATCAATGTCAGCGCATGTGTATAGATTGTAACATTTGCATTTGAAGCCACTGACTTGCAAATTACTTCCTCTTTCATTTATCTACCCCCAGTGCTACCAGCTGTTCAGGTTACAAGTCCAAGAGGGTAGAGGAAAAGATGACTAATATTGAGCAATATTTTCAGTATTTTGGCTTAGAAACCGCTTTCTATTCATTGCTCCCAGTATGGGGCAGCCCTGTATTTGGGTTTGATTTACAATTGTCCATTGAACACACTCAGGTTAAAGGTGATCAGTGGAATTTTTACGAGCATGATTTCTCAGCCTTGGCACTATTGACATTTTAAGTGGGATAATTGTTGTGGGAAGCCGACCTGTGAGTTGTAGAATGTTTAGCTGCGTCACTGGCCTCTACCCAGTAGATGCCAGTTTTCCCTAGGTCATCATAACCAAAAATGTCTCCTGACATTGCCAAATACCCATTCGATATACCCACTGGATGCCAGTGGGCCAGCCCTCACCCCCGGGCCTGGTGAAGTGAAGGTGGTGGGGGCGGGCAGTGTCAGAATTGCCCCATGTCCAGAACCTCAGATTTAGAGCTTTGTCTTGTAAATTGCTGATGCGAGATTGTTTAGTTGGCTGTGAGATAATGTTATCTCTTATTTTCATTTATGGTTTGTACAGGGGGCCCTTCTGCTTGGAAGGCACATTTGACACATTTGATTCCAGAAGGGAAAGAGGATTTACAAAAGTTCTGTGTTTTAACACGTTCTTTCTCTTCCTTCATTCTCTACCCTACCATTTCTTCCAGGGCCACCTTTTCCTTAGTTATCCTGCGAGCTCATTTATTGGTTTTAAAGGCTGCTTCTGTCTTTAAGGAGAAGGAAACACATATATGTATATATGTATATATACATACAATTGACCCTCGTTCTTCGTAGATTCTGTTGGTAAATTTGCCTACTTGCCTACTTTGTAACCCCCAAAATAATACTCATGATGCTTTTGTAGCCATTTGTGGACATACAGAGTGGTGAAATATTCAAGTTACCCAAATACGTATTCCTAACTGAGATCAAGTAAGATGAAGTTCTACTTTCTTGTTTCACTTTTTATACTATAAACAAGTGTCTTTTTTGAGATCTGTTTATTGCCATGTTTTTTGCATTTCTATGCTTTTTGTTGGTGATCTTAGTGTTTAAAATTGTCCCCAAGCATAGTGGTAAAGTGCAGGCTAGAATTCGTAAATGCAAGAAGGGCGTAATATGCCTTACAGAGAAAATACATGTGTTAGAGATGCTTCGTTCAGGCTTGAGTTACTGTGGCTGCTGGTCATGAATTCAACATTAATGAACCAACAATATATGTTAAATAAAGTTTAACATATAATAATAAATATGTTAAACAAAAACACACAGAAGACAAGGTTGTATATTGATCAGTTGATGAAGATGTTCTCACTACAGGTTCTTGGCAACCTAACAGTGTTTCCCCTAAGAGCTGCAGTTCAGTGTTCCCTACTTCAGTGTCATGGCAACTTTGTACAAACTACCTACCATGTATAACAAGAATGGTCCTGTGTTTTGTGTGTGTGTGTGTGTGTGTGTGTGTGTGTGTGTGTGTGTTTGTATGGCAAGGGGATTAACTAATACAGGCAAGATTTTGAAAGAAGTGGGACAGGATCCTGTGAAGAGCACAGTGGAGGAATTAGCTTTAAACAAAAGGGAAGCCCGGGACTTTCTTGGTGATCCAGTGGTTAAGACTCCGCGATCCCAGTGCAAGGGTCCTGGGTTCGATCCCTGGTCAGGGAACTAGATCCCACATGCCGCAACTAAAGATCCCACGTGCTGCAACTAAGACCCGGTGCAGCCAAATAAATTTAAGAGAAAAAAAAAGGGAAGCCCTTCTAAGACGCTACTACTGACGATTCCCCTCTTGGAATTCCATCCTTTCAACTTTTTTCATTCTGCTTTTATCTCTCTAGGAACTTTTTGTTGGGCTGCACTTTTTCTTCATTTCTCCTTTTTGTTTTTGTACCCCCAGGTTTGATCCTGTGATTGATTTGCTCTCTAAGAAACTTTATCCTAATGGCTTTACCAGTCACCTTTGTATAGAAGATTTTGCTGTTTCTTTTTCATCATAACCTCAAAAAATATTAAACTACAATTAGTGTGCCTATTCCATGCCACACATCTAACCTCATAAGTAGCGGAGAAGGGACTTTTGAACCAGGGTCTTCTTACAAAGGCCATGTTCTTTCCTTTATACCAGAGGTTGGCAAACCATGGTCCTCAGACCAAATTTGGCTCACTGCCTGTTTTTATAAATAAAGTTTTATTAGAATACAGCCATGTTCACTTGTTCTTTGGCTGCTTTCACACTACCAACGGTGGCAGAGTTGAGTTGCAGCAGAGACTGTGTGGACTCAGAAAGCCAAAAATATTTACTGTCTGGTCCATTACAGAAAAAGTTTGCTGACCCATTCTCTATACCATGCTGCCTCTCTCCTAAGCTTTAATTCCACATGCTTATTGGACATAGTAAACCTCTGTCTGTGGATTTTATTCTAGAACTAACTCAGAACAACCTTTATATTATGTTCACCAGTGAGGAATTAGGACAGGGCATTGCAGGTATGGTTTGTCTCTTCCCTGGAGTCTGGGGCCTCAGCTGAGAAGGCACTGGGGTAGAATCATCTAGAGCAGGAGGCAGAAAACTAGGGCCCTCTGATCATTTTTGTAAATGAAATTTTATGGGACAGAGCAACATCCATTTATCTATTGTCTATGGCTGCTCTGTCCCTATAATAGCATTTATAACAAAGACTGTCAAGTCTACAGTACTTAATATTTAGCCTTTTAGAGAAAAGTTTACCAACATCTGATCTAGAGGCATCTTCACTGTCTTATCTGGCAGTTGATGTTGGCTCTGAACTGGGGCTTTTGACCAAAGCCCCTACATGTGGCCTCTCCACAAAGCCTGGGCTTTTTCACCAAGGTAGCTGGATTTCTTATATGGCAGCTCAGGGCAGCAAAGACAGTGTCTCAGCAAACAAGGAGAAAGCTGAAAAACCTTTTCTGACTTAGCCTTAGAAATCATGCAGTGTCACTTGTGCCACATTCTGTTGGATAGAAGCAGGTCACAGGCCCGTCCAGATTCAAGAAAAGGGCACATAGATCCCCCACACAGCTCTTGATGGGAGAAGCGTCGAAGACTTCGGGACCGTTTTTCCAAGCTGCCACAGACTTCCCGCTGTTATCTGAAATTCAGTGTGTGATAGTTCCCCACATCAAACCTCTTTTCGGACTTTTCTCTTTTGTTCAATAACACCATCATTATTTCAGGCTTCTGGGCCTGAAACCTTAATCATCCCTGTTTTCTTTGTCCATTTGACACCACAATTTCTTTTTTTTTTTTTCTTTCTATCTTTTGAATGTCTTTTATTCTCACTACTGTCACCAGACCTACTGTACCACCCTAGTAGAACCTAAAATGCACTGTCTGCTCACTGGTGTCTTCCAGCTCAGTGTAGTACACCGTGAGAATAGTGTGTGTGTGTATGTGTGTGTGTGTGTGTGTGTGTGTGTGTGTGTGTGCATTTTAATCTGTAGATTTCATCAAATTCTCAAGGGGCCAGTTACCCCAAAAGAGTTTAACAACCATGGTTGAGGGTGAGGCCCCGAGACTACCCCCACATTTGGAGATGCGTTCGAAGGACTCAGCATGTGACGTGGCTAAGGTTTATTACAGTGAAAGCATACACAATAGAATCAGCAAGGGAAGAGAAACAAGTAGAAATCTGGAGAAATTTATGCACAAGCTTCCTTATAGTCTCTCCTTCCTGTGAGGGGACACACCAAGCATGTTTTCTCTCCAGCAGTGAAAAATGTGGTAACTTTGTGCACTGTTTCTGCCCAGGGAAACCCATTAGAAACTTAAGCCCAAGGTTTTTGTTGGGGGCTGGTCATGTAGGCACTCTCTGCCTAACAAGTACCAAAATGCTGGACTCCTAGAGGAAAGCAGGTGCTCGGCATAAACCTCGTTTTTTGCACAAAGCAGGCATAGTGTACCATCCTTATCAGTTAGGGGAAGGTGGAAACACAATCCATGTTCTCAGATCCTAACTGAGGGCCAGTCCTGTAAGCAGGCCTTCCTAAAAATAGCATCCTCAGGCTTGCTATAACTTGGCTGCACAAAACCACTTCCTGCACATTCTTGACACGGCCCCTAATTTCATATCTGGTCTTTCCTCCCATCTCTTCTCTGTCTGATTCCTGTACCTCTTGTGGGAGCCAATCCAAGATCCACCTCACCCTATTCCCTCCCCTTCTGCCCCTCCCAAGGAGCTGATAATACTTCTCCATTCCATCTCTCACAGAGCACTCTCCACTGAACTTTTTTGCCACTCCTTGTACCACTTATATGGCCCTTAGCCTATAGTATCTTAGTACTTCATATTTTTAATGTCTGTGCGGCCTCACAAGTTATAGTGCAAGCCCTTTGAGGTTAAGCACCTTTCACGTGCCCCCGTACTACCCTGTGTATCCATTAATCATAGCATGTACCGTTTTACATGATGGTTGCCTGTAACGTGTGCTTCTTGAGAGCTGGGGCCATGTGAAGTGCAGGGCCTAGTACTATGTCTCTCCTGCAGTAGGCACTAATTAAAAGTTTACAGAAATTAAACCTCTTTGTATCCCCCATCCTACCCAAGCAGAATGTCATACATTCTGATAAATATGATTGCTAGAGAACTCAAATTACCCACATCATGATACATCATTAAAATTGTTTTCAAGTAGAATATTTCCCTATTAATAATCCTCTTTGTATTTTGAGACTAGTAGTAATGTAATGCATGTACTGAATTAGGTTTTCTAAATTTCATTATGATCTCCTCACTGGATCTTAACGTTTCTCGTGGCAGGGCGCAGACTCATCTGAGCGTGTCATTGCTCCCATGCGGTGGGGCTTGGTCCCATCTTGGTTTAAAGAAGCTGATCCTTCCAAGCTGCAGTTCAACACTAGCAACTGCCGTAGTGATACCATAATGGAGAAACGGTCCTTTAAGGTAGGTAGCTGGTCTAGGGAAAAGGCACATATTCGTTATTTTATCTAACAGAACTATTAGTGCCTTATATACCTGAGAAATAGTTCCAAAGTGTGTTCCCAGTTACTAATGTAGAGTGTTGTTCTGTTTATTACTGTGTGACAAAGCATGCCAAGACAGCAGTTTATTATTTCTCATAATAAACCATGGGCTGCCTGGGCTCAACTAGACAGTTTTTACTCAACCAGAGGTTCTCATGTAGTTCTAATCAGATGACAGCTGCATGTCCCAGGTGGCTTCTTAACCCACATGTGTGACACCTCAGCTGGGATGAGTAGAACAACTGGAGGCCTTTCCATGTGCCTGCTAGAGGGTGTCAAGGTGGTCAGGCATCTCGCATGGCATCTGGCTTACCCAGAGTTCACCATCCAAGAGAGCAGGGCAGGAGCCGCAGGGCTTTGTGACCTTGCCTTGGAAATCATAACAGCGTCACTTCTGCTGCGTTCTATTGGTCATACAGAGCCAGCCTGACATCACTGAGGGAGGGGACTACATGGCATGTGAATATTGGTAGGCGTGGTTCTCTGTGGGGCCAGCTTTGGAGACTAGCTACCACAGTGCCTGTTTCCTGCTATGTACATTATTTAATCTTTTCAACATCTGTGTAAGTGTGACTTTATACGTAAGAAATGTGCCATACAGAGGAATTAACTGCTCTGAGGTCACACATTGGCAGACCTGAGATTTTTAAGTCTGTGAAACGTTTCTGTCACTAAGACCATATCTTGCTCATGTTTTCCCTCAGGTGCCTCTGGGAAAGGGAAGGCGCTGTGTTGTTTTAGCAGATGGTTTCTATGAGTGGCAGCGATGTCAGGGAACAAACAAGACGCAGCCCTACTTCATCTACTTCCCCCAAATCAAAACAGAAAAGGTATCATCAGCAGTGTGTATCTGTGTCTATGTCTTTGTGTGTTTGGTATGTTCTCTGAGCTTCTTGGATTTTTGGTTTGATGTCTTTCCTGTTTTTTTGAAAATTCTCAGCCATTATCTATTCAACTATTTCTTCTGCTCCATTTTCTCTTCTCTTTCTGACATTCTAATTATATATGTGTTAGTTTGATATTGTCCCATAGTTTTTGGATGTTTTTTCTGTATATTTCATTCTTTTTTCTCTGTGTTTCAGTTTGAGTGATTATTGACCTGTTTTTAAGTTCAGTCTTATTTCACTGAAATTGCTTATCTGCTTGTTCATGCATGTTGTCTACCTTTTCTATAAGAGCTATTATATATATATATGTAATACATAGCTAATATGTATATATAGTAATTACAGTTAAATTCCTGTCTGATAGTTCAGCATTTGGGAAATGTAATCTCTTGAGTCTGGTCCTGTTGATTTGTATATATCTTGGCAGTTCATTTTTGGCTTTTTGTATGTCTTATAATTTTTTATTGATTGCCAGACATAGTAGATAGGACAGAGACTGAGATCAATAATATTTATGTCTGGAAATGGATATGTTTATTCTTTTTTTTTTTTTTTTTTTTTGGCTGTATTGAGTCTTTGTTGCTGCGCACGGGCTTTCTCTAGTTGCGGCGAGCGGGGGCTACTCTTGCGGTGCGTGGGCTTCTCATCGTGGTGGCTTCTCGTTGCGGAGCATGGGCTCTAGGCGCGTGGGCTTCAGTAATTGTGGCACGCAGGCTCAGTAGTTGTGGCTCAGTAGTTGTGGTGCACGGGCTTAGTTGGTCTGCTGTATGTGGGATCTTCCCAGACCAGGGATCGAACCCATGTTGCCTGCAATGGCAGGCGGATTGTTAAACTGCGCCAGCAGGGAAGCCCCTGTTATTCTTTTATTAGGCCATTAATGTCCGAGGTTGAGTTGATCTTGTCCGGAGCTGAACTGGGTTTGGTTTTGTTGTGCATCACAGGCTTTAAATATTTCTCTGCTGTCACCTTGTGTTCAAGGTAAGGGTTGGTTTTCCAGAGGGTTTTTCTCAATAGCCCTGCTCCCTGCAGCTCTTGTTACTTCCCTTTGAGCCTGTGCCTTCGAGAGGATCTCTCCATGCTCTTGCCCCTCCCCCAGAAGTAGACTGCTGTTGCTTGTCATCTGGTGTACAGGGAGGTGGAGAGAGCTCTCCATGGCCTTGGTTCAGTCTCAGGCTGAAGCAGAACTGTGTCCCCGGCTCTCAGGCTCAGGCTTTCTCAGTGATCCTGCTTCTCCAGGGGCGTAGAGGGTTTTTTCTTTTGCCCTTTTCCAGCCTCAGGGGGTCTTTACCTGTATCTTAGGAGCGATAGGATTTATCACTTTTACCCTGGTCCCTTAAGCTTTTTGTTCCTTAGAGGAGAAGTGACCAGGTAAGGCTTCTCACCATCCCTGAGGCAAAAGAGCTCCCCGTGTCTAGCACGCATTGGCAAAGAAGCTTTCTCCAGTCTCCTGCCCGCAGTCTCTCTCGTGAGCACCTGTGGAGGGTGGTCTGCAAGCTGAGGCAAACTTCTCTGATGTCTGCAGCCCCCAGGGGTTCTGTGCCCTCAGGCTAGCGCACACTCTGCATCGAGCAATTTGTTGATAATTTTATCTGAATTCTTACCTGCTGTATGAAGGAGGCCTTGTTTTCCTTCTGTTACCACTGGGAAGCCAGGACTGGTGTCTCATCTCCTCTTGGATGACCCTGTCTTTCCATAAAGTTCAGGCTAATTGGTTGCCCTGTGACCTCAGTTCTCTGATGAGTTTAAGTTACGGTTATTTAGATTCTCTACCTTTTTTTTTTTTTTTTTTTTTTTTGCGGTACGCGGGCCTCTCACTGTTGTGTCCTCTCCCGTTGCGGAGCACAGGCTCAGCGGCCATGGCTCACGGGCCCAGCCGCTCCGCAGCATGTGGGATCCTCCCGGACCGGGGCACGAACCCATGTCCCCTGCATCGGCAGGCGGACTCTCAACCACTGCGCCACCAGGGAAGCCCTCTACCTTTTTTTTTGTTAGGGTGGAGGTGACACTTTCCAGCTTTCTGTATTCTAGGCCTTGAACTGAATCTTAAATGGCAAGTAGGAGTTGGCATGATGAAAAAGGGAAGGAAAGACCTTTGGGGCAGAGGAAAGTTGCTTCTGCGAGATACAGGGGCATGAAATTGCATGAGAGCATCATCATTTAGAAATAGCTGGGCTTAATTCAAGTTAACATTGTAATTGAAAGCCGGAATCATGATCCAGGTCATGGAAGGCTGGAATATCCACTGAAGGTGTTAAACTGTATTGTGAAAGCGTTAAGGAGCCATAAATCTATTGCCTCAGTGAGTATCTGCCACCAAGCCTCTTTCCTTCCGCGACGGTGGATCAAGAGGACCCATGCTAAAGGCACGGGCTGAATTCCTTCTAAAATGATTGCCGTGCTCTCGAGTCTGTAATAGTACCCAACCTGCAGCGGGGAGGGCGGCTGCTGAGTATCTAATCTACCATGGATTTTGCTTCCAGTCAGAGAGCATCGGTGCTGCAGACAGCCCTGAGGACTGGGAGAAAGTCTGGGACAACTGGAGGCCGCTGACGATGGCCGGGCTCTTTGACTGCTGGGAGCCCCCGGAGGGAGGAGAGTGCCTGTATTCTTACACCATCATCACAGTGGATTCCTGCAAAGGCTTGAATGACATCCACCACCGGCAAGTCACACTTCTCATGCCTGGGTCCAAAAGGATTCAGGGCAGGGTTTGTCCTCTTTGCTTTTAGATAGGCAGCTTCTGTACGCACAGATTTAGAGAGTAGGAAACTAAGACAGTTGCTTCACAAAATACAGTCAGTTTGGCTGTAACATGACATGCATTCCTAAAAATCACCACACTATGCAGAATTGCACTATGAGAACCATAGGACTTACGGGAAATGTGGGACTAAGGGGACTACACTTAAAAGTTTTGTCAGTGACACAGTAAAACAAAAAGAAAATAGGAATCTAGTAAAAACAGTACTATCGTTCCATGCATTAAGTGGTTAAGAAGTACGTAGATACTACAATAAATATGGCATTTTACCTTAGAAAGACCTGAAACTGACTTGTGGAAGTGAGCGTTGGAAGAGTTGCAGCTTGTGTTGTTGTGCAGTGGTAGAAGGAAGATTCTGCAAAATTATCATCTTTTGCAGTCTTAAATCCTGGGGCATGTTCTTCTGCCTTTGAAACGTTGTTCCTTCGAGGCGTGCCTTTACGTATTTAATCAAAACTGAACATTTTGGTGCAATGTATGGCCTCCTCCAATTAACTTCAGTATCACTAGTGGAAATTCCTTAGCAGCATCTTCATCTGTGCTCATGTCTTCTCCCAACAGCTGAGAGCTCTGGAAATTGCAGCAGTGTTTGAGGCCACCAAAACAGCCATTACTAGCGCTAAGAGGAGCAACCTCTGTGGTGTTTTTGTGGTCTTTGTGTATAGAGAGGGCATTCTCTTTGTGAGAAAGCTTCCAGTTTTTTAGTTTTTTTACTGTTCGGCTTTCAGTCCATATACTAAATCTTGCCATTGCTTCTATTCCTTCAGACCTGGCTGGTATTGACTTTATAACACTTCTTGCAATTGTTCCAGCCGTGGATGTTCCTTTTCTCCCAGCCCTGTTACTGTTGTGGATCCTTTATGTCTGTTGCTCAGGAGATGTCACATGTTCTCTTCTTGCTTTCAAGACGCTTTATTATTATTTCACGCTTCTCATCAAGACTTACAAGTTTTCTGTTTGCATGCACTGCTTAGCGTGTTTGAGCCAGGAAGCTTAGACGTGTTTCAGATGTTGAACGAATAGTTTTTTTAATATAGAGAAAAGTTTACAAATGCAAAGTAAGAGCAGAGCACTTCGGAGGATAATATGCAGTGAGCCAAGGTAGCCGTCAGTGTTTGAGATGTGTGCATTTTGTGTACTCTTACAAGGCTCAGTTTAGCAGGGTGCAGTTTTCTGTGTTCACTTTGTGTTTCTCACAGACAAAACCGTATATAAGCAAAGGCAAAATTTGCATTATGTTCTAAAAAAATAATAGATCAATCACATTGGAACAGATTTTCATTTTAAAAACAAGTGTTATGGGACCTCGCTGGTGGTCCAGTGGCTAAGACTCTGTGCTCCCAATGCAGGGGGTCTGGGTTCGATACCTGGTCAGGGAACTAGGTCCCACATGCATGCCGCAACTAAGAGTTCACATGCTTCAGCGAAGATCCCGCACAAGGCAACAAAGATCCTGTGTGCTGCAACTAAGACACAACGCAGCCAAATAAATAAATATTTTAAAAGATATTTAATAAAGTAAAAAACGTTAGCAGAACTGACTAGTGTAACATTTTCACAGTTTTTGCCAGATCTGAGTGTCCTCAGAAGTAATTTTATGATTTTTTGCTGAAAAGAATGCAGTGCTGCACAAACTGGATTACCTGTTTTAGCCCTCTTGTCCTAAGCGTTCTGTCTGAAATGATGCTTTCATGGGATATAATAGTTCTAGTTTTTGCTAATTCACCTTAAAATAAATTCCTATTTCATCTAATCTAAGATTTTGCACCACTATTTTATACATAGTTAAGAAAAATAAAGTGCTGCCAATTATTGCCAATTAAACTGTGATAGTGCAGAGATGCCATTCATCATAAAATGCATCTGGATTTAAAAGATCTTAAAATACCCTTTTTTTAAAATATTTATTGATTTATTTAAATTTATTTGGTTGCCCCAGGTCTTAGTTGTGGCAGGCGGGCTCCTTAGTTGCAGCTTGTGGGCTTCTTAGTTGTGGCAAACTCTCAGTTGCAGCATGTGTGTGAGATCTAGTTCCCTGATCAGGGATGGAACCTGTGCCCCCTGCATTGGGAGCTTGGAGTCCCAACCACTGCACCACCAGGGAAGTCCCTTAAAATACTTTTTAAAAGTACATGTTTGGAGGAATTCCCTGGCGATCCAGTGGTTAGGACTCCGTGCTTCCACTGCTGAGGGCCTGGATTCGATCTCTGGTCGGGGAACTAAGAATCCCATAAGCCATGCAGTGCGGCCAAAAAAATAAATTAAATTAAAATAAAATAAAATGTTTGACTTGTTGAAGTAATAATAATTATTAAAATAGATGTTAACGCATTTATCTCCTATCTGTACCACCCACCAATGAAGTGTGTACATTCTTTGCATTGGCCTAGAACATAACATTGGGGGCTAAACAAGGGATCTTTTCCTAACATCTGCTGGGTACCAGGAGTCATCTGAGGCAGGCTCTTTGCTTTTCTGAGCCATAGTTTCCTTTTGTTCACAATTATATAAATAGTTCTTTCTTAGATAAATCTTCCATGGGTGATAAGGCTGGAGAGTATTGTTGATAGACAAGTTTTCCAGGGTTTATTTTCCCTTTAAGTCTAGGCTGGAGTGTCGTAAAGGTCACCAGTTTGCTAGCGTGTACACTGGAGTGGATCCACTCATAGCACGGGGCACTGTCTTTGCCATCTGACTCTGTTAAGCTGGGTCTCCTGGTGTTGAGTTTTGTGCCCTGTGGGTGGGGGGGGGGGACACCGGGCAGCAACTGGCACGTGAGGCGCGGAGAGAGGGTGAGCTGCTGCTTGGGGCAGTTTGCGCTTCAACTGACCGGGCCTTTCTCCCTGCCCCCCCCCACTCCACCCGCGGCTCCCAACCACTGTCTTCACCTCGCGGGCTAGGATGCCTGCCATATTAGATGGAGAGGAGGCAGTCTCTAAGTGGCTGGACTTTGGGGAGGTCTCAGCTCAAGAAGCTCTGAAGTTAATTCACCCCACAGAGAACATCACCTTCCATGCAGTCTCTTCCGTGGTGAACAACTCCCGAAACAACACTCCTGAGTGTCTGCTTCCTGTTGACTCGGTGGTCAAAAAGGTAGGGCCTATGACTATGATAGTCCTTTCTGAGCTTTCTGTCTTCTGTCAGTGTGACCCGTTAATTTTATGCCATGACCTTTCACAATCAGAGATTGAATACAAACCACCCCAAATTCACCTTCCTCGTGCACGGCAAGGTGGACCAGAGCAGTGACTCTCAAAGCTGGCTGCGACCCGGGAGTCCTCAGGAGACCTGTTTCAAAATGTAAATGCCAGCCTCTGTCTAGACCTACTGCTTCAGTATTCAGGGCTGGGCTTGGGCTTCTGTATCTTTAAGAAGCTGCCTTGGTGGGTCTGATAATAACCCAAGTTTGAGGATTCCTAATCTAGAGGGTGATTGTGAGAAGGACAAGGAGCCCTCGACCATAACTGTATCTCTCGCCAACCAGATGTGTGATTTATGTCTGTTTTCTGCACCTCTTTTCCCAGCTACAAGATGGAGGAATTCCAATCGTCGTTCTCCTTCAGGGGGATCTGAGAACATTCCTGCCGTGAACTTTAACTTCTTAGAATTGGCAGGGATCCAGATGATGTATTTTGAAGGGAAGGTGAACAGGCAAGAGGCCTCAGTGAGAAGGAAGTTCCAGAGTAGAAGCTGGCCCCTGCTGATACCCGGGGTGAAGATTTAGGAGTAGCAACTGTTTGTAGGTGGCATAGAGGGACCTGAAGTAAGACATGGATCTGAGTGTTCCAAAGTAGGCGTCTCAGGGTGCCTGAGAAGTGTGAAGGACAGTGATGGCTAGAACAGCTGCCCCCTTCCCCACTTTTCTAAGTTTACTAAGTTTTCATACTCACTGTCAGTGTCATCTTTTTTCTCTCAGTTCTGTCGAACCCCTGCACCCCTGACACTTTTTTTCATTACCCGTCTCTAAAAATGTCATTGTATGCATTCCTTTTGCACTAGACACTGCCCCATTTCTGCCATGGTCTTTCCTCCAGAAGAATTCAAAAAAAAAAAAAAAGAATTCACATTCTGGAGAGGTGGCATCGTGTGAACTCAGAAGCTTCAGTCTGGGGTTGGCGAAGGTGTAGAGAAAGCGGAGGGAGCGGGGCTGGTGGGGGGCTGTGCAGAGGGCGGTGCCGCGGGAGAGAGCTGTGCTCCGGCCCTCGGCTGACTCCCACCCTGCGACTCTCCTCCCCACACCACACTGCCTGGTCCTGCTGAAGCACACACTTTTCCCTGACACTGCTTCATTGTCTGCCCGTGTTTGGAGTGCCCAGCAGCTCTCTTCTCTGGCTGGTCCCACACACCTCTGGGAAGCCTCCTCTGAGAGCTGCTCCCTACTCCTTGCAGCCCTTGGAACGCACTCTGCTCCTCTTGTCCCACTCCTGATTAGGGGCCCCATCTGGCCCTTGGTGACATTTTCCAAGCCTAGGTCAATACCTAATGCCTCTTCCCCTCTTTCTTCCCTTGGAGTTGGCCTGTTTCCACAAGCTTGAGCTGGTGGTTTGAGCTTTTCCTTCTTTCTTCTAGGAGCCCAAGGCAAGTGGCAGCAGCCAGAAGATGTTGCAATGGCTGGCCACAAAGTCGCCCAAAAAGGAAGACACCAAAGCACCCCAAAAGGCAGAGTCAGATGTGCCCCAGTGGTCCAGCCAGTTCTTGAAGAAGAGCCCGCTCTCCCACAGGAGAGGCGCTGACCTCCTGGAGCGATGGCTGAAGCGGGAGAAGGAGGAGGAGCCTGTGGCCAAGCGGCCTCACACCCAGTAGCGCAGGACTTACAGAGGCCAAGGCCAAGGCGTGCTGCACTGAATACCATGGTGATGACAGGTTGGGGGGTGGGGGGTGTTCCTTGGAGGAGGTAGCACGGTGTTAACAGTTGTGGCTTCTTGGGGGAGGAGGTGTCCTGTGACCGGGGAACCCCAGTGGGGTGGGGGGGCAGCCTGGGAAAAGGGAGAGGTACCACCATCAACTCATGATGGGGGGCGGGGGGGCCTTGTGCCCACAGCTGTCTCCTGGTGGCCCAGGGACCTTCCCTCAGAGTCTGACCCTGCTGGCGGTTCTCAGCGTGACCTGGTAGTGCTTAGCAGAGGCTGTTTTCTGTTTAGCCTTCGGGCTCTTTCAGTGCTTTGGAATTAAGTTCTTAAAACATTGTATTTTTTTCTGAATAAAGTGTTTGATAAACTGTTTACATTTCAGAAAATGCTGCTGGTGGGAGGAACTTGGGATCTCACTGTTTTCTCCTGGCATAGTCCTAGGGAATGGTTTTGTCACAATGTGGGGCACTGGGGTTTTTGTGGACAAAACTGCCTTTCTGGAAACAAAAAGACTTGGTGGGGCACTCTTCATTGAGTCTCTGTTCACTCTTAACACTTGGAAGTTGCCCGAATCTTTTAGCTTAAAACCAGCCAGAGTGCCTGCCAAACACGAGGGGTTGCAGAGGCCAAGACCCCTGCATGGGGAGTGCAGGATCTGGGTGCGAGCCCTGCCCAGATTCGCGGCCCCTGGGTGGAGCAGGGCACGGAGGGTGACATGGGTTTGGGGGCCATCCGCCCCAGCCTGGTCAGCGCCCCCGCGGTTTGTTCTGCAGGCTCGTCCCAGGCACCACTGTGTAATTAGATGTTTGGGTGGTTGTGACTGTACGCCTCCCCACCCAGATGACTGGGTCCGTGAAGGCACGGACCGCTTTCGGCCCACGTGAACAGGCAGCCTGCCAAGGCTCCTATAATATAGCTGCGCACTAATGCGCGCGCAGCACTCCAGGCTTAACCGGATGCCACGCCTCGGGGGGCGAGGAGCGGGCCGCCCACGGTGGGGACGCCGAGGCCGAGGCGCCTTCCCAGGGATCCGGGGACAGCCTCCAGGAGGGCCGCGCCGGGCACGCCCCCTCCCCCCCGCATCCGGGCGTCCGGGAGACGGAACCTGCCTAACGCGGCCCTGGCGGCGGGATGGATGTGGCGCCTCCGCGCGCAGGCTGATGCGCGCACGCCGCCGCCGGGCCTATGCAAATCAGGGATCGCAACCTCACCAATCAGAGCGGGGCGCCGGCGCTGTTCCTGCCAATGGGGGCGAGCGACGCCGGCGGGCGGGATCCCCGCCCTAGACCCTAGGCCTCCAAACTCTTCTTCCGGGGGGCGGCGGCGGCGACGGAGTGGCGGGTGGGGTTTGGAGAGCAATCTCGGCGCGAGGGGCGCGGGGCGCTTTCCCCAGGCCTGCAGTTTTGTCTGGGCTCTTTGGCACGGGGTTGTAGTAAGAGATCTTACAGATACCTTACTACTAGAATGTTGACTGTTAACGACTTTTGTCGTATTTGCTTCAAGTCTAATGAACGACAAAAGTAAAATTCCCTTTGTTTCTCCTCGCTTTTCCCCACTCTTTTTCAGGGTTCAGTTTGGTGGGGTCGTTTACCAGGCAGAATAGAGTGTTCTCAGGAGCCTGTGTCCTTTTCATTCAGGTTTTTATACTTTGACATAAATGTGATGTTAAAAGCACATTCTAGTATTAAAACATTGTTTTGTGATATTCAGGTTTACATAAATGGTATCATCTTGGCCATTTCCTTCGGCAGTTTTCTCCCCCTATCTGAGTCATCAGCTTTACTAGGTATTGCCAAGTTGCTCTCCAAATTTTCACTAGTTTCAGGGGCATGTGATTACCGTTTTCCCACCTTTTGCCAATACTTACTCCTGCTTGTTAGAGCAGCATAGCATCCTGTCCTGCCCTGCTCTTCCTTTTTTTTTAATTATTCTTTTTTTTTATTATTTTTTATTTTTGGCTGCGCTGGGTCTCCTTTCATGGTGTGATCTAGTAGACCAGGACCCCAACTGTTCTCAGGGCAGGAGGTACAGCTCTTGAATGAGGCTGTCTGGCCTCTCAGCTGGGCTCCCAGCTGGCAGGCCCTCCTCACCCCACCCTACCTGCACGATGACCAGGCTTGCTCCAGGCCTTAGGGGACCCTTTCCTGCTCTGAAGCCTTAGAGCAGGCAGAGGGTCCCCTAGACTCCAGATTCTAGTAGACGGGTGTCTCCCCCGCTGCTGTCTGCGGTCCCTCTGGATCCATCTCTTCTTGCAAAGCTTGTGTACCTGAAGCACAGTCCTGCTTTGTATAGAAGCAAGAAGAACAGACGCAGGCAAGGGAGGGGCTTGGCCCACAGCGCACAGCTTGGCATAGGTAAGTTGAGGGCAGATCTGAGGGGCTCCTGGCCTGGGGACGGTGTCTCAGTTTGGAGAGTTTAGACAAGACCCTGCTTGCTGCCAGGAGAGCCCAGAGGGTAGGTCGGTGGTGGGAACCAGAGAGGGTAATGCGTGGACTCAGACTCTCTACCTCTTCTTAGCCAGAATGAGGAGCAGTCCGCGATGGGAGGTGTGGAACCTCATTCCCTGGGGAAAGGAGCTTTGGCTCGGGCTGTATGGAAGGGTCCCTAGTACATACAAAACCGACCAAGTCCTTGGCTCTCTCTGAGACTTGGTTTGCCTGTCTCTGAATCAGGAGAGTAGGTGCTCACAGTTGAACTCCCAGGATCCCACAGCCACAGGCGCTGGTTGTTGGAGACCGAGAACCTACCTCTTGTCATGGTGTCCCTCATGTGGTGATGGGTGAGGGTCCCCCTTGCGTCCCGGGGCTCCAGGGAAGAGAGGCATGCTGCAGGCTCCGCAGGCAACACTCCCAGCAGGCAGCGGAAGCTGAAGGACTGTTTGGAGGAGCTGGGGCTTCGGTGAAAGGGGTTGGATAATCACACTGAATAACACAAAAAGTTTTATAGGGCAGCCAGGCTGGGGCAGGGCCCCAGTGCCACACTTTTTGCCCCTGATGGAGGCAGCCGGAAGAAAGCCAGGAGCTGGGAGAGGCAAGAGGAGGTGAGTGAGAATAGGGAAGCACATATGTGCAGGGTGCACTGTGCGAGGCTCTGGGGTCCTAGGAGCAGCCCTGTGGGAGGAGGTGGTCACCCTGGTGCAGGCCCTCAGCACGGGCAGCCTGGTCTCTGCTGTCACCACTGTGTGGCGTCCTTTGGCTCCGGCTCCATTAGGACACCACCATTCGAAGCTTCTTGTCTCGTGACGCAGCCAGAACAGCCCACACAGAAGATCCAGTTGAGTGATCGCAGAGGTGGGGACCGAAGGCCACATGGAGTCACACGTGATTTTGCTTGGGCCATACAGTGTTTATTTATTTTTAGTTGTGGTAAAATACACAGGACGTAAGATTTACCATCTCAACCATTAAGTGTCCAGTTCAGTGGTATAAATACAATACATTCACATTATTGTGCAACCATTACCACCATCCATCCGCAGAACTCTTTTCATCTTGCAAAACTGAAATTCTGAGCCCATTAAACACTAACTCTCCATCCCCCGCCAGCCCCTGGCACCCACCACCCTACTTCCTGTCTCTGTGAAGCTGACTCCTCTAGGGACCTCATATAAGTGGGATCATACTTGTCCCTTTGTGACTGGCTTATTTCACTGAGCACGCTGTCTTCCAGGTTCATCCGTGTTGTCTCAAGTGTCAGAACTTCCTTTTAAGACTGAATAATATTCCATTGTGTGTAGAGACCACACTTTGTTCGTCCATCATCCATTGACAGACACCTGGGTTGCTTCCGCCTTTTGGCTGTTGTGAATAGCGTTGCTATGAACATGGGTGTGCGAATCTCTCTTTGAGTCACTGTTTTCAGTGCTTTTGGGTGTGTCCCCAGAGGTAAAATTGCTGGATCAATTCTATGTTTGATTGAGGAACCTCCATACCGTTTTCCAGCAGCTGCAACATCTTACATTCCCACCAACAGGGCACAAAGTTCCAGTTTCTCCACACCCTCACCAACACTTTTTTTTTTTTAATGGTAGCCATCCTAATGGGTGTGAGGTGGAGTATTTCTTTTTTTAAGCCCACATTTTAAAAGTGGGAGGTTTCACAAAAAGAAGTTTATAGTTTCCACATAAAATATTCTCAGGAGGGACTTCCATGGTGGCACAGTGGTTAAGAATCTACCTGCCAATGCAGGGGACACGGGTTCAAGCCCTGGTCCGGGAAGATCCCACATGCTGCGGAGCAACTAAGCCCATGCGCCACAACTACTGAGCCTGCGCTCCAGAGCCCTCGAGCCACAACTGCTGAGCCTGCACGCCACAACTACTGAAGCCTGCATGCCTAGAGCCCGTGCTGTGCAACAAGAGAAGCCACCACAATGAGAAGCCCACGAACCGCAACGAAGAGTGGCCCTGCTCACCGCAACTAGAGAAAGCCCGCGTGCAGCAACAAAGACCCAACGCAGCCAAAAGAAATAATTAAAAAATTCTCAGGAGGTGGCTCTGATGACTGAGCCCCGTGTGGGACCACTGCCGGCCGGGGCACCCTCCTGCCAGGCCTCCCTGGATGGCCCACGCCCCTCCATGCCTCGGGAGGGGAAATCAGAAGCTTTCAGGAGGTGCTCCTAATAGGTCTGAGAAGGTGGGAAGCTCTGTCCACATTCCGCTGCATTGCTGCCTGGAGACCATCAGCAGGACTGGGTGGTCACTGCCCCTCTTCAGGGGGGTCTGTGTCCTCCAGTTGGTCAGGCTGTCCTGCCCGGCCTGGGGCCTGTGCACCTCTGTGTCTGAGACCCTGGTGCAGTTCACACGCACCCATTCTGTAGTGGGCAACCATGATGGCTTCGTACTGTGTCAGTTTGGCTGCACTGCACTACCTCTCCCAGAGCGCCCTCGCTGCTAGGTTTCCCGGTAGGGTGGGCCACAGGCAGATTCTTGCCAGATTTGGAAGGGAGCAACCATTTTGGTTGGTGAGCTGCTGATTTACCTCCTTGCTGGGAAGTGGCACCTGGGCCTGCAATTACTCTACTTTCCCTGGACTCTGCTTCAGTTTTTCTGACTACTGGGCCAGGTGTGGACATGTTGAGCTCTGGATGAAAGGTCTCAGCTTCTGCAGGATACCCTCATCGCCAAGGTCAGAGGCAACATGGACATGGGTTTCAGTCCTGTGCTAAGTGCCAGGCCCTGCCCTGGCAGAGGACAGCTTTAGCTGGGTTGGTCCCCAGCAGTTGAATGGGTGGAGACCCCATCCTTTGGGTCGCTCAGGCTGCTCGACCTGGAAAGGGGCCTTTGCAGTGTGTGCAGAGCTGTCCGGGGCCCAGGGAGAAGTAGAACCCAGGAGTGCAGAGGGTAGACCCGAGATCCTGAGGAGGTTCACAGGGAGGCAGGGTCCCAGCCCTGTGAGAGGAAGGAAGCGGCTTCACAGGAGGAGAGAGCGCTACCCAAGGGGTGCAAGAGACCGAAACCTGAGACTCTGGCCAGGGGTGGTGTGTTCAGACTGCCCTGGTCAGCAGGTGAGTAAGAGAAATCTTTTTTGGCTCTGTTTATAGGTGAGGGCACTGAGGCTTGGAGAAAACAGTCTTGTTTTTTCTCTTGTTTTTTTCTCTTCCAGAGAAAAGACCATGGTGGACCCAGGCTCAGAACCCTGACCTCATCCTCTGTGGGCCCCCCACCTAACTCCCCTCCATCGGTGGGTGTGGGCGTGGACTGTTGCTGTGCCCTATCTTACAGACAAGAAAACCACCTAGTCCTTTGTCTCCTTTGCTGCACAATGGATACCTCCTCCAGGGCCTCAGTGTCACGTGCCTTCAGTGTTCACCTGGAATTGAGGCCCCTTGAAGCCAAATCCAAGAGACACAGTAAGTAAATGAGCTCCCCCGCTGTGTGCAGGAGCTGAGTGTGGTGTCAGGGCAGAAAATACACCTTCAGCACCAGTAAGGTGAGTGTTGGAACACCTCCCTCGCTGGGCTGTCTTGAGGCTGAGGTCTCTGCCCTTCCTCAGAGTGCCTGGCACACGCCGAGCGTTCGTTCAACTTCAGGATGTGGGGCCCACCTACAGAGATGCAGCTCGGCCGAAGGGTCTGAGTGAGCAAGTTGGGAAGGTGGGGGACCTGTGGGTGGAGGACAGTGGGACCCTAGGAGAGTGGTTTTGAGGAAAAGCAATTTGAATAGATGACAAGGTCCAGGATATGGGCATGGGAGGATAAAGTGAGTTAAAGGAATGAGAGACCAGATTGCAAGGGACATAAACCCAATTTCAACTAGCTTATGTGAAAAGCAAGTATCAGCTCACAGAATAGCCAGGTCTATGTAGCTTCAGGCATGGCTGGATCCAGACGCTGCATTAATATCCTTAGTTCTTGGCTCCACCTTTATGTCTTGGCTCTTTTTTCAGGTGGGTTTTCCCTATGTGTTGACAAAGATGGCCACTGGCAGCTCTGGCCCCAGTGTCCCTACCCTTAGTGATCCTGGGTGAGAGAGCACCTCTTTCTCACTAGTTCCAGGAAGTCTCAGGATTGACTCATTGAACTCACTGGGGTCAAGAACCAGTTTCTCCAATCATTGTGGCCAAGGAACAGACTAAACACCCAACAGCCAGGTCTTTGGTCACGCAACCATCCCTGGGACTGGTAGGGTCAGACCCCCCAGAGCCATGTGGCCTGAGAGTAGGGGAGCGGTTTGTCTCCAGAAGAAAATTAAAGTGTTTTTTATTATCAGAAGAATGAGAGATGCTACCTGGAGAAGATAGGCCTTGGCGTGGACAACAAGCCAGAGGCTAAGACTTCAAAGAATGGAGGGGGGCGGTGGTGACAAGGGTGTGGGGGGCAGCATCAGGGCCAGAGGCTGCTGGAAGAGCCAGGTGGTGTGAGCAGTGAAGGGCGGATTTCAGTGGGAAATCTGGAAGGACAGTGTGGCATAAGGCCAACCTGAAGGGCACTTTGGGGCCTTGGAGCTCACGGGATGTCTTCAAAGGATAAAGAGTCAGTAGGGGTGGAGCTTTGGTCAGGGAGGACTCTGGGAAGGGGAGGTGGCTCAGTGTGAAGGGTTGGGCAGGAAGGAGCAGTGTCCACGTGCCCAGGTCCCTGCAGCCCTTCCAACCCTCTCTGAACCTCAGGGCAACCTAGGAGAGTGTCAGAAACCCAAGCCCCAGGCCCCAGCCTCAGATGCTGACTTGGACAACTGGGGTGAGCCCAGGTGGCATCTGGGCTTGGGTTTCTGGTTTAGGGAAAGAGGGTGTGGAATGGGAGGGCTCCCGTTTAGCTGGCCAGGAGCGCCATCCCCCAGAACCCTGGGGAGGCTGCGGCCTCTCACTGCTGCTAGCTGCTGGTGGCCTATTGCTTGGCTCTGCAGGCAGCTTGGGACCGGCCGAGGCTGGCACGGTGGCCCTGCAGCAGGGCACTGGGCACACTGCCCCAAAATCAAAACTGCAAAGTAGATGAAGCTGTTACTGATCAGTAAGTGGCCAGGACATGGGCTGACAAGGTGGGTGGAGTTCCCAAGAACTGAAAACAGCCTTTGCCCTAATGCCAGCCGGATCAGGGCCCCATCTGGCTCTCAAGTCTCTCTCTCCGAGCTTCTGCCTTGAGGGCAATGATGTGGCACCCCTGTGACTTCTGTCTCCCCACTTCTCCCACACTGGAAGCGTGGGCAGGGCAGGCACCTGTGCTGGTTTGGCCCGCTGCTGTGTGCCCTGGGCCCAGGCCAGGGCAATAACACATTGGCAGTTGGCCCTGCAGTTCCCTGCGGCAGGAAGCAGTGGGGAGAACCTGCAGCAGGGTGGAGAGAGACTTGAAGTGGGACTGGCTGGCCACTTGCTCAACGTGGGAAGGGTCTGCCCTGTTACCCAGCCTGTGTGCTAGAGGAGGGTAGTGGCTGCCAGGCCTTGGTCAGGGTCACTTGCCGGCCAGGGCCTCTTCTCTAGGCGAGATCCCCTGCAGCTCTCTCACCTACTTGCTCAGCCTGGTCTGTGCATATGCACTACCCTAGAATGCTGTCTGGCTTTCCACTGCTCCAGGGCTCTCCCTGTTTTGGAGGGTTGTCCCTTCATAGGAGCATCTGTCAGAATAGGCCTCAAGTCTAGTGCCCAACTAGAGGCACAACTATTCCATAAGATGGACACGAAGGGTGGGAGGGTGTCCCAGGGTTGAGGGTCATTCCTGCCAATTTGTCTGTAACCCTGGGTCCCGTGTGCACTCCAGAGTAACTTACAAGCTCCAGGAGGGTCAGAGCCTTGCTCAGACCACACCTGTTAGTGGTGAGTGAACCAAAACCTGGCTCCACTGTCCCTGTCAGAGTAACACGAAGTCTCACTGAATTCGCAGTAAGCTCTGTGAGGGCCCAGCGTGCGGTGACCTTGTGAGACGTGAAGGTCTCTAACCCGCAGACCCCGCAAAGCCCCCGCTCCCCCGCCCCCCAGGCGGTGGACCCAACTGCCTATCTACCAAGGTAAACTCCGCACCTCCTTCGGGGACCAACCGGCTCCCTCTCATGCCGGGCACCTCTAACGGATCCGGGATGCTGGGGACCCGCCCCCCATCCAGCCCAAGCCCCGAGGCGGCCACGCCCAACCCTACTCCACTCGGAAGAAAACAAGAGCGGTTCAAAGGTTTAAACAATTTATTGTGCCCAATTTATTGTGTCCCAAAAACGGCGACGAGAAAAAAGAGCGCCGCGCGGCCCCGCGCCATTGCTCGGCGCGCGCCCGGAAACAGGCAGGGCGGGGGCGGGAAGGACTGAGCGGCCTCGCGTCCTCGCGCGCAGGCGCGGCGCGGCCTTCGGGGCCCGGTAACCAAGGCGACACCCGTTGCTAAGGGCGAGAGCCAATAGGAGCATCGCCAGGGCCGTTTCAAAAATCTAAAGCAAACAAAAAAACGCTCCCACGCGGGGGATGGGCAGGCCGGTGCGGGCCCGGGTCCCCTGAAGTCGGAGCGCGCGCGGCGGCCCGGGCCGGTGCCCCGCGCAAAACCTACGTGCAGTCGGGGTGGAAAAGCGGGCGCCGGTACCCCGCGTTCACTTGCGGCCCTTGGGCACTTTGGGCACGCTGGGCTTGGCCGCCTTCTTCACCTTCTTGCCGCCCGCGGCTGCCGCCTTCTTGGCCTTGCTGCCTTTGTCCTTCTTGGAGGCGGCACCCTTCTTGTGCGAGCGCTTCTCGGGCTGCGGGCCCTTGGCGGGCTTCTTGTCCGCGCGCCGCGCAGGGGCCGCGCTCGGGGCCGCCTTCTTGGCCTTATGCGCAGCAGGCGCCGGGGCGGAGGCGGGCGCTGGGGCTCCGCGCCGCTCCCCGCCGCCCTCCAGCTTCTTGCGGTTGAGCTTGAAGGAACCGTTGGCGCCAGTGCCCTTCACCTGCAGCAGCGTATCGTTCTGCACCAGCGCCTTGATGGAATACTTGAGGTAGGTGCGCCCGTTTTGCTGGTCGAACCATGCCACCTTCTTGGCCTCCGCGTAGATCTTGGCCAGCGACGAGCCGTTGCGCTCGCCCAGTCGGCGGATGGTCTCCACCACCAGCTGGCTGTATTTTCCTGGTTGGTTCTTCTTCTTGCTATTCTTCCTTTTTTTGGACGGGGACAGCGAGGTCGAGCCGCCGGCCTTGGCCGCCTTCTTGGCCGCCCCCTCGGCGGTCGTTAGCGGCAGGGCCTCCTCCAGCTCCACAGACATGGTGGCGAGCGGGTTGGTGGCGGGCGGGGCGCGGAAGCCCGGGGGCCGCGCCGGGAAGAGAAAGGCGAGGGGCCGCGGGGGCGCCGGGGGGCTGGGGGCGCGCGGCGGCTCCAGGCGGGAGCGGCCGCGGCCGTGCCTGGGGCCGGGCGGCAGGGCTGGGGTGGGGGCCGGGGCGGCCGGAGCGGGGGTCCCGAGCCGGGGCCGGCGCGGGGTCGGCCGGAGCGCAGGAGTCCGACGCGAGGTAGCCGGAGTGGGGATCGTCTCGGAGCGGGTTTAGTCGGCCTCGCGAGCGTCGCCGCCTCCGCCAGAGCTCGTTGGGCGTGCGCGCTGGGCTCTGGCGAGGAGGGCGCCCCGCTCTGCTTTTATGGCTCTACGGCGGACCACGTTGAGAACAACAACAGCCTGGTCCGGGGCCAGCGCCAACTTGTGCTTCTTGGAGCCCCTTCCCCGGCCGCTGGCTTCCCAGACCGCGCCTCCCCGGCGCCGCCGCGCCCGCCGCCGTGCGCCCCGGACAGGGCCCGAGCCTGCGGCGTGGCGGAGAGGCGGCCCGCGCCCAGGGAGGGCTCGGCAGAGGGGAACGGAGGGGCGCACCCTAGGCTGCGGGAGCGCGAGAGGAGGGGGGCACCCCGTTTAGGGCCGAATAGCGCGGGCCCCCGGGGAGGCCTCGCGGCCCGGAGCTCGGCGGCAGTCAGCCAAGAGTGGTCCACGGGCCCCCAAGGCCAGACCGCGTCCGGGGGGGCCCTGGCCTGCCCGCTAGACGCGCTTTAATTTGTCCGAACTAACACAGGGCACGCCCTCACGCGGTCGGCTAGGGCAGTGTGGAGGGAGCCGGGACGGCTTCGAGGGGGGTCTCCGCCAGAGTGCAAGAGGAGAGCGGATGCTGGCGCCCTCCCCTGCGCGCCCGGGGTCTCCTTACGCCTCGGGGGCCTGGGCAGGACGCGGGAGGCGGCGGAGAAGACCGCAGGTGCTTCTCTGGGGACATTTCCTAGCCGCCGTCCCCCCCCCCCGCCGCAGATGCTACAAGTGCCCCATTTTATGGTGGGTGAGCAGCCTCCATCATTCCCCCCAAAGCCAAATGGCGGCTCCGGCTGGGAGAGAGGGGAAGGCCGCGGACTCCGGACGGTTTCCCGGAGAGGATGGGGGAGGGGAGTTGCTCCTCGTTCCGGGCCACACCCCTCCCCCTCCCGTGTGGGGAGCGCAGTTGAGAGCGGGGGCTCCCTCTCCGGGTACCACGCGGAGGCTTGTGCAAATCTGGTGGCCCTGCCACTGGGTCCAGTATTGGGGGTGCGAAGGAGGCGCTGGACCATCTTTCTCGAAGCCAAAGGAGCCCCCACTTGGGGAGCTGAGGCCACGGGGAGACGCTCCGGGAGGAGGGCGGATCCCTTTGGGGTGAGTGATTTAGGCCCGGATCCTGCGGCCGCGGCCACGGCCACGGCAGGATAAACAGTTCCCTGAGGCCCGAGCATGGAGGAGAGGGGGTGGGACGGGGTGGGGGTTGGACTGGAGCTCCAGGGGTGAGAAGAGGTGCAGCCCGTGAAAGCCAAAAAAGCGGGGTGCGTTTCGTGCCTTCTGACCCAGCAGGCCCCCTGAGCGGTCTGTGCTTCCCCCTGTCACAGCGCTTGTCCGGCCCCCATTTGTTTTCCGACAAGCTGGGGAATAAGCCCCAGGGGAGAAGGAAATTGAGGCTGGTGGGGTGTTTGCGGGGGTCAGGGGCTTGAGCCACAAAAGGGGGCAGAGAGTGCAGCCCGTAGGAGAGGGAAGATGGATCTCAGCCCGGGCTCCTGCAGAGAAGGCCAAGATCCTCTCCCAGGGGGGAGGGCCGCTTAGCGAGCCCAGCCCAGGTGACGAAAGACCATCCGAAGTTCCTAACGTGGGGGGGGGGGGTGGGACACACGGGTCTGTGAGAGCTGAGCCTTGGGAGGAATGGGGAGCAGTGGCAAGGAGCTTGCAGATACTGCATGGCTTGAGCAAAGACCTCGGATTCCGAAGATGCAGGGTGTGTGCAGGGTGAGAAGCAGCGAGGTGTAGACCCCGTGCCCCCGAGGGGTCTGCCTGGGAGCAGAAGCCCTGGGAGTGAGCAGAGGGTGGGTGTGCTGGGGGTGGGCGTGGCGGCCCTCCCAGGAGGACCAGGGCGCACTGAGGTCGAGTGGGAGCAAGGGTGCCCACGAGAGAGCTGGCCCAGGGCCCTCGGGCGACTGGCACGAGGGGCTCCAGCTTGGGTCTCTGAAAGGTCAAAGGGAGAGCAGAGGGTGATAGCCCAGAAGGACCCCCGACTGAAACCTGCCCAGCCATCGCCGTGGAGGGGGCCAGGTCGCTGGAAATGTGAATCGAGCTGGTTGCAGCAGCAGGCGGGGTGAGGGCTGTCTCCCCGGGTCATCGGAGGGGAAGGAAGGACGTGGGGCTGGCTGGAGAGGGAGGCTGCCCATTGGAGACAGAGAAAGAACGGTCAGAGGGGAAGGGACGGCCAGGCGTGGCTGGTGTCCTGGAAGCCGAGGAGGAGAGAGTTTCAAGAAAGAAGGGCCGGTCTGTCCAGTGCGGCTCCCTCAGAGCCGGCTTCTGAGACCCTCTGCCTGGACCCTGCCTGTTTCGCCTGGTGTTTTACTAAGACCTAAATGACTTCCAGGATTTAAAAATCAGGCGATTTCAGTAAAAATGCAGTCCAGATTTCAGATTTCCCTTTTAAAAATCTGAAGACTTGATCGGGGTGGGTTGGGGGGAGTGGGCAGAGGGTGCAGGGCCTGAGTAAGAGTTCAGTGAAGGGTGCCGGGAGGCTCCCTTGCCCTGGGGGAGGCCTGGCCGTAACTGGAGGAGAGAAGGAATCAAAGCAGGGAATGGACACATGCAGGAAGGCAGTCCACAGGGAGGACACACCGGCCCTGCTGGGCTCCTTGGCCTGCCCGGAGGCGGGTTGCTGCCTGGGGCCCAGGGCTCAGGGATACTAATTCTAGGCTTGGGGTGTGGGCAGGGAGGCGATTTCCTCCCAGTGACCTCATTATACAAGTGAGGACACGGAGGCCTGGGTGGCAGTTAGCAGCCTTACCCAGTTCTCCAGGACGCTAGGCCTTCAGGGATGCCTCTTGAACCGAACACGCCTGGGTAGCCCCTGCCATCCTTCTAAGGACGTCACAGGTGGGGAAGGCCTCACGTGGCCAATGGGAAAATGCCAAAATATGGGAAAAGGAGCACCTGGAATTGGCCAGGGCCTGGTGGAGAGGGCCACCCCTTCCCCAGGGCCGGGGGTGCATATTCTCCCTAGGCAGGCTCCTCCAGTCCTGGGCTCCAAACACCATCCGTACGCTGGTGACGCCCATTTCTGTGTCTCTCCCGAGTAACAGGTGCCGCGGACTGCCCGCCACTTCCCCTGGGATGTCTAAAAAGCATCTCTTCTGTGTCCTCGCTGAAACAAAAACTCCCCATTTTCTCTTGCAATCCTGCTTCTCCCCAAACGTGCAGAAAGCATGGGCCCCTCCTCATCTCTTCTTCCCTCTCCCCCCACCCATAGGTGCCTGCGTGCTCTTCTCCCCCAGCCGCCGCGCTTGCCGCCCTCCCTCTCCAGGCTTTTTGTTCCTCCCACACACCAGGGGCTCCCACCTTGGGCCCTTCGCACCTGCTGTGTGGCTAGCTCCTTTCACCCAGAACCCATTCAGTGCAGCCTCCAGGCCAGCCGGGCCAAGATGCCTCTCTGGGATTCCTGTCTCATTACCCTGCTTTATTTTCTTCATAGCACTTAACGATCATCTGACCCTGTTTTGCCTATTGCTGGGGGGGCTCCAAGAGCGTAGCTGGGTCTGCCTTGCTCCTTGCCGGCCCCCAGCCCCGGGCACACCCTGCTTGGCGACGCAGCAGCAGGAAGGTGGACTCTGGGAGTCAGGAGCTCCCCTCCCCCAAACTCCCTGTGTGACCCACCTGCCTGGGCCCCGGGTGGTCTCAGTGTTGCCATCTGTATAAGGGGTGCACGCACAAAAGGGCAAACAGAGGCTCCTCCACCTCGGAGTGTTTCTGACAGCCTGGGCAGGAGCCCCGGGCGGGGAGGCCCAGAGGGCTGTGGGGTCGCCAGCCTGCTGTAGGAAAGGCCCAGTCGGCTGTGGCTGGGCTGCTGGGGTAACAGTTAAGAGGCCAAAGGGTTTGTCTCCCCAGAAGGTGTTTTAAACCGAGAGGTTGGCTCCAGCCTTAGCCTGGGCTGGGCCCAGTTTGGGGTTTGAAATGTAAATAAGAGGCATTAAGTGCTTTTCAGTATTTAAGGGGAGATAAAGGGGAATTCACCAGACGAGGCTGTGGGGAGGTTGCCTTTAAGATGCAAATGTGTATTGTGAAGCCCTGAATGGGGACGTGGTGAGGGCCTCTGGCCCCTCACCCCCAGGGCCGGCGGTGGGGCGGGGGTGGGACCGCCAGGCGGGAGGCTGAGATCAAAGGAGCGGACGAGTAGATGCTGACGCTTAGAGGAGGTGTAACGGGGGGCTGAGCTGCCACCGCGTCCTGTCCTGTCCCCGGGGCCCCGGCTGCCCACCACCTCTGCAGACACCCCCAAAGTGCTGCTGTCCTTAACGTGCAGGTTGTCAAGAAGGGACTTAGGTGCTTCTCAGTGTGGAAGGAGCCAGACCTCGGCAGGACCCGCCAACCCCTGGCACTGTGTGTCAGGGTCAGAGTGAGGGAGGCCCCCACTCCGGGGGACTGAGGACCGTGGGTGCCGAGTAAGGACCCCATCCTAGAGACGGGCCTGCAGTGCTGATCAGAGGCGCGGCGTGGAGAGTGGAGCCCGTACCCTGGGACGTGAACAGTGGCTCGGCTCCAGGAGGGGTCCTACCACCTCCCTCTTCCGCTTGTGCCCGAGCTGGGGACCTTCTCCAGGACTTTGACTTTTCTTTCCTTTCATTTCTTTAAGTGCTGGGTAGTTTTTTCTTGGTGAAGTTATTTGTGGTATAAAACCCAACGGGCGTAGAAGGATGTGAAGTGAAAACAAAGCCCCCGCCCTTGGCCCCAGCTCGCGAGCTGTGCGCGCACAGGGCTGCATGTTGCTGACTCTGGACACCGGGTCCGCGTCCAGGTCGCCTGTCCTGAGGGCTGCAGCGCCAGCCGTCTGGTCGTGTCCTCCTGCGGGGCAGGCGGGGCTGTTACTAAGGTGTTTCCGTGACTGTCCTTTGTTCACGAGCCCAGAAGTAGCCGCCAGATTCACTGTTATAAATCGGGTTAAGCCTTGCTGCCCCGCGACCGTGCAGCCCTCCGAGCGCCCCCTCCTCCCCGCACCCGCGTCCCCCATGAACGCCCATCCCGGCTTCTGTGACTCCACCCAGCCTGGCCTGTGTGTGTCCCCACCTCCCCGCCCCATTTCAGGCACCGCCATCCCCCCGCCCCCGTGACCTGGCCGCCTCCTCAGGGCTTCCCGACCCCCCATCTCTTCTGGGCCGCGGCCACCAGCCTTTGGGGGTGTGAAGGGACGTGGCATCCTGCCCCCCTCACAGCCTGGCCCTGCCGTCCCCACCTTCCCCTGCCCTTCCTTTCAGCCTCTGCCCAGCCCAGCCTCCCCAGGGGCCTCCCCTGCAGGGGTCTCTGCCTGGCTGGGCCAGGTCTGGGGGGAGCAGTGGAGTTGGATGGCATTTGGGCCCTTGTTTCAAGAACCGGGGAGCCGGCGACTCTCCTGGCCCAGGAGACGCGGGCTGCCGGCCCCCCTGTCTGCGGGGCAGGGGTCTCCTGGGACCCAGGCTGCCTGCTCCAGTGCCCCCGGCGAGGGAGCCGGCCCAGTGGGCGAGGCCAGACTTGTCTTCCAGCCTGGGGCTGTGGTAGAGCTTGACATCTCTTCTCCAGAAGGCCCGGGGTTTGAGGCCCGAGGAGCCCGGGCGGGTTTGCGATGGAGAGACCATTTGGGGAGGGGCCCCGGCGACCAGGACAAAACGCTACAAAGAGAGAAACCATCTTCCATCATCGCCCTGCGGGGCAGAGGCGCCGACAAGGGAATCTTGGCTTTATCTCCTTTCTTACAAGCAGCCTCAGCTGTGGAGACGCTCCCGTGGGGGCCGGGGTGGGGAGGGGGGGACGCGCAAAGCCCTACAGGGGGCGAGAGCAGCCTGGGCCCAGGCGCCGGGCATCCACCCATCCCGTGCGGCCGGGGCTGCGTTTCTGCCTGTGGTGGAAAACCGGGACCTAGGAGAGACTGGGTAAGGTCCCCGGTGACCCCTGGCCAGGAAGAGATGGCAGAGCATTTGCTGTTTACCTCATTTCAAGGCGGCCCCCCCACCGCACTTTCTAGCACTTGGTCTTACACCACCTCTCGCTTTCTCATGCCTGCCACCCCCAGGAGAGCAGGGGCCCGATCAACCCATGCTGCACGAGGCCTGGCACGTAGTAGGTCCTCAATAAATATTCGTTGAATGAATGAGATGGGAGTCAAACTCTGGCGGGCTTCCCGTCCCAGTGCGAGTCTGCGCGGTCCCAGGGCCGAGCCGAGAGCCCGAGGGGCCTGCGAGGCTCGCAGATGCTCATATCGGTGTGACTGGCGATCCCGACATTCTCTCCTGGTCAAGAACAACTCACAGCTGCCCTGAGAGGCTGGGACTCCACTCCCTAACTGCCGTTGTCCGGGGGGGCTGCCACCCCCCAGCCCGGGCCCCTGCCCTCCCCGCTCAGGACCCTCCAGGGCTCCCCAACCGTCCTGCAGCACTCGGGCCTGCTGACCTCTTCAGACTTTATGTCCTGGCGCCCCTGCCCTCCCCGCGGCCTCCCTCCCAGAGCCCACTTCCCACCCCTGGTTTGACTTCCATCGGCTCCTTCAGTCCTGTCATCCTCATTCCTTTTCTCATAAGTTTTCGGTAGCTAAACTGTCTTTTGTTTTAGCATCTGTCCCCCACCCCCAAGAGCTTGTCTTTCTTGTGTAGCATTGAATGATGAGAATCTAGAAAGGAATCTAACTCCAAACTCAGGAGTTAGGTCCGTCAGGACTCAGAATTATATTTGTGAAAGGGGGAAACAAGCCACCAAACCAACACCTAGTCTAGAGCTCGACATAAACGGCTCTCCAAAAATGAGTTCCCTTACTTTATTTCCCTCTAGTCAGATATTAATTCCTGAACGCTTTGGGACCGTCGATGGATCCAGTGGGAAGGACCCTTCGACCCTGTCTTGAGTCCTGTCAAGGTGCCCTGTCCCCACCTTACCTGCAGAACCTGAGGTCCAGAGAAGACGCAGGGCTCACATGGTGCCACTGGATTGCGCTCCGAGTCTGATTCCTAGTGCAGGGCTCTTGCCCTTCCTGACACTTCATCTGTCCAGTTAGCCAGGGCCGGGGGAGGGGCAGCAAAGCCAAGGCTAGGTCCCAGGATGAGGACAGGTGTTCGCCAAGCTCCAGCCTGGTTTGGGTGCAGAAGTCTTTCCATCTGGGCCAGGCCCCGGAGCCAGGGAACGGCGGAAGGGCAGCCGGAGGAGGGCCAAGCAGTCTTGAGGCATCTAAGCTCACTCTGGACCTGCCTGTTAGGCGCCATCTGCCCCAGAAGACTGAGAAAGCCTCAGAGTGGATCTCCCTGTTGCCACATCTTCACAGAGGCCAAGGTTTTCTCAAAGCCCCCATTGGACCCCATCAGATCCTGCCCACCCCTCAAACACGCGGGCGGCTTCCCATCACACTTAAGATAAAATACAGGCGTCTCCCCACGGCCTTATGCGGCTTGCCTTCCTGTCCCTGCCCTGGACAGCCGGCCCACCCCACGCGGTGTCTTTGTGCTGCTGTTCCCTCCTCCTTGGACTCTCAGGCCCTATTCCTTCTTGCCAGTCAGGTGACTAACACCTCAGGGAAGCCTTCCCTAAACACCCCGTCTGAAGTAGGGCCACCCACCCCCATCTTTCCCCATCACTTTGACAAGTTTTTCTTTAAAGTGCTTATCACTACTTGAGCTTTTGCATTTATAGCCTAGTCTCTCCTCCCCACCTGGAGTCAGCTTGTCTGGTGTGTGGGTCACCGAATTCTCTGTACTTAGCATACAGTAGGTGCTCAATAAACATTTGTTTGAATAAGTGACAGAGAAAGGGCCCTCACAGGGAGTACAGAGATTCGGCCCGTTTTTTCTGTCCAAGGTATTAAACTGCGCGCCTGGAGAGCCTGGGGGTTAAGTCCAAGAAAGCACCTTCCCCTGCCCTCCCCCAGACCCTAGGCCTTCGACAGGTGAGCGGTTGGCTCCAGTGGAGGAACTAGCATTTCAAACGGGAGAGAGGTTGGGGCCTTGGGGCAGCTTTCAGTGTGGGGAGCGGGGACAGTTCTCGGGAAGGACAGTCTTCATCCTTAGGGTGAGTAACGACCACGGCCGGGGTCAATCGCTGTGGAGGGGACTGAGCGGAAAGGGTCCCCGGGATGCTCGGGAAGGATGCTCGTCTCTGCGTCAGGGGGAGCGGGAGCCGGCGCCCAGCTTCTGCCTTTTCGGCTGCCCAAGCCCCCTCCGGGTTTAAGGGGCGCGCCGCGTGGTCTCACCCGCGTCCCCGGCCCTTCCGCGCTCGCCTCCCTCCCGCCCCGCCCGTGCGGCTGGACTGCCCAGCGGGTAACTGCGCTCGGCCGGCGGGCGTTGGGCGCGCGCCCCCGCCCCGTCTCCATGGAGACCGCTTGCCAGCCTCCCAACAGCCCACCGGCTGCGCGGCTCCGGGGACCAGACGCGTGGATCCTCAAGCCCGGAGACGCATGTCAACACGGGGACCCCCCAGACCCCCTTCTCGACAGGCACAGGAAGGGGCGGGGGGGGGAGTCTCTCGTTTAACAAAGGGTCGATGCTGGGGCAGGTTTGGGAAAAGGAATTGACCCAAAGCCTGGAGAGCTTGGACCCCTGGGTACTGTTGCTGGTCCAGGACCTGCACTGAAGCTTTCCTGCCACAGGTCCTCCTGAGGCCTTGCCAAGGTTTCCCTGGGGTGGCACCGAGGCCAGACCCCAGGACTTCGTCCCCTGGGCACAGATCCCTCTGGTCACTCCCCACGGGGCTGCACTGGACGAGGCTCTGAGATGAGGTTCTGTGAAGGACGCTGCAAGACTCCCCCCGACGCCGCCGGGCAGCCACCAGCGAAGGCGTCCCGCTGGGGGACTGCTTGCCCCCATAGATCCCAGCCAGGCTATGGCAGAAGCTCTGCAAAGCTGACCTTGGTCTTTGACCTCTGCCTGGTAGGCTCAGAGAACAGCCTAGGCCACATCTACGCCCGCCAAGGAGACCAACTGCTGGTTTCCTCCCAAGACCCGCACCCTGCACAGATTTTTAGATGTCCACAGCCCCAGTAGAGGACTGGCTAACCTGAAAGCTGACTTCTCCCGGGATATGGCCAAGTGACCACTGGTGCACACCTGACCTGCCACTGCACGAACCACTAGAGCTGGCTTCCAGAGTGACCTTTTAACTGGTCCTCACTGGCCACTCCCGATGCTGCCTTCAAGGCCTGTACAGTCGGCACCTGCTGGCCTTTGTATGTCAGGAATCCACGCCACCAGCCCCTGTGGTGACACCGGACACTGGGGACCAGAGCTTCGCAGATTTGCCTGATGGTAAACCACCAGAGATCTGTCCTCATGTGGAACCACCACACTGCACACCTCTGTGCCTTTCTTGTCCACCTGTCTGGGATGCTTTTCTATTCCAATTTTGTCCCAGGAAACAAAAAAACAAAAGTCCAAACCAAAACAGAAGACAAAAGCATTAATTTTATCTGTCCCGGGGTTCACAGACTTACAGGCCTACCTGGCCAGGTAGAAAATATCAATGAATGAGATGGTTTGCGAGGGACTGGTGATCTGAGGGGCACGGTGCGCCCATAAGGGGGCAATGAGCCCAGCCCCCGCTGCTATGCCAGGTAGAAGGCAGGCCCCGGGCTGCAGAACACTCTGAAGACAAGTGGCAAAATGACATTTTTTAGTCTATAATCTCTTCTTCTCTCAACATTATTCAAAATTCAGATTAAAAGACTTCCCTGGTGGCACAGTGGTTAAGAATCCGCCAGCCAGTGCAGGGGACACGGGTTCGAGCCCTGGCCCGGGAAGATCCCACATGCCGTGGAACAGCTGAGCCTGTGCGCCACCACTATTGAGCCAGCGTTCCAGAGCCCGTGAGCCACAACTACTGAGCCCACGTGCTGCAACTACTGAAGCCCACACGCCTAGAGCCCGTGCTCTGCCATGAGAGAAACCACCGCAATGAGAATCCCGCGCACCACAATGAAGAGTAGCCCCCGCTCGCCGCAACTCCGAGAAAGCCCATGCGCAGCAACGAAGACCCAACACAGCCAAAAATAAATAAATAAAATTAAAAAAAAAATTTAGATTAAAGAAAAAATTGTAAGAAGTTAAGACAAGGCACGTCTGCAGCTCAGGGTTGGCCTGCCTGGCTTGCTAGCCTGGACTTCAGCGCAGATTCAGCCCTGTCTGCCCGTGATCTTATGAAAACTCCACTTAAGCCTGCTGTGTGCAGACCCCCTGGACACTGTTCTTTGCATGTGCCTGAGCCCCAGAGATCCCTCCGTGTTACTGGCCGGCTGGGGGCTCCTCAGGGTGGGACCCTGCCTGGCCCAGCTCCCTCACCTGCTTCTCCCTGAGGAGCAAGGGCTGCCCAAAGATTCTTTACCAAACTGATCTGCAACCAGTCTAGAAGGAGATGGAGAGGGAGGTGGGGGTCTCTGGGCCTCAGCACCAGGTGCCAGGCCAGCCGCAGGGTGCACTCTTCCCGCTTTGAGTTTGGCCCCAGACTTGTGAGCCGACTTTCTCAAAAGCCCCTCCCACCCCCTGGACCTAGAGGTCAGCGTGGAAAGAGCAGCACAGCAGCTTGGCTTCCAAGGCAGCTTCTGGCAGCATCCGCGCAGCACTGAGATTCCCAAACTCAGCCCTGAAAATCTGCACCTCGTTCCTGGCCCCTTTCCGGATGGTTTATGTGCTACCCAGCGACGTGCACTTGTGCATAAGCCAGCGCCCTGCTCTGGGGCCCCAGCGGGCAGCTCAGGGGCCCTGTTGCTCGGGGGAGCCCTGGGCGCCTCCAGGTCCAGGTGTGACTTCCCAGGGGGACGGTTCCTGCGCACAGTGAGGGGCGTGTGACGGTAGTTCCTCGGGCTTCAGGCCTTGACTGAGAAGGGAAGGGGGTTTCTCTCTTCCCCTTTCCAGAAACGTACAAAACAGAAGTAGAAACCAACTGCTGTGCCCTCTAATACTTGTCTGCTGCCAACCCGTCATCTTGCAGGACCACGGACACTGGAACACGATGACCACGGTGACGCCGGCTCCTTTCCTAGTTCCCTAAGGAGCCTTGGGCCACGGCCTCTGCTGATTGGTCACAATCCAGAAGAGTGGTTCTCAACCTGGCTGCACACTCAGATCACCTGGTGAGCTTTAAAAACTCCCAGCGCCTTCTCCCAGGACAGTGAAATCCACAGTGCCAAAGGTAGAGCCCAGGCATGAGGATTTTTTCTTCCAGTTTTATTGGGATATAATTGACGGGTACTAGGATTTCCGGGGGGGGATGGGGGCATTACCAGAGAAAGAATGCCTGCCTCGGGGCAGTGGAAACGCTGCCCTGCCCCCAGCGGGAGGAGGTGAGCCCTGGGGCTCCCTGTGGTCCAGGGGGCAGGCTTCCCAGCTTCCGGGATGCTGGGTGGGTGAGAGCCACTCCAAGGGCGGGGGGGGGGGGGGGGGGGGGGGGGCGGCAATCTGAGTCTGGGGCCTTTCTCGGGGGAGGGAGGGGTGCCTGAGGGGGTGTTCTTTGGCCCCCTCCGCTTCCACCTCCTTCAGGTACTGAGGCTGGCAGGCCTTGCCCACTGGCTCTTTTAGGGCTTGATGGCCAAAGAAATTAGCCCCACACCACTGCGGCCTCCCACACCTTGGAAGAAGCTCGTGTTCTCTATATACACGGGGGAGTGGCAGCAGAAGTCGAGCTGGCCGAGCTGTCTCGTGTGCGGTGTGGCTTTGCCCACGCACGGGCGCTCCTGCCGAAAGGGCACCCCGCGCAGGGACATCACAGAGGATGGAGGATGTTTGCGGGCAGAGGCAGGGGCCCCTGGGGTTCTGTGAGGCTGAGGCCTCTTTTCAGGTTTCGTGAGCTGCAGACACTGCCTTTGACTTCTTTAGCTCGGCAGTTTCCTTTTTCCCCTTTTTTAAAAACAAAAATGAAATGCACGTAACAAACTTTTTACCATTTTAACCGTTTTTAAGTATACAGTTCAGTGTCATGACATCTATTCACAATGTTGTGCAACCATCACCACTGTTTATTTCCAGAACTTTTCCGTCACTGCTAACAGAAACTCTGTACCAACTGAAGAGTAACTCTCCATTCCCCCACTGCCCACAACATCTATTCTATTTTCGGTTGATAGGATTTTTCCTATTCTAGCGCCTTCATCTAAGTGAAGTCATACAATATTTATTTTTCTATGTCAGGCTTATTTTACTTAGCAAAATGGCTTCAAGGTTCATCCATGTCACAGCATTATTCAGAATTTGTTCCATTTTTGTGGCTGAATAGTATTCCGTTATACATATATAAACCACATTTTGTTTACCCATCATCTGTTGATGGACACTTGGGTTGTTTCCACCTTATAGCTATTGCAAATAGTGCTGCTATGAACTTGCTATACGACCATCTCTCTGAGTCCCAGCTTTCAATTCTTTTGGGTAAATACATAGGAGTGGAATTGCTGGCTCATACGGTAACGCTATGTTTAAATTTTTGAGGAATGACCAAACTATTTTCCACACAGGCACACCATTTTACATTATTTCCATGTGCACAAAGGTTCCAATTTCTCCACATCCTTGGGAACACTCATTTTCTGTTTTTTGGGGTTTGTTTGTTTCTTTTGTTTTGGTTGCGTTGGGTCTTCGTTGCTGCGCGCAGGCTTTCTCTAGTTGTGGCGAGCGGGGGCTACTCTTGGTTGCGGTGCGCGGGCTTCTCATTGCGGAGGCTTCTCTTGTTGCGGAGCACGAGCTCTAGGCGCGCGGGCTTCAGTTGTTGTGGCTCGCAGGCTCTAGAGCACAGGCTCAGCAGTTGTGGCACACGGGCTTAGTTGCTCCAGGGCATGTGGGATCTTCCTGGACCAGGACTTGAACCCCTGTCCCCTACATTGGCAGGCGGATTCTTAACCACTGCACCACCAGGGAAGTCCTTTTTGTTTTGTTTTGAATAATAGGCATACTACTGGGTGTAAGGTGGCTTTGATTTGCATTTCCCAAATGCCTAGTGACATTGAGCATCTTTTCATGTTCTTATTGGCCACCTGTGTATCTTCTTTGGACAGATATCCAAGTCTTTTGACCATTTTTATTTATTTATTTATTTTTGCGGTACCGCTGTGGCCTGTCGCGTTGCGGAACACAGGCTCCAGACGCGCAGGCTCAGCGGCCATGGCTCACGGGCCCAGCCGCTCTGCGGCATGTGGGATCTTCCCGGACCGGGGCACGAACCCGCGTCCCCTGCATCGGCAGGCGCACTCTCAACTGCTGCGCCACCAAAGAAGCTCTATTTTATTAATTTTGACGCTATCGTAAATGGAATTATTTTAATTTTTTTGGATTGTTTATTGTTAGCATATAGAAATGCAGCTGATTTGTGTGTTGATTTTTGTATTCTGCGATGTTGCTGAAGTAGTTTATCATCTCTAGTTATATCGTGGACTCTTCAGGGTTTTCTACATGTAAGACTGTGCCATCTGTGAACAAAGATACTGTTACGTCTTCCTTTCCAATTTGGAGGCCTTTTATTTCTTTTTTGCCCTAAGTGTTCTGGATAGAACTGCCGGTGCTCTGCGGAATGTGGTGATGGAAGGGGGCACCCTTGTCTTGTTCCTGACCTTAGGGAAAAGGCTTTCAGTCTTTAACCGCTGAGTATGATGTTGACTGTGGGGTTTTCATATGTGGGTTTTATTATGTTGAGGCAGTTTCCTTCTATTGCTAGTTGACTCAGTGTTTGTTTCACAAAAAGGGGTTAAAGTTTTAAACACTGGTAACTGACACCTACCATGACATTAGTTTCAGGTGTACCGCTATTTGTATATACTGTGATCACCACAGTAAGTGTAGTCAAATCCGTCACCATACATCGTTACAAATTTTCTTTTTCTTCTGATGAGAACTTGTAAGGTCTAGTCTCTTAGTGAAACTGCAGGGACTGCTTAGTTAAATCCATTTCACCTGTAACCTGCCTTGACTCATCAAGGCGGTTTTAATTGTTGCTACAAAAAGACCTGCGTGTCCTCCACGCAGCCTAACAGTGTCCGGAAAGCCCAGAGTCAGCTGTACCCGGTTAGAGCTGAGCCGGTTGAAACCGGTTAGGACCGCCGGCCCTCCAACTGGGCCTGCGCAGCTTTCCCTGGGGCGGCCTTTTGAACCTGCAGAGGCCGGGGGCCTAGTTCCACCGGCTCACACCCTTCTTCCGTCACTTTTCTCCGCGCCCCCCATGCGCGGACCCCGCCCTGCTTCCTTATTCCTTATCCCGAAACCACCGGGGCCCCCTGCCTGCCGTGGCGTCTATTCTCGTGTCTCCTCGCTCGGCTTTCCGACCTCGGCATCTCAGCTTGTGGCTTGCCGCGCGTCAGGTAAGACAGCTTGTTTCGGCAGCTTTGAAATATGCAGTCGAATATGACTAACCCTGGTCGCCATCCAGGACGTTACATTCCCAGGACCAACGTTGTAACCGGAAGCCTGGCCCTCTTGACCCATTTCACCCCTCACCCCCGAGCCCCACCGCCCACCCCCCACCCCCGCCAGCTCTGGCAACCTCCAGTCTGTTCTCTGTGTCCGTGGGTTTGGCTTATTTACTTATTTTTAGATGCCACATATCAAGGAGATCATACAGTATTTGTCTTTCTCTTACTTCGCTTAGCCTGATGCCCTAAAGTCCATCCACGATGACATAAATGTCGGGACTTCCTTCGTTTCTTACGGCTAACAGGCCATTGCATCCGTGTACCACATCTTTATCCGTTTATCTGTTGATGGACACTCGGGTTGTTTCCATGTCTTGACTGTTGTGAATAGTGCTGCGGTGAACATGAGGGTGCAGCTGTCTTTCGAGTTGTGTTTTCACTTCCTTCAGATAAATACTGAGCAGTGGAATTGCTGGATGGGTTGATAGTTCTATTTTTTTAATTTACTTGTTTGTTTTACTTTTTCACAAACCCCTGTGTCGAGGGCCGATTTTCAGTAGATCGCGGCGAGGGAGCCGCTCTGCTGCGTTCGAGGCCCGACCCAGAAGCAGCTCGTCTACAGACTGTTCAGCTCCAGGTTCCCCACAAACGTGCGGTGCATGATTCTGTTATTAATTTTTGAGGAACCTGCATACTCTCTTCCACTCCCACCAACAGTGCACAAGGGTTCCCTTTTCTCCACATCATCAGCAACACGTGTTATTTCTTGTCTTTGATAAATAGCCATTCTGACAGGTGTGAGGTGGTATCTTATCGTGGTCTTGCCTCGTTTCCCCGATGTAGTGACGTTGAGCATCTTTTCAGGTACCCGTTGGCCATCTGTGTGTGTCCTCTGGAAAAATGTCTCTTCAGATCCTTTGCCAGTTTTTATTTTTATTTTTTGCGGTACACGGGCCTCTCACTCTTGTGGCCTCTCCCGTTGCAGAGCACAGGCTCCAGACGCACAGGCTCAGTGGCCATGGCTCATAGGCCCAGCCGCACCGCGGCATGTGGGATCGTCCCGGACCGGGGCACGAACCCGTGTCCCCTGCATCGGCAGGCGGGCTCTCAACTACTGCGCCACCAGGGAAGCCCCTTTCACCATTTTTAAATTGGATTGTTTGTTCTTTTGCTTTTGAATTGTATGAGTTTTTAAATATATTTTGGATATTAAGCGCTTATCAGCTGTATGATTTGCAAATATTTTATCCCATTCAGTAGGCTGTCTTTTCATTGTGTTCATGGCTTCCTTTGCAGAAACTTTCTAGTTGAATTTTTTCAAATGCTTTTTCTGCATCAGTTGAGATCATGTTTTTTTGTCTTCATCCTGTAAATGTCGTGTATCGATAGACTTGAGTATGTTGAATCATCCTTGAATTCTAGGCATAAATTCCACTTGGACATAGTGTATAATCCTTTTCATATGCTTTAGCAGTTTCCGCTTTCACAGCGAGAATAGCCAGAGAATCAGTGACCTGACAGGATTCTCATGATCCCCAGGGTAACCTGAGTTATCTCAGAGTTGGAGGATCCTATCCCAGCGCCAGAAATGGGGGATGGCAGGCAGTTTCCCTGTCCTTCCACAACCCCTGGACAAGACAGCCCCCAAACAGTCCTTTCCAGGCGTGGAGGGCTGACTGGAGAGAGAACCAGGGTCTTTTTTTTTTTTTGATGTGGACCATTTTTTAAAAGTCTTTATTGAATCTGGTACAATACTGCTTCTGTATCATGTTTTGGTTTTGTGGCTGTGTGGCATGTGGGATCTTAGCTCCCCCACCAGGGATCGAACCTACACCCCCTGCATTGGAAGAGGAAGTCTTAACCACTGGACTGCCAGGGAAGGCCCCAGCGTGCTTCTCTGAACTAACAGCCACGCTGGCTTCTCCAAGTAGAAGCAACAGATACAGATACACGTGCAGACCCCAGTTCAGCCAGTTGGCTTTCCTCCTCTAAAGCGAGGGGTTTATTACAGCCCTTACCCTTCCTCCCCTCTGGCCTAAAGTAGGGACTCAAGGTTCGCCCATGAGCTAGACTAGACCCTAAGTGGTAACGTACTTCCAGCGCTGGCTCCTTTCCCTGGAGCTCCGGCAAAATGGCGAGTGCCCAGCGACAGGGGCGGTTCTAGCCCTGCAGTGCCAACTGAGGCAGGACTCCCGCCAGCGAGCTCGCTTCTCCCCAGATGTCAGGAAACTCGGGAGACTGAGCCTGCCTGGTGGAGCAGCGCCTCCATCGCCTCGTTTTGCCACACACCAGGGCTCCGGCAGCACCAGGTGGCAGTCACACGCTTCTTGGCCAGCACGTGCAAGTGACACTCACAGGGAGAAGGCAAGTGTGCAACGCGGTGGGTGCTCCAGGGCATGAGGGATCTTCCCAGACCGGGGCTCGAACCCATGTCCCCTGCATTGGCAGGCGGATTCTTAACCACTGAGCCACCAGTGAAGTCCCATCAGAGAATGTTTTGTGTATGATCTCTCCTAGGAGTTTTATGGTGTCATGTCTTAAGTCTTTAAGCCATCTTGAGTTTATTTTTGTGTGTAGTGTGAGGGAGTGGTCTAACTTAATTGATTTACATGCAGCTGTCCAACTTTCCCAACTCCACTTGCTGAAGAGACTGTCGTTTTTCCATTGTATATTCTTGTCTCCTTTGTCAGAGATTAATTGAGCATAGGTGTGTGGGTTTATTTCTGGTCTCTCTTTTCTGTTCCATTGATCCGTATGTCTGTTTTTGTACCCATAAAACATTTTTTTTTTTTTTTTTTTTGCGGTACGCGGGCCTCTCACTCTTGTGGCCTCTCCCGTTGCGGAGCATAGGCTCCAGACGCGCAGGCTCAGCGGCATGGCTCACGGGCCCAGCCGCTCCGCGGCATGTGGGATCTTCCCTGACCGGGGCACGAACCCGTGTCCCCTGCATCGGCAGGTGGACTCTCAACCACTGTGCCACCAGGGAAGCCCCACAACACTGTTTTGATTACTGTAGCTCTTTAGTATTGTTTGAAGTATAGGAGAGTTATGCCTCCTGCTTTGTTTTTTCCCTCAGGATTGGTTTGGCAATTCCGGGTCTTTTATGGTTTCATATAAAGTTTTGGATTATTTATTCTATTTCTGTGAAAAATATCTTGGGAATTTTGAGAGGGATGGCATTAAATCTGTAGATTACTTTCGGTAGTATCGCCATCTTAGCAATATTTTTCCAATCTAAGCGCATGGGATATCTTTCCATTTCTTTGAATCCTTTTTAATTTCCTTTATTAATGTTTTGTAGTTCTCAGGGTGTAAGCTTTTCACCTCCTTGGTCAGGTTTATTCCTAGGATTTTGGTTCTATTTTAGAAGTTACTTGTTTTTTCCATTCCCTTTCTGATATTTCATTGTTAGTATAAAGAAATGCAACCGATTTTTTTGTCTTGTTTTGTTTGGCCTTACCTCGTGGCATGCATAACTTCCCCAATCAAGGATGGAACCCATGGCCCCTGCAGTCGAAGGGTTGAGTCTTAACCACTGGACCACCAGGAAGGTCCTTACAACTGATTTTGGAATATTAATCTTGTATCCTGCTACTTTGCTGAATTCATTTACTAGATCTAGTAATTTTTGTGTGGAGTTTTCAGGGTTTTCTATATATAGTATCATAGCATCTGTATATAATGAGCTTTACCTCTTCCCTTCCAGTTTGCATAACCTTTCTTTTCCTTGTCTGACTGCTGTGGCTAGGACTTCCAAGACTATGTTGAATTGAAGTGGTGAGAGTGAGCATCCTTGTCTTGTTTCAGATTTTAGCGGGAAGGCTTTCAGGTTTTCACATTATATTGGCTGTGGGTTTGTCATAAATGGCTTTTATTATGTTGAGATGTGTTCCCTCTTTTCTAATTTGGTAAGAGGTTTTATCATGAATGGATGCTGAATTTTGTTTTTGCTTTTTCTGCATCTATTGGGATGATCATTTGGTTTTTGAGTTTTCTTTTGTTAATGTGGTATGTATCACATTGATTTTGCAGACGTTGAGAACCCTCCTTGTGAACTTGGGTTAAATCCCACTTGGATTCAGACTTGGGATTGTGGTGTATGATGGTTTTTTATGTGTTATTGGATTCGGCTTGCTAATATTTTGTTTGGAATTTTTGCACCTATATTCAAAGACCTGGCCCGTAATGTTCTTTTTTATGGCTGAGTAGTACTCCAGTGTATTTAGGTACCACGCCTTCTTTATCTATTTATCTGTCGACGGACATTTAGGTTGTTTCCATGTCTTGGCTATTGTAAACAGTGCTGCAGAGAACACTGGGCTGCGTGTGTCTTTTTGAATTAGAGTTTTCTCTGGACATACACCCATGAGTGGGACTGCCAGCTCATATGTAGTTCGATTTTTAGTTTTCTGAGGAACCTCCATACTGTTCTTCATAGTGGCTGCACCAACTTACATTCCCACGAACAGTGCAGGAGGGTCCCCTTTTCTCTGCACCCTCTCCAGCATTTGTTACCTGTAGACTTTTTTGTGTGTGTGTGTTTTTTTTGCGGTACGTGGGCCTCTCACCGCTGTGGCCTGTCCCACCGCGGAGCACAGGCTCCGGACGCACAGGCTCAGCAGCCATGGCTCACGGGCCCAGCTGCTCTGTGGCATGCGGGATCCTCACGGACCGGGGCACGAACTCGTGTCCCCCGCATTGGCAGGCAGACTCTCAACCACTGCGCCACCAGGGAGGGAAGCCCTAGCTAGACTTTTTTTTTTTTTAAGAACAGCTCTTTTTTTTTTTTTTGCCCCCACACATGCAGGATCTTAGTTCCCCGACCAGGGATTGAACCCCCGTTCCCCTTGCAGTTGAAGCATGCCGTCCTAACCACTGGACCACCAGGGAATTCCTGTGGACTTCTTAATGATGGCCATTCTGACTGGTATGAGTAGTTTTAATTTGCATTTCTCTAATAATTAGTGATATTGAGCATCTTTTCATGTGCTTGTAGGCCATCTGTATGTCTTCTTTGGAGAAATGTCTATTAAGGTCTCTGCCCATTTTTCTACTGGGTTTTTTTTTGTTGTTGAGTTGTACAGGGCCACTTTCAAATGTGAGGTCAAGTTCTTGCTTATGTGAAATTCAAGGAGAATTGAGGCCGGGTGATTTTCAGTGCACAGGTTCAAGGTGAAGTTCAGGATCAAGCTGAAGAGCGAGGCGCAGAACACTGGACCGAGGTCAGGTCCAGGTTAGTTTGAAGCTTACCCAAGGCTGCTTCACGGAGATTACGGTCAGGAGCATCCCGGTGTGAAGGACAAGACTGGAGTTGAGAAGTTCAAGGTTAAAGTCAGTTTCTCAGTGTGAGACACTGGCAGCATGATCTGGACCAGGGGTGAGGGTCAGTTTCAGGGTCAACTTCAAGATGATCAAATTCAAGGACCAGTTCAGCACTGACTTTGGTTAACGTGCAGCATCAGGAGGGTCATTCCAAGGTTGTAACGTAAGTGTGACACAGGGTCAAGTTCAGGACAAGGTAAAAATCAGGGCAATTCACAAGGAACACATATCCATAGGGTGAGAGACTGGATCAGGGTCAGGCTCAGGGTCAGTTTCAAGGTAAACATCTGGTGTGAGGTGAAGCAGGAAGTCACCTAAAATTAGGACATCATGTGGTCAGGTCATTCGGAAGGCAGAGACGTGCCAACACCAGCGTGAGGTCCAGGAAGATCTTTAGGGTCGTGACAAGGCAAGAGGTTCAACCTGAGTGTATCTGGCTGAGAAGCAGGGTCTGGGTCAGGATTAATGAAACAAGGTGAATATACTCAGCAGTATACTTTCACCCCAACAGCAAGCTCTTGCTGAGAGCCTGAGCCAATTAGGATGAGTGTAATTAGTGGTAATGGGGAGAATCCGTATTAGCGTAAGCAGCTTAGTCTCAACCACTGCAGGTCAGCGTAAACCGTGATGGACCTACGTTCAGCTCTAACTTGTGCTACTAGATATGTGCAGACAAGCTCGGCCTCAGGCATTCTTCTCAAAGATAAAACCTTATTGCTGGTTAGTGTTAACTAACATGAACGGAAGCAATGCAACACACCTTCATCTAAAGGCACTTTCTTACTGCGAGGTAGGAGGAATTAGGACCAATCTGAATAGAGGTTTTGATAAGAACTCCCATCAGTGCAACAACGTCAGTCCCAGACTCCTACAGCTTGTTGGAGTGAACTGAACGCAAGCGCAGCGATGCACAGTCACAGGGCGACTGGGTTTTGCATCAAGCTGAGGAGTACTACTGAGATGAATTTGTATCCGTGCAACTAATCATTCCCATTCTTCTCAAAAGTAACTTCCTCTTGTTAGAACAAACTGAGATGAATGTAGACACAGCAGCACACATTCGTCTCGATTCACATTCTTACCGGGAGGCACAGCAAATTCAAACGAACTCAACTGTGTTACTGAAAAGAATTTGCATTAGTGCAAACACTCCAAATCCCATTCTCCTCAAAAGCAAATCTTACTGCTTGCTGGAGCTAACCTGCTTCTCTCAAAAGCACGTGCTGATGCTGACTCTTAGTAGGAATGTGGGAAAAGATGCTGTATTAGTGCAGAGTTCAGTCTCAGCCTTACTTCTTACTGTGGAGAAACCAAATCTAGGTAAGTGTAGCTGTGCGTACGGAGTTTAGGTAGGTAAGGTGAGACCAAGGTCAGCCAGCCATTGACGGGACGTGGTGTGGACTAGTCTCAGGCTGGAGAGGAAGGCTGTCATGGGAGGTGGGGTTCAGTGTTAACTTCAGTTTGAATATGACAGGGTCAGGAGGAGGGTCAGATTCAAGGTCATTTCAAGGGGGACCATGTTTAGGATGATTGTCAGTGACAAGACGAAGCTGAGCACAGAGTCAAGGTCGGTTAAAAGTCAAATTTCGAATCAGCCAGCTACGGCTGCGATCAGGGCCACAAGGTTATGTTCGGGCTCATTTCAAAAATAAAGCAGGTCAGTGTAAGGATGGTCACCAGTTTTAGGGCATGGCTGAGGTCAGAGGTCAAAGTCCATTTCCACGTCATGTTCAGGGTTAGGGCGAGAGGGACCCGCTCTGAGAACGGCAGCCTGGTCCACACAGCACGGCCCAGCACGAGGCCGCCAGCTGGGAAGGACTCTGCTCCTCTTGAGGCCAAACAGCATACCCCCAAGCCCAGCCCAGGGTGCGGGGCCGCAGCAGGGGTAAGCCCCGCTGGCCGCGGCGGCGCTGTGGCTGTGAGCTCCTGAGGACGCTACTTTAACACGTGAAGTCCGGGCCAAGAGCAGCGGGGGAAAGACACGACTGAGGGGCTTGAGAAGTGGACCCAAGTAGAATCCAAAGGCTACGTCTGCAAAACCTACACTGTCCTGCTGCGGGAAACACGACTAGTTCGTACAGTTGGCTCTGGGCGGCATCTACTCAGTCCCGGCTGTTGCTTATCTATGTTGGAACATGGGGCTGGTGCTGCCAGGTCTTCCTGTCCTGATCCAGAACTATGTGATGGTCGACCATCACAGCATTAAAAACAAGGCAGCACAAAGACGGAGTGACACTCCCAGGCTGTGCGTGGTGGTCCATGGGTCCCCAGCAGCTCGTGGTTGCTCCTCTAAAGGGACAATGCTCTCTCCATGCAGGGTCCCCCCCCAATACTGTGATTAAAAATGCAAAAGACAAAAGCCAGGGGCAGGTATGCAGGGCTGGAGAGGAGAAGGCCTTTCTGCCTCAGAGTTCTGCAGGCCCAGAAAAAGCAACGGCAGTGATTAGCTAACAGGGTCTCTCCTGAGCCCGAGTCTGGAAGAGGGAAAAAAGACAGGGCGAAGACAGATGGTCTTTGTTCTTGTTACATTTTATTGGCATCACGTTCATCTCTTTACAGAAGAACTTGGCCCACACCCTAGAATGCAGGCCTCTGGAGAGAGGGAGGTGCTCTGAGAAGCAAGCTACAATGCGGGGCAGGTCCTGGGGCACAGCTGCCTGGCTCCACACCCAGGACACAGGGAAGGCATGGCGGGTTGTACTGGGAAGAAGGAGAGAAGGTCTGCTCACCTAAGGATGCCACAGCCCCGAAAGGAGCACCTTCCAGAACAAAGGTAAAGTCCCTAGGACAGGTCTGGTAGGATTTTCCTTTTCCTTTCTCTCTTGTACGTGGATGCTGATCTAATAAGGGAGTTTCAAAGTGTGGAGCAGAGAAAAAAAAGAAAAATGAGAGTTTTATATTTCTGAAACAGCCGTTTCTCCATTGCACACACCATGGTATTATGCAAATCAACCTCTTGGAAAAATTTAGATACAGAAGGGAACTAGACAGTTTTCCCTCTGGAGAGATGAAAAGCTTTTTGGCTCCTAAGTCTTTGATTAAAAGGCGTACATGATTCTCGTGTCTACTGTACAGAATACTGCCTCCAGCTGGATTTCTGAAATCTGAGTGGCTAAACACTCTGCGATCCAGACAGGCTTCACCCTCCATCTCTACGCCTGCATCTCAGGACTTAAACACGTAATCCAAGAATTTCTTACACTAATTTATACATTTTTAATTGGTTGCATATATTAACATGTACTATAAGATTCTTTTCTAAGAAGCATTACATAATAAATGGATACTGTAAAAAGATCTGATTAGTTAAAAGTAACAAGCATTAACAGATACATACAAAACTCAGCCTGATCAGACTGGGTGTGAGCCTGTAATGAAGCGCAGGGCACCCGCCTTCCCAAGTGGTAGCCTTCACGGGGGTGGGGGGGTAAAAAGACCACAAGACAAGTTAAAAAAACCAGAACTAATTAGACACAGGTTGACTGTAAACAGTTCTCTCTCTCCAGTGGACAAAAAGAAGTCGTCTCCGAGGCCGACTCCAAACCGGAACGATTTCTACAGCCGGCCCGTCCTGCTGCCATCTGAGGGCTGACGCAGGGACCCCGATGGAGCCGGCACAGGCCTGGGCTGTGGAGTGAGTCTGTGTCGGGTGTGTGTGTGCAGGGGAGACTGTGTCTGGGGGTTCTTTTGGCAGCTGGATGTGAGAGATGACTGACTGTGGAGAGGAGAGGGGCTCGTGGTGGAAGGCCTACTTGTGTTCTTGGTGCGCGAAGGGCTCTGTGCTCTGCTCGCTCTGCCGCTTCAGCAGCTACAGCTTTCTGCCGAGGCCTTGGCCCGGTCATTCTTGTCCAGTTTGATGGGCTCGGGGAATTCATTGTACAGCTCCACCTCCGTTTCCTGGGCAGGGAGAGAGAGACAGGCTGGTTAGTCCAGGCTCGGGGAGACTCCCGAGCTCAGCCCGGGCAGATGGGGGCATGGGCACGGAGCAGGCCCAGCAGTGCAGTGAGGGCCCTGGCAGAAGGTGCTCGAAGCCAAGTGAGCGGAAGATGGGGCAAGGTGACACTGAGTAGGCAGGCAGGACAGGCCGACGCGCCCTCCGTGTGACGTCAGCCTGGGGGCCGCCGCCTGCTCCGAGGCGTCTACCAACGTCTGACAAGAAGGTAGACGCTCCCGTGGCCTGGATTTGGCCGCTCTGAGCCAGCATGTCCTCAAGGTTCCTGGGCGCTCTTCCTGGGCGCTCCTCCGGCCCCCTACCTGCTCTCATCTTTCTGGACTCAGGGTCTAGCTTCCTTTTTGTATCTCCAGATCTGCACACGCAGAGCCCAGCCGAGGACGGATCCCTTTGTCTGGTGGGGATACAGACTGGGGTCAGTTCAGCGGGCCTTGCGCTGATGAGCATGTCTCCAGGGAGGAGCAGCCTTCTACTTCCTGATGTAGAGAAGTAATTTGAGCACCTGTGCAGCAGGAACTGTTCAAGGATTCGGGAAAGCAGGGACTGGTTCTATCCATCAGAAGTTCTCTAGGAAAAATCATTCCATTCACAATTGCTATAAAAGTAACAACCTCTAGGACTACATATTTTTAAAAAAGCTCTGCTGAACACAGCAGTGTGCGTGTGCCGTGTTGTTGGGTATATTCAAAAGTTGCCAGCCGCCACCACGCCGTGATTCCGGACACTTCTGTCATCCCCAAAGGAAAGTGTGCGCCATGGGCGGCCACCCCGGACCCTATCTGATGCCCTCAGCCCTTCCCACACACTTAGCTATTCCTGTCGCAACAGAGTCCTCACCGGAGATCGGATCTGCTGGCACCCTGATGATGGGCTTCTGCCTCCAGAGCTGAGACAAAATAGAAGTCTATTGCTTTAGCCACCCAGTCTGTGGTATTTGTTAAGGCACCCAGAGAGACTAATACAACGGCTGTAATGCGATTCCAATCAGAAGCTCAATAAGGTCTTATTTGGAGGGAGGGTGAAGAAAGAAAAAATGAATAAAATGAACCAAAAAGATAAAATTAGTGAGGGGAGGCCTGCCTGATCAGGGGTCAGACGCAGAGGCAGTGAAATCAAGATGGTCCAGGCAAGGAGCAGGCAGACGGCCAGGACAGACCCCAACGTATGTGAATACTGCATACTCAACTAAAAAATTCTCTACGGCCAAAGGAATTGAAAAAATCCACTGCAGTAACAGGTGAAGTGAGGTTCAATTCAAAAGCGCTCCTGAGCACTGCGGGGTCCCGCGGGAGGGCTGCCTACGGGCTCTGCCGTGGAGAGTGTCAGCGGAGCTCCAGGGGGAGGCCCACAGCGCGCTGGCAGGAACTGAAGGATTACTACTGTCCCTGGGAAGCCAGGTGGCGCTTGCCCGCAAAAATACACACACCTTGCAGTCTAACAATCTCACTCCCAAGATGCCAGCTCGCCACTGTAATGAGGCTCTAGGGACAGCAATATTCAGAGAGGAAAACTCCAACAGTGATGCCAGCCAACAAGGAACTGGTGAAAAACGACTCCTGTACAGCCTGCGGGCCAGGGCCCTGACTGCTGAGAAGCACGCCTTCTGTAAACCTGCTCCCAGGAGCTGCAGAGCCACGCTGCCCTCTGCGGCTGCCACGGGCCCCTGCCTCCGACCGCACCCCTCACCTGCCCGCTACAGACGACTGGCAATGCTGGGACCTGCCTCAATGCACTGGCCCCAGCAGAGCTGCTGAGTCACAGAGTCTTCACCTGGCCCTTGCCAACAAGAAGCCACTGTTATTTCGGGGGAACAACTGAATAAATAAAGAAAGAAAAAATGTAGGAAAACTTTATCCAAGGAACACAATTCCTAGAGCCCGCAGTCTCTTACAGCTCAGATATGATTAAAAAAACCAGACAGGACTTCCCTGGGGGTGCAGTGGTTGGGAATCCACCTGCCAATGCAGCAGACACGGGTTCGAGCCTAGTCCGGGAAGATCCCACACACCGCGGTGCAGCTAAGTCCGTGTGCCACAACTACTGAGCCTGCACTCTAGAGCCCACACTCCGCAACAGAAGCTACTGCAGTGAGGAGCTCACGCACCAGGGCAAAGAGTGGCCCCCACTTGCTGCAATTAGGGCCCGAGCGCAGCAGCAGAGACCCAACACAACCATACATACATACATACATAAATAATTATACATTTAATTTGTTTAAAAAAACTGGATCCAATGATGGGTTTCAAATTCCCGTTTATCCCCTCCTCAAACAGAAGGACCAGTCTGACCAGGGCCATCGAGTGGCCTGGCCACCTGACAGCTGCAGAAGGAAAGAACAATGCAGCTGGTCAGACCAGGGAGACCTCGGCTGAGGTCTTTGCTGCCCCGCACGGTTGAGGTTATTCACAAGTGAGCGGAATTTCTGGAAGCCTTAGCAGACTGGGCCATTACCTTCCTGGATAAACACAGGGGTTTCTGGCTACATGGAAAAGAGTCAGCGAGGAAAGAAGGTTAAGGACAAGGCAGCCAGGCCGGGGCTGGCTCAGCGGCCCATCACCAGAGGTAGCCAGACCACCGCTGGACACCCACCTGCTTCAGCGCGTTCCGAGCAATCGTCTGGAAGGCCTGCTCCACGTTGATGGCCTCCTTGGCACTGGTCTCGAAGTAGGGAATGTTGTTTTTGCTGTAGCACCAGGCCTGTGCCCGCTTTGTGGCCACCTGGAAGAAGAGGCAGGGCATGTGTGTGCAGGGAACAGCGGGAATCCCACCAGGGAAGGACTGTCCCCCCCGCCGCCCCGGTCACCCCTACACACAGTAGAGCCAGGAGCCAAAGCACCCCGCCTACCACCCACACCTTCGGACCCTCAGCCGCACTAAGATTAGAAGCAGCTTCTGAAGGGAGTAAGACGCCAGCCCAGGAAGAAGTAACCGTCCCTCCTGGGACCTCAGAGGCAGCCCTCAGCACAGGACAGGCCTGGCAGCTTGGTCTTCAGCTCTGCAGCCCCTACTGTGACTGCTCACGGCACCTCACCTGACCACACACCTAGGCACCAGAGCCCCGAGGCCCTCACCCTGCCTCACATGTCCTGACCTCTCCCCACCCTAGCCCATTTTCAGGCATGAGAAGGACCAGGCCACTCAGGAAAGGGAGAAAAAGAGATGAGTGGTCAGAAATACACCTAGCTACACTTAAGAGCCTACGTTCCCCAGACAAGTGCTATTTGAAAGGAACCTAGAGCAATTTTGCTCAAAGCCCAAAGCGTCTCCTGTACACACGAGGATCAAGGGAGGCCCCTGAGGCGCTGAGAGAGCACTTGAGAAGGTCACACTCGAATCCCCTCCTTCCCAGCACAGAAAGGGAACGGGAATGAGGCTCAGAGGCAAAGGTAATAATGACCCAAAGTCACAGCTGCAGGGGCAGCATGGGGATGTGAACTGGCCTCCTGGGCCCTGGTCCCCAAAGGCAGCTGGCCAGGAGGTAGTGCACCCCCAGAGTTGGTCTGGCCTCAGCACAGAACCCTCCAAATTCACGCAGTACCCCAGAAGCAGGGGGCTCTCACAGGAGAGGAAAATGCTAGAAAGCTCCTCCTGGGCACCACAGCCCCAGACACACCGTCATCTGGCATCTGAGCGTCCTCGTCAGATGAACACAGCATCGAGACTCAGGAAGCATCCCTGATCTAAGAGTGCATGAGCCAGACGAAGTGCAAGTCTGCCTTTGCGTCCCAAAGACCAAATATCACCCGGCCTCAAGGGAAATCCCGTCACCGGGACCGAGAGAGCTGCCAGTGCAGGCAGCCCCACTCGGCGGGCTTCCTGCTTTGTTGCCGTAATTCCCAAGGGAATACCAACCTCTGCAGAGTTTCGCTGCCCGTCTGTCCACGGGGAGGCCAGGATGGTAGGTCTTTACAGGTTAGGGAGCAAGGCCCCATTCCAAGGGCTGGGCAGGTGGCTAGTTAGTTGTCTCCCACATCCACCCCCGCATGGGGCACACACAGCCAGAGACATGGGGTGTAGATCCCTGCGGCATATAGTTTCTTACCAGTCAAATCTAAAAACAGCACCTGTCATCCAAAACTTAGCTGCCCCTTTACAAGAAGGCCCTTCCTGTGACTCAGTAGCCCTTACCCAAGCGAGGGCAGGTTCTCAGGTTCTCAAGCCCCATAGTGATGACCCCCGGCATCGTTGGCACTTACTTGTCTGTTTTCGAGGTCAATCTTGTTTCCCAGAACAACGAAGGGGAAGTTCTCAGGATCCCGGGGACTGGCCTGGATGAGGAATTCGTCTCTCCAGCTGTCGAGGGTTTTGAACGTGTTGGGGGCAGTCACGTCAAACACCAGGACGCAGCAGTCTGCGCCTCTGTAGAAGGCCACACCCAGAGACTGGAACCTCTCCTGTCCGGCCGTGTCCCAGATCTGCGAGAGACAAAACGGTCGTTCCTTGGGGCGGAGGGCCAGGAGTGGGGTGTGTGGAGGACGCCAGGGGCCCCCCCAGAGACAATCACTTCAGGACTCATCAGGAACAGAATTCAGCACCCGAGTGTCCAGAGCACACCGACAGACAGCAGTGTAAGTGGACGTGTCCCATGCATCTGGAGGACGCTAGAGAAACGTTAATCTTGATCGAGGTGGTGGCCACGTGGGTAGATATTTATGGAAAACCTGAATGTAAACATAAGATTTCTGTACCCTGGGGACTTTCTGGGGGTGATGGAAATCTAGGGAGGTGATTATTCATCGAACTGTACATTTATTTTTACTTTTGGCCGTGCCGTGTGGCTTGCGGGATCTCAGTTCCTCAACCAGGGACTGAACCCAGGCCACGGCAGTGTGAAAGCACTGAGTCCTAACCACAGCACCACCAGGGAACTCCCAAACTGTACATTTAAATGTATGCATTTTACTGTATATATAAAGTTGACCTAAAAAAACCCCAGTATGTCTTAGTTATATTATACCTTAATTAAGAGACAAAGGAAACAAAAGTACCAGAAAAGGGGGAGGGGTGGGAAGGAGACAGGGGGAGAGGAATAAAGGGACAAGCAATGTGAGAATACACCAAGGAAGACAGATCGAAGTCGCTTCTCATCAATGGACCACCAGGCGCTCAGCTCAAAGAACTTCCCACCATTCACTGCCACACCAGGTCCAAGAGCAAGGATGCAGTTCCTCAACGCCCCAGATCCCAACAGGGCCCCCGGTTTGCCTGGAGAGGACTAGTGTTCCCCAGAATGGCCGCACACCCGCGGCGAGCCACGGTGCCGGGGTCCAAAGCGGTTCGCAGTTACTTCCAGCTGACAGGAGTCTTCACCTCTTGGCTCCACTGTCTGCAGGAAACCACTTAGCTTCAGAGCAACATGAGAATCTGGAAAATCCTCATAACCCCCAAAAATTTCAACCTTATGTCCAAACCACCAGCCAGTGAGCCGAAGGCCTGTGACTTAGACCAACACGGAGTGTGGACTGAGCCACGACAGTTTCATCTCCAGAAGCGGCTTCTGCAGAAGCAGGGCTGAGCTCCTCCCCAAAGCTCCTCCCAGGCAGCCCACAGCACTCGGGGACACACCAACTCCAGCGCGGCCACAGACAGCTTCCAGTTCAGGTAGGAAGAGCCTCACTGCACAGGAAGCGCACAGGATGCTTGCGCAGTGAGTAAATACACAGAAGGATGACGCAGCAGAACAGGGCAGTATCATGGGATTTGCATTTCTTTAATACTACCCAACTCATGATGTTCTAAACCCCACAGAACCGCCGAGAATGTTCTCCAAAAGGAGCCCTGAAACGTAACATGCAAATGCTGAAGGCTGGTTTTCCCTTGGGGACGGGCTCAAACAACATCATGGCAGACAGGAGCAGGGCCAGGACTTAAATATTGTCTGGAAATATCTAAAGCTGGAAACGGCAGCATTAGAACCCCTTAAAGAAGTTCCCATAAAGCAGTGCAACTACACAGGCTAAACTCTGGCTCACAGACAGGCCAAGGACAGTGCATGCGGAAGGGGGCTGTTGTGGTCGCCCATCAGTGCGGGGCAAAGAGTGCCCACCCCAGCCCAGAGGTTACCCTCCAAGGAAGGCAGCTCTGCAGGGCCCACGCAGCCCTCTCTTCCGACGTATGGGGCCCTCCACAACCAGCACACAGACTCCGGGTCACAGCTCTGGCCACAAGGGGCCCGACCACGGCAGCCTACCCCTGCCCACCCCCCACCCCCCGGGAACCTCGAGCCCACGCGTGCTCCAAGCACTCTGGGAAGAACCTTCCTGAAAAGGACACGTCCTAGTGGCCACGGGGGTTCAGCGTGCCTGCAGGCGTGGAGTCAGGAGGCTGTGGTAATGTCCACGCGGGGCCTAGCAGTGCTCACACTACGTGGAAGGAAGCAGCCACTGGGAACCAGAAGAAGTGATGGTAAGGCTGAAGGGCAATGAAAGAAACAAAGCCGAAGACTGTGGCTGCTCTCAGTGGGCAGGGAAGGGCACCACCCCGCCCCACGTGAGCAGCAGAGCACACGTGCGGACAAACGGTCTCTGTGGACAGCGCGGCAGCAGCCGGACCCTGTGAGGGTCACCTCTGTGCTCTCCTGCTGTCCGACGTCCTACCCTGAATGCGTGTCCCTGAGTGGAGAAAAGAGCCTTTTCCCATAAAAGAAGACCAAGGTGGAGGGAGAATCGAGAACTCTGTCACAGCAGGTAAAAACTGACAACTACTTCTATAAAGAGAAACACAGGGAAAAAAAAATTATAAACAAATATAGGCTTGGACAACAACAACAAAATTCCCATTAGAGAAATAACATTATCACTATGTAAATATCTGGATAAGTAAAGCAAAAGCCAAAAAATGCCCCGAAACTCTTGGTGTCCTCCCACCCAGAGGTCTTCACGAGCACACATCTTTCTCTAGGTGCCCGCGTTGCAGGGTCACTCACGCAGCTGGAATCTCAGTGCACAGGCCACTCCTCTCCGCCCCACAAAACACACAGCACCCTCCCCGGCGAGAGCGCACATCCTTACTCTACCCAACACTCAGCAAACCACTTCACTCATTTTAAAAAAATATTGCTTAAAAAAATATATTGCTGCCAATTTCCCATAATTATAAGTAACTCAGTAATGAGCTTTAACACAGAGAGTCTTTCCTGTGTTTCAGATTGCTTCTTTAGGACAGGATCCCAAGAGCAGAATTACACAGGAACTTTATGACTCTTGGTGGAACCAAATGGGTATTTGGAACTCAGATACTGAGAAGGCAAAGTAAGGAATTAAAAAGAAAAGTTGAAAAACTGGGGGTTATTCTCAGCAAGTTTCCAAAATTAATTTAACTTAACACTTACAAAAGTACAGTCTTGTGGCTATGATCTTTCAAAATTTGTAATACTTTAACTGAAATACTTTATTTTCTACCTTCAAAATACACCCAATATATCTATCTACCCAGAACTCCAAGGTGACAACTATTAACACTGCTGTTTCTACATCAGTTCTTCAGGAAGAGAGTCAGCCCTTCCTCACAGCCTTCCTTCCATTCCCTTCCCCCCTTAGAAGTAAGCGGCCTGAGACCTGTGTCACACAGACAGTGTCCGTAACGTAATTCCATATATCATGTACAAGATCCTCTGCATCTTTTGTTTTTTCCTCCAGATGTTAACAGCTGTACAGTATCCCGGTGCCTTAAAACACCACCACTGACTCCCTGGTCCTCTACATTATCCGTAGCTTTTCGTGACTGCACAGAGGCTGCAGTGAGCATTCTTCCTCACTTGTCGTCGGGCCCACAGTTTCCTAGGCTCTGAACCCAGATGCAGACTGGCTGCTTGTCAGGGATGTGTGTGTGTGACGTTGGAGAGCCAACAAAAGTCTCCATTTGAAAGGCTGCACGGATATGTTCCCACCATCGGTTTGAGAATATTCTATCTACTTGTAGCCAAAACTCGATTTTGTCAGCCTTTTAAATTTGCAATTCCCTGACGTCAGGCCACAGGACGTGGTTTCTCCTGAGAGTTGCCTGTTACCCACTAGGTCATTCTGCCGAATGGATACTATTAGGCATTATTAACAGTTTCTCCCAGTCTGTAGTTTGTTACTTAGAATCTTGTTATTCAGATGTTTACTGTGGTCTACTATCAATCTTTAACCTTTTATGATTTGTGCTTTCTCTATTTTAAATGCCTAAAGTTAAGAAAACCCAAAAGAACCTGTATTTTCATTTTACACGTTTTCATTTCGTGCTTTTTCCATTCAGGTCTTGAACACTCTGGCTACTCCTCAGCAAATGGAAAGCCGCCGGCCCAGAGGCCTGTTTACAGTACGACTTGTCCTCTGACTTGTCCTTTCCCCATTCTGCAAAGCCTCCTCTGCCTACCCAGTGTCAGCTAGGTGTGCCTGTTTCTGTGCCCTCCGTCCCCTTGATCTGTGGATCTCTGTGACAATGTCATACTGTTTACATTACTACGGCTTCATAAGTTACCTTTAGGTTTTTCACGCACACTTGACTCCATCTAATGTTTAATACCGATTGATTTCTAGCTTCTTCCTGAACAACGTAAGAAATTTTAAAAATGCACACGGTCACTCATCTTTCCCCACACATTAAATTACACAGTTCCAATCCCGGTTTCCTTGTACTGGTTTGAAGCTACATACTCTTACTATTAGGGTCATAATTCTAAAAACAGATGCATGCATACAATTAAGTTTATCTTATCTCAGACCTTTCCACTTCCGCCTGAAGTGCGTCTCTGAGGATTTCTGCCCGAGCCTAAGGAGGCGCTCGCTTTCCTTCTTGGAGGCGGGCATTTCCGGGACTCACATGCCACAGCCTGCCAGTCCCACTGGCAGCCTCACTGCTCCTCCGGGTCGTTCTGCTTCCTCTGGCTGCCTTCAAGCTTGTCTTAGAGGAATTCTTCCATGTGGTTCCTCTAGACTTCGGTGTTCCTCCTGAATCTGTGGATCTGGTGCCACAGCAGGTCCGAGAAATCCTCAGCAAGTAACTTTCACCTATTCGCTCGGCTGAGACTAATTAAAATTAAGTGCGAGCGACCTACTCACTGAATCCTGTTTTTACCTCTTTTCCCCATTTCCCACCATTTTTCTTCCTTTCAGCCCTCTTGTGGTGTATCCTATCTGTTGCTAAAAACACTCTCTATATTTCCAAACTGTGGTTATTGCATTTCATTTTTAGAAGTTCTACTGACCTACACCACCTGCTTAGTTTCTTCTCCACAGATACACAAGATTGCCTGGTTTCTTTAAATACAAAGACCACTCTGAATGGCCAGGGGGGTTTCCACTGGTTCTTGCCTTGCTGTCTTAATCTGAATTATCTATTTTTGCAAGTGCTGAAGGCCCGTGAAAAACGGGAGGATTCCTCAAGATCCAACATGATGACGCCTTTGTCCGGAGACGACGGTTTTCATTTAATTCTAGTCTTTTAAACTGGCTGCAGGAGCACAAGGGCCAGCCTTTTGTTTCAACCTGAGGACCATGTTCTTTCCTCCCACCCTTTCCAGACTCTGCTTTGGTGCCCTGGGTTCTCCAGATGGGGTCGACTCCGGGAAACTCCAAGATCTGAGCTCGTGGTACCTGTGGGGCTCTATCAGAATGGCCCCTGAGCCAGGAGGGACAGAGTCTGGCTTCTCATCAGCCCACCCGGCTGTCAGAACCACAGCGTGGCTCTCCATCTGCTTCTCCTGCTACGCGACACGGGAAATCTTCAGGTGGCGTTTGACCCGGCACCCTGAAGACATCCCATTTCCCTTCTGCTTTCTGTTGCAGCCGAGAACTTATCTAACTGCTGTTCCTTTATCTGTAAGCTGTCTTCTCCCTCCAGTTGCTTTTAGGATTCTGATTTTTGGCACTCCAGTTCCGAGTTTACTCTTGAGGTAATTTGCTCAGCTTAATCTTGAAGTTTACTGTTTTCTTCAGCTATGTTTAATCTGAGGTTTAACTGCTCAGTTGATTTCAGTGACTGTTTTTTCACTTCTTGAAGTTCTAAGCTTCCCATATCCTCGTTTTTTATAGTGCCCCTTTTCATTTATGGTTTCCATTCCAAGAAATCTCTAGTCACTGTGAGCATTTTCTGCAAGCCATTATTCCCCCTTGAGCTCATCCTCTGTCCCTATAGGGTGGTCTTATCTTTGTATTTGCCAGGAGTGACAGAGGGTTAATGTCAGATCCTCCAGACTAAACTCTCTGTGCCTGGCAGAGCAGAAACTGAGAATCCACACACGGGCACAGTGGGACTGGGAGTCTGCAACCAGGAAGCAAGTAGCAAAGCCCCAGCCTGCACCGCACATGCCAGCTTTGCCACTTGCGTGGGCTGAGGTTTTGGGTCCTGTTTTCCCATCTTTCCAAGGTCCTAATGAGTGTGTGTCTATGTGTGCAGGGGGGTTCTGGGCCCGCATCTTGTGCAGGTCACGCCTCTTGTCCTTGATGACAGACAGAACTCAAGTCCCCGTTATAAATTCACAGATCACCATGGCAGGAGCCCCTGAGCTTATGATGAGCTTTCAGTTCTCTCTTCTTTCCTGTTATCTGGTAATTTCCTTTTCTCTCAAGCTTGGCCTATTCAAACTTTAGTTTTATACACACACACACTTACTATTAAAGTATAACTGATGTACAGTATTATATTAGTTTCAGGTGTACGGACACTGTGATTTTTTTTTTTTATTTTTGTAAGTTACAAAAGGACCACCACGATGTCTAGCTACCATCTGTCATCACACAGAGTTATTACGATCCTGCCGACGATACATTACCTCCCCAGGACTTATTTATTGTATGACTGGATGTTTGTACCTCTTAATCCCCTTGACCTATTTCGCCCACCTCCAGCGGTACACTGAGCACCTCTGTGTGTATGCTTGCGGTATGGGGGAGCCACATTAGCCCCATCCTGGAGGTCTGAGTTCCCCTGGGAGCATGTGACAGCTTGAGGTCAACACATGTAAAAACTATCTGCAACCTGTACCATCCAAACATTTCAGCGAGCCCGGTGCTCGCTAGGACCCCCATGTCTCAGTCTCCCCAGGACATCATTTAGCAGAGAAAGTAAGGAACAACTGGTGTGGAGGTGGGAGCTTCCAAAGACAACATCTGGGCTGAAAGTTGGCGACTTCAGGATGGGTGCAGCTGTGACCAAAGGGCCTAGCAAGCAGAGACACGTTCAACCACAGCTTTGTAAGAGCAGCACATGATTCGGAAGGACTGGCAGGAGATGAAAAAGTGAAGAATAGTTTGTAGCCAGAATGTGAAGGCTTTTAAAGAGCCATGTGAAGGAATCTGTTTTTATCCTAACTGTTGAAAGGGAAGCCCTTGAAATCAGATTAAGCTGATACGTGAAAAACCAGATTGGCTTAATAGAAACACAACTTTAAGGGCTACAGATAGGACAGATTATAAGAAGCCAGAAAAACAGGAAAACTAATTTAAGAGCTGCTGTAAGAACCTAGGAGAGACACGACGATTTTTTTGGCCTGAAGAACTAGGCGAGGGTATTAGGAAAGAGACAAGTTACACATTTTGGAGACATAAGACAAGAACCTGTAGGTTACCAAATTTACAGCAAAAAGACAATGAAAACCAGGAAGTCCAGTTAAATTTGAACTCTGGAAAAAAATGAAAAATTTTTAGTACGTCTCACACAGTACTTGGGACATACTTGATGTCTTGCATTTTATATGGCAATCCTATCTATAAGCCAATTATCCATGAATATAATAGTGAGATCTAAAGAACAGGGAGGGGAAGATGCCTGGGCATGAAAGACGGGTGAAGACGGAATGACCAAGGCTTGGCTGGCCAAGGTGAGGCGTGCGCTTACCTGCATCGTAACTAGTCTGTCATCCACCATCACCTCCTTTGTCAGGAAGTCTGCTCCTATTGTGGCTTTGTACTGATTACTGAATTTCTTGTTCACATACTGGTTCATGAGTGATGTCTTACCGACTCTGAAATTGGAGAAAAACCACAAGTGTAAGTCAACTAGGAAGGCACTGAAAACTGACTCTGACAACTGCAGCTCGGAAGGAACCTGCCCACCCCCATCAGAGGAGGAAAACTTCCCAGTTCACTCGCCTGACGACATGCTTTCTCCTGGGACAAAAACACAGGGTACAGATGCAGGCCAGATCTGGAAAAGCTGCTTCTAGGTTCTGGTGTAGTTGGTAGAGCCTAGTGTTATTTCTCTCCTTCTAAAAGAAGCCCCAGCAATAAGATCGCTCCACTAGTCCAAAAATATCTCTGCCGCCTTGGGTGTGTCTCCATTTAGTGGTTGCTGTTCAGTCCAAGCAAATAGCCAGAGGAAGCCACTGGCTCCGGGCAGACATTTACGCCAGTTAACCAATCTGCCGCTTCCAAGTTTAAAATCTGAAGCGGAAAAAAGCACCAGTATTCCACCAAACCAGAATGCACCTCAAAGTATGCTCCTCCAGAGGTATTTTCCAGTAAGAAAACTCAGCAAGAGACAATGTGTGATTTTTTTTTGGTGATGAGGTAGTTAGGACAGGCCAAAGACAACGCAAGCCTTCCTCACAGCCAGTAATACCTTCCTTTTCACAAAGGAACACATGCATTTCACATGCAGAGGGGACCTGGAAATACAAACAGCCCAAGGCAGTGTTCACCTGGTCACGTGCACCAGAATTTCCAGGGGGAAAAGACAGGAAATGTGTAATCAGGCAAGTTTGGGTAACACAGGCTAAAAGCAGTACTTTCAATCCTGACAGCATACCAGAGGCACCAGGAGAATGTATGTGAGCGGAAGCGGGGACAGGGAGAGAGGAGGGGGGACAGATGAGTGCGCGTGTATTTAAGCACTGCCAACCAGGTCCTACCCACTGGTCTGGGCAAATGCTAATTGTTAAAAGGCTCCTCGGGTGATTAAAAAAGCCAGCCACGGTAGAAAAATCACTGCCTTTTGAAAAGAACTTTGGAAGAAGGACGTGCACCTGCAATTTATTATCATATTGTTTTTAAAAATATGTAGCCTCTGGTCTAAGTTTTCATGGGTCACTTCAGATGCCAAGTCTGAAAAGCTCCCCCCGTAACCCCCTGAGTCTTCACAGTGATGAAAGAACTAGCTAGTTACGCAGTAGCGGCAGATCTAAGACCCGAACACAGTTCTCCAGTCCCAGGCTCTACTGACTCAGGCACAGCAGGAGGAGGATGCAGGCATACCCCACTTGAATGCGCTCTGTGCAAACTACGCTTCTCACAGACTGAAGGTCTGTGGCAGCCCTGTGTCAAGCTAGTCTATCAGTGCCATTTTTCCAATGGCATTTGCTCACTTCATGTCTGTGTCACATTTTGTTAGTTCTCGCAATAGTTCAAACTTCTTCATTAGTATATTTGTTATGACGATCAGTGATTTTGATGTTACTACTGCAAAAATATTACAACTCCCTGAAGGCTAAGATGATGGTTGGCATTTTCTAGCCATAAAAGCATTTAAATTGAGGTTTGTACACTGTTTTTAGACATAAGGCTATTGTACACTTAATTGTACAGTATAGTTCAAACATTAACTTTTAGATGCCCTGAGAAACCAAAAAGTTCACGTGACTCCCTTCACTTCGATATGCACTTCGTCGCGGCAGTCCAGAACCAAGCCCGCAGTGTCTCGGGGGTCTGCGTGTGCTGCACAGTGCACCCCAAACCTCCATCTCGTGGACACGGCGCCAACGGCAACAAGCCTACATAAACAGCGCTCCCTAGTCTAACCAGCTTGGGAAAGGGATTCCATGAATTTTTTTAAAATATATTTTCTTTCTTTGTTTTTGGCTGCGTTGGGTCTTCTTTGCTGCACGCAGGCTTTCTCTAGTTGCGGTGAGCAGAGGCTACTCTTCGTTGCAGCGCGCGGGCTTCTCATTGCAGTGGCTTCTCTTGCTGTGGAGCATGGGCTCTAGGCACATGGGCTTCAGTAGTTGTGGCTCGCTGGCTCTAGAACGCAGGCTCAGTAGTTGTGACACACGGGCTTAGTTGCTCCACGGCATGTGGGATCCTCCCAGACCAGGGATCGAACCCGTGGTCCCATACATTGGCAAGCGGATTCTTTTTTTTTAAATAAATTTGTTTGTTTGCTTGTTTATTTATGGCCACGTTGGGCCTTCACTGCTGCACGCAGGCTTTCTCTAGTTGTGGCAAGTGGGGGCTACTCTTCCTCATGGTGCACAGGCTTCTCATTGCAGTGGCTTCTCTTGTTGCGGAGCACAGGCTCTAGGCACGCAGGCTTCAGCAGTTGTGACTCGTGGGCTTAGTTGCTCCGCGGCATGTGGGATCCTCCCGGAGCCACAGGGAGGGCTCGAACCCGTGTCCCCTACACTGGCAGGCGGGCTCTTAACCACTGCGCCACCAGGGAAGCCCCCATGGAACTATCATTAATTGAGTTCAAACAGCCACCCTTTTCCCTAAATCATGCCCCAAATTGGGGAACAAAGGACTACCTGACTAGGGGTCATTCCGATTTTTGCTGTGCTCCCAAGAGCACGGAAACGTAGGGCCCTAATGCCACGGCTATTAGAGACGGAAGCAGCAAATGTCAGCACAGAGGGCATGAGCTCCAAGCGGGTGAAATTTAAACCCAGGTCAGTGTGCTGGCTCAAATTTAGGAGGGACACTTACCCAGAATCTCCCAGGATGATAACCTTCAGTAGCACTTTCTTCCTCGAGGTCATCCTTCAAGCTGGAAGAGAGGAGAACGCACGTTAAGTAGGATGGGAACACCCAGGGGGACCACCTCCCTGGGCACAAAACTCCTCGGCAGCCCCAAGAGCACTGCGCCTGAGCCCTTCTGCAAGTGGCTCCCCGCCGTCCAGGGCCTTCGACGGAACACAGTATCAGTACTGGAACTCTGGACCCAAGAGCTCGGCCACATGGTGTGTCAGGGCCATCCCGCCCCTGGGAGGAGTCTGAAGGATTCTCCCACTTGGAAGCTGGATCAATGCTCCATTTACTCAACAGCTGGGTCCTGCTTCAGGCAGGTCTCTGCTCGAACATCACTCCTCGGAGGCGACCACTTGATCTGAAGGAAAGCGGAACACCCTCTCCCGGTTTGCCGTCTATCCTTTACTCTGCCTTATTTTTCCTTCAGAGTACTTACCACTACAGTTGACTCTTGAACATCTCAAGGGTTAGGGGCACTGACCCTCCACTCAGTTGGAAATCGCTTATAACTTAACAGTCGGCCCTCCGCATCCGCGGCGCCGCATCCGCGGTCCCGCAGCCACAGTATCAACCGAGCAGGGTCGCGTCATTCGTGCTGTTCGAGGATAAACTGTACTTGACATTTTAATGTATTATATTCATTTCTCTTCTCCCTTTCCTAATAATTTCTGTGAAAACAGTTTTATTCCCCACGGTTTTATTCTCCAGTGCCAAGTAGAGAATTATCAAATATCGGGTTAGTGCACAAATTAATATTTGACTTCGCAGCTCTTGAGACCACCTTTCCCCAGAGAGCCTTTCGGGTAGCCTTCCACAGCCTCGACCAGACAATACGATCTGTGCTCAACTCTCTGCCACCACGTGACCGCGTGGTCAATTTACTTATTGAGACCGACCTCCTGTCTTAATTGCCCCTCAGTCCTCAGGGCCTGACCCAGTAACTTTCAGAAGATGAACAACTTTCAAGAAAGCAGGAGTCCTAAATTCTGGCCCCCGATGTCCGTGACTTAACTGAAACTACCAGAGGAGCACTCCTCAGGCAGCTGATCCCCAGGAGAGCTGCAACCGCCTCTAGAATCAGGAATTTATGATTGCACGTGAGCCTCAGAAATGACACCCATGCCTTCTGAGAACCTCTAGCCTTGGCCATTGTCCTCGGGAGACGCTGAAACAGCCACGGCAGGAGACTACCACTAACAGTCACGGGGCAATATCCGACTCCTACCTTCACTGGAGCTGGGGGAAATTAAGTGTTTATACTTAAGCAAAGTAGGTAAGGATGTGGGTTAAATAAAGCCTGTTATTTTTCCATAGTTTGGGAAGACAAGACAGTCAAGACTGGGTCTGAAAAAAGCTACCTTTAGTTTCACCTTTATCCACCTGGCTTCCTGAAGGTGAGGATGACCGCACTGCCTACCTACGGTGGGGGTGACTTAAGCATGCAAATCCCGATCCCATGCTCCTCTGGCGTTGCCACTTTCCAGCTGTGTAACCCGGGGCAAGTCATTTAACCTGTTGGCATACATCCCATGGGTGATGTGAGGCCTGGATGAGAAAAATGCTCAGGACACTGACTAGGATATAGTAAGTGGTTAGTAAATGTTGGTGCTATGATTTTCATGTGTGCCAAATACCGAGATGAATAAACAGCAGAACAGAGTCCAGAAGGCAGCAAGAGAAGCAGTAAGTCGCAGGCCCAGGCGAGAGAAGCAGTAAGTCGCAGAGCCCAGGCGGTAACTCAGCTCCACGCCTCGGCTTCCAGATGCCTGGCTGTCAACTGTTCCCTTTCAGCTGGTGGCATCACAAGGAAACTGAAGGAAAGTATCAGAACGAGCTAGTGCCCACAGGGCAGGATTAGGTGGCGAGCCCTACGCGCCTGAAAGTGGTGTCTTCCACAGCTTCAGAAATGGTGTGGGGACGGGAGTCAAAGCGGAGGCAGTTAGCAGGCACCACGACCTAGCCTGGGGCAAGCTGTCTCAGCCCAAAGCCTCGTGTCTGTGCAGTCCCTGGAGACACAGACATAGCTTCTGTCTATGAGGCGCCCACCAGAGCTAGCTGGGGGCGGCATAAGACAAGCCCGAGTTCTGCCTGTTTCCTGTAGTCATCCATCAGATCCAGGGCTGGTGTTGGTTTTTTCTCTCTGCAGTTAGAGGTACACACCCCCAATCACCCATGATCACCCACGAGACCCACAGCCCTACCTTCCTCCCTAGGGACTACCTTGACCAAAGTTTAACCTAAGAGTCTCACCCCAAGGTCTGGTACCATATTTTGGGCTAGAGATCAGATTATGACAGTTGGGACAAGTTTCAAATCCAAAGGGCAAATTAAGGAAAGGTATGAAAAGAAGGTGAGCTTTGCAAAGAAATTCTTAAAGAATGTTTAAGTCACTGATTTTGAGAATGGGAAAAGGGATTTCCACGACCTGGTTTAGTAAGGCTCACGGTGCATCCAGTATTATTTCATAATATTAGAAGGAAGTAAGAAACACACTTCACCCATCCTGTTCCCACACGACAGACCTCACGTTTGTGTCCTCTCAGGCTTCTGCTCACAGCGGTGGCAGGTGGGCCCGTGCGGCCACCTTGACCCTCCTGGGCAGCAGAGCACGACGCCTGACCGTCTTTCCTCACCGGCACACCCAGTCACAGAACCCCCAGAACACAGCGGAGGGCACAGCCAGGAAGTCCCAAGTCCCCATCAGAGCTCACCCAGCCCCACACACAACCCGGTATTCTGTCTCTCCCATGTTACTATTTAGCCTTGTTTTCCAGTACTTGCTTCCATGAGTCTCAGTGTCTAATATTTCTTTGAGTGAATTAAGCATTTAAAAAGCCATTCCTACCTTTTGTTTAATATATCAAAAATCTGGGAAAAACAACGCCATAAGAAACAGCTCTGAACTTCCATTTGTGGGGTCATTTTCCTGGGCCGCAGCAATGCCCCTGGGGAGGTCTCTTAGGCTCAAACTCACGTGACTATCACAGGCCACGCCGGCCCTGAGGAACACGGATCGCTGGCTGTCCTCGCGACAGCCCACACCGCAGACAGCTCAGGCATAGGGAGGCGGCCTGGACTCACCACCCTGACTCTGAGCCCTCATTCCTGGGGGGCTCCCCACGAGGGACACGTCCAGCGCGAGAGCCACTGTGCTCCAGTGGGCCTGGGGCCCATCAGGTACTCACAGCCACTCCCCATCTGTCAGATGCAATCACCAACCAGGAGACATTTTATCACAAACCGCGCTGCCTTTAGTGGGGTTCCCAGGGAAACAGCTAGAAAGTTAAACAAAGGGCAAATTCTCACTCACGGGAAAGGGTTTTGTCCACCTTAACCCACAGGTACTGTTTAGGAATGGGGTAACTGAGTCAAAAGTATAAACACTTCCATAACTTTTGCTAATTCACTTTCCTGAAGGATTTTCCAAATTTACACTGCAACCACTGTTGCAGTGATTAACAGCATATAGCATCTAAATGAGAAAAATGACAATTTTACTGAGACAAAGAAAATCTGAATAAATGAAGAGATACCTCCAATAGGAAGCCTTAATGTAAAGATACGAATTCTTCCCTATTTAAACAATTCCAAGGGGTTTTTTTTGGAATTTGATGAAGTAATTATAACTTTATTCATAAAAATAAATGCACAAGAGTCCCTCCCATTCCTCTCAAAAAAAGAGTAATGACAGGGATTTGCCTAACAGTCTTAGAAAGTATGTTACAAAAATACAGTATGAACACCATGGGCTGGAATAAACGGAAGAGGGTCCAGAAAGGAACAATTTCGGCAGGTCCAGCGTTACAAAATTTAGCAGCAAAAGGATGAACAATTTACCAAGTGGTGAGAGCCAGAATTAACATCCTTAAACCTCATCTTCCACAACAGATTCCCACAGGAATAAAGATGTAAGTGTAAGAATGGCTACGTATGAAGCTGAAAGGAATACATACAAGATTGGCAGGTTTTTCCTGGGTGGTGGGATTCCAAATGATTTCGTTTTCTTTATATTCATGTGAAGAGCGCATTTCTTTTAAACTCAAAAAGCTATTTCCATTTTGGAGGACAATGTTCACCTGTTGATTTTTCAGGTAAATTTTCTGCTTGCAAGAATATTCCTGTTCGCCATGAGGTGCACCTAAAGGCAGACTTTCCTCTTCGCCCGGTGCCTGTGAACAGTCGGGCTTTTGCAAACAGGGCGCCAGCCCGGAGGAAACCCCCGGCTGGCTTCACCAGGACGCTGACGGCTTCAAACTGGCAGAAGCTAAGAGCTATGTTTTTGTACTTAATGTTCTCCAGGACCAAGAATGGGGCACTTGTTTCTAGAAAAGAGCTAAGAAAAAAATAAAACCAAACGAAACCTTGAACACAACTTTTGCCACAAGAAGCAGTGGCTTTAGAACCTTCACTGGCAGTCTCTGCTTTCTGTTATCCATTTCCACCACCATCTTCATGAATTTTTGAAGACTGAAATTACTTTTAAAAATCCTACCAAGTTAGAAATTTCTAAGTGGAAAACCATTCTTCAACGCACAGACCACTTCCCTTTTACACTTTTACAGGAGAAAGGGAAGCAGGCAGAGAGAACAGAAGGAGCTATATGAGGTCCCTAACCCCTGTTGCCTGGAAATGAACATTTTAGATAGCATCCATTAATCCAGGAAGCTCTCTAAAAGCCTTTCTAGAATAAGATATATTCCGAACACACTTCCTTCCTTCTGCTATCAAACCAAACTTGATCAGTGTGCTCTGGGGTGCATTCTTCCTTGGAAGAACAAGCATTTTTTTAGAACACTAACTATTCCATACGCTGAATCGATTCTTTCCCTCACGTACAGTGTTTCCCGTGTAATGAATCAAAAGCCAGAACTTCCCCCCATCAGCTGGAGCTGCCACCTTCCTCACTGCTGAAGCACAGCAGCCAGCTGGCCATAAAGGCAGACAAAACAAGGAAGCCCCAAGCAGGTAAAAACATCAGGAAAATACCGTCCCCAGCTCTGGGCTAGGCAGGGTCAGTGAGGACAGAAAGGGACTGACGGAGAGGGGTCAGCGGAGGGCAACGAGGATAAAGGGCTGGAGAGGGGACGAGAGGAAGCTGGAGGTCAGCAGGCCACCACAAAGTCTGAGTTCGTGGAGGTGGAACGACTTTGCCTGGTGATCAGAAACACGCTGACTATGCTCGAGTGGAGGTGAGGCTCTGTAGGGAGATGCAGGGCCAAGGAGGTGAGAGCAAAGTGTCTGCAAAGCCGTCAAGACAACAGTGTAAAACGCAGGGGATGAAACTGAACGAGGTGTCATCACGTCCAAGGTCACACAGCAATCAAGTGGCAGAGCTGGAGTTAACAGGTGTGTAAGCCCAGACCCAACACCTGACTGCCCTGCCACTCAGCAATACCAGCTTTCCCCTGGTTCTTCAGGAAGTAGGCATTTAAAAAAGCTCCCTCTGGGGACTGAGGCGCACACACAAGGTTTGGAAAACCAGTGACGTGAGGTCAAAAACTGCTGTTCTGGTTTGCATGTGTGTCTGATACAAAACTAACGATGGCACGAAATATCTGAACAAGTGCTAAACGTTCAACAAAGCTGGGACAGTTAAACCAATTGATTTTCTATAGTCCATTAACATTTTTACTTGGTGTGTGTTTCCAAGCTGCCTGCCTTTAACAGCTACAGCCTAACCAGACAGTTGACTTTTCTGCCCCCATTAAAGTACTGAACTGTACAACATTCAGAAAAGTACAAAAGAATGAAGCAAAGACAAAGGCCAAACACAGTTCCATCTCTTAGAAGCAATCACTATTAGCATCAGGGTATATAAGTCTTTCCAGTTTTCCTTCGAACGGCTGAGATCATGCTGTTCATAACTTTGCATCCCATTTTGTTCTACATTAAATATCTTCCCACGTTATTAAGGCTGGTAATACATCAGCATATGGATAATCCCACTCCTTTGTTATTAATTGGTTGCTTTTAGTTATAATGAGATGAACCCATGTATACAATCTGATCAGACTCACAAATGAGTATAAGTATTTGAAAGGCCCTTGAAATACGCTGACAAATTAGTTTCCAGAATAACTATTTCCACCCGTGCCAGCAATGAACTAGTATTTCAATTTCACCACCCCCCGCTATCATTGGCACAAATCACTGTTAATCAGATAGACAGCCACAAATGAGGGTCAGCGGGTTCTATTTGTACTCCTTACATTAGGAGAGTCAAACATTGCCACCATGTACTTCTCAGTTGTCTGATGGTCTCTGCCTATTTTACCTACTAGAATGTGATTTACTGCACACATGGTCTAAATATAACATCGCGAAGGAAGCAACACTGGGACACAGACTTCGCAAGCTGTAGGCTTCTGAGCAGAAAAGAAGTACCATTCTAAACTTTACCCAGCATCCCACTGCCTCCGAGAGTCTGGGCTCTGTTCCTGACCATTAGAGAAACCCAGCCGTCTTCTCGCTCTCCAAACTGATGGACTTCAAGGCTCGAGAGAGGGAGGCAAGCGATGTCTGCTGATAAAGTTTTGAAGAAGGTTACGTGGAGAGACAGGGAAGGCATCTGAACTCACATAATATTACCGTGTTTGGTCGTCAAGCTGAACAGTAGCGTCTGTTGTAGGCAGACTCTTTTTTTTAACTTTCCAAACTAAGGAAGCAGACTAGGACCTGAAGAGTGGAAGGGCACAGCTCATGGAACAGCAAGAAGCAAATTCCAGCTAGTGAACTGCACCCCAGGCCTCCGTGAGGTCGTCTACTTAATCCTCAGGACAAGCCCATAGGGTTGAATTCCCAGTTAACAGATGAGGACACAGAAGCTCATAAGTGATCACTGCATTTCTAAAAATATCCAGACATAAGATTGGAGCCCAGGACTGATTACAAAGGCCTTCATCTCAGCCACTACACTGGGTTGATCACCAAGATCGTAATGGCATTTCATGCTTCAAATAACCTACAGGGTGAGACCACGTGCACAGCCAAAGACGGGGTGAGATGGTAACTGAGGCTGAGTCACTGGTGGGAGGCAGGGAGGTTCATAACACCTGAGATTTCCTGTAGTAAAAACTGTAAATGCAATTCACACTTTTAATACACAAGGAATATCTGGAAGAGATATCAAGACTTTATACATTCGTTTTCATTAACAAAAGCATTTGACAAACTTTTCTGGCAGACGTATCCCAGATTAAGGCTTGGTAATCCCCTCTGGCCATCTGTGATCATCAGCCTCTGGCTGCGCAGCGAGCAGGAGTGTTACTTTTGCCACCGCAGACGTCTGAGGTTAGAAATGTCTAGCAAAAAATTATGTTAGGGTTTTGGTAAGAACAGGTAACTTTTTTTAAGATTTATTATTTATTTATTTTATTCATTTTTGGCTGCACTGGGTCTTAGTGGTGGCACACAGGATCTTTTGCTGTGGCACGTGGGCTCTTCGTTGTGGTGTGCGGCCTTCTCTCTAGTTGTGTCATGCGGGTTTTCTCTTCTCTCGTTGTGGTGCGCGGGTTTTCTTTCTCTCGTTGTGGGGCGATGGTTTTCTCTTCTCTCGTGGTGCGCGGGTTTTCTGTTCTCTTGTGGTGCACAGGCTCTGTAGTTTGCAGCACGCGGGCTCTAGTTAGGCACAGGAGCTCAGTAGTTGTGGTGCGCAGGCTTAGCTGCCCCAGGGCATGTGGGATCTTATTTCCCTGACCGGGGATCGAATCTGTGTCCCCTGCATTGTAAGGCGGATTCTTTACCACTGGGCCACCAGGGAAGTCCCACAGGTAACTTCTTTTAATATCAGTTTGAGAAAGAAAAAGGTGACACAAATATGAATTTGGATTCCGATCCCAGAGGAGCTTAAGAAGGAAAGAGAAAAGTCAGAATGAGATCAGAATTTTCAGCCAATAATACCACCAAGACAACTTCATTCCAGTGGCTAAAAGGCACTGTGCAAGGGTTCTGAAGTATCAGGAAACAGCCATAAAATGTTTGTAAGGTGAATAAAAAATGTTTCTCGCGAAGAAACTAGGGGTAAGACAGGAATAAAGACACAGACCTACTGGAGAATGGACTTGAGGCTATGGGGAGGGGGAAGGGTGAGCTGTGACAAAGCGAGAGAGAGGCATGGACATATATACACTACAAAACGTAAGGTAGATAGCTAGTGGGAAGCAGCCGCATAGCACAGGGATATCAGCTCAGTGCTTTGTGACCGCCTGGAGGGGTGGGATAGGGAGGGTGGGAGGGAGGAAGATACAAGAGGGAAGAGATATGGGAACATATGTACATGTATAACTGATTCACTTTGTTATAAAGCAGAAACTAACACACCATTGTAAAGCAATTATACCCCAATAAAGATGTTAAAATAAATAAATAAAAAATTAAAAAAAAAACGTCTCTCAACAGCACCTCCCAGCCAGGAGGTGGAACGAAGGAAGGATGTCATGCTGGGTACAGAAGGGAGGTCTGCCTGACGGGCCTGGGGAACACAGGTCACGAATGCGTGAAGGAGGACTAGTTACCCAGAGGCCTGAGCTCAAACAGACCATTTTGATGTATGTAGTAAGCTCTCATCACCAACTGCTTCCCTTGCAAGCTCACTACTGACTGTCTCCAGGCTAATAAGCATTTTAACCGCTCATCTCACCTGGGGAAGCAGGAAGGTTGAGACAACTTAGTGTTGTTAAGGGTGGCCAGCGTGTCCTTGGGGATGGGAGTTGAAGCGTGGCCACTTTAACGACCCAAGGGTTATTAGCAAATCTAGGAAATATTCTACTACAAGAAAGAGGAAAAAGGACGGGGTGTGACAGACTGGCTTGGGTTAAAAATGAAAATGGCTTCCAAGTTCTAAGCCCAGGGGAGAGGCAAAAGAAAGCATCACTGAGTAACGTTTTAAAAGCTACAGAACTAAAACTGAAGTCGTAACTTCAAACAGTAGCAAAAATGTCCCACCAACAAAGAAAGATGGAAACTGGAGATGTTTTGAAACTCCACGATCAGGTGGTACAGGGACCAAAAGCAGGTACAAGGAAGTGAAGGAGAGAAAAATGTAGGAGGCCAAAAGCCATTTCTGTGGAATCATCCAGTCATTTCCAGGGCACTCAGGACAGTGCTGGTGTTCTAGGAATGCAGACGTGATTAGACTGGAACACAGAACTTAGCAACTGGGCACGACAATCAGTGCCTCTGAATGTACAACAGGCATCTAGGCAGTTAGGCCTCCTTTCGACTTGTGACAGGCCTTTGCCTTGTTTGCACTATTCTCCTCTCCCCTGAGTCATCAGCCTGGCCTAGCACACCTTCTGTGCCCTTCCACTGTCCAGTTCCCAATTTCCCTTCATTCAACACAACTGTTTCAGAATAACCTTAAACCCTTAAATCTTGGTTATAAACTCCGAGGGCACCAGGTTTTGTCTGTGGTGAGCTGTTCCTCACTCCCTTAAGGTCAAATGCCACCTTCACTGAGAAGCTCCCTCTGACCTCCCCAGAGCCCAGGACCGACTCACGCCTCCCTCCACTGTGTCCGCTACACTCTCCCGCACTGCCAGGGGAGGATGGGGCTCTACAGGGCCCTCTGGGTGGAAGAGGTCAACCTTCAGGGCATGGCTCTCTGACCATGTGGAAGCCTGCGGGCAGTGCAGGACACGACGACAGTCACCTGCAAGACCATCTTCACCTCTGCCGCCGTCCTCGAAAGGCTCTCCGCCCTGGACTGCGGTCCTCTAACCGAGCGCCGCTGCCATCCATGCAGGGGTGCCGTTTGTTGTGAGATACTGGGGTTATACAGCTTGAAATACGTGGCCTGCAGATAATGCATAACCTGTACGCTCCAAGTAAGACTTACTACTGTAATGATACTAGCAAATAGGCTGCTGGTCTGATGTTCCATTTAGAACCACCAACTCCACGTGGGAACTCAGCAGGAAGATGTTACTAGAAGCCTTCAAAAGGACAGTTTGAGGGCCCAAGGGGTAGGGATAGACACTCTTTCATTACGTAGCACATTAAGGAGGTGCCCAACTACTTTAAAAGACTACCGTGATCGAGACATATTAAATTAATTTTAAGGGTAATTACCTTAGCTGGGAGAGTCAGGGAAGGATTCCTCCAGGAAGATCTGACTGAATCTGGATCTGAAGGTGGAAAAGCACGCCAAAATTTCCCTGGCAGGAAAACCAGCGCATGCAGCATGCAAACGCCTTGTTGCAGGGAGAAACGAACACCTGGGGGTTGACGGCCAGACCACAGGGGACCTAGCAGGCCACGGCGGGGCCCTGAAACCAGAGCACTGAGAAGCCCACCGTTTGCGATTCTTACACAGTAGTGTTCATACTGTGAAGCCATCAACCTGCCTGCCGCGGGGGGAGGGGGAAGTGTTCAGCAGCAGGAGAGCCTACAGCAGACGTGAAGAGGCTGCTGTAACCTCCAGGCAAGGGGACTGCACCAGAGCCACGGTGAGACTGAGGGGAACGGAGGTGCTCCCAGGGCCAAGAAAAGTGGGGCAGCACCAAGCAGTGAACTGGACTCAGAAGAGGCAGGACACGAGGGGCGTGCCACGAAGCGCCCAGGTTCATACGCAATGCAACCAAAAGCATCCTCGGACAGGGAACCCTGAAAAAGAGCCAGGTGTTTTCTGGAAGGGAATTATGTTTGATTTAGACATGCTAAGTTTGAAGTGACCCTGACATAAAGAAGAGAAGGGGGCTTCCCTGGTGGCGCAGTGGTTGAGAGTCCGCCTGCTAATGCAGGGGACACGGGTTCATGCCCCGGTCGGGGAAGATCCCACATGCCGCGGAGCGGCTGGTCCCGTGAGCCATGGCCGCTGAGCCTGCGCGTCCGGAGCCTGTGCTCCGCAATGGGAGAGGCCACAACAGTGAGAGGCCCGCGTACCGCAAAAAAAAAAAAAAAAGTCTTCACTCAATTAAGCATATGGTTTGCTTGGTTAATGCTCAAAATATCTTTAAGTGGCAAATATATTAACTGAGTGGAGGACAGACATGGATCAAAATACAGATGTGATAAAGAATCTGAGTAATAGTTACCTTTCACTGTAGGAAAACCCCACTAAAAGCAGAGATACTGCCAGTATCTCTGACCAACCCAGAATGGAATATGCCCGAAGAGGGTGCCCACACAAGGGTCGTAAATGGCTGGGGGCAGTGCGCAGGACGTGTGGAATTTCCTGCCTTGCTGAATCAGTTTGTACTCTGCAAAGTTCAAGAGCCACTGCTTTAACTGACTCAAGGATCTGGTAAGGAACAGGTATGCTGAGATTCACATTCACCTACTTCCGTGTTATAGTTCACAGAGATTTCCAAGACTATGAAAAACATGAACTCAGTTGAATTTTATCATATTCCCCTCTCCTCCAATACTAGAGGGCCTGGGGTAATCTTGCAATCAAATCTATTTTTAAAAGATATGGCTGTACTTAGTTACATCTTAAGTTTCAGTGTTAACTGTGCTGGATTTATGACTTCAGTCTGCACCGCTGTGCGAACACGGGAACAGCAACACTCCCTGGACGAGAGTGCGAAGGACGATGCTGGTGGGCCTTGCCTCCTAGAGGCTGCTGCCTGGTGGCAAGAAGACAAACAATACGCAGGGCAGGACAAATATGGACTTCTAGACAACAGTGGTGTAGAAGAGAGAACCCAACCGGCAGAAACACCGAACATTTTCCAAAGCAAGGCTAAACAGCTGCACAGCGAGGCCTCAGAAGGAGCGTTCAGCGTGTCCAAACTGTCAGGACGCTGCAGTGTTGTCAACTCCTCATAAGCTTCAGAGACAGTCCCAGAAAGCCCAGGGGAAAGTGCTAGAGGACTGAGATGAGAAAGCAGGACCGTGGAGCGTCAGGCCTGGGGCCAAGACAGGCGGGACACAGGAGTACAACGTCACCAAGGTGGGAGGCCTGAGCTGCACACAAAGCCCAAGACAGCCACCTCGCTGCTCCAGGCAACCTTTCGAGGGAGCCGCCTCGTCTCATCTGGCAACACTGCTCCCAACAGGCCTCATCTCCCCCCAGATGCTCCGTCTCAGGTGCACCTGCCACTCCCCACGGGGCCCCGCACGTGAGGGCTTGGGGACAACTCCCACGGGGCCCCACACGGGCCTGGAGAGCACAGCCTTCCCTGGTGGAGACACGGGTCCAGGGGCTGCCCCCGCGAGCGCCTTCTGCTAGGTTCGGCCCACACGGATGATGCCAAGCTTCCGAGCACAAGGCTAGCGCTTATTCACATGAAGACTTTAAGCCTCCTGCCCATCACTCAGCAGGAAAAGCCTGGCTGACCATTCTCACCAGGGCACATTCTCTGGATCCGCCACAGTATTAACTGTCGTCTGTGCTCTCGCTTAAAAGGTGGAGACATTACTTTCTTGTGTGCAGTGATCTGTGATCCTTCAGCAGTAAAGGTTTAAGGGAGTAGGCAAAAATCTAGACGGATTACACAAGACATAAAGAAATGCCTTGGCAGCTCCGTTTCCTCCCCAGGCCTGGATCATTTTCTTTTAAAAAATATTTTTTATGGCTACACCAGCTCTTAGTTGCAGAATGCTCAATCTTCGTTGTGGCATGCGGGATGTTGTTTGTTTGTTTGTTTTTTTTAGTTGCAGCATGCAGACTCTTAGTTGCGGCATGCGGGCTTCTTAGCTGTGGCACACAGGATCTACCTCCACGACCAGGGATCGAACCTGGGCCCCCTGCACTGGAAACGCTGAGTCTTACCTCCTGGACCACCAGGCAAGTCCCAGGCCTGGATCATTTTCGCGGCTAGCCCCGCCTCTCACTAAGGTCTGCCTGGGCCAAGAGGGGACTCGGTGGCCACTCGCGCACAGCGCTGCTCCGTTAGAGGCCCCCGCAGCCTTCGGTGCTGCTCCTCAGCTCTAACCCAGGTAGATTATGTCCAACCATCAGGCAGGTAAAAGGAGGAGGCACACAGCAAGCGTCCCCACCCCTTGGGCACCAGCCTCTGCCACAGGGAGAACTGTCCTGGCATTTGCAATGTTTTTCCATTCAGCTCGGGCTCAAATGGCAGCCTCTCCCTAGAACTCAAAACGTACACACACAGAAAAGTAAGGTAACTTGTCCAAGGCCACACAGCTAGTCATCTTGGAGCCAGGATTTTTTTTTTATATTTATTTATCTATGTTAAATAACATAGTTGTGGCACGCAGGATCTTCGTTGCGGCATGAGGGATCTTTCGTTGTGGTGCACAGGCTCTAGAGCACAAGAGCTCAGCAGTTGCGGTGCATGGGCTTAGTTGCTCCGCGGCATGCGGGATCTCAGTTCCCCGACCAGGGATCAAACCCACGTCCCCTGCATTGGAAGGCGGATTCTTAACCACTGGACCACTAGGGAAAGTCCCTGGAGCCAGGATTTGAAATGAGGCAGTCCAGCTCCAGAGTTCTTCCAACAAGAATCACTGGCTTCTCCAACATAGAAATTTTCACGGGGTATTTAAGTGCAAGGCACCAGGCCAGGTTCTATTTTATAGTTCTGCTCTGACTGTCCCATTCCAGTTTGCTTAAGGAACCTGCGATCACAGACCCACTGAATGATAGTCAGAAGCGGGCGCTCCCAAACTCTCAGGGAGACAGATAAATGGTTGAACTGAACACCAGGGAGAGAAGGACGGCTAGAAACTGACCAAGCAAGGCAATTTAAAGGCCACCCCTCCACAGGGGAGGTGCAACGGCCATGCAAAGACTATGGGCTTTGGATCACAACCATGGGATGAAATCCCATCTCGCACATCCAGCTGTGTGAACTTAAATGTGCTTTCACGTGAGAAACGAGCATCCCCTACAAGTGAGATAATGCAGAGAAAGCTCTATCTGGCTCATTAAATCTACTCAATAAGTAGCTATTATGACATGAGGGCTTTTCTAACAGTGAATAAAAACGTGTACCTAGTCAACTAGCATTACTTCACTTTCCAAATCTCATCACTACAGCCTCTCATACTACCTGTTTGACTTTTGCTGTATTTGCATGTTAACCCACATAAATGTGTCTGAGGTCCTAGTTATTCATCTAAGACAAATCGCACCTTCACTTACGTGCTTCCTAAAACCACACTGTACACCAGCACTGAGGCCCTGTGCCGTACAGCAGCAAACACTGCAGTGGAGTCATATCTGGCATGAGACCTGTCACTGGAGGAAGATCCATGGCCAATGCCATGGAATAAAAAGCAGAACTGAGAAATGGGCACTGGGTCACTAAGCGACTTACAGTTTGAATTCCTGCCTCTGTTCTACTGTTGTGTATTCACTGTATAGGCATGTGCGCCCTAGGAGGGTGGCTCCCAAGATCCTGACCCACGTTGATCAGACGACCTCAGACTAAAACATCCCATGTCCTGCGATCTGTCCTCCATGCTTCAGACTTAAACATGTCCAATCATGTATCCCCATTTTTTTCAGTAACAGTGGTCACTAACCATGACCTAGGGGTAAGAACACATAGTTCAGTTCAAACACCTGCTGAGGGTCCAGTAGGTGTCAGTTACTGGGTTGGAGGCTGGGGTTTACCTACAGAAAACTACAAACACTTCTTATTTCAAAAGGAGGCCATCATAATTCTCTGTAAGCTGAACAAAGCATTCTGTTTTGCAGCTTTCAAGTGTTAAACTGGAAACTTCAGTGGCCACATTCAGCTGGCTATTTCACAACTCCCTGCTGGACAAGGGGTTCTGTGTGATTCTAAAAACAGTGAGGGGGCTTCCCTGGTGGCGCAGTGGTTAAGAATCCACCTGCCAATGCATGAGACACGGGTTCGAGCCCTGGTCCGGGAAGATCCCACATGCCGCAGAGCAACTGAGCCCGTGTGCCACAACTACTGAAGCCTGCATGCCTAGAGCCCGCAAGCCACAACTACTAAAGCCTGCGCCTAGAGCCCATGCTCCACAACAAGAGAAGCCACTGCAATGAGAAGCCCGTGCACTGCAATGAAGAGGAGCCCCTGCTCGCCGCAACTAGAGAAAGCCCCCACGCAGCAACGAAGACCCAACGCAGCCATAAATAAATAAACAGATAGGGAAAAAAAACCCAGTGAGGCCAAGGGTAGAACAAAGCCAAATCACCTTAAACTCAGCCATAATGGGTCCTTAGAAGTCATTTTATCCTGAGCTTTTATTAGCAGAGACACTTCTTCCGTGGCACCGACACCTTGCCCAGTTCCTGCCTGCACACTCACAGTGACCATGAAGTACCTCCTGTGCAGTGTTCCCTCCTGTGCAGTGTTCCACTGTCAAAGGCTGCAGAGGGATTTAGAGACACTCAGACACTCCATCACCAGTGCCAACATCTTTTCTCAACTCCTGTCCACGCAACGTGGCTTCCAGATCACTCAACTTCCTGGTTGCTTACCCTGACTAGATCAGATTCACTGTACTTCTTAAAATGCCTGCCTCTTTGTAAAAGTACCGTCCATCACTAACACATGGTGATGCCATAAGGATGTGGAGAATTTTACAAACCTCTAAAAACTCACTCAGCTTTGATGTTCTTAATTGCACTCACAGGTACCACCAGCCTTAGCAGTCATTCTAACTGTTCAGGAAGCGTACTGCCATCGGGCTAAGCTTCTCGACAATGCCAACCCTTGCTTAGTCCAGGCCATGCATTCCCAGCAGGGATGTTATTAACAATGGTTTGTGGCCCTCTAGAAGCTGCAATATAAAAACAGATAGATACAGTACATGCATGGTATTAAAACTTTACTGGGGTAGGGGAGACAATTAGGGGAAAAAAATCTAAAAAGCCCTGCGGAGCAGAAGGGAGGTGCAATAATCAAAAATGGTTGACAGGGCTTCCCTGGTGGCGCAGTGGTCGAGGGTCTGTCTGCCGATGCAGGGGACGCGGGTTCATGCCCCGGTCTGGGAGGGTCCCACATGCCGCGGAGCGGCTGTGCCCGTGGGCCACGGCCGCTGGGCCTGCGCGTCCTGAGCCTGTGCTCTGCAACGGAGGAGGCCACAACGGTGAGAGGCCCGCGTACCGCAAAAAAAAAAAAAAGAAGGTTGAGAAAGGCTGGTCTAGGCCTGTGCTGTCCTACACAGCAGTCACTAGCCATTTAAATGAAATCAAATACAGCTCCTCAGCCACACCAGCCACACTAAGTGCTCACAAGCCACACAGCTAGCACCTACCGCACTGGCCAGCACAGAGAACATTTCCATCATCACCGGAAGTTTTATGGTATGGTGTTGGTCTAAACAACCCTGGAGGATTTTACTAGCATTAGTAGACAGTCCTCAAACATCTCATATCTCGATTTATGGCCATTAATTACCGATTATCTAGCTCATCTTCTTTCACTCTTGAAAACACAGTAAAGATACTAGCTCCTCAAGAGCAAACTTTAGAAAGTATTAGTTAACATGCGAGTTTTTCGTTAGAATATTACAGCAAGATATTGGCTGCATCATAACCACTTCAAAATATTTGGAGCCACTGGTCCTAGCAGCCTAGGAGTGTCCAAACACTACCCTAGGTCCTTTGTAACCCACTGAGACTGAGGTCCAGTTAACTGTTTGAAAGCAAACCATACTGTGAACCACACAAGGAGCATCAAGGACCAGACACAGGTCACGCTGACCAATCTGCCTGCGTAAGGTCAAAGTACGAAAACGTCAACCAAATCTTGAAATCCTCCTTTGATTAGGTGTGAAAGTCTTCTCCTGACAGTGTAGAGAGTTTCATTACATCCTCTTAGGAGCTGGATGCGATTGCAGAAGGTGGTCACACGTATTTTGTTCTCAAGAACCCTTGGAAGAACCATGGTGACTGAGGTGTCTCACACAGCTAGACTTACATTTCAAAACAATTTCTTCCTGGCCACTTCCTAATCAAGAAGCCAAAATAAAACACAAAAATCCAGTCAGGTAAGTGATAATCTGTCTCCACAGCTCCAAAACAAGTACAGCAAACATTGCAGAATGTAATACGCCTGGTCATGTTAGGCGCCAACAAGTTAACGCCACTGCTCACGGGTCCATGTTCTAGAATCTCAGGCAGGGAAGCCCAGGTCATGTGACACAACATGCCACCAAGACAGAGGGAAAGAAGTCAGAGAGGCAGGCTGAGCTCTATCAGATGAGAAGCAAATGTGTCCTTTACCCTCCTAAGAGAGGAAAGGTGGAAACCAATGGAAGACAGATTCAAGCAGAGTCCCCAGGAGGGCAAGGTGGAGAGCATCATTAAGCCAGCAGCCTTCCTCCCCAAGTCAACACAAGCTGTGGCCAAAGGCCAGGCTACAAATGTGAAGGTTGCATCAGTGCTGCCTCTCCTCCCCCGCGCTCCTGCTATTCTCCAGTCAACAGACCCCCAAAGAGGACTCTCCCTGCAGGGCAGCCCACCCTCCTCACGTTTAACTGAAGACATAAGGACTCTCAATGGCCGCTGGCTGTCCAGGGATGCAAGAGCCCTTTAGTTCCAAAGACTGGTTTGCTTCTTCCAAACGGTGAACTTCAATTTCAACTTCTGCACTGTCACAACACCCAAACCCCTCCACCTCTCCAAAGAATAAGATCAAAGGAATACAAAACCGTGGCTACACAGCATTTACCTCTACAACACTGAAGCGCACAGGTGGAGTTACCCCCAGGGGAAATGCTAGTTACAGCAGCAAACTCTTGCCCAAAGTTTAAGGGTCTACAGGCTCGAAACCTTGGGTATTGCTTCCAAGTCAGATACTAGGAATATAGGAGTACCAGGAGTCCCATACCTTGTCACAAGGGTCATCATTCTCAGAACAGATACTTGAAGAAGAAAATGTTCCCAAATACATCAGCTTTAAAATAAAGACCATATTTCATATCATGTCATCAAAGTACATTAAACCTAATATGTAACCACTGGGGCTTCAATTCACAAAGCCTCCCCAACAAAAACATTTTTAAAACAAGTGTTTAAAAATTTTTAATATGAAAGGAAAGAAGTAGAGAGAGTAGCATTATCAACTCATATGCTGTAAGGAAACTTGCAATTAAAAAGAGTATAGGGGACTTCCCTGGTGGTCCAGTGGTTAAGACTCTGCGCTCCCAATGCAGGGGGCCCAGGTTCAATCCCTGGTCAGGGAACTAGATCCCGCATGCCGCAACTAAAGATCCTGCATGCTGCAACTAAGACCCAGCACAGCCAAAAAAAAAAAAAAATAGTATGGATGCCTCCAATGGGAAATGATGCACTACTTAGACTCTGGGGTCTCACTGCCCTTACCAACTGTAGGTTGTAGTAATGATGGTAGAACAAATGGCTCTTGTCTACACAAATGAATTCTATCTGGACAAATTTCCACCATGGAAAAGACAGTTTTGTGTCCAACTGCAGGTTCCCTGCAACATTACCAACTTCCATGTATGTCTGTTCTTTGTTCATTTCATATTTAAATGACAGTCATGATCTTACATTTTCTTGAAAATTATCTTTTAACAGTACCCATCACCTAGGGGCTTCCATGGTGGTCCAGTGTTTAAGACTCCGTGCTTCCACTGCAGCGGGCGCAGGTTTGATCCCTGGTTGGGAAACTAATATCCTGCATTCCGCTCGCCCCCCCCCGCCCCCCCAAACCAAAAACAACAACCAAAAACCCAACAACTAGACTTAAACAGCCAACATTTCCAAAAAAGTTTTAAGCATTTTGGTTCATCTTCAGAGGCAAAAACGCAATACTCTGAAGAGAACACGAAGAGCGACAAGATTCCTACTGGTCTACAGCTGGTCACACAAGGCTGGTCAGCAGGCTATGGCTCCAGGGGCATTCCCAATTCCTTTCCCCCAGAGGGGCTCAGATCTGCTCCTCACTCACATGCAAGAGGAACTTGGGGGATGAGAGACCAACCAAGGGGCTTGGGACCTGAAGGCTCTGGTTCAAATCTGGGCTCTGAAACTTACGAGCTGTGCAAGTGGAGGTAAGTAATTTCCTCTCCTTGGGCCTTCACCGAATTCCTAACTCTGTAAAAGGTGGGTGTGTTCCTGAGAAGATATGAGAATGAAGAGGCAGAGGAGCCAGAGACCAACATGTCTCTACTTCTCAAATTCCTGGAGCTACAACCGGGTCCTGGTGACATTAATCCAGTACAACGTTCTCCAACTCAGTGCGCTGTGGGGCTCCTTGTCCTGTGACAGCTCAATTACAGAACCTATTTTAGTCTCCACCCTTCTTCCTGAGATGAGCCCCATGACTGAGGGAATCTTCCACCAAATACAAAACTTAAAATTAAGATATATTCTTTCTTAACATTTAAAGATACAAGGAACAGCAGCAAGAGTCTAATCAAGAACTAAGCACCTGCTACAAACACACACAGCCCTCAGGGACACCAGTGAGCCCCAGCCAGTCCACCTGTGCTGAAGTACAACTCCAGAACACACATCCCAACGGGCATCAACCAATGAACACAGAACAAACTACATGTAAGCAAAATAATCTGGGCCCCCAGGACTAAAAAGTCAAAAACGGAGAAGAGAGGTGAAATCACGAGATGTCTCACCGTCACCACGCTGGGCGGGACGTGGATTCCCAGGTTGTCCTGGGAGGGTGCCAGGAACCCTCCACCCAGTCCACGGCAACCAGGAGCAGTGCAGTGATGGCCCTGACCACACACCAGGCTCCTGCCCACAGCTTCCCACTTCTCCAGATCCAGTCCCTTTCCAGCGCCCTCAACTCATCTACCTCGGACTCTGCCGTTGACATGTTTTTAACTGGAATGACCTTCCTGCCCCTCCTCACCGTCACTGCTTCTCACACCTACTCACCTATCCTGCCTAACCCAACCCAAATAACACCGGAACACCTTCTAATGTGAAGAAATCTCTAGGTTCTCAGCTGGCCCCTCTACCTATACAGACACAAACGCAAAAACATCACATGAACTCTGATGTGCTCCACTGAAAAAAGGCACTCAAACAGTGGCAGCCTCAATACACAAGAAACGTGTGCCCAACTGCATTACTCCAGAGGACAGGATCCGGACCAGTGGTTTAACAAATGAGTTTTGAATCAGGGAAACGGAATAACCACCAGTTGCTGAATAAAGCAGGATATACCAAGAAGCACTGGGAAAACACTGTCATGGTAAGCAGAAGACAGGACACTCATCAGGAGAGCAAGTGTAAGACTGAACTAAATGTACCATATGATTCCTTTCTGCAGTCATGACTTTATAATCAGCTACCAAAAATGTTACAAAGTGTAAATTCTGATGAAGATTATTTCATATAATAATTCCTCACTCTGAAAGCCCATGATTAGAGAAAAACAATTAGTGTATCCTGCCTTTTCAATAGGAATTGTAGGACTTCCCTGGTGGCACAGTGGTTAAGAATCCACCTGCCAATGCAGGAGACACGGGTTTGGGCCCTGGTCCAGGAAGATCCCACATGCTGTGGAGCAACTAAGCCCGTGCGTCACAACTACTGAGCCTGCACTCTAGCGCCTGACAGCCACAAATACTGAGCTCACGCACCTAGAGCCTGTGCTCCACAACGAGAAGCCACCGCAACGAGAAGCCTGTGCACCACAATGAAGAGCAGCCCCCGATCGCCACCAACTAGAGACAGCCCACGCACGGCAACGAAGACCCAACGCAGACAAAAATAAATAAATAAAATAAATAAATTTATGGGGGGGAAAAAAAGGAACTGTACAAGTGGAGAAAAATTTGCCAGTTGACAAGTGGGAAAAAATTTTTAACACATGAATGCCAGTAGAAGGAATACATGATAAAAAAATAAGGACCTACTGTATAGTACAGGGAACTATATTCAGTATCTTGTAATAACCTATAATGGAAAAGAATCTGAAATAGAATAGATATATATCTGTATCATTTTGCTGTACACGTGAAACTAATACAACATTGTAAATCAACTACTTTAATTTAAAAAAGAGAGTAGAAGGAATACAGAAGGAATGACTGAAATAGAATTTTAAAAAATCATTTTGGGGCTTCCGTGGTGGCGCAGTGGTTAAGAATCCGCCTGCCAATGCAGGGGACACGTGTTCGAGCCCCGGTCCGGGAAGATCCCACATGCCGCAGAGAGGCTGGGCCCGTGAACCACGGCCGCTGAGCCTGCGCTCCGCAACGGGAGAGGCCACAACAGTGAGAGGCCCGTGTACGGCAAAAAAAAAAAAGCCTGTTGGCTTGGCGACTGCAATGACCTTTTTGCCAGTCAGAGTACATCTGGCCATTCTCAAATCAGACTAGTTCCCTGAATTGTAAGAAGTACTTGTGAAGCAGAGGTATGGAAAAGATCAGCATAATGATGCTCTGGGGCCTGTCTCTAGGAAGAGTAACTCTATTAACGCCAGATGTACTAGTTAGGGTTCTCCAGAGAAACAGAACCATTAGGATGAAGGAACAGAGCCTAATGGTTCTGTTGACACCATATATAAGCCCACGTTTTACCAGTTACGTTTAAGTGATATTTAAAATCTGTTGTTAAAAATAAACTTCATTAAGTCAGAAAAAGATAAACAAATACCGTATGCTAACACATATATGTGGAAACTTAAAAAAAAAAGGTTCTGAAGAACGTAAAGGCAGGACAGGAATAAAGACACAGACATAGAGAATGGACTTGAGGACACGGGGAGGGGGAAGGGTAAGCTGGGACGAAGTGAGAGAGTGGCACTGACATATATATACTACCAAATGTAAAATAGATAGCTAGTGGGAAGCAGCTGCATAGCACAGGGAGATCAGCTCGGTGCTTTGTGCCCACCTAGAGGGGTGGGATAGGGAGGGTAGGAGGGAGACACAAGAGGGAGGGGATGTGGGGATATATGTGTACGTATAGCTGATTCACTTTGTTATACAGCAGAAACTAACAACACTGTAAAGCAATTATACTCCAAGAGAGATGTTAAAAAAAAAGAAAAAGAATGTATACATAAATGTACCACTGTCACTTTGCTGTAGAGCAGAAATTTACACAAAATTCAACTACAATAAAATTTTTTTGTTTGTAAAAAAAACAAAATAAACTTCATATATATGAGATTTATGTTTATGTAACACTGTATGAGATTATATAATACATACATGAGATTTAGTACTTAGATTTAGTAAGGAAGTTCTCACGTGATTATGGAGGCCGAGATGTCCCACGATCTGCAGTTTGAAGGCCTGAGAACCAGGCGAGCTGGTGGTGTCAGATCCAGTCTGAGATGGAAGACAGGAGAAAACCTGCAGACAAAGTGAATTCTCTTCCTCAGCCTTTCTTTCTAGTTGGGCCTCCCAGGATTGGATGAGGGCAGTCTGCTTTGCTCAGTCCACACATTCAACTGTGAATCTCATCCAGAAACACGGCAAAGACACCCCCAGAATGATGCTTCAGGCAAATACCTGGGCATCCCTTGCCCGGTCAGGTTGACACACAAAATTAACCATCACACCAGGTAGATGTGAAAACCCGGCAGACTGCAGGGCTCAGGCAAAAGTCCAGCTCCTTAGGCTGAGGAGGAAGTGCTAAAGAACAGGATGTCAGAAGTTTCCAAACACTCTGCTTCCATTTCAAAGGTTACTATCCACAGGTTATTACTGAAGTATAGGTTTAAAGGGACTCAAACTGTGCTGGCAAGATTCTGGCAAAATAAAGATCCACATGCCTCAGAAGATCACCAATGCACAGCTTGCCTCGGATAACATTTAGGAATATCACTGCCAAACACTAACTCAAGGTGGAAACACACCAGTACCACGCTGCAAAGGCAAAGGGCCGAACAGTCTGTAACTAGGTCAGGTTTGCGTGCTCTTGCACAGGTCCACGCAGCACTGCTGAGCACACTGCAAGGTGGTGATGCGTGGTCGACTTAGGACAGCAGCTTTAGAATAGAGGTTCTCAGTTTCCCTACTGCTGTTTACCAACCTTGATATAACTACAAAATCACATTTCAAGGTCAGAGATCTGTCAGTTAAGATGCTGTTTGGCTTTTATTTGGGAGAAAGAACTTGTTTGAAGAGAAGATACTGATCTTAATTTCTGCGTGTGTTAAGAACATCACCCTGTGGTGCAACCATCACAACTACCTATTTCCAGAACTTTTTCATTAGGGCAAACAGAAACTCTATGCAGATTAAGCAATAACCCCATTTCCTGCTCCCCCTGCAGGGGAGAGGTAATCTCTGTTCTACCTTCTGTCTCTGAATTGGCCTTATCTAAATAGCTTTTGTCAGCGGGATCATACAATATTTCTCCTTTCCTGTAATGGCTTATCTCACTTGGCATGCTTTCATTTCAAGATTCGTCCACATTGCAGCCCACACCAGAACTTCATTCCTTTATATGGTGAATAATACACCGCTGTATCTAGATACCATATTTGACTTATCTATTTACCACTTGATGAGCACACAGGTACTCTCTACCTGTTGACTGTTGTGAATAATTCTGCTGTGAACAACAGTGTACGAGTATCTGTTTGAGATCCTGATTTCAAATCTTGTGGGTATATACACCTAAGTGCCAGGACATACAGTACTTTTGTTTAATCTTCTAAGGAACCACCACACTGCTTTCCACAACTCCAGCACCATATTACATTCCTACCAGCAATACACGAGGGTCCCCATTTCTCTACATCCTCACCAACACAAATTTTTTGCATTTTTAAAAACAAGAGCCATCATAATCCGTGGGAAGTAGTATATCACTGTTTTGAATTTCCTATCGACTAGTGATGCTGTGTATTTTTTGTGTGTGGATCAGCCATTTCTATATCTTCTTTGGAGAAATGTCTATTTGGGTCCTGAACCCATTTTTAATCAAACTGCTTGTTTGTTGTTGACTTGCAGGAGCTTTAAATATGTATTCTGAATATTAAGCCTCATCAGGTGTATGATTTATAAACATCTTCTCCCATTCTGTAGGCTGACTTTTTACTCTCCTAATGCTGTCCTTGGAAACACAAAAGTTTTTAATTGTGATAAAGTCTAATTTACCTTTTTTTTCTAGTGTTGCCTGTGCCTTTGGTATCATATCTACAAAATCACTGCTGAATCCATCTCTTGAAATATCCCCGATTTCAACTTTTTTTTTTTTTTGGCTGCACCACGTGGCATGTGGGATCTTAGTTCCCCAACCAGGCATCAAACTCACGCCCCATGCAGTGGAAGTACGGAGTCTTAACACCACTGGACCACCACAGAAGTCCCTCAAAGTTTTAACTCTTTAGATTTAGGTCACAAGACGTGACACCATAAAACTCCTAAAAGAGAACATAGGCAAAACATTCTCTGATGTAAATCATACCAATGTTTTCTTAAGTCAGTGTCCCAAAGCAGCAGAAATAAACCCAAAAATAAACAGATGGGACCTAATCAAACTTACAAGCTTTTGTACAGCAAAGGAAACCATAAACAAAACGAAAAGACAACCTATGGACTGGGAGAAAATATTTGCAAACAATGCAACTGACAAAGGTTTAATTGCCGAAATATACAAACAGCTCACACTACTCAATAACAAAAAAACCACCCAATCAAAAAATGTACAAAAGACCTAAACAGACATTCCCCCCAAGAAATACAGGTGGCCAACGGGCACATAAAAAGAGGCTCAACATAGCTAATTATCAGAGAAATGCAAATCAAAATTACAAGGAGGGGGATTTCCCTGGTGGTCCAGTGGCTAAGACTCTGCACTCTCAATGCAGGAGGCCTGGGTCTGATCCTGGTCAGGGAACTAGATCCTACATGCTGCAACTAAAGGATCCTGCATGCTGCAACTAAAGGATCCTGCATGCCGCAACTAAAGATCCCACATGCTGCAACTAAAGATCTCACGTGCCACAACTAACACCTGGTGCAGCCAAATTAAAAAATAAAATACAATGAGGTACCACCTCACACAGGTCAGAATGGCCATCATTAAAAACTCTACAAGGGGGGGGGGCTTCCCTGGTGGCGCAGTGGTTGAGAGTTCACCTGCCAATGCAGGGGACACGGGTTCGTGCCCCAGACTGGGAAGATTCCACAGGCGGTGGAGCAGCTGGGCCCGTGAGCCATGGCCACTGAGCCTGCGCGTCCGGAGTTGTGCTCCGCAACGGGAGAGGCCACAACAGTGAGAGGCCCGCGTACCGCAAAAAAAAAGAAAAAAAAAAGAAAAAAGAAAAGTCTACAAGGGGAGGGAGCCTGTGCTCTAGAGCCTGTGAGCCACAACTACTGAGCCCATGCGCCACAACTACTGAAGCCCATATGCTCTAGGGCCCACGTGCCGCCAACTCCTGAGCCCGTGGTGCTGCAACTACTGAAGCCCGCGTGCTTACAGCCTGTGCTCTGCAACAAGAGAAGCCTGCACACACCTCAACGAAGACCCAGTGCAGCCAAAAAAAAAAAAAAAAAAAAAAAAATGGCTACAAGGGACTCCCTGGTGATCCAGTGGTTAAGAATCCGCCTTCCAATGCAGGGGATGTAGGGTCAATCCCCAGTCGGGAAACTAAGATCCCATGTGCCGTGGGGCAACTAAGCCCACATGCCACAACTACTGAGCCTGAGCACTCTGGAGCACACATGCCACAACTAAGATCCTACATGCCACAACTAAGACCCGACGCATCCATATAAGTTTTTTAAAGTGTACAAATAATAAATATTGGAGAGGGTGTGGAGAAAAGGGAACCCTCCTAAACTGTTGGTGGGAATGTAAATTGGTGCAACCATTATGGAAAACAGTATGGAGGTTCCTCAGAAAACTAAAAATAGAATTACCATATGATCCAGCAATCCCACTGCTGGGCACATAGCCAGACAGAACTTTAATTCAAAAAGATACATTCCCCTATGTTCACTGCAGCATTATTTACAATAGCCAAGATATGGAAACAACCTAAATGTCCATTGACAGATGAATGGATAAAGAAGATGTGGGGTGTGTGTATGTATATACATGTATATGTGTGTACACACACACACACACACACACACACACACACATGCTCTGTAATATTACTCAGCCATAAAAAGGAAAGAAATAATGCCATTTGCAGCAACACAGATGGACCTAGAGATTACCATACTAAGCAAAGTCAGTCAGAAAGATAAATACCATATGATATCACTTACATGTGGAATCTAAAATACAACACAAATGAACATATCTATGAAACAGAAACAGACTCACACACATAGAGAACAGATGTGTGGTTGCCAGGGGGGAGAGGGGTGGGGTAGGGATGGATTGGGAGTTTGGGATTAGCAGATGCAAACTAGTATATATAGAATGGATAAACAAGGTCTTACTGTACAGCACAAGGAACTATATTCAATATTCTGTGATATGCCATAATGGAAAAGAATATGAAAAAGAATATGCATAACGAAGTCATTTTGCTGTATGGCAGAAATTAACACAACACGGTAAATCAACTATACTTCAATAAAATTTTTTAAAAAAAGATTTAGGTCTGGGCTTCCCTGGTGGCACAGTGGTTAAGAATCCGCCTGCCAATGCAGGGGACACGGGTTCAAGCCCTGGTCCAGGAAGATCCCACATGCCACGGAGCAACTAAGCCCGTGCTCCACAACTACTGAGCCTGCGCTCTAGAGCCCATGTGCCACAACTACTGGACCTGTGCGCTACAACTACTGAAGCCCGCACACCTAGAGCCCGTGCTCCACAACAAGAGAAGCCACCGCAATGAGAAGCCTGCGCACTACAACAAAGAGTAGTCCCCACTCACCGCAACTAGAGAAAGTCCGCGTGCAGCAACAAAGACCCAACACAGCCAAAAATTAATAAAATAAATTTTAAAAAGAAAAAAATATTTAGGTCTTTGATTGGTTTTATTTTTTTATTTTATTTTTTTTGCAGTACGTGGGCCTCTCACTGTTGTAGCCTCTCCCATTGCGGAGCACAGGCTCCGGACGTGCAGGCTCAGCGGCCATGGCTCAGGGGCCTAGCCGCTCCGCGGCATGTGGGATCTTCCCGGACTGGGGCACAAACCCGTGTCCCCTGCATCAGCAGGCGGACTCTCAACCACTGCGCCATGAGGGAAGCCCGGTTTTAATTTTTTTATATGATGATAGGTCCGGGTCCAAATCATTCTGCAGGTAGATGTTTTCTCAGCACCATTATGATTTGTTGAAGGCACTGTGCTTTCACCGCTGAATGGACTTGGAACCTTTGTCAAAATTCAATCCACCATGAATGTGAAGATTAATTTCTGGGATTTCTATTCTGTTCCACTGGTTTACATGTGTATCCTTATCCCGGTACCACACTGTTTTGATTACTATAGTTTATTTATTTATTTAGCTGTGCTGGGTCTTAGTTGTGGCATGCAGGATCTCCGTTGCTGCGTGCGGGATCTTCGTTGTGGCATGCGGAGTCTTTTAGTTGAGGCATGAGGAACCTTTTAGTTGCAGCATGTGGAGTCTTTAGTTGAGGCGTGCAGGGTCTTTAGTTGTGGCATGTGGAATCTAGTTCCTTGACTAGGGATCGAACGTGGGCCACCTGCATTGGGAGCGTGGAGTATTAGCCACTGGACCACCAGGGAAGTCCCCTGTAGTAAGTTTTAAAATCAGGAAGTGAGAGACCTCCAACTTTGAGCTTTCAAACTTGTTTGACTATTGAGGGTCCCATGATTTTCTACATGAATTTTAGGATAAGTTTTTCTATTTCTGCAAAAAACGTCACTGGGATTTTGATAAGGATTGCGTTGAATCTGTAGATGGTTTCCCAAGAATATTAATTTTTCTAATCCATGAATGTGAGATGTCTTTCCACTTATTTACATCTTTAACTCCTCTCAGCAATGTTTATAGTTTTTACTTTACAAGTCTTTCTCACCTACCGAGTTAAATTTATTTGTAGGTATTTTATTCTCTTTGATACTCCTGTACGTGGAATTGTTTCCTTCATTTCCTCTTTGGATTGTTCATTTTTAGTCTATAGAAATGCAGTTGATGGGAACTCCCCTGGTGGTGCAGTGGTTAAGAATCCTCCTGCCGTGCTCGCTTTGGCAGCACATATACTAAAATTGGAACAATACAGAGAAGATAAGCATGGCCCTTGCGCAAGGATGACACGCAAATTCGCAAAGCGTTCCATGTTTTTATTAATAAGGCAATTATATTAAAATATCTCACTAAAAAAAAAAAAAAGAATCCGCCTGCCAATGCAGGGGACACAGGTTTGAGCCCTGGTCCGGGAAGATCCCACATGCCATGGAGCAACTAAGCCTGTGCGCCACAACTACTGAGCCTGCACTCTAGAGCCCACAAGCCACAACTACAGAAGCCCGCGCGCCCAGAGCCCGTGCTCTGCAACAAGAGAAGCCAGAGCAATGAGAAGCCCATGCACCGGGACAAAGAGTAGACCCTGCTCGCCATAACTAGAGAAAGCCTGCACACAGCAACGAAGACCCAATGCAGCCCAAAATAAATAAATTATAAAAGAAAAAAAAAGAAAAAGAAATGCAGCTGATTTTTGTGTGTTTTGTGTGTTCACCTGAAACTTTGTTGAACTAGTTTATTAGCTCTTAGCAGGTTTTAGTTTTTTAATTTTTTGGTATGAAATCTTTAAGGTACTCCACGTATAAGACCATGTATCTCTTTGCTTTCCAATTTGGATGTTTTCTTTCTTTTTCTTGCCAAACTGCTCTGGCTAGAACTTCCAGTAGTGTTTGGAATAGAAGGGGTAAAAGTGGGCATCCTTGCCTCGTTCCTGATTTTAGAAGACAAAGTATTAGTCTTTCACCACTGAGTATAACGTTCACTGTGCGTTTTTCATACATGGCTTTTATTATGTTGAAATAATTTCCTTCTATTCCCAGTGTTTCGTTTTCATTGTGAAATGGTGTTGAATTTGTCAAAGGCCTTTTCTGCATCAACTGAGATGACATGGTTTTTTTCCCTTTCATTCTGTTAATGGGGTGTATTCATGATCGCTGTTTGGTTGTGGAACCATCCTAGCATTCCAGGAATAAATCCCACTTGGTCACGGTATATAATCCTTTTAATATGCTGCTGAATTTGATTTGCTGGTATTTTGTTAAGGGCTTTTGCATCACTGTTCATAAGAGATACTACTCTGTGGTTTTCTTTTTTTTGTAGTGTTTGTCTGGCTTTCATATCAGAGCAATGCTGGTCTCACAGAATGAGCTAAGAAATCTTCCCCCCTCTTCAATGTTCGGGAAGAATCTGAGAAGAACTGGTGCTGTCTTTAAATGTCTGTTAGAATTCACCAGTGGAGCCATTAGACCCAGGGCTTTTCCCTGTCAGGAGGTTTATGATAGCGGATTCAGTCTCCCAGCTTGACCCAGGGCTTTTCCCTGTCAGAAGGTCTATGATAACGGACTCAATCTCCGAGCTTGACCCAGGGCTTTTCCCTGTCAGAAGGTCTATGATAACGGACTCAATCTCCCAGCTTGACCCAGGGCTTTTCCCTGTCAGGAGGTCTATGATAACGGACTCAATCTCCCAGCTTGACCCAGAGCTTTTCCCTGTCAGAAGGTCTATGATAACGGACTCAATCTCGCAGCTTGACCCAGGGCTTTTCCCTGTCAGGAGGTCTATGATAGCGGACTCAATCTCCCAGCTTGACCCAGCGGCACTGTCCCAGAAACAAAGAATGGAACAGAAGCATTCACAAAAGACACATGTAGATGGGAAATCAGTGTGTGTGATTAAAAAAAAATTTCTAGTCAGTGAGGAAAAGATGACAATACAATGAAATACTGAGGCAACTATGCATTTGGAAAAAAAGAGTCTGACATCACATCATACAGAAGAATTCCAAACGTGCTAAGTACTAGGAAAAAAATAACCATTGTTTTTATTGTCCTAGGAAAGGAGAAGGCCTAAGTATAATATGAAACCCAGAAAACAAAACAAATTGACAGACATGACTACAGAAAAGTTTTTATACTACAAAAACACAGCATCAACCAAACCAAGCCAAAAGAAACAAGCCAGGAACACTGCGACATGAAAAAGCGTTGATATTCTTCCTATATAAAAAATATTCTTACTATATAAGAAATAGTCTTGATACATATATATGTTTTTTGGGGATTTTTTTGCGGTATGTGGGCCTCTCACTGTTGTGGCCTCTCTCGTTGCGGAGCACAGGCTCCGGACGCGCAGGCTCAGCGGCCACGGCTCACGGGCCCAGCCGTTCCGCGGCATGTGGGATCTTCCCGGACCGGGGCACGAACCCGTGTCCCCTGTATCGGCAGGCGGACTCTCAACCACTGCGCCACCAGGGAAGCCCAGTATAATCTTTTTAATATGCTGCTGATAACAGTTTGCTCTGAGGAAAAAAGACGCATTACCTTCAAAGCAACAGCCGTCAGACTGACAGTTAACTTCTTTTTTTTTTTTTTTTTTTTTTTTTGCAGTACGCGGGCCTCTCACTGTTGTGGCCTCTCCTGTTGCAGAGCACAGGCTCCGGATGCGCAGGCTCAGCGGCCACAGCTCACGGGCCCAGCCGCTCCGCGGCACGTGGGATCCTCCCGGACCGGGGCACGAACCCGTGTCCCCCGCATCGGCAGGCGGACTCTCAACCACTGCGCCACCAGGGAAGCCCCGCTCTACAGTTTTTTAAAAACCCTCACCTGAGCTTTCAAGAACAAAAGCCAATTCACAAAAGAAAAATAAATGGCTAATCTTTTTTTTAAAGTTTAATCCACTTATCAAAGAAATGGAAATGTTAAACAATGAGGCACCATTTAAATTTTCCCCACTAGTTAAACTGGCAAACACTAAGAAAATTGACAATTGGCAACTATATAAATAGAATTCTCCAACTACAAATATTAAGTACACAACCTTCCTGGGGGTACTATAGTAATGAGTAGCAAATTTTACGTAGGTATGACCACTATATCTCAGGGAAACTACCAGGTAAGTGGACAAAGATAAACAGTAAATGATTTTGCGACAGAGAAAAGATAGAAGTCCCTGAAGTGTTCATTGAGAGGACCGTTAGCCTACGCCAGCAGCAGCAGCGCACAGCCACGAGCGACAGCAGGCACTGACACGGACGGGTGCTGAGTGAAGTCTTTAACAAGCAAGAGACACAGAGTGTGCACTGTATGACCCCCTTTAAACAGAAAAATGTAAGTCTGGAAGTACGGTCACCAACTATCGGAAGGATGACAGAAAACCATTCACTTTAAGACTTCTACACTGCTTCTGTAATTTAGAAACAAGTCATTCTAGGAAAAATCTAGCCACCTAGCAGTGAGGTCCCCCCTGCTCCTCTAAAGAAGTGAATGAGCAGGGCTCCACATAGGTGACAGCTTCTCCGTGGCTGAAAGGGTCCTTTACGTTTCCATGACGTCATCTTGCCAATTAGGATACTGCAAACGCCACTGCAGTATGAGCAAGAGCCAAAGAAAATTAGAATAGGCAGGATCCTGTGGGCACTTAGTCCCCCCTGATCCATGGGAGATACGGGCAAACCCCAGTGGATGCCTGAAACCACACACAGCACCCAACCCTGTTCACTGTGTTCTTCCTATACATACACACCTATGATAAAGTTTAACTTTCAGTCAGGCAAGCAAAGAGATTTACAGCAATAACTAATAACAAAACAGAACAATTATAACAATATACTGTAATAAAATATGAATGTGGTTTCTCTCAAAAGATCTTCCTGTACTGTACTCACCCCACCTCTTCTTGTGACGTGAGAGGATAAAATGGCGTTGTGCCACTGCTGGCCTTCTGACTACACATCTAAAGGCGGACCATCGCTTGGAGCGATCCCAGATGGTGGGGCCATGGCAGTGTCAAGGCCTGGACGTCTGGAGCGGAGAATGTGGACAGTTGGGGATTCCAGGTGGGAAGGAGGGAGATTTCATCATGCTACTCAGAACAGCACGCAATTGGAAATTACGAATTGTTTACTTCTGGAATTCTCCATTTAATATTTTTGGACCACGGTTGACCGCAGGTAACCGAAACTGCAGAAAGCGAAACTGGGGATAAGGGGGGACCAGTGTACTCTCATTTTCCAGCAGTGGAAACTGAAGCTTAGCAACTCCATTGAGATCCATCCCATGGCCCTGCTTAAGGAAGCCTCTACAATCCTCCAGCTTCTGGTCCACCAATTTCAAACAAGGTGAGGAATTTTCAGCAGGGAGCACAACAGATGTGTGTGTGTATGTATCTATCAAAAGCCACTCGGGGAACGTATTTTCAGTTCTTTCTTTCATACGGTTACCTTTGGAGGGAAAACATAAATTAGTCTAGGATCTGGGAGTTCCCTGGTTGCCTCGTGGTTAGGATTCAGGGCTTTCACTGCCGTGGCCCAGGTTCAATCCCTGGTCCGGGAACTGAGATCCTGCAAGCTGCACAGTGCCCGCCCACCGCAAAAGGCTTATTGGTTTAAATAAATAAGTCTGGGTTTTACCCTAAGAACCTCTCCTAGAGCAGGTAGAACATCTATAACACGTGTTTAAGACACACATATACAGGTCCCAGGGATTCAGTGAAAGGTGGGAATATGATGGGAATAACTTAGGAAATGAAGCTGGTGGTGCCTGAGCAAGGCAGGACGCCAACAGACAGAACACAGAGATGAAGGGGAGTGGTAGGAACCGAACTGTAGGAAGCAGGGAACGAAGTGTGGTCAGGAAAAGGTTAAATACAGCAAGTCAGGGCAACACAGGGTCTGCATCAAAAGGACAAAGCCAGGAAGACAAGCTGGAGACAGTTTGTGTAGAAAAACATAGAGTTCTGCACCAGGGAAGGAATGGGACCTAAGGACCACTTCAAGACTATCCAGTAGCACTTCACAAGAAGGATGCGGGGGGGGGGGGAGCTGGGCGAGGGTACTGAAAATGTAGAAGGCAAGGGAGGGCTCACACTCAAACGTTCCTTTCACGCCTACTTCGGGCAAATCGAATTGAGATTAACCCACTTATCATTTAAAAGAAATAAATTTCTTACAACAGGAAGCTGATTTGTGAGAGAAGATTTATGGGCAACTTGGCATTCTTTTTTGCATTTAAATTACTAGCTAATGGAACAAGAATCTACAAATGAGGCACCTTCCCCCAACAGCTATTACCCACGGAAGCCAGCCACTGTAAAGCTAGCACCATTTCTCCAATATTTCCAACTCTGTGCTTTCCAAGTCAAGCGCCTCTTGATCCCTTGTGCAGTGTGACTCACTCTAACCAGTGAGCTGTGAGCAGAAGTGACGTGTCATCTCTGGGCTGGAACACTTAATCACGGGAGCAAGACCCTCCAACAGTTCTCCTTTACTTTGCCAAGACAGCCAACAGCGTCCCACACTGTTGTGGCTGCTTCTTCAGCTGGAGTAAGGATGACACAGAGCCCCTGGAAAATCCATACTGGACACGCTGGCCTTTTTTTTTTTTTTTTTTTTTTGCCGTACGCGGGCCTCTCACCTCTCACTGCCGTGGCCTCTCCCGTTGCGGAGCACAGGCTCCGGACGTGCAGGCTCAGCGGCCATGCCTCATGGGCCCAGTCGCTCCGTGGCATGTGGGATCTTCCCGAACCAGGGCACGAACCCGCGTCCCCTGTATCAGCAGACAGACTCTCAACCACTGCGCCACCAGGGAAGCCCCCACGCTGGCCATTTTGAGATTATTTGTTACTACAGAAAAACCCAGCCAATTCAGTCAGATGCTGCTGGAAAACTCACTACCTGGAAATTTACATTTCAAAAGAAACAGAATAGTCAAAGCATCCCTCTTTTCAAAAACACTTTAAAAGAACACTTAAAAAAGATCACTAAAGTTTACAAAGGCTATTCTCTTCCGTAAGGTGCTATTCTGGGCTTCCCTGGTGGCGCAGGGGTTAAGAACCTGCCTGCCAATGCAGGGGACACGAGTTCGAGCCCTGGTCCGGGAAGATCCCACAGGCCGCGGAGCAACTAAGCCCGTGTGCCACTACTACTGAGCCTGCGCTCTAGAGCCCGTGAGCCACAACTACTGAAGCTCGTGCGCCTAGAGCCCGTGCTCCGCAGGAGAAGCCCCGGCAATGAGAAGCCCGCACACGGCGACGAAGAGTAGTCCCCGCTCACCGCAACTAGAGAAAGCCAGCGCACAGCACCAAAGACCCAACACAGCTAAAAATAAATTAATTTAAAAAAAAAAGTACTTATCTTTAAAAAAAAAAAAAGAGGGCTTCCCTGGTGGCGCAGTGGTTGAGAGTCCGCCTGCCGATACAGGGGACACGGGTTCGTGCCCTGGTCCGGGAGGATCCCACATACCGCGGAGCGGCTGGGCCCGTGAGCCATGGCCGCTGAGCCTGCACATCCAGAGCCTGTGCTCCAAAACGGGAGAGGCCACAACAGTGAGAGGTGAGAGGCCCGTGTACTGCAAAAAAAAAAAAGGAAAAGAAAAGAAAAAAGAAAATAAGAAGGTGCTATTCTTCTCAGCATTCTTGGGGTTAAAGACACATCTGCCTGGATCCACTAACCTGGAATATGGAGCGCTAGTCGGGATACTGAGCATGTTCTTTCAGGCTGCTCTTGCTTCTGAAAAAAGATTCTGACAAGGCAAATGCTGCTGCTTAGTTTGAACTTGGAAGTGAAGCATCAAACAAGGTAACCATTAAGCTCTACAAAAAGTAAAGAGATTATTTGTCTGTGTGTATATATATACTCTGTTCAAGGTATCAGATTCATGTGTGGGGAGGGGGAAAACTAAGCCCACCTTCTCAAAGAACCAAGTTCCTTGGAAAGCAATTCTTGTTACGAGGACTTTGCAGCCCCTGGATCAACAGATTCTTGACTATGATGCTCCCACTGTTCTAAATGCAGGTGCCAAACCAAGAGCTAAGAGTCTGTATTAACAGACCACGACGACAGTGCCTTTTTTTTTTATTTGTTGGTAAGACAAAATGGAAAACGAGAGTTACACACAACTATTTTTCAATAGTTTGAACGTTTGATATGAACCCTAGATTATCTCAGGCATTTAGCCAATAAAACATTGCCCATAAACTGGTAAGAAGTGTCCACATGGGCTGACCGGCTCAAGAAGAAAACCAAGCTAACTGCTCTCTTTCTCCAGCCCATCCCCCCCAAACCAGCTCTTACTTTTAACCTGTGTTAAACGCATTTCTGAGCAAGTACCTCTCTGAAGGTTTAAGCATGCCACCTGTATTTCAGTCCTAGCCCCACTCATCCCTTAATGTGTGTTTCTTTAGGTAAACTATAAATCCATAACTGGGACAGCATCAGTCTTACCCAATAGGATTGTGACATCAAGTGAAAGGCTTACGCCCTATCCTAGCACCACCCAGTGAAGTACCACTTTGTTAAACATAAATCCTTCAACATGGCACTGGAGTTCGTCCCCTCCCCACCCCCGTCTGGCCCCCATACATACTGCCATTCCCCAATTTGAGGTACCATAGTCCCTCCATCTGCCCTACGTTCCCCCACCTCCATTCGTTTGCTATGCCATTCCCTCCAACTACAATGGCTTTCCCGAGTCTCCCCTCCATATCAATTCATCCAAAATCTACTCAGCACCACCTAACCCAGTCACTGAACACGTCCAGCATTTTTGTGACTCTCACCTGTCTTGTTTTTACAATTATTCCTAAACCTCCAGTGTTTTTTATTTGATACTCCCCACAGCTGTCAGCAGTATTTTCTTACAGTAGGCAATAAAACTGTGTCAAATAAACACAGAACACATAATTTATCATTCAGGAAGGCTATCCATATTAATCAGTGGCCCAGAAGCAAAACTTACATGCTACAGATAGTAAAACAGTGTCCAAAGTGAGAACTGGAAAAATATTTTTAAGTTTACTGAGTAATATTTCAAGATCCATGCTAGAATAATGATTCATCCCTGCCCTCAAGGAGATTCGAGTGGGGGAAGGGCAAGGGCATGTACAATTATTCCAATCAAACCGAGGCCTACAGTGGATGCACAAAGCTCAAGATCACGCAGCCAGAAGGCGGCTGGTCAAACACCAACTAATACCTAAATGGTCAGTCAGAACATGCAAAACAGACCTAGTCCTAGCACGTGTATGAGGGAATCCAAGTGTCAGACGGAAAAAGAACTTCAGTGAAAGCACTCTCTACCATGGCTAGATTTATACCCTGCAGGTGACACTTTGAAGCCAATTCCATCCCCAGGAATCAGTCCAGATTATAAATGCAAAAACTAACCCATAAGGGCAACTAAGGGGGGCTAACTGCTCACTAGACTGAAGTCATTCTGCTTTTCTATCCCCAACGGATTTAAAAAGCATTTACAAGAGGCAGTCTCAAGTTATGACACATATGGCTCCAGAAACAACCTCCCCACCCCCTCAAGGATTCCCCATGCTGGTACTGGAGGGAGATACGATGCTAGCACAAGGGCAAAATGAAAATAAGCGTCAGCAAAGATGTGGAATATCTGGAACTCTCACGTACCGCTGATGGGAGTGTAAAGCAGGATACAGCCTTGGAAAGCTGGCAGTGTCTACCGAGGTGCAGCACATACCGTTACGGACTGAATTTTGTCCCCCACCCCACCCCCCCCAAGAATTTATGAAGTCCTACCCTCTGGTACCTCAAAATGTCAAAATATGACTGTATTTGGAGACGGAGCTCTCAAAGGGGTGATTAAAGTTAAACGAGGTCATGAGGGTGGGCCCTCATCAGACTGGTGTCCTTGTAAGAGGAGGTTAGGACACGGACCCCTATAGAGAAAAGACCATATGCGGTCACAAGGAGAAGATGCTCACCTACAAGCCAAGGAAAGAGGCCTCTGAAGAAACCAACCCGGCCAACACCTCGATCTCGGACTTCTAGGCTCCAGAATCATGAGAAGATAAATTTCTGTTGTTTAAGCCACCCAGTCTGTGGTATTTGTTATAGCAGCCCTAGCAATATACAGATACACACGCTAAAACTTTCTACTCCTCCGCATTAACTTATGGAAATGTGTGCATCAGTCATCAAAAGACAAACCAAGAATATTCATACAGCATTTTTTTTTTTGGTCGCACCGCGTGGCATGTGGGACTTCCCTGACCAGGGGTTGAACCCATGCACCCTGCAGTGGAATCGTGGAATCTTAACCACTGAACCACCAGGGAAGTCCCGATACAGCATTATTTTTACCAGCCACAAACTACAAGCTACCCAAATGCCCATCAATAAGTTAATAAAAACACTACGGTGTATCATATAATCAAATACTACTGAGCAATGAAAATGGAGTTACCACTGCACCCAACAGAAAATCTCACAGGCAACAATGACTCAAAGAAAGGGATACAAAAGGATACACAGTGTATGATTTACACAAAGTCGAGTCAGACAAAATTAAACTACAGTGTTAAAAATCAGCAGGAGGAGGGACTTCCCTGGTGGTACAGTGGGTAAGACTCCAAGTTCCCGATGCAGGGATCCAGGGGTCGATCCCTGGTTGGGGAACTAGATCCTGCATGCATACCATGACTAAGAGCCCGCACGCCACAACTAAGACTGAGTGCAGCCTAAATAAATAAATGAATATTAAAAAAAAAGGTAAATGGAAAACTAGAACATTTTTTTAAAAAGCAGCAGGAGGGGATGACAATGATCTGAAGGAGGCACAAGGGGGCTTATTTCTGAGTTTATGAAAACTCTCGAAGTTGTTCATTTATCTGTACGCTTTTCATATGCCCTACTGCAAATTCACAGTTCACTAAAATGTAGAAATGACAAGTTGCAACAACTTACTGATCCATTGTCACCACGGCAAAAAAACCTCATTATGGTACTGAATGCATCAGGTTCTTCACCTGTTGCCACTAAACATTTGAAAAATACAGCTAGTCTCCGGATCCCAGCTTCCCACCACTGAGTGTTTATCTAGAGGGGTCCCACAAGTCAAAGGATCCAAAGAATATCCAGGGCCCTCCAAAGTTAATCTCTCATACCATACTTTAAAAATTGAATCTCATTAAAGTATACATTCATAAGAATTAAATAACCAGTTAACACTCCAGTCTGCCTCAGAGTAGTGAATTGAATTTTTCTTCTTTTTACTTCTGAATTTTCCTACCTTTTTTTTTTAAAGAAATGACTTATTTAATAATCAGCAAAAGAGAAATGTCATTTTAAATAAAAAACAGTGGAAGAAAGATACGTTTTTATAAGGAGTCAAATGCTGAGTGCTTTACAGCAATCATGAATAATCAAAAAGCCAGGCTGGTGCATCAGAAAGAGCCTCAGCTGTGTTTCAGGAGACCCAGACTAGCATTAGAGTAGCCGGGCCACCTGAGCACCCAGGCTCGGCCACCCTCTTAAGCCTGCAGGGCTGCTGTGAACACCAGCTGAAATCCTATGTGAACTGTTAAGCACTAGGCAAACATTAAAAAACACTGAAAGACAAATATCATGTAGGAAAAGTTTCTACAAAACATGAATGCAGACTTCCCTGGTGGCGCAGTGGTTAAGAATCCGCCTGCCAATGCAGGGGACACGGGTTCGAGCCCTGGTCCGGGAAGATCCCACATGCCGTGGAGCAACTAAGCCCATGCGCCACAACTACTGAAGCCTGCATGCTTAGAGCCCGTGCTCCGCAACAAGAGAAGCCACCGCAATGAGAAGCCCGTGCACTGCAACAAAGAGTAGCCCGAGCTCACCACAACTAGAGAAAGCCCGCACACAGCAATGAAGAACCAATGCAGCCTAAAATAAATAAATAATTAATTAAAAAAAAAAAAGAACGTTCTTTAACAACCATCAACTGAACAGGACAGGCTGGAGGACTTTAACGTGGCTCTTAACCTGTGGGCTGCCCAAACGACCCAGATTTATTTCTGGGTCCCCTGGCCTGTAAGTACACAGGGAACTGCCGGTAGCCTGACTGAATAGCACATGTAAGAAGGCATTATTTTTCATAAAGTCTGTGCTATTACAATCAGGTTTTTTAAAAGTTAATTCATAGTAGCTTTGTTGTGTACTCTCAAAACAACTCAAATGGTAATAAATTTTTAAAATTAAAACTGCATACCAATATTGGAAACCAATGATGTAACTTTTTACTTCACAATGGAAATTTTAAAGTATTCCCTAACTGAGCTGAGCTTAAGTCCAGGAAAGGCAGTAGTAAGAGCAAGCCCTCTGGCTGTGAGAGGGTGGGGAGACCAGAGAAGGCGCTTCCCTGCACCTGGGGACGGGCACGCACGCAAGGCCACTTGAGAGCCAAGCAAGGTCCCTGCCTCCCTTGATGGGCTTCCTCAAACGTGCTCTGTGCGGACAGCAAGCAGTCCTAGACAACCAGGATATGGACAACAGAATCAGTGAGACTGATCTCCGTGGCAGTGACGACATCACCAAAACAGAGAGCCCAGGGCAAGGCCTGAGATCCCCTGCATTAAGCCCTGCATCTTCAGGGAGATGAACAAGGCCAATACTGCATGTCACCACTGGAACCAACTCCCAAGCTCTCTTCCTCCCCCATGGAGACATTCTGCAAGTAGCTATTCTTAAATTGTTTCTGAAATCACAGCCTGGAGTACTAAAATTGAAACTAGTCGGAGACAGTGCTAAAAAGCCTGTTCTGATTTCCCGCACCGCATCACTTTTACTTTTGATTCACAAATCACACTAACCACAGCCGCCATTAACAAGTTTTAAAATATAAGTGCAAACTATTTTTCTGTGTTTAATGCCATATGCGGGAAGGAAAAAGCAGAAAATACAAGGAAGGTGCGAGAGCAAATAACTGAAGAGATCAACACATCGCAGCAAACTGCAGACAGAAGCACACAGCTCTAGCAGACGGCAGTCACAGACGCAGGTGTGATCACGCAGAGGAACAAATGCCGGGAATACAACCGCCACCTTACAGGGGAGACAGGAAGCAGCAGAAAGCCAGGAGCAGCGAAGTGGGGGGAGCTAACTTCCCCAGCTCCAGCCTCCTTCAGGCATGACATCAGTGCCAGGTGAACCACCGTCTGGGCCTCATGCAGGAGGACTCCTCCAGACTTCCCCGGAACACCCGGACTCTAACTCCCAGACCAACAGCCTGGCGAGTTCTCCTTAGCCATATGTGAATTACGTAGATGGAGAGCCAGACAACTCATGACAGTAATAATGGTAAATATCTACGTCAAATCTCAGAGAGAAATAGTGCATAAAAGGACTCTCCCACGTGTGTGGTCTGGGTTTGCTACACCTTTGCATAGAAAGACTAACGCCAAACCGAAGGGCAAGGATGTTCTCAGGGCAGGTCCCTTTGGAAATTTATTATAAGCTAATCAAACAACCAAAACGTTCTGCTTCGCTTGGTGGTGGGGTCAGGAACTGGATTCAAAGCCACACTGTACTATAAAGCAATGCTCTTTGTTTATGGGGTTTGGGGCAGGGGTTAGGCCTGGTTGGCACCAAGAAATATTTTTGCTCCATGAGGTTGCTAACAATTACCTGAAAAAATGTCCAAATAAAGCTGTTTTAGAGTATCTTCTATATTCCACTCCCCCTTCTGTTTGTCTACTCCTGAAATTCTACCACAAATGCAAAACTCACGTCCCCTCTTAAAGAAGGGGAACCAGAGGACTTGTGGGACGTGGGGTGGCGGAGGGTTTTATCTAGGATGATACTGGTACTGAGACTGGGAGGTGGCACATGAAACTTTCACTGTCGGCTAAAGCAGCAGCCCCAGCCTGCCAAGTGCACCTCTGCTCAGACAGCCCCCGAAGCTGACATTCGCACTGTAAGATGACAGTGACACCAACCCCCTCTTCAGTGAACAACAAAAAATGCTGGAGAGCAAAAGGTAAAACAAGTTTAGAGATGAAAATTACCCTTCAAAAAACACGACCAATTTAGAAACTGTGATATTATCTTCTACGAACTCTCTTCAAAAGCAAACCAAATCAAATGCTGTTGTTAAAATGAACAAGGCTTTCAAGTTACCCAGAACACCGTGCTGCCTGGATTACTCTGAATGCACTTGCTGAGATGAAAAATAACTCCTTTTACAAAAAAATCTCAAATTCTACCGCCAAGCCATTCCACAAGAGAATTCCTGGCCGTGATCACTCACCATCTTTAAATTCCTTGAGGATAGGAACCAGGTCTATCTCCCTGAGTCAACAGGCAATGCCTGATACATGGTAGATACTCAAAACAGCTGATGAATGGATGAAACGCTACTCATCGTTACACTCCTCTAAATGCAAACAATACTTAAGGCTACCACACTTAATACCCACTTAAGTATATCAGGCTGGGTAACAAAGTTTAAAAACAAAAGAAAAGAAATGAGACTACAACAGGGCTTGGACAGGATCTTCAGGAGAAGTACTCACAACTCACTTTCCAGTTCTTAGACTCAAATCTGAACAAACTCTCCTAAGTCTGGAGAGAGAAGCACACCAAAAGAAGACTTTATCAATCCATGGATGAGAAGTCATGCGGGTAATCAGCTGCTTCAGTCACAAGGAAGAGACAAGAGCCTGTTCTTTTGGAATCCAAAGAGAAGATACAGTATTTTCAACAGGAAAGAACCACATGGCAGGACTGCCAGCCCAACTCATTTGACAGAAGACGTAGGTAACAAAAACTTTCAAACCTCAGTTGAGTACTCTGCTATGATGCTAGAGCTCCCAGTTTACTGGCACTACACTACTTGAAAACAAAAAACTGTGTTAAAACTCACAACTGCAAATGGAATATATTATGGTTTTAAGGCAGAACTAATGGCACCAGAAAAGGCTTCCAAAATGACATCACTAGAAAGAAAGGAGGCGGAGAGAGACAGATACCAGGTGGCAAAAGATACTTCACAAGCTTCAGGGGCATCAGAAAGCAGTACAATCCGGAGGCCGAGCACAGTGCTCTGGAGTCTGGGCGCCTGGACTCAAATCTCCGCTCCATAACTTATTACTTCTGCGACCTTGGGCAAATGACTTAACCTCTCCGATCTTCCATTTCCTTATCTATAAGTGGGCACAGTAATGGTACTTGAGAAGTCTATTCTGAGAATTAAATACAATAATCGGTGCAGAAATATCGCCACGCTGCCTAACATGCAGTAACCGCTCCAATGTTTGCTACTGTTATTTTCAATTTTCCCAGTTTTGCGAACCATTCCTTTCGGGGAAGCCCGAACTGAACGCCCTAAGCGGGCCCCGCCGCGGTCCGAACCAAACACAGCTCTGCACCCAGCCACCGTCTCTCCCCCAGCAAGTTTGGAAACTTCTTCCACGCCTCACCGTAACGTCTTTGTGATAAAAAGCTCCCAGTCGCGGGAGCCCGAGGCGCCCGAGGGAGCCCGGGACACGTGACCCGGGTCTCCGTGGACTCGCGGCGTCGGGGACCCTCATCCGCATCGGTAGGACCGGACGGCGGGCACGCGGCTCTGCCTGGCACCGGAGCAGAGTGGGCGGCGCCCCCGCCGCTGGTCGGCCGGCCCCCGCCCTCGGCCGCCGCCCCGGTGCCGGGCCGCCCAGGCTAGGTCGCCCTGGCCGTCTCGGGCCGGACGCCCCGGGAAACAGACGTGCGCGCCGCCAGCCGGGGTCACACCCGGCGACCTCTGACACCCCCGCGGACGCTCGGCCGGCCTGACGCCAGGCCCGAAGACACGGAGCTCCCCAAGAGGCCGGGCCGGGCCTGCCCAAGACGCGGACGGCGCGCACCGGCGACCTAGGGCCGGGAGGGGGATGGGGCCGGGCCGCCACTTACCGCGGCCGCTCCGCTGGGCTCCGGGCCGGGCGCGTCGCGAGGGCTCCGCCGAGGAGGAGACGAGGGGTCGACAGGAGCGAAGGAAAGTCCAAGCTCCGATTCCGGCGGGCTCCTCGGCCTGTCCAAGCTTCCACACCGCCGCCGCCGCCGCCTCGGGCTTTATGGCCAAGACTCCGGCTCCGCTCCCACTTCCGCCACCGCCGCCGCCCCGAGCGGAAGTACCTGTCACGAGACGCTAGACGCCAGGGCTGCGGGGGAGGAGCCCCGCCTCTACCGTGCGTCAAGTTCAGCCGCCTCGGGCCTGGGCCTGGGTCACGTGGCCCAAACATGTCTGCCCCCAGTGGCTGCGGCCATCTTTGAGGCCCGGCCGGGAGCAGGGTGGCGCCATGCTGGACCCACCCACCGATGCCTCAGCCCCTGAACTTAGCACCAAAAGAGAAGCAAAGAAATTGAACCCACTAGAGCTCTGCGAAGGACGGGGCACCCTACCCAGCTCCAGCTCCACCTGCACACATTAGAATCTACTCAGAACTTTGGCTCCATCTTCAAAAACATGCTCCTCTCATAGCCTTTTCTTACTGGTTCATGCAAACTTCATTCTTTTGGTTGCTGGGTACAAAAACTTTGGAATCATTCTTGATCCCCGTAGTGGGTTGAATAGTGACCCCCCCCTACACATCCTGGAACCCGTGGGTGTGACCTGATTTGGAAAAAGGGTATTTGAAGGTGTAATTAAGGATCTGGAGAGAGACCATCCTGGATTACCATGGGGGGGCCCTAAATCCAATGACAAGTGTCCTTATAAGAGACACAGAGAAGAGAAGGCCACGTGGAGATGGAGTCAGCGGCTGGAGTGAGTAGCCACAACCCAAAGAATGCCAGCAGCAAGAGCGGGGAGAAACGGTGTTGAGTTTAGACTTTTGTATTTGAGAGAACGTATTTCTGTTTTTTTTGGTTTTTGCGTTTTTTTGCGGTACGCGGGCCTCTCACTGTTGTGGCCTCTCCCGTTGCGGAGCACAGGCTCCGGACGCGCAGGCTCCGGACGCGCAGGCTCGGCGGCCATGGCTCACGGGCCCAGCCGCTCCGCGGCATGTGGGATCTTCCCGGACCGGGGCACGAATCCGCGTCCCCTGCATCGGCAGGAGGACTCTCAACCACTGCACCACCAGGGAAGCCCATTTCTGTTGTTTTAACTACCAAACTTGTGATGATTTGTGACAGCAGTTCTAGGAAACTAACTCAACTCCCCTTCTCTCGGACCCCTCATCCACAAGCTTCAAAAGATATCCGGAATGTGACTCCACCTTTTCTGAACCGCCATCATTTCTCACCTGGATTATGGCAACAACCTTGGTTTCCTGCTCCCACCTCATTCCCTATCCAGTCTTAACACAGTAGCCAGAGTAATTCTATAAAAATGTCAAACCATGTCATTCTCCTGCTCAAACTATTCCCATAGGTCAGAATAAAAACTAAAGGCTTTACAAACAAAAGGTCCTATCCTGGGAATTCTCTGGCAGTCCAGTGGTTAGGACTCTGCGCTTTCATTGCCAAGGGCCCATGTTGGATCCCTGGTTGGGGAATTAAGATCCTGCAAGCCGCCAAAAAAAAAAAAAAGTCCTGACCCCTTAGATACTTCTCGGACCTCATCTCCTTCTAACATCCCCTCTGATCAGTCTGCTCAGACTACACTAGTTTAAGAAAAGAGAAGGCACACGTGTAACTAAAGCCTTTGCAGTTGTATTTCTTTCGATCCGGACAGTTCTTCCCTCAGATATCTGTATGGCCACTCCCTCACTTTCTTCATGTTTTGACTTAAATGTCATCTTCTCAGTGAGAATGGCCTTCCCTAAATAAAACTGAAGTTCCTCTTCCTATCACACTAGACATAAAACATCCACTTGCTATCTCCCTTCCTGCTTTCTTGTTTCTTCATATTGCTTTCTTGTTTGCTTACTGTCCCTCTCCCCCACTAGAATGGCAGTTCCGTAAGGGTAGGGATTTTGTCTGTTTCATTCATTGCCATATCCTTGATTAGAACAGTGCTGGGGCACAGTAGATGCTCAGTGAGTACCATTTATAGAGTATTCAGGGCAATGCAAGTTGGAAATGGACTCCGAAGCCAAGAATTATGGTAATTCCACCCCACTCTGCAGCCATTCAAAATGCTAGGCTTAAAGAAACAACTAGAGAACACAGAAAAAGGCAGAGCACAAAAATAAAGAGACCTGTGAACCCCCAGCTTTCTAAGAAGCAGACCAAGATGGCTATTCAAATGCAAACATGGCTATTTCTCATGAAAAAGAAAGGACTACTCCGAAGAAACCCATCAGCCAAGAAGGTGGAGTCGGGAGCTGCAGAGAATTTTTCCCAAGGAGCAGGATTGGACCCTTATCAGAAAACTGACAACATGTGCCTAACTGGATTTCAAAATTGCTGTGACCCAGTCGTAGCTATGTCACTCCTGTTTTTCCCCTTTTGAAAAGAAGGGTCTGCTCCGGTTGTCATATGCTTGTCAACTCTGTTTGTTGGCTCTGTGCTGTGGAGAGTAGAAAACATGCCCGTAGCTCACAGGTCTTCAGATCAAGAGAAACATATTCAAGAAACTGTTCTTGAGGAATCACAGGAACTTCATCTTCTGAGGAGCCTCATTTGCACCAGGACCTGATTTACACAAGATCCACTATGAGCCAATGATGTACTGGGATGAGATTTTTAGGGCCTCTGGGAGGAGGTGAGCATATCTAGCACACAGGAGAACTAGACAAAATCTGTATCCTGAAGGTAGACCACGGTAGATTTACAAAAGTGGTAAATTCTTTGTTCCTCCTTCCTTTGAGTTGTGGAATCTACTTCCCTTCCTTTTGCATTTGGGTTGGCCTTACTTTTTTTTTCCTAATAAATTTATTTTTGGCTGCGTTGGGTCTTCGTTGCTTTGCGCAGGCTTTCTCTAGTTGTGGTGAGCGGGAGCTACTCTTCGTTGCGGTGTGCAGGCTTCTCATTGCGGTGGCTTCTCTTGTTGCGGAGCATGGGCTCTAGAGCGCAGGCTCAGTAGTTGTGGCTCACGGGCTTACTTGCTCCACAGCATGTGGGATCTTCCCGGACCAGGGCTCGAACCCATATCCCCTGCATTGGCAGGCGGATTCTTAACCACTGCGCCACCAGGGAAGTCCCTATATTATCTTTAAGTTTTAACTATGGGACTGTATTAACTACCAAATATTTAAATTAGGGACTTCCCTGGTGGTCCAGTGGTTAAGACTCTGAGCTCCCAATGCAGGGAGCCCACATTCGATCGATCCCTGGTCAGGGGACTAGATCCCCGCACGCCGCAACTGAAGATCCTGCACACGGCAACGAAGATGCCGCGTGCCGCAACTAAGACCCGGTGCAGCCAAATAAATAGATAAATTTTTTCTAATTAAAAAATATTTAGATTAAAAAAAGAAATCCACAGAGTGATAAATGGGATGCAGGCGATAGGATGGGCTTCTCGGACAGTGAGGGAAGTTGGAGGAGAGGTGACATTCGACACAGGTGGTGAGAAAGGCTCCCTAAGGAGGTGACATTTGAGCAGAGAGACCTGTTGACAAGATGGAGCGACCCTGCTGAGATTACCTGAGCAGAAGGTGTTACGGGACAAGGGAGCAGCAGAGGCAATAGCTTTGTGCAGAGACAAGGTGTCCTGTTCAAGTGTGGTTGGGCAGAATGAGGAAGGGAGAGAGGGAAGAGAGGGGGTGGGGAGACGGGCAGAGCTGGCTCACGCAGAATCTCATGGGTGGTGGGAAGGCCTTTGACATGTGTGTTGCGTGTGAGGAGAAGTCCGGGGAGGGTCTGAAGCAGAGCGTGTGCGTGTCTATGTGTGAGGTGTGTCTCCCTTCACAGGCTGCTTCACTGCGGCCCTTCCCCTGTTCCCACGGCAACCCATGGCCCGTCCAGGCCCGCCGCAGCCCCAGGATACTGCTTGCTTGATGTCTGCTGATTCATTCCCTCCTCGTCCAGCCTGGGGACCAGCACCTGCCCTGGCCTGCCTCAATGGCCCAGCACCCGCTGGGTACATGTCTGACCAATTCAACGCAGGGTAAAATGTTGAAGTTTTCTATGTGGTGCAGCTTTGCATGGTTGATAAAGTTCTCTGAGATTTTCTATTCAAACACAGATGGTTTGGCTCAAGGGTTCCACCCCTGGCAGTTTTCACTAGCCCAGGAGTTAGGCTGGGTGATCCTCCACCCTGAGCCCAGCACTCAGCCGGAGCCCTGTGCCTCTGAGGTACTCTCCTGAGCTCCCTGGGCCCCAGTGTCCTCGTTCTGAAATGGTGTTGATGAGCCCGCCTCTCTGGGTCACTGTGGGACTCACACGTGAAAGTGACTTCCAAGGTGCTCCATCACATGTGGGGGAGACCAGAGTTACATGTTGGTTTCTGGGTGGTGGCTTCAGGCACTTTTCTTTAAGATGTGATCACTCATCCATTCATTCAAAAGTAATTAGAGACTGCCACAACTACTGAGCCTGTGCTCTAGAGCCCGAGAGCCACAACTACTGAAGCCCGCGTGCCTAGAGCCCGTGCTCCGCAACAAGAGAAGCCACTGCAATGAGAAGCCCACGCACCGCAATGAAGAGTAGCCCCCGCTCCCCGCAACTAGAGAAAGCCCATGCGCAGCAACACAGCCAAAAATAAATATATTTTTTTAAAAAAATGTAATTAGGGACTTCCCTGGAGGTCCAGTGATTAGGACTCTGCACTTCCACTGCAGAGGGTGTGGGTTCGATCCCTGGTCACGGTACTAAGATCCCACATGCCGCACAGCACAGCTTCCAGGTTGACCACAGGGACACAGAGATGAACCAGCCCAAGTCCCTGAGCTCCAGGAGGTGCCAGTGGGCTGTGTGTGTGTGTGTGTGGAACGCCCACAAAAAGACAACCACACATCACCCTAGACCCTGCTCCTCCGACAATTAGCCACAGGCTGCTTTCCAGAGCCTTCCTGCCCACAAGGCTGCACTGCAGCCCTCTGCCCACAGTGACCCTTTCACGGACGGGCACTCGAGCAGCTCCAGAGCATCACAGTCTTTTTTGGGGGGTGGAGGGAGCAGACCTGTTGGGAGAAAGAAGACTTTTTTCCCAGGAGAAAGAGTCAGCCATGCCTAGACTTGCTGGGGGCTTCCTGTCACCTGGAGAGCAGAGCCCGCGTGCGGCAGAGCTAAAGTGGGGCGGCAGGGACGCGTCAGAGGGACACAACCAGGGACACTTCATCCAGAGATGTCCGAGTCCTCCCTGCCCCCCAGCCTCTGCCACGTGCTTACTGGGGAGCCCCAGCCGCTCTGGGGCTGGTCTCCATGGAGCCGAGCAGCTGCAGGGCCCAGGTCCTACCTGCCTGGAAGCTCAGAGGCCTCGGCTCCCCTAGTAACCGCAGCCCAGAAACGTAGGTCGTGGACATCCCCATCGGGAAACTGGCCAACAGGACGGACGCCGGAAGTGAGGAGCTGAGAGGAGAGTCTGCTTTCGCCTTCCCACCTTCCCCAGTGGCTGTTCCTAACGGCCTTCCTGGGGACGGCGTGTGCGAATAAGTTTGTCAGAATTAGCAAATAAAAATACTGGTACTAAAACATCGTTCGTGTTCATCGGAATTCCCACGTGGCGGCGTCCTGTGTCAACCTGGCGGCGGTCCTTGCTGAGCTCGCCAGCATAACACTCACCTCGCACTTCCCTCCCGCTCCCCGCCTGGTTTGCCAGGTCCTGAACCCGGCATAAAGCAGCAGCACGTGAAGCTGGGCCTCAGGCTCTGTTTTCCGGGGAGCTGAGGTAAGACAAGGCAGTTCAAGTAAATGTTTGTCACTTGCATCCAAAAGAGCCCTGTTGACAACTCAGCCTCAGTTTCCTCTTCTGTGGCATGAGGATGACAACTTCTGCCCCACTCACGGCCCAGGATGGACGAGCACGTCAACGACCTTAGGAGGGGCGAGGTGGCCAGGCCAGAGGCAAGGGGTCAGTGCAGCCACTGCTGGAGAGCTGCCCCACTACCCCAAGTCAACGGGCTGGGAGGCAGGCGCTGCGCCCTCAGCAGCTGTGGCCCTCCCACGTTCTCTCCCATGGGCCGCGTCTCTGCGGGTGCCCCTTCTCGGGGTCACTGCGCCTGACTCTTTCAGACTCTGTGCTTCAGATTAACAAGCACTGTGGGGACGGGGGGCGCCCGCCTCCACCCGTCGTTCTTCCTATGCTGTGCATTGAAGCCCTCCTGCGGCTCCATCCTGACAAGCTGTGGGTGTCTCGTCCTGCCTTCCCTGACCAACACGGGCCCCCCGTGTGCACCTTCCATCCCCCCGGAACGGCCTTCAAGGCCCTACATCATCTGGCCTTTGTATCTTTCATCTATTTATTCATTCAACAAATGTAGCTTGAGCACTTACTGCGTGGCGGGCACTGGAGAGACAGCAGAGAACAAAACAGACAAAAATCCCTGCCTTCATGTAACCTATATTCTAGTGGCAGACACAGAATTTCACCATGTAAATAAGCGAAATATATAGTATATTAGGCACTTCCCTGGTGGTCCAGTGGCTAAGACTCTGTGCTCCCAATGCAGGGGGCCCAAGTTCGATCCCTGGTCAGGGAACTAGATCCCACATGCATGGCACAACTAAGAGTTCGCATGCCACAACTAAGGAGCCCGCTGGCCGCAACTAAGAACCGGCTCAACCAAATAAAGAAATAAAATATTATGGTATATTACATGGTGATAAGTGTGGGGAACAGAAACAAAGCAGGGCAGTGGGTGGCGAGTGACCCCGGCCCCCGGCCTCCCTGTCTCCTGGCATCAGGCCGCTCCTGCCGCACCAGCTTCTTCCGGCTCCCAGATACACTGAGCTTGCCCCTGCCACTGCCCATCCAGGTCCCCTGGCCCAGACAGTCCCCCTGCCCCCGTTTCCAAGATCTTCTCCGGGTTGGATCCTTCTTACCACTGAACTCAAATGACACTACAGGGAGGCCCTCACGGGCCAATATAACCTTGTTACGTTGTTACATTGTCTCCAAAGCACCTCAATGAGCAAGGATCCCCTGTAATTATTCGTTTCCTTGTTTTATGGGGAAATTCTCCCTCCTCCTAGAATTCCCCCTTCCTGAGAGCAGGGACCTTGTCTACCTGGTTTGATGCTGTGATTTCAACGCCTGGAACAGTGCCTGGGACATGACAGATACTCAGCGAATATTCACTGAACGACTGACAAATTCATTGCTCTCCCATCCCCCTACTCCTCTCCTTTCACATAAAGAATTCCCCCCTTTCCTTTAAGGCTAGTTCATCAAGAATATATTAGTAGGGACTTCCCTGGTGGTGCAGTGGTTAAGAATCCGCCTGCCAACGCAGGGGACACGGGTTTGAGCCCCGGTCCGGGAAGATCCCACACGCTGTGGAGCAACTAAGCCCATGCACCACAACTACTGAGCCTGCGCTCTAGAGCCCACGAGCCACAACTGCTGAGCCTGCGTGTCACAACTACTGAAGTCCGCGCGCCTAGAGCCCGTGCTCCGCAACAAGAGAAGCCACTGCAATGAGAAGCCCTCGTACTGCAACAAAGAGTAGCCCTGGCTCTCTGCAACTAGAGAAAGCCCGCACGCAGCAATGAAGACCCAACGCAGCCAAAGATAAATAAATAAATAAGATTTTTTAAAAAAAGAATATATTGGTAAACACACCGTCACGGTACTGTGTTACAGAAGGCAACCCTACCTGCTATAACAAATAGGCCTCCAAATGAGTCAGATCTCAAACAAAACAGAAGCAGGTGGCTTTCCTCCACACACTGACGTGGGGACTGGGCTCATTCTCCCCTGTGGCCACACCATTCCCAAGGGGCTTGCCATCGTCTAGATAGAGCTGGTAGCAGGGGTAGAACTTCGTGGAGATGGTACATCTTCTTCTTGATGCCTGGGTGTGCAAGGGACACATGCCACCTCTGCTCGTGTTACTTTGGTAAGAGCTAGTCATGCTGCACACCTGGATGCATGAGGACCTACGAAACAGGGGCGCAGGTGAGGCAACAGCTGTGCCCTCCAGAAGAGGGAGAGCAAACCTCGCTGGGGAGCTGTCTGCCTCTGCCACTGATACAGCGTGGTGATCGCTGGGTACAGGAAGTGAAGGAGGGAGGGCGGCCCAGGAGAAACACCTGAGGTAGCCTGGGAGACAGAGTAGTCAAGGAGGGCTTCCCAGAGCCGGAGGTGCTGCGGTGACTCATGAAGGATGATTAAGAACCTGCTGGGCCAAGAGGAAGGCGACTGCTTGGGAGGGACAGCTGGGTGCGAACGTTTAGAGAAAAGAGAGCACATGACATAACTCATTCCAGAAATTGCTGACGGCTTAGTGTTCCTGGAGAACAGAGTTCAAGGGAAGGAAGCAGGAGCAGTAAGGAAACTCACGCACAAAGACTGGGTCGTGGTGGGTCGTGAATGCCTTTGATCCAGATGTCAACAGGGCCTTTTCCTGTTTTCCTCGTATTGACAGCCAAGATCCAAAATTGAGGGCAAAGAGCATGGAGGATCTGACACTTCGGATGACTAGGACATCGGCTGAGACAGGGGCGCACAGGCACAGAGAAGCGGCAGGACTGGCCCCGCCACGACGGCTCCCCTCCTCCCCTACCCACACAAGCAGCAGCAGCAGAATCGTGGGCAGAGGGGACAGAGGGAATTCTTGCAGTCACAGGGCTGCTGAGCCCAGAGTACTGGGCTCCCCTCCCCCGCCGTTGCCAAGGTGAGGTGTAAAGCTGGGGTGGGGGAAGCAGGACGGACTGGCATCTCATTCCCCAACCTCTGCGTTGTGGGCAGCAGGTGTGTGGATCCTGCCCTCTGCCTTCCCGGCAGGGACAGGAGAGGGGCTCAAAGAGGAGGCTGCAGGGCGGCTGCCTGCAAACCTGCGTGGGTAAAGCCACTAGGCAGGCCTTTCCGAGTCAAGGGGTTGGTCCGAAGGGCAGCAGGCTTGAGCCTCTGTATCAGCGATCTACTACGACAAAACTAAACACTCCCGAACCTGAGGGCCATAAACTTGGGGTCATTTCTTATCTCATGATCCCTGTGGGCCAGGAGGTCAGACTGAAGGTCACGTGCATGACTTATCTCTACTCCGTGCTGTCTGGGGCCTCAGCTGAGAGCCGTGAAGGATGATCTGAAGGCCTGCCTGGGGCTCGCTCACATGCTGGCCGACCGATGCTGACCAATAAGCTTATTTCCATAGGGCTGTTTGTGTCCACACAACACGGCAGCTGGCTTCCCCCTGAGAAAACGATCTGAAGAACTGAGGTAGACGCTGGAACGTCGGATAGGACCGAGCCTCTGAAGTCCTGTGTCATCACCTCCACAGAACTCAGCTGGTCACACAGGTCAGCTCCCATTCGGTGGGAGAGGGGACCATGGAAGGACGTGAACCCCGGCGGGAAGAATCACGGGGGCCAACGTGGAGGCCGGAGACCACAGCTCCCTCACTGGCTCCGCAGCCAGGAGGGCTGGCCAGGGACGGGGCACCTGAAGAGGATGAGTCAGAGGGGCAGGAAGAGTTCAAACCTGAGTCAGCCCTCCCTCATCACGGACCTGAGCTGTGGGACGGCCCCAAAGGGCTCTGCGGAAAACTCACACACAGTCTGTGCGGGATGCAGGCCCAACAGAGATGGCAGTGCTCACGGAGCAGCTGGGACCTGAAAGATCTGTTCACAAGATGGCCCATTCCCCACTGCTCTCCAGTGTCACCTTTGCCATAAATCGGATGACTGGGTATTTACGGGTCTATTTCTAGACTGTCCTGTTCCATGATCTGTTTACCCATCTTTATGCCAGTACCACACTAATCACTATACTTACATTATAGATCCTGATATCTGGCAGTGAGAGCTCTCCAACTTCCTTCCTCCTCTCCTGGATGGCCTTGGCTATTGTTGGCCTTTTGCATTTCCATGTAAACTTTAGAATCAACTTGTCAATTTCCACCCCAAAAAATTCTGCTAGAATATAGACTGGAATTGCATGGCATTTATACTCCACTTGGGGAGAATTTTACTGAGTTATACACTTACTTATTATTTGAATGCTTTTTCCTATGTATGTTACACTTCAAAATTTTTAATGTCATTAAGAAATCTGCTACCCAGAGCATATTTCATATTTATATTATAAGACATTGAGATTCTTCAACCAATTAACACTAATTTTTTTTTTAATTTTACATTTTTTTCCCAGGGGGTCTGTGTTCCCTCAAATTCCATTGTTTGCAAACCATCTTCCCATGCCATCAACACTGCTATTTATGGAAAGGGAGTTGACTTAGAAATTTTTTTAACTTTTTTTAAGAAAAACTTTATATCACCATCATAAGGGGATAACGAGTCTCTCTTGATATATATAGAAGATAACTGGCAGAAGAAGCATAATGAAAATAAGCATTATTGAATTATAACTAGATATTGTCTGCTGAAGGAAGCCTGCTCTTTCTTTGTTCAAAATGTGTATTTGCAAGTGTCAGAGAAATGCAACATACGCACTGCTATCATACTTAGAATTTCTCCTTGAGGTATTCAGAAAGATTGGAAAATAATCGGAAAAGGAATAATTTTGTCACTTTTCTCTTTTGGAGCTAATTGTGGATCCACATGTAGGTGTAAGAAATAATGCAGAGAGATGGCTTGAGCACTTTACTGAATGTCCCCCAAGGGTGACATTTTTGCAAAGCTATAGCTCTTCAGCAGAGGACACGGACATTGGTCGTACTCAGAGCTCCTCAGTCTTGTACTCCTTTCTGCGCGTGTGTGTGTGTGCGCGCGCGCCCATGCGCGTGCATGCTGTGTGCTACGTAACGGAATCCCGTGTTAGGTCTGTGTATCCACCACCAGACTGTTTTTTAATTTCGTCCTCACTCAGGAACCCGGGCCGATGGCGCCAGCCTCCACCACTGCAGACCAGCCGCTGCTGTTTGTTCCAGGGCGCAAATGTGGAAACTCCTGCTCTGCCTCTTCAAGGCCCCTGCCCACATGTAAAACATGATGCCTCCATTCATGTTTCCTTAGACAAAGCCTGTCACCTGGTCACAACAACTTCCATGAGGCAGGGAAGCATGATCTTACTATGACCCTGAAAGGAGGATAATCTGAGTATTAATGAACAGCATTGAATATCTGGACAGTATTTGAATATTAATGACCACTATCACACCGTTTAGACATTCCTCTCCCACTGACTGCACTAGTGAGCAACTTAAAAGGCCAGGACCGTATTCCATTCTTGGAAGAAACAAGGCAAACAGAACACAAACTGTTACGTCAAGCTTTCAAAATAACCTAACGCAGGTATTCCCCACTTTTTGGAAGTTCGCTTTATGCCACTTCGCTTTCACGAAAGACCTACGTTACTACCTGTTTTCACTAACCAAAAGCTCTCTAAAGAGGATTTTCACTTTTACGATCAAAGGCGAAAAGCAGAAGTAGTGTTCATCGTGTGTTCTGCCGCAAGCTGTCACAGAGGCAGCGCACGCGCTCAGCAGCAGGAGCGGCCCCGCCAAGCCCCTTCCCCCAGGAGCCACACTCAGCAGCTCAGCGTCAAGCCACAAGCTTTAAACTGTGTCTGCAAGCATCTTATCCAGATTTATTCTGTGCATCTGTGAGCAAGATGTGTCCTAAGGTAACTGCCCCTTCGCTTTACGCCATTTGGCTCATGAAAGGTTTCTTAGGAACGCTTTACTTTCGGATAGTGGGGGAAGGCTGTTATTAATAATGCTGAGAGAGTAACCTCATTTCCCTTCTCCGTGCTCTCTGGAGGTATCTCAAGTGTGGGACAGTTATCTGGATCATCTCTCTCTCTGCCCTTTCATTAAACCAGGCACCAGGATCCACCCATCTGGTGTCCTATTCCTCTCCTGGGTTCATCCTTTGTTCCATTCCAACGCCTGACCTTGCATCCCATACAGCACGCACCACGATTCCACCCTCCTACTGGGGCCTGGCCTCCACTCTGCCTCAGGGATCTTTCTTTACTTTCAATGTTTCCGCTGAATGGAACTCAATAATTAAACATCGTGATAACAATTAATTTGATACTCAAAACAGAGACTCCAAAGAACTAACTGTTTTGAGTTTTCTTTTCCAGGCTTTGTCCAGATGCAGATGGAATTTTTATGCAATAATATCAGTATACAGATTTTTTTTTTTTTTTGGCTGCACCGCATCTTCTGAGATTTTAGTTCCCCGACCAGGGATGGAACCCAGGCCGTTGGCAATGAGAGCACGGAGTTCTAACCACTGGACCGCCAGGAAATTCCCTATGGACCATTTTTATACTGCCTATTCTACCTAATGTTATACCAAAGGCACTTATGTCACCAAATGCTTCCTAAGCATCCTGAAATCAGCTATCACTTTCACTTTCTCTGATTATGTAAACAACATATGTTCATTAATGAACATTTTAGAAAAATCAGGCATCTGTGAATGGGAAAATGAGGCACCAACAATCATTCCACCTAGAGACAACTGGTAAAACAATATGTGGTATACGTCATTTGTGTCTTTTGTCTATGTTTGATATAACACACTGCAGTAGTTACCTTCAGAAAATATCCAAATCACCTTAAAACTTAGCAGCTGAAAACGACAAGCCTTTATTATCTCATGGTTTCGAGGGTCGGGAATCCAGGGGTAACGTGGCTGCAGTTGACGTGCTGGCTGAAGTCACCTGGAGGCTTGACGGGGGAAGGACCCACCTGGATGCTGACTCTTGCGGCTGTTGGCAGGCGTAGGTCTGCAATGGCTTGTCTGAGACAGCAGTTCCTCCCCACCCGGGAGCTCCACAGAGCTGCTCGGGGCCTGGAGCCACTTCCCCAGAGCGAGGGATGCGTGTGAGAGGAAGGGTGATGGACAGGCTCCATCTTTTTAGAACTTTTTAGAATGTCAAAAGCAACATTCCACCACTTCTGCTGTGTTGTTTGCTATGAGTCCCTAAATCTGGCCCGCACCAAAGACCAAGGGAGACACAAGGGGATGAAAATCACTGGGGGTCATTTTAGAGGCTGCCTTCCTACCACTTAGATGAAACATTATTTTGTAACCTACTTGTTGTTTATTTGAGATATAGTTCATATTCCACAAACCTTACCATTCACCAATTTTAAAGTGTACAACTCAGTGGGTTTTAGTATATCCACAGGGTGTGGAAATAGCACCACTTACTCCAGGGCATTTTCACCCCGTAAAGAAACTCCATGCCATTCGTAGCCACTCCCCATTCCCTCCTTCCCAGCCCCGGAGGCCAGTGACCTACTGTCTGTCTATGGATTTGCCTATTCTGAACACTGCACATAAATGCATATATGCAGTATTTGGATATTACATATACGGATACATATGAGTTGCATATATATGCGATCTTGTGTTTTGGCTTCTGAGCACTAACGTTTTCAAGGTTCTTCCGTGTTGTAGTGTGTCGTCAGTGCTCATTCCTCTCTATGGCCAAGAAAGATTCCACTGTATGGAGACACATTTTGTTTATCCATTCATCAGCTGATGGACATTTGTTCTCTTTTTTGGCTACTAGGAATCATGCTGCTATTAATACTCACGTACACATTTTTGTGAACCTATGTTTTCAACTCTCTTGGGTATAAACCTGGCTGGTCATACGGTAACTCTACGTATCACTTTTTGAGGAACTGCCAAAGTACTTTCCAATCATTTTACATTCCCACCGGCAGTGGGTGAGGGTTCTGATTTCCTGATATCCTGGACAACGCTTGTCATTGCCCATTTTTCTCTTCCTGTACTCATCCTAGTGGGTGTGAAGTGGTTTCTCATTGTGGATTCGATTTGCGTTTTCCTACTGACTAATGAAGTTTGTATATTTTCATGGGCTTATTGAACTTTTGTATACCTTCTCTGGAGAAACGTCCATTCAAATCCTTTGTCCATTTTTCAATTGGGTTGTCTTATTATTGTGTTTTTTATATATTCTGGGTAATACATCCTTAGCAGATATATGATTTGCAAATATTTTCTTCCATTCTGTGGATTTTTTCACTTTCTTGACAGTGTTCTTTGACACATGAAAGTTTTAAAATTTGAAGTCCCATTAATTTTTTTCCTTGGCTGCTTGCGGTTTAGATGTCATAGCTAAGAAACCATTGTGTACTCTAAGGTCGTAAATATTTACATCTACGTTTTCTTGTTTTCTTGGCCACGAAGCTTGCAGGATCCCAGCCACCCGACCAGGGACTGAACCTGGGTCCTCAGCAGTGAAAGCGTGGAGTCTCAACCACTGGACTGCCAGGGAATTCCCCCATTTTCTTCTAAAAGTTTTACAGTTTTAGCGGTTACATTTGGGCCTTTGATCAATTTGAATTAACTTCTGTATATGGTATCGTTAGGGATCCAACTTCATTCTCTTGCAGTGGTCCCAGTACCATTTGTTGAAAAGAATATTCTGATCCCATTAAATGAGCTTGTCACCCTAACTGAAATCAATTGCCTGTAGATGTATGGGTTTATTTCTGGACTCTCTAATCGGTTCCGTTAATCCACATGTCTATCCTGATGCCAGTACCACATTGTCTGGATTACTGTTACTATGCAGTCGTTCTGAAATTGGGGAGTGTGAGGTCCTCCAACTTTGTCCTTATTTTCCAAGGTTGTTTTGACTTTTCTGGGTCCCTTGCATTTCCAAGAGATTAGGATCAGCTTGTCAGTGTCTGCCAAAAAAAAAAAAAAAAAAGGCAGTTAAGTTTTGATACAAATTGCATTGTATCTATACATCAGTTTGGAGTGGATTATCATCTTAATATTATGTCTTCCAATCTATGAATGCAAGGTGTGTTTCCATTTATTTAGATCTTTATTTCTTTCAACAATGTCTTGAACTTTTCAGTGTATAAATCTTGCATTTTTGTTAAATTTATTCCTAAGTATTTTATCCTTTTCAATCTATTACAAATGGAATTTTAATTTCATTTTCTTCATTGCTAGTGCACAGATATAGAACTTTTTTGTATATTTATCTTGTATCTAGTAACCTTGCTAAGCTTGTTTATTAGCACTGTGTGTTGTGTACTTATTCCTTAAGAGTTTCTATATGTAAGATCATGTCATCTTTCGTTCCAATCTGAATGCCTTTTATGTCATTTTCTTGCCTAAATGCCCTGGCAAGAACTTCCAGAACAATGCTGAAAGGAAGTAATGAAAGCAGACATCCTTGTCTTATTCCTAATCTCAGGGAAAACTTCTTATTCTTTCACCGTTAAATATGATGGTAGCCATGGATTTTTCTTAGATGCCCTTTATCCATTTGAGGAAGTTCTCTTCTGTTCTTATTTTGTTAAGTGGTTTTTAAAAATCATATAGAGTATTGGATTTTGTCAAATGCTTTTTCTACATCTACTGAGATGCTCATGTGTTTTTTTTTTCCATTTTGTTCAATTAATATGGTATATTACATTAATTGATTTTCATATGTTCAACCAGCTTTGCATCCTGAGATAAATCCCAGCTGGTCATGGTGTATCCTTTTTAGATGCTACTGGATTCAGTTTGCTAGTATTTTGTTCAGGACTTCTGTATCTACGATCACAAAACATACTGGCCGGTAGTTTTCTTTTCTTGTGATGTCTTTGTGTGGTTTTGGTGTCAGGGTAATTCTGACTTCAGAAAATGAGTTGGGAAGTGTTCTCATAATTTTTGGTAAAAACTGGACATTTTAAATAACTGAATGTACAGCTCTAGAAATATGATTTTCTCCGTCCCCAAGGTCTGTTGTCATTACTGCTTGTCGTACTAGTTAAGTAACTACCCTGAGCTAATTCTATAGTGTCTGTATTCTTTGTCACATAAGGTCACTGAAGTTTCTATTCAGTTAATGGTCAGCTAATGATAGGACAGAGATTTCTTTAAATGCCTGGAACAAATAAATCTCCCATTCTTTGCCAAGGGGCTGTAAGTGTGGCTAGGACAGGCTTTCAGGGTGCAGACAGGCAGTTTACAACTCCACCTTAGACTTCATTTCCTGAGTGGGCAATGCTTCAAGGTCAACAAAGGTGAGAGCTTAGGGTTTTCTCAGTTCTTTTCTGAGCAAGTGCACATCCCTGGGCACACAGACCCACATGTGTGCACGACCATCCAGACTTCCCGGAATGCATCAAAGCTTCCAAAGCCCTTATGGAACTCTATTCCCTAAACTTTAAAGTTTTTTTTTTTTCAGGTCTACTGTTTGACCCAACTCTTATCTGTTGCCTCTAACAATCACATAGTTAAAAAACTTGCCTGTAACTGTTCTTTTAAAAATGTCCTCTAGAGAGAAGACTTTTCACACTCAGTGAGCTCCAAGGTAGCCTTGCAACTGAGGGCTTCCAGGGAACCACCAGACTGATCAAATAATGGCATCCATTTTAGAACGTGTCTTTAATGAGTTCTAGCTCCACTCCTCTTCCTCTGGTAGCTGCCATGCGGCACCAGAAATGCAGGCTGTTATTTCTAAAGGCTACTGTGGACCTGGAGAACAGAGGATGACTCTAGGGCCAGTTAAAATGTCATAACACTCACTGCTCACCCTTTTTTTTTTTTTGAATTTTATTTATTTTTTCATACAGCAGGTTCTTATTAGTTACCCATTTTATACATATCAGTGTAAACATGTCAATCTCAATCTCCCAATTCATCCCACCACCACCTGCCCGCCACTTTCCCCCTGGGTGTCCATACGTTTGTTCTCTACATCTGTGCCTCTATTTCTGTCCTGCAAACCAGTTCATCTGTATCATTTTTCTAGGTTCCACATATAAGCGTTAATATATGATATTTCTTTTTCTCTTTCTGACTTACTTCACTCTGTATGACAGATCTAGATCCATCCAAGTCTCTAAAAATGACCCAATTTTGTTCTTTTTTATGGCTGCATATATGTACCACATCTTCTTTAACCATTCGTCTGTCGATGGGCATTTAGGTTGCTTCCGTGACCTGGCTATTTATTGTAAATAGTGCTGCAATGAACATTGGGGTGCATGTGTCTTTTTTTTTTTAATTTCAGTATGTTGTATTTTTTTTCTTAATTTTTATTTATTTTTGGCTGTGTTGAGTCTTCGTTTCTGTGCAAGGGCTTTCTCCAGTTGCGGCGAGCAGGGGCCACTCTTCATCGCGGTGTGCGGGCCTCTCACTGTCATGTCCTCTCGTTGCGGAGCACAAGCTCCAGATGCGCAGGCTCAGTAGTTGTGGCACACGGGCTTAGTTGCTCCATGGCATGTGGGATCTTCCCAGACCAGGGCTCGAACCCGTGTCCCCTGCATTGGCAGGCAGATTCTCAACCACTGCGCCAACAGGGAAGCCCCATGTGTCTTTTTTTTCTTTTTTTTTTTGCGTTATGCGGGCCTCTCACTGTTGGGGCCTCTCCCGTTGCGGAGCACAGGCTCTGGACCCGCAGGCTCAGCGGCCATGGCTCATGGGCCCAGCCGCTCCGTGGCATGTGGGATCCTCCCAGACCAGGGCACGAACCCGTGTCCCCTGCATCGGCAGGCAGACTCTCAACCACTGCGCCACCAGGGAAGCCCTCATGTGTCTTTTTGAATTATGGTTTTCACTGGGTATATGCCCAGTAGTGGGATTGCTGGGTCATATGGTAATTCTATTTTTAGTTTTTTAAGGAACCTACATACGGTTCTCCATAGTGGCTGTATCAATTTACATTGCCACCAACAGTGCAAGAGGGTTCCCTTTTCTCCACACCCTCTCCAGCATTTGTTGTTTGTAGATTTTCTGATGATGCCCATTCTAACTGGTGTGAGGTGATACACCTCATTGTAGTTTTGATTTGCATTTCTCTAATAATTAGTGATGTTGAGCAGCTTTTCATGTGCTTCTTGGCCATCTGTATGTCTTCTTTGGAGAAATGTCTACTCAGGTCTTCTGCCCATTTTTTGTTTCGGTTATTTTTTTTTTTTAAGATTGAGCTGCATGAGCTGTTTATATATTTTGGAGATTAATCCTTTGTCCGTTGATTCGTTTGCAAATATTTTCTCCCATTCTGAGGGTTGTCTTGTTTGTAGTTTCCTGTGCTGTGCAAAAGCTTTTAAGTTTCATTAGGTCTCATTTTTGTTTTTATTTCCATTAATCTAGGAGGTGGATCAAAAAAGATCTTGCTGTCATTTATGTCATAGAGTGTTTTTCCTATGTTTTCCTCTAAGAGTTTTATGGTGTCCAGTCTTACATTTAGGTCTCTAAGCACTATGAGTTTATTTTTGTATATGGTGTTAGGGAGTGTTTTAATTTCATTCTTTTACATGTAGCTGTCCAGTTTTCCCAGCACCACTTATTGAAGAGACTGTCTTTTCTCAATTGTATACCCTTGCCTCGTTTGTCATAGATTAGTTGACCATAGGTGCGTGGGTTTATCTCTGAGCTTTCTATCCTGTTCCACTGATCTATATTTCTGTTTTTGAGGCAGGACCATATTGTCTTGATTACTGTAGCTTTGTAGTATAGTCTGAAGTCAGGGAGTCTGACTCTTCCAGCACCGTTTTTTTCCCTCAAGACTGCTTTGGCTATTCGGGGTCTTTTGTGTCTCCATACAAATTTTAAGATTTTTTCTTCTAGTTCTGTAAAAAATGCCATTGGTAATTTGAAAGGCATTGCACTGAATCTGTAGTGTTCACCCTTATTCTTGAATAAGTGCTCTCCAGCTTGTTTCAAGAGCTTGGCTAGTTTCCACACTTCTCAGAAAGTTGATTCTGACAATTTTTGCCAACCTTCTGGTTGACTTTATGGAGGAAGCAATTTTTGTAATCCTCACACTGCCATTTTCACTCACACTGTCATTTTCACTCACAGCTGCTTGTGTTGAAACTTGAAACTAAACCTTGACATTTTTCAAATATGACTAATTATTCCAAAGTATGATCTTCTCATGACTGATTAGTATTCCATTCTATGAATATGTTATTGTTTATTTAACAGCCATCTCCTGACTGGTAGACATTAGGTGGTGGAAGGCTCCAGGGACATGCAGGAACCAGCTTGTGCTGACTCTGAAGAGCCACTTGTGTACATCTCTTCCCAATTCCCTCCTTCAGTAAAGTTCCATTGGTAGCTTGAAATCAGCCATGGTGGAAACGCTTACACCACAGAAACTGGCAAAATTACAAAATATTTTCCCCCACCCACAAATGACAGGCAGCTTTTAAGCATTTAACTGCACATCACTGGGTGCAGGTATCATAACACAGAGCCATAATAGGACCATATGTTTTTTTTGTTTTGGCTGCGTGGCATGTGGGATCTTAGTTCCCTGATCAGGGACTGAACTTGTGCCCTGCAGTGGAAGTGCAGAGTCTTAACCACTGGACCACTAAGGAAGCCTAGGACCATGTTTTATTAATTTGTGTATCCTTAAGACTCAGCAGGAGGCCTAGCACACAGTAGGTGATCAGGACTTTTTTGTTCTTTTTGTGTACACACTTCCTGACACAGGTGGATTCCCAGTTTGAACCTTATTTTATAATCTTCTTTGATTTAGCATAACTTCAAAGCATATTATACTTGACACATAATTGTCATTATTTTAATGCCTGCAATTTTCCTTTGACTAAATGAATATTTCTTTAATCCCTCCCATGTCGATTTATTATTACTTCATTTCCAGTATTTCACAGTGATGAACATCTCCATGAAATGAGCCTTCTATATCTTGCTGAAACTCCTTTAAAGCTGGGAACAGGCTACCTTGCCAAAAGAACACCTGAGACAGAGTAAAAAACACATATGACCTCCTAGATCATTAATTGTTTTACACAGTAAATGTCTTTTCTGGGCCCAACTCCCTATTGCAGGGACTCAGGAAGAACACACCTGCACCACACATTCACAAACAGGTACTACATTTAGGATTTTAATGCTGTGTACACTGTGTACAGATTAAGTCATATCTGCAAGACAGCGGTGCTCATCATATAACCGCATAGTTGCAAACCAGGAATAATCAGGATGTACTTTCAGCTGCTCGAATAGAACCAGAACACTTGTGTACTTGACAGGTTTCTTTCTCATCTATTAATAGCCCAGCTTTGCAGTATCAAGGAGCCAGGCTTCAAATATACATACTGTTGCTCAACTGTCCCTGGGGTGCCCGGGTCTGCATGGCCCAATGTGGCTGACTGCCTATTGGAAAAGGCCTCTTCCCTTTCAGGGGACCTGAAGTGCACAGAGCACTTGGTCCCACACCCCATAGCCCAGGCTTAATCATATGGCTTACATAGCTGCAAGGGAATCTGGGAAATGTAGCATTTGATCTGGCTGACCATATATCCAGCTAAAAATTGAGGGTCATGATAACATGAAAAGTAGAGAACTGATTTGGGGCAAAATTAGCATTCTCTCCTACAGTTTCCAATACCTTTTAAAAATGAATTAATACTTTTTATGTTCTACAGATTTATCTATTTAATTTTTTTCTGTACTTTTTTTTTTTTTTTTTGGCCGTACGCTGGGCTCTCACTGTTGTGGCCTCTCCCGTTGCGGAGCACAGGCTCCAGACGCGCAGGCTCAGCAGCCATGGCTCATGGGCCCAGCCACTCCGCGGCATGTGGGATCTTCCTGGACCAGGGCACGAACCTGTGTCCCCTGCATCGGCAGGCGGACTCTCAACCACTGCGCCACCTGGGAAGCCCTTTTCTGTACTTATTTTAAAAATGCCCCAGTTATACTGCATCATCATTTTTATGTTAAAAGCATTAGGCTGGTAAACTGAAACCTTTACACTGTACCAGAAAACGTACTACCCTGTTTCAGTCTTCTTCTTTTCATATGCCAGGAGCTAAAAGGAATTGGCCCAGACCTTGCTCAGCTGTTTTAACAAAGACAGGTGAGACCTAGTCTCTGCCTACCAAGTCTGGTGTGGGAGACAAACACGTAAATAAATCATTACAGAAGGAAAACACAAAATGCTATAGAAGCTGAGAACCAAACTTCTCCCAGGAGGAAAGAGAAAGCTTCTAAGAAGAGGAAATCCAAATTCATCCAGAAAAAAACAAGAAAGAGCCTTCCTGACAATGGGAAAATCTTGAGCAAAGGTACTGAACGTTGGAGGCACCCCAGCAACTCAACTGAACACAGGGTGGATGGTGGCTAGAGATGATGCTGGGCCCAGGTCTTGGAGGGGAAGGCGCATCACTTGTCTGACTGTGGTGGTATGTGAACTGGCTCTCATCATCCATTTCAACTTCCTCGCGTGCCTTCACAGGCTGAGGCCAGAAACCTGAAAACTACATTTCCCCGTCTTCCTTGCAGCTAGAACTCTGGATGAATTAGCTCCACCAGTTAAGTGCACTGACGCAGCTAGGAGTGAGCATGGCTATCTTTTCGCTTCTCCGGTTGCTACTGCTGGCTAGCACAGCCAGGGAAACACTGTGTTTCAGCAGCAATTCAGCTTTTTAAAAAAAATAAATTTATTTTATTCATTTTATTTTTAGCTGTGTTGGGTCTTTGTTGATGCACGTGGGCTTCCTCTAGTTGTGGTGAGCGGGGGCTACTCTTTGTTGCAGTGCGTGGGCTTCTCATTGCAGTGGCTTCTCATGTTGCAGAGCATGGGCTCTAGGCACGCAGGCTTCAGTAGTTGTGGCACACAGGCTCAGTAGTTGTGGCTGGCGGGCTCTAGAGCACAGGCTCAGTAGTTGTGGCGCATGGGCTTCGTTGCTCTGTGGCATGTGGGATCTTCCCAGACCAGGGCTCGAACATGTGTCCCCTGCACTGGCAGGTGGGTTCTTAGCCACTGCACCACCAGGGAAGCCCAGCAATTCAGCTTTGTGTGAACTAAGAGACTGAGAGAGTTGCAGCCACGGCAGAGGCTCCCTTAGATATGGAACACAGCTCCAGTGATGCCCCCTTTTCCTGATTGTGGGAGAGGCTGCAGCTCCCCTGGTAGGCCAGTTCTGCTGTGTTGTTCTGGCTGCATTCTTGAAGGCCCACTCAGAGACATTCCTTGAGGCCCTCCAATGACTTTGTAAGCATCTAACGCCCTGGATTAAATCCCTTTCTGATTAAAATTGGTAGAATGGCTTGTTTCCTCTAACTGAACTCTGATCAATGCAGAGGCTTGCCGTTAAAACTGACTATTCGGGCTTCCCTTGTGGCGCAGTGGCTGAAAGTCTGCCTGCCGATGCAGGGGATACGGGTTCGTGCCCTGGTCCGGGAAGACCCCACATGCCGCGGAGATGCTAGGCCCGTGAGCCGTGGCCACTGAGCCTGCACATCTGGAGCCTGTGCTCCGCAACGGGAGAGGCCACAGCAGTGAGAGGCCCGCATACCACAAAACAAAAACAAAAACAAACAAACAAAAAAACCCTGACTATTCAACCACATTCCACCTAAAATGTGGCTCAAGTCCAGGCTCTGGCTTACATTCTGGACAGCCTATTGTTGTTATGCCCAAAAAGCAGCATGGACACCACCACCACCACCAGAAAGCTCCCCTGACCTGGCCTGCCTCAGTGGAGAACAGACCACTTCTGAGAGCAGCTGAGGGCAAGCACAGACACAGCCTTCGCTGCAGGGATCCTGCTTCTGACAGATCTGTCCTCCTTCCACACCCAAAGGTAAGGGCTGTACAACCCTAGCCACTGCTCAGGCCAATTGAGTGTCTGCAACAACACAGGGAAGGAGTGAAAATACCTATCATCACAGAGATTTGGGTTCTCCTTCACTTCCCTACAAACAAAGCCATGAAGTTAAATGGGAGACTCTGGGGAGAGGGTGGGGGAGGGGGACCGCTGGTGGTTCGTTAGCAGAGAGCAGGGCCATTGCTCTGCAACCATTACCCGACTGTGGTACACACAGGAACGTTTTAAATTTTAATCATTGTCTACTTATTTTAAGGTAGAGTAGGAAAATATAACATGTGAAACAAACCCAATTTTATGAGCAGTATCTCTTCAGGACATGTTTAAAAGGCAAACCAATTGGGGGGATAATTAGGTAAGTAATAGTAAAACCGGCATGAAGATATGGCCAAAATCATGCAGGTGGCATGCCAATTCTAAGATCTGGAAACCCCACTGCAAGATGACATTTGGTCCCTGTGACAACAGTAGGAGTTGCTTAATTTTTGCCTCCACTTTAGAATGGAGAGTGAGGATCAGAACACTGAAATGACCTGTCAGTGTCACATGGCTACTAGTGGTCAGTAACAAAGTTGGGATTCATTCCTGGCTGGTATGGTCTTCACCCCACTCCCACCCCCACCTTATACAGACTCCGAAAGCCACCAGTAAGCATAACTTTGGAGAAGTGAAGAACTCTTCCAGTCCACTTCCTCCTGGCGGCTGTGGTCATCCACCACGTTCCCAGCTCCCCTCTGATGGGGCTGGTGTGCTGCAGGGAGAGCTCAGGAGGTGTGGCCTGGACATCCGAGCAGGCTGCCTCCTCCAGGGTGCAGGCTGGAAGGAAGCAGCCGCCTTCAGGTTCAGGGCAGGGGGGGGGGGGCCCTCGCTGGGGCTCTCATGCTTCTCCTTGGCCTCCTCTCTGGGCTGCAGTCGATATCCCAGGAAAACAAACGAGAAAGTACAGCTGGCATGGTGTGGGGGGCTGGGATGCTGCCTGGGCACAGGCTGAGAGTCCCTTCTCAAAAGCCGATGACTCGTGTGGCCCAGGTCTCAGGGTCAGAGCTGTTCTAGCCAGCCCTCCTGAGGGGCCAGTGGCCGTCGGTGTGCCTCCTGTGCCCGAGGCTCCAACGCTGTCCCAGGGCGCCAGCGGAGGGCCTCAGAAGCCAACCAGCAAGGACGGCGAAGGTCTTCTGGGCACGGCTGCAGCTCACTGCTCTTCTGTAACCCAAACAACTTCCATTTCATCTGTTTTACATTCTAAAAACAGTTTGGGGGGAATTCCCTGGTGGTCCAGTGGTTAGGACTCTGTGCTTCCACTGCAGGGGGCCCAGCTTCGATCCCTAGTGGGGGAACTAAGATCCCGCAAGCCGCATGCTGTGGCCTAAAAACAAAAGACAACAGTTTGAGAACCACTGCCTTAGCATCTCCTAGGCCTCAGGTTTGAAGAACTGTGCACAGGGCCCGCACTGCCTCTGAAGATATCCAGGGCAGAAATGGATGGGATAGAGGAGTGATGGCAAGTGATGACCGAGGGGCCTGGGGAACCAGATGAGCAGGAAGGACAGCGGGTTCCAGACGCTGGCCTTTACCAAACCCTCTTCTAAAGTGCTTCCTTGTCATTTCTGCCTAGCTTAAAAATACACGTTGGGAGAATGCCTGGGTAGCTCAGTCGGTAGAGCATCAGACTTTTTTTTTTATTGGCCAGCCATGTGGCTTGTGCAATCTTAGTTCCCCCACCAGGGACTTAATCTGGGGCCATGGCGGTGAAAGCACCGAGTCCTAACCACTGGACCACCAGGGAACTCCCCTAGAGCATCAGACTGTTTTTTTTTTTGAATATTTATTTATTTGGATGCACTGGGTCTTAGTTGCAGCACGTGGGATCTTTGTTGCTACGTGTGGGATCTTCTTTTTTACTTGTGGCATGTGAACTCTTAGTTTCAGTATGTGGGATCTAGTTCCCTGAAAAGGGATTGAACCCGGGCCCCCTGCGTCGGGAGCATGAAGTCTTAGCCACTGGACCACCAGGGAAGTCTCCTAGAGCATCAGACTTTTAATCTGAGGGCCCAGTGTTCAAGTCCCTGTCCAGGTGCAAAAAAATAAAATAAATAAAATTTTAAAAATAAATAACCAATTAAAAAAATAAAATTTATAAACAACCTAAATGCCCAATGACAGATGAATGAATAAAGATGTGGTCGGGACTTCCCTGGCAGTCCAGTGGTTAAGACTCTGCACTTCCACTGCAGGGGGCACGGGTTCAATCCCTGGTGGGGGAACTAAGATCTCACATGCCACGCAGCACAGCCAAATAAATAAATAAATGATGTGGTACATGCAGACAATGGAATACTACTCAGCCATCAAAAAGAACAGAATAATGCCACTTGTAGCAACATGGATGCAACTAGAGATTATCATACTAGGTGAAGTAAGTCAGAAAGAGAAAGACTGGTGGACTGCCTCTGTAACCAAATGATCTCATTTAACATTGGCAACATGGGCATAAAGTAACACCATGGACCTCTTGACAAGATGAACGGAGATGGACCCAACATCACATATAGTATTTCTGTCAAAAATGCAAAGCCTGGATGTAATAAGAAGGAAACATCAGGCAGACCCAAACTGAGGGACAGTCTACAAAATAACTGGCCTCTGCTCTTAAAAAACCTCAAGGTCGAAAAAGACAAAGAAAGGCTAAGAAACTGTTCCAGATCAAGAGACTTAAGGAACATGAAAACAAAATGCAATGCCTGGAATGGATCTTACGCCAGGAAAACACCACCACCTCCACCACCATAAAGAGGACATTATTGGCCGCCTGCTGATGCAGGGGACGCGGGTTCGTGCCCCGGTCTGGGAGGATCCCACATGCCGCGGAGCAGCTGGGCCCGTGAGCCATGGCCGCTGAGCCTGCACATCTGGAGCCTGTGCTCCGCAACGGGAGAGGCCCCAACAGTGAGAGGCCCGCGTACCGCAAAAAAAAAAAAAAAAAGAGAACATTATTGGGACAATGGAAGAACCTGAATACGGGCTGTAAATTAGATAACAGGATTGTATCCATGCTGAATTTCCAGATTTTGATAGTTGCACTCTGGTTTTGTACCAGAATGCCTCTGAATTTAGGAAATAAACCCTGAAGTTCGAGGTTAAACACAAAGATGTTTTCAATTCACTCTCAAGTGGTTTAGAGAGACAGAGAATGATAAAGGCAAAACATTTACCTAAATAATCCATGGTCAAGTCAGACAACAGATCGTGGAGAACAGGTGAAGGTTTCTCCCACACCCTTTGCTGCCACCTCCCAGACACAAGCACGATCCTTCACATATTTCTCTGGGCTCAGATAATCATCTATACACAGATGCATGGTTTGCTGGGGTTTAGTTTCTTTTTAAAAACAGGGTCATAGATTACATGTTACCCTACAATTTGATTTTTAAAATAGTTTTTAAGGTTTTTTTTTAATCAAAGCAATATATGCATATGGTTAAACATTACTAGTAGTGAAGGGCTTAAATAAAAGCCAACTGCTCCACCCCTTCCGGACCCCAAGGCTGCCCCTCAGAGCAGTCACTCTCAACTGTTTTGCTGGTGCTTACCCCTATAGCGCTAAATAACACGCTTATCCTATTTCTGGGTATATGAATGGTACACTGACTTCCTGCTTTGCGTGAGGATTTAATTCACTTACACCCTCCTCCACTGTTTCCAAGGGTTTTCATTACTATCTGTAGTTCTTCTTTAATTTCCACTCCAGCCGTATCTGAGCTCCAGCTCTGTACCTTTTCCTTCCCTCACCCTGCCACCTGTCTACTTCTGTTAACTATAACTTTACACTGCCAAACTGATAATGTGTTATGTTGTTCTGTAACCATAATTGTCTTGCTTGCTGAGTTGACAGGTGGACTCTCTCAATAAATACTGCTCATATGATTAGCACGATAGCAATATTATTACCTGCACAACCAAGCAGTGTACTATGGTTACATCTCCTTTCTTGGGCAGCCTTTGATTTTCCTTGCATTCAACTTCTTTTACTTAACAGTATGTCAAAGTTCTTCCAATTTTTTAAATAACCATATGGTAATTTGAGTAGGTAGATTTAAATGTTAAAAATTAAACTAAATTTTTATAGTGGTAAAATATACATAAAAAGGCCATCTTAACCATTTCTAAGTGCACAGGTCAGTGATATTAAGTACATTCTCACTGTCGTGCGACCATTGCCACTACCCGTTGCGTAACTTCATCATCCTGCACTGAAACTGTCCCCATTAAACACAAACTCCTCAATCCCCGCCCCCACCCCCAGCCCTCGGGGCCACTGCTCTACTTCCATCTCTAAGGCTACTCTATAGAGATCTCATAAAAAATGGCGTCACACAATATTTGTCTTTTGTCCTTTTGGCTTACTTCACTTAACGTAATTTCCTCAAAGTTCACCTATGCTGTAGAGTATGTCAGGATTTCCTTGCTTTTTACAGATGAATAATAGTCAATTGTATGTATGGAGAGGCAGCATTTTGTTTTCCATTCATTGTCCACTGAAGGATATTTGCAGTGTTTCCACCTTTTGGCTACTGTGAATAATACTGCTGTGTGGGGCTTCCCTGGTGGAGCAGTGGTTAGAATCCTCCTGCCAATGCAGGGGACATGGGTTCGAGCCCTGGTCCGGGAAGATCCCACATGCCTCGGAGCAACCGAGCCCGTGCGCCACAACTACTGAGCCTGCGCTCTAGAGCCCGTGCTCCACTACTATTGAGCCTGTGCTCTAGAGCCCACAAGCCACAACTACTGAGCCTGCGCTCTAGAGCCCACGAGCCACAACTACTGAAGCCCGTGCACCTAGAGCCTGTGCTCCACAACAAGAGAAGCCACCGCAATGAAGAGTAGCCCCCGCTCGCCGCCACTAGAGAAAGCCTGCGCACAGCAACGAAGACACAACACAACCAAAATGAAAAATAAATTTATATTTAAAAAAAATACCGTTGTGAACATTGTTGTACAAATACCTCTTTGAGTACCTGCTTCCAGTTCTTTTGGGAATATGCCCAGAAATGGAATTGCGGGATCATATGGACATTCTATGTTTTTTTTTAAAGGAACCTCCATACTGTTTTCCACAGCAGCCACACCGTTTTACATTCCCACTGGAAGTGTATAAGGGTTCCAATTTCTGCTTTTTTGATGATTCCTAATGGGTGCGAAGTGTTATCTTATTGTGGTTTTGATTTCTATTCCTTAATGATCAGTGATGTTGTGCATCTTTTCATGTGTTTATTGGCCATTTGGATAACTCCTCTGGTGAAATATCTTTTCAAGTCCTTTGGGCATTCTATTTAAAATTCATTTCTTAAATTGTGGTAAAATATTCATATCAAAATTAACTATTTTTCAGTGTACCAGTGGCATTAAATACCTTCATATTTTTGTGCAACTCTTACCCAGTTTTGAATTGGGTTGTTTGGTACTGCTGAATTTTAGTAGTTCTTTATATATTCTGGGTATTAATTCCTTACCACATATGTGATTTGCAAATATTTTTTCCCACTCTTACATTGCCTTTTTACTCTGTTGATTGCATTCTTTGATGCACAAACATCTTAAATTTTGATGAAGTCCGATTTATTTTTTCTGTCATTGCCTTTGTCTTTGGTGTCACATCCACAGAATCACTGCCAAGCCCCATGTCATGAAGCTTTTGCCCTATATTTTGTGCTAAGAGTTTTACGGTTTTAGCTCTTACATTTAGGTCTTTGATCCACACAGAATTCGTAACTTGTTAAATCAAAGCGATCTTTAAAATGTAAACGCCATTGCGCCTGCTCACACATCTGCAGAGGTTTTCATCTCACTCAAATTAAGAATGATTACCTTATCCTAGCCTACGGGGCTCCACCTGATGTGATTTACACTCCTCTGATTTCACACGACTCTAGGTGCATGGCCACACCGTGCTGCCCCTCCCATGTGCCGAGCACATTACCACTGCAGGGCATCTGTGCTTGCTGGTCCCTCTTCCGGGAGATCCCTGATCGCACGACTCCTCCTCAGTGAGGTTGTTCCCGACCACCTTCATCTCTACCCCAACCCCGAGTTTGTTTTCTTATTAGCACGTATCACTGCTATCATTGTTCCTTGTGTTCCCCAGGAGACTATAAACTCTAGGAAGGCAAAGGTCAAGAACACATGCATGCTCAGAGTAAAGCTGAGCTCACTGCTCACATGTCCAGTCTCCCCTTGGTTCCTAGAATGTAAGCCTGATTTGTTCAGGGCAACAATGGGCCCAGCTAAAGAACTCTGTTTCTCAGCAGACCCTACAGCTAGAGGTGGCCAGGTGACAGGACTCCAGGCAACGAGGGGGAAGCTGCTGGGTGGGGCTTCCTGAGCAGCTCATAACAAGAAAGCTGACTGAGCCGGGCAAACTTGCCGTCTTCCCTTCCCCTTCATCCTGCCTGCAGTCATCTTGTGACCCTGAGGTGACAAGCATGAGGATGAAAACCCAGGGTAAGGATGAGTGAGCAAAAGGACAAAAGTAGCTTCGGCCTCTGATGGCTTCATGGGTCGACAGTACTTCTCAGAACTTCTTGCTCCATGAGAAAAGGGAAATCTATGTTCATCTAAGGCACTATGGGTTGGGTTTTCCATCAAAGGTAGGAGTCTGGGTCCTTGATGGTCCCATGGGGCAGCCACTCTAGCAGAAATCTAAACTTCTTTTACAAAAGAGAAAAATGAAGCCCTAATTTGTTCATCACTTGTAGCAGAGACAAGTAACATGCATTATTCTTGCGTCCTGGGCGAGAAAGGAGAGAATAGTCACGCTTTAGAGATGTTGAGCATGAGGTGCCGGTGGGATAGACCAACACAGAGAACCAGGAGAGAGCAGTGTGGGTCTGGAGCTTGGGGAAAAGAGCTGGGTTAGAAAAGGACAGGTCAAGGACTTCCCTGGTGGTGCAGTGGTTAAGAATCCGCCTGTCAATGCAAGGGACACAGGTTCGAGCCCTGGCTTGGGAAGATCCCACATGCCGCAGAGCAACTAAGTCCGTGCATCACAACTACTGAGCCCACACTCTAGAGCCTGTGCTCCACAACAAGAGGAGCCACCGCAATGAGAAGCCTGCACACCTCCACGAAGAGTAGCCCCCGCTCGCCACAACTAGAGAAAGCCCACGCACAGCAACGAAGACCCAACACAGCCAAAAGTAAATAAATAAATGATAAATAAATTTTAAAGAAAAAAAAAAGGTCATAAGACTTCAGGGTGGACACTTCAGAGTCCCTCACTGCTGGTCTTGGGTGGGGCACAAACACATCCTGACCATCTCTGAGGAACAGAGCAGGGGTCAGATTTGGACTACAAATAAGGAAGACTGTCACAGTCAGAGCTGTCCAAGAAAGGAACAGGCCCCCTAGTCAGGGAGCACTCTGCTCCTTGAGCAGTGCAAGCAGAGACTGGGTGCTGGAGAAGCGGGGGAGAGGTCCAGAGCAGCAGGAAGTGGAGTCCATGACTGTTAAGGATCTCTCAGGCCTTGAGCTGCTGACATTCTAAGCATCTGATTGGGTCCTGAAGTGTGGTGTTATCAACCTTGGAAAAAGGACCCACCCAACAGTGAGACCAGAGGTCGCAGGGCCCCCATCCTTGCCCTGATGCTATGGTCTTTCACAGAAGCCAGGGGCCATCTGCATGGTACTCAATTGCATGCAAGGTCTCAGACGTTTCTACTGACAAGTATTAGATAACTACTAGACCCCAGAGTTTTATTTAACTACGTACTAATGGTTTTTTTCTCCATAGTTATTAAACTGATACACGCACAAAACAACAATAACAGTGACAACAACAAAAAAAAACTTGTAAATTCAAGAAAACACCAAGGGAGGGGGAAATATGTAATTCTACCACCCAGAGATAACCACGATTAGCAATTTTAACATAAAAATATCATGTCTTTTTTGTGCACATAAAGTTTTCCTCAAAGTTGTGTTTTACTTTACATGCTATTGTGATGCCTTCGTTCTTTTCAACTTATTTTCATATAAACTTACAAAAAAGTTGTAAGGATAGTAAAAAGAACCTCTGTGAATCCCTGTGTACCCTTCACCCAGATATCCTGCTTCCTTTTAATGGCCAGGTGAGCCCTTTATCCACGTGACTCTACTGTCCCCAAAACATCCCGAGATGAATACTCCCCTTATCCACACCTCACACACGAATACATTAGGCCTTAGTCAGGGGCTTCGAATATTTCACTTCACAATCCTTAAAGGTCTTTGATTCCTATCTTTGTGCACCTATTCCTTAGGGTTTCGAGGCCACCTCTAAATAAGATTATCCACAAAATCCCCCAAACCCACTGGCAGGGCAGAAGGGAATCCACGATCATCACAGTACCTTAAACCTGTGTCCCATCACCAGGCCACGTCATGGCCCATGATGCACAGTGACTAAGTACATCTTTTAAATCTTCTAATGACCTTGTAAACAGCTTAATAGTGCATTTTTTATGATTCAGAATTACTTCGTCAAGTGCAACTATATAAAACACACTCTATTCTCTATAATCCTATTAGATATTACTTCATGTTAAAATACGTACGCACCCATGTTCATAGCAGCATTATTCACGACAGCCAAAAGGTGGACACAACCCAGGTGTCCACTGACAGATGAAGAAACAAAATGTGGTGTCAGGGTGGAAAAATTTTCTTTCCACCCTTCTAGGTTCTTTGGCTGGTCTAATGGTTAAGCTGACATCAGACAGATTAACAGGAGAAAAACAGATTTAATTTCATATGTATGGGAGCCCCATAAAAATGAGACCCAAAGGCAGTCAGGCAATTGAGACTTCTCTGCATCCCTGAACTAGGAAAGGGATAGAAGCTGGGGCTGCAGAGGGGAGGAGGGCCATTCACAGCAGCTGAGAAGAGCGGACGTCTGCCCTGCCATGCAGGTTAAGTCTTTAACATAAATAAGTCATCTCTGCTAATTGCTTTCTTTAGGGGCTGGCCCCCTATTGCAATTCTTTTAGGCTGATAAAGAAGAGGTAAAAATTTTTCCTGAAACTGCTGGGTCTTGATAGCCTTTGGCTCAAAATAATTCACATGACAAGGTGGCACATTTGGGGTGGCATATTCTGCTCCCCTTCAGTGCTATACACACACAAGAGAATATTAATCTGCCTTTAAAGGGAAGGAAATCCTGACACACGCTACAGTGGGTGAACCTTGAGGACATTATGCTCAGTGAAATAAGCCACTCACAAAATATACTCTATGACTCCTCTTATAATGAGGTCCCTGGAGCAGTCAACTTCACAGAGACAGAAAGTAGAATGGTGGCTGCCAGGGACCCAGGGGAGGGAAAAATGGAGAGGTATTGTTTAATGGGTACAGAGTTCCATCTTTTTGTAAAATGAAAAGACTTCCGGAGATTGCTTACACAACAGTGTGAACATACTTAACGCCACTGAAATATTAACGCCACTTAAAAATATTAAGATGCTGAGTTCTACATTATGTGTAATTTATTAAACTAAAAGAAAAATTTTACACATACGCGGTACGTGTTTCATATTAAATGAGCAATGAAATATGAGCAATGAGCCGCAGAAACGGAGGCTGATGCCTCTGAAAGGCCCTGGAAGACGCTCCGAAGAGGTGCCTGTGAGCGGAACAGTGCAGGTGGCTGTGAGCAAGGAGGCATCTCCGCAAACGGCCTGCAGACCATATCCGCATTCTCCCACTGGAGACGGGAAGCCGGGGGCCCTGAAGCCGGCAGACCTGCTGGCCCCCACTTCTCCTTGCAGGCTTCCTGTGTTAACTGTCACCCTGTGGCCACCTGCTCCTTACCCTCCGGAGAAATTCTGCCTCTGAGTGCAGTATTAGTTCCTTAACCCTGAGGTTGAAATACTGCAGAACTAGAGACCACTACTGAACGCCTGCTGTGTGCCCTGCACAAGGTGCTTTACATACATTGTCTCTAATCATTTCCACGGCGACCCTATGAAAGAGGTTTCGTGATTCTCGTCTTACTCATGAGAAGATTGAAGTCTGCGAAGGTTAGGTAACTTACTCAACGATACACAATAATGGGGCTAAATTCTTTGCATTATATGGCCTCTAAGATGATAAAAGTAAGATCCGTAGGGCAACTAGCATATTTTTAAAGCCCCTATAAGGTCCCAGAGGCAAAAATGTATCAAGCAACTCAGGGTTGCCCCCAAATAGTAAATGCTCTTTCCTGAGCACTTAGCACAGCTTAGGAACTTGGCTAACTCCATCTAGTTCCATCACCAGAGCTATGGCATTATGTGTATACCACAGGCCCGAGTGGTACGTGCAAGGGTGTCCACTTGTGGTCAGTTGCTTCAGGAAGGAGGACGTTGCTCTCACGTTCAAATATGTGATTCCCAAAACCAATACCACTTCTGAAATTGCTACTACTTTATTTTTTAAACATTAAGAAGACATTTCAGGATGATTTTAAGGCAGAACTTGCTTCAGTTTCTAAGTCAATGCTGCCATTGTGTTCCATGGTACTAACCCTAAAAACACAGAAGATATACCAGCAACTGAACCTACTGAAAATATATGTGCTTGTAGCAAAAAGGCATTTATTCATTCATTCATTCAACAAACCGGTCTTGAGCGCCTTCTCTTTGCCCGGCTCCTCCTCCCCCCCCCCCCCGCAAAAACAAAAGCAAAAAGAACAAAAATCTCGCTTTCAAGACTCAGGTCGTCTCATCGGTTCGAAACCTTTGCAGCAAGTATTGATACTACAGTACTGACCTCTAAAATTTTATCCTCACAAATTCAATCTCATGAATCTATTAACCACCGTGGCTCTAGCTGAAAAAACCTACTTTTTTGAAACGTTGCCTTCTCGCTTTATGATGTGATAACCTCATAAAAAGACCTGGTGTATTTAGATCACACACTCAAATATCCCCAAACTTATTTCCCCCGCCCCTGTCCTCGTCCTCCCATCTCTGCTGCCTTCCTCACCGCCCGTTTCGGCCCTTCGGCTGGGACTCTGCCTGTGCGAGCTCGTGGGCATCTCTATCCTCGTGGGTCTTTTTAAAAAACACCCAAAACCCGCCAACAATGCACATCCTCACACGTTTTTCCGCGCTTTGCTTTTTTCACTTAGTGTCTGCTGGGGTTGGGTCCACATTACTGTAGGAACCGTCTTGCGGTTTCTAGCGACAGCAGGTCACTCCTCTGAGAGGACAGACTAACTCATGTCACCTGGTTATTCCTGGTTTCGTGGTCAAGACATGAAGGTCAGCCTTCGTGTCCACGCGAGGCAGCTGAGGGCACCGGCGCCCCTCCCTAAATGGCCGAGAGGGAACCCCTAACGTGGCCGCGGGGCACTGACGGCCCAAAGCCGAGCCCGGGAAGGGCCGGGAGCCCCAAAGGCCGCCCCACCGCGGCAGAGCACGAGCGTCCCGCGCCAGCTGCCGGACCACGGGCCACGCCGCACACTCGCCTCCACTTCCGTCCACGCAGAGTGGGGGCCGCCATCTCTTACTTTCGGCCACCTACCCGACGACAAAGACACCGGGAAACTCCGCGGAAGCCGTCTTTCGCGAGGAGCCTGCTACAATCCCCGCGTGTCCCAGAAACAGGCCAGCCTCTCAGCGTGCCGTACCGCCACACAGGAAGCCGCCATGTTGTACATCTTGTACGGCAAAGCCCTCCATTTCCGGGACCGGCCGCTGACTTGACCCGTGAGGCGCGAGCCAACAAAGGTGGCGTGAGCGCCCTCTGGCGGCGGCGCCGGAGTAGCGCCGCCAGCTTTGACCTGCGGGGAATTCTGCTTCCGGGTCTCCTGGGGGTGGGGCATTGACGTGAGCTCGGAGCTGGGTCGCGGCTGGGGTGGCACCCGAGCGTGCGCAACGGCGATGGCGCGGGGCTGCGGGCTGGGATCGCGTGGGTTGAGGGTCTGCGTGGTCTGTTACCTCGCCCCCTCCTGGGAGGCCCGTGCTGTTATTACCATTTACGGGTGAGAACACGCGCCCTCCTTGCGCACTCTGCTAAACCCCGGTAAAGATGACCTGGAGATCCGTCCCCTCTTTATTTTTGTAAAGTGGGTAACATTACTTAATCGGGGGGTTATTGCGAGGATTGAGTTTTCGGATGACAGTACCTGGTTCTTAACGTCCGTTTCTTCTCCATCGGTCATAGTGATAACAACAACCCCGTGCGGATGGCCCCTGGGCTGCCCGGGGTCTGTACAGGTCTCCTGGAGGATCCTCCTGGGCAGGGAGCGTTGAAGTGATAAAGGACAGTGGGGGCAGCGTGGTGCACGGGGTGGGGACATTAATGACGGGAGCTGAGGAAGCTTCTGCAGAGGGCCTCCCGCGGAGCAGACGAGGCACGAACATACCTGCTTATTTGAACGAGGCCAGCGACACGTTGGAGTGTGTCCAGGGGGTCCGTGAAGCAGACGGCAGTGGTTATGGAGACGGCCCAGAGAAGCACCATCCCCAGGCCCACCCAGAAGTTGTCCCTTATCTGTGGCTGGTGATGGGTCCCCACGGGCTGGTGTTCTGGTAGACCTGGCTATCAGCTCTCTCAGCCCTCAGGGACCTGACTGTTTGGGCAGTGCCCCGGAGGCAGCCCTGGCTCTGTCCTGGCAGCCTGGCCTCCCTTGTAGGGCTCCTGCTTGTCCTCCTTCATAGACGTCTTTGGGATTCACACTTCCAAGATGCATAGCACTTATATTCTATGTCATAAGTGCAAATACAGTGATTTGAGGACTTTTTAGATAACTACCTGCTCTACCTGCTTCAATCCACCAATGAGACCACCTCCCATTCCATCAGGGTAGCTTCCTGTTTGGATGCATTCCAGAGCTTCAGGAGACCTCTCTTTAAAGTGCAAAAATAACCTTTGTATCTCGTATCAGTTCACACATAGGTGATGAGTTAGCACCTTAATGGCAGCACGTGTAGTTAAGGGCAAGTCTGAGAGTTTTCATCCTGATCGTCATCACACTCCTGGGCGAGAGCCCAGGACCCAGGGAAGATGCCGTTTCTGTCCTTGGGAAATAGACAAGATTTGTGAAGCCAGGTGCGCAAATGCACAGGTATTATTGCCTTGTTGTGGAAGAAATGAAGGAAGGGAACCTCATCCTATTTTTCTGTTGAACACTGAAATTGTCAAATATCGTCCATAATGTTATGAGTGACATTCACGCTGGACAACACAAACCAAAGCGAACAGGAACATCAGGCCTTTGCACTTGTATCTACATAATGTGTATAATTAATGATTTATGTAGTCTTTTTTTTTTCTTTTTTTTTTTGGCTGTGCCCCTCGGCTTGTGGGATCCTAGTTTCCTAACCAGGGATCAAACCTGGGCCCCGCAGTGAAAGCACTGAGTCCTAACCACTGGACCGCCAGGGAATTCCCTATGCAGTTGTCTTTTAAATCAGAATTAAAAAGAAAGAAAGAAAAAAAACCCCTACAAACAAAAAGTACTTTATATTGTCTGTTATATTTACCGACGTAGTTACCTTGATTGGTACTCTCCCCCCCCCCACCGCCCCCGCCGTTTGGAATTGAGTTACTGTCTAGTGTCATTTCATTTTAGCCTGAAAGATTCCCTTTATTATTTCTTGGAATGCAGGTCTGCTAGCAACAAATTCTCTCAATTTTTGTTTATCTAGGAATCTTCATTTCTCTTTCATTTTTATTTTATTATTATAGTATTACTTTAATTGACTTTTGGATGTTAAACCAAGCTCCTATTCTTGGGAAAGCCCACTTGATCATGGTATATAATTCTTTTTATATGTTGCTGGATTTGGTTTGCTGATATGTTGTTGAGAATATTTGCACATATATTCGTAAAAGACATTGGTCTGGGGGCTTCCCTGGTGGCACAGTGGTTAAGAATCCGCCTGCCAATGCAGGGGACACGGGTTCGAGCCCTGGTCTGGGAAGATCCCTGCATGCCGCAAAGCAACTAAGCCCGTGCGCCAGAACTACAGAGCCTGCGCTCTAGAGCCCGTGAGCCACAACTACTGAGCCCGCGTGCCACAACTACTGAAGCCCACGTGCCTACAGCTCATGCTCAGCAACAAAAGAAGCCACCGCAATGAGAAGCCCGCGCACCACAACAAACAGTAACCCCCGCTCGCAGCAACTGGAGAAAGCCCGCGTGCAGTAACGAAGACCCAACGCAGCCAAAAATAAAATCAATTTATCGAAAAAAACAAAAAACCCCACATTGGTCTGTAGTTTATTTTCACTTGTGATGTCTTTGGTTTTGAAATCAGGGTAATGATGGCCTCGTGGAATGAGTTCCTTCCTCTTTTTTTTTTTTTTTTTGCGGTACGCAGGCCTCTCACTGTTGTGGCCTCTCCCGCTGCGGAGCACAGGCTCCAGACACACAGGCTCAGCGGCCATGGCTCACGGCACTAGCCGCTCCGCGGTATGTGGGATCTTCCCGGACCGGGGCACGAACCCGTGTCCCCTGCATCGTTAGACGGATTCTCAACCACTGCGCCACCAGGGAAGCCCCCTCCTCTATTTTTGAGAAGAGCCTGTGCTTCCAGAGTGGGAGGCGTTGAAGAAGCAGACACGGAGAAGCTGGGGATCAGAGCGGGACCCTGGCCAGCTCTGCAGGCCTCCCAGCGCACATGAATCAGTTCTGCAGTTTTCAGGTGTAGTTGCTGCCTTCAGATTCCAGCTTCTGGGAGAGCGAGTAGTCTGGCCTAGATTGGGTCTCGTTCCCCCAAACGGAACTAATGCAAGTTCCTCGAAAGGATTGTGGAGTTCTGTGGCCCAGACTGCTCACCGTCTACAAGACATCTTCCCTCTCATTCTTCCACATCAAAAGTATGTTCCCTGTTAAAAGGATGTCTTACTGCCTCTCTTTCGGATGGGTATGCAACTTAAAGCTCAATAAATGTTTCTTGAGGGAGTGAAAGGATGAATTAATAAAGAGAATGAAAATGGATTCATGTTTAACGGAGAATTTGGGGGCAGTACTTTTTAAGCTAAAAAGTAACATACCGTTCACTCATCAACAGCACTTCTTGTGGACAGACGCAGTCTGTGCTCCTCCTTTATCTTTGCCAGTGTTACCTCTGTGGGAGAGCGTTGGGGAGACCAGGGCGCCTTCCAGGGACCTGAGACCGGCCAGTGCACGCAAGCAGGCGCCCGGCGGGCCGCCCGTTGCCATGGAGACGGGGTCCTCGCCCCTGGGCGCCGCCATCTTGGGGCGCCAGCGGGCCCAATGGGCGGCTGCGCCGTGGCGGACACGGGGTACGCGCGCGGATGGGCCACCCGCGGTCTAGCTCAGTCACGGCCATGGAGGCGCCCGCAGCTTGCCTGCTGCCACTGCTGCTGCTGATCTGGGCCTGGGCCCCGGCGCCGGGCCGCGCCTCTGCGGAGGCGCCGCCGCTGATCAACGAGGACGTGAAGCGCACTGTGGACCTGAGCAGCCACTTGGCCAAGGTGACGGCCGAGGTGGTCCTGGCGCACGCGGGCGGTAGCTCCTCGCCCCGCGTCGCCTCCTTCCTACTGGCTCTGGAGCCCGAGCTGGAGGCCCGGCTGGCGTACCTCGGCGTGCAGGTGAGCTGGGCCCGGGGACACGGGCCGGCCGGGAGGACCGGCGCCCGTCCCCGACCCGGACACGTCAGCCCCGGCCGGCGGCGCAGGCGGCTGGGCCCGTGGCCTGCGGGGGAGCCGCGCGGTGGTGCGGCCCGAGCGCGGATTCGCCAGGGAGCTGGGCTCCGTCCAGTGAGATCGCAAATGGAGCAGCTCCCCTGCTTCCAAGTTTGGAATCGTTTGAAACCGCTGTTAATATAACGCACTTCTTACGGTTGCGAACGGCGGCTTCATTAGTTTAAAAACTCGTGCAAGTAATACACTACAGAAAGGGAAAGTCCAGTTCTCTCCCTCCCCCCGACCGGTTCTCATTCTTACAGTAACGCAGTAAATGCCTCCCAACTTTGCTTCTGTTCTTCCATGCATTTCAGTGGTCATTTTTATGCCTCTCAAGGAAGCAGTGTTGGCTTTGGGAATAGAGGGAATATACGTATACAGAGGTTTGCCTTCTATTACTGTTTTCCTTAAACAGCATCCATGAAGTGATTACCCAGTTATTGGTTTGGAGAAGAGTCATTCCAGTGTTGTATTTCTTCTTAGCATACCTGACTGCTGAATTTGGAGCTATAAAGTTACCTTTATGGAGATCATGCTTCCGAAATGACTCCTGTTCCCTTATCATGCTTTGTCCATGATGAAACACGCAGTTTTACTTAAAGGTTTGTGGAAGGATGGATTAAAACTTCATTTGAATGTTCTGAATGTTAAATCCCATTCTTTTATAAAAGCAAGTTGTCATTTAGTGAGGTTGCCACAGTATAACAAGACGACAGCAGAAGCTATCTGGCCATCATGCCGGAGAGCGCTTAACTGGTGTCTTAACTGAGAATTTACCTTGTGTCAGGTATTGTGGTAGGTATTTTAAGTACATTCTCATTTAACTCTCATAAGAGCCCTTCGAGGTGTACTGTTACTGCTGGTGAGGACTGCAGTCTGAGAGGTTAAGTTGTTTAACCTACATGATGTCTTAGAATAAAGAGTCAGGTTAGTTTCTTTCACGCTTTGTGTGTGTGTGTGTGTTCTTCACTGTACGACATTGCCTCTTGTGGCCTAGATGGTGTGAGGTAGGGTTCTGTTGGGGTATAAAACCTGTAGTCCCATCACCAGGTTTATTCAGAACCATTTTTTGATTTGTAGTCCAAGAGTGAGATGAGTCAAACGGGTGTATGTGCTCCCTTGTACCCCTGTCCCAATGGGAAACGTAACTGGATGATAAACTTAACCAAGAGACGTGTATTTTCCAACAACTGACTGGGAGGCTTTGGTGAGGTTGCTAGAAATTGTTTCAGTGAATTATCTTCGACACTACATGTAGAAGTTTAGGAACTGATAGAGGAGGCCGGGATGATTATCGACTAGGAGCCAGTGGTTCCTTGTCTTTTTACTACCAAAGACTTATCTTACTATTTTTGCTTTCATTTGGATCCTATATTTGAAATATTTTGTTTCTCTAACCTTTTATTAGATTACACATTGAATCTAGTAAATATTTAGAAGTGATAATAAATATTTCTTAAGACAAATCAACATATAACTGAACAATGAGAGTTCCTGATAAGCACAAGTATACTAGAATGTTCCCACTGTGATAGGATTCTAGTAAAAGTAGTGAAATTTGTTGTTTTTATTAGGCTGTACACCTTTGTTGAGGATGATTGTATGATAACTTTTAGGCTTTTTGAAATATGACAAATAGCTTTCTCATTATAGCTTTGTATACCTGATTGGGAATCACTGGTCCAGTCTTAAAAGGTGGTCTTAAATTTTTTTTCTTTTGGTGGAGGTTGGGTTGGCAAAGAGATCAGTGCTGTGTGTGTAAGTTTTTCCCTTAGAATCTGTTCCACAGTCTCATTCAAGATGCCTACTCTTTCTCAGAAAGACCCTGCAGCCTGCCGGAGTTGGCATCCTTTTCCTGGTTGCACAGCTGGTTGCAATGAAGGATAAGAATAAAAGAGTGTGCCACACAGTAGCCATTGCTTTTGCCGCTGTTAACTTCTTTTGCGCAACTAAAATCAGTTTTGGTTATGCATGAGACTTTTCTTCTACAACAATAAATAGGGACTTCCCTGGTAGTGCAGTGGTTAAGAATCCACCTGCCAGTGCAGGGGACACGGGTTCAAGCCCTGGTCCAGGAATATCCCACATGCTGCGGAGCAACTAAGCTCGTGTGCCACAACTACTGAGCCTGCGCTCTACAGCCCTTGAGCCACAACTACTGAGCCCATGCGCCGCAACTACTGAAGCCCGCACCGCACACTCTAGGGCCTGCGTGCCGCAGCAAGAGAAGCCACTGCAATGAGAAGCCCGCGCGCTGCAACGAAGAGTAGCCCCTGCTCGCCACAACTAGAGAAAGCCCTTGTGCAGCAATGAAGAGCCAACGCAGCCAAAATAAAAAATGAAAAAATAAAAGTAATAAACAATACTGGGACTTTTTCTATGCATAGCCATATTGGAATGTAAATGAAGAAGAAACCGTCCAGAAAGAAACCTTTCTGGTCTTTCTATTTGGAAGTGTAAACTCTATTTGGAAGCGTAATTTTAATTTGTATGTGTGTATTTGATCATTCAGGAAAATATGATTTTCTAGAGCATATCATACAGCTTATTCAGTGCAAAAGTAGGTCTTTTGACAGTGTTCTTGTATTTCACTTGAAAAATTGTTACTGAAACCAGCAAAGTTCTGGTGGTTTGAATGTTTTAATGTGGACTTCTGCGGCAGTTAGTTAATTGTTGACTCAAAATTCAGAGACTGAAAGACAAAAAAGAATAACTTCCTTTGTCCTTTTACAGGTGAAGGGAGAGGATGAGGAAGAGAACAATCTGGAAGTACGAGAAACCAAAATTAAGGGTAAAAGGTAAGGTAACGGTCAGCATATCTGTGTCTGTCTTGCCTTGTCTGGTTGTAGGTTATCACATCAGGGCTGGAATCATAACTAGGAGAGTCGCTTAGAATGGGCCCAGCGTGTTAGAGGCTGTCTCAGTTAGTAGAGTGTGTGGTAGCAGGCGACAGGCTCCCTGCATTCTGGACCCGTTTATGATGTCTTTTCTGACTCCTAGTGCTGAAACTGGACTCCCCTGAGAGTGGCAGTGTGTTTCACAACAGGAAAGTAGTTACTTCCATGCCACATCAGGTCTCTAATCTATGGGGGTAGGGATCCCCAGCCAACAGATGGGAAACCGGTGGGTGGGACCTGCGGGCTGTTTGCCTCAGCAGACACCTTCCCATCGCTGCTTGGCTACCGTCCTGTTTCCAAGGGGTAGGCAGCCTTACCACACCTCCTCGCCAGCCTTCACGGTGCTGAAAGTGATGCCTTTTATTTTATTTTATTATTATTTTTTTATTTTTAAAAATTTTTGGCTGCGTTGGGTCTTTGTTGCTGCGTGGGCTTTCTCTAGTTGCGGTAAGCGGGGGCTGCTCTTCGTCGTGGTGCGCGGGCTTCTCGTTGCGGTGGCTTCCCTTGTTGCGGAGCACAGGCTCTAGGGTGCGCGGGCTTCAGTAGTTGTGGCACGCGGGCTCTAGAGCGCAGGCTCAGTAGTTGTGGCGCACAGGCTTAGTTACTCCGCGGCATGTGGGATCTTCCCGGACCAGGGCTCGAACCCGTGTCTCTTGTGTTGGCAGGCAGATTCTTAAGCACTGTGCCACCAGGGAAGCCCAACAGTGATGCTTTTTCACAGGAGGTAGACTGAGCTCTTTGAACATGAAGCCTGGGTTTGAACTTACCGCCTTCTCTGCTCTAACCTCAGTGCCTAGCAGGGGGCTTGGCACTTGTTATTTATTCTAAAACACTTTACTAAGGATAGTTTTCAAACACACGTTAAAAAGCAGGAAGGGACTTCCCTGGTGGCGCAGCGGTTAAGAATCCGCCTGCCAATGCAGGGGACACCAGGGTTCAAGCCCTGGTCCGGGAAGATACCACATGCTGTGGAGCAACTAAGCCCGTGCGCCACAACTACTGAGCCCACAAGGCACGACTACTGAGCCCGTGCACCACAACTACTGAAGCCCGCGCGCCTAGAGCCCGTGCTCCGCAACAAGAGAAGCCACCTCAATGAGAAGCCTGCACACCGCAACGAAGAGTAGCCCCCGCTCGTTGCAACTAGAGAAAGCCCGTGTGCAGCAACAAAGACCCAACCCAGCCAAACATAGATAAATAAAATAAATAAATAAATGCCAAATAAATAAATTTTTAAGAAGGCTTAAATTAATAGGTTGAAGGTGATCTCTTAGAAGTAACTGCTTTTATCTTGGTACAAAATTTTGCTGTGATTTTAAGCTGCTGTACTCTTTTCAGTTTCTTGGTTTCTCTTAATTGTTTCTCCTCATCCTTGCTCCAGTGGGAGATTCTTCACCGTCAAGCTCCCAGTCGCTCTTGATCCCGGGGCCAAGGTTTCAGTCATTGTGGAAGCCGTTTATACCCATGTGCTTCAGCCATATCCAACCCAGATCACCCAGTCGGAGAAACAGTTTGTGGTGTTTGAGGGGAACCATTATTTCTACTCTCCCTACCCGACGAAGACACAAACCATGCGTGTGAAACTCGCCTCCCGAAACGTGGAGAGCTACACCAAGTTGGGGAACCCCACGCGCTCCGAGGACCTCCTGGATTACGGACCTTTCCGCGATGTCCCTGCCTATAGTCAGGTGGGCCCTTGTGGAGTCCAGGCCACCCCTGTCTGCTTCAGGGACATATCTCCTGCGGGGGTGACGACGCGTTGAGGGGCTTGGGTGGGAATCCAAAGCACCATGTCAGATCATCCCCAGAGTTTTAACCTGCCGAGAAGTGACTCCATGGGGCTCACTGTCCTCATTCTGGGAGTTCAGATAGAGGCTGGGGCTTGAGGAGGGCTTTCTAAAGGAGGTGGGAGTTGGGGGAGCAGGAAACCAGGCATTCTGGGCAGAGGCGATGGGGGGACAAAGGCGCGGGGATGGGAAAACCTGAGCTGTGCTGGCCCTGGTGGCTGGGGTTAGCTGCTGGTGGTGTTGCTGAGCCTAGGGCGTGAGCCTTAAAGGCAGGGGGAGTGATGAAGGCGTAAAAAAGATGTTGTTATGGGACGTTTCAAACACACGGAAGTATAGAGTATCGTAAACGGACAGCCATCTGTCGCTGAGATTCAGTGGTTGTCAGGCTATTGCTACAATGCTTCAGCCGTCCTTTCTCTATCTTTTCTTTGCTCTGTACTCTCAGGATAGAGTTTTTGAAGTACAAGTTTTCAAATCAAAGCATATAAACATTTAAAAATCTCTTGCTGTACTGCCAAATGCTTTTTCAGAAAATTTAGCCAATGTATTACGGCACCAGCACTATGGAACTGCCAGTTTCCCCATAGCCGTGCCGGTATTGGCATTAAATGCTGTTAACTACAATTATAATAAAATAGCAAAACAAAATAACCTTATCTTGTCTACTTCTTGGACTTTTGGGAAAGAAAGGTGTTTTTCTGGTTCTTTTGGCCTTTAACTTTTTCTTTTTCTTCCATTTTTAAGGAGATTAAATTGACATGCCCTGAGTAAGTTCAAGGTGTACAGCGTCGTGATTTGACTTATATCATGAAGTGATGATCGCAGGAGCTAGTGCACGTGCATCATCTCATACAGATACAAAATTAAAGAAATAGACACTGTTCAGACCTCAGCTCCAGTTTTGGGTGCTTCATATATAAATTATATGGAACGAGGGGCCGTGAAATTAAAATAAAAAAAAGTTAAGGAAATAGAAAAAAAAGTTTTCCTGTGATAAGAACTCTTAGGATTTACTCTCTTAGCTTTCATATGGAATGTACAGCAGTGCTAATTATATTTATCACGTTGTATGTCACTTCCCTAGTACTTATTTATGTTACAGCTGGAAGTTTGGACCTTTTGACCACCTTCCTCCAATTCTCCCTCTGTCCCGCCTCTGCCTCTGGGGGCCACAAATCTGATCTCTTTCTCTATGAGTTTGTTTGTTTGGTTTTTGGTTTTCGAAGTGTAATTGACCTACAACACTATGTTAGTTCCTGTTATACAATATATTGATTCAGAATTTCTGTACATTTCAAAACGATCGCCACCATAAGTGCAGTTAGGATATGTCACCATACAAAGATATTACGTAGTTATTGACTTCGCCACACTGTACATTTCATACTTGTCTCATTTATTTTGCAACTGGAAGGTTGTACCTCTTAATGTGCTTCACCTATTTCTCTCCCTCCCTGACCCCCCTCTCCCCTCTGGCAACCACCTGTTTGTTCTCTATATCTATAACTCTGTTTCTATTTTGTTCATTTGTTTTCTAGATTCCACATATAAGTGAAATCATACAGTATTTGCCTTTTTCTGATTTACTTCATTTAGCATAGTATCCTCTAGATCCATCCATGTTGTCACAAATGGCAAGATTCCATTCTTTTTTATGACTGAGTAGTGTTCCACTGTGTGTGTGTGTGTGTGTGTGTGTGTGTGTGTGTGTGTGTGTGTGTGTATCTCACATCTTCTTTATCCATTCATCTATTGATGGGCACTTAGGTTGCTTCTGTATCTTGGCTGTTGTAAATGATGCTGCTATGAACTTTGAGGTGCATATAACTTTTCTAATGAGTGTTTTTCATTTTGTTTGGGTAAATACCCAGGAGTAGAATTGCTGGGTCATATGGTAGTTGTATTTTTAATTTTTTAAGGAATCTCCATACTGTTTTCTGTTGTGGCTGCCCCAGTTTACATTCCCAGCAACAGTGCATGAGGTTTCCTTTTTCTCTACATCCTCACTAACACTTGTTATTTATTATCTTTTGATGATAGCCATTCTGACAGACGTGAAGTGATAGTACCTCATTGTGGTTTTGATTTGCATTTGCCTGATGATGCGTGATGTTGAGCATCTTCCCATTTGCCTGTTGGCTCTCTGAATATCTTCCTTGGAAAAATGTCTATTCAGATCCTCTGCCCATTTGTAAATTGGGTCCTTTGTTTTTTGATGTCAGGTTGTAGGAGTTCTTTGTACAGTTTGGATGTTAATCCCCTATTGGCTGTATCATTTGCAAATATCTTCTTCCATTCAGTAGGCAACCTTTTCGTTTTGTTGGTGGTTTCCTTAGCTGTACAAAAGCTTTTTAATTTGATGTTTTTCTGGTCTTTTTGTAATTTTACTTTTAAAAAATTTTGTTATTCAGTTTATTTAAATTAAAAAGAAACAAAACAGTTCACCCATTTCTCCCACCCATGCCTCTGGCAACCACCAATCTGTATCTGTGACCAGAAAGATTTCTTAATACTAACTGCTGGGCCTCTGGGTTTTTTATTTGTAAAATTGGGGATAAGTAGTAATTACTTCGTTGTGATGTTTTGAGGATTAAATGAAATTATGTGCTTATTCAGAGCTCATAAAGACTGCCTGATACATACATACATGTCAATTCCATAAATGTTATCTTAAAAAGTCTCTTCTGTGAACTTTTCTAGATGACTTTTCTTCAGGTTAGAACAATCCAGTAATGCTACATGTCTCCCTCAGTTATGAGTTATTTGTTAGCTCACTGGTGAGAGGTTATGTCTTCTCTGTTAGATCTTATATTTATTTCCTAGTTACAGTTTTTCTTTATTTACAGCTTAAGATTTTATTTTATTTTAAAACTGTAAAAATTGCTTTAAAAAATCAATTTAAAAAGCTCATTTGCAGAAATTTGGAAAATAAAAACTACAAGGAGAAAGTAGAAATAATCTGTAATTCTGTTTCCTATCTGTGTTGAGATTCTCATGTATCTCAGTTCAGGTTCTGTTCTCTTTTTCTCACATAGTCGCTATAAAATAATAAGTATAGACAATTTTGTTTGTAAAACAAATGATGTTTATGTTGGAACCTAAAACAGCTTTGTGTATTCTATCTTTCCAATTAATAATATGTCGTGAATATTTCCATGTCATTACGTTAGAGACAGCACAATTTAACCATTCTGTTGCATACATTAGATGTGTCACAGTTTAACCGTCCTGGTACTGATTGTTTCCAATCAATTTGCTTTAAGATAGTGTTGATTCCTCTGTCACCAGACTTTGAGCTGCTTGTTTCCTTCCTCTCCAGGACACTTTTAAAGTACATTCTGAGAACAACAGCCCTTTCCTGACCATCACCAGCATGACCCGAGTCATCGAGGTCTCCCACTGGGGTAACATTGCTGTGGAGGAAAACGTGGACCTGAAGCACACAGGGGCTGTGCTGAAGGGGCCTTTTTCGCGCTATGATTACCAGAGACAGCCAGATAGTGGAGTCTCCTCCATCCGTTCTTTTAAGGTATGGACTGTTGGACTTGGACATTGGGGAAAGTATGACTATCACATCTGTCCTTTCTTTTGCTTTTTGAAAGTAGCTAATTATGGACAGTCGTTGGGATTGACTGGTGTTCAGGTAGTTGAGTGATGGTGTTAGAACCAACAGAATGTTAAAAAAAAAAAAATTGCCTCTAGGAGTTCCCTGTCGGCCCAGTGGTTAGAACTTGGCATTTTCACTGCTGTGGCCCAGGTTCGATCCCTGGTTGGGGAACTAGCATCAAGGCCAAAAAAAAAAGCCCCCATTTATATAAGTAAATCATGTTTTTTAAAGAAAAGTTGAATAATGGAAAAAGGAAGAACAAACCCAGGCACTAGTTTTGCTGACACACTTTTATATATTTCCTTTTTCTTTTATAATGCTGTTTTTAAAAAACATTTGATCGTATTGCATATACAGTTTTGTATCTTTTTCTGTCTTATAAATGAAATCCTAGAAGCATTTTCACGTACTTAAGTATTACAGAAGCGCTCACTGTGCGAACAGAGGCATTACATTTTCCTCTCAATTATCAAAATTTGCTTACAGATTTGGAAATAAATAATTAAAAATAAGTAAAGATTTTAAAAAATTAGTTAAAAATATTAGGTGGAGAAACCCCTTTCATAAGTAAACCATAAACCACCTAGCGATTTCATGTGATTTCCTGTCTTTAGTTTGCTCGCCTGCAAAATAACTTAGATTATTTTTACCTTTGTATTAGGTCTTTAGCATCTGCAAAGGTATTTATGAGTCTGTTACTTACTGTTTAGAAGAGCTTCGCTGTTTACCGACGTTGATTGAGAAGCAGATGAGGCATCTAGATATTCTGGAGCCTTTGGGGGGAAGTTAGACTTTGCTCAGGTTGTTCACAGTTTGGAGACTATGAAGCAGTGATGTGGTGAAGAGCTTGGTGCAGGAAGTCTCTTCTGGACTTAGGATCGCTTCCTCTGCGTCGGTTTCTGGAGTCTTCAGAAGGCATGCTCACTCTCTTGCAGACCATCCTTCCTGCTGCTGCACAGGATGTTTATTATCGGGATGAGATTGGCAATGTTTCCACCAGCCACCTTCTTATTTTGGATGACTCTGTAGAGATGGAAATCCGGCCTCGCTTTCCTCTTTTCGGCGGGTGGAAGACCCATTACATCGTTGGCTACAACCTCCCAAGCTATGAGTACCTCTATAATTTGGGTCAGTTTTCAATTGTTGGGGAGTTGAAAAGGGAAAGACTGTCTTTTTCTTTAATTTCCTGTGGGTTTGTTTTGTGTTGTGTCGTGTGTGTGTGTGTGTGTGTGTGTGTGTGTGTGTGTGTGTGTGTGTGTGTGTGATAATTGCCAGTCCTTTTAGATGGGGAGAGGGTATTCTCTTGTCATTCTTAGGAAGGCTGGGATATCAGCAACAACTTTTCATCGGTGAGTAAAAATTACTGTTGTAAAAGTGATACCTGCGTATGGTAATCAATTCACATAGGACAGTAAAAAGCTGCTTCTTACCCCCAGTTCTAGCATAAGAAGGAACTGCTTAAATTCTTTAAATTTGAAATATTTAAAAAATAAAAAATTCAGAGAATAATAAACATTTTTACACAAGCACCCAGAACTATTGATTATAAACATTTTGCCATATTTCCAAGTCTTTCTTTTTAAAACCTTTTTAATGCAAAATAAAATCTAGTAAATCATACAAATGTAAAGTTCAGTAAATTATAAGAGGAGCACCTTGTAACCATCACTCAGGTCAAGAAAGTGAAATTGGCCAGCCACTCAGAAGGCCCTCATGTACCTCCTCCTTTCCCCACAACAGCGATCACCGTCCTGGCTTTTGGGAGACACTCTCTTGAATTTCTTCATCGTTCTATCACCCACTTGTATGTCTCTAGATACTCCAGTTCTGCGTTTTTCAAAAAAGTTGATTTGTCTTGTCAACCTCTAGTAATCCACAGTTTCCTCCTCCATCTGTTTTCCTCATGGTTTAGCTGTTGAAGAAGTTGACCTTATTTGTAGTGTAGCCCATGGTCTGGATTTTGCTGATTGCGGGTCAGAGTGCAGGGCAGCACATTCCTCTGTCTTCCGTATTTCTAGCCCATTAACAGCTGTCTCTGGAGGCTGATCAGACTCAGGTCGATCCTTTCAGCAAGACTCAGCTGATGTGTTCTTTCATTGAAGGCACACAGTCGGTGGTGGCTGGTGTCTCCTTTTGTGACGTTCAGGGCCTGGATTCTAGTACTTTACTTAGGAGAAAGACACGCACAAAACCAGTCACAGCTATGTCTGCTTGACCCTCCAGGAGACCAGTATGCATTGAAGATGAGGCTTGTGGACCACGTGTTTGATGAACAAGTGATAGACTCTCTGACTGTGAAAATCATCCTGCCAGAAGGGGCCAAGTGAGTCTGACCTCCCTTCCTGTCTCCCTTCCTGGTGGTGCCCTCTTGGCACCTCAGTGGGACGTTGGGTTCTAGGGCGCAGAGGAGGGGCTTCTGGTGGAGTTTAAACTGAGACATTTGACTCAGTGAGGGCACAAGATGCACTTATGAGCTATCCCAACATAGCCCTTTCTGTGACAGGGGCAGGATTCATAGCAGGCCAGAGTGATGGCCTGAGTCCGATGAGGTGACTGGCAAAAGGAAAGAACTGCAAAGTTGAGGCAGCTGGGTGGCCTTGGGCTGTGCTCCTAGGAAGGGGAGGGATAGTGGAGAGGGCTTTGTCTTGTCCTGGGCGTGTCACACCAGGTTCAGAAGGTGGGGGGGAGGGTGGTCTCAGATGGTATATCAGTTTCCATGGTTATAAACAGAGGGAGCTGTCTTTGGCCAGTTTAAGCAGAAAAGAAGGAATCTGGAAGGGTAAGGGATCTCATCAAATGTTGGCCTAAGGTGAAGAACCAGGCTTGGGAAAGGACAGAGCCACAGCGTCTCTAGGGTCCACTTGGCAGAAACCAGCTGACACTCACAGGGCCCCCTGCCCTTGGCATGGGCGACAAAACATTCTCATGCTCAGGGCTTTCTGACAGTGGGTCCGCGGTCTCAGGGGGTTGGGTGTTCCCTGTGATGGGAGGGGAGGAGAGTGGAGTAGAACTCGTGACCCTGGAAGACCCCTCGGGCCTTGGATCCTCACTGTGAACCTAGTTGGTCAGTGCAGTTTGTGTGAGGCTCAGTTTCCTCCCATTGGCATCTAGAAACATCCAAGTGGACAGTCCCTATGAGATCAGCCGAGCCCCTGATGAGCTGCACTACACCTACCTGGACACGTTTGGCCGCCCCGTGATCGTGGCCCACAAGAAAAACCTGGTGGAGCAGCACATTCAGGACATGGTGGTATGCGCTCCACAGCCCTGCCTCCCAGGCCTCCTCCCTGGACAGTGGCTGCAGGGTCAGGGACTTGCCATCCTCTCCTCCTTGCCTGCAGTGGTTTGGGCACAGCCGCCTCTGGGGGCGGGGGTGGGGCAGATGGCGGGGGCAGCCTGGACAGTTGTAGGCCTGGCGAGGCCCCTTCGCCCCCAGGTTTCTGAGTCTGGGTGGACCCGTGTGTCAGCGTGTGTTCCTGGCTCCCCCCAGGTGCACTACACCTTCAACAAGGTGCTCATGCTGCAGGAGCCCCTGCTGGTGGTGGCTGCCTTCTACGTCCTGTTCTTCACCGTCATCGTCTACGTCAGGCTGGACTTCTCCATCACAAAGGTACCCAACTCGGCCGTCTGCAGTGCGTGCTTGACTCGCTTTCCCAGCGCCCGGCTGCGCGACATACACCTCTGCCTGCTCGTGGCCTCAGCTGACCGTTACCCTAGAGACCCCTCCTTTTGTTGCTGTGGTCACGGACATGCGCTGTTGAAGGAGACAGGTTGCTGCTGGCGGCCAGTTCCGTGGGGAGAGGCGGTGGGCAGAGCGTGTGCCCAGAAAGGCTCGTGGGGAAGTGACTGGCAGAAGAGGTGGGGCGGGGCCTTTGCCTCAGGGAGCAGCTTGTGGGACAGCATGGCAGGCTTTTGCTGGGGCCTGTGGGTGGCAGTTGGTACGAATGAGCAAGGACGTTGGTCTGGCTGGTTCCGTAGACCAGCGAGGCTGCCCTGGGGTAGGGGTGCCACCAGGGCAGCTGCTCACCTTGTCACGCAGAAGGGCTGAGTCTAGGTTTTACTGTGACATATCCCCATTTCCTAAGCTATATTAATTTTAAAAATCCCGAGTTTTAAAATATTTCTGCATTTAGACATTTTACAAGAATAGTAAAACGAACTCTTGTGCACTCTTCACCTGGACGGAGTGGTTAACATTTGGCCTGTCGTATGTACTCTTCCTGAGCCGTTTAAGTTGCCCGCCTCCCTTGAATACTTAGGCGTGTGCACAGCCTGACCCCAAGGGCCCCGTTTCATAGAGCCAGAGCACGATGATCGAAGTCCGGAATGTGACGTTGCTCTAATAACAACCAGCACCCAGTCCAGGCTCAAATTTTGCTGATCGCCCCAAGGGTAACTTCTATAGCCATTCTTTTTCATACTTCAGAATTCAGTTGCATTTAGTTGTCATATTTCCTTAGTCTGCTTTAATCTGGGACATTCCTCGGCCTTGTGTGTACGTTAGGTTTCTTATGTTTCTCCTTGAAAATGCAGATTATGCATTTTTGGCAAGAACATTATGCTGTGTCTGCAGTGCATCACGTCGGGAGGTACCTGATGTCATTTGGTCCGGGGTTGGTGATACTGACTCTCCTTGGTTGAGTTGGTGCCTTTCTTGGTTTATTCACTGTAATGTTACTATTTTTCTTTGCAATTAATACATAATCTGTTTGAGGCTATATAAATATCATAGATATTCACCCATTAGTTACAGTATTTATTACTAATTCTTATCTGAATCTGATAGTTGTGGTGGCTGAAAAACTATGGTGCCTTTTACCTTACTAGGTGGTTTTCTACTATAAGGAAAAGCTTTTCTTGTTAGTTGGTTGGTTCATTATTCGTTTGGATTCATGTGTTATTTTACTGGATTACTGTCCACTGTGCCGTTCCTTTTGATGCTCAAGTGTCCCAGGTTTGACTGTCTTTCCGTCTACATCGTATTTTTGTGCACTTCCTTATTGTAGCGTGCAGCAGTATGTTTCCGGCATATCTTGTACTTTCTCCGAGGAGCTCCGGTTCCTTTCAGTGCAGAATGGTACCTGGAGACCATGATCTGGGAGCTGGTTGTGATCACTGCTCTTGGAGCATCTCTGCTCCTCAGCCCTTTCAGCAGACAGAGCCGGGAGATAAATACATGTGGTATTTGAAATATGAGTTATTCCAGTCTAACCCCGCAGGGTTCTTTGCCTGGATCCCAACATCAGTGTGTTTGTTTATTTGCTGAAGTCTATAAACAAAACAAAACAGTTCCACAGTTGCTGCACTCATACCACTACAAACACCAAACCTGCCAGTAGAGCGCCAGGTTTCTTGGCAGTTCTTTTTGTCTTTATTTTTTAAAATAAATTTATTTATTTATTTATTTTTGGCTGCATTGGGTCTTCGTTGCTGCGTCCAGGCTTTCTCTAGTTGCGGCGAGCGGGGGCTACTCTTCGTTGCGGTGCGTGGGCTTCTCGTTGCGGTGGTTTCTCTTGTTGTGGAGCACGGGCTCGAGGCTCCTGGGCTTCAGTAGTTGTGGCACACGGGATCAGTCGTTGTGGCTCGCAGGCTCTAGAGTGTGGGCTCAGTAGTTGTGGTGCACGGGCTTAGTTGCTCCGTGGCATGCGGGATCTTCCGGTATCGGGGATCGAACCCATGTCCCCTGCATTGGCAGGCGGATTCTCAACCACTGTGCCACTAGGGAAGCCCTCTTTTTGTCTTTAGATTGAGACCATAGTGTCAGAGTCTGTGATCCCAAGGTAGTTACTCTGTTCTTCTTTCCCTGGTTACTCATTTGAAAGGTATTAGGTTCATTGATGCTTGAATTTTATTCTGGTTTCTTCCTCCATCATTGGTAATATTTAATGTTGGTTGTGATACCGTAAAACACTAACAAAGTTCTAAATTGAGAACTTGAAAATGGTGTGGTTTCCTCCACCCTGTCCCACCCTGCCTTGTAGGGAACAATTTCATCAGTCCCCTAGGTAGCCTTTCTGATTTGTTTATTTTGCAAAAATAGGCAGATATTTAATTCTTATTTTCTTCTTTTGTACACAAAAGGTAGCAACAGCATATCTATTTTTCACTGCTTTTTTCACTTAACTAACGTATCCTGAAAATCACTCATATCAGTTCATAGAGAGCTTTCTTCCTTGTTATTTTTTTATAGCTGCAGAGGACTCTCTTGTATGGATAAGTCATAGTTTATTCAACTGATTTCCTGTGTATACATCTCTATTTTAAAGCTTTGATAATTTACTGAGGAAAAAAAAGCTAATTGTGGGCCAAATCGACCTTCTGCAGGCCAGAGTCAGCCTTTGAGCATGCCCGGTTAGGGCTTCTGCAGTAGCCCACTGGTTAGGGATTCTGGGGAGTACATGGGGCTGCGTCTGAAGGGCCTTGGCTGGCTAAGGAGCTTGGGCTTCATCCTTTAGGTCCTGGAAACACGTCCTGGAAGTCTTCCCCGGCCTGAGATGGAATTTCTCCTCCCTCAGCACCTCATACCCCTCTCACGGTGCACCCTGGCATTAGTATCCCTTTTATACCAGTGTGTCTGTCCTGCTGGACTTGGATGTGAACGTCTGCTTCATCTTCCTGTCCCCTGTCCTGCCCATTGCTGAACCGTTCCAGGGTCAGTGTCGGCAAGAGTGTGATTCTCTGACTTTCCAAGATGGTGGCTTTTCTCGTTTGTGTGCTAGTGGTGGGTGCTCCTTGGGAGGAGAAGGTCGCAGTGGGCTCAGGGCTGGATGTCATCACACACGGTGTCTGTCCCCCAGGATCCGGCTGCAGAAGCCAGGATGAAGGTGGCCTGCATCACAGAGCAGGTCTTGACCCTGGTCAACAAGAGACTAGGTCTCTACCGTCACTTTGATGAGACAGTCAATAGGTACAAACAGTCCCGGGACGTGTCCACCCTCAACAGTGGCAAGAAGAGCCTGGAAACGGAGCACAAGGCCTTGGCCTCTGAGGTGGCGCTGCTGCAGTCCAGGCTGAAGACGGAGGGCTCCGACCTGTGCGACAGAGTAAGTGCCTGCCATCGCCGTGTCACCCGGCTCCTTCCTGCCTCGCCCAGCGTGGCCTTGCTCGCCGCTGGCCTGTGGGGTGGGTGCGCCCAGTTATGGCCGCGTCGCGTGGTGCCGACCCTTGGGGTGGAACGAGATTTGGGCTCTTGGTTGTGAGCTGGATTTGGAGGAAGTGCTGCTGGCCTCCACAGCAGTGGTGTTGAGAGCAGCTGCTTCCTCTCCTGGAGGCCAGACTGGACAAGGCTCCAGGTTGCTTGGGCTGCAGGGAGAAGCACCCAGACTTAGAATTGTGGGTTTGACTCCAGGCTCTGATTCAGACTTTCTGAACCTGAGCAGGTTACCTAACTTGTGTGCCTCAGTTTCCTCATCTCTAAAATGGGGGAGCTGTTAATCCTTACTGAGCTCACAGCGGTCATGTGAAATGAGTTAGTGCATGTGAAGCGCTGGGAACCCTGCCTAGGATGTGCTGCATGAGTTCTTGGTGCCTGTAAATGAGGCTGAAAGCCCCCGGGGTGCCCCTCTCCACACGCCCCCACCCACTCCTGCTCCGTCTCTGCACCCCTCTGTGAAACCACGTATCCGTGTGCTTAAGTATTTATCGTGCGTCAGCTCCTGAGGGTGCGATGCCTCATCTGTCGTCACTGCTGTTTTCCAGTGTAGCGTCGTGCCTGGCTTCATGGCTCACAAGTGTTTGTTGAGTGTTGAATCAATGTGGCTATAAAAGGCCTCAGCCTGACACCCAGTTGGTGCTAACAGGAGTCGCCCGCCCGCGGCCGTTGGCCCTCTGCCCGACCAAATCCCTGGCCAAGTTTGGCCGTGGGAGGGAAGAGAACGAACGTTCACTGAGTGCCTGCATGTGTCCGGCACTGTGCCGGGGGTGTCGGTGTTTCCACACTTGGTCCGTACAGTCTCTCCGCATCTGGGGCCGGGGGTGGTGAAGGGACTGGCGGCTCACAGGGGCCAGAGCTTGTGGGAACAGGCCTTACAGGGGGTGAAGCTGGCCTCTCCCTCCACAGCAGCCCTTCTGCCCTGGGCGGCGGGGGTGGGGGGGGGTGTCTGTGGGGCGGGGCCGCGGAGGACACTCGAGCCCTGCCCTGCTCTTGCCTCGGCCAGGTGAGCGAAATGCAGAAACTGGACGCGCAGGTCAAGGAGCTGGTACTGAAGTCGGCAGTGGAGGCCGAGCGGCTGGTGGCTGGCAAGCTCAAGAAAGACACGTACATCGAGAACGAGAAGCTCATCTCGGGAAAGCGACAGGAGCTGGTCACCAAGATCGACCACATCCTGGATGCCCTGTAGCCCTGCACTTCCAGAGGGCAGGGTGGGAGTGGTGAACATCAAGGCCAGCAAATGCTGGCTTCTGTATTTTGCAAAAGGCCTTCAAGGAAGAAAGAAGCCAGGCTCTGCCTCAGGCAATACAAGAAGTTTTTGTCCCTAAAATGTTCCTTTAAAAAAGAAAACAAAATAACTTAAATGTTTTTAAAAACAAAATATTTTTGTGTGTTGCACAAAGAAATTTTTGAGTTGGTTTTGTTTGTTCTGAAGCCTAGGATATTCTTTCCACCTGTAAGCCCCTTGTTTTATGCCCTTCTAATTCCTGATGTTTGGGTATTTTACAGGCGTGTGTGTATGTTTTTTAAAGCATGTGTGACCAAATGAAAATAAAGCTGGAACGGTGAACATCTGTTCTGTTCTGTTGAACGCCTCTCATAACTTATTTCTTAACTTTGGGGATAGTACTTTTATCAAGTGCTTTTTATCTATTAAATAATGGATTCGCTCCTGAGAGCAAGTCTGCATGGCAAGTACTGGTTACATTTTACATGTTAGAACACTGACGCCACAAAGGTAAAGTGGCCTAGGTAAGGTCCCAGAACAGAGTGGTGGGGTGTCACAGTGCTTGTGTCATGGGCTCTTCTGGGCACTAAGGAAACAATGAGCAGGGCAGAGATGGCTCTTGTGGAGAACAGTCACGTGATCAACACAGACTCATAGTCACAAACTGATAGAACCCTGTAAGGAAGAGGGACAGGGTCCTCTGATGGTAAATACAGGAGAGCACTGGATGGGGAAAGTTTCCCTGAGAAAGTGGCATAGCATGTGCCAAGGCCCTGGGGCTTGAGGACCTGAAGGGAGTCCAGAGAGTGGGGTACAAAGTGTATGACACAGGGCTGCAGAGCTGGAAGAGCCCAGACAAGACAGGGCTTTACAGGTCGGCCCAGGCTTTTGGCTTGACCCTAAAGTCAAGGGAAGACCGAGCCGTGTATGAGAGACACGCTTAGCTTTGATTTTGGCTGAGAACGAACTGAAGGCTATAAGTAGATGTGGGAGAAGGCCTGCCAGCCTGCTGTAACCCAGGCAGAAGATGAAGGCGTGGGCCAGGGTGGTGATGTAGGGACACGGATGGACTGGAGAGACTTATGTGGGGGAATCGGCTGCTGAGTGATCAACTCCCTCCACTCCACTCTCCTCCCCGCCTAGGGTGGACGCCTTAGCCTCACCTAGTGAAGTCCTGCTCGTTCTTCAGGAAACAGCTTAGGTACTGCCCCCGGGAAGCCTTCCACGCCCTCTGGGACCCATCCTGTCGTGCTCTCTTGTGGTACCCTGTAGCCGTCCTCCACATCTTCCAGCGCTGTCGGAACGCGCGTGATCACTGGACCAGCCCTGATGAGGCAGAGGTCTCGCCTGATACGCTCACCCTCGTGTTATCAGCTAGATGTTCAAATCAGCGTGTGATACCCAGTTGGTGCCTTCCATCTTGGTGGGGAGGGTGGCAGGATGGCTGTGCCATTCACCTAATGTGGGGAAGTCTGCACGAGGCCAGTTTTGAGGAAGACGATGATGAATTCTGTTTCAGACCTGGTGAGGGGGGGTGTGTGCCTGAGCCGCCCGGTGGGACCGTCCGTGGGAGCTGGATATTCGGCGTGGAGACGGCTGCGGAAACGGCGAGCTGGAGGCTGCGGGTCCACTGCCGGGGAAGGGTGTGGGGTGGTGGAGACCCAGGACTGAGGATTAGGGCCCCAGGGTGCCGCGGCCGCCTGGAGCACGACGCTGCGCGGGTGCGGCAAGGGAGCGCAGGACCGCGTGGACTCGGGCAGTGTGTGTCTCGGGTCTACCAAGAGGAGGCTGTGGGGTTTCGGAGCGGGTCGTTGAGGTGGTGACTGCAGAACTGCGTGGCTGGGCGGTGGGGACGGGCGCGGGACCGCGGGGAGGCTTCCCGGTGCAACTGACAGGTTGAGGATGGACGGGTTCAGGTGTGTTAACTGCCGTCGCGGAGTGTCCGGTGGGAGTGGGAAGCTGAAGAGGAAATGATGGAGGACAGTGTGAGGGCTTGAGGCGGGGGGCGGGGAGGGTACGGAAGACGCTCGCTCCAGAGCGGGGCTGCACGACTCCCGGTCCCACCGGCACTGTGGTCTCGGGGAGCCTGGGAGACCGACGGGCGGTGTTCGGTTAGCCCTCGGGAGGGAACAGGTGACGGTACCTCGCGGCCGCTCCCTCGGCCTTAATGCTGGCTCCTCCGAAGAGCTTCTGGCCGCGCCGGGTCCTCGGGTTCCGCTCTCGAGGCCGCAGGCGGGGCTGCGCTCGGCCGCGGCCCCGGGCTGCAGGGCGGGCTCCCCTGGGGCGGGGGCCGCCTCGGCCGGCTGTTAGGCAGCTTCTCCTCCAGCCTCCCCGCCCGCCTAGTTCGGGTAAATCCCTCACTTCGGAGCAGGGAAGGGAAGAACCGCGGTTAGAAACCGAGGGTCGTGCCGGCGGGCGCCCTCTGCTGGGCCGGCGGGCCGCGCGCAAGCCGGGGAGCAAGCTGCGTGGCGCCCTCGCGACTCCCGGAAACCCGCCGACACTACACGGGCTGCGCCGGGTGCGCAGGCGCGGAGGGCCCGCCGGGAAGACGCGGCTAGGGGAGCCGCGCATGCGCAAGGCCGCACCCCTGGTGAAGCCGAGGGCTCTAGCGGTGGTGCCACCTAGGGGCGGGAGCCGGGAGTCGCTGCCCGGCCTGGACCAGACTTGCGCTGGGCCGGCAGGAGCCCGGGCCTCGTCCATCACCCCAGCGGGACCCGGGCTAGGCCTGCGCGCCCGCTGCCCCAGCTCCGCGCATCCCCAGCTCTGGGGCGCGGGTCCCCCTGTTCCTACCTGGTCCTGGATTCCCTAGTGGCCAGCGGGGCCTGGTTCCCCCTCCTAAGCCCGGGGCGAGGGTGGACTGGCCTGGCCCGTGGTGCACGGCGAGGTGCCCCAGACACAGACACGTTCACTGGTCGAGGACCAGCCTCCTCCCTGGGCCCACAGTGGGGAGTGGGCGCTCCTGGGCCACGTGCGGTCTAGGCACCCAGGCCAGCCTGCTATCCAGCCCATCACCCGACCCCACCGTCCAGCCCATCACCCGACCCCGCCGTCCAGCCCATCATCCGACCCCGCTGTCCACCTCGTTTCCCAGCCCCGCTGTCCAGCCCCATCGTCCAGCCTGCCTCCTCCACGGATGGGCCTCGAGCTGCCCACGGCCGCGGGGGGTCAGAGGGAGGAAAAGGTGGCTGAAGAAGAGGGCCGTGTGTCAGTCTCCCTCTCCATTTGTCTTGGAGGCTGACATGGAGAAACCCCAGAGGGCCAAGTGCGCCCTCACAGTTTCACCACAAGTATCCTGGCCGGGCGTCTGGCGCCGAGCTGATAGTGCAGCCCGGCCGCAGCCCCGCCGGAAGCGCTGCCAGCGGTTGGGGCCGCGGCCCAGACAGGAAAGGCCCCCGCGCCCGGCCCGCGGCCTCACTACGCCGGCTGCTTCCCCGACGGCGGGGCCAGACCGGAGCCCAGTGGCCGGGGACCGGGACCCGGACCTGGGGACCCACCTGTCACCTGCCTGGAGGTGACACGGAGGGAAGATGGAGCCTGCAGCCTGGGCCTGACCTAAGCCAGTGGAAGGGCGTCCTCTCCCTCCCATGGCCGAGCCCTCGTGGTGCCCCCCACCCAGCTGTTTACATTCCCATCGTCCCTGCCGTCGCTGGTTCCATGGTCACTGTGACAGGCCCAGAACCAACTGCAGGGAAACAGAAGTGAACAGAAGGCCACGGTATTGGCCGTGGGGAAGAGCAGGCCGAATGGGACACAGTTAAGAGGAGTGGTCAGAGGGCCTGGAGGAGTTGCAGGTGGGGATGGTGGGGAGGGAGGAGCCCAGACTCCAGCCCCCTTTTTGCCTTTCCTTCAGGAGGTGAAATCCAGAAAGGTATGTTTTAAGATGAGAAAGACAGGAGCCCCTTTCAATGCTGGAGGGAAGGAAGGAGGTCATGGGGAGGGAAAGGTCGCAGATCCAGGAGAGAAGGCGCTGGTCAAGAGAAGGAGTCCCGGACAGCAGGACTGGACGGGATTGAGGGCTGAACGGGGATTTCAAGGGAGATCTCTGAGCAGTTGGCCGTGCCTCCCCCCAGCTCCGTGGAGGAAAGCGGCGGAGACCCCGTCCAGCTTTGCCTCCCAGGTGACCTTCCCGACTCCCCAGGTGGCTGGGAGGCCCCTACCTTACACCAACCGGCACTGCTCTCTGAGGTGCAGCAACTGCTTCCTGCCCCAGCCCAGGAGCTCGCTCTCTGCGGGGCCCAAGAGGCAGCATGTCGAGGCTGCAAATGATGCATTTCACAAATATCTTTACTCTGTCTCAGGCACAGTTCTAGACACTGGGGATACAGCAAGGAGGCAAAGTGCTGTGCGACCTTCAGGAGGACGAGAAACTAGAAAATAAATCACTGCGGGCAGTGCTATTGAGGAAATAAAATAGGGTGATGTGATCAGTGGGGTTAGCCTGCAGGCTTGGGGAGGCTCGCTGGGAGAAGGAAGCAGGCATGGAGAAGGCGGCGGCAGGGTTGACGCTAGGGCTCAGCGAGCTCCCCGAGTCCTGCTGCGTTCTGCAGGCGTCTGCTGTGCTCCACCCAGCCAGGCCCTGGTGGCGGCAGAACCTCCTGCCTCCAAGTCTTCTCTCGGGGTGCCCCCCGCTGCTTCTCCTTGGGCAAGCGCCTTCCCCTCCCCGGCCTGAAGTCTTCCCGCACAAGCCCCTGTCTGAGGGTCCTTCTGCCCTGACTCTGGGATGGATGCTGGCCCAGCCTCTGTTGAGGAGGGAGGAGACATGGGGCTTTGTTTGTTTTGCCAAATTGTGGGCAGCAGCGGGGCCAGTTGGAAGGGGGAGCCTCAGACCTGCCTGGGCTTGAGTCTTGGTTCTGCAAGTCACTTGGGTCCTTTGCACACACTTCCTGACTCAGGCTACAGACCACATAATACCTGCGTTACGAGGGTGAAAAGTGTGCAAGCAGGCGTCTTGACAGGGCAGTTGTGACTTATTTGTGTGTGTGTGTGTGTCGGGGGAGGGTGTCGGGGCCCTTTCCAGGCTTGTGACTTGCAGGTCCTGGCAGAGCTGGTCTCGAAGGCCCGTCCCAGGGTGGCCGTCCTTTGGTTCTAGGTGCGCAGCCCACCTGTTACTCAGGTCCCAGAGCCACCGCCTGTGGACCTGGCACAGACAGCAGCCCTGCCGCAGGGCTCTGATCTGACAGACGTGGACACAGGTACCCGGAGACATGGCCTTACCCAGGGCCCACGGTGCAGGCGCGCGTGCACCCTGGTGAGGTATGTGGCGTGTCTCCGCGCGTGTGTGTCCACTTGGCTCTAGAGCTCACTGTGTTTCTTGCTGGTCTCATTTGTGTCAGGTTTTTGGGTCGATTCACGTTGCCGTGTGTACATCTGGGATGTCCTGTCCCGGAGTATCTTGCTGTGTGTCCTCTGCCTCTTGACCACCCAGCCTGCAGTGATGTGCCGCCGCTCTGCAGGCTGGGTCCATCTTCCGTCTGCCCGCAGGAGGCTGCAGGGGGATGGGGAGCTCACAGGCTCTGCCAGCATGGCCACGGTGTGCCCCCTTCTCAGCCGTGTCCCCCCTGCTTTGTGCAGTTTGTATCTGCTGAGTCCCTACAACAGACCGGGTGGGGGGGGGGTGTAACTCATTTCCATTTCCGGTGAGAACAGGACCCCAGGGAGGAGAGGCGGACCTTCTGGGGTCACACGGCCATCAGGCAGGTCAGGCGCCAGGCTGGCAGCAGGGACTTGCAAAATGACCGGTACGTGCTGCCGCCCGCCCAGCGCTGGGAGCTGCGCCTTGCCTGACCCAAGACGGGGGCGCTGCTGCCAAGTTCCTGGCTGCTCTGAGGTATCGGGGTCCCCAGAGAGCAGCCATGCCTGCTGTTGGGCAAGAGAGTCTGGTGGTGCAGCGCCCGAGTGACATGAAGAAACCCTGGGGCAGTGTGAGTCTCACACCTGGCGACACAGTATCTCTTTACAGTGACTTTTTATTTAGGCAAGTGAAACTGGCTTTCCACTGCGGTAGGGATGCAAACTTTCATTTGAAACCAAATTAGGCTAGAGACCCAGCAGAGTAAGGAGGGTGCAATAGGCAGAGAGCTCCAGGCGGGCTGCTAGGGTGGATTGCTGGCTTTGCCACCACTTAGCTGTGTGACCAAGGACAAGGAGCTCAACTGCCCTGTGCCTTGATTTCCCCATCCGTAAAATGGGGTCATATTCATTCCTAACTCTGACACTCATTGTCGCTATGAGGCTCACAGGAGTTGACAGGCTGGGCGGCGGCCAATAGTAAGTGCTGGGTGGGGTCTGTTGTTTATGGGAACGTTTAGCCTGGGGGGTGGGAGCATCTGGCACCACTGTGAAGGGGGAGTTGACTGCTGACCAAATACCCTCTAACTTAGCTGCCATTACGGAGAGGAACTGAGTCCCTTTTGTCGTGTGCCACACTCCCCTGCACCCCGGGGACACAGGGGCAGCTGAGAGGCGGTCCTCTGGGAGCCTGGCCTCGGAGCCTTGGGTCTCAAACATAGGATGGGATACTCCCAGGATTGCTGTGGGTGCGACAGGGACCCTCTCCTTGACCAGATTCCAGTCGGGGTCCTCTGAACCCTCTTCTCACCTAGGCCCCGACTTTCGGGCTTCTGTGTCCCTCTCTGCACTGTCCCATTTTAGCAAGAATCCTGCTAGGTCAGTTTAGCTGGAATTCCCCCACCTTGGATATCTGATCGGTTCCTCACCCCTCACCTGGTGTCTGATCACCTGGCCCACCTTCAGCGAGAATCCTGTGAGGTTGGTTTAGCCAGAAACCCGGTCCCCCGGTGTTTCCTCTTGGTCATTTTCTATCCACTGCCCCCACCTGCTCCTTGGCGGTAAATTCCCTTTTCCTTGTTGTGTTCAGGGTTAGGCCCCATCACTCTCCCACTGCAAGACCCCATTGTAGGGCCCTGTTGATAACAGTCTTCCTTACTGTCTTTAACAAGGGCCTTGAATAATCTTTTCCTTGGTAGGGGTAATGGGAGACCATAGTTGTAGAGCATACAGTGGGCTCTCAATAAATGCTGGAGTCTCACTTCGCCCCCCAGGCCGGCCGCTGGACACCCGTCTGGCTTCCTGTCGTCCTTCCAGGGGCGTGTTCTGTGGCTCTGGACAGAGTTACTGCTCGGTGTTCAGGGCCTGGGTTTCCCCTTTGCAAAGTGGGGCAGCTGGACCCCGACCCCTGAGTGGTGAGCGAGGTTCAGGTAAGGGCTGGACTCGCCTCTCTTTGCTCCAAAGACCCTCCGAGGCTGGCGGGGACTGTGACCTCATTGCCTCCAGAGGGCGCCCCTGCCCAGGAAATCCACGCTTGTGCCCACAGGAGGGCCGAGCAGCCCAGGGCACAGGGGCCACACGTTTTGTGCCGCCTGCGGGGGCTGTGCCCCGAGGAGCGCTGTTGGGGGCGCCGGATTCTACTTTGGAGGGTGAAGCAGCATATTGCCTGCCGACGGGTGAGGCGGCGACCACCGGGTCCTCTCGCACACTCACCAGCTGTGTGCAGCCCTCTCTGCCTTGGTTCCCCACCTGTCACCTAGGATTGTCACTGGAGCTGCCTCACAGGCCTCTGTGCAGATGGAACGAGCCGATGGTGGTGGAGCTCTTAGAGGGGTGGGCGCTGGGTACGTATCAGCAGTTATTACTGGGCGCCTGTTCCAGGCGAGGTCCTGCGGTGGGAACTCGGATCCTCATACCCCTGGGTCCTCACGGCTGCCCCACGGGTGGAGGGTCCTACCTGGCATCTGGAGGTTAGGGAAAGTCAGCTCAGGGTCCCGCCTGGTGAGTATGGGTCCCATTGGGATTCGGGCCCAGTGACCGGCTCCCAGTTGGGGGCTGGTCATGCCACATTGCTCAGGCCTTTGCAACAACCAATGCTGCCGACCCAGGCTCCCCTGAGAGCCCGGGACACGCCTGTGGGCAGAGTGCCCGAGGCGGCCTCCTGGACTCTGGGTGGCAGCTCTGGGCCAGGTCCTGTGGGGACCTGGGGACGTCCTCAGGCTGTGTTCCCTGCTCTGGAACTGCCCTGTGGTAGCTTGGAGGCTACGGCTCGGTGCTGGAATAGGTGGTCTGGGAGATGGCCTTCCTGGAGCCCAGCTAGAGCCCACAGCCCCTGACATGTGCCAGGCTCATTCCTCCCTCTGTGTCCATGCTTGATCTGTGCCCACCACGTTGACCCCTCTCATTCAAATCCTCCGTATCCGTCAAGATCCCACCGAAGCACCCCCCTCCATAAACTCCATGAACCTTATCTGGTGGCTGATAGCCACTGATTTCCTTGGCCTGCAAGGAAGCTTCCCTCCTTGTCTGCCTGGAAAAACTCCTATTCATTCTCTAAAACCCAGCGGCCAGCATTGCCCCTGGGAAGGCTTAATGCCACTCTCCTCCCCTCTTCTATATGGAGACAGTTACTGCCTCGCTGGGCTTTCTGTACATTTGAGTTACAGTGTCATAACAGTATCGCTGCGTTGGTTTGCATTCAGATTCATCAAAAAACGTATACTGTATTTTAAAAATTGTAAAAGTAATACCTGCTCGTGGTAAACATTTAAGCAGATCAGGAGTGTCGAAGGAAAAGTGAAAGCTCCCACCTTCTTACCAGCCCCCAGGGGCCAACCTCCCTTCCAGGGGAAAACTTTGTTAGCAATTCCTTGTAAATTCCCCAGGAAACTCTGCACATCTGCAAAAGAATGTGCGTGCTGTTTCACTGCTCTTTAATGATCTGTCTCTGTCCACCATTCCATGCCTACCTCCCGAGGCCTGGGATGGGGGCTGCCTTACGTGGGTGCCCAGGGCTGCTCAGAAGATGCTCAGAAGATGTTGCTAGGGCTGGTTTTGCGTCCTCATGACACCGATTGGCTGCGTGTAGCCTGGGATCTGGTGAATCACCTTGTTGCTGGACGCAGATGTGCTTTTCTTGCAGAATGTTATTATCACTATGGGAAGCTGAGTTCGTCATCCACATTTAAAAGTCAGGAGATATTCCCTAAAAGTTTGAGGTGGGGCCTGGGCTCAGAGCTTCCAAAACAAAGCTGGAAATATAACTTCAGAGTGGACTCAGAGATTTAAAGACGGAAACCCAGTTACCCACAGAGCAAACTAAACATACCAGTGGGCCTTCGGTTTGCCGTGTCTGATGGCTAGCACCATCTTTTCTTCTGAGAAAAGGTTTTATTCTCTTTTTTCCCTAAAGAGAGGGATACTCCTAATCTCAGAGGACAGGGAGACCCGTTGCATGAATGTGTTTTGCTTTACGGAAAACCCACTGGGCTGCCCTCAGGCTTCTGGTTTTCCGGAGAGGAGAGGAGGTGTCATCGGCCCGAACCCGTCGACCGCTGTGAAGGGGAGCCCTGACCATGGTGACCCCGGAGCCACTCCGGGCCTGCCCTGCTCCTGTCAACTCCGGGCCTGGGGTCGCTGCCCAGCCGCTGAGGTAGAGGGCTGCTCTGCAGCACTGGCAGGGGGACCCAGCCAAGCAGACGCCCCCATCCCCTCCCCTTCCAGCACATTGGCCAAGGAGCTGGCAGGGCCTGGTGGAGCCCCGGTCGGCCTGAGGCCCCCGTGCTGGGCACGGAGGCTCAGGCGTCAACCCAGCCGTGGGAAGCTTCCAGGCCGAGGGGGTGTCTGCCGGCTCCCACCCCTCCCCATGCGCAGCGAGGGCCAGCTGGGCAGCGAACCGGGGCTGCCGTGCTGCTCACCCGGCCCCGCACCTTGGCCTCGTCCCACTCGGGGTGCCAGGGCTGCTGCTGCAGGCCGGGTAGCCAGGCCGAGGCTGAGGCGTGGCGCAGGCTGGGCCGCCCTCCTGCCTGCTCTGGCCGAGGCCCCGTCTGGCTTTCCTCTCCCGGCGTGCCCCCCACCTGCCCCTGCTCCCCTGTGGGGGCAGCGGGAGGCTGTTGGCAATTTGAGCATTAATCTCTCTGCCTGGGGCCTCCTGGTCAGGTGGTGCTTATCAGGGCTCTGCTCCTGTCAGATGGGCCTTCCGGAGCCCGTGGCGAAGGGGGGCGGCGGGAGCCCCTACTGCAGGGCCTGGAGGCTGCCTCGCCATCCTTGGCCTTCACATCCCCTCCCCCCCGCCGCGGGCCGCCTTCTTTACCACATCAGGATACAGAACATTGCATGAATTCCGGTCTCAATGGAATTATTTCAGAATTCTGGTCAACCGCAAACTCGGGGTATTTCACAAACTATCTATCACTGCTGTGTGGTGGGCAGAGCCTGGGCCCGGGGGCCGTAACGGATGCAGGGAGGCCCGGTCCACTGCCTGCAGGGGCGGCGAGTCCCCGCCCATCTTGCTGTTCCCCCGCCCAGTGGCGCCCGAGGTCCTGCGGGCAGATGTCCCCCGTGTCTGCAGGGGGCTCAGGCCCAGGGCAGGGGCTCAGGAGAGGCAGCCGGGGCCAGGCCCTGGGATGGGAAGGGTGGACGGGGGAGAGGCGGTGGGGGAAGCAGCCAGGTTTGGGGTCCACTCTGTGATCCACCCCCTGCTGCAGTGGGACCCCGGCAAGTGCTCTGTGAGTCTCCGTTGCCGCAGCTGGAAGTGGGTTTATGATGCTCTCTCCTCAGTTCGATGGCCCCTCGGAGACAGTAAGACTCCAGCCCTCGTTGATTCCCTTAACACTTTTAGGACTGTTACGGGGATGCACCTGTAAAGCGCCTGCCTCGGAGTACTGCTCAGCGAGCTATAGTGAGAGCTGTAGTGCGAGTGATGATAGTAGCAGTGACGATACTCACCATAGTGACAGGAGTCACCGTAGCAGTAATTCTGCTAAAGTCCCCCCCCCCACCCCGCCGACTTGAGGTCATGCTTACAACTTGGGGAAATGGAGAGACCCCGCTCTGGGGATGGAAATGCATGGTCTGTACATTCCCAGTTTCCCATTCCATGTCGTGCAGACGGGGCCCACAGATCAGCCCCGGACGCTTTCCTTCAAGCCCGGACGGTGCCTCAGCGCCCTCCTCTCAGTGCCCCGCCAGCACTGTCAACCCACCAGCCTGCGCCCTTGAGAAGAAGCTGATGGGAGTGAAGAGTGGCTGGGCAAGGGGTCCGCATTCTGCTTCCTGCTCCCCCGAATCCTCCGATAGGTCTTGGCCCCTCTGCCAGTAGGGGCAGGGATTGGAGGGCTTCCCGCCAACCACGAGTGAAGAGGCCTGGTCTGGGTGGGATGCGATAGAGAGGCCCGGGCTTGGCTGGCACAGGACGTGCTCCCCACAGCGTCCAGGATTCGGGGCCATTTGCTCAGCAAGGAGCTCCCAGGCAGCACCGCCCAGGCTGGGCTGGAGCACCGGGGGTGATGCAAAGGTCCAGTGCCAGGCCCAGGGCCAGCCCTTCCCTCCTGCGTGGGCCCGAGGGGAGGACAGGGCCTGCGGGGGCCACGTGGCCGCATGCCCAAGCTGTGGCAACGCAGTTGGCAAGGCCCGGCTTGGGGTCCCAGCCGGCCACGTCGGGGGCACTGGCAAGAGTGACAGAGGCAGCGTTTGAAGTCAGGAGGGTCCCAGCAGACCCAGGTCCCGTCCTTGTGGCAAGTCCCCAGGGCTCACTAGGCCGGGGCCCACCCCCTTTTCTATTTTCTTGTTGGGATGACCGCCCCACGCCCACTGCTGTCCTCTGAGTGCTTGCCTGGCTGGTCTGCACATCTTGGGCGCAGATCCATGGCTGTGGGTCTTTCCCCAAATAACAGAGTGTGTGCACCACACCGCCTGCAGCGTCTGACTCCTTCCCTCTGTTTTGGAGAAAATGGGAATGTCGGTTATATATATGTATTTTTTCCAAAACAGACAGCTTTTTCTTGAAGTATAGTTGTTTTACAATGTTGTATTCGTTTCAGGTATACAGCAAAGTGATTCAGTTATATATATTCTTCTTCAGATTCTTTTCCATTGCAGGTTATCATAAGGTACTGAATATAGTTCCCTGTGCTATACAGTAGGTCCTTGTTGCTTATCTATTTTGTATAGAGTGGTGTGTATCTGTTAATCCCAAACTCCTAACTTATCCCTTCCCTGCTTTCTCCTTTGGTAACTATAAGTTTGTTTTCTATATCTGTGAGTCTGTTTCTGTTTTGCAAGTAAGTTCATTCGTATCATATTCTAGATTCCACATATAAGTGGTATCATATGGTATTTGTCTTTCTCTGTGTGACTTACTTCCCTTAGTATGACAACCTCTAGGTCCATGGACATTTAGGTTGCTTCCATGTCTTGGTTATTGTGAATAGTGCTGCTGTGAACATAGGTCATGAGGTTGGGGACAGGCTGAGGAAGAGGACGCTCTGAACGGGGTGGGGGCGCTGGTCGAAGGCAGGGCGTGGGGAGGTGAGGCGGTGGTGCAGGGAGTGGGGAGAGGGCAAAGGGCCCTGCAGGGGGCGACAGGGGGTGCAGGGCGGCCCTGTGGCACCGGGTCTTCCCTCCTGGGCGGTCACCTGGAGCTGGAGGCCAGTGCTTCGGGCGTTCCGTGGGAGAGTTGTGTTTGGGCCACCCTGGGGCTGGAGGATGCCCAGGCTGGCGCTGGGGAGTGATGGGGTTTGGGCAGAGCCGGTGGGTCGGGAACGATGGCATTGTTATAGCTCCCATTGTTATCACCGCTAATAGCAACTGAGGACTTATTTAGCGCTGGTGCCTTCACCTTTATTAACGCATTGGCTGCTAGCAGCAACCTTACAAGGTAGGTACTGTTATTGTCCCCATTTGAAAATGAGGAAACCGAGCCAAAGAGATGTCAGAGACCTTGTGGAGACACTCGGCCCAGGAGCGGAGGAGCCGCCAGGGGCCTAGGCTGTCCAGCTCCGGAGTCCTGCCCTTGGGGACCGTGGGTAGCCTGGAGTCCTTAAGACACATCAGGTTCTAGGGTTGCATCGATTTAGTCTGAATTATCAAACTAACATACCACTGCAGAACGTTTTCAAAGTAACAGGAACAAAATGAATAAGCAAAATCTTTGCCCTCACAACTACGTGCCCGCCATGACCATTGGACGTGTTTTTGCCCAACGGACGTTTTCATGAATGTAACTTTCCCTCCCTCCCTCTCTCCTCTTTTTCTTTCTTTTTATGCCTTTCTGAGGCTAGATTTCCAGACATAGGTGAACAAGGCAAGGGGGATAAGTTAAAAAAGTTTTCCAAATGGTTCCCGGCAGCTCTCATGCGAAGCCCAGCCTTAAACAAGGGAATTCCCGTTTGTGGAGGCTGCATGTGGGCTGTCACAGATCAGAAGCTGTATCTTAGATCACTTTTCAGAAGTTGATGGGAAATGCCGAGGTCCCAGGCGTCATTATCGCTATGGTCATCTGCACTGCGTTATCTGAGGCCATTGCAGGAAGCGCGAGGGCCCAGTAGAGACCGACATGGCCAGACTCAGCCTTGCCTTGGGATTTCTCTTGAGACAGATGCACACACAGAGAGGGACAGTCCTAAGCACATGACTGGGGACAGGGGCTGGGACCTGGACCTCTGCCGTGTCAGCTGTGCAGGTGGTGGGCTCCAGGAGCTGCCCTCTGGGCAGACTGTACTGGACGGGGCCCTGGAATGAGCAGTGCACAACCTTGACAGCCTGATGAGGCAGCTCTGGCCGAGCGGGTAACGCACGTGGTGAGCAGGAACAGGACGGTGTGTGCAGGTTGACGCCACGTGCATCTTCTTCGTGTCCGTAAAGTAACACCCATGGTACTTTCTATTTTCCAATTTTTGATGGAGATGTGGTACCACGAACCATGTCTCCACCATAGGAAGAGCAACTGTGTAAAGGCCTTTAGGGGTGAAAGCAGTATCTCAGCTTCAGTGTCAGGGTGCAACAGGGAGTGGTGGGGACTGTGGCATTGGTGAGCACGGGTACACATGGAGGGTGTGTGGGCCAGGAAGTGTTCTTTAGGGTTAGGAACTGCGGCCCCAGTGAGGCCTCTCCTGTAAAGGGACGTGCTGGTGATGTTCTTAGGTGAACAGTTTTGTCTTTCTGGGTGTTTCCTCCTTAAAGGGAAGGGGCTCTAGGAAACGGTGGGAGGGACGCCCTCAAAGACTACAGAATCCTGCTCCATCAATCTGATTTTCCCAAAGGAAGGAAAATCTGTGAATATTCTTTTTTTTAAACACAGGTCGTTGCACCCTGGACACCCTGTTAACAGCTTTCATTTAATCATTAATCTGTATCACTCTCAACGTCTTTCCATGGAGCTCTTTTCCATTCCCTTCCTTTTAAAATCCAAATATGTTTTAAAGGGTGACACATTCATGTGATCTAAGATCCAAAAGGTACAAAAGCCCCCTCCCCCCACTGTCCCCAGTTACAGTCCGTAGAGACAGCCAGCATCACTGGCCCCTGGTGAGTTGCAGAGACAGCTCTCCTAGCTAGGAACAAGCGTATGTGTCTATAGATACTCTTTTTAATAAATTTGTTTGTTTATTTATTTTTGGCTGCATTGGGTCTTCATTGCTGTGCACGGGCTTTCTCTAGTTGCAGCAAGCAGGCACTACTCTTCCTTGCGGTGTACGGGCTTCTCTTGTTGCGGAGCACGGGCTCTAGGCACGTGGGCTTTGGTAGTTGTGGCACACGGGCTCAGTAGTTGTGGCTCACGGGCTCTAGAGCGCAGGCTCAGCAGTTGTGATGCACGGGCTTAGCTGCTCTGTAGCATGTGGGATCTTCCTGGAGCAGGGCTCGAACCCGTATCCCCTACATTGGCAGGTGGATTCTTAACCACAGCGCCACCAGGGAAGTCCCCTAGATCATCTCTTTAAATTGAGATGTAATTGACATGCAACATTATATTCCTTTCAGGTGTGCAACATAATGATTCAATATATGTATATCTTACGAAATGATCGCTGCAGTAAGGCTAGTTGACACCTATCCCCACACATAGTTACAGATTTTTTTTCTTGGGATCTTTCTTTAAGTTCTACTCTCATAGCAGCTTTCAAATACGCAGCCCAGTATTACTAACTATAGTCACCATGTTCTACATTACATTCCTAGGACTTATTTATCTTATAACTGGGAGTTTGTCCCTTTTGACCACCTTCATCCATTTTGCCCACCCTCCCGTCCCTCACCTCTGGCAACCACCAATCTCTGTTGCTAGGAGTTCAGGTTTTCTGTTTGTTTGTTTGTTTGTTTTGAACATTTTACATATACGTGAGATCATACAGTCTTTGTCTTTCTCTGGCTTATCTCACTTATCATAACGCCCTCGAGGTCCATCCGTGTTGTTGCAAATGGCAGGGTTTCCTTCTTTTTTGCGGCTGAAGAGTATTTCTGTCTCCCCGCTTCTTGCACCAGGCTTCTGCACCTTGATTTTTTTCCCTGACCGATGTCTCTTGGAGACCCACCAGTAATGAGTTTGTTGCCTCTCTTTTACAGCTGTGTCACGTTCCGTTGTGATGTAGGCATCGTCACTTGTTTGAGCCATCTCTTATTTGTGTCCGTGTAGGCAGACTCCTGTGTCTCTGGGTGCGTCCCAGAGGAGATCAGAGCCTTCAGTGGTGGGATGCTGGGCACAGGACAGGCACCGAGAAAGCACTGGAGGCGGGGCTCCGGGTGCTGCTGGGGGCACACGTCCCCACAGAGGTCAGGTGCCCGGAGGCCCAGGGGTCTCTGCCCAGTTGTCCGGGGGCCGGGGGGGGGGTGGGGCGGGTATCAGCGTGCTTCCTGCCCGTGACATCTGCAGGTTGGTGACTCAGATGCTCTTCAGTGTTTATCTTACTTCCTTTTTGCGCTTCACTTTTTCCAGCTTCTCCTTCTTACATCCTCCCACCCGGTGATCAGGACCAAACCTGAGGCCCTGTGAGCACCTCCAGGGGCTAATGATTAGAAAAAGTCGTCCTGAACCAGGACTGTCAGAATCGAGGTTCCTTATTGGGCTTATTTCTCGGGACCTGGGAGCTGAGGAAATTTGGCTAAGCTTTCCGATTTGCGATCTTATGATCAGGGCCTGGTGACGACTTCTGCGCTTCCTGGGGAGGTGGAGATAGAGCCACGGTTCTGCTTTGACAGTTGATGAATTTGTGTGAAATTGGCAACGGCTCAGGCCTTCAGAGGCCAGCTGGGCTCCAGCCTGGCGTTACGTTTACCTCTTTGATTATTTTTGGTGATACGGGTTTTGAGAAGGGAAATCAAATGCCAGTAGTCTCGTGGACATCCTTAAAGCGGCCTGTTTTGTCGAGTCAGGGAATATTTCTGTGAAGCTGGAGTGCTACCCTCCAGCTCAGGCCTCGGGAGTGGTTTGAATTTGGATTCTGGTTTATGCCCAGGATGCGTGGCAGGGGTGAACATAGCAAAATCTGACCCTTGCATTTGGTTATGGGCCCTTTTAGGGTCTGACCTTTGAAAGTACCAGGGACGGCCTCTCCACTCGGTCTCAGCTGACAAGGGCACCTTGACAAGGTTTCAGAGCAGCTCACTAGGGCCCCCTAGTGACAGCATAGGACCCTGGCTCCAGGGTCCTCCCGGCCTGGCAGAGGAAAGTCCGTGTGGATCTGTCTCCAGGACTCCAGCCTCCGGGACAGAAGCCTCAGGTGGACTCTGCTTCCCACCCGGCCTCCCTGCCCATCCCAAGCGTCCCCTCATCCCGCCCCCCCCTTCCTTCCCCTTCCTCACACTTAGCTTTTTCCTCCAGGCCCAACTCTCCCCCACAAGGGAGGAATCTCTGTGCCTCCCTGTGAGGACTAATCTTTCCTCACAGGCCCCTCCCCTCCCCTCAGGGACCACGGGGGCATGAGGAGGGCGGGGATCCCACTGATACTGCATGTGGGTGGGTCTCAAACGCAGACTTTCAACATTTTCCCTGAAAGAGGTCAAATACCAAGAGGGTGAGAAGACAGGCCACGGACTGAGGAAACCTTTGCAAAAGGTTTACATCTGGTAAAGGGCTGTTGTCCAACATACACAGAGGGCTCAGTAAGAGCCCTCTTCTTCTCAATCAGAAGGCAAACAAGCCAATTTAAAAACGGGCAAGAGGCCTGAACAGGCACCTCACCAGACAAGACCTGCAGATGGCAGATAAGCACGTGGAAAGATGCTGCACCTGATATGTCATGGGGAAAGGCAAATTAGAGCAACAATGAGGCACCACTGCACACCTGTCAGGATGGTCCAGATCCAGAGCCCTGACATCACCAAGTGCTGGCGAGGACGTGGAGCAACAGGAACTCTCCTTCATTGCTGGTGGGGAGGCAGGAGGGTGCAGCCACTCTGGAGAGCGGTTTGCAGGTTCTCACAAAACTAACCATACTCTTGCCACACTATCCAGCAACCATGCTCCCTGGTATTTACCCGAAGGAGTTGAAAATTTATGTCCACAAAAACCCTGCATGTGTATGTTTATAGCAGCTGTATTTATAATTATAGAAGCCACCAAGATGTCCTTCGGCAGGTGAATGAATATATAAACTGTGGTCCATTTCACTACAACAGAGTGGACTGTTTGTTACAATCAGTGAACCTACACTTCTTTAGTGAAACAAGCCAATCAGAAAAGACTGCAGACTGTGTGATGTCAACTATACTTCATTCTGGAAAATGCAAAACTGTAGAGGCAGTGAAAAGATCAGGAGCCGCCAGCGGTTGCAGGGAGGGAAGGATGAACAGGTGGGGCCCAGAGGAACTTAGGGCAGTGAAACTATTCCGTATGATACTGTCATGGGGAATATGTGTCCTTATACATTTATCAAAACCCATAGGATGTACGTCACCAAGAATGAACCTGCATGTACGCTGTGGACCCTGGGTGCTTATGATGTGTTAATGTGGGTTCATCAATTGTAACACATGTACCACGTTTACAATTCTGTACTTTCCACTCAATTTTGCTATGCCTCTAAAACGGCTCAGAAAATAAAGCCGTTTAAAAATTAAAAACAAACAAAAACAAAAACGAGGTTGAACACAATTGCAGAAACCCACTGACAGGGCTGAAAGAAGACGCTGTTCCTCACTCAGCGTTTCCACTGATTCGTGTTCCACAGTTGCACTCACTCCTTAGAGCGACTCCAGGTTAATATACACGTACTTCAGGACTTCCCTGGTGGCGCAGTGGTTAAGAATCCGCCTGCCAATGCAGGGGACACGGGTTCGAGCCCTGGTCAGGGAAGATCCCACATGCCGCGGAGCAACGAAGCCTGTGCGCCACAACTACTGAGCCTGCGCTCTAGAGCCCGCGAGCCACAACTACTGAAGCCCACGTGCCTAGAGCCCGTGCTCCTCAACAAAAGACGCCACTGCAATGAGAAGCCCGCGCGCTGCAACGAAGACCCAACCCAGCCAAAAATAAATAAATTAAAAATTTAAAAAATATGTATATGTATACACGTATTTCTGTAAATCTTCTCATCACCTTGTGTGAGCATAATCACGGGGTGGCATATTTTAATTTTTGCCATAACAGCTGTAGTGAGGTGAAGGGGCCCTGCTCAGTCCCTTTCACAGCCCAGTGTGTCCGACCCTCGGGCCCTTCTTCCCCTGTCTCCCGTCGGCCAGCTTCCCCTGCCCCGGAAATGCCTGGCCGCCCGTGTTTGTCCTCTTGGGGGCAGCCACCGCTCAGGGAAGGGACGGCCCAGCCCCGGTGCAGCTGCTGGCGCCCTGGGCCCCATCTTCTACATCCAGGGACGGCCTGGTGGCCTTTGAAGGGACAGTGGCTTGGGGATGAGCCTCCCCCCAAAAGCAGAATTCGGTATGACTACACGGGCTCGTGTCTCTCCCGGCTCTCTGGGGGGTTGTCTGGTGGCTCCGGGCCTGGCCTCAGGGACACAGCATTAAGTCCCGACGGTCCCCTGTGTACAAGCAGCAAGTGTCCTCTGGGAACCCTGGGAGCTGTGTCCCAAGGCCGCTCCCTCCAGGAGCGAGGGACCTTCTAGAACACTAACAGTGAAGACAAGACAGAGCAGCGTGTGACGAATTGTTTAAATAACAAAGATGAACGCCCCAGCAAAATGCTTCTGTAGGTGGAACCTAATTTGGAGGTAATATAAAAGAAGTCTAAACTCGAGGTCCTCTGTGAAAGCAAGGCTTCGATAAAAGGGACCCCTGACCTCACGGCCCTGCCCGCTGGGTTCCCACAAGAGCTCTTGTCAGGGGCTCGCGCTGGACGCTGGACACTGGACATCCTGCAGGCCTCCCCCCAGGTCCTTCCCTGTACCTGGGATCCCGCAGGGCTGGAGTGGGAGGGAGGAAACCAAGGAAGAAGGATGGCTTCTTGGAGCCTCCTGAGGACGAGGGTCTTGGCCTCCCGGCCTCTCCGCCAGGCATCACGGCTGGAGGACGTGCTGGAGACCCCTCTTTCTTCCGCCAGCAAGGAATGCCTTGGAACCCGGCTTGGCAAGGGGTTTAGCTCTTGCTAAACCACAGGGATTGAGAATATATACTTTTAGTTACAAAAGTAATACACACTCAATGTAAAAAATCAAAATATACCCAAGTGCCTAAGATAAAAAGTGCAAGTCCCTCAGCCCCCTTCTCCCACTAAATCCTGACTCGGCAGAGGTAGCCCCAGGCCATGGTTCGGGGAGAAGCCCCCCACATGCCTTCCATCCACGTGGACACACACAGGGCTGCCTCAGTCTTGAGGGTCCCCAGAGGGGTCCCCTGTTGGGCTCTAGTTCCTCTATGAATGGACCCTGAGAGGGTCAGTTTTTCACTCCAGTGTTGTTGTTTGTAGCCTCATTGCCGCCTTCTCCCAAGAAAAAAGAAACCACTGTCATTGTCCCCATCGGTGGACATTTAGTGGTGGCTACTGTGTGCAGGACCTTGTGCTTTGAACGGGGACATGAAGCAGAATGCAACAGGACCCTTGCTGTGAGGGCTCGGCTGTGTGGACGGGGTCACACCTGAGCCCCACATGGTGCTGTCCGGGGAGGAGGGAGCGAGGAGGTGGGGTGGTTGACCGCGGTGGTCCTTGGGAAGCAGGAGGGGAGGGGTCACCGGGGTGGATCGGCAAGTTTGGGCCGGGGGTGGGGAGGGCGCCAGGGTGGGCGGGCCTAACCCTGACCGCGACAGTCCCAGCAGGGGCAGAACAGAACGGAGGTGGCGCGCTTGTTATCTGGCCTTCCGCAGGGCTGCAGGCTCATCCCTGCATCGTGGTGGTATTTTTCGTTCTTTCTCTCTGGCGCTCTTTTTTTTTTTTTTTTTTTTTTAATAAAAATAACTATGGAGGGCTCAAGACGCCTTTCTTTCACGACATCCCAGCACTTAGGTCCCAGCAGCGCCTCGGTGGGAAAGAATGTCCCCTGTCACCGCGGCTGCTTGCCTTTATTTGAAGTGTCTGGCTGAGCTATCTCCCCGTGACATGCTTCTTTCAGAGCGAATTATTCATGCGCCCCGGCCCCCCTCCCGCGCCCCCAGCCGGCTCCATCCTCCTGCAGGTGTGAAGACAGGCCTGGCCTTTGTGCTGAGGGGTGCGCCCCCCTCGCGCTCCCTCCTGGATCCCCTCCAGGCCTGTCAAGGCTCCCTCGCTCCGGGCTGCGTGGCGTGTAGGGCTGACGGCCCCTGTCATCCGGGAGGGCTGCGCGGCCCCCTCACCCGCCCCTAATCTCCCCCTCCACAAAGGGCAGCCCATCACTCAGGGGAGCGGGCGGGCCTGGGGCCGGGCCGCTGTGGTGCACCCACCCTGCCTCGGGGCCCTGGGCACAGAGCAGGAGCCTGGGGCCATCTCGGGCCACTGGAGTCAGGGAGCTGAGCTTCTGCTGGGCCAGTCCTGGTGGTCCCAGCCGGCGGTCAGGGTGCGCTCTGGGTGCTGGTCTCAGGGCCAGTCCCAGGAACAGGAAAATGACCTACGGAGACAGGTCGGCGTCCCCATCCTCCGCCGGACCCCTAAACTCTTCCCCCGTTTCTAGATGGATGTGATGTCAGTATGATCAGGCAGGAATGCAGTAAGCAAACCGGGACTGGCCGGGTGCCCGCGGTCAGCTGGTTTGCCTCTTTGGCCTCAGTCTCCTTGTCTGTCCGATAGGGAACCAGCTGCAGGGGGGCATGGAGAGACCGAGGGACCACTGTGCATACGGTAGGTGCACGCTGCTGTCACTGGTACGGCGCACAGGCTTACTCTGACCTACCCAGGGTTTAGTGCCAGTTACTAACGTGGGAACGTGGAGATTCCACATAGAAATCTGGCCACACGGGCTTACCTTGCTTCAGGGTCGCAGCAGGCTCTCCTCACCCACTGCCCCGTACTTGCCTGCGGCCAGCACCTCCCCGTGGGGTGCTTTGCCTGGACCCTGGAGGCATCTGAGTTTGCAAGAGAACCCAGGGCCCCAGACAGACTTGCGCTCAAACCCCAGCACTTCCATTTACGACCTGGGTAGTGGCCTCTCTGAGCCTCAGTTTCTTCGTCTGTAAAATGGGACCCACACTCCCCATCAAAAGGGGAGGAGCGTGTGTGCGTCACCCAGCCGCTCCAGGCACAGGAGTGGGTCCTCCACAGAAGGGAGGACATGGTCTGTGAAGTTTGGTGGTCCTTGTTCATTACTGGGCCAGTGTGGCATGTACCCCAGGCGGCTGAACTGCCCCCCGTGGGCGGGGGCTCAACGGCAGCCTGAGCCGCAGCCCACAGGCCAGCGTGGCAGAGAGGGCAGCCGGGGGCGTCTGGGGAGGCTGTATCTGTGCAGAGGGGGACCCCTCCTGAAGGCCCCCGGGTCCGGAAGTGGGCCTCTCGGTGGGAAAGCAGGTGCTGGCATGCTGACCCCGAGCTCCCACTGTAAATTACCCACCCGAGCAATCGGGAACGGAAAGTGCTTCCTGTCCCAGCCACGACAGTGGACAATAAAGGCAGCCAGCCCGCTGGGCCCTGGCCCCTGACCTCAGAGGCTTCAGGAAGGAGTTTCCAGCACACACACACCTGCACCGTGTTGAGCGCTCGGCATTGTTCTAAGCCCGAAGCTGAGCTGGGCCCCTTTCTCTCAGGAGCCTCCAGCTCGATCTGGAGCGGAGCCCAAGGAGCCTTCCCTCCACCCGACATGCCATTTCCCGGGGAAGGAGAGCCTGGATGGCACGTGTTGAATAAGCTCCCTCTGGCTCAGGTTCACCTGATGTGCGCTCAGAAAGCCCCTACTGTGCGCAGGACCTGGACCCGTGCCAGCAGATCACCAGGTGTTTCTCCTACGCTGTTGCCGGTGCAGAGCAGAGCTCGGCGTGCGCGCGCCCCTCCCCGGGCACCTAGGTGTAGGCAGGCCCCCAGCTGATATGGCCACGGGCAGGTTCCAACATTCTCACCTCGCTGGGAAGCTTAAAGGTGGGTACAGTCTAACATCACCAGCGAGGAAGGGCAAGTCATTCATTACAGGAATTTCTGACCCCAGAGAGACTCATTTCGTAAGCAAGGCTCTGGCCTGCATCGTTTCCTTGGGCCACGCCAGCCCCGGAGGAGGCCAGCTCCTTGAAGTGAAGTGAAGGCTGAGGTTCCCGTAGGCTCGAGCCATGCCAGGCACCCCTGTCACTTCCCAGGCTGTTACCCAGGCCTGTAGTTTGACTTTAATAGACAGTTAACTTTGGGAGCACAGGTCTGAGTGCAGCCACGAAGCTAAACGCCATTCTGCCCTCCTGGGCAGGTACACACTTGGTCTTTTCCGGAAAAATGGCCCGCTGCCATCTTAGAGAAGGGGGGGAAGACGGCCCGCATCCAGCCAGAGGGAGCTGGGAGGTCGGTTCCGAAAGGTTTGGGCAGGAATCGGGCCTGAGGAACTCTCCCGTTTTTCCTGCAGAAAATCTGAGCTGCGGGTGAGGCCCTGGGGGCTGCCCCGAGCCCCAGGACGAGGCAGTGGGTGGACTGGCCTCCTGGCCCCGGGTCAGCCCTGCGGCCGTCCAGCTCCAGGGTGAGCGGTGCTCTGAGACGAGTATGTCCTGGAAGTTCCTCCTTAAACAAGGAGCCCGTAGCTGCTGTGGAGTGCAGGTGGGGGCCAGTGAAGCCGGGGGCTCCGTTCCTCTCTCCAGGTGGCGGTCTCACAGCTGGGCTTCTTCCGCTGTCGGCCCTCGGGGGTCCCGCGTGTAAGACCGTCCTTCCTGTCCTCCCCGTGACCACTGATGAACCACTCTCTCTCTCTCTTTCCTCTCACCGATTGGCCGTTGGAATCAAAGAGCCCTCTGGTGACTCAGGCGTTTCCCATTGCCCTATTCGAGCATCCTCTACTCTTAGCACTGAGAGTTTTTCACGTCCTATTTGGAACTGATAGGAAACCCTTTCATTGTTTCACTACATGGATATTAGCGCTGATGAAGGAAGCGTTCCATCAGATAATCGGCCACTGCAGGGAGCTGGTTTCCAGCGTGAGTCCCCCTGCATCAATGCGTCCCCGCCACCCGGTGACCCCGACTCACAGCCCCCAGGGCACCCTCGGCCAGCTGAGAGACACAGGGCTCCGGGGCTGAGTCTGCCCTGGCACCCAGCACCCCTGCCCCCACTACCATCTGAAGTGCTGCCCTCTTCTCCCCTAGAGAGAGAGCGATGACAACGCTGGTCCCCGAGTGCCGCCCGGGCCAGGACCCCTCGGCCACCTGCAGACACTTCCTCCCCTCCCCCCCAGCACAATTGCCAGCCGTGCTCCTCGAAGCCCTGGGGTCCTGGACATACCCGCCCCCGGAGCCCTCCAAGCTGCTTTCCTCTGATCTATTTTCCATGCCCACTTTCTGTGTAAGACCTTATTTGAACAAAGGGCTCTGCTGCTAAAAAGTTGTTGGAAGAACCTTTGCCTAACCACAACTTTCGAAGCTAGGTATTTGGTTTTGAAATTAGATGTTTGCAGATGGTTTGACTAAAGCCTGGCTCTTCCACTGGACGGTCCACCGTGAGGATGAGGCTGTCTCTACCGTGTTCACTGTGGTCTCACCCCCTCCGATCACCGCCGCCTCCGCCGCACCCTGGTGGTTGCTCAGTAAAAATCCCCTGAATGAATGAATGGTTGTCACCTTCCTCCCTGTAGTAAGAGATGAGGATCTCAGACTCAGAGAGGGTGAGTGATTTGCTCAAAACACACAGCAGGCTCTGAACCCCTGCTGGTGAGCACCCTTGTCTTCCTGGGAGAGGCTGCATCAGGGGTGAGCTTCAGGCAGAGCCAGGTGGCGGGGGGTTTTCCCCAGCTCTAGTCTCATCTCTGGTAAGAAGGGATTTCCCCTTGACAACCTCCGTCCCATTTTTCAGAGCTAAAGTGACAAGCCACGTCCAGTCCCTGCTGAAAGGTGCGCCCCCTCCAGGAAGCACCTGTGCGCTTCGGGTGGAGCCGTCTGGGAAGGAGCTGCACCAGGAAAACGGCTGCCCTCTCGGCCGCTCTCGGCTGTCCGTCCGTTTCGTGCCGGCCGGGGCGGCCTCTCCCAGCTCCCGACTCCACACCCCAAGTACCAGTGACTGAGCGTGTGTGTGCCCGGCCCCGTGCCGGCACCTTACAGACATTATTGCCCATCCTCAGGATTAGACCTACACACACAAGCATGTCTGTGCCCAGCGCAGAGATGGGAAACTGAGGCCCAGGGAGGCTGGGTGACCCACTGGAGTCACGCAGACCTGCTGACTGCAAACCTGGGTTCTCCCAGCCGCCCAGCCGCCAGACACCCCCGCAGGCCAGGTGTCAGAAGGGCTTGGGGAGCAAGTGAGAACTGCCCCCAGGAAGGTGTGTGGTGACCCCACTTTCCACGCAGGACCCTCGAGATGGCAGGAAGTTTGCCCAGGGCCACACGTGCAGGAGGTGGCAATGCCCGGCCGGCCGACTCTTCTGAGACCCCACACCATGCCCACCACCAGGGGCCAGCCTTTGGGTCCAGTTCCCAGCATGGCCGTCCGGGCCTCTCACTGGTGGCTCTGGGGCTGGTTCCGGGTGTGGAAAGTCGGCCGTGCTTCCAGGCCGGCGCTTCGTCAAGCAGCCGCGTCGAAGACGAACAAACGTCTTCCCCCCCCACCCACGACGTCCGCTTTCCCTGCATTGTTTAATGGCTGCGACTGTAACCGGCGGGGTCTGTTCTGCCACCGCAGATGCCTGGTGGTCCGTCGGGCGGGGTGGGTTAGCCAGGCTTCGGGGGCCTCCTTGGGCGCCCACAGCCATTTAGAACTTGTTTATGTGGGAAAGCGGTTCTGCCATCCAAACAACAGCCATAGGAAAGAATTTTAGGAACACAATTAGTTCATAAATTGGGAACTTCCTGTCTTTGTTGGGGTGGGGGGTTGGGCACAATAGCTGGTTTTCAGCACTAAAGTGAGATAATACATTCAAAGGCCTGGAGCACGGTGATTAGCGCACCAGACCGACTCAAAAAATTGTCGCCCTTATATTATTATTACTGTTATCGTTGTTTCGCATGGAGGCAAAGGCTGTGTGGCTCAGGATGGCAGAGCCGGGATCGGGGAGCTGTAGGTGGTACATTTCTCCTGACGAAAACGCTTCCTTATCCATCAAGGCTTCAAAAATGGAACGCCCGGCAGTGAGCTCCCCGTCACCGAGGGTGTTCAAGCAGAGGCTGTTGAAGGAGGGAACGCACAGCAGCCACTGAGAGAAATACCTGGCCCGGGGTAGGCCCCTGACCCGTGCTGATTCCGGGTGTGACCAAATCCTTCCCACGCGGCGTTACACCTCCCTCGACTTGCCTCTTCTGCCAGCACAGCTACCATGCCCTGAGCACTCACTGTGAGCCAGGCACGGCTTCAAGCGATTGGCACACAATAACCCGTGGACGGGTGTTGTTACCATGTCCACGGCACAGAGGGCAAAGGAAGGATCGGAGGGGTGAAGCCACCCACCCAGAGTCGCACAGCGAGTTGAATGCGGAACCAGGCTGCTGTTTGCCTGGAAGGGTCTTGCTCAGGAGGGGATCAGTCCGTAGACTCGCACGTTGCTTGGCTGCCGGGTGCCTGAAGTCCAGCTGCGTCCCCTCTGTGGCGCTGGCGGGTGGCAAGGGAGGCCAGGCTGAGGGCTGGCGGGAGCGTAAGGCCCTCACCAGTTCCGGGGGGGGGGTCTCCTTTGCTCTCACCACACCGTCTTCTGTGTCAGCAGACCCTACTGAAATAGCCCTGGGAAGTCAGTTCCCCAGCCCGGCGCCCACCGGCCCGGTCCCCGAGCCTTGGGCTGGTGGGAAGTGTTGTGACTGAGGCCACATGAACAGCGACGGGAGGCCAGGCAGCAGCTCCCCCGGCCCTGCCTCAGTGGCTGCGACTTTGGGCAGGTCAGTCAGGCTTTCTGAATTTCCCCTTCCTCCTTTCTTTTTTTTTTTTTTTTTTTTTTTTTTGTTTGCGGTACGCGGGCCTCTCACTGTTGTGTCCTCTCCCGTTGCGGAGCACAGGCTCCGGACGCGCAGGCTCAGCGGCCATGGCTCACGGGCCCAGCCGCTCTGCGGCATGTGGGATCTTCCCGGACCGGGGCACGAACCCGTGTCCCCCGCATCGGCAGGCGGACTCTCAACCACTGCGCCACAAGAGAAGCCCCTTTCCTCCTTTCTTAACATGAAGGGTCACTAGAGATTTCCCAGTAGCAGTTCCAACACCAAGTTTCTCTGGCTGTTAGGACAAGAACTAGAAGTGGTATTTTTATCAGTGGGAAAGTGGGTTAGGACGGTGCCGTCATGAAGAGAGATCTTGAATGAGGCTGAATGTAAGGAAGAGGCTAAAGTGTCCACCAAGATTTCTCCTGAGATCCTAGAGCTTCAGGTGTGAATACAGCCCTCCCTTTGGTGAGAGCTAAGGGGTGAGGACTGTGTGGGGCTGAGCTGGCTGCGGGGGAGGGGAGGTGCTGGCCCGGGGCTGTGCTGAGTCTCTCTTCTCCAGGATCTGTCTTCTGCATCATCCCTTCCCTGTCATGTTTTGAGGCAGGGGCTTGGCTGTCAAACCTCCTGTAGTGATGTTGTCTTAACCTGTGATTTGATTTTGGACCTTTGGTTCCCATTTAGGTATATTTCCTGTAGTTAGGACATGCTGTCACCAAGTGGCTGTGCGATTTCCATCTTGCCTAATTGCTCCGGGGTTTAATGGTAGCTGAGGTTTGCAGAAATTGAAGACATTAGCTTAACAATTTGTGTGTGGAAACAGAATTCTGCATTTAGCATTTTGGCTGGTAGTTGCCAATTGTGCTCTTAATACTGTCTGCCTTTAAGAGTCCTTACTAGCAAACCTCTTCCCTCCAATTTTCATCAGTGGAGATACTCATCATGGAAGAGAACTCTTTGGGAATGAAAATAAGGTACTCCTTCTGGGGGATAGGAAGCCATGACTCTTTCCTTTGAAAAATGAGGCAAGAGTTTTGCTTCTTTTGTAAAGATGACTGAGTGATTGGTACCAACCTTTCCACTGAAGGCGATTAGAAAAACCAGGCAAAAGAAAACGAAACAAAACAAAGCAAAATGCCTGCTTGAAGGCACTGGAGAGCTAACAACATCGTGAGGAATTACTGGGCCAAGAACCTAGTATAAAGTAAAAATTCCAAAAATGTGAGTTCAGCGTTTGGGATCACCTTCTCCTTGAGGCTGTTTGCTGATTTCGGCAGAGGGTGCAGGAGCTGAGCAGTGCTTTTGTCAGTGGGGGAATGAGGAAGGGAAGAGCTAGTGAAGCTGGTTCAGAGCCTTGAAGCAGCACCTCCAGGACCGAGGGCGACCTCCAGGCAGACCTCCACCAGCCCTGCAGGAGCTGCTGCTCAGTCTCACATAATCTCAAACCCCAAGACTAGATTCAGAGTTTAGGGTCTAAGGCGCTAGAAAAACCTTTCTGGAGGTATTTAATACCTTTACATACCTCTCTGAAGGAAGATAACAGCATTCGAGGCCTCAAATACTTTCTCCCAACAATGTTTAAAATTTTAATATCAAGCACACGACAAAAGTAACCAGGCCAGACAGAGAAAAGACCACACGAACAGAAACTAGGAGGAACAACAGACAACAGAAAACAGACAAGGAGAAATGGCTAAAGCCAGAGCTATAGTGGGAGGTATTAATACACCTCTTACCTCTCTCAGTAACGTGTTGAACAAGCAGAAAAAACTCAGTAAGGATATAAAAGATTCAGATAACAGGATCAGCGAACTTGACCTGCTGGACCTGTGTAGTACATTGGACACACAACTGCTTTAGAAAACACTCTTTTCAAGCACACGTTGGAAGTTTACCAAAAATGTACTCATACTGGGAGGCAAGTCTCAAAAAGTTTCAAGGAATTGGAATATTACAGGATGTGTTCTCTGAGCACAATAAAATTAAGTTAGAAATAGTGATTTAAAAGAAAACTAAAAAAGTCCTTTTTTTAAGAAAAATGAAATGTTACCCATTACGTAGACAGTCATTTAATTGAAATGTTATTAATGCTTACAGTAGAAAAGTTCAAAGTTTTTGCAATAATAAAACAGTACGTCCTAAAACAATCTAAAGATTATGGAGAAGTATTTGAGTGTGTCTCTTTATTTTTTATTATTTTAATAAATTTATTGATTTATCTATTTTTGGCTGCATTGGGTCTTCGTTGCTGTGCATAGTCTTTCTGTAGTTGCGGAGACTGGGGGCTACTCTTCGTTACGGTGCACGGGCTTCTCATTGCAGTGGCTTCTCTGGTTGCGGAGCACGGGCTCTAGGCATGCGGGCTTCAGTAGTTGTGGCTCACGGGCTCAGCAGTTGTGGCTCACGGGCTTCAGTAGCTGTGGCTCATGGGCTCTAGAGCGCAGGTTCAGTAGTTGTGGTGCACGGGTTTAGTTGCTTCGTGGCGTGTGGGATCTTCCCAGACCAGGGATTGAACCCATGTCCCCTGCAATGGCAGGTGGATTCTTAACCACTGCACCGCCAGGGAAGTCCCGAGTGTGTCACTTTAAATCTGACTAAAATTTCCAGATGTTAACTAAGCACAAGATATGAGGAGTAATTCCATCAAAAAGAAAGAAACTGAAGAAAAAAGTGGACCCAGGTAAAAATGAATCAGCCTGGGGTCAAACCATTGTTTCTTTGAATACTTCCTCTTCCTGTCTCTGAATTTAAGAATATTAAGTGATTTTTGCTTAAAAAATTAAGCAAAACAACAACAAAAACCAAACCCCAAACCATAAGAGCCAAAGAAAAAACACTATGGCAATAAAAAATATATCCTGAGAGAATGATATATAAAATACCAAACATAAAAATGTGTGGAATGCAGTTAAAGCCATGCTTAGAGGGAAAATTATAGCCTTAATACATATATTAGAAAAAAGGGGAGAGGTTGGAAATAAATGAGCTAAGCGGTTATTTCTCTTCCTTTCTGTTTTTTTTTTTTTTTTTTTTTTTTGCTGTACGCAGGCCTCTCACTATTGTGGCCTCTCCCGTTGCGGAGCACAGGCTCCGGATGCACAGGCTCAGCGGCCATGGCTCACGGGCCCAGCCGCTCCGCGGCATGTGGGATCTTCCCGGACAGGGGCATGAACCCGTGTCCCCTGCATCGGCAGGCGGACTCTCAACCACTGCGCCACTGGGGAAGCCCCCTTTCTCTGGTTTTTAATTCACATTGGGAGAACTTGACTTGACAAACGGGGTGTGAGGTCATGCTATTTTTGCATCTTGCCTGAATGAGGTTTAGCATTTTTGTATGACAAAATGTTATGTACATCACCGCAGAAGTCCTCGTCTAATTTGACATGTCAACAGCATTTAATATGAGGATCACTCTTCCGTTCTTCTAATTCTTTCTTGTGACTCTTTCTTCACTTGGTTTCCAGGCAGTGCTGAGCAGGAGCCAGCTCATATCAGCTTGCAGGTGTTGACTGTGTGCCAACAGCCTGTTCAGTGACACCACAATGGTAGCTTGAAATGAACCATGGTGGGAGTGCTTCACCATAGAAACTGGAAAACACTACAAGTCAGTACCTCTGTCTATGGATCTATCTATCATCCATCCATCTATCTCTCTCTCTATCATCTATCCATCTATTATCTATCTATCATCTATCCATTACCTATTATCTATCTATCATTTATCCATCTATTATCTATCTATCATCTATCTACTATCATCTATCCATCTATTATCTATCTATATATCTATCTATCATCTATTTATCATGTATCTATCTATCATCTATCATCTATCATCCATCTGTCTATCTATCATCTATTTATCTGTCTACTAGCTATCATCTATCATCTATCTATCATCTATCTATTATCTATCTGTCATCTATCATCTATCTATCAGTCATCTCTCATCTATCTGTCATCTATCATCTATCTATCACCTATCTATCTTCTGTCTGTCATCTATCTGTCTGTTACCTCCGCAGCGGGCAGGCTCACCAGCTCTGGAAGCGCACTCTCTCCTGCCTCTCCTGGCCTTTGCTGGCTGCTCTGAGTCAGGCCCCGAGGCTGGCTCCTCCTGGTTTTGGAATGCTAAACTTCAGCCCCAGGACTCAGTCCTTAGGCCTCTCCTCCGTCTTACTCACTCTCTAGGAAACTCACTCAGTCTCAGGTCTTTAAACACCTGTACACACTGGTGACTTCCAGATGAATCATCTCCAGCCCTGATATCTCCCCTGACTCCAGACTCGTATATCCCACTGCGGACTCCACGCTTTGGGGCAGGCGAGATTTGCAGGGCCCATCAGACATCCAGGTGGGCGTGGGTGACTCCCCTGAGCAATGGGGAAGACGGAGTTGCTGTCAGCCAGGATGGGAGTTCCGAGGGAGGAGCAGGTCAGAAGGTAGGAGAGAGGCAGCTGCCACATGGAGCTGTTAGGACACCCGGAGGAGGACGTAGCTTCAAGTCACGTGATTTAACGTTGAAGGTGTGAGACAGGTACCTCGGGGTGAGGGAGAGGGTTTAGGACATGGATGTTTGTTTAACTGTGTCTTAGTGTAAGACTTAAAAAGTGATAGTGACATAAAGGTTTTCTTTTAAAATACTTTCATTTTTAAAAGCAAGCCAGTGGAAAGGATAAATAGTAAGTTATGATAGTACAGGTAGGTGCTGGACGGATGCAGCAACAGTGTGAAGGTGGTGTGACAGTGACCGAGGTTTGGGAGCCCCGGGATGCAGGCACCAGATAAAGGACATTGGGGAAAAACTAGGGAAATCTGAAAAAGTATGGATTTGAGTTAATAATGAACAATAATATAATCAGTTAATGATAATAATAACGTCAGTGCTGGGTGGCGAATTGTAACACAGGTGCTGTAGTAATGTAAGATATTACTAACGGGGACAGGGTGAGGGGTACAAGAGCGCTCTCTGTGCTGGCTTTGTGATTTCACTGGAAGATAAAGAGTTCTGGGGAGGAAGACGACAGAGGTCAGGGCCTTCTCACCATGCCACATCAAGGGTGCCTGCTGTCACCATGTCGACTCACCGCTGGTGTTGGCCTTGACCATGTGGCAAGGCCGTGTTGTCAGGTGTCTCTTCCTCCTTTCCACGCCCAGCGCTTGGGAAGGATGTCACAGCCCGTGCGCTCCCTCCTTTAGTGTGGGACAGCTTGAGCCCTTATTTGAAATTCTTCTGCTCTTAGTAATGTGCTCAATCATTTGCTGATACCAGTGTGGGTATTTATTTTATGTTTGGGCTACTTGACCTTGTTTTATTGTGACAAAATACATGTAACATAAAATTTCCCACCTTAGCCATTTTTACGCGCCCACTTCAGAGCATCAAGGACATTCACGCTGTTGTGCAGCCATCCCCACCATCATCTACAGAACTCATCTTCCCAAACTGAAGCGCTGTCCCCGTTAAACACCAAGTCCCCCTCCCCCTCCCCCAGCTCCTGCAACCCCCAGTCCATTTTCTGGGTGCTTGGCTTTTTAATTATGTGAATACATTAGTGGACGTCTTCTTGTTGTGCTTGGTCTTCCCAGAAAACAGGATCTGGGAGGGCGTTTGTGCGCAGGACGTGTCTGGGAGTGTTCTTAGGGGTGTGAGAGGGGCAGGGCGTGGATGGCAGAATGGCCAACCCAGGAAGCCGGTGGGATGGCTGGGCAGGGTGGCCGGTCAGAGCAGCGGCCTGTTGGCCAGGATGGGCACTCAAGGCAGGAGGCCACACCGGGAGAAGGCTGGTGGGAGCTGGAGGGTCTCTTAGACACAGGGCTGGACTTCTTTGGGTGTCAGAGACCAAGGCAGATGGACTGTCTAGGGGCCTGATACCCCAGAGACCATGGCAAAGGGACTGTCAAGGGGCCTGATACCCCAGAGACCAAGGCAGATGGACTGTCAAGGGGCATGATACGCCACCGACTGGCTCCACACTGGGACAGACAAGGAGTTGTCTTGTGACTCTCACCAGAAGTTTGAAGACAATTTTCTTGCCTTGAGCTGGAAGAAATCTCCTGGTGTCGTTGTGGGCTGAGTTCTCTCTGGTTCCAGGACGGGGCACACAGTTTGTGGGTGGCTAGAGGCTCACCACCGTGGAGCCAGGTGGGCGGGGCCCAGGCTGCCCAGTACCCGTCCCCAACCTTCTGCTCCCTTGGAGCCTTCCACTTTGGAGGCGAGAAAACAAAAGACTTCCACAGACTCCACTGTAACCAGAGGTGGTAGTTTTGGCCCATGATATATTAGCAGCTATCTGCTGGGGGTGGCTTTGAGGAAAGTCTTTCTTTCCTGATAAAAAGAGATGAACTGAACTGGTCCAGCCCTTCCTCTTTCCTCCTTCTCCTTGCCTTGAACATGGATCTATTGGCTGGCGCTACAGCAGTCATCCTGTGACCCTGAGGAAAGAGAATCCCAGAGATTTCAGTCCAAGCATGCTTCAGCCATTGAACATTTTGGATTTCTCATTATGTGAGAAAAATCAATCCCTATCTGTTTAAGTTGCTGAGATATTTTTTGTGCCTGAACACAACCCAGGCTGTACCCCAGCCTGTCATTGGCTTAGCCCCCATCACAGTCTTCCTAAAACAGGCATGACTGTGCCCCTCTTCTGCTGGAAATCTGCCCCTTGGGAGATGCCGTTTTCCTCTATCAGATGAACAAGGACGAAGAAAGTAGAGAAGGCTCCAGGTCCGTGGAAGGTGCCGGGGAGACGGGTCTGAGCGTCCTCAGCTGGCGGGACCGTTCATCGGTGCAATGCCTGGGACAGTAATTGACAATGGCTTTCCCAAGTAAAGATGCTTATAAACCCCTTGCCAGCAATCCTACGGGGTCAACAGAGCCCTGTGCCCCGGCCCCGGCCAGGGACGCGCTCGTGCCGGCTGGTGAGGCCGGGCACGCAGGCTGCGAGGTCCGGCCCAGCTGAGGCCTGCGCTGTCGTGACCGCTGCCTGCGGCTTCCACCCAGCTGGACGGGGCTGCAGCTGGGCCCGCCTGACGGTAATGAAGATCACGGCCACCTCGCTCGCCTGCCACAAGCCGGCGGCAGGAAACATTCCAAGAGCACCTGTTTCCTGAGGACCCTGTCAGGGGCTCCCGGGCACCATCTGGGCGCTGCCCCACATGTTGTTTGCATTAGGAGTTTAGAAAAACAATTCAGTTTTGACTAATCGCTCTTTAATTTTTTCAGGCGCATCTCAAAGTCTCACTCCCGCCCCCCCCCTTTCTTTGCCAGCTCTTCTCAGGAGTCTTTAGGCTGCCACACACGCACACACACACCCAACCTCCTCTACACGCTCACACCCACCCACACGTCCTCTCAAACACACACACACGAACACACAATGCATTCACAGTTCACTCACACACGCTCACTTTCACATTTACGCACGGTTACAACTCACACTCAACGCACACTCGTGCACATTCACATACACTCAGACAACACACACACACCTACACATCCTCAAACACACACTCACAGGCGTACACACACGCACACACGCCTCCCCCTTACACAATTCTGGAGAACGACTTCTTGAAGTGGGGACCTTAGCCCTTGACGCGGGCAGGGGCAGGTCAGCCTAGGGTGTGTGCGGTCCTCGGGACCCGGCATGCAGAGCAGTGTTTATGAGCCAGACCCTGGAGCCAGATGCCAGGGTTGAATCCCAGTTCTGCAGCCTTCCACCTCCGGGCAGCCTGTCCACCTGTCCACGCTTCGGTCTCCTCCTCTGTGAAACGGTGAGGTGTGGCCACTGCTGGCGCCTCCGTACAGGCGAAGTGTGGAGAGCAGCGCCCAGAGCAAAGTGCCGTGCGTGTTTGTTTAAAAACATTCCGACAAATCCAAGTAACATCAGAACGCGGTGCTGAAGTCGGCATTTTCCTCTGGACTTTTCTGATTGCGTAACTGTGAAGCAGTTCCCTGAGGTTGAATGTTTGTCCCCTCATGGAGCCCGGGGCCTCCCGTAAAGCAGAGGAAGCTGGAGCACAGAGAGGTTAAGTTGCTTTCCTGATGTTGCACAGTGCGCTGGAGACCAGGGCAGGTCTGCCGAGTTTCCACTGTGAGCCACCCAGGGCAGGTCTCCAGCACGGCGCCCAGGAGGTTACCATGGCAGGGCGGGGGCGGGGGGAGGAAGGGGGTGGTGGTTATGGCCGGGGTGGGGGACCTAGCGAGGACAGGGGAAGCAGGACATGTGGTCTCCGTTTTAGGCAGTGGGCATGGCTGCAGGAAACAGGGGTGGCCTCAGCAGATCCCACCAGCTGGAATTACACAGCCTGTCCAGCTGGACGGGGCCCAGTTTCCAGGCGGCTCCAGGGAGGGGTTGCCGGGAGGGGGTCCCAGGAGGGGCGGTGGCGCCGGTGGGGTGGAGGGTGCCTGATGGTGGGTGGGCGGGCATCGTGGGGCAGTGCCCAGCCCGTGGCCGGCTGAGGGCTTCCTGGGCCTTGCTCTGGCCGGCCACCCGGACACGGCACAGGCCTCACGGCCGTAGCAGGGCTGCCGTCTGAGAACAAAGCGTCCTGCAGGAATTCCGGCCCCCGCCCCATTCCCACCCCAGCGGGCCTGTTCCCAGTTTGGGGGCTTGGAAGTCACCATCAGCATGTAAGATGGCGAGGACCCCCTTCCTCGGCCGACCGGCCCCCGGATTCCACAGCTGCTTTGATGCTCACCTCACCTCTTCCCTTCCTGGCCTCAAAACTGTTTGCCTCTGACCCGAAGGTGGGGGAGGGGTGCTTCCTGGCTGGGCCGGACTGCTGGGCCCAGCCGAGACTCCCAGACTGTTAGAGCGGCGAAGATTTCCTTCCTGAAAAACACACTAGCCTCTGCTTTCTGTCCCTCATGTTTCTCTCCAGAGAGAAGCACCCCCCGCTCACCCCCGGCTGTGGGCCCGGCCCCGCCCTGGACTCCTGGCCACGGGCGAGGGGGCAGTTCGCAGTAGCCTGTGGGCCAGCGGGCCGTCCTCGGTGGGCCAGCCAGCGGGACCTGGCCTCTTGCAGACAGGCACGCCACCACCTGCTAACTAGAACCAGGAAGCCCCTTCTGTGGGTGCCGCCATGCCAGACAGGTGCCGTGACTGCACACAGCCCGCCGTGGTGACTCACAGCCCACAGCAAGTTTCTTACGAGCTCGTGCCCCACTTTTCTCAGCTGCATGTGATTATCTCTTTCCCTCCCCCTCATCCAGTTCATCTGTAGGTCCTGCCGGTTCACCTTCCCCAGATGCAGCCCCCTCGCCGGACCCCTGCCGCCACCCAGTCTCGGCCCTCCCTGGGCCCCCACCTCCCTCCTCGGCCCCCTTTGTCCCAACCACAGCCTCTTCTCCACCTGGCAGGCAGCCTCAGGTGGCAGGATCCTGTTCAAACCAACGTCTCCTCTATGCTCCAAACCCTCGGAGGCTCCCGTGTTGTTCAGGGGGAGGGCCTTCCCTCCCCCGCCCTCCCCGGCCCTCCCCGCTGACCTCAGCCCCCGCCCCAGCCACAGGGGCCTTTCCTGCTCCCCACACCCACAGCAAGGGGCTCAGAGATGGGCATGACCCAAAGTCGACCAGAGACATTCCCGTTTCCTGAAGTAAGGGCTGGAGCTGCTGCAGCCATCTCTACCGGGAGGAGAGTAAAGTCATCGGAGGAGGTGAACTAAGCTGACAGGTGGGAAGAAGCCGAGCGGGGCAACAGTGATGGTGTCTGGAGCCCTCTTACCTGGGCCTAACGCACCTCTGGGTTTTCCAGGTACTTACGTCAGTGGTGCCCATTTTAATTAAGCCAGTTCAGGTTGGGTCGCTGTCACTTGCCACAGAAAAGTCCTGCTTCATCTAGAATCTGACCTGGAACCCTCTGGAAGTTCTCTCCCTCACCCCCCTCCGTGCCCTCCCCTCCCTATTGTCCGAGAGGCCCCGTTTTGGCCCCTCGGTCTGGCGTTTGGCAACCAGCCGTTCCTGTCTTTGAGTCTGGTCTCCTCCCCGGCTATTTGTCTGGCCCCCGGTGCCAGGTGTGTTTGGTTCCTGCCCTCGTGGGGAACCAGAATTTAGAAGGCCTGAATTTTAACACATTATTCGCTCATTTGTCAAATTAATGGCAAGAGCCTTGTTAGCGAACGTGGCAGGTGGAGGCTGCGTCTGGTTAATCACGGGTTCTGGTTGTGAGAGTTTCCACGCCCCCTCCAGCCCTCCCCTGGGACCCGTCGCCTCCCCCTCCCCCTGCTTGCTCCATCCCGGCCTTCCCGCCTCTGTGCGCTCCCTGGACTGTCCTTCCGTCACACCCTCCCGTGGCTGTGTCCGCATCCTTCAGTTCCCAGCTCGGTTGTCAGTTACAAGAGCCACGGCCCCCCTCACCCCCCACGGCCCCGGCGGCTCTGGCAGGTGGACCTCGGTCTGGAGGTGGTGTGACGAGGGCGGCATTCAAGCCGGCAGCCCGCCCACCGCGGCTTTGCCCTCGCGCCGTCCTCTCACCCATCAGGCCCGGGCGTCCTCGGTGCCCTGTCTGGACAGCCGCCCGCTTGGAGCGCAGGCGGCAGCACACCAGCCTCCGCGAACATTCCCGCCAGGGCAGCCCTTGCTCCCTGGGGCTCAGACACCAGAGGAGACAGGCCTTCTGCGACTCGTGGGCCCCTTTCCTTCTCCGTTGGGTCCTCTCGGTGCAGTTTTCCGTGGTGTGACGCATGGCCCACCCTGTCATCCCCCACCCCGGGCCCGCATTCTCATGGGTTCGCGTCCCTGGCCTGTGCTGCCTGCCTGAGTCCTGGAGCCGCCTGAGTGGACTGGCTGGACTGGCCTCTCTACCCTGAACCGGTTGCTGTGTGCGCAGAGGACCAGCCTGGAGCACAGGGTCCGGAGGGGCAGGACCCCGACTGCAGGCCGGGGCTCGGAGGTTTTCACTGACTGTTGGCCCAGTGGGTGAGCGGACTCAGGGCTGAACCTCAGGGGCCCAGAGGAGACAGATGGCGGAGGCCAAAGTCAGGTCCTCGTGCTCAGGCTGGGGTGCAGGGACCCGGGCCGGGGGACAAGAGGCCATAGGCCATACTGGGGCTGCAGGGGAGCTGGACCGTTTGCCTTCCTGTCATGACGACCCCTCAGTGTTTGGCAGGGGTCTTGTTTGGAGGGAGAAGTTGCCTTGTGTGTGGGCTCGCGTGTTGGGGGTGCGTGGCAGACGCTGCCAGCCGCCCCACAGCTGCTCTGCTATTTCCGGGTGGTAAGAGCTGCAGCGAAGCAGGGGACCACCCTCTGAGGGATGTTACAGCCTATATCCCTTCGGGTGGGCATGGCCGTGGGCAGCTTCTGGGCTGTCTCCTGTCCCCCTTCTGAACGGGGGCTGGGCAGCGACCTCGCGGGGCCGGGGAGCCGCAGGCAGAGAGAACCAGGTCTCTGACACATGGTGCCGCCCTGTCAGCCCCGGAAGGCTTCTGCCCAGGCTAGTCCTGAGAGAGAAACAACCTCTATATTGTTCGCACCTCCCTCACTCTGGATTTCTCTCCTATATCTTATCTAACTAACATAGGCAGGAGGCACCACCGGGCCTAAGTGTCACGGGGCACAGAGTGGAGACGGGGCCCTCGGGGAGCAGGACCTGCCCACCCGTCAGTGGATTTTTCCAACCTGACCCCTGCCCCTGACCAAGCAAAGCCCCTGTGGCCCCCTCTCCATCCCTTCCTATGTCAGGTCCCTCCTGGCTGGAAGTGCAGCTCCTTGGACAGGATAACTTGCAGGGGGGCGGGAGAAGGCTCAGAGCGAGGGCCAGGTGCCCCCAGTCACTGCCCCGTGAGCCCTCCCACCTTCTCCGCTCTGTCCACGGCCACACCTGCTGGAGGCCTGCTGAGGAGCGGCCCACCATCCCCGTCCTGTCCTCGGGCCCAGAACCTCCTTCCCTCCCTCCCTCATCCCTGGCATGTGCCAGGAAGTGCCAAGGATTCCCCATCTCTGAAAGAAGCCAGCTGCACTGTGTGGTGAGGCCCAGGGCTGCCCGGCCTGGCCTCTCCAGACTGCCCTTCCAGAAACTCCCAGCCCCTTCCTGCCTGGCTTCCTGCCCAAGCCCTTCCTGGAAACTGGGCCCACCCTGCCCCCCAGCCCAGGGCGCCAATATTTCCATGGGGTGAATCAGCCAACCTCCCCTGGCAGGGCCCCTCCTTTTACTCACAATATTGGAAAGCAACTTGCGGGCAGTGGCAAGGAGAGTCCAGGCCGTGGCCCCAACCCCACCTGCATCCCATCGCACCCATACCCTCAGCCGAGGTCTCCAAAGCCGACGAAAAAGACAAGGGAAGAGAATCAGAGAATTTCTATTCAAGCCTTCGTCTAAAAAGAGGAATTAGTGAAGCCTTATTGATACAGGAAATGCAGGTAGTGTTGCCAAGTATATAAGGCGTGAATAAATATATGGGTGTTGAGCTGCTCTTACTGACAGGTGCGTAATCCACGTTTGGTGATGGTCCACACGAGCCCCACACCTGAGCCTGTGTCCGTCTGTGGAAGGACCTGGGCCTCCATGGAGGGGGATAGACGGTGGGGGGGAGGCAGATACGAAATTATATAAAGTAATAACTGTAGTAACATGGTGTTGGGTCAAGGAGGAAAGGGAGTATGATGTAGGACTCATGTTCCTATATCTCACTGGAATTAAGTTAGTGTACATCTGAAGCTGTTGGAAATACCTCAAAAAGATACAGGGAAAGTATCATTAAAGAAATTTAAATTCCACCTTCACTTAATGCAGACGAAAGCAGTAAAGAAGGAATAGAGGAACTAAAGGACAGGATACACACAGAACATATATAATTAGAAAAACAACAGAGACAATCTAAAGCTGGTGCTTTGAAAAGTATCAAGAAAATTAGTAGACTTTCAGCTCGATTGACCAAGACAAAATGACAGGAAATTCAAATGACTAGAATCAGAAATGAAAGAGACATTACTACTGACCTTACAGAAATAAAAAGGATTCTAAAGGCATCCCATAAGCAATTGCATGCTAATAAATTAGATAACTCAGATGACATGAACAAATTCCTAGAAAGACACAGAATACCATAACTGACTCAAGAATGAATACACAATTTGAATAGGCCTACATAGTAAGTGAAGAGATTAAATTATAATAATAATAAATTTTTAAAAACTGCCCACAAAGAAAGACAGCCCAAGGCCAGATGGCTTCATTGGTGAATTCCACCAAACATTTAAAGAATAATTGATACCTATTCCTCACAAGTGCTTCCAAAACATAGAAGAGAAGGGAACACTTCCCAACTCATTCTATGAGGCCATCTTCACCCTGATCCCCAAAGCAGACAGAGACATCACATGAAGAGAAAACTACAGACCTATATCTCTTGCGAATGTGGATGCAAAAGTCCTAAAAAAAGAATGCTAGCAAACCGAATCCAGCGACATATATAAAAGAATTATACACCATGACCAAGCGGAATTCATCCCAAGAGTGTAAATTTGGTTTAACATCTGAAAATCGATCAATGGATTGAAGGACAAAATACACGTGATCATCTCAATAGATGCAGAAAGCATTTGATAAAAGGCAACACCCTTTCGAGATAAAAGCACAAAAAAACTTGGAATGGAAGGGAACTTCCTCAAGCCGATAAAGGGCATCTACCAAAAACACACATCACTGACCTTATAGTTAATGGTGAAACACTGGAAACTTTCCCTTTAACTACAGGAACAAGGCAAGAATGTTCACTCCTGCCGCTTCTGTTCAGCATTGTTCCAGAGGTTCTATCCAGGGCGATTAGACAATTGAATGAAATAAAATTGCATCCGTATTGGAAAGGAAGAAGTAACATTATTTCTGTGCACAGATGAAATGATATTGTATATAGAAAATCCTTAGGAAACCACTCAAAGACTATTAGAGCTGATAAACAAATTCAGCAGGGTTGCAGGATACAAGGTTAATATACAAAAATCAATTGTATTTCTCTACACTTGGAAAGAACAATCTGAAGATGAAACTGAGAAAACAATTCAGTCAACAATAGCACCAAAAGGAATGAAAGACTCAGCAATAAATTTAACAAAACAAGTGCAAAATGTAGAGTCTGCAAACTACAAAACATTGTTGAAAGAAACTAAATAAAGTCTCGATAAATGGAAAGACGTTCCATATTCATGGATCGGAAAACTTAATACTGTTTAGGTGACAATACCGTCTAAACTGATCTACAGACTCAACGCAGTCTTCATCAGGATCACAGGTGGCTTCTTTGTAAAAATCGAAAAACTGATTCCAGATTTCACACGGAACTGCAAGGGACCAAAAAGTAGCCGAAACAATCCTGAAGAAGACACTGTAGGAGGACTCACGCTTTTTGCTTTCGAAAGTTTTTGAGTGAAAAAAGCAAGGAGCAGAATAATATGCAAAGTATAATAAACAGCTACTTAGCAATCCCCTCTTCGGTGGGAGTGCACACATTGAAGTTTCGCACAAACTTATAGAGCTCTTAACTTACAGAGCTTCAGTCATAGCTAGCCTTCCCTAAGAAAAAGGAAAAGGCACCTGAAAGTCTCCAAAGATGCTTTCCCACCTGGTGTCAATTTAAGCCACTTTTGGAGGTGGTGAGCCGGAAGTGTGAGGTTTCAGTCTAAGGGTTTAATGTGGTCGGCTGGTGAGATTGAAATAAGTAAAAAATTAAACCAACTTTCCTTTTCTTGAGAACTAACTGTGTGCCTGGGGTCCCATGTTCTTCAGCTCATGTAATCCTCAGAGGAGAGGCCTTAGGCTCAGAGAAGGTAAATGGCTTCCCGGGGTCACACAGAGGGGAAGTAGCAGAGCTGGTCCAGGTGCGCTTGATTTCAAAGCCCATCCTGGGTCCACTCCCCGCCGGTGGACGGGATGTGGAAGCTCAGGGAAGCTGGCGGGGTCTACTGCTCACCTGGCTTCTCAGGGATGGCCTGTGCGGGCGAGTGGTCCCAGCACACACTGCTAGGATGACCTCTCTGATGCCCAGCAGGGAGACGTGTATGGTGGACACTTTCCTTAGTCATCCCGTCCCACCCGTGAGAGCTCTGAACAGGACGTTCATTGACGTAGGGCTGGGATCTGCCTCCCTGGGACTTCCCCACCTGTCCCCCGAATGCCACAGGCTTCCGCCACCTTGGGACAGGCCTGAAGAGACTTAGAGGGTTGGTGCCTGGGCCTTCTCCAGGCCGAGCCACTTCTGATCCTTACAGGAGGCGTCCCCAGCCTCCTCCGCATTCCAGCTGTCCCCTCCAGCCCCCCTGCCCAGGTTGGCCCCGTCCCTCTCTAAGGTGGGACCTCCTGTCTTGGTGTCTGGGGGTCTGAGGGGTCTGTCTTCTGGAGCTTGTAGAGTGTGAAGGAGAGAGGAGCCCCGGGGTCCCCCAGGGGAGGAGATGCCAGCGTCACGGGGTCCTGTGGTCACGTGTACCCAGGGTGACTTCAGGGAAGATCCGTCACAGTTCCTGATACCCCAGTGTGGGCCCCTCTGGATGGCCAGCGCGGACCCCGAGCCTGAGGCTGGCGTGGCACGGCCAGGCTCCTCTCCTCCCAGGAGCGCCTCGCGGTGGTTTCCGTAAGTTGGTGGCGATTGCATAACTCTTTCACCAACTGCCATGCCGGATATATTTTGCAACCCAGCCCGCTGTGCCACACGTGTCGGCTGGCACTGCCAGGCCTCCCGCAGAGGCCGGAGGAAGTCTGAGAGTGAAGCACGCTGACAGCGCTGCCCGGGACCTGTCAGCCGCAGGACCTGCTCCTCTCCGTCCTCAGGGGCGCTCCCAGGGCCCCACTGTCCTCCGGCCAGAACGGGGAGCTGTCAAGTCCACGGAGCAGTCCCAGCAGGTGTGGCCTTCTGAGGAGACACTGGCACCTGCACCTGCCAACAGCTCTTCTTGGTGTTCAAGGGAAGATAGGCCCCAGAGTCACACTGAGGGAGACCTGCGCACGTCACCCCGAGGGCAGCATCCTGCGGGCGTTGCTGGGAGAGGCCCCGCGGCGCACGAGGTGCAGCACGGCAGAGCGAATTCTGAGGAAGGGTCGTTCTAAGAGCGGGGAGAGGGGCGTCCGCCGGCTGACGGAGCAAGAGACAGGAAGTCCACCAGGCTGTGCGCCGCTGGCCAAGGACAGCTGCGAGGGCGGACCAGGGCCTTGAGGCTGGCCTCTGCCCACCGCTCTAGGTGCGCCGACGCTCCAGGGGTTGGCAGGTGACCCTGACGGATTCGTGATGCTCCCAGAGCAAAAGCCTGCGATCTCTGGGAAAACGGAGCCGAGTGCGGAGCGAGGACACGGACACTCCCTCTTCCTGAAAAGGTTCTCGGCAGAGTCAGGAAGCACAGTGGACACTGCTGGCTGCCGATGGCTCCCAGCTGAGACAGTCACTTGCAGCTAAAGAGAGCCGTCTCTCCCAAGGCCAGACCCCTTCTTGGGGGCAGCCTGCATCCGATGGCTGGCTAGTGCAGGGGTCTAAAGGCCCAGCCCCCCCACTTCCACTTGGACAGCCCTGAGGACCACCCTGGCTCCAGCTCCCCCCGGCAAGTCGGCTGAGCCTTTGTGGTGACTGCATGGCAGCCCAGCTTCGCTCTGCTTCCCTGCTGCCCTCACGAGATGCTGATTCTCAGGGCTCCCCAGCAAACCTCTTGGGGACCCAACCTAGGGAAGTCCCCTGATTGCCTTTTAATTCCCACAGCAGAGGTTACCGCTGACTGCACCGGCTCCAGGCAGAGCAAATCCAGGACTCGCCATCTGCAGCCCCATCCAGCAGGAATGACTTCATACACGTGTGCGGGGCTGACCCACTTACCAAGTGCCCTTCTGTGATTCATCGGAACAGTTGGGGATCCCAAACCTTCCTGAGAAAAAAGAAGGAGAAGGAGGAGATACTGCTCCACGTAACTGAAAAATCTAAGCACGGTCTTTAGGTATGGCTTCATGCAGGGCTTAAATTATGTCATCAAAACCCTGTTGGTTTTCTCGCTGAGACTCTGCTCTCAGGCAGGCTTTTGTCTCAGGTGGCAAGTAAGCAGCAACGGTTCTGGACGAACACCTCCAAGTTGAAAAGTTCCGTGGGAAAGTGAATCTTATTTCCAGATGCTTAAACAGAAGTCCTGGGATTCATGTTGCTTGGCCTGACTGACTTGGTTTTAGCCGCCTCTGTTTCCCAAAGTGACACCATTTTGCATCCCCATCGGCAAGGTATGAGAATTCTACTTGCTCTGTATCATCTTCCACATTTGGTACTGTCAGTCTTCTTAACTTTAGTCACTTTAGTGGGTATATACTGCCTTTAATCTGCATTTCCTTGATGACAAGTGATGTTGAGCATCTTGTCATATTCTTATTGGCCGTGTTATGAAGTGGCTGTTCAAATTGTTCACTTTAAAAAATCAGGTAAGTTGTCTTATTCTTGAGTTGCAGGAGTTGCCCTAAAAAATAAATTTTGGTTACAAACCCTTACCAGATATATACATTTTTCTCAGTCTGGGGCTTGATCTAAGCTCCAACTTTAAGAGATTAGAGAAAGAAAAACAAATTAAACCCAAAATGTTGATAAAAGGAAATAAAAAAGAAGAAATCAATGAAGTGGAAAATTAAAGAAACAATAGATAAAATCAGTGACAGCAAAAGCTGGTTCTTTGAAATGATGAGTAAAATTGATACAGGCCTACGATGAACTTGACCAAGAAAAAAGAGAAGAGATACAAATTACCAATATCAAGAACGAAAGAGGGACTTCCCTGGCAGTCCGGTTGTTACAACTCGGTGCTTCCAATGCAAGGGGCGTGGGTTTGATCCCTGGTCGGAGAACTAAAATCCCGCATGTCACATGGTGCGGCCAAAAACTAAAAAAAAAAAAAGAAAAAGAAAAAGAAAAAAGAATGAAAGAGGAGACACCACTACAGATCTTACAGATATATTGAGGATTATAAGGAAATATCATGAACAAGTTTGTGCCAATAAATTTGACAGCCTTGATAAAGCGGACAATTTCCTTGAAAGACACAAATTACCAAAATTGACCCAAGAAGAAATAGAAATTTAGAATAAATCTATATAAATTAAAGAAATTAAATTTGTCATTAAAAACCTTCCCACATGGGCTTCCCTGGTGGCGCAGTGGTTGAGAGTCCGCCTGCCGATGCAGGGGACACGGGTTCGTGCCCTGGTCTGGGAGGATCCCACATGCCGCGGAGCGGCTGGACCCGTGAGCCATGGCCGCTGAGCCTGCGCGTCCGGAGCCTCTGCTCCACAGCGGGAGAGGCCACAACGGTGAGAGGCCCGCGTACCGCAAAACAAAACCAAAAAAACCAAAAAACCTTCCCACAAAGAAAACATTTTAAAAAGATAATATAAATGCTACACAAACTTTCAGAAAATAGAAGTGGAAGAAACATTTCTCAACTAATTTTATGATGCCATAAAACAGACAGAAACATCATGAGGAAAGAGGACTATGGACCGAAATCCCTTATGAGCATAGATGCAAAAGTCTTTAACAGAATTTTAACAAATCGAATATAGAAATGTACAAAAAGGATAATACATCATTACCACAAGGAGCTTATCCCAGGAATGCAAAGTTGATTTCAAGTCCAAAATCAGTTAATGTAATCCTCCACGTTAGTAGAATAGGAAGGGAAAACCATATGATCATTTGTCAAATAAAGCATTTGACAAAATTTAACACAAGTTCACAACTAAAATTCTTAGCAAACTAAGAATGGAAGAGAACCGCCTCAGTCTGTTGAAGTATGTCTGTGAAGAACCTATGGCTAACATACTCAGCGGTGAAAGATTCAATGCTAAGGTTAGGAACAAGGCACAGATGTCTGCTCTCACAACTTCTGGTCAACATTTACGCTGAAGATCCTAGCCAGTGTAACGAGGCAAGAAAAAGAGACAAATGGCACAAAGATAGAAATGAAAGCTGTCTCTATTTGCAGGCAACACGATTGTATACCCAGAAAACCCTAAGGAATTGTTTTTTAAAAAGCTAGAACTAAAAAGTGAATATAGCGAGTTTTCAGGATAAAAATCAATATACAAAAATGCACTGTATTTCTGTACACTAGCAATGAACAATTAAAAATGGAATTTTAAAATTAACTCAGTTTACAGCATCAAAGACAAAATATGTAGGGATAAGTTTAACAACATATGTGTAAGGCCTGTCCACTCAAAACTTCAAAACCTTTATAAAGCAATGTTACTGCGATTTAAAAAAATCTAAAATAAAACTACAAAACCTTATAAACGGAAATTAGAGGTGATCTAACTAAGTGGAGATACATACCATATTCATAAATCAGAAGACCCAATAGTGTTAAGCTGTCAATTATCCTTAAATTGATCTATATATTCAATACGATCCAAATCAAAATCTTATAGGCTTGGGGCTTCCCTGGTGGCGCAGTGGTTGGGAGTCCACCTGCCAATGCAGGGGACACGGGTGCGTGCCCCGGTCCGGGAGGATCCCACATGCCGCGGAGCGGCTGGGTCCGTGAGCCATGGCCGCTGAGCCTGCGCGTCCAGAGCCTGTGCATCCAGAGCCTGTGCTCCGCAACGGGAGAGGCCACAACAGTGAGAGGCCCGCGTACCGCAAAAAAAAAAAAAAATCTTATAGGCTTTATTAAGAGAGAAATTGACAACCGAATTTTAAAATTTATATGGAAAAGCAAAGGACCTAGAAGAGCCAAAATAATCTTGAAAAAAAGAAAGAGCGGAGTCAGAAGATTTACACAGTCTGATTTCGAGACTTTCTATAAAGCTATAGCAATGAAGACAGTGTGATATTGGTGTAAGGATAAACCTATAGATCGATGAAAAAGAAGAGTCCAAAAATAGACCCACATTTATATGCTCAATTGATTTTAAAAAATGTTTTCATTAGAGTATGGTTGATTTACAAAGTTGTGTTAGTTTCAGGTGTACAGCAAAGTGAATCCGTTATACACACACATACTTCCACTCTTTTTTAGATTCTTTTCCCATATAGGCCATTACAGAGTACTGAGTAGAGTTCCCTGTGCTATACAGTAGGTCCTTATTAGTTATCTTTTATATATAGTAGTATATATATGTCAATCCCAATCTCCCAATTTATCCCCCCCAGTTGAGAGGCTTTTTTTTTTTTTTTTTTTACAAACGTACCAAAGTAATTCAATGGGGGAAAATACTGCTTTTTAAACATATGGTGGTTGAACAATTGAATATCTTTATGGAAAAAAATGAGTGCCAACCCTTGCACCATACTCAAAAACAATCCAAAAGGGATCAGAGATCTAAACCTAAGAGCTAAAACTTATAAAAGTCTAGGAGGGACTTCCCTGGTGGCGCAGTGGTTAAGAATGTGCCTGCCAATGCAGGAACACGGGTTCGAGCCCTGGTCCGGGAAGATCCCACATGCCACGGAGCAACTGAGCCCGTGTGCCACAACTACTGAGCCTGTGAGCCACAACTGCTGAGCCCGCGCGCCTAGAGCCCATGATCCGCAACAAGAGAAGCCACTGCAATGAGAAGCCAGCACACTGCAAGGAAGAGTAGCCCCCACTCGCCGCAAATGCAGAAAGCCCGTGCGCGGCAACAAAGACTCAACACAGCCATAAATTAATTAACTAATTAATTAAAAGAAAACAAAAGTCTAGGAAAAGACATTTAAAAAAACCTTTGTGACACTGAGTTAGGCAAAGATTTCTTAAATAGAACACAAAAGGCACAATCTATGAAAGAAAAATAATAAAATAGACCTCGTCTTTATTATTTTTAAGTCAGATACTTAGTACACATTCTTTATTAGGTTTTTAAAAGTTCTTTCTTGTTTTTGGATTACAAAAGAAATACATTTGTCATTACAAATCAAACAACGCTGCTCACAGAGAACCTTAAGGAATGCATACACGATTATCATATAGGGTTTTTAAAAATACGAATGGGATTATAATATATGTATTATTCTATAACTTGGTTTTCCCCCACTTGAAATACATTGTGGACAGCGTTCCCCATCAGCACATGCATAGCTAACCCATCCATTTAAAAAGCTACCTAACAAGCCGAGTAATGGTTGTATCAAAATCTACTTATCCAGTTCATACTTATGGGTATGAAGCTGTTTGCAGTATTTTTGCTTTACAAATGATGTTGGTACATCTATTTTCTCACGTGCTAGTATTTCTGCATGATCTATTACTGAGTGTGTGGTTGTGGGTATGTACAGTTTACATTTAGATGGCTTCCAGCTAATTGCTCTTGCAGAAAGGCTGTATCAATTTATATCCCACCAATAGTGGAGGAGGGTGCTTACCTTCCCATGGGCTCGCAGTCAGTGGATGTTATCACTCTTGTTGCTTGTGTAATGGTTTGTCCGAGTGGCCAGTCTGTTAAATGAACACTGGTATCTCATTGTTGTTTTTAATTTTCATTTATTTGATTGCAAATGAGGGCATGCTTTCTTTTCATATGTTTATTGACAATGATATTTCTTCTTGAGTGAATGGCGTGTTTTTCTATTGAGTTATTTGCCTTTTTCTTATTGATTTTTAGGAACACTTTGCATATTACAGATATTGACTGTTACTTCCTTACATGCATTGCAAATACTCTCTCCCAGTCTATTGTTTTTCTTTTAAGTTTGTTTATAGCACCTTTAACTATACAGAAGTTGAAACTTTTTTTGTAGTCCAGTGAATCAATCCTTTATATTTTCTGCTTTCTGCATGATGCTTAGAAAAACCCTCGCTACCTCAAAGTTACAAAAAAAAAGTTGTTCCTTTTCTTCAAGTATGTAGTGAATTCTTGTGTTTCAACTGTATTGGTGGTGTTTTAACACTTCAGCTAGGTGTTGGTTACACAGGTATTTTTTATATTATTCAGGTACTTCTGTGTACCTGAAGTATTTCACAATATGTTTTTATAAAGAAATAAAGACAGGGGAAAACCAAATAAATATTTGATGGGGTGGCACTGCCAGAAAAAACTCCGAGCCTGGTAAAAACAAACTCACAAAAACAAACAAACAAAACAAGACTACGTGACGTTATCTCTAAGCCTAAACGATCTTTAATGTCTGGAATCGGCACCGTCAGGAGCTGGTTACTTACTAAAGAGAGGAAGAGCTCCAATGCCCACCGCAGACATGGCCATGGCAGGGCGGGCAGGGAGCAGCCTCCCAGGGAGCAGAACCGGGGCAATTGAATTGGCCGCCCAAGAAACTCACGGAGAAGTTTCAAACGTGCCACCACTTGGATGGACCTTAACGACATCATGCTAAGTGAAAGAAACCAGTCACAGAAGACAGAGTGTGTGGTTCCACGTACATGAAACGTCCATAGCAGAGACAGAAGGCAGATTAGTGGTTGCCAGGGGCTGGGAGGACAGAGAAAGGAGAGTGCTACTGGATACAGCATTTCTGGGGTGATGCAAATCTTCTAAACTTAGATTGTGGTAACGGTTGCACAACTCTGTGAACAGACTAAAAGCCACTTACCACTAATCTGCTTTTCCATGTTTTAGCATGTATCAGGCCTTCATTCCTTTTTACGGCCAAGTAATATTCCATCGTATCTCCAGACCACAGTTTGTTGATCCATTCCTCAGCTGATGGGTTGGCATTTGGGTTGTCTCCACTTTGGGGCCATCATGAACATGAGCGTACACGTTTGTGTGTGGACATGTTTTCCTGCGCCTTGGGTGCATACTTAGGAGTTGCGTTGCTCCAGTGGCGTAAAGCAGGGGTCCCCAACCCCCGGCCGCGAACCGATACTGGTCCACGGCCTGTTAGGACCCGGGCCGCACAGCAGGAGGTGAGTGGTGGGCAAGTGAGCAAAGCTTCACCTGCCGCTCCCCATTGCTCCCATTACCACCTGAACCAGCCCCCACCCCCGGCCCGGTCCGTGGAAAAATTGTCTTCCGTGAAACTGGTCCCTGGTGCCAAAAAGGTTGGGGACTGCTGGTGTAAAGAATACGGGGATTCTGTCTCACGTTTCCCAGGGTTCTTGCTAGCAAGCCTTGAGATGTGCTGGGGGTCGTGTGCACTGCGTGGTAACCTCCTCTCCCCTTGCCAGGGTTTGCAAGGCCCGATTACTAAGAAGTAGCAGCCATGTTCTCCCCCAGCCTTGCCTTGTTATGTGGTACTGCAGGCCGCTGTGCCCATAGTGAGAGTGGACAGAGGGCAGTGGAGGCAGGAACCAGCCCCGTTTCCATGGCTGTTTCTCGCTCTCCCTGTCTCTCTGTCTTGCAGTCTCTGTCTCTCTCTCTCTGGAAAGCCTGTAAGGACCCATCTGCACCCTGGCTGTCACCCACAGCTGGCTTGGCCCCCACCAGGAAGTGGTCTAGGGAGTGTCTCAGGGAGTATGTGAAGAAGCCACGTGGACATCTGGGCAAAAGCAACAGCAGGTGCAAATGTCCTGGGGTGGATGTGTGCCAGGTGTGTTTGAGAAGCAGCCAAGAAGCCAGATGGGCTAGATGTGAGCAAGCCAACAGGATGAGATCCAAGGGGTAACGAGGGTCCAGGTGGTGTGGGCTCCTCGGAGCCAGGAAGACCAGGCTCACATTTTCACGGGGTCCCTCTGCTGCGATGGTCTGAATGGACAGTAGGGAATTTGTAGGCTTCCATCAAGAAAGCTAGTGCAGGGCTTCCCTGGTGGTGCAGCGGTTCAGAGTCCGCCTGCCAATGCAGGGGACACGGGTTCGTGCCCCGGTCCGGGAAGATCCCACATGCCGCGGAGCGGCTGGGCCCGTGAGCCATGGCCTCTGAGCCTGCGTGTCTGGAGCCTGTGCTCCGCGAGGGGAGAGGCCACACAGTGAGAGGCCCGCATACTGCAAAAAAAAAAAAAAAAAAAAAAAAAGGAAGCTAGTGCAGTAATCCAGGTAAGATGTTGGCAGCTTGGACCAGGGCAGTAGCTGTGTTGACGCTGGGAAATGGCCAGATTTTGGAATAACAGACTGAAGGCGGGTGTGCATGTGTGTGTGTGGGGGGACGTCCCCGTGACCTTGGCTCACAAGGTGGCAGAATGACTTCCAAAATGCAAGTGTAATGCACCCACCAAGGTAACTCCAGTCCGGTTTTTCCATCTTAGTAGTCAATACATTTGTTTCCATGTGATTCAGAAAATATATAACTAGCCCATTGAACCCATCATTTTGCCAGTGATATAAAATTATCTTTTAGTAACAATTTAATTTATAAAGACATGAATTGATTTAAAGAAAATGATCACCAAACAGCACAGGAGGTGAAGAGGTGTGGCGGAAAGCCCTGAAGATGGCAGTGGGCGTGACCGTGCTTTGGGGAAGCTCTGGGCACACCTGGGCCTCTCCCTGCACAGCCACGCGGGACAGTGCCTTTTCCAGGAGTGTCTGAGCTCGTCCACCCTCTGGCCTTTGCACTTCCTCTGTCCAGGTCTCACGTGTCGCCTCCGAGATGTTTTTGCAAGATTGCTAGTCATTTATTTTTTACAGTTACATTTTTAATCCATCTGGAATCCGTTTGGATATATCTAAGCGGGGTCCAGTTTCATTTTCTGCCAGATGGGGGTTCACTTGTACCAGCGCCATTTATTTCACAATCCACCCTCTTCCCACCGAACTGAAATACTACCTTTGTCGTATATTATGTTCTCATGTACACTGGAATCTATTTTTGGATTCTCTGTTCTTTTCCATTGTCTGTTCCTCTGCCAATGCCACATTGATTTGATTATAGTGGCTTTATAGTATGTTCTTATTTCCGGTAAGGCAAAAACCCCATGTTACCCTTTTTCCAATTTTCCGTGGTTACTCTTAGGCATTTATTCTGCCACATAATCTTTGAGGTCATTTTATCCAGTTTTTAAAAATTCACCCTGTTGGTATTCTAATTTGAATTATGTTAAATTTGTGCAGAACATTTGGGAGAATTGACATTTTTATGGTATTAAGTTTTCCCATCCGAGAACATGGCCTGGCTTGCTCTCTTCCAGATCTTTTTTTTTTTTTTAATAAATTTATTTATTTTATTTTTGGCTGCGTTGGGTCTTTGTTGCTGTGCATGGGCTTTCTCTAGTTGCGGTGAGCAGGGGACTACTCTTTGTTGCGGTGCGCGGGCTTCTCATTGTGGTGGCTTCTCTTGTTGCGGAGCATGGGCTCTAGGTGTGCAGGCTTCAGTAGTTGTGGCACACGGGCTCAGTAGTTGTGGCACACAGGCTTAGTTGCTCTGTGGCATGTGGGATCTTCCGGGACCAGGGCTCGAACCTGTGTCCCCTGCATTGGCAGGTGGATTCTTAACCACTGTGCCACCAGGGAAGTTCCCAGATCTTATTTTGAAATCTTCCAGAAGATTTAATCCCCTTTGTGTCTCTATACTTCTACTTCATGTGCTTCATTTCCATAAAGAATATACAGTTCTGTTTTGTGTTTAAAATTCTGCCAGTTCTTCCTCTGACTGAAGCATTGTGCTTCATATCCATTCACACAACGTCACCACTGCACAGCGTTCCATCCAAAGAAGGTCCCACTCTTGGTTAATCCATTAGCTCGCATCCAGAGTTTCTTTATAAATTTTTTTTTTTAACTAATAGTGCCTCATGAATATCCTTGTCCACATCTCTTCTGCTCATGTGGGAGGGTTTCTCAAATGCCTAGAAGAGGAATTTCTGGGTCATGTGCATTTATATCTTCAACTTTACTAGATACAACCAAAGTACTCTGCAAAATACTTGTACCAATTTACATTCCAGCCAAGAGGGCCAGAGAATTCTTGTTTCCCTGTGTTCCAGCCAGTGATGGAATTTTCTCCTCCACTTACCTTCTTGGCAAACTTCTGTGCCTCTCCATCTTTATTTTTTTGTTTTTGAATTTTATTTTATGTATTTTTTTTATACAGCAGGTTCTCCATCTTTATTTTTCAATCAAAAAATTTTTTTTTGTTTTTTAATCTTTATTTTTTATATAGGATATATATATGTATGTGTGTATATCTATCCCTATCTCAATCTCCATCTAACTATCATCTGTGTAATTTCAACAGTGATCAAAGCTTACACAGTAGTCTTTCTCCTCTCTCTATTCCCAGCCCCACAAACCTAGATCCTTTTGTCTGTGCAACCATTGTTAACAGTTTCTTCTGTTTTCCATCCAGAGAAATTCTATAAATATGTACACAAATCTGTATGTATCTTCTCTCCTTATCCCCATTTTTAATCACACCAAACTTAGGCTTCTGCACCGTTCCACTAATTCTCTCTTGGGATCATTTGTTATCCATTACAGAAAGAGCTGCCTTTTTCTTTTCTTTTCTTGCCTTCCTTCCTTCTTTCCTTCCCCCTTCCTTCCTTCCTTTCTTACTTTCCTTCCTTCCTTTTCTTCTCCCTTTCTCCCCTTCTCTCATTCCCTCCTTCTCTGTTTCTTCCTTTCTCTTTCTCTCTTTTTCTTTCTCTTTCTTTTCTTTTCTTTCTCTTTCTTTTTCTTTCTTTCTTTCTTTCTTTCTTTCTCTCTTTCTCCCCTTCTCTCCTTCCCTGCATCCCTCCTTCTGTTTCTTCCTTTCTTCCTTCCTTTTTCTTCCTTCCTTCCTTCCGTCCTTTCTTTCTTCCTTCCTTTCTTTCTCCTTCCTTCCTTCTTTCCTCCCTTTCTTTCTTTCTTTCTTTCTTTCTTCCGTCTTTCTCTTCCTTCTTTCTTTCTTTCTCTCTGTCTTCAGGAGCATAACACTCCACTGTTTGGCTGTATATTTTTAAGAGTCTGTTCCACGTGAGCATCTTTTGTTTCCAATTGTGCCATAATGTACAAGGCTGCAATGAATTTCCTTACAAATTTCACAAGTGTAAGAGCCTGTCTATCAGATAAAGGCCTATAAATGGAATTCCTGGCTCAAAGTGTAAGTGCATTTGTGAATTTGATAGTGTCGCATTTCCCACGCCACCCTGAGTGCATCAGTTGACACCCGCCAGCTTGTCTCCCCCACCCCCTCAGGAACATAAGATGTAACCAGAAGTTTTGATACTTGCTAACACTGATAGGTATAAAATGTTATCTCAAAGTGGTTTTTAATTTATTTATTTTTAAGCAATTGTGGTATAATCTACACACCATAAAGTTAACTTAAGCATACATTTCAATGAGTTTTAGTAAGTTTATGGAGTTACAACCATCACCACAGTCTAATTTTAGAACATTTCTCTCATCCCAAATCTGTCAACGTATTTTTTTAATAAATTTATTTATTTATTTATTTATTTATTTATTGGCTGTGTTGGGTGTTTGTTGCTGCACACGGGCTTTCTCTAGTTGCGTGCAGCGGGGGCTACTCTTCCTTGCGGTGCGCGGGCTTCTCCTTGCGGTGGCTTCTCTTGTTGCGGATCATGGGCTCTAGGCACGCGAGCTTCAGTAGTTGCAGCACGTGGGCTCAGTAGTTGTGGCTCATGGGCTCTAGACTGCAGGCTCAGTAGTTGTGGCACACGGGCTCAGTTGCTCTGCGGCATGTGCGATCTTCCCGGACCAGGGCTCGAACCCGTGTGCCCTGCATTGGTAGGCAGATTCTTAACCACTGGGCCACCAGGGAAGTCCCTGTCAATGTATTTAAAATTTTCATTTCTCTGACTGAGATTAAGCATGTTTTCATTAAGAGACCTTTCTATTTCCTTTTCTATGAATTTTCTGTTCGTACCTTTGCCCATTTAAAAAAAATTATTTATTTAGTTGGCTGCGCTGGGTCTTAGTTGTGGCGCGCAGGATCTTTAGTTATGGAGGGTTCTTATTTGCAGCATGAGGGATCTAGTTCCCTGACCAGGGATTGAACCTGGGTCCCCTGCATTGGGAGCATGGAATCTTAACCACTGGACCACCAGGGAAGTCCCTGCCCATTTTTTAATTGTATTTTTTTTCTTATTGATTTGCAGACACTCTTTATATATTATGTTCCCAGACTGGGTTAAGTGCCTTTCGTCAAGCAGGCACCTGGGATTCCAATGCCCGTAGACTAGAATGAGCAGAATCTCTTGATGTGCCTGCCTCTCCACCACCCTGTGAGCTGCCTGCACAGAGTGACCATACCTGGTCTCAGTCCACATCCCTGACCTCTCAGCAGAGGACCTGGCCCAGAGTAGGTCTCTGCAAAAAAGCCTGGGTTCAATATTTGTACATCTGTGGTCTTTCCCCGTTACAGTTCCTATCACAGTTTGTGACAATGTATTAATTGATGTCAAGTCGGCTTGCCTCCTGAGGCAATCCATGGATGGGTACCATAGCCATTGTTTTCAACACTGTATACCCAGGGTCAAAAACAGTGTGGCTTAGCACACCATTTTAAAGTGCTGATTGGACTTATTAACTAACTAATTACTAAGTGGTTTACAGTACCTGGAGGGAGAAAGATATTGGAAATACTCCCAAAGTGTGCGGAGAAGGAAGGCCGAAAGCAACACAGCCACAGCACCCAGTATTTCTATGAGGGACATGTCCCTGGCCCAGGGGCCTGAATTGGGTGGATGGGGACCCTGGGGCCACCAGGGCAGGCGATACCAAGTCCCTTATGGCATCACTGTGCAGAATGTGGGCCCAGGGTAGCCAGTTTTTCAAGAGAAGCTGGAAATGAGTCTCTTTATGTGAAATCTCCCACTTCAGAATATTGTTAACAATTAGTTGTTGCATGAGCCCCTGAGACTTGGGCTGCCAATTTTCAAAGGCTGGGCTACAAAACTCTTTTTAAATACATGCTCATGAGTAATTCTCGTAACAACCCCGGGGGCCAACCTGAGGCTCAGAGTAGGAAAGCCTAAGGCCACCCAGCCAGGAGGGGTAGTGTGAGTGTGTGTTGGGGAAGTCCTGGCCCTAGATCCTGAGCTACTTACTTCCAGGAGAGAATGGGGGCATTCCTGAGGAGTAGGGAGCTAATTCTCAGAGCCCTGTGGTGGGGTGGGCCTGGCCTGGTGCCCGATTAGCCCCTGCAGAGGGAGATGGGCAGGTCGAGCTCCACCTGGAAGCCCATTCGGGCTGTGGCCTTCTCTTGGCTCTAGACACCGTGCTGTCCGAGCCCACGCGCAGCAATAAATCATTGTCGCCTCTTGACAACGCTGGTATAATTACCTTGTATTATGAGTGGAGTCTCGGGGGCTTAGGCCTGGGGAGAGAGGCCGGGCACCCTGAGGACGGGGCTGTCGGTGCCCTCACAGGCACAGTGGGCGCACATGCTGGAGGTCTCCGCGGTGCTCTCTCCTCAAGCCCGCGACCCCAGACTTGCAGGCTGCGGCAGGTCAGTGGAGCCAGGCACCCCGGGGCCAGGGCGTGGGTGGTGGGATGGTATAACGGTGAAGAGAAGGTGCCGGGTCCGGCCCATCTGCCCTCATTCCCTTGTCCCCAAAGGATTCCAGCCGCTGGGCTGTGGTGAGGAACAAGACAGACCCCCTCCCCCCAGGGGGAGCAAGCAGACAAGCCGCTTTCACATTGTGCTAAGTACTCACTATAAAAGAAATACACAGAACAGACCGAGAAAAGTGAGGCAGAGGAGGGCAACACTTCCTTTCGGTGGGGGGGGGGGGTGACATCTGGGTAGAGGTCCGGGGCTGGGAAAGTTCTGGCCCCAAAGAACAGGAAGGAGGCAAGAGAAAGGGACCGGGTCTGAGGGGTCAGCAAGCCCTGTTATGTATGTTCCAAAGGAGTTTGGCTTTTCCTCTAAGTTCAGAGGGTACTTCTAATAAATGATTTCTTGCTGCCAACTAAGCTGTGTGACGTTGACAGTTGGCACGTCTATAATTTCCTGCTGGCCCATCCATCCTTTCAACAAACGGTTATGGGGCATCTACTGAGGGCCAGCCTGGCCCTGGGGGCACAGCAGTGACAGAACAAAGTCCCCGCTCTGCAGAGCCCAGCTCCTGGAGGAAGAGACCCCGGTCCACCTCTCCAACCTGGCAGCTCGCACCCCGGCGGCAGTCTCCCCAGACCCCGGTCGGAGACCCGCGGCCGCCAGGTGGCGCTCTGCACCTGCGCACCGGCCACCGCTCCGGGGTCGCCGGGCTGAGACCAACCCGCGCGGGGGAGGGGCGGCGGGGGGCGGGGGCGGGGCCCGCGCCGCAAGTTATGTGACTTTGGGTTTGACCTGCCTGGAGAAGAGCTAATCCCGCCTTATAATAGACTCCGGGGAGATAGGGAAAATGGCTGCGGCGCTATCTGCGTCGCCATGGGGATCATCGCACGCGCTCTCAAGCGCGTACACGGGCGGGGCGCGAGCCCGGAAAAATACAGCCTTTGTCGGCGGCGCGTGTCACTCACGGCGCGGGGACCTCTGGCGGCTGGGCTCTGGTCTCTCTTACCCCAGGTGCAGAGCGACGAGGCTCTGGGGCCCCTGGCAGGGCGTCCCACTGAGACGGGTTGGGACCCCTGGGTGTTGCCAAACTCTTCGGAAGACCCCTCTCCCTCACACACCCACACACCCCGTTTGGGTCACAAGCACTCCTGTTACACGGCACAAACCACTCCTTCCACTGTGGCGTCTGTCACACCCGCACGCACCATTCTGTCCTGGCGGTGGTCAGCTCGTGTGTCCCGCCCCCAGCCCCAAGCAGGCACAGGGACAGGCCCCTGCCCCCTTGCCCCGCTAGCAGCGCCCCGTAGCACACATGACAGATACACAAGGACACAACCACCCTCACGCAGATCTGTGCACACCCCAAGCCCCACGCTGGGTGCACACTCCTGGTAGTCACAGGCATGTGAGGATGCACATGCCTAAGAGGATGCGTGGCCCCGAGCCCCGTAACACACCCATGCCTGAAGGTACACATACACCCCCGCCCTGGTGGCAGGCGACACCACCTCCTGTGTGCACCCCTAGACGGCCCTGCGGAGGGCAGACTCATGAAGGCACTCACAGTGCCGCCCGCCACACACACCAGTGCCCACGCGCTTGCACAGCTGCTCTTTCACACACGTGTCTACTCACCCTGAGGGACATGAATGCCCACACGGTCACGTGCAACACCCCTTCCTCAAGCAGCCTCACCTGGGCCATCCCCAAACAGCGTGAGCGCTCCACTTGTTCGAAGCGCCCGCGTGCACACTAACGCCCTTGCTTGTTCAGTGCCCACTCACTGGCACACCCGCCTGCCCATCCAAACACGCCAGGCACACCCGGGGGCTCACACTCAGGTGCCGCTGGCAGGCAGGCAGGCAGGCAGGCGGCACGGCAGCAGGCGCCCGAGTGCCCCCCGCAGACGGCTATCTGCCTGCCCATCAACGCGCGGATCTGCGGTGGTAAATGATGCATTCGATGGCGGGCGCATTTGTTGTGCGCGCTCTGAAAGGGCTCCGATAATCTGGAAGGCAGAGATAAGGAACACCATTTATTCCGCGGCACTTTGGAAACAATTCCCAGCCCTGTACAACCCCATTCTCGGGCAGCCTCCGGGAGCCGGGCAGATAACGATTGGCTATTCATTATCTTCGCCGGGAACAAAGATTAGCCGGCCGAGATGAAAAATTACCCCGGACAGTGGCGCAGCCCCGCGCGGACCCCCCTGCCCGCTGCTGCTGCCCCGCGCCTTGGTGCCCCGCCCGGCCCGCGGGCTCTGCGCTCACGCCCTCCCGGCCCGCCCGATGCCCTGAGTGATCTCGTGGGCTCTCCGCGCGGGGCCCCTGGCTGTCCCTCCGTCTCAGTCTGTCCACCCCGCCCAGCCCATCTTTCGTGTCCCCACTTTCCCCTCCTTCTCTCTGGGGCCCTTTCTCCTCCCTCCCTCCACCCACCAAGGTCTCCGAGCCTCTCTGGGTTCTCTCTTCTCATCTCTATTTTTGTCCTTTCGTGCTCTCTCCTCTCTGTATCCTCTCTGTTATCTCTCTCTTGTCTCTCTGTCCGTGTCTCTCTCTGGTTAACACTTTGCCTGCTTTTCTTCCCATCCCTCTGACCCTTTCTGCCACTTTTTAGTTGTTTCTCTCTGTCCCTGTGTGTCCCCAACCCACCCCTCCACCCCTCACCAGTCCCTCTATCACTGTTACTTTTTAAAATCTGTCCTTGTGTCCCCCGTTTCGTCCCCGTTACCTATCTCTCTGAGCCTTTCTATCACAGACTCTCCATGTCTCTCCATCCACCCCAGAGGGCCCCACGTCTCCTGTCCTCTCAAGCCGTGTTCCCGACCGCTGACCAGAGGCTGGGAGGCTGCAGCCAGCTCTCACTGGCCCAGCCCAGCCGGGAGATGGCAGCTGGGCTGGGGAGTGTGAGACCTGGAACCCCCTCCAAGGAAACAGGGCAGAACTAGGAAAGGCCCTGTAGACACAGCCCCTGCTGGGTTCATGGGGGTGTGCTCCTGTGCCCCAGGACTGGCTCCCCTCCCCCTCCCCCCTCCCCCAAAGAGCTGGGGTTTTGGGAGCGGGTGGTCCCAGAGAGGCCACCTCATTAGAGCAGTTATTCAGCATGGCGCTGGTGTAGGCAGATAAGCCTTATCAGCTCATCTCCCCCTCCCACAGACAGACAGAAAGTACCCTCACAAATGGCACCCCGGAGCTCCTCTGGCTGCCTGCCCTGCTGGTTAGGGAAAGTGTGGCTACGGCAGGCCATCTGGGAAGACACACATACAGTGTCACCCAGGGACACGCTCCTCCACAGACCACAGACACGGAGTAACACTGGGTAGGGGAACCTACATCGTTCAAAGATAGATTCATACACACAGACGCCCACACCCCACATACACAGATACAGACACCCCACCCAACACACATCAATTCCACATGGAGCTATACACAGATATGCAGACACATTTGAATACACTCTCCACCCTCCCACCGTCAGTTCTAACACAAAATGATACACACCCGTGCCTGTGCTGTTCAAGACAGACACAGACCGCGATTCATAGACGCAGGATACCCAGCGACACACTGCTACTGACCCACACAGGGACAGACGCCAATTTATAGACAAACACTTGGAAATACCCACTTCCCATCACAAGGTCCATGGACACAGTGATCTCACAGATACATACATCCAGTGCCACAGATACTCCCTCCCAAGTGCAATTCTGGGGTCACGTTCTGAAACGCCCACACACAATACACAAACTCTCCGGGACCCACGGTATAGAGACCCTCAATACACGAACTGTCTGGGACCCACAAGAAGAAACGGACATACTAATAGACTCAGTTTTGCAGACTTCCCTTCCCATGTGCTCACACATGTACACACACACGGGCACGCAGCCCAGAGCACATGCACAGGCAGTACAGTCACCGCCAGCTTCAAAGAAAAACCCACACACAGCAGATGCCCCCAGAGATGGCAGGCTGGACACACCTCCTCTCTGGGCGCACCTGGGCAGGGACTTCCCAGTCTCTCCAAGGCAAAGCACTTTCTCTTTGGGCCAAAGGTCCCCACAGCACTTTCACTCTCCCTGGGCAGCTGGGATGGGACTTCAGCTGCCGTGTCGAATCTCCTGGTAGGAACTTTGGAAGTTCAAGAACTAGACTTCCTAGCTCCCAAACCCAGGAGTTTCTTGGGGTGAAGCCTTCCATACCCCAACTCCTCCACCCAGCCTTCCAAGGACAAGCCCTCTACTCCCTCCCTCCTCCCCCTGGAGGGTTGCTTTGGGACGGGCCAGGGAGATGCCTCAAACTCCACTTCTACAATGCTCTGGTGTCTGGAGTTGGGGAGTTGGGGGGGGGTGCAGGTGGGGCAGGGAGAGGGGCTTTGTCTGCACTTAGCCAAGTCAGCCTGGAAGTGAGGCAGTTGTGTGTGTGCCAGATGTGTGTGTGTGTCAAGCGACATTTGAGTGTGTGCATGTGTTCATGTCCGTGTGGCCCAGACCTCCTGCCTGAGGATGTCCACGCGGCCACAGCTGTGTGTGCTAACGCGTGTGCACGGATATGTGTGTGGCTGTGTGAGCACTCCTGAAGGCGGGTTAGAGGAGGAGGCGCAGGCGTCTGTGTGCGTGCGTGTGTGAGCGCCTGTGCCCACGGCTCTGGAGGTCCCCGGTGAGAGAGTCTCGGAAGAGAGACGGCCGGCCTTTCTGAGCGCGCATCCCGGAGAGCAGGGGTGCGCCTGTGTGTGCGCCCCTGCGAGGGCGGGAGTGGTCTGGAGTAGTGGCGAGTAGGGTGTGTGCGCCCTGAGTGCCTACCGCCCCTCGGCCCGGCGGCTGGACCAGGGAGCCAGGGCACAGAACCCCGGGCACCCTCCTGCCCCCCTGCGGCGCTCCCGCCCGCCCCCCCTCAAAGTGCTGTCGAAATAAAAGCAGAGGCGCTGCGGCCGAGGGAGGGAGAAGCAGCAGGAGCGAGAGGGAGGCGGCGGGGCCAGCGCCGCCGGGGCACGCCGCTCAAGTCTATCTCCCGGCTGCCGTCGCCCCCACCCCAGCCGGCCCCCGTCATCCACCCGGCGAACAAAAGCGGCCCGACGCGCACCATGCGGCCGTTCGCCGCGCCGCCCGGGCCCCCCTGGTAACGCCGTCAGCCTGCGCGGGATCCTTTGGGCCCCGCTCGCTACGCACCGCGCTGTGCGCCCCGCTCCGCCCCGGCCCCGTCCGCCCGGGGGCGCCGCCCGCCACATCTCGCTCGGTAAGTCGCCCCTTCTCCGCCTGGCCAGGGCCCTTCCAGCCCCCAGGCTCGGCCCAGCTGGCACCCTAATCGCGCGGTCTGCCTGGCCCAGTGGCCCCTGAAGTGTGGCCTTCGGGGCTCGCCCTGGCTATACCAGCGCCTGGAACCCCAGGTCATAGGGGCCTAAACCCGAGGGAGCGTTTGGAGAGTTGTGGACAGCAGGCCCGCCTGGGGCCTGCCGCCTTCCCATTTCTCGGACGGAGCCGTAGGCCTCGAGGCCCGGTTATTCCGAGAGCCGCAAAGCCCCGCCCCGCCCAGCCCCAGTGCTGGGCCCTTTGTCTGGGCCGCCCCCCACCTCCGGGCCGCGGCGGCGATGCGCCCGAGCCGGGCCGCCGTTCGCCGGCTGCACCTGCCGGCTGGTCCCGTGCGCCGGCTTTGCGCGGCTTAACCCGGCGCGCTCCTGCGTGCGCCCCCGGGCGCCGCGCCCCGCGGCCCTTTATCCTGCGTGGCTGGGGTGCGGGTGGGGGAGAGCACGGGGTCTGGAAGTCTCCCCCCTGCCCTGAGCCGGAGTCGGAATCCTTTTAGTGGGATTTCAATAAGAATGGGGCCGCCGCGGTCTCGGGATCTGCCTCCGGGAGGCGGGAGGCGTAGACGGCGGCGGTCTGGTCTGTCTGGACCCAGGGCATTTAGAATCCTTCGGCGGAGGCCAGGCTTGAACTCCAGGTTGCCTCGGCAGCGAGGGGAAAGCTCTGGCGTTCAGGGCCCCCGGATGTGGCGGCCGCTCCTTTCCCGGAAAACACGGAAGGAAATTCGTTGTTTTGGAAAAAGCCACGTCTCCCGGGGTCGGGAACATTTGGCAGTGAGCTCTGGGTCTACGCAGGCACCTCGCGCTGGGATTCGTTCATGAGCAGGCAGGATTCGAGAAGCAGGTAGGGCCAGTGCGGCTGCCCAGGCGTCTGGGGAGCGCTTCCCAGACGGGTTGACAAATTGCAAACAAATTGCGTCTAACGAAACGGATTTACCAGTTGTCCTGCTGCTGGGCTGCGGGGCTGCCCGGCCTCCGAGCACACCGTGGCAGTTCATGGAGGAGGGAGAAACGCGGCTCGATTGTCTGCAGGTCTCAGCAGGGCCCCTTGCTGTCGGGCTTGGAGGTGGCGGTTAGAACCTCGTAAAGAGATACAGGGTCTCCAAGGAGCCTGCACCCAGGGTGCGGACACGAGTAGGACGTTGGACCCTGGTCTTTACAATTCAAAAAGGCCCGGAAAACGGTTGGGGTGGGAGAATTAGCATGGTGGCGGGAGGAGAGGGAGACTTCAGATTTTGGGGGCTGGAAGTGAACCTGAAAGAGCAGGAGGGGCTGTTGGATCCCTGGTCGCCTCACTGGGGAGCCCCTCTGGAGGATGGCTGAGGCCCGAGAAGATCTGAGGCCTTGCCTTAGAGGGGACATCTGAACCCCTCTGGCTAGAGCGGCCCCCACTTCCTCCTCAGTACCCCTCAAGGCACATTGCCAGTGAGGCCGCTGTGTTGCAAATTAAATATCCCTAAGAAAGGCAGCCCCTAAGCAAACGGATTTCTTTAAACGCGCCGTCCACTGCCGGCCAATTAGATGCCCATAGGAAAAGGTGAGAATTAGGTTACAGAGAGAGGGCAAACTTATGGTCCCAGAGGGGCCGCCTCAGGTGAGCCAAATTGAAACAAAGGGCAGGGAGGGGAGGGTCGCACAGGATGGGGAACACCTGGGCAGCTGAGTGCCGAGGCCGAGGCCTTGAGGGTCTCTAGAACCGGGCATCGGATCTCTGCACCCGGGAGGCTCCGAGCCGCGTTCTGCTAGGGAATCTCCAGTCATTTGGAAAAGGTCGTTAGAAAATTCAGTTTTGCCGCTGCCCTTCCCCAGTCCTTTATCAAATCTTGTTCCCATGTAAGGAAAGTGACAGCTTTAGTGCGACCAAAGGGCAACGGCCCGCATTTGCAACAATACTTGGGAGTGAACAAAAAAAAAAAAAAGAAGAAGGAAAAAAGGAACGTGTCCCTCTAAACGTGTTCTGGAGACCCCGAAGTCCGAGGCCGTAAACCGAAATAAATCCGCCCTCCGAAGCCCCGAGGATGCCCACCCCAGTCCATCCTGGGAGCTGACCTGACCCTCCCTGGAGGTTTTTTCCATCCGAAGTGATGAGATGGTCTCGCTGCCCGGTGGGCAAGGCGCCTGGTTATGTCCATCGGTCTGTCTGGCAGGCACACTCAACCAGCGGGACCCCCCCCATTATGGGCCAGCTAGGGGCCCTGGGGCCTGGTGCCCCGCTTTTCTCTCCCAGACGGGTTAGTTCCTGCTGGAGAACGCAGCAGTCCCGCGTCCAACGCAGGAGCTCCAGCCAACGTGGAGGCCTCAGACAAGCCGGCTGCCTGCCTGCCTTTTGCAGGGAGGCAACCCCACGGCCTCGAGAGACCCTGGTAGGGTTCCCCTTTCCCTTTTTTTCTCTAGGCCCGGATTGCGGGAAGGGAGGCTGGTGCAGATCTCCCGAGGCCCCTGCTCGAGCATTGCTTAACTGCCCAGCTAAGCTCCTCTTCGCGGCGATTTTCTGAGCCGCCGATCGGGGTAATTAAATCCCCGCCCGCGCTCCGCGCTGCGCCAGGCCGGCGGGCAGAGAAGGGCTGCCGTTCGGGCAGGGGCCCACCCGGGCGGGTCACCTCCATCCCGGCAGTGGGCAGGACGCTGCCCCGGAGGGGCTTCAGGCTGCCCCGGAGGAGCTTGAAGCCGAGCTCGCGGTGATGAAACTGCAGACCCACCCAGAACCGGAGATAATTTGAACCGCGCCTTTGGGGGGAAAAAGGCGATTACCTGCTTTCCTGAGGGCTGGGAACGACCACCTCCCTGCGAGCCGAGGCTCCGATCGCGGCCCCGCGGTAAGCTTCCGCTCGGCTCCGGCGTTCACCGCCTCGCGGCCGGCCTGAGGGTCGGGGGCCTCCCGCGCTCGGTCCTGGGGTTTGAGCTCCTGTGGGGCAGCCTTGCCGGACACGGGGTATTGTCCCCGAGGCCGTGTTGTCTTTGAGAAGCTCCTGCTGGGCTCCGAGGCGACGAAACAGGCTGGGAGGCTTCGCGGCGATCGCGTTTTAGGCGTTGATGAATCGTAAGCTAAAGGCGGGGAGGAGAAACAGACGTACGGAAAGACAGCGGGTCTGGGCCAGACCGCACGCGTTTCGGGGCGCGCGAACAGGGAGGCACGGAGGCCGCTCACCTGCCTGGTCCGGCTGCCGAGGCCCGGCGTCCGCGGCCTCGAGCTCCTGCTCCCGGCCCTGGCGCGCCTTACTCGGCGGGCGCCGGCCTCCTCTCCCGCAGACCGGAGTTTCGAGAAGCCCGGGCCCCGCGCGCCTTGGAGTGGAGCGGAGCGGGAGGCGCGCGGGCGGCCAGGGCAGACGGGCCCCAAGGGCCGGAGACGCGTGGGTTCCCAGCGGGATGGGGCTCTGCACCCCTGTCCCCGCGCCTTTACCTGCGCCAGGGCCTCGGACAGACGAACGGACAGCCGGACGCAGAGGCAGGAGGAGGCCCCCAGCCCGAGCCCGCGCCCCCTTGGCGCTGCCCAGAGCTGGCCTGGGAGAGGGTGACGGGGGCGCGCCGGCGGAGCCGGGCCTGGCCTGGTGCCCCCCGAGCCGAGGGGACCGAGGGCTTTCCTCCCTCCTCAGATTATTAAAAAGTTCATTTCCTGGCGAATCGGGTGACGTCAGGGGCCCGGCGTCGCGGTGGCGGGGCTGCCCGGCCGGAGAAGCCGCCTCCAGTTACCCAATTACCGACTGTCAATCCCGCCGCCCCTCCCCCCACCCTCCCGGGGGTGGCCGGGGCCCCGGCCCTCCCCCCTGCTGCGGACCCACCTAGCATCCCTCTGGGCTTCTACCCCCGAGAGCCGTGGAACAGCGAGGGGAGGGGGCTGAGGATGTCGATTACTCCCCATTACCCCCGCACCTGTCTCTTCATCCCCCCCCATTTTTTTTCGTTCCCGACCCCCCTCCTGGGCCGTAGGCTCCCTTCAAGCCTTGGTCTCCTCCGTCTATACAATGGGAGAGAGCAAAGAGATTTGTGCACCCGGCCCACTTCACCCACAGAGCCGGATCTCTGGACTGGAGGCTTGTGGAGAGCAGTTCCAGGTGACTTAGGGGACGGAGTTCTCAGACCACCATCTCCCTCTCCCCAGGGGCCGCCTTAGGGACCCCCCCCCTTCCCGAGGAAAAAAATGCCTTCTCCTGCCCGGAGGCGTCTCCTTCGAGCCGGCGCCGGCGCCAGTCCGGGTCTGCACGGCCTCGCCCCAGGCAGTTCGGCCCGTTGGTCTGCGAAGGCCACGCCCGGGAAGGGGACGCCCCCTCCCCCCTCCGGAGCCGCCAGCCAGGCCACCTCCACCAGGTCAGGCCGTCCTAAGCGGCCTCTTGTCCGAGGCCCAGGTGCCCACGGGGGCCCTGTAGTTCCTGCCCCTCACCGATCCTGCTGTCCCGCAGCAGTCCTCCCACCCCACCCCCCACCCCCCGCTTAGCCAGAGCCCCAATTGGGGCAGGGAACGGTGTCGGTAGGTAGTTGGACTCCCATGGCCACGTTCAGTGGTAAAGGAGGTGGGATCCGAGAGAGTGGTAGGGCTGGGGTCCCGGGGAGAGGACACCCAAACACCCAGAGGGTGCGCGGCCCAGGCTCCCGGGGGGGGGGGCCCCAGTTGGAGGTTAGTTACTGGGAAGAGGGCCCGGAGGTTAGGGGAACCAAGAGTGTCCGCAAGAGGGGGCGCACAGTCGGCCCGCGGGGTGCGGGTCCTGGGGGGAACGTCGGCAGCAGGGGCCGCCGGGAGGGCGCGGGGAGGAGGCGGGCAGGCGCAGGGGGGCAGGCCCGCGGGTCCGTCCGGGAGTCCAGGGGACCGGGAGTTGCGGGCGCAGCCAATGGGGGGCGGAGGCTGGGCGGCGCGCGGCGCTGATTGGCTGGCGCGGGCTTCTTAGGCGTGCGCGGCCCCCGCTTCATGTCTGTGCAGGAGTAGCGAGCTGGCGCCAGGGCGGCCGGAGGATGCCGAGGGGCCGGAGCCGGGCGGGCCGGAGGCCGAGGCGCGCGCTGACCCCCGCTCCCACCCCGTGAGCCCCGCCATCCGCCCGACGCGCCGTCCCTGAGCCCGCCGCCCCCCGGGCTCCCGCCCGTGCTGCCCGCTCCGAGGCCGCGCCCCCCTCCCGCGGCGCTGCGTGTGTAAGTTTGGGCTTCGAGAGCGGGCCGGGGGCCTGGGGCGCGCCGGGCTCTGAGAGGTCACTGCGGGGGTCTGGGCCCTGCGGGCCAGGCTGCGGGTGACTGCTTTGGTGTGCCTCGGTGAGAAGTCCTGCTCGTGTCGCCGGGGAGTGCGCGCGGGGGGTGGGGGTGGGCTGGCTCTGGGCTCGTGGGGCAGCGTGTGTGTTTGGGGAGGCGAGGTCAGTCCGTGTCAGCGCCAACTGTAGTTCTGTGCGTGTCGCTAGCATCGTGTGCCGCCGTGGGTGCTCGGGCGCCTGTCTTCAACTTCCAGTCGGTGTTTATGTGTTTGTGTACAGGGCTGGTGCGAGGGTGGGGGGGGGGCGGTGAGCGTCTGGCTGAAGTGCGACTCTGCGCGTTTGTTGGGGCCGCTGGTGTCGGTGCTTGGCCCCGCGTGTGACCCCGTGCGCACAGGTGCGTGGCTCCGGGACCCGGGTCACCGTGGGAGCGTGCGTGGCTGAGCCGGCTCCCCCACTCTCCTTTCGTTTTGAGCTTTGGGCTTTCCTCCCAGCCGGGACCGGTCTGCGGCTGAACTCGGCTGGGGCGCAGCGGCGCGCGGGACGCCGTGTGGCGGGGCTTTGGGGGTGTCGGGCCGTGGGGGCGCCCCTCACGCCCCCTTCCGTCGTGCAGGGACGCCGCCACCGCCTCCGCCCAGGTCCCGGGCCTCCGCCGCCGGCCATGGAGGCGGCTCCGGAACAGCCGCGCTGGATGGCGCACCCCGCCGTGCTGAACGCTCAGCACCCAGACCCGCACCACCCGGGCCTGGCGCACAGCTACATGGAGCCCGCGCAGCTGCTGCCTCCCGACGAGGTGGACGTCTTCTTCAACCACCTCGACTCGCAGGGCAACCCGTACTACGCCAACCCGGCCCACGCGCGGGCGCGCGTCTCCTACAGCCCCGCGCATGGTGAGCCGGGGCCCGCGGGTGACTGGGAGCCCAGACGCCGAGCGCCCGGCGCGGGAGGGGACGAGGCCCGGCTGCCTGCTTCCCGGATGTGGGATCCGCAGGAATCGGAGCAGCTGAGAAATCGGGCCGGGAAAGGAGCGGGGCAGCGGCCTCTTGGGGAGGGTCTGGGCCCCGTAGGGCTTCTGCCCGTCTCCAGCTGGCCTGTGAGGGTTTCCTCCAGGCTTGTTCGGGGGTCCTTGTGTGCCACTGGTCCTTCCCCTCCGGACGGACATTCCTGACTATTGCCGGTTGGGGTGTTACATTTCTGGTTTTCTTTGGGGAGGGGTTACTTGGTTGTGGGGAGTTGTGGCCCTGTGTGTCCGTGTCCCGGCTCGGCGCAGCCTCGTGCACCCTGACCCCTCTCCCTCCCCCCGCAGCCCGGCTGACCGGAGGCCAGATGTGCCGCCCACACTTGTTGCACAGCCCGGGGCTGCCCTGGCTGGACGGGGGTAAAGCAGCCCTCTCCGCGGCTGCAGCACATCACCACAACCCCTGGACCGTGAGCCCCTTCTCCAAGACGCCGCTGCACCCCGCGGCTGCCGGAGGCCCCGGAGGCCCCCTCTCTGTGTACCCGGGGGCAGGGGGTGGGAGCGGGGGAGGCACTGGCAGCTCTGTGGCCTCCCTCCCCCCCACTGCAGCCCACTCGGGCTCCCACCTCTTCGGCTTCCCACCCACGCCACCCAAAGAAGTGTCTCCCGACCCCAGCACCACTGGGGCTGCCTCCCCAGCCTCCTCCTCCGCAGGGGGGGCTGCGGCCCGGGGGGAGGACAAGGACGGCGTCAAATACCAGGTGTCACTGACGGAGAGCATGAAGATGGAAAGTGGCAGTCCCCTGCGCCCAGGCCTGGCTGCCATGGGCACCCAGCCTGCCACACACCACCCAATCCCGACCTACCCCTCCTATGTGCCGGCCACCGCCCACGACTACAGCAGCGGGCTCTTCCACCCCGGAGGCTTCCTGGGTGGCCCGGCCTCCAGCTTCACCCCTAAGCAGCGGAGCAAGGCGCGCTCGTGCTCAGGTAAAGGCAGGGCCAGGGACCTAGTGGACGTGGGGACGGTTTGTGCTTTGCGGGGGAGGGGGCCGTGATATGGGAGATGGGGCAGTGTCGGTGTCCTGGATCCGGGATGGGTGACGTCCTCTCTAATGGCCCCCAGCAGATCTTTGAGACCCCAGAACGGGGACAAGGGACCCTAGAACTTCTGCCCTTAAGTGTTCCTGGTGGCCCCAAAGTTTATTGCCCATCCCCACTCCTCACCCTCCCCTCCGAGGTTGGCCACTGCCCGACCAGAACACACAACGGGAATCCCCCCTTCCCCTCCCTGCGTCTTAAGTGAAAATTCGAGCAGCCTCATGACTTAGCATGTGAGAGAATGCAATATGCAGGTGAGAGCAGTGAGGCGGTGTATACGTGCGTGTACATGTGTTTGTGAGCGTGTGTGCGTGCTGTGGGTGCACTCAGCCCTTCCCAGAGGCTCCAGACCCTTAAGGAATCTGGATTGGATCTCCGACTTCATCAGTCCGGGTCTTGGGATGTCGATGGCTCCCAATCTTCTCGGGAGATTTCACCCCCACCCCCCAGGCAAAGTTCCCGGGACCCGATGCCGCTCCCTGCCCCCTGGCACGTCCTTCACTCTCCCTCCCTGAGGGCTGGAGTGAGGGGAAGGAGCTGTAGGTGCCTCTGCCCCTCTGCTTCGGGAACTGGCTGGGACCGGGCTGGGTTGTCCAGGAATGCGGCTGCAGAGCGGACGCCGCTGTGGCTGGTGTGGGGCTCCTGCTGTCCACACCTCCTTCCAGTCCCTTTGAGACGGGGAAGAGGAAGATTTTTAAAACTTTTGCTGCTGAGTCCAGAAACCGCCTTTTCTGCCCGTATGGACTGACAGCTTAGTTTAAACTAAATGGGGAGAAATTGTCCGGGGTAACAGCAGCTGTGTGGCTCCACCCTGCCGCCGCCAGTGCCCACTCCCGTCCCACCTCGGGGCGCTGTTTTGCTCAGACCAGCTCGCTTGCCTTTAATTAGTTCTTTCTCCCAAATTTGTTTTACATTCTATCTGAATTCCAGATGGCCCTTGAACAACAACAAAACAAAATACCACCACCACCAGACCAAGGTCACTTAGCCTACTCAGCCTCAAAAAACGAAAGGGCTTATTATTTATTTCATTTTAAAGGACAGCAACTTCCACCCCCGTCCAGGGCCTCGGCGGAAGGCAGGGAGGTGGGGGATTGAGAAGGAAGTGACCGTGGACGGAGGGACGGAGAACAGAAAGACGGGGCTGAGGACACAGGACAGGGAGCGGGGACGCCGCTGGGGGGAAAGGACAGGGACAGAAGAGGAGAGGGACTAGGAAGGGGGCCGAGTCCTCCCGGCCCAGCCGGCTTGAGCTGGCGACTCGTGCCCCCCCCCCCCCCCCCCCCCCCCGCCCCTTGCTGCTGTCCGCGAAGTTTGCTGTAAATACCCTCTCCCGGGCCGGCAGTGCTGAAGATCCCTGGGGCCCTGGCCACGCTCCTCCCTCCCGCCCCATTCCCCTGCCTTAAGCTACTCTCCGAATCCCACCTCCCACCTCTGGGGTCCCTCTTCCCGCCAGGCTGGAGCTAAAAGTCCCACCCTGGAGCAGCCTGGCTGGCCCGCCGGCCCCCTCCTGTGACTTTGTCGGTTGAACAGGCTGGTGTCTCCCCCTGTCCCCTTTCAGAAGGCCGGGAGTGTGTCAACTGCGGGGCCACGGCTACCCCTCTCTGGCGGCGGGACGGCACCGGGCACTACCTGTGCAACGCCTGCGGCCTCTACCACAAGATGAACGGGCAGAACCGGCCCCTCATCAAGCCCAAACGGAGACTGGTAAGAGCGGGCAGCCTGGACTGGGGGCTGCCAGGCAGCCTGGGCTGGGGGCGTCGGCCTGGGCGGGAGCTGACAGTTAATGACAAAAAGAGCAAACCTTCAGATACAGGTGCTCTGTCGCCTGAACTCATCATTAAAATCACTTGGGTGTCAGTTGGGGTTGCCCGGCTTTTAGGCGAGATTTCTTTCAGGCCAGATTTCCCCTCTGCAGCCCACCTGGTACCTTCAGGGATCCCCCCAAAGTTGAGCTTCCAGGGGCCCAAGTCCGGTCCCCTGGCCTCTGTTAAACTCCTTTTAAAAATAGGGCCGTGAAGTAATTTTCCTTGTAGCCCAGGCTGCTCTCCCTGGCTTCCCCACACAGTCTCCTCACGCTTATTTAAATAAAACACACACACCAACCACCAAAAAAAACCTGCCCTTTATTATTTTTCCATGGAGTCACCTATACTGTGTATTTTCATTTGAGTGAGTTTAAAAAAATGCCCTTTCGGATCTCCTGCCGGAGTTTCCTATCCGGACATCTGCAGCCCAAAGATAAGGAAACTTCGCGTATCTGTTTCCGGACTCCGCCAGTTTTCAGTCTCTCCTCGGCTCAGTCCTGCCTCTCGCTGGGCTGTTTTGAAACTTCTAATACCCTCCACTCTGCAAATAATGCGTAAAATGCTAAGAATAATAAATATATTTTTTCAGGGCGAAGTGATTTATGAGGCTTAAATCGCTTGCTGCTTCGGGGGCCCCCCTTTTTTTTTCCCTGGAGCGAGGGCGGGGTGAGGGCCCGGGTGGTGGAGGATGCGGGCTTGGTCCCTGAGTCAGAATTCCAGCTTCAGGCTGCTTACTCACCCTCACCCCTCCCCACCCCCGTGGCTGCAGGCCGGCCCCTCTGGACCAGGCTGGGGCCTGGGGCCACTCCCCGCCTCCCACCCCCACCCCTGCTGCCCGCGGTTCCCTGGGAAGTGCTCTTGTGGGTTTGCAGAGGGCGTTCTGCTTTCTGGGGTAAAGACTCTCTTGCCTCTTCTCTTGGGAGCCTTTAGCTCCCTTCTCCAGAAACCAGACGTTTCCAGGTCACCTCTGCCCTGCGTTTCTTGAGGGGCTAGGGGGCAGTTAGAACTCCGAGGATTGGGGTATGGGGTGCTGGACACACAGACTGGTATTGTCCAATAAAAGCTGTGAAGATGGACACTTTGTAGGTCTGCCCCGTCCACTGTGGTTGCCTCTAGCTCGTGTTGGGACTAGTGATCCTTTGAAATGTGGCTGGTGCAGGTGAAGCAACTGAATTAAATTCTAGTTCAGTTTAACTTAAATGGCCACAGGGCTAGTGGCTACTGCACTGGACACTGCAGCTCGACTCCCTGAGCGTTTCACATCCCTGCCCTGGGCAGCTGCAGGGCCCCCTCCTCTGGCCTCAGGGGTTCAGGCACGCCCAGGATTATGGGTTTTCTGGGAGTGCGGCTCCAGACCCAGGTGCTCCAGGGGGCCCAGCCAGCCTTCTCAACCAGAAGACCCCTTCTCAGAGCCTCAGTTTCCCCATCTGTAGCGTTAGATTGTTCGGTGATGGGGGAGGTGGCTACGTGTTCCTTCCAGCTCTTGCAACCCCTTTGATTCTGAGATCAGGCTTCAGAGAGTCCTTTATTCTAAAGTTCTGTGACGGTTTAGGTCTCCGATTCTAGAATTCCACGGCTCTGAGATGCCTTGATTCCCCTGTGAGATTTGCTGCTCCTGGGCTAAGCTGGCGGGGGCCGGGGTGGCGCGAGGGTCTGGGAGAAGGTGGGGGGGGCCGTGGGAGCCCAGCCTGCTGACGCCACGCCTCCCCTCCCCCCTTCCCTTCCAGTCGGCCGCCAGGAGAGCGGGCACCTGTTGTGCAAATTGTCAGACGACAACCACCACCTTATGGCGCCGCAACGCCAACGGGGACCCTGTGTGCAACGCCTGTGGCCTCTACTACAAGCTGCACAATGTAGGTCCGCCCGCCTGGCCCGCCCCGCCTCCCGGGGGACCGCTGCGCTTCGCGCGGCAGCCTCCAGCGTGGCGTGGCTTGGGAAGCCGCCCCGAGCGCCAGAAGGGCTTCCCACGAGGGGGGCGAGCTGGCTGGCTGGGAGGATGGGAGGGGCAGGGGCCGGTGGGTCGAGGACAGCGGTACCTCGGCTTTGGGGTGGGGTTTGGGGGGGCGGCGCTGGCACCTCGTGGGCCGAACGCCCTGCAGGCTGCCGGGCAGCCCCACGCAGTGAAAGGCGCCTTTCTCAAGATGGCAGCGGTGCTGGCGGGAAGACGGTGGTGGGCGGTGGGCCTTTGGAAGTGGGCCCCCCCACCCCGCCCCGTGCGAGCTGGGGGTGGGCTTCTTGCTCTGGGAAGGGAGCTCCACCCCCTGAAAGCTCCGTGGTCGCCCCCAGGTGAACAGGCCGCTGACCATGAAGAAGGAAGGCATCCAGACTCGGAACCGGAAGATGTCCAACAAGTCCAAGAAGAACAAGAAGGGGGCCGAGTGCTTCGAGGAGCTGTCCAAGTGCATGCAGGAGAAGGCCTCCCCCTTCAGCGCGGCTGCCCTGGCCGGACACATGGCGCCTGTGGGCCACCTCCCGCCCTTCAGCCACTCGGGACACATCTTGCCCACCCCGACGCCCATCCACCCCTCCTCCAGCCTGTCCTTCGGCCACCCCCACCCGTCCAGCATGGTGACCGCCATGGGCTAGGGACCGCCCCCCACGGACCGACAGACAGATGCCGGGGCAGGCGCTCCCGGGACGGGGGGCAGGGACCAGACCCGCGGCTGCCCGTCCCTCCCCGGAGACTGACGCTGCCCTGCCAGCCCAGCTGGAGCCCCGCGCTGCCTCACCTGTGGGCCCGTCGGCCGTCACTGTGAAGATGCTCCCTGGGCTGGGAGGCTGCCTCGGCCTCCCAGGTGGGGCCTCCACCACGGACAACTGTTTGGCGAGCAGAAAGGACAACTTTACGAAGACTGGGGGCAAGGGACCCACGCAGGAAACCGCGTCGTGGAAGGAGGAGGGAGTAGAGGCAAAAGTAATTTATTTGCTCTTGTTTCTCACGAGGACTGGGAGACTTGGGCGGTCTGAGCTGCCCCAAGTTCGCGGGGCTTCCTCGGCGCCAAGGGCCACTTGACCGTTCCCCGTGCCCGGCTCCGGGGGCAGGTCTTCGGGGACCTCGGCCTGCACCCTCTCCACTGGCTCCCTCTCTGAAAGCGCTGAACCCAGGCCGGGCGCAGAGGGCAGAGACAATCACGGGCGGTCCCGCGCAGATTCCCAGGCCGGGGCTGGGTCACAGGAAGGAAACGTTTTCTTGAGAGGGGAAGCGTCTCTCCGATTGCTCCCCTGGCCTCTGAGGCTGAGGCTGGGGTGACCCGTGCGCCCTAGACGGGTCTGAGCTACAGCCACCTCCTCTGCTCGGCGGACCCCTGTACATACATCCTCCTTCTGCTAACCCCTAAACCCCCTCCTCTCCAACTCTGAGACAAAAGAAGAAAATGTTTAAAAAAAAAAAAAACAAAACAAACCTACATAAGCTTAACTCGCCGATGAGTTAGTTGTTTTATTTTTAAACTCTTTTTGGGTCCAGTCAATTGTACGTTGCCACGAAAGCCCTTGCTATGGAAAGGAATAAAACCTACAAACCAAGGCTGTAGCTTCGCAGTTATTTTTGGAAAAGTTCTCAGATCCCACGGCCCTAGGACGGGGAGCCAGGGGCCAGGGGTGGGGCCTCGGCTGCTCGTGGCTTCCAGGGGGCTGACCTGGCAGGTGGCGAAGGCAGGAGCTGGGGGTGGGTCAGAGCCAGGACCGAGCGAGAGGCCACGACCCTGCTGGGTCCTGGGAGGTGCCAGGGTTCTGCTCTGCCTTGCTGTGGCTGTCTGGATCCTTCCCAAGGTACAGCTGTACATAACTGTGTCCGAGCTTAGATTCTGTATGCGGCAGTGGCGGGGTGCGGTGGCCAGCAAGGACCCGGCCCAGGAAGAGGGTTGTGCTGATATAGTCCAAGTGCAATATGGGGCACCACAGCCAGAAGTAACTTATTTTGTACTAGTATCCGCATAAGAAAAAGAATCGGCAGTATTTTCTGGTCTTATGTTTTATTTGGCCTGTTTTATTTTGGATTAGTGAACTAAGTTATTGTTAATTATGTACAACATTTATATATTGTCTGTAAAAATTGTATGCTATCTTCCTATTCCTTCAAAGTGAAAACTGTTAAGAGTAATAAAATACTTTTTGTGAATGCCTCTGGCCTGTCTTGTGGGCTCCTGGGGCTCCTGGGTCCCAGCTGCCGAGGTCATTAAGACCGAATCAGTCCTGCAGCCGGTGATTTGGATGGAAGGGCCCCTGGAACAGGAGAGGGGCCCTGTCTGGCCGGGGTCTGAGGTCCTGACCCTCCTCCCCTGAAAACTGCTCCCGTCTGAATTCTGGTCCTGGCTGGGTGGATACCGGGGAGGCTCAGGAAGGCTACGGGGTTCTGCAGCCTTTAGCCCACGTTCTGACCCTTTTCCTAAGGGCTCACACAGAACCCCGCAAGGACTGATCCCCCTCCCCATGCCGTCCTCTTCCTTCCACGTTCATTGACAAACCTGGTCACCAGTGCCTTTGATCACTCATGTCATTGACGGCTGTCCTCTTTAATCAGTGATGCTGGTTATTGGAGACAGTCATCATGACCGATATTCCTGATCAATGACATGTCTGATCACTGGAGCCTGTGACCACAGACATCTGATTACTAACAACTGACCACCAACACGCGATCACCAATAGTTCATCGATGCCCTCTGATCAGTGATGCGTCTGGTCACCGACATCCACAAAATGTGATCACCGACGTCTCCAGAGACTGACCGTGCTCACCAATAATAGGTCTGATCATGAGTATCTCTTACCACCAACATTCCACACCTCGTCACCAGTATTTCTATCCAGTGTGTCTGGTTGCTAACATCCGATAACCGCCACGTCTGTGATCGCCGGGACCTCTCATCACCCATGTTTCCTGATGACCAGCGTGCTGATCGCCACTGCACCCTGTCTCTAACGTCCTAGGTCATCAACAAGTATGATCACGGGTGTCACTGATCAATAGTTTTCTGATCAATGACAGATCTGATCACTCATATGGGATCAGCATCTCCAAGCACACAATTTCTCATCACTGATGTCTTCTTAGCAATGTCCTTGGCCACTTTTCTCCAATCACCAACATCTCTAGCCAACCATGCCCCTGATCATGGACTCTTACCGTCAAGTTTTCTGACTACCAACATGGTCACCGTGACACTGGTTACTAATAACCCTGACTGCTCAGCGCTCATCATCGTGTCCTACTTCGGTGGCTGCTGGATCTTCTCACCTTCCAAGTCCCTGATGACCAATGGCCCTTATACCCCGATCGCCAACCTCCCTGGTCGTCGGTATCACCAGTCACCTGTGTCTCTGATCACTTGATTCTCTAAGCATCAATGCCTTTGATCCCTAGAAGATCCCACACCACCAACATCTCTGGGTGGCTCATCACTGACTCTGACCACCAATATCTCCTCTACCCTTGGTTATCGAATCCATGACACCAATGCTCCCATCACATCCTCACTCCCCCCATGTTCCTGGTGTATGATTAATGATATCGTCAACCAGAGATCACTCTGATCACCAAGATCTCTGTGCCACGTTTGAATGACACTGTCTCCCCATGACGTGTGCCACCGTCCCTGACCCTAATCATCATCATTGCTGCTCCCCGCGTCCCTGATGGTATTTGATGATCACTCCCCGCAGCCCTCAAGTCCCCTGTCCAGGAGGCTCCCCTTCCATCCTCCTCACCCCCAGACCGTGTGCCGGCAGGGGGTCACTCGGGGCCGGGGGAGAGACGGGGGAGCGATGGGGGAGCATCCCTGGGACTCTGCCTCAGGATGCCTCTGCCCCTGCTGTGCCACTGCTACCCTGCCCGTGTCCTTTCTGTGGAGAAGCAGAGCAAGCAGGAACAGCTCCGGTGTGTAGCTGGGGGGGCACTGCCGGCCCATCTCAAAGCGCAGGGGCCCCGGGCCCTCTCAGGCCCCCTCAGCAGCTCCCCTTCCAGCCCTTCCCCAGCTCATGACGTTCTTGCCTCCCCTCCTGGCAGCCGTGGTCACAGCGAGAGCAGGGCTGGTCCTGCTGGCCTGCGCCCCGGCTCCTGACTGCAGGTGAGAGCGTCTATCAGATCGCGCACCCAAGTGCACACACGCGCGTGCCCGATGAACGCTGAGACGCCAGGCGCTGCTCTGGGGGTGGGGACCACACGGCACACGAGACAAGCAAGAGTCTCTGCGCTCGGGCAGCTTACATCCTAGGCCGTGAGCACCGCGGCAGCCCAGCGGGGCCTCTGGCAAACGGGCCTGCCCGCCGGGCCCGAATCCAGAGCCCGGGCCAGAACCTGGAGTCCAGAGCGTAGAGAGCCAGACAGTCTGCACCCCAGAACTCAGGAGCCAGAGGCCAAACACAGGGCACTGAGCGTCGCCCCCAAACCCAGAACCTGGGGCGAGGACTCTGAGCCTGGGGCCCGGAACCTGGACCTCGGAATCCAGAGCTCAGAACAGACAGCCCAGAACCTGGGCCTTGGAGGCGGACCCGAAAGCCACAGCCTAGGGCGTGGAGCTCAGAACCCAGAACTGAGTACTGACGACGTGGACCCGAGTCTAGACCGTGGCTCCGGACCTCCAGCCAGAATCCAGAGCCCAGAAGGACCACGCTTGACAGCGGCCTCCCCTCGCGTCTCTATCACTCCCAGTCTTACTTCTTTCCTTCTGCGGGCCAGTGTTACCGGAGGAGCCCCGGCCAGGCATCGCGCAAGGTGCTCAGGTTCCGAAGAGCAGGGTGGCGACCGTCCCGTCCCTCTTCCGTCCCCGTGGTCATTCATGGGTTGGCGGTAGGTGCTTCCCAAACATCTGTTGAATGAGATCCACTCATTTATCCCACGAATGTTTACTGACCCCATTTGTGCTTGGCATTCGGGTGGGGGATGAAACATACAAAGATCCTTGCCGGGGCCCTGGTTGGGGGGGAGGCGGTGGGGGTGGGGGGATGCCGCTGAGGAGCACGGGCGGCCTCCGGGAGCGGGGGACGCACACTGGCCCTGGAGGCCCAGGTTCAAGGCCCAGCAAGTCACTGCTGAGCAGTACAACCAGGCTCAGGGCTCCTGCAGCTTCTGTGCCCACCCCAGTGGCGATGAGTCCCGCAGCCCAGAGTCACTGTGCTGGCAACAGTTTCGATTCCGTGGCCTCAGAGCCCCCAGGTAGGGCGGGCGGGAGGCAGGCAGGCCTCTCAGGGCGATGGTGCCCTTCTGGCTCTGCGGGCGGCGCCAGGGTGCCCGGGCTGGGTTGGCCTTTGCTCCGTCTGTTTGCACCCAGTGGGGCTGGCGGCCCAGGGCCCTTCCTCCCTTCCTGCTTCCCGGGCTGCTTCTTCCCATGTTCAGTAGAAGAACCCAACCCCCTGCTGTAATTCTTACAGACCAGCTCTGTCCCCCCCAAAGGCCCTCCTGCCTCCTGCTGACCCACTGCTGGGAACAGGGAAGGGAAAAAGCCTTCCAGTCCCCAAGGCCACAGAACGGACCCCACCCCAGGGGAACCGGGTTTGGGAGGAATGCCTGCATCCACTTCACCTGGGATGAAGGGAAGACGACACCACAGCACTGTCCTGTGCTGACAGCACGGCCGGCACATCACAGGGCCACTGGGTTTGTTTTGCTTCTAGGCAAAATGACAAAACGATTCCAAACTTTATCTGGAAAAACTAACAAGACCAGCAGAACAAGTCAGAAAATTAGGGAAAATAGAGCGAGGGTGTGTGTGTGTGTGTGTGTGTGTGTGTGTGAGTGTGAGTGTGAGTGTGAGTGTGAGTGTGTGTGTGTGTGTGTGTGTGTGTGTGTGTGTGTGACGCTTTCCAGTATTAAACCAGATTCTATGATCACAATTGTTCAAACCTTGTGGTTGTGCCGTCAGAATAAGTAGATCAATGGCTCAGGCTCGGGTAAGCCCGAAAGAGCCCCTATTATTTATAAGATAATGGATGATAAAGGAGGTATCCTGATCAATGCAGTGGGAAGGGTTATTCAGTCCAGCGGTGTTGGAACACCTGGCGGAACAGCACCTCCCTGGGCGAAGACCTGCTCTGATCTACGACCAGCAGCCTGATGTCTGACAAAACTATGAATGAATGGCAAATGATTTTAAATTAGGAGATCCAGGGAGTTCCCTGGCAGTCCAGTGGTTAGGATTCCAGGCTTTCACAGCCATGGCCCAGGTTCAGTCCCTCGCTGGGGAACTGAGATCCCGTAAGCTGCACAGTGCGGCCAAAAAAAAAAAAAAAAAAAAAAAAAAGGAAATTCACTTAAAAATAGGCAGAAGATCTGGCCCGGAAGGGACTGTGTGTCTGCAGGGCCATTTCTGCATCGCTCCCCTCAGGAAGCCCTGTCTCTGTCTCTACCTGGCCCCTCTTGCCCAGGCCTGTCTGGGTCTCAGGGACACTGGGTTTGAGTCCTGAGGTCACATGTATTCTATTCCACATTCCAGATTTCTTAAGGAGTCAGTTTCGAAACTATCCACGGCAACCTACCAGCTGGATCACCCAGGTTGGTTCCCCAACAGATAAAATGGCAAAGGAACACTGCAAACCTCAAGGTTAAGTTTGTCCTTTCTAGGAACCAAAGAGAAAAAAGGAAAAATTGTTGAACACACAAGATGCCAAAGCTTCTGGAGCAGGGAGGGAGTGGTGGGATAATGGCTGGGATCACATGTTTGAAATGAACCCTGAGATCACGATTCCAATTCCAAGACTTGAATGCTTGAATGCTGAGTAATCTTCCAGATACCTTTAACAAGAAACTCTGACATAGAGATGTTCAGGACATCATTATTTATAAAACGGAGAGACTGGATACAACCTAAATACTCAGAAAAAGGGCATGATGAGAGTACATTCACAGAAGGTCTAAAGCAGGGACTTGAGCAGGTATTTGCACCTCTGTTCACAGCAGCACTGTTCACAGTAGCCAAAAGGTGGAAGCGACCCAAGTGTCCATCAACAGATGAACAGATAAAGAAGATGTGGTCCATCCATACGATGGAATATTATTCAGCTTTAAAAAGAAAGGAAATTCTGACACCTGCTACAACATGGATGAACCTTAAGGACATTATGCTCAGGGAAACGAGTCTGACAAAAAGACAAATACTGTGTGATCCCACTTATTTGAGGTCCCAAGAGCAGTCAGATTCATAGAGACAGGGAGAGGGGGAGGGGGAGCTAGTGTTTGATGGGGACAGAGTTTCAGTTTGGGAAGATGAAAAGGTTCTGGAGATGATGGAGGTGATGGCTACACAACAGTGTGAATGTACTTAAGGCCACTGAACTGTGCACTTTAAAATGGTTAAAATAGTAAAATTTACGTTATGTGTATTTTACCACAATAAAAAAAGGAGACAGGTGAGGGAACTACACGACATCCACGAGAAAGCCTTTAAAATGCCTCCCGAAGGTTACGCTCTTAGAGCCGAGTCACGGGCTACAAGTGTCTAACACGATGACAAGAGTCATTGCAGCATGTGGGAAAAGAACTGTCACCAAATGCTAACAAATGGTCACAGCTCTGTGATAGATGATTTCTCCTTTACCTCCCCATTTTCCAAGTTTTCTGTAACGAGGGTTAATAGCATTAATGATAAAAAGTAATATTTAAAGATAATCCTTGCAAAATGGGAGATAATTTTGCAATTATGCAAACATGCAAAAACTCAAAATACAAAAATGCAGTACCTAATAAAAAGACCCCCCCCCCACACACACACACACAGTCAAGAAAAAGAGAAAACCAGGCAAAGGATACACAGACAGGTTCTTCCTAATAGACATGTAAATAAACACTTGATAAACATTTGGACGGGAGCTCAACCTCAGAAAGAATCAAGTACATGCACATTTCGCAAGGAGGTACCACTTTTTACCTCTCCTCTCAGAAAAATGGAAAAGGCCTGCCATAGTAGAAACAGCTGCTAGCATGTGCCATATGTGGGAATGCTGATCGAAATTCCAAGCTCTCCTCAGGTGCACTTCACAGAAACACTAGAAATAAAAGCTAAACTGCAGGGTTCTTTGGGGGGATAAAAAGCAAACTGCAGAACAATATATAATGTATGATTTTTTGTTTTAAAAATGTTTGTGTATGGGGCTTCCCTGGTGGCGCAGTGGTTGAGCGTCTGCCTGCCGATGCGGGGGACACGGGTTCGTGCCCGGGTCCGGGAAGATCCCACATGCCGCGGAACGGCTGGGCCCGTGAGCCATGGCCGCTGAGCCTGCGCGTCCGGAGCCTGTGCTCCGCAACGAAAAGGCCACAACAGTGAGAGGCCCGCGTACCACAAAAAAAAAAAAAAAAAAAATGTTTGTGTACATATAGAAAAAAACCCGGGAAGACATATGCCTAACGAATAACAGTGGTTACTTCCCGGGAAGTATGAGAGACCGGGGTGGTGAGAGGGTACTTTTCACTTTATAAACTTGGGCTAATATTTTAAGGTGTTATGTGCCACTTTTGTAATGTAGGAAATAATCATTCACAAAACCTTTTTTCTTTTCTCTGCCTTGTTCCTGGTTGGTCTCTCTCCCTGGGATGTTCTCCCCTTCAGATTTGCCGGGAGAACTTCTCTTCATCCTTCAAAACCCCAGCCAAAGATATGAGAGGAATCCTTATCTGAAGTCTCCCTCCCCTCAGCCCCTCAGAGCTCCCTAGTTCCTAACCAATGTCACCGAAGGACAAGGCCTGACTGTGGGGCATACAGAGCTGCCTCTCTCTTGCTGTGCAGCCTTGAGCAAGTGGCTTAGCCTCTCTGAATCCTGACTCCTCACCAGTAAAACAAGACCACACTTTGCAGGGTTGTTACAAGGATAATATGGGGAAGGCAAAGGTTCCTCAGTCCTTGGAGAGCTCACCCAACAAGGAGGTCGCCTTCTAATGCCATTTCAGTCAGTGGGCTTCAGACTGAGCCCTGATGCCCGTCTCCACTCCTAGAAGCCCAGGGTGTCTGGGGACCTCTTTGTTCTTCCTTCCCCACAGCACCTAAGGCTGCCAGGGACGGGAGGGCCGAAGGGCCGGCCCTGGCTGTTCAGCAGGTGCTTTCAGCATTTCCTCCCATCCGGCCCCCAAGTGGGCAGGGTGCCCTCAGATCATCCTCCTGTATAGCTGCGGACACTGAGTACAGGCAGGGCTGGGGCTCCCACTCCCTGGGATGGCTCCCCCTGGCATTCAGGCTGGAGTGGGGGCGGGGGTCTTCTCCCAGGAGACGGACGTGGTGGACCCAGCCCAGCGGCCTCCTCCTACCACTCCATCTGTCCCCCCAGCCCACACTGCAGGGCTCCCTAGGGGACCCTGGGAAAATGCCGTCCTTATTCCTTCTCCCTGCTCCTCCCCCCAGATTGGGCTGTGCTGACCTGGGGGGAGGGCTGTGATCCAGGTTTCCCAGGCGTGGCGGGGACGCTGGGACGGCCCCTCCCCTTCCTCAGAATTTAGGGATGCAGGGGACGTTTCTACACATTCCCTGAGCCCCCTTACACTGCCCAGCTCCACCCTCACCCACACAGCAGCACGCTGGCCTCCTCGTGACCCCCCCGGCCTCCAGCTCGTGCTCTGCGATCTGTCTCTTCAGCCATTGGGATCTTTCATAACCTTTTAATTTAAATTATGAAATATTTCAGATAGCCAAATATATAACTAACAATACAACAGCCCCCCTCCCTGACCCCGTACTGATTTTCTATTCTGTGTAAGAAATCCCCACAGGGACTTCCCTGGTGGCGCGGTGGTTAAGAATCCGCCTGCCAATGCAGGGGACATGGGTCCGAGCCCTGGTCCGGGAAGATCCCACATGCCGCAGAGCAACCAAGCCTGTGCGCCACAACTACTGAGCCTGCATGCCACAAATACTGAGCCCACGTGCCACAACTACTGAAGCGCATGCGCCTAGAGCCCATGCTCTGTAGCAAGAGAAGCCACCACAATGAGAAACCCACGCACGCAACAAAGAGTAGCCACCGCTCGCCGCAACTAGAGAAAACCCGCATAGCAGTGAAGACCCAATGCAGCCAAAAATGAATAAATACATAAATAAATAAAAATATATATATATAAAAGAAAAAAGAAATCCCAACAAACTCAGCAGCTTAGAAGCACACAGGTTTCTGTCTCACGGTCTGTGGGTCAGGAGCCTAGGCGCGGTGTAGCTTACGGTCCCACGCGGCTGCCAGCAACATGTAGACCAGGGCTGGGTTCTCATCAGACGCTGGACCAGGGAAACACGGATCGGCTGTCACGGCAGCTTCCTGCTTCAAAGCCAGTCAGAGAAAAGACTCTGCAAGAGGGACCAACATGACAGCTTATACAATGTCCTGTAGTCCCGGAATGACACCAGGCCCCGCTTCTCCCGGGGGGGGGGGCGGGGTAAGCCTAGAACTGGAACTACTGAGTCAAGGGACTCAGCACCCTCACACTGACAGGACAAGGCCAAGAATTTCCAAACTTCTTGTCCCAATGAACTTTCCCACCAGCAGGCTTTGGGAATTTCGCATCCTCACCACCACTTGGTCATGTCAGCCTTTTACGTTTTTACCAGTTTGTTGGGTATGAAGCAGTCTCGTTGTGGAGAGATCTTTCTGGAACATGCAACTGATCACGTCCCTCTCCCTCCCCCCACTTCAAATCTTCCCAAGGGCTCCCCCCCCCCGGGACACATCCAAGCTCTTGGGCCTGGCATCTGAGCCTCTGCAGCCCTCGTCCCCTCAGGCCCAGGCAACCGCTTGATGTTTCGAGGTTCTGACTTGATGAATTTATTAGGAAATAAACAGCCAAACACATCACCCTTATGTTTTCAATGTTCACATGAAAGAAGCGAATGCCTTTGGCACACAAAAAGCATGGATGCAGCATAACTGCACATCAAGTGATGATTCTGGGGTGTAGCCCAGGGTTCCTGGCCTTGCTCTGGTGACACCTGGCCTGTCGTGTGACTGCAGGAGTTTGGCAGCGTCCCTGGCCTCGCCCCACAAGATGCCACGAGCACCCCCTCCAAGTCATGACAATTAAAAATGCCTCCAGGGCTTCCCTGGTGGCGCAGTGGTTAAGAACCCGCCTGCCAATGCAGGGGACATGGGTTCGAGCCCTGGTCCGGGAAGATCCCACATGCTGCAGAGCAACTAAGCCTGTGCGCCACAACTACTGAGCCCACGTGCCACAACTACTGAGCCCGCACGCCTAGAGCCCGTGCTCCACAACAAGAGAAGCCACTGCAATGAGAAGGCCACGCACCGTGACAGAGTAGCCCCTGCTCGCCACAACCAGAGAAAAGCCCAGGCGCAGGAACGAAGACCCAACGCAGCCAAATAAATACATAAATAAATAATAAAAATAAATAACATCAAATAATAAAATAAATTTATATAAAAAAAAGTGTCTCCAGTCATTGCAAACGGCCCCTGGGGAGGGAGCACCGCCCCTGTTGGCACCAGCGGTTTAGAAAAAGATGAATTCCTACTGCACCCAGGACAGTGCTGACTGAGAATGCAGATGTGTTTACAGTTGCACGAGGAACACCTTCCCGCCTGGAAATATTATGTTTCCCATGACTGAGGGCTTTGCGTCATTTGGAAAGACATCCGCTGTCTAAATCCAGGGCCCTTCATGTGAGTGAGGCTGAGACCAGTTGACCGCCCCATCTGAAAGGGCAGCCCTCTTTCTGCTTCTTCCTCACGGCAGCTCTCACTGCCTGACGTTAGATGAAACCTTCACTTGTCACCAGTTTCTTGTATCTTCCCACTAGAGTCAGCTCCGTAGGGGCAAGGCTCCATCTAGTGTGTTCGCTGGCGCATACACCTGCGGCACCTAGAAGAGTGTCGGGACCACAGCGCAGGTGTGATAGGAGCACAGGAAACATGTGGGACGGGTGGGTGGGTGGAAGATGGCATGAATGTGTGCGTATGTGTGCCGGCCCTCACTCTGAAAGACGCTTCAGGCTTCTTCGTTCTATACTTTTTCCGGGAAGACGTAGGAAGCCCCGCAACTCAAGCTGCAGAGGCCCGTGGGTGTTGGGGGAGCCCCTGGGGGTCGAATTCTCCTGGATGCTTAGCACCAGCTGTTGGAATTGGGATCAGAGCTCCCCCAGGGCTGCTCCCGGCAGTGCTGGGCTGGGGTCTATGGCCCTGTTGGCGGGGAGGTGAGAGCTGCTGCCCTGCAGGCTAGCACACGTCGGACCTTGGCGGTGGGGAGGGCGGTCCCACAAACGATGGCTTCTCTCAGGCAGTGAACGCCCATCTGAGGCTAAATATGCCCTCCAGAGACCATGTGGCCCACCCGCAGCGGGTGTTACCTGGGTGGGGATGGAGGGTAAGGATGCAGGGGACCCAGTGGGCACCTGTCCACTGGCTGGGGGTGTTGGGCTGGAAGTTCTCCTGGAGGTCCTGGGGAGGAGAGGCAGGTCTGAGCCATGTCTGTGTTGGGACCTGAGCTGAGATCGTCCTGTTGCGTTTGGAGAAGACAGGCTGCCCCCCACGCCCCTCGCCTGTCTGGCGACCCCACCACCTGCCCGGTTCCCGCCAGCCCACTAGCGTGTATGTTCCTCTACCCTTTTCCCATTCTTCCTCGGACCATCTGTCTACCAGTCCTCCCTTCACTCATCTGTCAGTCTGTCCTTCCACCCATCCGTCTAGCACCCCCCGCCCCCCGTTATCCACACTGCTGTAGTTAATTTACACCAGCAAGCTTCTCCTCCTTTCTAAGCTGTCCTCACAGCAACCCTATGAGGAAAATACTACGATTACCCCCATTTTACAGATGAGATGCGGAGACCGAGGCACAGAGAGGTTAGGTGACTTCCCCAAGAACACAGAGCTAGGAAACGGCCGTGCCGCCTGACCTGACAGGCCGAGCTCTCAACCTCCCAGTCTGTCCGTCTGTCCATCCACCTACCCTTGTAGCTGTCTATCACTCAGTCCCTTCACTCACCGGTCACTGGCCATCCAGCGGCCCATCCATCGCTGTCACCCATCCATCCTGAAGGTAATGCGGTTAGAGAACCAGGGGCCCTGAGGGGAGAGAAGGCCTGAACCGCCCATCTGGCTGGGCTGGGGTTGTTTGGGGGGTGGGGTGGGCTGCCCCAGGCTGGGCAGGGCTGCACAGGGCTGGGGAGAATTAGCCAAGTGACTGCCAGGATCATCTAATTAGGAACCTAGTGATAAGCAGATAGGATCAGGGGTGATTAGAATCCTTTTAAAAAGCCACTCCATTAATTACAGAGACAGAGAGGGGCCTCTGGCTGCTCAGAATACCAAGTGGCTGCCTAATCGGCTGCCATCAGCTCACCCTGGGGAGAGCTCCTGGGACCACTGTGTGACCTTGGGTGTGCCCTGCCCTCTCTGGGCCTCCCTGTGCATCAGCTCAGGCTCTGCCTACCATCCCCTGCTCACCCAGGTCCTCTTTCTCTTCCCAGGCCGGGGCTTCAGGGTGGGCCAGGGAGGCTAGGCTGGCTGCCCAGAGGGGAGAAGCCCCCCCTCCCCGCCGCGGCAAATGAGGGCAGAGAGGCTCAGAGAGCGAAAGTGATGGACGGCCAGCAAGCTGAGAGCGGGATGGGGCGGGGGGGGGGGGCCTGAGCGAAGGTCGCGTCAGCTCAGCCCTGTTCCTCTGGGCGGGCCCTGAGGAGGGACCCCAGAGGCCCCTGCCACTCCCACCGGTCTCTGTCGACACTTTCGCTGTAGGGCCTCAGAGGACACTAGTCCAAACCCCTTGCAGGAGGGGACGTCACCTCGGCATGCAGCCCCCGAACCCCACAGCACCCTTTATGGGGCGCTTCCCTTCCCCTCGGTAATGGGGAGGCTCTCCCCCCTCGGGGCCCCGTGGCAGTGAGGAGCTGGGGTCTGCCCCTCCCCGTGAGTCCTACTGGGTGGCCCCCCAGCCCGTCTCCATCCCAGCTGCCTCCTGCTGCCCACCCGAGAGGCCTCAGGCTGAGCACAGGACCTGCGGGCAGAGCAGGGCAGGGAACCTGCTGAGGGGCTCCGGAAGCATCGGCGGGGCGGCCAGAGGAAGTCCTTCTGAGGGAGGCCAGTGGAGGTCAGCATGAGCCTCAGGCAGGGCGGGGGGAGGCCGCGTGGGTCAGGGGGAAGCCTCTGTGGGGTGCTCAGGCACCTCAACACCCTGGATCCCGTGTCTCAGCTTGTTGTAACCGCCCATGCACCATCCTGATTACATTGTCGTCAACAATATCACATCCCCCCATTACTACCATCACCACAGCATCCAGCATCCCTGCATCCACCCTCATCCCCCCACGGTTACCCTCATCGCCACCACCACCACCACTGCCATCAGCACCACCACGACGGTCCCCACCTGAACCAGCATCACCATCACATCACTATCGTCACACCACCACTTCCACCACCACCACCACCACATCCCAACTCTGACATTACCTCCATCACCTCAACCAGCATCACCGTTACCGTGGCCACCATTATGCCCATCGTTACCAGCACCATCACCGTCACCACCGCTTCCATCCGCACTGCCACCATCCCACCTCTGACATCACCTCCATCACCACCTCCTTCCCCACCACCATCATCACCATCACCACTAACTGCCTCATTCTATCCCTGTCGTCACCGTCACACCGCCGTCTCCACCACAGCCAGGGTCTGTATTACCATGACCACCAGCACCCTCATCCTTTCCATCCCCACCATCACCGCTGCCACCTTAACCTCAACAAATGTCCCAGTTAGCACGACCACCGTTTCTACATCATGACCAAACCATTATTATCACCACCACCTGCATCACCCCCGTTTCCACGGCAACCACCTCATCACCTTCCTCATCATCGCCACCATCATCTCCTCTATCACCACCACCACCACCCCCTCCAACATCATGCTGACATCACACCATCACCACTGCCTGTGTCGTCACCACCATCACCATGCCCACCTCCACCACTACTACCAACTTCATCTGAGCCACTGTCACCATGACCATGTGTACGGTTACTAACAGGTACAAGGACATTTAACACAAGTTTCCACAACCACTGGGTGACCTGAGGGCATAAAGATCAGGGAAGCAAGTCGTCACTGATGGTCTCGGTCTTCGGCTCCAAAGTGGTGGATCTCAAGAGCTTGCCTGGAAGCTGCTAGAATCTCATGATATTCTGGGGAACTTCCTCTGAATATCTCACCCTGCAGCCCTGAAGCAGGGGTTCTCAGAGGGTCACCTAGAAGGCGCTGCAAACCTCTGGGTTTTCATCTGCCTGCAACTGCCTCTTTCCTTTCCACTTTCCAAATCTCATGTCTCTGCAGACTAAGCCGGAGCCACATGGGTAAGGGATCCTCCAGGGTGTGGAGGAGACCACAGCAGAGGGCGGCGGTGATTCTGAGTTAGCAAGAGACAATCGAGAACGCCGCGTCTGCGGTGCCGTCACCACCACCCTCGGCACTCTTGCTCCAGCTCGGCGTCACTCCTGCCCCATGTCACTCCCACTAACACCAGCACCCCAACCGTCCGCACCATCACCACTCCCACCAGGAGCAACGCCACCCCCGCTTCCACCAGGGCCACCGCTGCCACCACGCCGTACTCACCCGCAGCGCACCGTAGCTGCCCATTCTCTCTTCCAAGAGGACTGTGCCTCTCTGGGTGTTGTCTGGGATGTGCAGAACCTTCCTGAAGGAGCGCCATCCCCATTCCACCGACACTGGCCTTGACCACGTGATGTAAGGCAGAGTGACGTTCGTTACGTCCCAAGAGAAGTTCTAAGAGGCATCCCACACGTCTACCAGCTCTTACAGGCAGCCTCTCCGCCATGAGAGCTGCTCCCGAAGCCTGGGATCCGGGAGGGGAAGACGCGCCTGGGAGCCCTGGAGCCGCCCCAGCGGTGCTGACAAGTGAAGTGGGCGAGAACTGAGTGTCGGTCCCAAGCCTCTGAGCTGTGGCAGGGGTCCCGACCAGCACCACCACTGCCACAGCACAACAAGAGCTCCCCTAGCAGCCATTTCCATCCCCTCCCGTCACCTCCGCCATCTCCGTCAACAGCACCTCTACGGTCTCCGGTCCCTCCGTTACGTCGCCTCCTTTGTGGTCATAACCACCACCTCCACGAGTGGCTGTCTCCGCCGCAGGCAGGGCTACTGTCCCCACCAACACCCTCACCACCAGGGTCGCCGCCACCTCCACCAGCACCATCCCAGGTTCCGTCCTGCCGTCACCACGGCTCCACACCCCTCCGTTGCCCCCATCACCCCTGCTGCCGTACGGACGCCTCATCAGTCACCGCGGACGCCCCACCTTGTCACTCTCCCCTCGGCTGCCACAGTCAACCAGAGCACCGCTGCCACGGAGAACCGCGTGTGTGGCCATCTTTCCTCAGCACCAGTGGACGAGCCTGGCGAGACCAGGTTCTAGCTATAGTGAGAGAAACATAGTTACAAACACACAGAACTATTTCCACCTGCAGCCGCGCCCAGTGGAGTGATTCTGCCATTCCTTTCCTCTACCAAGCCATGTGTGAGGTGTGTCAGCACGCGTGGGCGGATGGACTGGGGACGGAGGGCAATTCGCGCTTTTGGCCAGGGCTGTGCGGGTGACAGCATCTGTCATCTAGGGCAAAGCGTCTCCAGAGTCTGCTTCGTACCTCCCAGCACGTGGGGGTGGTTAGAACACGCTGTCCTGCTCGGTGCCTGGAGCCCAGCAGCCATGAGTGCTGACGGAAAAGAAAAAGAGGGAGAGTAACGGAAGCGGATGAAGACGAGAAAGAGGAAGGGAGGGAGGAGGGGGAGAAGCGAGAGGAAAGCTATCTCAGTTGAGACGCTAAGTGCCTCACCGCAGGGCAGCGTGTTTTCCATCTCACCTGGTGGGGGGATGAGGTGAAAGGAGGAACAGGTGTTAATCAGGCTTGTTAATTGCTGTTTCTAAATATACTCCAACAACAGAACAAGAATTAAAGACACAGGAACACCTGGGTACAGCTGGGTACCTCGCACACACTGCTAGTTTTCTAGGGCTGCCACGGCGAACTGCCACAAACTGGGCCACTTGAAACAACAGAAATCCATCCCTGCACAGTTCTGGAGGCCGGGGGCCCCCAGTCAAGGTACCATCAGGGCTGCACTCCCTCCGGAGGCCCCGGGGGAGGCCCTGCCCCCCCCGGTGTCGGGTGGGGGGCGGCTTCTGCGTTCCCGGCGCTGCTTGCCTCCGGTCTCTGCCTCCCACTCCATGCCCCCGCTTCCAGTGCGTGTCTGTCTCTTCTAAGGACTACTTGCCATTGGATCTAGGACCCACCCAGATAATCCAGGGCCAGCTCATCTCGAGATCCCTACTTTAAGTGTATCAGTAGAGACCATGTTTCCTGATAAGAGCACATTCACAAGTTCTATGATTTGGGCAGGGACCTGTCTTCTGGGGGCCACCACTATACTCATTACCAACGCCGCCTATTTTTGTCACCAGGCTTGAGTGGAATGCCTCTTCCAATGTGCTGCCCACCTTGGCCTCAGACAGCCCTGGGTTTGCATCTCCCTCCCTCTCACTGACTTGCTGTGTGACCTTGAGTCTGATGCCGCATGTCTCTGAGCCTTATTCATTCAACAAACGTGTACTGATTGCCAAGCACCGTCCTAGACACCGAGGAACACCCCTGCCCCTGTGGGGCTCATCTCAGAGGATCTGACGGGATCACGGGGCACAAGCAGAATGAACTGAGGCCCCGAGCCCACCCCGCCCGGTCCCCCACTTCAGGCCCCTCACTCCACGCCAACCACCCAGCCGTTGGGCTAAGTGGACACACCCCAGGAGCCCTCACTCCCCTCCCTGCCCCCTGGCCCGTGGCCCACCTCGCCCAGCTCCTGCGGCTGGTCCTGCCTCTGCCCCCAGGGCTCAGCCGGCAGCTGGCAGCTGAGGCTCGGCCTCCTGGGCAGGGAAATGCCCCGCCCAGGGCTGATGTCACAAAGGGCCAGCCAGCTCTGCCTCTGCGGGGCCTGGTGGCCGGGCCCCAGCGGCAGTGCCCTCCCCTCCCCCTGCCCCTCTAGCGGAGGTGCTGGTACTATGAAACGGTAACCTGCCCTGGAGCCAGCAGACTCCAGCCAGGCCCCCGTCGAGGGACCCAGGCCGCCGCTGCCGCCCGCGCCCACCGGCCACCCGGGCCCCAGGCCTGCGTCTCCTCACCGCCCCGGCCCTCGGCATGCCTAACTACTACGAGGTGCTGGGGGTGCAGGCTAGCGCCTCCCAGGAGGACATCAAGAAGGCCTACCGCAAGCTGGCCTTGTGCTGCCACCCCGACAAGAACCTGACAACGAGGAGGAGGCCGAGAAGAAGCTCAAGCAGGTGTCCGAGGCCTACGAGGTCCTGTCCGACTCCAAGAAGCGCTTGGTGTACGACCGCGCGGGCTGCGACAGCTGGCGGGCCGGCACCCGCTACAGCAGCCCCTTCGACAGCGGCTACACCTTTCGCAACCCCCAGGACATCTTCCGCGAGTTCTTCGGAGGCCTGGACCCCTTCTCCTTCGGCTTCTGGGACAGCCGGCTCGGCAGCGAGCACGCGGGCCGGGGCCACGGGCTGCGCGGCGCCCTCTCGGCCGGCTTCGGCGAGTTCCCGGCCTTCGTGGAGGCTTTCTCAGCCTTGAACACCCTGGGCCGCAGCGGGGGCAGCGCCAGCCGTGCCACCTTCTCGTCTGCATCCTTCGCCGGCTCTGGCTCGGGCAGCTCGGGCTTCAAGTCGGTGATGTCGTCCACCAAGATGGTCAACGGACACAAGGTCACCACCAAGCGCATCGTGGAGAACGCGCAGGAGCGTGTGGAGGTGGGGGAGGACGGGCGGCTCAAGTCCGTGACCGTCAATGGCAAGGAGCAGCTCCAACGGCCGGACAGCAAGTAGGCTCCGCCCACTGCCTGTGCCCACCGCCTGGGCGATGCTTAATAAACGTGCCGAGCGGGTTCACGGAGACAGCTGCCCGCTTGGTGGGGGGCGGGCAGCCTGGGTGCACCCGCGAGGCCCGGGGACGTGCCCAGCGCCTGGCGCAGGCTGATTTCGCAAGGACGCCGTTCAGGCTCGGGGGTTAGGAGCTCCCTGCGCCTGCGCCTGCGTCCTCGGGTCGTGAGAGTCCTGACCAGCGCCTGGCCCACCCAGCCCGCGGCTCCACGCCCACCAGCCCGCGAGGGTGCTCCGCCCACCGCCACGCCTGGCTTCAGGGGCTCCCGCGGCTCTGAGCATAGACCTCAGGCTTTGTCCTCACCACCGGGCGCCGGGGGTCTGGCCACTGCCCACCCTCCCGGACCCTCACCCCTGAGCCCGGCCACACCGGCCTCCCCTCCGGTCCTCCCCGGCACCAAATGCCTTGTGGCCTCTGGGCCTTTGCATGGCCGTGCTCCCTGGTGAAGGCCTCATGTCTCCCTTCCCAAGGAGGCCTTCCCAGAACCACCAGCTCGGCTTTCTCACGGCCCCTCCCTGCGTCTCCCTGCCCTTCCGCCTCGTCTGCGTGACTACCTGAGAGCCGTGTGCCTCCGCAGCCCTAACTGCAGGTCCCGGGAGCAGGGCCTGTGCCCGCCTCGTTCTTTGCTGTGTCCCCAGGGTCTAGAGCAGTGCCTGGCAGTGAGGGGCAGGGCACAGATTTGTTGGAGGAAAGAATGCTCTTGCGTGTGGTGTGTGTATGTGTGTGTGTGAAGCGTCGGCAGGCTGGCAAGTCCCCGTTCCTTGGGGGCTGGAGCGGAGCCAGAAAAGGAGGTGATTCTAGGTTTGGGGGTTCCAGGCTGATTAGTCACGGCGTCCCTGGTTCCCAGGAAGAAAGGAGTGTGGGCCTGGCCAGGAAAGGTGCCAGGAATGCCACCTGGGTTGGCACATGCTCTGACTCTGTTCACCTATGTATCTCAGCTCCGAGCCCAGTGGCTGGCATGGAGTAGGTGTCTAATAAATGATGTGACATGAAAGAAGGTGGGAGCGCACTGTTTCAGGGAATAGCAAGAACCTGGGGGCATGCTCAGAGGACAAAGCCTGGGAGCTCATGATGGGAGGAGACACTGGGAGGCCGTGAACCTTGCGGGGAGGGTGTGGCCTGGTCACGGATGGACCCGGGGAGGCGGTCATCCCCATTTCCAGATGCAGAGCCGGATGACCAGCAGCCGTGGTGGGGGCCGAAAGCCTAGAGGTGGGCCTGGGTGCTGTTCTCCAACGGAAGCCTCCACAGGAAGGCACGGGGCATCTCCCTAAGGTCTCTAGGGGTTTGCAAGGCCACGTGGATGCTGCAGGTGCCCTGGCCAGGAGGACACAGCAGACGACCTGCTGCACCTCCAGGCTCAGGCCCCCTGGGTCCGGCCTCCCGGAGCCCCTGGGACGGGCCGGCAGCTGGATGTCCCTTAACCGTGTTACGAGGGGGGCAGGAGAGCCTCGTGGCGTACAGAAGGTGGAGCCCCAGCTCCCAGTCCTGCGGTGGGACTAACTTCATCAAAGCCCCCACCACAGCATTAACCACCTGACCTCTGCCCCTGCCGACCTGCTAATTTCACCAATTACTGGCCAAGCACGGCTGCGTCAAGTGGGCCTGCTTAGCCCCGACAGCTGCTGGGCAAATCCAATTATGGTCCAGCAGCCCGGGCGGTCGCACGGTCCCGGGGCTGGTGTGCAACAGAGATCTGGGTGCTTGCAAGGCATGGGTGTTCATGGACACCCCAAGGACCCCAGGACCGGGCTCACCTTCGGCCCCTGCCCCTTCTCCAAGCTTCGCACCTGAAGGCGGTGTCTTCCCCCTGAGGCACAGGCCGGTCGTGGCATTCCCCTGCTCCGGTCCCCCATGTCGACCGAGCGTGGCAGCTGCCGGGCCCGTCTAAGCGGGCGACATGGCCCTCCCTGCATCCTTGTCTCGACCTTTAGCCCCATTTGACAGATGAAGAAACTGAAGCCCAGACAGTTGAGGTGCAGCTAGGGGCACACACCCCAGATGAAGTCCCGCTTCCTAGCTGGCCTCTGAGGCCCCTGCCATCCTTCCAGCCCCACACCTTGCCCACCCCACCGGCATGGCCCGCACCAGACTCTTAGCGGCCGTCTCCTAGGCATGCTGTTCCCCCTGCCCGGGCTACCCTTCCCATCTCCTTTTGGCCTGTTAAATTCATCCTTGGAGGCCCCGCCCCTGGTCAGCACCTTGGGGAGGCCCCAGCAAGCTGCCCTGGGGCAGGACATTCTGGCCAAAGAACTTCACGGAGCCCCTTCTGGGCCTGGCTGTGTGCGGGCGCCGGGGCTGTGGCAGTGAGGAAGCCAGGGCGCCGCCCAGAGCCCCGACGATCCAGAACGGATGCCCTGGCTTGGGACTGGCTGCACGGGTCCAGCTCAGGCCCACTTCCCGAGCAGGAGGGCCCTAAGGATGGGGCTGCATTGAGGCCCCTGGGCCACCGGCCCAGCCCCAGAATGGACCCTGCTCATGAGGGGCGAGGCCCCACCTTCCGCATGTAGGTCCCCACCTCCACTGCTGCCACCAGCTCCTCGGCCGCTCACCGCTCACCTGGACAGTGCACCAGCCTCCCCCCTTCCCCTCCTTCACCCTGTTCTCACCCCGGCAGCCACAAGGATCTTGTGAAAACCTGAGAGTTCTGTGAGACACTCAAAGGGAAAGCCAACTCCTCCCAGTGGCCCGTGAGGCCCCCAAACCTCCCTGGCTTCCCTGACACTCACTCTGCCCCAGCCCCACGGGCCTCCTCCCTGTCCTGCATACACACTGGGCACGCTTCTGCCTCAGGACCTTTGCACTGGCCGGGCCGCTGCCTGGAACCCTCCTCCCAGATCTTCTTCCCTCAGTTCCCTCTCTCCCTGCCTCCCTTGGGTCTCTGCCCATCTCCCCACCCTCGCCTCACTGTGCTGTGGCGCCCCTCCCCCACTCCTCCTTCCCAAAGTGGGACTTCTGCACAGACTGGCTGGGTCCTGAAACACCCCTCTCCGCCCAGGCCCACCCACTCCTGCCACCACATCCTCAGGCAGGCCCCTTACTACCCCTTCCCCTCACCACTCCTGGGTTCCCACATCCCTCCAGGGCCCCTGACTGTCTGAAGGGACCCAAATCCTGTGGTCTCTCCGTCGCCAGGTGGACACGATGGCATCCCAGCACGTCCCTCGGGCAGGAGGATTCGGTGACACTGGAGCCTTTTATGAAGGAGGGCAACAAAGCCCTGGGGGTGTGTGTGTGTGCCGTGGCTCACAGAGCAGGTCTGTAGCCTCCAACTGTGCGTGGTCTGAGTGGCCGCTGTGACCCCGAGGCCTGGCCAGGGGTCTCCACCAGGGCTCCGGCTTCTCCATGGATGGGGGCAGGCAATGTTCTCAGCCCTACTGAGCCCTCTCCAGGGCTTCTCCTGCACACTCTCCCCAGAGACTCACACCGACCCCCAAAACAGGGAGGGCTATTTGCCCCCATTTTACAGATGGGGAAACTGAGGCTCGGAGGCTTACAGACTTGGACAAGGTCACACAGCCGCACTGGAAGCCCGTCTGCCCTACTCCTCCTCCTCTCCCCCTGCGCCCCGGGCCTGGGGTGGGGTGGGTGGGGCCCAGGCAGCCTCCTGCCTGCCCCCCCCCCCTACCCTGGCCAGTCGATGTTATCGCAGCTGATTTAATTTCAAAGACGGATTGAGCTGTGGCGGGAGGGAGAGCGGCTAATCGCAGCCGACATCTGCCCCGTTGTCATGGGGATGGGCTCCCAGCAATAGTGCAGGGGCTGGACCCAGATAAGGGCACTGGAGTGGGCTGGAGGGGACTGCAGTGGGTGGGGCGGGGATGGGCAGGAAGATGGGGGGCTAGGAGAGACCCAGAGACCCAAGAGTGGAAGAGGCACAGAGCCACGAGGCAGACAGTTTGAGGGTACCGAGGTGAGGAGAGATGGGGAGGTACCAGGGGGCAGCTGCGGAACTGATACTGAGCACGGGGCGGGGGCAAGGCTGGTGCGGGCGACAACGGGCGACGGAGGCGCCTTGCCCCCATTGCCCCTTCCAGAGCCCCGCTGTGGCCTCCACAGTAGTGCTCCCCCAAGGCAGGGCGCGGGGCATGTTCAGACCTCCCCAGTCCGCCCCCTTTGCCACAAAAGGGCCGCAGACCCCAGGGTCCCTCCCTGGCCAGGCAGGGTCCCAAGCTCAGCGCAGAGTTGGGAACCAGCTGTTTCCACCAAGCGCCGTTGGTCTGGCCTTTAGGACAATCACACCGTCGAAACTTGCCAAGTCAACAATGGCTTCTTGAGGCTGCAGCGGGTCCTGAGCACTTACTGCGCGCTCTGCCCATCGCACGGCACGCGCGCTTCCCAACAGCCCTGCCCTTCTGCAGCACGGCAACTTGCAAAGAGCTCCCACTGTAGCTTAGGCAACAAATACTGACCCACCTCCCCTGGGTTCCAGGCCTTGGAAGGCACAGGGACAAGACGCCTGGGCTCTGCTGCCTGCCCCGATGCCCCAACCGTCCTGGCTGAGGGCCGGCCTGCCTTAGATCCAAGGCCCCCCGGTGCCCCATCACGGCCGAGGCCTAGCACGTCCCACCCTTGGTCTCTGCGCCTTCCCAGGTGCTGCCCCTTCCCTGGGAACTCGTCCCTGCCTGATGGGGGAGGGAGCCCCGGCCCTCAGCCACCTGCGTGGGCCCCACTGCCCTCCCCACGCTGTCCGCCTCTGCCTCAGGACTTCAGATCTGCCCACCCACTGGGTGCTGGATGCCTCCGGCGGCCCCCGGGCACCTTGCGAGGACCCGGGGAGCTCCGTGCGGCCTGGGAGGCATGGGAGCCGGGCAGCGCTGGGCCGGGGCCACCCTGCCTGCCAACCACACTGCGCTGTCACAGCCCCCAAAGCAGGAACCTGGCACCGCCAGCCACTTGGGTCCCCAGGCACCGTGGTTATGCCTGCGGTCACCCAAGCAGCTGGTCAGGAAACCCCTGGGGTCCTGGGGTTCTGGGATGGCAGCAAGGGTATGCACGAGCCATCTCCTTCTACAGACGCTTGGTCCACCCTGTGCCATCCCAAACCCGCGACATACCTGCACGGGCATCCCCACCACCACACCTCTGGCCGCACAGCTCCCACGCCAGAGTGTCCTTCCAACTCTTCACCGTCACGGCCAAGTGGAGCCGTCTTCCTGTGGCCCTGTTTCTCCTTCCTTTGGGACCCCAGGAATCAGCTTCTCGCCCCTCGCACGTTCCTGAGCATCTTCTGCCCGGCGTTCGAGACGCCAGCTCCTTGAGGGCAGGGCGCGGGTGGTGACCGCTGGGTGGAGAAAGCTATCCCTGCGGCTCCAGGGCAGGGTGGAGCGGGCCAGGCCGGGCCCCTTCCCCACTCTGCTGGGTCCCGGGTTGCCCTCCCCACCCAAGAGTTCCCAGAGCCTGGGCCTTCAACTGAGTCCCTTTAGGAAAGCAGAGCAAGGGTGTTAATTGCAAGAGACTGGTTCCCATACTTGTTTTAAATTGATATTTAATTAAAAAGTAAATTATTAATTAGGCTTATCAATTGGCTGCCAGTGGCCGGCTGGGAGAGGCTGGCTTGCGGAAACATCCACCCTGAGTGCGTCTGCGTTTCTCCGTGAGCCCGGTCAGTGGCACCGTCTCTGTTCGCGTTAGTACAGCCACGAATTTTGATGCTGGATCTCCTCCCAGCAGGCCCGGCTGGTTCAGGAGGGTGGGTGCTGCCCAGACCGAGGACTATAGCCCGGCACTGCCTCTCCATCTTACTTCTGCCCTGGGCTGCAGCCCAGGGATCTGCTGGGCGGCATCCTGGACGGCCCACGGATGCTGCCCACTCCTCGTGCCAGACGTGGACTTGGCATCTTCCTCCCCAGGTCTGACCCCCATCCCGGGCCCCTTCTCAGGGGTGGTCCCTCTGGCCACCCGGTTGCCCACCCAGGGTGTGGGGAATCACCCAGAACTCCTCCCTCTCTTCCCCTCCGCGCCCTCTGCCCTGCCCTGGGCTCAGCCTTCACAAGCCCCCTCTCCCGGAAGGTGAGGAAGGTCTGGGGCGAGTGTTCCCTGCAGGGAAGTTAGCAAGCGCGCAGGCCCTGAGGCAGCGGCCTCTGCTGAAGGGAGCGGGAAGGAGCTGTGGACAGGCCCGGGTCATCTCCGAGACGTCTGTCCGCTCTCTGAGACGGGACAACTGTGCAGAGGAAATCAAGAAGTCAGCTGGGGCCTGCTGAGTGTGACACGCATGACAGTCAGCCGTGAGCTGCGGTTCAGGAGAAAGGTCAGGACCAGCGGTGAGGAATCAAGATCACTCAGCACATGCGACGGCACGTAAAGGCCTGGCACGGACGAGCTCAGCCAGGTGTCAGCAGAGATGGAGGACGTTCCACAGACGTTCAGAAGCCACGGAGGAGGTGGAACTGGCATGGAGAGCGGGGCGGCGTGGGCTCCATCTCAGCTCACCCCGTCGGCCCGTCTGTACCGGTTAGGGTTCTCGGGTCCCCAGGGACAGAAGTCCATCCCAGCTAAAGCGAGTTGAACCCGGGAGGGGCACTACTGAACGGGTACAGCCGGATCAAAGGAAAAGGAAATCCCGACACCTGTGGGAAGGCCAGGAACCCCGGCAGCTCCGATCGCGGGGTGGACTCTTCAGCTTGCTGCCGTGGGAACGGGTCAGCCCCGACGGTGCTCCGCCCTCGAGTGGGACCGCTCAGGTGTCCACTGGCCCAGCACGTGCGGAGGAAGGTGGTCCATCCTCGCCAACAGCATCACCCTCAACTGTCACCACCACCACGTCCACCGTCACCCTGTTGCCACTGTCATCCCCAGAGACTCGCCATACTTCGTTCACTCACGCAGGAAGGATTTGCGTGCCCTGTGGGCGACAGGCACGACGGTGGTGACGAGCAGAGATCGTTCCCACCTGCAATGGGAATACAGTCTAGGGGCACAGAGGCTTTACCCGGTCACCCCGGAAACGAAGACTGCAGCTCAGAGGGGCGCCACAGGGGCCAGACCAGACGCGGGGAGAGCGTCTAGGCGGATTGCCCCAGGCGGGAAGGTGCGAGAAGGCTGCCCCAGAGCAGGCAGGCAAGCGGGGGTGGTGCCTCAGGCTGAGGGGCTTGCGTGTGCACTGCGCCTGCAGCAGGAGAGGCCTGTGAGCACGGGGCGGGGGTGGGGGGGGAGGGAGGGGCCTGGGAGGGGCCAGAGCTCAAGGAGCGGGGGGGGGGGGGGGGGGGGGGGTCTGGCATGGGTGCTGCCACCTTGATCTCAAGAGCAGTGGTGACACAGAAGGGTGTGAAGCAGGAGGGTGACGTCGGTGTAGACGGTGCAAAGACCACGGTAGCTGGACCCTCGTGTCCTGCACGATGCTGCCTCAGACCAGGGACCGTTTGACCACAAGGAGGTGACAACGGGAACAGAGCCACAGGCCCACTGGCCGCACTCGAGTTCACGTCACTCAGAAGCAGCTGATCTAAAGAGGAACAGCCTAGCCCTGGCGCCGTCCTGGGACATCCTGAGGGCTGGGGTCCAGTCCCGTGGACGCGGTGCTGGCCCCGTCACCGGAGCACAGCCCGCGGGCGGAGGAAGGAGGCCCGTCCGTCCCGACGTCACCCTCTTGCAGAACTCCTGGCCCTGCCCCACACTGGAGGCTTGGCCAGGTCTGAGGTCCTTGTTCGGGGGGGGCCAGGGACGCAGCAGCTCTCCCGTGAACCTGCAGTCCCACCACGCCGGTGGGGGGGGCAGCTCGGACCTGTGTGAGAGGAGGGCCGGGGACGAGGGTCTCCGGGACTCGAAATTCTCTGGGGCTGCTTCTTGTCCCTCGAACAGTGACCACGGTGACAGTGACCACGGGGCAGTTGTTGACAGGGGCAAGGTGACTAAGGTCTCAGAGCCCCGGAGACGCCCCGGTCACCCCACCAGGCGAACCTAGAGCCACCCAAGTGCTGGCCGAAGGTGAGGCGAACCCAGAAAGGGTTCAGCTTCGGGACCAGGTGCAGCAGGAGGGGCTAGTTAAGGCCTGTCGGGGCTCCGGGCCGGCTCCCACCCTGAACCGGACCCTGGGCCACCCTGGGCCACCGAGGCCACGAGCGGAGCTGAGGTGGGTGAGGGGTGGACTGCAGGAACCGTGTCTTGGGTTTGATGCTCTGACCCTGGAGGGACTGCCCCTCCCAGGACTGGCCGATTCCCGCAGAGTGTAACCCACCCACCGGTCCAAGAGGGTGACTTTCAAATGCAAAGCAACCAATCTAGAAGGCACAGCCCCAACACCTCCTCTATCGGGTTCTCCCCCTTGGGCCACCGTCCCCCTGCCTGAGTCACCCGGGGTCAGGTACCAGGCAAGTTGCGGCAGCCCGTCTGTCCCAGGGCCCATGAAATTACTCAAACCAGCCAGTGGTCAGCCTGCTCGCCCTGCCTCGCCCATCCCTCCTGCAGAGACCGCAGCAAAGTCTCCTGTCCCCGGTTCTAGGCTCCCCCCACTTCCTAACCTCCCCGTGCTTTCCCACGTGGCTCGGCGTGGCGTGGCGTGGCGTCCCCCTCCTCTGGGACTGTGCTTAGAAATGACCTTTCCAACGGCAGTCATCTCCTGCTCTGTGGCCTCACTGAACCTCACATTTCCCCTGAATACACGCTATTTTTAACTGTCCTGGGCACCTCGGCGGCCCACCTCAAGTCCTCCCGGCCGAGCTCAGGCCAGCCACGGCTCTGTGGTGACCGGCCCACCTGTGCAGATGCCGGCTGGTGGCCCAGCTCGCCCTTGCCCAGAGCTGCTCTGACCCAGCGCGAGGATGCCCGCAGGGCCTGCTGGGCACTTGTGTACATGAACCCTAAAGTTCGAAGGCTGGTGGATAAGCCTCACCTTGTCCATGCGGTGGAAGGGGAGCCTATGGCTATGTCCCCTTTTGTCCCTGGGGCGGACGGTTCTCAGCACGTCCCTCGAGGTTTCTCAGATGGCCTCGGTGGAGTCTGCACCCCACTGACGGTGGGTCCACAGCACCTCCTCTGGCTGGCTTTTCCCCTCGCCCGGCTTCATGCCCCCCACCCCGCCCTTGTTCCCTGGGACCACTTCCTTCAAATACTTCCTGCACGCAAACCCCATTTTCCACGCAGATCCGAGGGCTGCCTTTCCCAAGGTCTGTGCTGAGATGAGGGAAGTCCTGTCTGCGGGGACTGAGGGCTCCTTCCATGGCCGTCCCCACGGGGCTCCTCCCTAGGAAGTGTGGGGACCACAACTGCTCCCTAGGGCTGTGAGACCCCAGAGGTTTATTGGTCAGGGTCCCGGCAGGAGAGGGGTGACACTCAAACCTCTCAGGTGGAAGGGTCTAACGAAGGGACTCTTTGGGGCGTGGTGACTTTACAGACAGCAGGACGCCATCGGCCCAAGAGGACGAGCTCGCCCAGCCAGCCCTGGGGCTTCCAGAAGGTCTGACACACAACAAGCCTGGGCTCACCTGAAACGTGGGGTCCCGACAACCCCACGCCCGGGCAACCTCAGTCTGCCTGGCTCGTGGCCCTGGAACCTCGTCATGTGCCCGTACGAACCTTACCTGCAGCACGTCCAGCCTGGGCCACCTTGGGCCTGTACCACCCCTGCCCAGGATCACCTCTTTCTGTGCCGCTTCTCACTGCAGGCAGGGAAGGGGGTCCGGAGAGGGCACCCGTGTGGCCCCCAAAAGCGCCAGCAGCTGGGACAAGACAGGCCCAGACCCCCCGCCACCCTTGAGTCAGGCCGGGCCTGGGCCATCCCCCGTCTTAGCCCAGCGTGGGTCTTCCGCTCAGCCCAGCCAACCTGCACGGACCTTATCTTGGCCATCTATCGGGCCACCTGGACCAACCAGTCCTGCCAGAAACTGGATCTGGGCATAAAGGCCCCTCCCTGGAGGGGTGTGTGAGATAAACCCTCCACCTTCCACTGGTCTCTCCTGCTTGCCTGAGCCAGAGGGCCAGGGCCTGGGGTGGAGGTGCTGGGCTGCTGGTCTCCCCTCCCCTCCCCCACCATCTCCTGTAACAGGCAAGGTTGAGTCTGTGCTGGGACTGACACTGACACCCCTCTCCCACCAACCTCCTGGGTCTGCCGGTCAAAACTTGGGCACGGGAGGGGGGTCGCTGGGGAAAACCAGGAGGCACCCAGGAAGAGGGTCTCATCTCCATTTGTAAAAACTGCGCTGACCCATCACATCAGGACACTGCTTCCCCTTCATGGGAGTCTCTGTCACGCGTGTCCCCAACGTGCCTGGCTTTACGCGCTCCTCAGACGGCCCTGGAGGGGTAGGTGTCGCGATGTTCCCACTTCCAGATGAGGAAAACTGGGGTCAGTCGCCCAAGGTTGCGCAGCCCAAGGTCACACATGGCCGGAAAGCCCTTTAAAGATAAAGGCCTAGAAGTGAAATCACTGGACCGAAGCTCCCACGGAATTGCAAGCGCGATTTGGATTGACAAACTGGGTCCCAGCAGGGGTGCCCGCAGCGGGGCTCCCCTGGGAGAGGAGCCCTGCCCACAGCGCGCTGCTGCCGGCCACCGGCTCTGCCTGGGAGGCGGGAAGAGGACTTGCTACTCTGGCTGCTTCTCTTGGACCCCAAGCATCAGGTCCACACATGTTGGTCATGTCTGCACCTTCTGGCCTGAATTCCAGGCCTCTGTTCTTCGCAGGCAAGGACAAGGGCTGGGGGCCACGTTTCCACTGCTCCCTGCCTTGGGCTCCTCACCCGCAAAGTGGGGAGAGAAGGTCCCAGGGAGGATGTGGTGACCCTGCCGGACGGACACCAGCGCCTCCCGGCCTGATTCCAGCCCAGGAATGTTTCTCCTCCCAGGCCTGGCCTCAGGCCTGACTCCTGACACCGGGCAGTAAATAACTTTCCATTTGATCACCTCTCTTGGTGAATCTTTGCTCTGGGGAAAGTGGGCGTATCCCCAGGCAAGGCCCCACCCGCCTGCCTGCCGTAGGAGGGGCAGCTCTGGGAGGTGGGGGGGGGGGTCTGGCATCGGGAGCATCTGTGCCTTTATCGAGAGCACCCACCAAGGTGGGATGTCTACACCCTGTGTCATCAGCCTCCCCGCGGCCTTTGAGCCCAGAAGCTCATCCCAGTCACCTTCCCTGGCTTGGGGCGCCGCCCTCAAAGCGCAGATGGGAAGGCTGAGGCCGGCGGGGGCAGGGATTGGGTGCCCACCGCCCGCGGTGCCGGCAGGGGTCGGGGATGGCCACAGAGGCCTGCTCCGCGGGTCCTGCTCGACTGGGTCCCGTCTGTGTAGGAGGGATGGAGGCTGCTCCCCAAATGTGCTCCGCACCCCGCAGGGGAAACCCGCAGGTCCTCCGCCTGGAATGCCAGGAGACAGGCCCAGAGACGCCCAGCCACTGGCGCGGGCCGCCCAGCACCAGGGAGATCCGGTTCCGGCCGGAGGACAAAGCGGGTCTGGGGCCGGCCCGGGCCCGCTTTGGGAGCGGGCGCCCCGGGTCAGCTGGGGAGCGGGCGCGCGCCGCCAGCGGGCATCTGCATGACAAAGCGCGGCGCCGGTGGGAGCGGCCGAGCGGAGCCCGCCCGCGGCCGCAGCTGCCCCGCTAAGCCGCCGCCCCGCGCCCGCCGCCCGCCCGGAGCTGGGGGCGGGGGCGGCACGCGAGCCCGGCGCTCAGCTGTGTTTGCTCGGGGGGCGCCGCGCGGGGCGGCGGGGCTGCGGCGCGGGACAAAGGCCGGGTCTGACCGACCCCGCAGGTGGCGAGGGGGAGGGGAGGGCTGCGGCCCCCAGCCGCCCAGGCTCCCCCGGCGTCGCCTCCCCGGCCTGCGTTCCGGAGCTGCGTCCAGGCCCCTCCCCTGGACCCCGAGTTGACAAATGATGTCAGCATCCGTCCGTCTTAGCTTGCTGCGCACCACGGGCTGCCGCTGTCCTCACGGCCATCTACACTTACCCCCCCCAACTCATGCATCCCCAACGGGGTGCCCGCGTCGTGTCCCCCATGGGCCTCCGCTCCCACCCCCCTCCTCAGCTGCTTTCCCTGCGCAGCCCCCCAGGTCCACATCTGCCCTGACCCAGCTTTCCCCACCTCGCCATCCTCCCATCTTCCAGGTGCCTCGACCAAACCTAGGCATCTTTCTGACATCTCTCTGTGCTGGGCGGACCTTTGAAGTCTCTCCAGAATAGAGCCAACTGCTTCCAGCCCCACTGCTGCCCCGGTCCAGCCCCCACACCCTCTTGCCTGGACGGTTGCAGTAGCCTCCGTCCTGTGCTCCCCGCCTCTGCCCCAGCGGCCGCCAGAAGGATCCTGTGGAAACCAAAGGCAGACCTCACGTCTCCACACACTCCCTTGGCTCTCACCTTACTCAGGAGAAGAGCCGAAGCCCTCACAGCCCCCGAGGCCCACCTCACCTCCTTCCAGCCCCACCTCCCCACCTCCCTGGCCCAAATCTCTCCACTTCAGCCATACCTGTCTCCTAGTCATTCCTTGAGCAGCCAGGCCTTCAGGGCCTTTGCACTGGCTGTTGGCCCTGCTTCGATCACTTCACCGGATATCTGTGTGTCTCACTCCCTCAAATCCTTCAGGCCTTTACGCCGACGCCCTCTCTTCAGCGAGGCCCTCCTTGGCCACCCCGTCTACAACGTCAAGCCTTCCGGGTTCCCTCTCCGTCCTTCTGGCCACGTGGCATTCCTATGCGGCACTCGCTCATTTTCTGTCCCCTGTGGACGGTAAGAGGCACCAGGGCAGACTGTCTCTTTTGCCCGCTGTTGCGACCCCCAAACCTAGCACTGACTCTGTTACGCAGAGGTGTTCAGTAAATATTTGCTGAATGAATGAATAACTTAAAGCACTTACCCCTGCACGGCAGCGCTGCAAGGTAGGCCCCGTCGCCTCCGCTTCACAGGAGAAAGCACTGAAGCACAGACGGGGCAAGCAACCTGCCCAGGGTCTCCCGACTAGGAAGCCTGGGAGGCAGGGCACGGCTCCTAGCGAGGTCTCAAACTAGAGGCCCACACGCTGGTTTTGGCCCCCAGAAACATTTTCTGTGGCTTGAAGAGTTTCAGAAAAAGTTGAATCGGTTGTGGCCACTTAAAAAATCCAGAGGTTTCGTGTAAAAACCCAGACCGCCAGCTTTTCTTGGAGAATCGGAACCTCTGGCCACACTGGGTGCTCAGTCCCACAGGCGACCATGGGCTGGAGCTGGGCAGCAGTCGCCCCTCAGACAGGGTGTGGGCGACCCCACTTGCCTAGGCTCCATCAGGCCGCCTCCCGCCCAGGCCCCTGTCCTGCGAGCTTTCGCTCCTCTGGGCCTCTGCCCTTCCGGGTCACTCTGCCTGGAATCCTGCCCCACGGTTCTCTTCCTGGATGCCTCCTCCTTGTCACTCAGGCAGGTCTTCGCCCAAAGGTCCCGTCCTCAGAGAAGCCCTCCCTGATTACGCTGGCTAATGGTCATTATCTGAGATCACTCCATCCATCTTTGGTGCACGCTGTCCCTCTTCCCCAACAGAACGGCAGTCCCAGGAGGGCGGGGCCCGGGTCAGCCTTGCCACACCTGTCCAGGAAGGACAGCACCTGCCCCTGCGGACACCTGTTGATTGACCGAACGAATGAATGAATGAGGGGTTCTCCTTTAGCGCCGCTGGTTCTGGGCCCTTCCCGGGTACCTTGCGCTCACGCCTGTGCCCTGCCGCTCTCGGCAGGAGCTCACAGGTTGGGTGGCACGAGGTCGCGGGCCCCTTGCTAGCGGGACAGGCCTCAGTGGTTTCTGGTTCTGTGACCACCTTGAGGGGCTTGGGGAACCCTCTCTCACTTTGCCCCCAGCTCCCCAGCCTCTCGCCATGGACACGGGGCCCCGAGTCTTCTGGGTCAGCACCAGGGTCGCCTGCTGGGGTTCCAGATGCAGCCCGGCTCCCGCCCGCCCGCCAGCCTCGCTCCTGGTCAGGCCGTGTCGCCGGGGAGCCTTCAGGAGTAGAAGGGCCACGGGTGGGCTGCCTGGCGCGCAGGCTCGAGATCAGGCCTGGCTCCCGCCGCTTCTCCCTGTGTGACCTTGAGCAACTTCACTCGCCTCTCTGAGCTTGTTACCCCGTCTGTGAACTGGGACCCCTGCCCGACCTGAGACTTGTACCAGTTCCTGGGCTCACACGGCCGCCAGCACACAGTAGGTGCTCAGGACAGCAGCGCCCCCACCCCGTGTGTGGATGGACGCCTGGAGCCCAGCCCATGACGATCACTCCTCCCTGCGGGCCAGCTGGCCATCTGTGTGCTCACTCGTGTGTGGTCTTGGGTGACTCGGAACCGCGTGGGTGAATGCGTGTGAGTGGACACGTGTGAGTGTGTGTGGCGGTGGGCTCCGGGTGCCTGGAGTGGCCTGGCCAGTCCTCACCGGCCAAGGTGAAGTGGGTGGGAGCTGGCTCGCCCGCTCCCCCAGGTAGCCGTCGAGGCAGGAGTCTGCTGGGGCCGCCGCTGACACCGGGGCGGGCAGGTCAGCCTGAGCCAGAAGGGACTGGCTGGTGTGGGGGAGGGGAGCTGTACCCTAGGGCAGTCACCTCCCAGGCCCGGCCCTGCCGGTCATGCTCCAGGTCCCAGGGCCAGCGCCCGGGTAGGGCGGCTGGACCCTGGCGTCGGTCACTGCAGCCCTGGGAGCCTCTCCTCTGACCGTGCCACCGATGAGGCCCCCGGCACGGCAGGGCCCAGAGCCGAGCACCGGTCCCCACCCACCTCGTCCTCTACCTCAAGGCTGCAGCCCGGCCTCGCAGCTCCCACTGCAGCACCGCGCTCTGCACCCATGCGACTGTCCTCCCACTGGACTGGGGGACTGGGGAGGGCAGGGACCCGCTCATGGTCACGGCCGTGGGGAGGCAGGACGCCAAACGCTCATTCAACTCACATCCAAACCTCTGTTGCTTGCTGATGGGATGCGTAGGCTGCGTGTGTGGTGGAGATGTGGCCATTTGCACCCGCGGCAGCAGCCTCGGAAGCTGTGCTGGGCCCCCAGCTTTCAGACGGGCTTAGAGGGACACACAGGCTCTGCGCCCAGCCACCACTCTCCACGTGGGAGCCACGTCCGACCTTCAGCCCCAGAACCAAAAGAATCTCCGCGGCCCCCTCCCAAGAATCCAGGCGTGGCTGGCGGTGGGCGTCTGCTGTGCACCCTGTCTCTGCACGGTTCCTGAGGGCCTCAGGCCCACCGAGCAGAAAGATCCCCACCCGCCTGGACCCGCACAGAAAACTGAGGCTCCGCAGGGGCCTGCGTATCCCCGCTGGCCTCTCCAGGGCTGCTCGCCTGTGCAAGGCCTCCCTCGGCCTGTCTCAGGCCTGTCAGCGGGGAGCAAGCCAGAGACCCCAGGAAACGCTGTCCCCCTGCTGCTCCTCAGGACCCCGGAAGAGACCTGGGGGGCTGGCCGGCCTGGGCACAATGGACAGAGGGACAGCAGGGGAGCAACAGCCCCAGGAAGCTGCCTGCCTGGCCCTGTTTCCAGAAGCATTGAGCCTGGGACAGAGGCACAGAGACGGAGACAGTAGAGCAGGGAGGGAGACTCCCACACACTCAGCGGTCGGCTGGGCATGGGACTGGGACCGGCAGCCGTGGTCTTCTCGGATCCGGACTCAGGACGCCGACTGTTAACCCCCAGCCCAGATCGGCCTGGTTTTCACCGCCTGACTGCCCGGCGCGCGGCGGTGACCCAGCAGGCACCTGCGGGGCTGGCGCAGGCAGTGGCCTCGGGACATGCGTGGACGAGTGGCAGCAGGTCACCGCCCGCCTCCGTGTGCATGTCCGTCACCGTGTCCCTGTGCGCACGGGTGACGCTCAGCCCCACCGCGGCCTCCCGGATGGTGCCGCGGGGCTGCCCGAACCCCAGAGCTCTTGCGCGGCCGCGACCCCAGCCCTGGACCCTGAGTCGGGAGCCCGGGCTGCCCACCCGGGTGCTTTTGTCCGTTTCTGAAGTGACAAGAGACACACAAAAGGGCTTTTAATTAAATCAAAGGAAGGGGAAACGGGCCAGCCGGGCCGCTATTATGTTACCAAATGCGAAAACGAAAACTTATTTTTTTAAAGCTCTGGTATTAATTTGAGATTATTCAGATAGTTAATTAAAAGTGCAGCATGTGTTAAATATTATTTCAACAAAGATTTTCATCAGGCTTCCATGTAATGCGATCCGTGGGCTCGGGGAGCTTTATGCAAATGGTCTGCGGCCAGAAGGAAGGGCCCGAAGCGCCGGGCGGCAGGCCACTCGCTCACCGCAGGGGTGGCCTTTGCAGACACACACGGAACGGCAGCCAGGCCCCCCTGTCCGGGCCCTGGGCGAGCAGGGAGACCAGCGGCCGTCCTGGGCCTGCTGGCCAACGGCAGCTCCCCGGAAGTTGTCCAGGTGGCACTTGGGCCGCACTCCTGCAGGTGTGTGCGGGGTGTGGACGTGTGTGTTGGCGAGGCTGTCGCGAGACTGGCTGCACACGTGGCGGGGGCGTTGGCAGCGTGCGTTTGCGCTGGTTCATCCGTCTGTTACGCGTGGACTCGTGCACGTGACACGCATGTGTGCACCTGGGCACGGGGTGCGCGCCCACAGCTGGCCCCGAGCACGCCGTGTCACCTCTCGCTGCCTCAGTTTCTCCATCGGTAAATGGGGACCGCTAGCTACAGTCCAGGCCTCACGGGGAGGATTAATGAGGGTCACGTGGCATAAGGCACAAGCACTGGTCCTGCACAGACAGCACGAGAGCCAACAATGCCAGCGTGCGCGGAGCTTTAAGTTCACGTGTCCATGTTTAACAAAAGTGAAATTAACTTTTATATTTTATTTAACACGGTATGTCTAAAATATTGTCGTTCCAACATGTGATCCACGCAAAAACTGATGGCCGTGGTAGTTTGCATTCATTTTTCACACTAAGCCTTGGAGGTCGGTGTGTATTGGACCTGCAAGAACCTCCGGCCACACCGGCCGCATTTCAGGTGGACGTTTCAGTTGGACCTCACAGCTCTGAGCCCCGAGGACGTGGGTGTCCCCCGCTGCACCCTCGCTCGCCTGCGCTCCCGGGCCTCAGACGCGCGGGCCGCTCCTGCCCTCTGTCGGCGCCTGGCGGCGGTGCAGCGCCCACGGCTCGCCCCGCCCGGCCAGATCTGTCCCCGCCCCGCAGATGGCCACAGCCCCCTGCCCACTGCCAGGCTCCGTGGTACCACTTCCCACTGCGGGCTGCGGGGCAGATGGGAGGGCAGAGGCTCAGAGAGGACCGGTCATCCGCCCCGGGTCATGCAGCAGGACGGCAAGGAGGGACCCCAGCTGAGGTTGGAACCCAAGTGTTAAGACGCTTCTGTGGGTCCCACCGGGTTCCTATCCTGGCTCTGCCCCTCTTGGCTGTGATTCTCAGGGTTCCACAGCTGTAAGCGGGAGGGAGGACCGGGGGGACGGGACGGTAATTCCTCCGTTCAGGGTTGTGTGAGGATTAAGTAGGAAGACGTCTCTGAGGTTTCCAGCACATTCTGAGCAGAGAACGTGCCCAGTAAATCCGTCACGGTCATAGCACCATGACGGGACACCCCTGCCTCAGGGCCTTTGTACCTGCTCATCCCCCAGATCTAGGATCGGACGGCTCCCCTCGTGAGGGAGGGCCTCGCTGACCACCCCCTCCTTCTTGTCACCCTCAGAGCCTGTGTCGCCACCCAGCACGAGCCTGCGTGTGCCTGGAGCCTTCTTGTTTCTTGGCTGCCTCCCCCATTGGACTGGCAGCCCCAGGAGGGCAGGGCCCCGCCGGTCTTGGCCACGGCCATCCCTGACCTGGCACAGTGCCTGGCCCTACGTAGGTGCCTGACGGAAAGAGCGAGAAAGCCGTGTCAGGAGGGGACGCAGCTTGGTGGTCACCAGGGAAGTTAGACGCCGCTTACCACACAGCCCAACATTCCACAGCCAGGTGCTAACCCGAGAGAAATCAAGCTTAGGTCCACACAAAAATTCATCAATGAGTGTTTGTAGCGGCACTGTTCACAACTGCCCCTCGCTGAAACCCCCCAACCGTCCCGCAGCTGGTGAACATTCACGCAGAAGAATCTACCAGCAGCAAAGGGAACCGCCGTCCAGGCACTGGACGCGGGTGGACCCAGAGGTGTAAATGTGGCCATGTGACACGTGACATTCTAGATGACACGCAACTATAGGGACAGAAAACAGACCGGTGACTGCCGGGAGGGGGGCCACGGGCACATGAAGGATCTGGAGGGGGGCAACTTTTCTGTATTGTGACTGCATGTGTTTTTCAAAACTAACAAAACTGTACATCTGAAAGGGTAATTTTTTCTTCATGCAGCAAACCGTGATTTTTAAAAACAGAGCTGTAGACTTTCAGAGTCTCAGGTCGACTCAGTCCCTACTGCTTTCTGGTCCCAATGGTGAGCTTTGATCCCCCAACCCAGGAAAGCAAAGTGGGGGCAGGCCCCCCGCCTCCTGAGCAGGGCCGCTCCACAAAGATGGGCGGGCAGGGGGTCTGCAGAGGCTCAGCTGCAGAGCCTGGAGAGTTCCAGCAGCTTCCCCCACTCCTTGTTTCCCTCGCTGGTGTTGGTGGGAGTTCATTGTGTTGTGCTCTGTGCATTTTTCACATGTTTGAACTATTTCCTTAATAAACACGACACATACTAAAATGATTTAAGACAAGAACAGCAGGATTCCCACTGCAGAATCCCACCAGCCTCTCCTGCAGCCCTGGGAGCTGAGAGCCACCGCGGGTGGGCACAGAGGGCGGCCGGGACCAGGAGCCAGGCTGCGCCGGTGTTTCTGGGTGTCGCTCACCCCCTGCCACAGTTCCAAGCTCACTCTGCCCCACAGTCCCCGGGGAGTGGGCGCTGTCTCCCCACCAGGCAAGGCCCTGGCCGGAACCAGACGGTGCGGGGCTGCCACCCAGGATTGGCTGGGAGGTGGTGAGGACAGTCTTCGAGCATCATTCATTTGTTAAACAATTTTATTGAGATACAATTTACATGCCATAAAGCTCCCCGCTTAAAGTGTACAGTTCAGTGGTTTTAGCATATTTACAAAGTAGTGCAACCATTACCACAATCTAAGTTTAGAACATTGTGTCCCCAAAAAGGGAGCCACAGCCACTAGCAGTCAGTGCCGTCCCACTAGGTCCCCAGCCCCCGGCAACCACAGAGGTACTCTCTACATTATGGATTCACCCATCCTGGACACTTTGGTACGTGGAATTTTACAATCTAGACTTTGCTATCTGGCTTCTTTCACTGAACGTAATGTTTTCAAGGTTCATCCATGTTGAGTCCGTGTCCGTATTTCCTTCCTTTTGTTGGCTAATCACACAGTCCATTGCACGGTAGGCCCGCATTTCATTTATCCATTCATCAGTTGATGGGCATTCGGGTCCTCTCCACTTTTTTTTTTTTTTTTTTTTTTTGCGGTACGCGGACCTCTCACTGCTGTGGCCTCTCCCGCTGCGGAGCACAGGCTCCGGACGCACAGGCTCAGCGGCCATGGCTCACGGGCCCAGCCGCTCCGCGGCATGTGGGATCTTCCCGGACCGGGGCACGAACCCGTGTCCCCTGCATCGGCAGGCAGACTGTCAACCACTGCGCCACCAGGGAAGCCCCCTCTCCACTTTCTGACTGTCCCAACTCATGCTGCTCTGAACATTTGTGTGCAAGCTTTTGTGTGGATGTACGTTTTCAGTTCTCTTGGGTACAGACCTAGGAGTGGAATTACTGGGTCATATGGTGACTTCATTGCTTAGTTTTTTTTTAACAGCTTTATTGTGATATCACACACACCACACAATTCACTCATGTAAAGTGCATAATTCAATGGCTTTAGTATATTCACAGAGCTGTACATCCGTCACCACGATCAATTTTAGATCATTTGCATCACCCCCCCCCCCCACCTCCTGGCCGCCACCCTCCTCCTCTCATCTCCCAGCCCTAGGAAACCAGTCTCCCTTCTGTCTCTGTGGGCTTGCCTCTTCTGGGTAGCTCATACACGTGGAGCCATACAACACGGCATCCTCTGAATCTGGCTTTTTCTACTCAGCACAATGTTTTCAAGGTTCATCCATTAGCAAGCATTGGTACTGCATCCCTTTTCATTATTATTATATTATCACTGAATAATATTTCATTTAAATATTCCACGGAATAATATTCCAGGTAGTGTGTGGGTGCGCCCACCACCTTTTTTTTTTTTTTTTTTCTCGCCCACCACTTTTTATCTGTTCATCAGTTGATAAACATTAGCGTTGTTTCCACTTTTGGGCAATAACTCTGTTTCACTTTTTAGGAAACACCCCAACTGTTCTCCCAGGTGGCTGCCACAGAGCATTTAGTGAGCATCTGCTGTGTGCCCCTTCCATTCACACCACTATCCAGCAAGGCAGGTCCTAATAGCCATTTCATTTTGCTGTGGCACAGAGAGGGTGAGACACTTGCTCCAGGCCTCATTGGGTCCCAGGGCTGCTGAGCGAGGTGAGGTCTGGGAACCAGACACTTGGTTACATGACCACTAGGTGCTGGTGGTCTGTGGAACCTGCAGGAAGGATCTGCATGCTGACTCTCCCAGGATAGAGGCCAGCCTATGATTCCCAGACATGGTGGCCAGGGCGGCAACTGTCCCCGCCCTTCTAGGCACCCCCCATCAGGCTGTTCCAAGCCGCCCCAAGGCCCTGGCAAGTGTGCAGGAAACTTTGGTCCAGTCTTGGTCAAAGGAATCAAGGAACTAATGAACAAGATGCAGCGGCCGGGGCATTTCAGGGCCCAGGGCCAGGGCAGGGAAGCGAGGTTCTGGGCCCAGCTTCTCGGAGGTGCTGGCCAGGGGACGCCGCCTTGGAGGAGGATCCTGGGGACAGAGGAGCTGCAGGTGCAGGGGGCAGACCTGGGACCCACCAGAGCGCCCCCCAGAGAGGGCCTGCACTGTGCTGGGCTGTCCTGGCTGCCCCAGAGCTGCTGCTCGTCTCAGCTGTCATTCGGCCGGGATAGTGTGGAGGGACCTCCCCGTGCCTGGAGGTATGTAAGCAGAGGCTGGACTTGGAGGATGCGGCAGCAGTGGAGGGGGGGCGGGGGGTGAGCCCGCCCAGCCCCAGGTGGACCAGGCACACAGGCCAGAGGAAGTCCCTGCTCTGGAGCACGTGGTGTCGCAGGTGGGCCGGGGAGGAGCGGCCGGGACTCTGGGGGGCGGCCGGCCGCTCAGTCCCGTGGCGATGGTGACCTAGGCCAAGGCCACCAGGCCGTGGAGGAATGCGCCAGCCCCTCTGCTCATAAACCTACTCCCCCAACTCCCCACCGCCCGTGTGCCGGGCGAGGTCATAGGTCATCCAGAGGTGGCTGTCAGGAAAGGCTGGCATAAGGCACGGCGGCCAGCTCCAGGCCGTTCACAGCCCTGGGCTGTGCGGCCCACAGCGGACCAGGCAGGGCAGGCAGGGAGCAGAGGCGGGAAGTGCTGGGTGGTGGGTCTCAGGCTATACCCGGCCGAGAGCCCAAGTTCAAATTCTTGGGGATCCTGGAGGCCCTGCCCAGAGCTCACGCAGAACACAACCCCGGAGCACTCAGGGAGTGCAGACAGGATTTCGGAAGACCGCCGGTGAGACAGCCGGCACCCCCCGTCCTGTGCTCGGACCGCTGTCCCCGGGGGCAGCAAGTGGTCCCAGCTGTGCTCGCTCAGAGGTTGCACGGGCCGGAGGACCAGCCTATCACCCTCCCTGTGCCTGGGCCGCGGCAGGTGTGGGCCTACAGAGGGTGGAGGAGGTGATGTGGCCGCACGGTGTGCCCTGCCGGGGACAGGTCTGAGGATGCGACGCTGGCTCCCGGGGACACGGGCGTGGGTGGCCCCTCTGGCCTCCTGGGACTCGGCAGGCCTCTCCGAGGGGCGGCCCTCGGTGGCTGGGCCTGCACAGGCCCCAGGGCTGTCTCTTTCTGCATGTGTGCCTGTGCTTGGGGTGCCCTCAGTGAAGGGTGCAGGGTCGCGGGGCCGTGGGGACCAGGCCAAAGAGGAGGGGACACCTCCTGGGCTCCAGCGTGTTTCCCTCCGGGGAAGCCCTGTGTGCGTTCCAGGAGGGGCTCCATTAGCTGTGCCCGGGGGGGAGGCTGGGGCTGAAGAAGGACTCTCCTGCCTCCTCTACCGTGGCTGTCCGGGCCTCAGACGACGTGAGGGGGCCGTGAGTCGTAAGCCTCCCCCTCCAAGGGCACAGAGCAGGACAGTGGGAGCGCTCTGAGCGGGGCACCAACACAGAGCCAGGAGCCCGAGGGGGACAGGCTGGGCACACAGGGGTCCTGGAGCCTCCAGAGGCTGCCCTCTCCCAGGGAGGCCATGCGCCCAGGCCTGGAGGCTGCCCCATCTCGCGCCACCATCCCCCCCCCAGCCCACCTGCCAGGTTGAGCCCTCTTCCCAGCAGGGGCTGCTCTCCTGTGTGCAGTGAGGAAGGAAATTGCAAATTAATCTTTATTTCCATCTTGGAAGAAAACCTTAATTCTCTGCATGGAAATGATCCTCGTCAGACCAGGGAATCAATTATGGGCTTTAATTGCAGTCAGTCCTGGCCAATCGGAGTGGGGCCGACCCCAGGGACCCTCTCTCTCCTCCCCGTCTCTGGGGCCCTCCCCTGGGTGCACTCAGCTCTCGGGGTCCCCCTATCTCTCTCTCTGCTTCTTTCTCCGTCTCTCTGGGCGTCTGTCTCGCTCTTTCTCTGCCGCCGTATGTCTCTGCCTGTGTCTCGCTGTCCCTGGCTCTGGCCACTCCCCACAGCACAGGGCTCAGGCAGGCACCCCAGCTCTGACGAGCCCCGTGGGACCTCCGCCTGCAACCTCTCTGGCCTCCGAGCTGCAGCTTCAAGGCTGGGGCTGAGGGGGTGAGTTACTGGCTCCTCCCTGCCCCCCAGGGTCTTCTCGGGAGTCACCTGCCGTCCTACACTCAGGCCTGCAGGTGACCTCAGGCTGGCCGTCCCTGGCCAGGCCGGGGCCCCATGGCTTCGCTGTGTACGGCAGCTGCCCAGAGGCCCTGGAGAGGCTTCCGGCCCGGGTAGGTGGGAGGCGCCCTGCCCGGAACCGACAGCCTCAGTGTTTCCACCCGCAATGGGGGCACCCCCGGGACTGGGTCTCCTCCCACCACCTTCCGGCCACCGGGAGATGCTTGTCTGTCTTATCAGGGGCGCCCTGTGACTGACAACTGCTCCTTAACAGCAGCCCACCCGGCTGTCCACAGGGTAGGGGCGGCCATGGCTTGCCTGCATGTCCACACGCACCCAGACCCCCTGTTCCCCGGGCCAGCTCTGCGCCGGGACCTGCCCCACAGGGTTCCCCGTGCTGGGGGGCTGGGGCAGAGGACCAACCCCGCCCTCCTGCCTCAGTTTCCCTCTGCTCCCCTGACCTGCACTCCCACACCCTCCCCAGGGTGGGCCCACTGAGCCCCACCGAGTCAGGCAGGTGACCGGTGAGGGCCTGGGTGGCGGGCGGGCGCGTTTCCCTCGACCCCTGAATGCTGAGAAGCGGAGAGATGCTGCCGATTGGGGGCCAGCGTCCCCCGTTGTCTGGGGCCACATCTGATCGGGGAACAAATTGCTCCATCTCGCCCCGCACCTGTTACACAACAGCCTGCCACACCTGCCTGCCACCCAGAGGCGCCTGGCCCACTTCCGCGGGACCCTGCCCTGGGCCGCGCATCTCAAGCCACGTCCACTGTCCCCGGCTCGCATGTCCTCTCCCGCCCGGGGCCCGCAGCGCACGCCCTGAGTTCTCTTCTCTCCAGCTTGGTCTCACGCACGCCGGTCTCCAGCCCACGGCGCCCTGAGCCCCGGGTCCTGTGTCTCCCAGGGGCTGCGGGGTTGGGCTCGGGAGGCCCAGCGAGCTCGTCGAGGTGTCCCACACCCGTGCCCGCCGCGGGGCTCCCCCTCGCAGCCGACGTGTGACCGCGGGGAGGCTCGCCAGGTGTCCCAGGTCCCCTCCCTCTCCTGTCTCGTGGGCCTCCCAGTGCCAAGGCAAGAGGCCACGTCGCGTCCCCCTCCCCTGGCCTTGGCTACGGCCCCTCCTTGCTGGCCACCAGCCTCACGCTCCTTCCCACCGGCCTGTGCCCCCAGCAGGCCCTCCCCACGGGTATCTGTGCAGGCCCCTCGTGATAAGGGTGTATGTGGGGTGCCGGTCAGGTTCGGGGTGGTGGTGGTGTTGACAGTCTAGGGACAGGGTAAGGAACTGGCTGAGAGGGGCAGGAACTGGGAGGCCCCAGGATGGGTCAGGACCTGGCTCTGTGGCCCAGCTTCGGAAGCCCTGGGAAATCTGGGCTTCCAAGGGCTGCCTGGAGCCGCAGGGAAGGCCCGGTTCCTGCATCCTGCCAGCTCCACCCCCACCTTTCCGGGCCCTCAGGAGGCGCAAGGACAGGCCCCCAGAGACTGCAGAGGGGGTTGAGAGGGTGTGATCATACCTGGGGGGGTGGCAGGCGCCAGGGAGGACCGTGCAGGGAGGAGGGTGGGAGGGGGAGCCAACCGGACGCCACGGGCGCCCTTTGCGGGTGACGAGGCCCACAGACCCCGCGCCGCCCAGCTGCCCCTCCGACCGGCCCCCCTCGGCTGGTGGCACAAGCAAGGTCCACGCCTCAGGGTGTGGCAGGTGGGAGGAGTGAACTGGGCCTGGAGCCAAGGTCATCTGTGCAGGACGAGCGAGAGATGGACGCAGAGACCCCGAGGCAGAGGCAGAGTGGGCGGGGGCGCCTCCCCCAGCTACGCGGCCCCTCCGAGGGCCCCGGTGGGCCGGGTGAACGCTGCTGTGACAGCAGTGCCCGGATACAGGCGCCGCGCTGGTCACCTGCCCGACCCGGCGGGGCTCGGTGGGCCCACCCTGGGGAGGGGAGCGGAAGCCCCGGCCCGAGCAGGACGGGTGGCACTCAGCAGCTGGGCGCCCGGCCTGTCTGGCGGTGACTGTGCGGGAAGCCTAGAGGCTGAGTCTGGGGGGTGTCCCTTGAGGGGCGAGGTGGGTGGCTGGCCCTCCCCAGGTTGGCCGGGGCTCCCAGTGGGCCTTTATCTAGAGCCCGGCTGTGGCCGTAGGAAGTGGCCGTTCCTCTCTGCTGCACCGTCTCCCCACCGGACCCGGTGATAACAGTGGGGGGTTGAGCAACACCTCGTGGGTGCACGACCTCTGACCTGCGTCCAGCACACAGGAGGTGCTTGGTGGATGCCGAATGACCAGCTCTGGGCTTCTTCTGTGCTCTGCCCCTGCCGCCAAGTTCCACGCCCTGCGCCGAAGCCCCAGACCTCCCACATGTCCCCTTCCTCCCCCCGGGGCCTCGGGCCTCAGCCTGCTCGGCCTCCCGTTGGCCCATCACCGGCCAGCTTTGGAGTCCTCCTCCAGCCCACGAGGCCCCCGCCCCCCGGGAGGCCCTGGGATTCGGCCAGGAGTGTCCAGTGCTGGTCGGAAGTCGGGGCGGGGGCAGGGGGTGTCTCGAACGCTGATCGGACACACTCGCCCTGCCTCTGCCCCTCAAGGCTCTTCAAGGCCTCTTCTCGGCCCAGCCTCCCTCCACAGCTGCCCCCACCGCCTCCCCGCCCCGCCACAGGCCCTCGGCAGAGGGAACGGTGCTCCCGCAGCAGACCCCGTGAGCCCAGGGTCGGGGTCAACCGCCCCCAGGGAGCACAGCGCCCCATGCCCAGCATCCCTGCTGCCTGGGTGCCGTCCAGCAGTCAGGCCCTGGCACTGGCCGAGCTGCCCAATTAATGGCTCGACTGTGTTATCAGCCAGGCATTAATTACTCTTTTTAATCAGACCTGCCAGTGCGGGGGTCCCTGGAGGCCCAGCCAGGGCTGGAGGGAGACCGGGGAGCCGTGACCTTGTCCCTCCTCTCGCAGGCCCCCCAACTCCACACTCCCACCAGAGCCCTCACTCCTGCTGTCCCCTCTGCCGAAGCATCCCCCCGCACCCGCCGCCCCAAACTCCTACTCTCTCTTCAAGACCTCGCCCAGGTGGCCCCTTAGTGAGAGGCTTCCTCACTCTAGTCATGGCCCTGGGGGACAGACATGGCTGAACTTGGAGCTGGGAGGCCATGGCCAGGACTGGCCTTAGCCCCCTCAAAGGAAACCTGGAAATTCTATGCCCCGTGAGGAGACTGGGGAGGCCTGAGGCCTGGATCGCCTGAGGGTGAGCCGGCACTGAGAAGGTCCTGGGCCACCTCAAGGAAGCTCTGGGTCCGCGGCATGGGCGTGATGAGCCCCACTCCCACCCCACCAGGTCCTGGGGAAGAGGCCCAAGGGACAAACTGGCCCTGGACAAATGTGTGTGCCCACCCTGTGCACACTGGACCTGACACCCACCTCTTCACCAGACACCCAGCCTGACAAAGCCTCCGCAAATGAGACACACACATCCAGAGACCAAGATCCGTGTGCACGCCCAGACACAGACACATGTGCACACACGCCGGCCAGGGTAGGAGGCCTGGGAGAACAGGAGCTGCCCCTTCTCCTGCCCCGGGCCCCCAGGGCTTCCCACTTTATCTGTCAGAAGTATATTAACCCAGAAGCCTGTTTCCATCAGAGTCTCAATTCCAGAGACGTTTCCAGATAAGCCTTATCTCGCTGCTGGTGCATTAGCCCCGCCAGCCAGCCAGCCGGGCCTGCCGATCACGACCGCCCCTCCTGCCCCAGTCCGTGGCAGGGCGCCTGCCCACGACTTCATGCTGGGGGGCAGGCGGGCGGGGCGGCCCCCACCCCGGCCCTCAGCCCACAGTAGGGCCCCAGGGCGCAGCTGAGGCACTGGGGCGAGGGGGGCCCTGGAGGTGTCCAGAGCCGGGGTTCAAATCCCAGCTCCACCTGAGGCAATGGCTGGGCCCCGGGGCTGCGCCACCGGCCACCCCTGCGGGTGGGTGAGCGTATTCTGCGACTTCACGTGCGTGATGATGCCACCGTGGGCTCCGCACGCTGTAGCCCTCTCTTCCACGGAACGTGGAAGGTCTGGGGGTGCCTGGAGCCAAGGGAAGGGGGACACTGCTCCGAGAGCACCAGGCGCCGGCCCCCACCCTACCTTGCCCGCCGTGCTCCCCCTTCAAAGGCTGCGCCCCGCCGACGCAGCTGGGGTGCTCGGGTTTCGACCGATGCCAGACCTGATAGCGTCCCCTCCTGGGCCGCTGGCCACGCGGGCAGTCTCACTGCACCCTGGCAGCCCCTCCCTGTCCCGCGGCTCGGCTGCCCCCTCCTCCCTGGGCCTTAGTTCCCTCGGCCTGAGCCCGCCTGCTTCCCGGGGCTCCGAAGAGTGCTGCCCTCAGGCGAGACGTGGGCACCCTCAAAGGTCCCGGAGAAGTGGCCGACTGGGGGCAGTGCTGGGTCTGCGCTGCCCACACCACCGCGGAGAGGTGCTCAGGCCCCCAGTCTCCCGGTGGGGAGACAACATCTACTGGTCCCCCTCCCACGGCTGCAGGGACACGGAGGCCAGCTGCTGCTCTGACTCTCCTGCTGTACCCAGGGACCCGGGCAGAGGCCGGGACTTGCCCGAGGGCACAGTGCTGGTCAGTGGGCAGTCAGGATGTGACGCCCAGCAGTGGCTCGGGGCCCCTCTCTCCCAGGGATCTGCCCCCAGAATTAGCACCTGCTCACGGAGGACCCCTCGCCCCGCTGGGTCACGTGACCCCTCACGTGGAGCTAAACAGTGATGTGCTCACGGTCACAGCCTGTGCAGGGCAGGGCAGGGCCACCCCGAGGGGGCCTGGAGGGAGAGGTCACCCTCACAGTCCTCAGTCAGGGAGGACTTGGCCTGGCTGGAGGTCCCAGTGGTGCCCACCTAGCTCCCCACGCACTGAGGACGATGAAGGAAGGTTTCCTCGTCTGAGGGGTGAGTCCCGGGAGGCCCCAGCCCTGCCAGCGTCCCCTCCAAAGGGCCGAGTACCCACAGGAGCGGCCTGCCCGGGGCCTGGTACCAGCAGGTGCTCGTGAAGGCCCTTCCTGCTCCCCTTGGACTGGACTGGGCTGGGGGCGGGGCCTCTGCCTGAAGTCCTTGCTGGGAGCCCACCCTGTGACCTACGGTGGCCTCAGCCAGGTGGTACCGCCTCCCTGGTGAGATGGGGCGCAGGGCAGGGGTGGGGCTAAACGAGAGTGGGGCCCGGAGCCTGGCGCATGGTGGGGTGTCGGGGACGGTTCCCAGGGGAGCTTCCTGACGGTGCTGCAGCAGCGCCAGCGGCCCCGCCCCATTCCCAGCTCTGGGGGGATGGGGGCCAGGCCCCGACTGTCCCTGCCCACCTAGCCCGCAGCTGTCGCCCTGACGGCTGCCTGGCCTGACGTCCGGGACCCTGTGAGGGCTGCCGTGGGGTGGCTGCCACCACTGTTGCCGGCACCCATGCTGGCGCTGGATTAGGCCTGCCCGCTGCCCAGCACGGCCACCACGCACAGGCCCGGCGGGTCCACAGCATCCTCCTCTGCCCGGGGCCCTTGGCTCCAGGGCTTACCAGGCCCAAGTCGTCTGATTATGACCCATCCCTGTTAATATTTTTAATGCCATTGTTGCAAATTAAAGCATAATACACCGATTACCAGGGTAAAAGGGAGGCCTCTGCGTCCACCTGGAGGCCAAATAAAGGGACTCTGGAACATGTGTTCATCCTGCAAATGTCTTTAGAAGCTCTGATACCCCCTCAGCCCGTCAGCTCTGCCACTTCACCCTTTTCTGAGTATGGCCAGGTCGGGCTGCAGGGGGCAGAGGAGCCAGGGCGGGGCTTGCTGGGCTCGAGAGGGGCCCGGCTGCAGGGGCTCGGCACAAGGCCTGGGGACTCCTGGTGTTGGGATGCAGGGCCAAACCCCCCAGCCTGCCTTCTGCCCCGAAGCACCGGCCTGGCACCCGCTGCTCCCAGACACCCCTGGGCGCCCTTCCTGGACTCGGCTGCCCAAGGACTCCCGGACTCTCTCAAGGCCCAGGAGACCCGAGGGGCCACCGAGCCTGACCTAAGGGCCTGACACTTTGTGGACCCCCTCAGCCCAACGGGTTCCTCCCCTAGCCCTGCTTTCGGCAGGAGCCCTGGCAATTCCCGACATCGCCCTTGGGAACAGATCTGGGAGGGTGGGGGGACCCCAGGAAATCAGAGACCAGCAGAACGGGCGGCACCACGGGGCATTTATTGGCGACTGCCAAGCGCTGGCCGCCAGCCGGGCAGCCTGGGGGACACCGGCCACCAGCTGTGGAGCCGAAGCCCATTCCTGCACGGTGCTGTCCCCTGGCGGGGGGGTGCGGGGGCTCCGGGGAGAGCCTGGAGGTGGAGGCACATGTGGCACTGTGGCCCCCGGGCCTGGGCAAGGTGCCCTGGGGCGGCCGGCGGGCACTCAGGGAGACTGGACCATGCGCTTGTGGGTGTCGAAGACGTAGCGCTTGAAAGACAAACTGAGACCCACGTGCTGGACGGGCTCTGGCTGCCCGGCCTCCTCCCCTCGGCCGGCGCGGCCCCGCTTCTTGAGGGTGGGTGTCAAGATCTTCTTGGACTCGGGGCTGAGGCCACCTGCGTGAGGCACAGAGGGAGAGCCTGTCACTCTGCCACCCGCCACCATAGACGGCACGTGTGCTGGCCCAGCTCCATCGTGCCCCACGACTCAGCAACGCCCTACACCCTCTGTGGCGGAGCCGGGACCCCAGTGCCACCTTGGGCTCGCCCCCCTGCCTCCCCAACCAGCATTCCGGGCCCCTCGCCGCACTGGTCCACGCCACCAGCCCGGCTGGCTTGGAGCTCAGCATGGCTCCCACCTGGCTCTCCCGGTCCCCTGCCCGCCCACACACCCAGCACTCAGGCCCCCGTGGGCCGCCCCACTCTCTGTGCTCTAAGCGGCCCCGCCGTTCCCGGCGCATTCATCCTAAGTCTCAACCCCGAGACTTGGCACTTGAGGCCCCCCCGGGCTCGGCACTCTCCAACAGCCCCTGGAGATGCTCTCCCCGCCCTGCTGTGTGCCCGGGTGGTGACCTCTGCAGACGGCACCACGGTTCTGCCGAAGGACCTCAGTGGATCGGAGGGCGGAGGGAGGGAGAAGTGGGGCGACGGTCCCACTCTTTGGCCACAGCTCCTGTTGGGGTCCTCCTCCCTGGGCGCTGGCAGACGCTGTCCCCCTAACCCCGGGCGGGGGTGGAGCGGCCCCCACGGCTCACTGGCTCCTTTTAGCACCCGTGCCTCGGTACAGACCCTCTGTCCACTCCCTCCAGCCGAACGACTGAGCAGAAGCCTGCTTCCTGCTGACACCCTAACGCCCACCCGACCCTTCCAGCCCCGTCGTCCACTGCTTTCGTGCTTTCCCGGCAGCCCTGAGGAACCCACGGCCGTCCCCGGACTCCCCTCTGTCTATGCTGTTCCTCCTGCCTGGGACGCCCTTCCCCGCGTCCAACACCAGGCTGCGGTGCCCCTTTCTCTGGGGCTTGTCTTCACGAGGCGTCTGCTTGGGGGCAGCACGAGGCAGTCTCTCCGTGGGCTGCCGGCCAGGGTGAGGCTACTTGGTTACCCCGAGCATATGGGCCGAGGCTCTGGCCAGGCCCCAGACTAGCTCTGCACCAGCGGGCGCCCCAGAACAAGCCGCTCCCCCTCTGTGAGTCCCACAACCCTGCTGGGAGCAGGCTGGCAGGGCTGGGGTGAGGGTGAGCCTGGATGGACCAGGTGGTGTGCAGACTCCACACCCTAGTGAGGGGCACCAGCCCACACCCGCTCACCAAACGAGGGTCCTGGCAGGCCGCTGTGTCCCCAGAGAGGGCACTCACTTCTAATCCACACACAGAGGCTCCACTGGCCAGGAGACCTAACGGCTGGGCGTCCGGAGCCGGTGGGAAGTTGGGATGGGCACGAGGCGGTGGACCGCCCCCTGCACACCCGGTGCACCTACTGTGCCTTTGCCGTCATGTGAGGGGTGTCCTCCCGGGCCCAGTCTCGCCTGGGCGCTGGCTTGCTCCCAAGAAGAGGGGCCAGCGGAAGCTCACGTCGCGCTTCAGTGCAGGGAGGATCCTGGCCGTCCCGTCCCCCGGGCCCTCCACGCACTTGAGGAGAACGGAGCCCTGAGGAGGGCGGTGCCTCATGTGAGGCCCCACAGTCAGCTGGGAAGAGCCAGGATTTGAACTCTGGTCCACATCTGGTGGCAAATGTGGGCTGCCGCCACCCAGCCCATCGCTCGGGGTGTCCACCCGAAACGGGCTCTGGACAACGGCTCTGCAGAGGAAGCAAGCCCGGGAGAGCACTGGGTATTGCCCTGCAGCTGCTGGATGTTTAGAAAGGTGACCAGGAGGCTGGCTCAAGGGACAACCGCAGAGTCAGCGGGGACGGCCCTGCTCGCTGCATGAGGGACTTGGTCTCCCTCTCCACCGCCCACCTCAAAGCCTGCGTTCCCTGGGGAGGCGGGGCTCTCGGCGGACGGGGCTCCAGGATGCTGGGGCCAAGGGGAGCCTCCCTCCTGCTGGGCAGCCTGGTGTCAGATCGAAGGCCCCACGCCCGCCGCTGGGGTCGGGCGTGGGGCGTGGGAAAGGCCCCGGGGCAGCCCTCAGGCCAGTGCCAGTCCTGCAGGTACGTCTGACTCCCCGGCCTTCCTTCTGCAAGGAGGCGGCTGGCACCAGACCCTGACAAATGCACGGGCAGCCCGTCCCCCTCTGGTGCCAGGAGGTCTGATGGCTGAAGAGGCGCGGGGCTCCCCGGCGTCTGCGCCGGGCTGGGGAGACAGGCGTGGCCCAATCGGCGGTCCATCTCGCCCGCGATGGCTCTCGTTACACAGAGCGCATACCTCGCGCGGCCCAAAGCAGGCAGAGCTGGAAAATCTATCTGGCGCTGGCGAGGACGAGGCCATTTAATTGTTTTTCTGAGATGGCCGCCTTGTTTCCCTCTGCTCCGTTGTGGGGTGGCCTGAATGCCGACCAGCGGAGACCGTCTGCTGGGGCAGCCAGGCTGTGGGGATGCGTGGCGATACCACTGGGGGCCACCTTGTTGTGTGGTGGCCTTTCCCCTCAGCCAAGCGGCAAGTGGTGTGAAGCGAGGGCAGGTCAGGGTGTCGGGTGGTCATTGCCTGAAAACCTGCACAGAATTCTCCAGGCCTGGGAGACGATGGTGGGCCTGCCCGCCAGACTTTGGCCCGAGAAGGGGCAGGCAGTAAACGAGGCAGCAAGGTAGGCAGACAGCCACCAGGGCCACCAGGGAAATAACGCCGAGGGCTAGCTTCTCCAGGAAGAACCGGGGCGGGACCGGGGGGACCTGGGGCTGGAGATCAGGGGCCGGCCACATGGAGATGCCGGGTGAGGGTCTGCAGGCAGAGAGGCTGAGCGCCAAGTCCTGGGTGGGGTGGGCATGGTGCTCGAGAACAGAGAGCACATACGGCCACGTGCTGGTGGGGCTGCAGGGCCGGGGCTCTGGGCTAACCGTGTCCACGAGGCACCCCGTGTGCTGGGCCCGTGGGAGCCCAGACAGGGAGGGTCTCAGGCCCTTGCTCGCCCCCAGGGAGGCCGCGGATTCTGCCGCCGCCGTTGCAGCAAGCATCCCTGCTCTGCATCCCTGCCGCCCGGCCCCGCACAGGAGGCCTCCGCGGCGCTGCCCTGGGGGACCACTGTGCTGGTCTTCTCCCTAGTCCCACCCCCAGGGGCGGAGGGGCCGCGCTGAGGCACGTGTGGCTGTCCCGGCTTGGTTCCACCCACGGGACAGAGTCTCTCCTCTTACTTGGCATCCAAGGTCCTGAGTGTCACCCAGCGGGTGCCTCCCTGTATACTCTGCCACATCACGGGCTCCCTGCTCCAGCCAGCAGACATAAAGCAGAGCCTCTGAACCCGCTCCGTTTACCTGGAACACTCTCCCCGGCCCTCTCTGTCTGGCCAACTCCTACTCAGCCACTGCCCCACGGGAAGGCTTCCCCGCCCCTGCCCTGGCTGGCGGGATCGCTGCTGGAGCCCCATTTCGCAGGAGTTTTGCTTTGTGTCTGCTCCCCAGCGGCCTGTGTGGGAGTTAGGGCCCAGGCACAGGGCCTGGCCTGCGGGGACAGGGAGGATTTGCTGGACGAAGACGCAGAGAATGAGTGGGGTCTCGAGTGGGTGTGCAGGGCGAGGAAGGGAAACCCACCAGCAGAGCTGTGCCTCCAGGACCAGAAAAACTCGTCTGCATGCCTGCGGCCCAGGGAGAAGCTGGGTCTAGAGAGCAGGCCCCCTGCCCCACGTGACCTGGAGCCTGGTGGGGTGGGCATGAGGGTAGAGTTGCTGCAGGTTTCAAGTTCACGCTGTCCCCGTGATCCCACGGGGCTCACAGGCGTCCCTGCTTTTTCTCCCTAACCCTCAGGATTCTTGGAGCCCAGCGGCCCCGCTCCACCCCCCCCGACCAGCCCAGACCCCGGGATGTGGTGGGGAGGGCTGGCGTGACCCTGGGGGTGACGCTGCTACCCGTGGCTTCCCTTGGGGACACTCTCCCAGGGCCGGGCTGGCCTTTCTCACCGAGCGCCAGCTCCACACAAAGGCACAATGGGCTGGAGGCTGCTGGGCCCTGGCTGGGGCTCGGGTAATCAGGGAAGAATGCGGGCAGCGCGCTGTTTCCCAAGCCCTGGCCGTGGGTGCCGCCCTGACACGGCCATCAAAGCCGGCAGATTGCCCCCAACTGCTGGCCTCGCTTTCATGCTGGGGCCCGACTGGAAGAGCGGCCTCCACGCTGGTGGGCGGCTTGCACCCTCCGGGGGGAACCGAGCCCTGCAGGCAGCTCGGGGTCACCGGCCCCCGCGGTGGCCCCTCAGAGCTGGGCCAGCTCCCGCCATTCCAGCACACCCCCTCCCGCAGCTCGCAGCCTTGGAGAGAGCAGAAGTGCGGGGCGGGGAGGCAGCCGGGGCACAGGGGGGCCCTTTGGGGGGTCGGCATCCCGGGGATGACGGGTGGCTGAGGGGCACAGAGGGGCACAGCCAGCAGCTGGGCTGGGGGCTGGATGGTCGGGAAGGGCCTTGAATTCAGCCACAGCCGACTCTGGACTGGATGCCCGCCCTGGGGGCAGTGTGGCTGAGGTCCCTCGAACTGGGCCTGGGCTGAGCCTGGCTCTGATGGAGCCGGCACGGCGGAGAGGCCCGAGGAGGACAGGCAGCCTGGTTTTCAGCGACACGCCCAGAGGCAAGTGCGGTACGGGGCAGGCCTAGCGGGTTAGGGAGAGCCGGGCTGGCGACCAGAGCTGGCGCGAGGACTGGCCGCTCGGGCAGAGAAGGACTGGCCACTTGGGCAGCCAGGGCACCGGTCGGCTCCCTTCCTGCTGACCCTCCTGAACTTTGGGGTCTTCTGGGGTGACGGCAGCTTTGGAACCCCTGCCGTGGCTTTGCGGGCCTGGCTTTTCGTCTCATCCTCGGGAGCCTGGAGCGTGGCTGGCTGGGGGGGGACAGCTGCCTGGTTTTCCCTCCTTTCTCTTCCTGCTATGGATCCCATATGTAAACAGAGATGCAATTTGCTTTAAAAAGATAAGGTGATTAAGTTTCTATCAGACGTGTGCTCCGCTGTCCCCGCAACAAAGGGAATTAGGAGAGGCGGGCGACAGACAGGCCCTTCCTTGGAGCTGGCCCCGTCTGAGGCCTTCAGCGCACACTCCACGGGCTCCACGCGGCCCCTTTGATGGGCGGAGACGAGGCGGTGGGCGCCCGCACCCCCATTTTGATGTCTTAATGTTGCTTAATTCCTCCTTTAATTTATATTAAGCTTCTTAGCGGCAATGATGAATTCTTCAAAAACAAAAAAGGGCCCTTTGCAAAAATCTTTCCCACACCATGTAAATTGAAATTATAAGGCAGCCGAGGCTTTGGAGACTGGGGGCGTGCGGGGAGTGAAAACCAGGGCGTTGTGTGGAAGGAAGGATTTTGTTTTAAGGCAAGAAACAAAGCGATTCTGAAACAGGAAATGACTTGGTCTGAGAATCAGAGGCTCACCTACAGGGTGACGGCCCGGGCACGGGAGCATCCCTTGTCACTTGGAAGGGGTGCAGCTGGTGCGGGGCTGCTGGGGGTTGTGACGAGCCCCACGCCGCCCAGCGTCGGCTCCCACTGCTCCTCGGGCTGGGGCCACACCCCCTCAGGTGGCTGGGGGGCGGGGGGCCACTGGGGCGGGTGCTCGGGGCAGCCCGGGCTCACCACCTCTCTCCCAGGGCTGCTCCCGGGGCGCGGCACCCCCAGGACCCCTGCCTCGGCACCCCACAGGCCCCGCAGGAGCAGGCCCTGCACTGGCCTCCTGGCAGGAGCCTCCAGGCCCTCTTGCCAGCTCTCTCTTCTGATCTGGCCTTGGGTCGGCTGCCAGAGATCCTTCCAGAACAAAGACCTGATCATCCCTCTCGGCTCAGAAACCTCCAGCCGTTCCTCAGGCAGGTGTCCAAATTCCTCTAACCAGGCCCTCGCCAAGCGCCTCCGGCACACCCCGTGCTTCCTCACTCACCCACGCGCCCCCGCCCCGCCCTGGCTCTGCACCGGTGCCCCCTCAGCCTGAGGTGTCCACGAGGCCCGTCCACCTGGCAAACCCCACCCCTGCTCGCGTCTCAGCGGAGCTTAGCGTATGGCTCTGGCTCCTCTGACCTTCCAGGCCTCCCTCCTCCAGGACCACTGAGGCCCCCTACACTGTCCCACGTCCAGAACCTGTGTGCCCAGGAGACGGGGTGCAGCCTGCAGCCATGCCAGCATTTCCAGGAAGGGGGACCCGGGCCACCTGGCACACCTGCCCTGTCTCATCTGCCAGGGCAGGGCCCCGGCAGCGCCCACGCCCCGGGAATCAGAGCCACCCACCTGTCCGCCTGGCTCCCGTCACCCTCCCACAGCTGACAGCTGAGCCAGGCACTGGGGGAGGCAGAACGCGCTGGCCCCCTCGGCACGTGGGGACCTGGACGCTGGACAGGTGCGAGCAGACGGTCCCGGGGGTGGCGACTGCCCACAGGGGATGGGCTACGAGCCCCAGGAGCGAGGGCTGTCCGGGCAGGGTGGGACCCTGCTGACCGCGACCCGAGGCCGGCGCTGCCCTGCCTCAGTGGCAGTGCTCGGGGGAGCCCTTCCGGCTAGCCCTCGGGCTGAGGTCTGACCAAGTCTCTGGGCGGGGAAGGCCGCCTGGAGCACGGGGCCTGGGCCCGGCCAGGTCGCCCCTGCCACCACCGTCACCGCAACCACTTAGCTGGCGCTCTCCTCAACACGCCGCCCAGCCAGGAGCGTTCAGCGTCTCCTGCAAGCCTCCAGAAGTCCTTTCCAGGCACGGGAGGTGACTGTCCAGGTCACACAGCTAGTCAGGCCCATGGCCTTACAAAGCCACGCCCTCCGCCGCCTGGCTCGGGCCTGGCCAGCCCAGCACCCTGCTGCTTCTCGCTGGGTACACAGCTGAAGGGCCGGGCGGGGCACAGGGGTGGGGAGGAAAGGGCACAAGGCAGGGGAACGACTGGGGGTGCCCTGCCCGGGCAGCGTGGGCCGGCCCCATGGGGACTGTCTCCAGGTACTTCCAGGGACGAGGCCGCAGTGCCTCCGTGCTCTGGGTCTCAACGGGACTGCTGGGACTCCTCGCACACTGCCCACAGATGCTGAAGGTGGACTCCACGGTGGGTGTGAAGGGCAGAGACCATCTTCCGTGAGGCACACCTGGCGCAGACGGCCAGAGGATGGGCACAGCCAGCTCTCCACGGTCACGAGGACCCCGACAGTGACCCTGGCTAACGTCCATGGGCCCCAACCACGTGCAGGCACTGCTCCCACTGCCTCAGGACAGGAGGGCCCTCGACCTCACACCGTGTCCCGGGGGGACTGCCGGCACGAGGTCGTCAGCAGCGAGCGCGAGGTCACAGCCAAGACGCAGTGGGCTGAGCTCCAGGGCCTGCACCCGGGCCTGGGCCTGGCCTGCGACCTCACCCCTAACCGACCAAGGCTCTCCCAGGGCAGAGCCTGGATCCCAGAGCCCGGCCCAGGAAGGAGGAGAGAAGCACTTTGCGTGCCTCGCCTCTCACGAGGAAGGTGCGCCGTCCTCCGTGCCACCATCCACAGGCGGAAGCTGAGGCCCGGGGCTGTGAAGGACTCACCCAAGGTCGCGCGGCTAGCGGCAGAGAAGTGACCTAAGCCCTCAGGATTCGGGGACGCAGCTCCGAGCCCACAGCCCGGTGCGGACGCGGTGGCCTTACCGGCCTGCTCTCAGCAGAGGCGTCCTCCTGGCTCGGGACGAGGGATTCGGGGCTAAGGTACGTGAGGGCCCTGCCTTCAGGAGCCCACGCTGCTCCTGGACGCCCGACCTGCCCCCACGGACTGCAAGGACTCACCCCCCCTGCCGGGGCCTCCTCCACGGACCTCCCCTGGAGGCTGGCGAGGGAGGGCACGGTCCCGGTGGCCCCAAGGACACTGTCCCCACAGTGAGGAAGCTGAATTTTAACACTGCAAACACTCCCTAAATGCGTACACTCTTTAGCAGCAGTTAATCTTCAATTAAAATACCGAGGGCAGAAACCAAGATAACTGGTGTAAAACGTAGAGCTTATGGACAATAAAAGTCTTCCTCATAGTGCTTTTCTTAAAAAAAAAAATTCCACATATTAAAAATGTCCTTTTTATGACTCAGGAAAAAAGCCCTCACCCAGAATCACGAAGGGGCACAAAGGTCCGGGGAGCAGTCGCCTCCCAGGGCCCGTGTGCGGCAGCGTGATTACATATCAGCCCCGTTTCCAGTGCGCTGGGAGCGGCGGCGCCAGGGCTGGCGGTCCTCTCCGGTGACAGGGAAGGGCGGGGGGCGAGCCTCTGGTCCCCATCCACACTCTTGCTTCAACAGCCGCAGGCTCCGGCAGTTTACCGCTCCCTGACCTGCAGCCTGCAGCCGGGGCGAGCGCGGCTGCCCCCCCGCACGGGCACGCGGGACCGCGAGCGCAGGCACAGCCCCTCACAGGCAGAGCCGGGCCTGCGAGCGCCTGGCGGGCTCAGGGGAGGCAGGTGTGAGGGCTGACTGCCCCCCGACCCACCAACACCAGCGCGCCGCCGAGGCTGGCTCGACGCTGCTGCATCGCTACGTCATCCGTTCGACAGCCGTCTGCCATGTGTCCACCAGGTACCAGCGGGAGAGCCCTGCGCCGGCTCCCTCCATGGCAGCCCTCACGCCCACGTGGCCACGTGGGTCCCCAGCCCGCAGTGCAGGGCCAGGCACAGAGCAGGTGCTGCAGGCGGCATCACTGCCTGATTCTCACCGCATTCTGCTCCTTCCCCTCCCCGCAATGTGCACCGTCCTTGTCCCGGGGCTCCCTGAAGGCGCAATGGGGACGGAGCACCCGCCTGGCTCGGCACTGCCCCCCGCAACTGCTGATGGGCTGGCGTGGACCCTCACCCACCGGCATGTGTCCCCCTCCTTCCAAAACGCCCTCCCAGGCTCTGCCCTGGGCGGGATTTAGTCTGTCTGTGGCTCAGCTCTCTCGTTGCGGCTAGGGGGCAGGGCGTATGCTACCTGTGGGAGCCTGTCCCCGAGTCTGAGGAGGGCCCAACCTCAGCTCAGAGCAGCTCCAACCAGGCGTCTCTCTGCCCTCAGGGGCCTGGCCCCGGGTGGGGAGGACAGTGCCAGGGGACCTGAGCTGGTGTCCGTGGCTGTCTCTGCACCAGTATGACACATGCGGATCGCAGCACGTGTACCCAAGGACGGCTGGCCCTGCACCACCGTCAGCCGGGGCGGGTGGATCGCCGGCTCAGGAGAGGCAGCTCCACTGGGCACCTGGGGACGGCCCCCAGATCCCAGTGTCCATGATGGGAAGTGGGCCGCACGAGCAGGGAGCAGCCCCTCCCTGGAAGAGGCGGCGAGTGGCCTCAGGGAGCCTGGAGCGGACGGGCTCCGTGGACGTGCCCTGCCTCCCCAGCCCTGGAAGCAAGGCTTCCTCCTCTCTGCTTTTTCCAGTAAAGCTCGAGGGGTCTTAAATGCCAGGGGCCCAGTACCCTGCCCGTACCAGGGGGTGAGCGCCATGCGCTGCTCTGAGCACACAGACGTGCTCCTGTGTCTGGTCTGGCCTGGCCTTCGTGCCTGTCTCTGCCTCTCCACCCTGGGTCACCCCTTCCTCCTGGAACCAGGCCCCCCAATCACTTCTGCCCCTGCCCCTCGCAAGGCGGCCCAGGAGGTCTTCTGGGGGCTCCATCGGACTCCGTCCGCCGCCCCTCGGGGGAACCCCGGCCTCCTCAGGCGTCCAGGCGTCCCGCACGCCACCCCCCAGTGTCCCCCCAGCCCCTGCTTTGGGCCGCAGGAGCGCGCCCTCCCGAGCAGAGCCAACGTTCCTTCCGCCTGGGACAGCCTTCCCCAGGCCATCTCCCCCGCCCCCTTCAAGGCTGAGTTCAGGGCCGCCTCCTCTGAGAAGGCTTCCTCCCTAGCTAGGCCTGGCGGACGCGTCTCTGTGCCCACGGCATTTCTGAAATACATGAGCGACTCACCAACCTTCAGGTTCAGGACGCTGGACACACGGTTCTGCGTTACTAGCTTGTCCCGAAAAGCCAGAGGACCTACCCTCACGTTCCCACGCCGCGGCAGTGGGGGGGCGGCCGTGACAGCTCCTCCGTGGCCTGTGCCGGGCCCGTTGGCTCCACTCATTTCTGTCACCCGCCCGTCCCTGGAGGCACCCGAGTTGGTGACCCGGCAGGGTAGGCATCTGAGCTTCAGCCACTGCCCCAGCCCCCCAGGCCCAGGGCCGGGCTCCAGTGCTGGCTGTGCCCACCGGACAGGGCTCGGTCCAGGCTGCAGCGCCTGGAAGGGCACAGGCTCTCCCTCTTGGTCCCCCCCGGAATCAGTAGGAACGGCCAAGAGCCCGGCTGCGCACGGATCAGCGGTGTGGCTTCACGCGAGCGTTCTGCCTCTCGGTGCCTGTCTCCTCATCCAAAAAAATGGGGCAACAGTACAATGCACTCCACAAGGTTGTCGTAACGCGCATGCGAGTTAACATGACACAATGCTTCGGACGGTGTCCAGCACAAAGCAAGTCTACACAGCATGAACCACTTATCACACCACGATCACCACCGCTGGGGTGTCCACCGGGCACGCGTGACAGCACCAGGCCCTGCTCTAGGTGTGGGGACACAGCCGTGTACGGGTTACCTCTGCCAGGGCACACACTTACAACCGACACGTGAAGGACAGAGGCATGAGCGCAGGAGGTGCAGCACAGCGACGGGTGATGTGCTGAGTCCTGGGGCGGGGGGCGGGAGAGGGGGCTTTGCTCAGGACCCACGTGGGGCAGGAGGGAGCTGGGGAGGAGCTGGGGGCTATGCAAACCCATCCCCGTCTCCAGGACAGGCAGTGGCCCTCAGGAGGCAGCAGGGGTCCCGTCGGACCCCTCGCTGGCTTCCTCCTGTGGACGCTATGGGCTGGACCGACGACCCTCCAGCGTTAGGCTGGGGCGGCAGCGGGAAAAAAATAACAGTTATTTTTTCTCTCTCCCTCTTCCCTCGTTTTCTAGGTTCATCCTAGTGTGGCTGTGAGGGTACGGAGGGAGAGAGGGCAGGAGTTGAGAGCGGCAGGAATTTATGAGCTCAGAGAGCGGCTGCCTTTGGTGGGGTGGGGGGAGGGGGCTCCCTTTGCCAAAACAATATTTAATTTTTTTAAAGGCGGCTACAAAGCCATGATTAAGCTCAGGGCCCTAAAACAAGCCCATAAAATCGAAAAATATTTATCTGGAAGGGTGGCAAGTCCAATAAAAGTTTTATGAATGTTTTACAACTGCCCTGTCAGGAAGCTGGCCTCTCACTCACCCCCCTTCTGTGAAAACACAACACACACACAAGCACTCACGGGCACAGACTCACACTCGCGGGCACAGGCACACATTCGTGGACACACGCTCAGACACACCTGCACAGATGTACGGCCCATGCAGCTCCCGCTGGCCCGGGGCTCTCAGGTGGGCCTGGGGCTGCGGGGAGAGGACCCCGACCGGGGACCAGCCTGCACACCTCAGCTTTGGCACGCGCCCTCCTCCTGTGCCGCGGGCCCTGCTGGCGGCTGCAGTGTCTGCCCTTGGCAGGCAAGGCCCCAGGTCCTCCTGTGGACTCTGTGTGGCGGGGAGGTTGCACCCCGTTTTCCCAGGAGGGTCACCTCAAGGTCCAGCAGTTTGAAGGCAGCTTCCAATGTCTCTCCTCTGGCAGCCCCAGGGGCCACTGGAAGGCCAAAGACTGCCAGGTTTGTTATTCTTCATAATCCGGGAAGTGGGTGTCGGGAGCCCCGTTTCAGAGGAAAAAACTGACATGCAAGGGCCTTGCCTAAGGTGAGCCAGGCAATGGCTGCAGAGTCATAAGCTCAGCCTGGCTCTAGTGGCTTCCCCTGTCCTGAGGTAGGGGACAAAGGCCCCGCCGACCTCTCCCGCTGCATCTCCCACAGGGCGTTTGCACGCACCTGCCCCCACCCCCGGCCACCCCGGTGACTGTGGATCACGGGCCGGTCTCACACGATGCTGCTTCCTCACAAGTGCTCCGGGCTCCTCCAGGCCGAGGAAGCTGCGCCTTCCCTGTCACCTGCCCGCGTCCTCCCCAGCTCCCGGCCTGTCTGGAGGTACGGAGCCCGGAAGGGCAGGGAGCAGCAACTTCTCCTGCCCCTGCGTCCCCACCGAGCTGAGCCGAGGGCGCAGCACGGGGCGGGGAGTGGCGTGTGAAGGAGCCGGACGCGGGTGGCTCCTCCGAGGTCCCCACTGGCCCTGGGCCGCCCATCCTGCCTCAGAGAAATCACCCACCACCGGGGGCAAGGCCCAGCCCAGGGGCCAATTTCCAGTCCTGGACCACAGAAGAGACGGGCCCCTGGGCAGGGGCGGGGCGTCAGAACAAGGCACACGCAGGCGCTTCCAGATGCCTGCTCATCCGTCCTCGCACACTCCCCCTCCTGAGGGAACGTGACAGCCTCAAGACTGTGACATGACCTCCTGGGGACCTTACTCCAAGTTACAGATGGGAAGTGGCTGCCTGCAGAATCGGACAGAGCAAACCAGGGGCCCAGTTTCTGATCAAACGCTGGGGTTTCGCTTCACCCCCGGCTCTGCTCTGCAGGGGAGGATTCCCGCAGAAGCCTGATACTTAGGGCTGACCCTGGGCCGCCAAGAAACCAGGCCGAGGACAAGCTGCTCTGAAAGCCCAACGGCTGCATCCTTTGAGTGGCAAGAGACGGGCCATGGGGGAGGCGCGGGCTGGAGGGATGAGGGTGGAGGAGAGGCGGGCAGGGCCTCACTCCATTCCAGGACGAGACAAGCAGGCCTCCTGGTGCCCACCCGGGGAAACGCTGTGAAGCAGGGAGACGTGGAAACAACCCACCCGTGCTCACACAGGTGACAGTTGCCCGGGCTGCAGTCAGGTGAGTCAACTAGGACCCCGCCGGGGGCGCAGGTTCTGAAACGGAAGCAGCAAGGGCTCTAGCACCCCTGGGTCAGTGCGAGACCAAAAACGGAGCCACTGAAACCGCAGCAACGCCACCTCTGTTAGGGACACAACCTCAGGCAGGGAGAGTACAGGGATGCACGGGGAGGGGGTGTCACCTGTGGGAGAGCGGTGGGGCCCTCGCGTCGTCTGCCGGATTCTAGTGTTTGAGAGAGAGACAGAGAGAGACAGAGACGCTTGAGCATGTGAGGGGACATTCACGTCTGTTTGATCTTGCTGCTTTCAGGGGTGTCTCTTCTGTGCGGCCAAAGTTTTCCCAGGTTAAAAACAAAATCAAATACTGATTAAAAGAAAGAGAAAGAGGCACAGGGGACCCACCGGGGATAGGGTGAGAGCTGTCGTGTGGCCCTAGGTGCTGCCACCGCACACGCCGCCCGAGACAGGCCAGAGGCTTGCAGAGACTCACCGCTGGGACCCCCTGGGAAACAGCACAGTGTCTGAGAGCCGTGATGGAGAAGCAGTGAGCGCCGTGGGGACACGGACGGGCGGACCTCAGCCGGGGTCAGGGCAGGGAAAGAGGATACTCCTCAGCCCCCGGTTCCTCGTGCTGGAACTAGGTCCCAGGCCCGCTAGGCACACGCCAATGGCCTCTTCCTGGGGGCCCTGCCCTCGCCGGGGCCATGGGGAGGCCCTGGCACGGCCCATGTGGATGACAAGGGACCATGCCCAGGGTGAGGCTGGTCGGCAGATGGTTTCTGTACACTGTGCCATGTTTATGTTAATTGCAGATATTTTTAACGTATTGTGTTACTCCATCCGTCTTGGTGAACGGTCCGTCTTGTAAAATTCTTTTAATGATGTTATTTTTTCTTGCCTATCTTCATCATCTACAATTATTTATAATATCATTGTCTTTGTTTCAAATACTGGGTATAAACATTGTTGTAACAGTTCTTCGATGGGGTTCATATAATTTTTACAATTGCTTTGAAATGCTTCAATGGCCAAAGGGGAGGAGGGTTGGCCATTCTTTTGGGGGAGAAAAGACACCCCAAGTGCTCCCTGCGCTTGGTGAAGGTCCCCCTCCATCAGGCTGGCTTCCAGGAGAGGCAGCGGTGGGTGGCTGGCAGCCGGAGCTGGCTCTGCACTGGGTTTCAGAGCTGCTTACCCACGGACGGGGTGGGGTGAAAGCCACAAAGGCCACTGTCGGGTGAGACGCCAGTGAGAGAGACGGATGGTCTGTTTTCATTTTATAGAGATTTTCTGAAACCTCGACTTTCACCCCTCAACTCTCTCCAACCCGCTTTTCTCCCAACCAAGCTGCTTTCCGGAGTCTCCGTGGACAGCCGGTGACAGGACCTAGGGGGAGGCCATCGACCGCCTGGGGAGGGTCCCCTCACCTCAGGGTCGCTGCGCCGACAGAGCTGGCTTCAGGCCCCCGTGGGGCTGAAGTGGGCCGGGCTGTCCGGGCAGAAGGCAGCCGTCGGAGTGAGCCGGCCCGCAGCTGGGTGGCAGCCGGCCCGGGGCTGGGGACAGAGGGCAGCCCGAGGCTCCCGCCCCGCCTGCTCTCCGGAGCCCGCTGTGAACTCTCCGGGGCTCCACGGGGGGTTTGCAGCCTCCCTGGACCACCGTCTACACATGCCTCAGATCCCGGCCTCCTCTGCCCAAACCCCCTCAGTGCTCGCGGCCTGCATCGAGCCCGGCCAGCCCCTCCCCGGCCTCTCACTGAGCTCCCTCGCTCCCCTCTGAGCCGCCCGCCGGCTGGGGTGCAGCCCACCTGCCTTCCTTGGACAGTGCCAGTCCTTGGACGGGGGGCGTGGGCCCAACACGGGCCCTGGCCTTGGGGCTCAGGGTGACCCGTCCTTTCAGGCCCGGCGAAGGCCTCCAAGCCTAGACTCCCTCCCACGGTCTGTCAGATGGTGGTGGCCTGGGGGGGTCTGCCCCCGCGATACAGTTGGCCCGCCAGGGGACAGAGCAGCTGAGGGCGGCTGAAGGCGGGCCCTGGGTCTGGGCTTGGATTTAGGACCCAGCCGGGGCCTGGCACCCGGGATCTGAGTAGGGCGGGGGAGTCTCCATGCCTTTGGCCCAGAGCTGTGGACGCACCAGGCTCATTCAATGAAATCTGCGTGTCAAGAGAAAACTAAAAAGGGAAGAAGTCTCCCACGGTCCCATGGTTAATGTTTTCACCTGGTTTCTTCTTTCTTTTCTCTGCAAAGCTTCTTTTTACGTGGTTGAGAGGACGTGGCATGTACAACTTGGTGTTCTGATTCTTTTCAAAGATGACTTTGAACGTCAGCTGCGGCTGCCTTCACCTGCTCTCACCCACGTCCCCCACGCGGGGAAACTGGGGCTCTTCCAGGGGACACTACCACCAGATGCAGGGTGTCCTCCTCACCCCGAGTCCTCCTCCAGGGAAGGGCTCTGCAGGGCGCTCCTGGGAGCGCCGGGGAAACCAGACTGGGTGGCTGGGGATGTGTGTGGGGACCACACATTTTACAGGAAAAGAAAACCAGTTTCATTTTAAACCTCAGAGGGAACATGCAGCCCAAATGCCCGTTGTCCAAAGGCCTATTTATGGGAACACGACAATACCCACAGCCAGGACTCCTTGCGGCCCCTCCCTTTGGCACCAAGACGAGTTTACACTTTCCCTCCTCACTGGGTTTCCAGAAGCCTCTCAGTGGAGCAGCGCCCATGAGAAGCACCCACTTCCATATGGGGACTCCAGGGTCTGCTGGGCCAGGCGTCCAGATCCTCTGAGCCTCCGCGTACCCTTCAGGGAAGCGGGGCGAGGGCTGCAGCAGGAGGAAGAGGCAGCGCATCAAGGGCCTGGACCAACGGAGGCCAGATACGGGGCCCGACCTGATTCTGTCGTGGCTGTGCTGTGTGGAGCTGAGTGTGGCCGACCGCAGGACCTGGTGGCCTCGGCCCGCAGCCCGTGGGCGCACACACGGCAGGTCATCAGGGTGGCTCTGTGCACTGGCCTGATCCTCACAGCCCCTCGCAACTGGACGACTACCCCCATTTCACCAGAGGGAAATGGAGGCTCTGAACGCAGTGAGCTGCCCTCCTGGGCGGGCTCGGAACATGGGAGGCCTGTGGGGAGGCGGCGCGGCCCGCAGGGTCCCCAGCTGAGCGACCACATCCAGGGACCACTGTCCACCACCCGGACAGCGGCTGTTGCTTAAACTCCTCTTTCTTAAAGATAAACCACAGGGACTTCCCTGGTGGCGCAGTGGTTAAGAATCCTACCAATGCAGGGGACACGGGTTCGAGCCCTGGTCCAGGAAGATCCCACATGCCGCGGAGCAACTAAGCCTGTGCGCCACAACTACTGAGCCCGCACGCCTAGAGCCCGTGCTCCACAACGAGAGAAGCCACTGTGGTGAGATGCCTGCGCACCGCCACGAAGAGTAGCCCCCGCTCACTGCAACTAGAGAAAAGCCCGGGCATAGCAACGAAAACCCAACGCAGCCAAATATAAATAAATAAATAAACAAACCACGGACAGCTTCCCCGGATCTTGTTTGCACGGCTGTCCACCCCGGCCTGCTGCAGCCGAGCTGGAGACGGGACCAGGTGCGAAGCCTGAGAGGAGCCATAGCGGCCCAGCTCCAACTCCCACCTCCTCCAGAGCTCGCCTGGGCTGCGGCCACCTCCCGCGGGGGCCGGCCCTCGTGCTCCCGATGCCGCGAGGTACAGGGCAGGGCGTCTGCCCAAAGCACTGCTTCGCCGCACGCTGGACCAAGCGGGTACGAGGCCAGGCGGTGGTGGGCAGGGCTCCAGCCGCGCTGCTAAGCTTGTCTACGGGTCTTGTTCCCAAGGCTCAGTCTCCCTCCCTAAGACATGCGACGGGGACACAAGCGAACACCTGGTCCCGAGCCCTGGACGCCTGGCCAGCGCCGGCCCGGGGGTGCTGCAGTCTCATGGTGTCTCTGAGCTGGACCTGTGGAGACAGGGCGGGGCTCTCCTCGTGGGTGTCGGGACCCAGGCTAGGGCCGGTGCAGGGCCGGCAGGACCCCGAGCAGCCCAGACCAGAGAGCTGCCCGTCTGCTGTGCAGAGCTGCGCATGTCCTCAGGGACACCGTGAGAACGGTGTGGTGACACCCGGTGGGGGCACTGAGAGCTGAGGCTGTGCTCCGCCCCGTGGGGAAGCTCAGGACCACGCTGGCTCCCGACTCGGTGACCCAGGCCCGGCCCTCATGCCCTCCGCAGCCCCCGCTTGCGGCCCTTCCCACTGCTCCTGCTGTGCTTCCCAAACACGCCCACACGCTCAGGCCTGGAGCGCGGCCTCCTCCTCGTGCTTGGCCTGAGGCGGTCCACGGATGGGGCAGGATTCTGACTGACTGTCCCCTCCTCCGGGAAGCCTTCCTGGGCTTCCGACGCACACGACACAGACCTCACAGTCACTTGTGCACTGCAGCAGACTTCTGCTGTCCCGCTTCCCCTCCAGCCTTCCTTAAACCATTCTCCAGGGGGTCGTTTAAAATCGCGAATCAAATGAAGTCAGCCTCTTACTCGAGACCTGCCTCTGGTGGACCCCCAGGCCCCGCTCCCCGAGCGGCCCCTGCCGCGTCTCCACGCCACCCCCTGCCCCCGCTTAGTTTGCTCACACCCTTCGGGGCACTGGCCGCACAGTGCAGGCACTCTGGGTCGCTCAGAGGCAGCGGCCGAGGGCCACCCGACGCCAGCGGTGCGGTGCCGGGACAGGGGCAGGTCTGTCCGGAGGAGCCGTCCCTGCCCAGCAACATCCTCCCACCACCCTCGAGAACCAGCAGCGCTGCCCGGTGGGTCCCCAACTCGTCTCGTAGGGCTTCCGGCCCCCGGGGCTTACAAACGGAGAGAACCCTTTTGAAGGAGCAGTTGTGTGAACGTGGGGGCCTTCCAACCTTGAGGACTTTCTGGGAAGGCTCCCTGGGCGTCAGGATGGGGTCGTCCCTCTAGCCCACCTGGTTTCGAGGGTCAGGACCCTTGTCTCGGAAGCCAGCAGTGACGGCTCCATAAGACACTGCTCCCGTATTACGGCTCAGCTTGGACTCCTGACCCCGAGGCCCAAGTGTCCTTCCAGAAATCCAAGCAGGAGTCACAAGGCACTACGGCCAAACCCAGCCCAGAGGCAGGGTTCGTTTAGTTCAGACAGTTTTAGTTTTCAATCAGGAAATTTTCCATAAAAATTGAACCAGATGAAGTCTGATTCCTGGGCCTGCGTCCCATCGCATGGGAGCAGCGAGGCCCGAGCAGTGGTCCCTGTTTACCACGCTGCCCCCACTCCCTACCGCCTGCCACGGGCCTCTGACACCCCGGCTTGGCCCTGTGGGCCTTGCCTCCGAGATGAGAGGCCCCAGTGCACCTGGGCCTGCGGGTGGGGCAGGGGAGGACACCCAGAGGGCTCCTCAGTCGCCGTTCTGGCCAGCTGTCCTGCAGAGCCAGCGGGAGGCCCGTACGCCACACTGAACGCCGCCCCGTCCACGGTCTGCGGGCCCCCAGACGCCCCCTGCTCCGGGGGCCGACAAGTGTGCAGCCCCAAAACCCCGGGCTCCCGACCTGGCTCGTCCCCAACCTGGGCCAAAAGTCCCGCCGCTGCGCCACCTGGCGCCGGACGTGCGGTTTACTGAAGATTCTTTCACAATTAGCACTCCCAAAAGATTAAAAGTAATCCTTTAGGGGAGGGATGGCAGGAAAAGACAAGCAGCGTCGGTGGAGGGCGGGAGTGGGAGTGGGTGGGATGAAGGAATCTGACCAGTTATATTTAATAAGAAGCTTAAGAGCCACAAACAGGAAGCAGACCTATTAACAGGCAACACTGACCTACGGCAGGAATGTGAACTCGAGTTGCCCGAAGCAGCATCACCACGGCCCCTGCCCCACCCCAGAACCCAGGGCCCCGAACACGCCTCCTCCCACGTTCCTGCTCTGGGACGCCCAACTCTGAGTCTGCCCCGACCACGGCCACCACACCTGGCCAGCGGGACCTCAGGAAGCTGGGCTGCGAGGAGTGACAGGGGTGGAGCTGAGGACACCTGGGTGCTCTGTCCCAGCAGCAGACGCGCACTTCGACCCCACCGTAGACAAGTCCCACCTCAAACCGAGCGGGAGGCAGGAAAGGAGGTGGCAACGCGCGTCCTGGGCAACGCTCTGGCTCCGGGGCCGCATGCCAGCCTCCCTCACCAAGCGTGTCCCTCGGAAACGCCCGTTTGAGCAGCACTGTCCCGTCCACGCACAGGTCACGGGGTGGTGCAGTGGGCGGTCGGACCAGATGCCGGGTCCACACCAGGCTCCTCCAGGACGCACAATGGCTTTCCAGCCACAGGTGGCGGGACCAGAAGCCATGATGCCACGCGGGCTGAGCCCGCAGTGCTGGCATGGGCGGGCCTAGACCCTGAGCCGAGGGCCAGCGTTTGGGCGCCGTCTCCACCTCCCCTGCACGGCTCCCGTGAGCAGAAAAAAACGACCACACTCACCAGGGATGTGGACCTTGAACTTGCCACTCTGGCCGAAGGCGCTGGCAATGACCCCCAGCTCCCCGGTGGACAGCTGCACCTTGAGCCCCACGAAGAGCTGGATGTTGGTCTCCTTCTTGAACAGCGAGCGGCCGATCACACTGTAGTCGTCCATCACCTGCGCCCACACCCAGCCCCGGAGAGAGCGTTAGTGCCTGGGAAAGGCTGGGCTGCCACACTGCCCAGGCGGTCCGCCTGTGTCACGGGTGGTGCCCGGGCCCGCTTGCCACTCCCCCCCACGGACACCAGATGGGCCTGGGCTGCACCAGGCCGGCTGTGGGCACTTGGTTGGCTGGACGCGCTCGGCTCGTCCACGTGGCACTTCCCACCTGACAGATGGGAGGGGGAGGCACTGCCCGTCCACGGCCACAGAGTCCACAGGCAGAGGTGACGAGAGTCCGCAGCTGCCCGCCTCTGCACGGCTGCCCGCCCCACCTGTCCCCAAGCTGGCAGCGCTCCTCAGGAAAGCCTTCACGGCACTGCAGGCTGAGGGGATGGTGCCCACCCTCTCTCCAGCATCCCCCGCACCGAGGAGGCTCTAAGAACCCGGCCTCTGCCGTCCCGCCTGCCACACGCACGTGTGTCCCAGCCTAGGGCCCCCCTCCCTGGCCTGGTCCACATCCATCCCGCAGACCGCGGCCCCACCTCCGCAGTGCCCCCACGGCTCTCCCTGCTGGAGCCCCGTTTCCCCTGGCTCGCGGCTGTCCACGTGGAGGCCCAGGCTGAGTGGAGGCACACGTGTGTGTGAGGAAGCTGGTCTGGGGCAGCCCTGGCTTCGCCCCGAGCTGTGTTCCTCTGGAACCTTCTCCCAAGGGCTTGAGCTCGGGGCAGGCGATGCGTGAGTCCCGCCAGCCCTGGCCTCTGGCGGCTCAGGCGCAGGCCTCCCTGGACCTGCCAGGCTCCTCTCCAGGGCCTGTGCCAGGAAGGCGCCAGGCCTCTGTGCAGAGAGAAGGGGAGGGGGCGTGTGTGCACACGCATGTGTAAAGACCAGCTCTACCAGGCCTCAGGATGCCGGGTCCCACTAGGGGGCCACGGGAGAGACTGGGGAGGCTTCCTCCTGCCCTCCCGGCCCCGTGCGCCGGCCTGGGGCAACTGCATGGAGTCCGACCAGGCAGCAGCTCGGGCAGCCGCGTGGAGGCCGGACGTACTGCCAGTGGTGGGACCTGCTCCTGGGGGCCCCCGGGGGCCAGGCTCAGAAACATCTTGCTTCTGCCCAAGATGCCACGATCCGGCCAAGGGCCAAATGGATGGATTGTTTTGAAAAGCAGAAACTGTCCCATTTACCCTCAAAACGTTTTGGAAAAACATATCCTATCCTGTTTGATTCATAGCGCTAGATGAAAGGTACGTGCATTCCTCCTCTCCCCAGTGATGGATGAATCGGATACGGGCAATGATAAGAATCATCGTTCCCACTTGCACAGCCCTTTGTAATTCAGTCTCGTCCCCACACGAGACCTCCTCCTTGTCCTCCAGACTCACAGGGCTCCCCTCGTGGCCGGACCCGGCTCGGCCCTCCGCACCGCACCGTCTGCGGGCGTCCCCGCTGCCGCTGCAGGGCATCCGGCAAGGCCGCAGGGTGAACTGAGCGGAGGCAGCTCCTCCGACCTCAGCACAGGGGAGTCGAGGCGAGCAGACGTCACCAGCCCCAATGGTGCAGGGTGGCCCCATCGCTTTCGCAGGATCCCCATCCGTACCCACCGCCCCCAGGACGGCCTGCACGTGGAACTCTGTCCCAGCCTCGTCAGGAGCCCAGCCTGGTCCGGCAGGTGCCAGGACTTTGGCTGAACCGACCCAATGGTTCTGAACCAGGCATTCCACGTTCCCCACAGCCAGAGGCTGGGTCCCGAGGTCAGCCTGGCCGCTGAGACTGCCTGTCGCTGGGAGGAGAGCCCTCGGAGACCCCCAACCCCCAGCCCCTCGGAGACCCCAGCCTGTGCGGACTGAGGCACCAGTGGGTCACACTGAGCCCTCGCAGAGCCCTTGTCTGCAAGGGATTTCCACGGCCACTTTGCAGAGGTCAGAGCTGCGCTCAGGGATGAGATCTGAGCGGGTCGCGAATGCCAGAGCCAGGGGCACAGTGGAAACTCAAACCCCAGCCGGCCAGGCCTTTGCAATGTCCCCGCAGGAGCGTTCCGGACTGGCGGGAGTGGCAGGTGCACATTTCTGCGCCCCCGGAACACACCCCTCCAGTAGTTACAGGGGGTGGGGCCGTGAGAGGGGCTCAGCAAACGGCTGCGGCAGGAGCCCTCATTTCATGACGCTGGTCAGAGGGGAGGCCTCTGCAGTGCTGCAGGAAGACCAGAGGCGGCATCTGTCCGGGCTGCGGGAAATGGTGAACCTCAGCCCCTCCGTCTCTGGAACGTGCGTGCCCCTGAGGGCTGAGCTCCTCTCCAGATGACGCTTCCAGCCGAGGCAGGGACCTCAGAGATCAGACACACCAGCACATCCAACCAGGGAAGACCTTCTGAGACTAGCCAGAGGCTTTTCCTTCTGAACCCACCGCCGTGACGAGGAGCCAAAGGCAACGTGCGTGGAACCTGCGGGCGGCAGCTCCCCGGGAGCGACGCTGAGCCGCCACACGGTTACAGCCACAGCTCCCAGGGAAACGTGCACCGTCTGCGTGAGCTATCCGCTTCGTCTCTTGGCCTTTGGTGGCTGGAGGCCGAGCTCCCCAAGAGCAGTCACTGCCGCTCACAGAGCCCGGGCCCTCACCTCCACACCAGGCGAGTCCCCTCCGTCCCCGGCCTCTGAGCGGGGACTTGGCTGGCGGCGCACGTAATTATGTCATTACACGTGTGTGTCTCTCTCAGGGCCGGCTGCCGTGATGAGGCTTGGGAACTGCCCAAGTTCTGGAGCGACTATTCTAATTCAGACTGGAGAAGCGGCAGCAAGGAGACAGGGGCGGCTGGCCGTGAAGCGGAGCCCCGAGCAGAGAGGGCTGGCAAGGCTGGGGCCCTGGTCCATCTCCTCCAGCTCTGCAGTCTGGGGCATGGGGCTTCTCTGAACCTCAGTTCCTTCCTCTGGAAAAGGCTGTTGCTAGGGTGAAGGGTGTTGGTGCTGGCAAGAACACCTGAGACCTGGTAGCAGGACAACTGCCCAGCGGCCAGAACCTCGATGACCAGAATATGAAGCTGGGAGAATGACAGAAGCAGTACCTGCGGCGGGGGCTCCTCTAGCCCACCCAGAACCTCGAGAGCGAGTCAGCCAACCCTCGGAGGACGGGAGCGGGGGAGACCTGTGCCGCGAATGGGCCCTCGGAGTCACCGGGAACGACAACTCCCGGGTCCCTGGACGACGATGCCCGGCCTCAGAAACCAGGGGCCAAGACTGCATCTCTTCCTCCCCCAGCGCAGGGCGAGGCGTGTCTGATGCCCAAGTACACTGGGGGGCAACGATCGACCCCTTGTAATCTCCTGGGGCAAACCCAGGAACGGACATTAGCCTTCAAGTTGTTTCACTTGGTCAAGCGAGTTCCACAGGCCCAGGCGGGGAGGCCTCGGGCGGCCAGGCTCTGGGCGTCACCCGAGGGGGACTGTGCCACGCCCGCTCCCAGGCCGACCAGGCCGTCTTCCTCAAAACTGGGCCTGCCCAGCACCGAACGGGCACCCGGCCTGGCAGTGACGAGCCTGGCGGCCCACGACCCCGACGCGCGGAGCCTCCCTCCCTCTTTCTGTTCCCGTCACCAGGCACCAACGCAGGCAGAGTCCCTGCCGGTGCTGACGAGGAGGTACAAAGGCACCGTCCCCAGAGGCAGCTGCGTTCTCCTGGAGAGAAAGGGAGGCTAACTCTTTGCTGGGCGCTCGCTTCACGCCAGGCCCTCGCACGCGTGGTCGCGTCAGCTCCCCACCAACTCCGTTAAAGAAGCGATGGGTTCCGGGGGTGGGGGAGGGGTGTGACTGGTCTGCGGCCGGGCCGAGGCAGCAGCACCTGCTCAGTACATCAGATCCAGAGCCAGCTCTTTCCACCGTGTCCAGCTGCCTTGACCCTGCATCTATACAGCAACAAAAAGGCAGTTTTCAAAGGGGGGCCAATAAGCATTTCGGCAGCTGAGGGAGAGTCTTGGCTATCAGACGCTGTTTGGACGGCAGGAGAGAGGCCTGGGTTTGGGCCAGCACACGTGGGCAGCCATCGGATTTCCCCAGGCGAGGGCCCGCTCAGCCTCTGCTGCAGGAAGAACCTCTGTTCCTTGAGCAGCCTGGGAGCGGAGTGGGGGGCAAGGGGCAGCAGAGCTGGCCGAGCGGCTGGCTGGACCGCAGCATCGCTTCCTCCAGGAGTTGGGGGGCCTAGCCTGCCGGATGGCGAGGAACCCGTGCTGACCAGAGGCAGTCGCAGGCCGGCCCACACCTGGTGCCCCGGGCACGTCTAACAAGCCATCAGCAGTGGAGCGGGGAGAGCTGGGAGCCGGCAGGCAGTGCCGCTTCAGACTTCAAAGCCGGCCAGCGCTCCTGGTGGCGTCTGCGTGTTTACCCTTGGTTGGGCAGAGGCCACAGGCTCCTCTGGCCATGCCCTCAGGCCTTCCCTGTCCGGCGCCAGTGGATGCCAGGCCCAGGGTGGCCGGCACGCCCGGCCTGACCCCACCACGGGGGAGAGAAAGGTGCAGCCGTCTGGTAGCCCGGGCTGCCGCGCTGCGAGGGAAGTCCAAGTGAACAGCACCGAGCCCGGCGCTCTGCGCTAGCACTTCACACACAGCGGCCTCCCCTCCTTCTACCGCCCTGAGAGGTGGGGAGCACGGCCCCCATTTTTCCAGCAAGGAAACTGAGGGGAAGAGACTCACCCAACGCCTGGCCTGCAGGGGCCCGTCCAGCGGGCCTGGAGCCCAGGCACACTGGGTCCCTGTGGCCTCGGCGGGAGACCTGCCATGCCCAGTCCTCTGCTCGCCCCCGCCTGGGTCCCCTGGCAGCCCCCGCCCAGCCCGCCGGCCTGCCTGTGCCCACCACGCCTTGGGCCCACCATGCACGTGAGGGTGCAGTGCTGTCTTCATCCCGGTGGCCTGGAGAGGTGAGTGAGTGGGAGTTGGTGCAACACCTTTGTTTTCTAGTGATGTGGGTGGAACTACGCAAGCTGCCGTGGCCAGGGGGCGGGTGGGGCTGCTGGGCCCGGGCTGTGGCAGCAGTCGGAGGCGTGGGGCGGTGCAGGGCATTTACTATCCCAGGTATGCGCCCTCATTTGCCCACCTCCGTCCATGTGATTGAATGATTGATTTTTGTTTGTGTTGGGTCTTCGTTGCTGAGCGCAGGCTTTCTCTAGTTGTGGCGAGCGGGGGCTACTCTTTGTTGCGGTGCGCGGGCTTCTCATTGTCGTGGCTTCTCTTGTTGCGGGGCATGGGCTCTAGGCGCGCGGGCTTCAGTAGTTGTGGCTCGCGGGCTCAGTAGTTGCGGCACGTGGGTTCAGTAGTCGTGGCTCGTGGGCTTAGTCGCTCTGCGGCGTGTGGGATCTTCCCAGACCAGGACTCGGACCCGTGTCCCCTGCACTGGCAGGCGGATTCTTAACCACTGAGCCACCAGGGAAGTCCCACGTCCATGTGATTTTTACAAATGAGAAAAAACAGGGGCCCACAGAGTGAGCAACTTAGCGGAGGGCAGCCGTGTGCACCAGCTCCAGGGTGTGCATGAGGCAACACAGGAGCCCTGGCTCTGCTGGCTGGGCCGCAGGGCTATGCCCAAGCCCACGGGGCTGAGGATCCTGCATCTGGACCTGCGAGTGGGTAAGGAAGGGCGTCTTCTCATCTCCCCATGGGGCTGCAGAGGAAGGGGCGCAGGGCCTGAGCAGCCAGGGAGGATCCTGAGAAGGGAGGGGTAGGGTGGGAGGGGAACACCCGGGGGCCCAGGGGAGGGGCGACACCAGAGGGCGTGAGCGATGGAAAACCCGGCACACCCACCGTCAGGCCCTGGACGCCTCCTCCTGTCACCCGGCGCCCGCACTGACTCAGGGCTGGACCAGGAGAGGTGACCCTCCTCTGCTGCACGAGGATCAGAACCACAGGGGCTGCTGGGAGCCTCCGTGCAGACCCCACACGAACCTGAGCTCCCCGACACTGGGGTCTCAGCACTGCTGCCCTGAGTCAGCGGAACCCGGTCGAGTCCCAGGACCACCACTGCCATGCCTGACCCCCACGAGCGTGCGCCACAGGGACACAGTGAGGCCTGCGTGTTCGTCCACCCGTTCACCTGTGGCCTGGTAGGCATGGGCTCCTATGCAGGGCCGCAGGCACAGATGAGGGGGTCGGGGGGCGCCCAAGGAACCACCTGCACTGACCAGGCGGGCCAGGCGGGTTCATGGGCCCCGCCTGCGTGTCAGCCTGGCTCTACCTGGCGGAGAGGACGCAGGCCACTCCCGCCTGCTCCCTGTCTGGAGACCACAGGCGCCGGAGCCAGGTCTCCAAGGCCTTCCTGGCTGTCAGACCAGGCAGGGCGGTGGGCGGGAGGGAGGGGAGGCTGCTTACCCGCTCCACGATGCCGTGCTTGTGCTTTAGCTTGTACACTCGCAGCCTGGGCAGGGCGCTCTCGGCGTAGTTCTTATCTTCCAGCCCGTGCAGCAGGACGCCGTGGAAGGCCAGCCGGCACGTGTTGGCGTGGATGTCCGCGTCCAGCCTGGAGCCAATCACCAGGCACAGCCGCGGGCAGGTGACGGGCTTCTCGAACTCCACGAGGGCCCACTGCTGCCGGGGGCAGCGGCCTTCGGAGGCCTGGCCCGCCCTCCTGTCGGCCTCCCCACCGTCCGTCTCGGCCGGCACTGAGCCCGGGCACAGGTACTGCTCCTGGAAGAGGTACTCCTGGGAGAAGTCGAAGGAGTCCAGCACGGGCTCGTGGTCGAAGCCGTCGGGGGCAGGGCTGAAGAACATCACCCGGCCCATGACCGTCTCGTGGCCCACGGTGATGTGGAACTTGGCCTTGGTCTGCAGGGATCCCCGGAAATACGGGATCTTCTCCACGGACACGAGGGCTGCATGGACCGTGTGCAGAGACTCGGGGGCGCACACCAGGCCACGCTCCAGCAGCTTGGGGTCGAACTGGGTGACACAGATGCCCAGCCGGTCCCCCTGCACAGCAGAGGTGACGGGTGTGTGGAACATCTGCATGGACTTCACCTTCCTCACCACCTGGTCGGGAGTAAGAGAGGGAGCGCTGAGGCCGAGCCTCAAGGCTGGGGGGCCCCAGCTGGAGAAGCCCCCGTCCCGGCGCTACCAACACTCACCGGCACCCGGTCGCACGCCCCTTGCACGGAGCAGGCTCCACCCTGCAAACGCGGCGCCAGGCTCACAGGGCACCCAGGCCGGGACGCAGGCAGCGGTCACTGCAGCCCATCCAGCACCACCGGGGTCCCCTCTGCTGCTCCACCCCCAGGCCCCATCCCACGCTTTCTTCCCCAGCCCTCTGTTTAGGTTTGCTTCCCTGCCAGCCCCGCGCCTGCCAAGCCATGCCCGGCTGCCTGGAAAGCCCAGGACAAACACCCCTGCTCTGGAAAGTCTGCCCAGACCCCCGTGGGCAGGACTTGCTGCCTCTCCTCCGTGCTGCCCCAGCCCCTCCTGGCCCACACCGCCTGCTGTGCGGTCACTGCCTGCTCTGGACCTGCCCGCTGCCAGCCAGCGGGCTTCTCCAGGGCAGAGTGGCTCTTCATTGACCAGACACATGGTCCCCTGGGGCTGCTGTGTGGCAGGCACTGTTCCGGGAGCGGGACAGAGCCAGCTACGTTTTTAAAGAGCTTAGCGTCCAGAAACAGCAACAACATTACAAATATATTAATATTAACAAAATTTATATTAATATAAATAAAACTGACACATAACATTTTTGTGTATAGATACATGTAAGTAATACCACCATAATCTGTATACTGTTTATGAGACGCTCCAGAGGAAACGACACATGGCGACGCTGGAGGCGGCCCGGGGGTGGGGAGAGTCGGGCTCTTTGCCGTCAGAGGCCAGGGAGATCTCTGCGGAGCCCATGTCTGAGTCGAGACCCCAACGTAAGAACCAGCTGTGCGGAGGCCAGAGAAAGTCCACTCTAAATGGGGGGACCCGCAGGTGCAAAGGCGGGGGTGGGGGGAGGCCCTGCAGTCGGGGGAGCAGGCCGGACGTCACCAGGAGCGATGGCAAAGGAGCGCCCGATCTGTTTCCAAACCATCGCACCGACCGGCACACCAGCACATTTCTGCACCCACGGTTGCTAAATCAGGAACAGACACAGAAAAGGCCCCAACAAACGTTCACAAAATGAACAAACGTCTACGCCAAGATCCACGTCGCAGTGATAAGATCAAATCTGTGCTGGGACCCCTGGTTAGCGCAGCAGAGAAACGTGAAATCGATTTCCGAAAACCTGCCGTCAAAAATCATCACACCAAAGACAGCTCTGACCTTCAGGTCGCGAGCACCCCGCCTACGAGGTCGGGCGTGCGGAGCCCCCGTTCTCTCCCCATAAAGGGGGTGCTGTGCTGACATGAGCCGCAGGAGCCCAGTCCTTTCCTGGAGAGCCTGATACTTACGTGTTTGTTTAAAGACCATTAACGACCTGACCAGGAGGTCAGGGGGCAGAGAAAGTGAGAAGCACAGTGTCAAAAGCCACAGGCAAGATCAATCAAAGAGAAACATAAAACATCTCTGAAACGGTCCGCAGGGGCAACGGGAAACTAAGCTTTTCAGGAATGCACCTCAGAGTAACCGGAGAATATGATCTTACACTAAGCGTCTGCCCAGCGAGGCAGGACCCAGCCATGCCTCCTCCCCCCGAGCCGGGAGCTGTCCCCTGGCCCTCAACCCCGGAGCCCCTCCAGGCCAGCTCCCTAACACGTCTGATGAAGTAATTCCTCGGCACCAGCCTCTACCAGGGTTCCCATCTCCTACAGCGTGACTTTCAAACCTTGTGGGTGGAACTGTCGTGATGAGGAAGCCCCTTTGACCAACTGAAATTCCACAGGGGATCGGTGCCACCACCCAGGGCACCCCCTCTGCTGCCCCACCAGGACTCCTGCTGGCCTGGCTCCCCCGCGAGCGCGAGCGGCCTTCCCTGGAACCTCCCGCCCCACGGCCCACTGGACAGCTCTTCGCAACGCTTAAGTCCGGAGGCTTGACGTTTTTCCCCCCCCCGCAGACACGCCTCTGAGCTTTGCCCCTGAGGCTCCTCTCCCTGGGACTACCCCCACCTGGCAAATTCCCATCCATCCCTAAACCCCAGCTCCCAAGGCACCTCCTCCCTGCCCACTCTGGACAGAGCTGGTTGTTCTCCTCGGCTGACTCTGAACCTGACTTTCTCTGTGGTCACTGCTGGCTGACAGCTCTGTCAGTCCCTGCCTCCGTGCATTTACTAACTTAAATTACAATACAAACCAAAACATTACCATCAGCGTCTGTCTCGCCACGTGCTCCTCCCCCAGCCAGCTCTCCTGCCTGCCCCCCAGCCGGAGGGAACTGCTCTCTTGAATTTGGCGTGTAACATGTCTTTTCTTTTTATTGATACGTGTCTATAATTGTGTAGAGATTTACCACGTATGTAGTACATGTGTCTAATCAATAACTTGCTTTGTTTTGTGAGATTCTGAACTTGAGAGTTGGTGCCCGTGCTGCCTGCACCTGCAGCTCACCTGTCGTGACACCGTGCATCTCACGGTGCACACAGGCCCCTGTCCAGTCTCCCAGCCACGAGCCCCTGGGTCGTCTCCAGATTTCTGCTGGGTGTGGTGTGACGGGTCCCCTCCTATGCAGGAGTCCTGAGGGTGCAGGTGTGGGGACAAGGCTGCAGGACCCAGGCCTGGACGAGAGCTGCTGGGTCACAGGAGAGTGAGCGCTTGCCTCCGCCAGGTAAACCGAGCACCAGTGCACGTCCACCCAGTGGATGTGTCCACCCAGTGGATACACGTCTTCTCCACCGTTCGGCACTGACTTCTCCATTTCTGTCCATCGAATGTGTCTGTCTCTCCTCCTAGACCCTGAAGGCAGGGCCAGGCTCCACCTGCTGCTGCACCCCCAGCGCCTGGCACGGAGGGCTGCTGACAGAGCCGGCCCGTGGCAGCCCCTCAGGAGGGAGAAGAGACGCGCCCCTCATGGTGAGAGCGCAGCTGGCAGAGCACGAGCTCGGAGTCCAGACCCGCAGGGGCCTGAGCGGGGCCGCGTGTTCACGAGCCTCCCCTGAGGGTGGTCAGGGCCTCGTGCCACCTGATGGTCCCCCCGGCCCCCCAGGCCCAGGGTCAAGCAGGCGCTCTTCAAAGCATGTTCTCTTCCCCACGGGGCTCATGTTCTTAGGACTGAAATAATACAGATGCCCTAAGAGGGCGCCGTGAAGAGCAGCAAGACAAATAACTGTGCAAATCAAGATTTTAGGGCCCAGACAGGAAACTGGGAAACAGATCGATGGGGACGGGCAGCGGGGCACCACGCCGTCGGCCGCCAAGCTGCCCCGGATCCACGTCAGGAACACAAGATCCCACTGAGGACACTAACGAGGAGATGTGGATAGCTTCACCAGCTTAAGGGCAGGAAAAACAGGCTTTCCTGTCATTTTCTAGGCAACTTCGAGAGACACTCCTGCTCAACTCCCTCACCAAATCCTCACTAAGACCCACGTGGAGGGGCCGAGGCGCCACCCACACGCCCACTCACCACGTGTCACCCAGTTTCCCTCAAGCTCCGGCCGAGGCCCTGGAACGGCCCAGGGGCGGCGGACACAGTTTTGATCTTACAGAACTGACCGCTTGCAGGTGAGGGGATGTTAATTAAACCATCAGCTAATAAAGGCAGAATCCTAAGACCACTGGGAGGTGCTGTGAGGGGGACTAACTGGGGACCTAATGACTCCTGGGTGGTCAGGGAGGGCTTCCCTGAGGAGGTGGCACTGAAGCTGAGACCAGATAGAGGAGAAGGGACCACCCGCAGGGGCTCCAGGCAGAGGAAGAGCGGAGCGGGCCCGAGGCCCCAAGGCGGGCAGGAAAAGAGGTGGCCAGGGGAGTGGGGCCAGCGCCTGCCCCATGAGGACAACAGACATCCCGGCGGTGGTGGCCCGGGGCTGAGCAGAGGGAGGACGCACTCCGATGGCCACTTGGCTGCGTGGCGTGGGGGCGGGGGGGCAGAGAACAGGAAAGGAAGGCGGGAAGCCAGCAAGGAGGATACTCGGGTTCTTTCTGCAGCAGCAGCAGAATGGGCGGCGGAGGCCGGGGTAACGGGCACGTCCAGCATCCAGCCTGAGGGCAGCCGAGAGCTCAGAGGGCAGGAGGCGTCGGGAGACACACGAGGGGAGGGCAGGCTGCGCGGAGGAGACACGCGCTAAGTTCCTCCTGGACTGCCCTGCAGCCCGTCCTCCTCGGAAGCACCACTCCCGTGTTCCCTGATCCTGCGTGACCCTCGTCGCCGTGCCCGTCATCAGGAGACCCAGGAGGCTCTACCTCCCACACAGGCCCAGCACCGGGCCCCTCCGCTGCGCCCCCCGCCCCCCCCCACCGGCCCCCCTGACTGTGAGGGTCGTCGTGCCCCGCACCCTCCCTGCCTTCCAGCTCGCTCTGTAAAAGCCCACGTCCGCACTCCGACTGGGCCTCACAGTCGGCCCCTGCTGTTGCCCTGGTTTTATTTGCTACGACTGCTCCGCCCCCACCCACGTCATGTCAGTCACATGACCCTTCCTGCTCCCCAGACACGCCAGGTTCCTACCCCACGGCCTTTGCACTTGCCAGGGCCTCTGACCAGGATGCTCTTCCCCCAGAGAGCCACAATTCTCATTCCCTCATTTCCTTCCTGTCTCTGCTCAAATGTTTATCCATCCTTGACCCCCCCCCACCACCCTGCAACCCAGTAAGAGACAGGACCACCGCCCCCATTCCTCTGTCTTCTTTTGCTTGTTCCCTTTTATTCACAGTGCTCTCCACCCCCGACATATTACGTTATCTGCTCACTGACTCTCTCTCCCGTATGGGATGTGGCCTCCACGAGGCAGGGGCTTTGTTTTTATTTTGTTTTTCCCATTCACATCTCTAGTGCCCAGCACAGCGCCTGACAGATAGGAGACCTCACCACACATGTGTGGTGTAAACAGATGCAGCACCGTCCCTGCCCCAGGGAGCTCCAGTCCTGGCCTGGGCCCTACACATCCGCAAAGGCCCGTGGAGCTCCACACCTGCGCGGGGGGGGGCAAGACCGGCCCCGAGGCTGGATGGGCAGTTAGAGGTTCCAGACCTCCCCCAGGGTGCGAAGCCTTCCAAGCAGGGGAGAAGCAGGGCTGAGGCTCGCCAACAGTGACAACAGAGAAGGCGGGGGGCGGGGGGAGGGATGCCGTCGAGTGGGACAGGAAGGCCTTCTGCTTGGGATCAGCAGGCCGGCCCCCCTGAGCTCGGCTCCCACGAGGGCTGGCTGCCTGCAGGGCCTCTTCCCGTCTCCCCGGCACCAGGCACTTCTGGGGAGGGAGGCTGGGCCCGAGGAGGAGGGAGGCAGGAATATATCAGGCAAGCAATGTTTCAAACTCCAGTTCGCGCTTGCTAAGCAGTTCAGCCCTTTCTGATTCACAAAGAGTTTGACCATCGTCTGGGCCGGTTATTCTTCATAAAAACGCAACGAGGTAGGTCAATATTTTCACATTCAATTTTATGGATGAAGAAAGGTTTTCGATGTCTCCAAGGTCACAGAGCAAACAGGCTGAGACTTGGGACAGTAAGTGCTGGGACCGCGGGGCAGGCCTGACATCCCGGCCTGTCTCCCGACCACCCGAGCAGAAAGCGCACCACCCTGCAGAGCTGGGCGGAGCCAGGGGCCGCGGGGGTGGATGCCGCCCCCCCCACCCCCACCCCCACCTCACCCCCAGGCGCAAACCCAGAAAGGCGGTTCCAGGGAGGGAGCCGGGAGGGCAGAGGCAGGGCGCCCAGCCCCTCTCTCCTGCCCTGGCCAGGCGCAGTGGACAATTTCAGACCTGATTTCTCAGCTGCTCCGCCCCCTCTGGCCACCCTTGGCGCCTGTCTCTGGGTGGCAGGGCCCCAGCACAGGACAGGCCCTCCGTGGAGGTCTGTGACTGACCAGGTGGGAGAGCAAACAAATGCCCCATGTGCCCCCAGGCCTGACACGTGTCTTCCGAGCACCTGCACTGTGGTTTCCAGCACCTGGAGCGCTTGGCAGGACGCTGGGCTCACGATGACCGGGGCTCTTTCCGAGGCCAATGAACAGCGGCCTAGAAGTGACCCGAGGTGGGGTTCACCAGGCGTCCGTCTCGGCTCTCCAGAGCAGTGTGCGTGCAAGAGCGGGGACCCAGCCACGGGACGGAGACCTCACGATTTCACCATCGGCCAACACAGAAGGCAGAGGAGACACACATCTGCCGAATGCCCACCAAGTGCTAAGCTGGTCCTTACCGTTCGCCCAACAACTGTCCAGGTGGTAACAGTGACCGCGGTTTACAGGCCAGGGAACTGAGGCCCAGAGGGCAAGGCACGTGCCCACCGCATCTGGATCTGCCCATCCTGAAAGCCCCTATTCTTACACCATATCACACGCATCGACCCCACCACGGAGTGCACGGTACAGTTCACCCCACGAGCGGGCTCTCTGGCAGCGTTCCTTCTGTAGGGTAAGAAATGGATGGGCCAACACCACTGCAGCCTCCTGCAAAGGAACAGCAGGTCTGGGGACCCCGGACATCCTCCAGCATCAACAGATGCTAGAAAGAAGGGGGCTTAGCAGTCTTTCTGATGTGCAGAGATTTCTGTAATAATGGTACTGGCTGTAATGAGATTGGACCCCATTATCCGTTTTCGTTCCATTATTGAGCCTGGAAGCTCCTGGCTGTGCCAAAGGCGAGGGTCGAGGCCTTGCAACTTCATCATTACTTAATAAAATGTAAATTGGAGAGGAAAAGAAACACACGAGGTTGACACTAATAAGCTTACACCAGGATCAGTTACTTCAATTCAAAGAGGTTCAGACCGGAGGGAAAAATGAAATCAGCTTTTAAAGACCCGTCTAGGTTTGGCTCCATCAGACCCAACCAATTTGGTTTAATAAGACTTCAATTTGGCTGCTCTCATTTCTCCCTCTTCTTTGAGCTGGGCCGGCCACAGATAAGACGTCCCCCGCCTAATGCGTTAATTGCATCTTGCACAAAAAAGCCAAACTCGGGATGCTGCTCGGGGAGGAAGCGGCGTGAGCTGTGGAGGCGGCAGGAGTGGGGAGCAGATGGGCCCTGGGGACTCGGTTCCCACCCGCTTATTTTTTTAGAGATATGACAACCATTCAGAAAGGTACAGGGAGTCAAGTGATGTAGTAACTACCTGTGTTCCCACCACTGGAATGGACCTCTGTGAGCCTGTCACTTGTACTTTGTCTTGATGTCCAGTTGAAGGCCCCAGGCCTGTCCCCGGCCTCACCTCACCTGGAGTAATCACCTTCATTGTGTCCTCATGTGTCCCACTGGACACATTTACAGCCACGTGTGCACCCTGGATAGGACCGATCGTTATTTTATACAACGGCGCCCTATTACTGTTTAATTCAAATACTCGTCTTCTTCCTCTGTACCGTGGTTTTGACATCTGTTCATATCGGGAGACATATCTGTACATAGATCTATCTCTGTATATTCGTCTGTATATTTACGTAGACACTGAGCTACCCGTTCGTACAATCTACCCAGGTCACTCTTTCTGGCTGCTGCATAGTACTTCTTTACATGAAAACGCCACCTTTTATTTATCTGTGCCCTTACTGATGGACACGTGGGCCGCTGTGAACGCTGCCGCGGTGGCCATTTCTGTAGCGTCAGCCCACACGCGCACACGGAGCGTCCCCGAGCAGGTGTCGGGACAGAAAACTGTGGTGTGCAGAGCACAGCTTCAGTCTCACTAGGGCTTCCCAGCTGCCAGCTCACAGCCTTCCAGCGGTGCTGGGAGAGGCCTCCTCTCGGACGGCACCGGCTCCGGCCCCGGCACTGCAGGCCCCTTAACTGCTGCCCAGCCGTCAGATCACCAGGACGGCAGCTCCTCGGGGTCCTGCTGCCGCCACTTCACCCCAAGGCGGAGTGGTGAAAGCCCCTCTGCACCGTGACCCTGCCAGGCCCAGCGGCCTCCAGGGCGTGCTCCCGGAGGGTGACACACCGCACGAGGTCGGGCCAGGCCCCTCTCGGTCCTGGCTCTGCTCCTGGGCCCACTGCCCCCTGGGCACCAGGGCCAGGAACTGGGCCCTAGCAGCACGGGCCACTCTCCTCCCGCCCGGCCTTGTCTTGGGGGACGGTGCTGGCTGCTCAGAGGTGGGCTCTGTTCCACGCAAACATCCCATTGGGGCCTAACTAAAGCCAACTACTCCCTGGGGAGGAGGAGAGCCGAGAAGACCTTCCTCTCTGGGGTCCCTGCGTAGAAATGAGAAACACCCCCTAAGAGAAGGAGGAGGGTCTTCAGAAGCCTGGGGACCCATAGACCGAGCTCCAGGGTCAGAGATGGCGTGGGGCTCTGCCTGGCTGCGTGTCTGTCTTCTCCGGGAGGCCCGCCCTGCCCCAAGCGCCCGGCCAGGCTGCGTTTCCAGTGGTCAGTCACCCCTGGGCCCAGCGTGCACCTTGCCCACCTCCCCAGTCACGCCCCACACCAGTCCAGGTCCCTGCCCAGGGTCCCGGAGCCCCGACAGTGCTCCTCACGGCCTCATCGTCATTCCCACCACGTGCCCGCGCGTCTGGCTCCCTTCTGGGGGGCTCCCGCGCCAGGCGGACGGCGGCCCGTGGGCAGGCTGGGTCATTCTGCTCACCGCCGGCCCCCCTCTCGATACCTACCATGTGGTGGGCACCCGGGGAGGAAGGGGACGGATTCAGTTTCTACCACTCGGCCCAGCGAAGGCCCCACCCCTCCACCGCGACCTCACAAACTAACCCTGGTTATTAACCACCCAGTCCTGCAACAATGAAAAACCGTAAAAGTGACAAGGGGCCTGCCAGGAAGCTTTACGTTCCTCCCCCAGCCGCCCTCCACGCATTTGTCATCCCATAAAACTTTAAATTGAATTACACCAATGCCTGATTCTTCTGTTCTCCATACGACTGGGGCTTTAATTGTTTTTAACGACATTCTTGGGCTTTTTGGGGGGTAAGGAATCCTTGGGAGGTGCGCCAAGGGGGCCAGCTCTGTCCCGGGGCTGAGCCCGGAGAAGCTGTGGCCGGAGCAGCAAACACGGCCACACCTGGGCCTCGGAGAACCAACCGGGCGGCCTGGATCCCAGGTGGACAGAAGGGGCCCGAGGTCCCAAGGGCTGGGCTCCTCGGCCCGTCCCCGCCGCGCCCCCCGGGCCCCGCTCCTGGGTGGGCGCCGCCTCTGCTCGCGCGCTGAGCTGGGGGTGAGTTCTGTAAGTGTTTCTGAGCCTCAGTGTTGTCACCAGTAGAGCGGCTCATACCCCTGGCCCAGATGTCGTGGCAATGTAAGCAGCCTGTGTCCACATCTGCGGAGGTCCGGGGAGCGCAGGTCCTCGGGGGGGGCGCAGCGGCCCAAGCTCAGCCCCTGGCTCCATCCTCATCCTTCAAGGGCTTGCAGCCCGTCAGTGGCAAATCCCAGAGCATCTTCCCGTCCACTGGGCCTCACTTCTCGCTCAGATTCCCCAAGAGGGCCCCTTCCCCATGTTTCTGCCGGGCCACCCGCCTTGTACAGAGCCCGGGCGAGACGCCGCCGGTCTTCAGCCCATGGGGCTCCAGGGGTCCAGCGTCATCCCTCTGGCGCCCGGCCCAGCCTCCTCCCGCGTCAGTGCAGGGCTCTCCCAGCGCTCACCTGGGCCCGGCACCCTCCACCCTCTGCTCCCACAAGCGCGCCAGGCCACGTGCCTTCCTGTTCACCTCGCACGTGGGCATTCGTCAAGTCCCGTTTTCAAAGTCATCACCCACATTCCCTCAACTGGGTTTAACTCAACACATTCTTGTAGCACCTGCTCCGAGGCAGGCCTTACACTTGACCCTGGGAGCATGTGGGGCAGATATAAGTGCCCCTTAGGACAGCTGTTATGCCGTGAGAGAGGGGTCAGGGGGCCAGGAGAGGAGGTGACATCTGAACTGGGTTTAAGGACAATGCCATGCAAATGAGACCAGGAGAGTGTCAGAAATGAAAGAGCAACTTCTCCTTCTGGGTCCCTCTCCCCCTTCCTCGGGCCTTCCTTCAGGGAAAGCTCCTGGTGTCACAGTGCAGGAAGGAGCCCAAACACCTACAGGAAACCTGCATTTTCCAACTGGTCCCGGAGCCCAGCTGTCCCGAAAGACGTCAGGAAGTGCTCCCGCCTTTCCTGATGGCGGAGGAGAGCAGGTGCAGGATGCTGCCTGCCGGGAGCACAGAATTTCTTCCACGTCCCAAGTTTTAAGATTCACGGAAATCTTCGTGTTCTACACCACAACAGATCCATGTTTGTTTGAAAATAAAAATCAGGTTTGGAATTAACTGCCCTTTGGAAAACTGACACTGCAGGAAACTGACCTGCTGGCCCTGGGCTGCCAGTCCCTGGCGCGAGGTGGCATTCACCCTGAACCCCTGCCGCAGAAAACTGCACCCAGCAGGCGCACTGGTTCCAGCGCTGCAGGTCGGTAACAAAGGTCAGGGGCGCTCATTCCTGCTTCCCACGCCCAGGCCAAGCTCTAAAGTCCCCAGCCACACGTAACCCCAGCCAGAGCCAGCAAAGCAGACAGGCTGGGCTGCGGCACAGAGAAGGCCCTGTGGCTCTGCTGAGCTCGGCCCTGGAGAAGCCACCTGCAGGGGAGAGCTCCGAGGAGCCAGGTGACCAGAGGTGCTCAAAGGCGACTCGGCCTCGGCCAGAAGATTGGCCTTCCACACCCCAGAGATCTTTCCAAAGGTACAGGCAAAGCTCGGGGTGACTAACGTCTTCCTGGAAATCTGGAGAGATTTCTCAAATATGAATTATTCCTGCGTGTGGGCCACCAACATATCTACCTGCTGTGTGGGGCTGAGAGGAGCTCTTCCCCAAAAGCTGTGAGGAATTTATAAGCTCTGGCCCAGAAAGTAGGTTGAGATGTCAATATTAATACTATCTGAAAAGTTCAGGAGTTGTAGTTGAGATTAATGAAAATGACTTTAGACACGTAAGCAAGAACTTCGAATGTGAAAAAGTGAAGGAAATAAGCGGCCCCAGCGTGGGTGGAGAGTCAGATGGAGCTTCCCGTCAAGGCGACAGCTGTAAGGACAGCTGTGGACAGGCAACGGACAAGCGGAGGTGGAGGCAGGGCGGAAGCGGGGTCCAAGCCCCACTCTGCCCGCTCCAGACCCAAGCCCCCCTCCGACCCCGCGGCCCAGCACCGCCTGCCCTGGCTCCAAACCGACCGCTGAGGTCCACTCCAGTCTCTGCCCCGCAGCTTGGCCACTGCGCTCTGTCTCAAGAGCCTGTGGTCTTGCAGACACTCTAACGTGCTAACCAGTGGGCCGTCCACCAAGCCAAGCCATTCAGGCGACTGGGGACCTGCCACGTGCAACTGACGAGCGGCCCCCTCTTCGTGTCCTCAGGACCCCCACTGCTCTGCCCGCTGACTCCGCAGCCTCAGCTGAGGCTCCACTGCCCTGGGCCGCCTTCCAAGACTGCCCAGGCTCCCAGGGCCTCTTGTGCCTACTCCGCCACCGTCACCACCATCACCTCCACGCCCCGCCCCCCAGCGCTGACACGCAGGGAGCACCTACTGTACACCCCGGGCAGTGTTCCAACAGGCTCACGTACATCAGCCAGCTCAATCCCCGCAGCGCCCCTGAGGGTCCGTCCTACTGTGACCCGCGCTGTCCAGGGGACCTGACTGGGGCCCAAGGTCACCCAGCTCAGCAGTGGTGGGGCCGGGATGCAGACCCTGCCGGGGGAGCTCTGGGCCAGGGCCCTCTGAGAACACGCAGCTCTTGATTCTTTGTATCCTGCCCCCAGGGGAGGGGACCTGGTACATCCTCGGTGGCAAAAACCGCTGAACGAACGTGTGACTGAGGGCAAGGGGGCGCGCCTCTGTGTGGCGCAGCGGTTACAAAGCAGGTCCTGGAGTCAGACTTCCTGGTTCAAATCCCTCGAGTTATCCTGCGACCCTGGGCAAGGGCCTTAACCTCTCTCTCTTTCCTCAAATGGAAAACGCCCCTGCCTCACCAGGCAGTTGCGAGGATTACGCTGGGTAATCTGTGTGGAACAGTTTGCATGGCATCAAAACGCTAGAAACTGTTCAATAAAGATTAGCGATCAACACGATTACTGTTACTATTTCATCATCAACAGAAAGGAGACGCGCATCCTGGCCCCATCAGGGTTACCGCGACAATGAGATTATGAGGAGTGCGGGCACCCAGCCAGTGCCCGGCGTGAGAAGAGGCTTGAAGGCCCAGCTTCCCCAAAGGTGAGGGACGAGGGGTTGCAAACTTTTCTGTAAAAGGCCAGACAGCAACTGCTTCAGGCTCTGCAGGCCCTACAGCCTCTGTTGCCAGCTACTCAGCTTTGCTGTCGTGGCATGAAAGAAGCTGCGGACATACAGCTTCACGTAGAAAAACAGCCTGCGGGCAGCAGCTTGCCGAACCTGCTGAGCTCCGAGGCCCGGCTCCTGTGAGCTGAGCCGCCTGGAACAGAAACAGCAGCCCCGTGGCTGCAGCAGCCAGACCCGCCTCGGTCAGATCAATCCGTGCCCGATCCGGGCCGCCAGGCACCGTGGGTGCTGCCTGAGCCGCCGCGGCGGCACGGCTGAATGCCCCGCGGAGCAGGCTGCCGTCCACAGGCCTCCCGTGGCGGTCGCCTCTGAGCACCTTCTCAGCTTGGGCACACGGCGCAGGCAAGACCTGGTCCTGCAGCCCGGGGGGAGGACCGCCGTGCGAGCAGAACAGGGCGTGACCTGCAGGTCCAGTCCCCTCATCTGTATCCTGGACACAAGAATAACACCACGTCTAGTAAAGCGGAGAGAGAAGAACGCACGCGCAGGCCCTGGTTGGGTGCTGCAGTGATTACTATTCCTACCGGTCTCCTAGGAAGCAGAAGCAGAGGGAAATCCACTTGAGATGACTTTCAGAAGCTTAAGGGCATAAGCTTCGTGCAAAGTCTGTTTGGGGTAGAACGGGTAACACACAGGCCAACGTGAGTCATGTTATATCGCAAATAAAAATCGGCCCATGAATATACATAATCCTCAAGGTAATTCTCCCAATCTCGCGACGGTAATGGAGCCACCCTCGCTCACTGAGGCATGAATATTTACCGTCCTCTGGCTTTACTGCTCTCGACCTGGGTTCAATTTTGCAAATTAAAATGAGGGCTGTGTGGATAGAGAGATTACAGGAGAGCCCCCTGAAGCCTGCTGTCCCCGGAGAGGGAGCCAGGCGGGGGAGTTGCTCCTTCCCGCTGGCCTGGTACCTCTGCCTGGAGGGTCAGGAGCAAGAGAAAAGGGGGCGAGGGGTCGCGGGGCGGTCAGGACCCTGGGAAACACGCGGTGCAGCAGTCCCAACGGCGCTGAAGACGGAAGCATGTTTCCGGGTGGGAAAGGTGTGCCAATGCCCAGAGGCCTCTCTTTTGGATGGCTGAGGAGTTTCTGAGCAGGCAAAGGAGCAAGGGCTTCAGGAGCTGACAGACCTAGGCTCACACCCTGGCCAGGGTCTAGAGCTGGGGCGTGTCATTTCACCTCTCTGGGCCTCAGCGGCTTCATCTGGAAAGTGGGGACAAATACTGCCTCCCTCCCAGGCCCATGTGAGAATCTGGAGCCGGGTAGGCAAGGTGCCTACAGGGCGGGACACGGGAGGGGTCTGCAGCTCCACAGGCAAGGACCAGGATGGCTTGACGGGGCAGTGATGCCGGCCAAGGGGCGACACAGACCTGCAGAGTGGGAGCGACTCCGCTTGGGGCAATCCTGGTGCAGCCTGGCAACCTTCCAGCTGGGCTTACTAACTGTCTGTGGGGAGGCCAGGGGAGATCCTGACACTCTAGCCAGGTCTTGCTCGTAGAAGCGAGCACCCTTCTGCTGTCCTGGGTGACAGGGCAAGGGGAGCAGGAGACGGAGTGGACGGCGGGGATGAAGGGTGCTGTGACGGGTGGCTCAGGGACCCTGCTGGCGGCCTGCAAATGTGGGGCACCTGTCTGCCCGTCACAAACCTGGTTCCCTAGAAACCAAAAGCCAGAGATAGAGTCACTTAATCTGCCCTGGAGGCTCTAAAAAACCAGCTGGAACAAAATCTGTGTGAATTTGGTCCAAAACCCCTTTGCAAGGACAGCGCTACCACTGCTGGAGCACCCATTATAACTGGCGTCAGACGAGGCCTCCCAGCAGCCCTTGGCTCACACGGTCCCGTACTGCCGAGGAACCTGAGGCTCTCCGACACACAGATGGGGCTGGGCCAGGACGGCGCACCAGGCCAGACCCTCCTGCGTGCCCTGCACTCTGCGGGGTCTGAGGAGACCAGGATGCATCGGACACAAGCTCCAGCCCCACCCCCAGAGCTTCCAGCCGCTGGACAGTCCGCCCCCTCCTGTGCGCCAGGTGGCAAGGGCGCCGCAGGGAGGCGAGGAGGGCGGGGCTTGAGGAAGCAGCCACGGCTCCCACTTGGCAGGGACTCGGCTGGGGCGGGAACCCAGACGGGAGGTGACGTTTGCGTGGGGCCTCGAGGAGGTGAGAGCAGCTCAGGCAGGAGAGGGGCAAAGGCCCGGAGGCCCAGGAGGACGCACGCAGGGCGGGGAGGAGCCTGTGGGCACCAGGGACTGCAGCCGAGGCCAGAGCCGGCGGTGCAGGGCCCAGAGGTCGGGCCAGGGCTGGAGCCTCCGCCTGCCGGCCAGAGGGGCCGTGAGATGCTGCCAAGGGGGCGACGGGTGCTGACCGCGCCGTCAGCAAGGCCCCTGGGGCAGCCTGGGTGGAGGAAAGGCTGATGGGAGAAAAGACCCAGGGCAAGACGGACCCAGCCGTAGCCTTGCTCACCCACTGCGCCCAGAGCGCCTGAGACGCGGCTGCACACAGCAGGCCGCGGGGTCTGCGGAGTGAATGAAAGAACAAAAGGAGGGTCTAGACTCGGGGAAGCCTGGGTGGAGGGAAAGCATGGGCCACCAGGCTGGGAGCACGAGGACCCCAGGCCGTGTGTGCAGGGCTTGAGCGGTGCCGGTGGGGCCTGGGACCAAAGGGTTACTTGCTGCGCTCGGAAAACCCTAACCCCCAGCCTGACTAGACGTCTTCTATTTTTCTTTCTGCTTTCTTTAAGACCCCAGATGTGTCCCTACACATCAAAAGAGAGCAACGTATAAAGTTAAACTAAATCAAGGGCTTTTGTTCTTAGGCATCGTTGCTGAACTAATTATTCCTGTATGTTGTTTAATGAAATAGTGGTGCCGTATATTAAACCAGTTAACAGGACGAGCACATGAGTTACAAGGGAGGTCAGGGCTGCGATTATAAATTTAACTTTTCCTTAAGAAGAGATGAAACAAACGACCCAGCTCCCCGCTGTCGAATGTCATGGAGGGAAAATGACGGCACCGAGGGCGCCGAGGGAGGGCCGGCCGGTTCACGGAGGCTGGCGGCACCGGGCCCAGCCCCGGCTCCCCGCCCTGCTCCTCTGCACCCAGCCTCCGCGCAGGCCCAGGGCTCGCTCCTCAGCCCCCGCGTCCCTCACCCCCTGACCGCCAGGACCACGTGACACCGCACACAGGAAAACCAGCCATGTCAACAGCCATCCAGAAAGCTGGAAGCAGCCCTGAAAAGGCGCTCAGGGAGAAGCCGTGCAGCCACCTCCCCACGGCCAGACACGTGGGACAGTCCAAGGGTCAGGCCCGGGGGACGGCAGGTAGTGTGACGTCCCCCTCCTGTGGACCAGAACCACTGCACGTCAAGAGGAGACACTGACACAGCAAACAGGTCCATCGGGGAACCCACCGTGCTTTTATTCCTGAGCACGCGCGTGTGTACATGCGTGCCCGTGTGTGCGTGTGTGTACGTCAAAAAGGATGTGCACATGCTCTTAACACTGGTTCTTTCTGGAGAGCGGAATTTTAGGCAGCTTTAACTTTCAGCTTTAGGTGACAGTGTATTAATTTTTCACAAGTATGCATTTCTATTATAATCGAATAAAGCAATAAGTAAATATCACTCTTCAAAGAACAGATCCACAAACAAGTGGCAATACCCCTGTGACAGAGACTAGAGTTGAGGGTGATCAGAAGGGCTGTACCCTTCCTGGCCATGCGTGAGGTGCTACAGTAAAGGTGTACTTCCTGGACCACTCGCCTAATGGAAATTACTTTAGAAAAATTTAAGAAGGAAAGCATTTAACGTAAAGATAATGTTATGAAACAACACAAGAGCAACTAACCAAGCACTTCCAAAGATACGAGGACATACTTGGGAAACAGCGACGCTAAAGGCATCAGAACGAGTGACGCGATATTAAGTAAAAATTAAATAGGTGATCTCCACTATACACAGATATACAGCATATAATTAAGTGAATTAAAGGGAATTCATATAAAAGTGATTGACAGAATTATGGTCAATTTTTCCCTTTATACTTTTCTGTATTTTTCCCACTAGGTAGACACTGCTTTTATAATCAGAAAAAAAGATGTCACCAACAGAGAAGAAGAAAAGATTCCAAAGAAGTGTGTCCAAGTCAGGGCCTCCAATCCCGAGGCCCGGGTGGTGCAGGAGAGGGCTGGGCCTCGGGCCGGAGGCACAGGCGGGCTGGGGTGGCACTGCAGCCCCAGGTGAGTGCCCAGCTTCCAGAGGGGGAGCTGCGCCCTCCCGCCGGCAGGACCGCGGGGACCTCGGGCCAAGGAGGACCTCTGTCAAGTGAGGCCCGCGGCCCCGCTGCCCTCGGGAGAACGTCCTGCCCTCTGGACGCACAGAGCAGAGGCTGCAGCAGCCTGAGCTTGGCCCGTGGCCCGGCTCTGCTCCCTATGACCTGCCAGCCCCACGGCCCCGAGCACAGGCCGTGTCCTGAACGTATTCAGGGTGAGCGTCCACCCCCAGGATGGCAGCCAGCGTAAGCGCTGTCCCGACTGGCAGGCCCCGGCGCAGGGCACAGGTAATAGCAGGGACGCACCGACAAGCAGGCCCTGGCACAGGGTGCAGGTAATAGCAGGGACCACGGCCCGCTCTGTGCAGGGCGCCCCACGGGCACCCACGCATCCCCACAGCGTGGGGCGGCTGCCACCATCACCGCACTTCCCAGCTGAGGAAAACGAGTCCCACTGATGTAAGTACCCCCCCCCAAGTCCCACAGCTGGGAGGCGGTAGCATTTTACCCAGAATCTACGACGCACCAGGTCCCTCATCAGTTCGGTCATCCTGTAGCAACGCCGTGACGGGGAAGTGATGCACAGACATGGGGACGAGACCCACGAGGCCACGTGACTCGACCAAGCCCGATTTCAACCAAGAGCCGCCCCAGTCCAAACTAATGCTCACCCCAGACCAGGCCACCTTCCCGGGGAACTCCCTCTTTGCAGAAGGGGTTAGAATTCCCTAGCAAACATGGTGAGCAGGAAAACTGTCTGAGTGTTCTTTACAGCTAAATGGTTAGGAGAGAAGAGAAGGAAAGGGAAGAGAACCACCCCCCCCAAACCCCCTTGGCCCAGAGCTCTTGCTGCGTCCTGTGACCAGAAGGCTGGGAGCCGCAGCCTCCCGCCCAGCCACGGCTGCACCTCGAGAAGTGGGGACCGCAGCGAGCTCTGCCCCAGGGATGGTGGCCCAGCTGTCTCTCAACTGCTCCTCATTAGCCGGCATTCCAGTTTTCAACAAGCAAGGACGCCCCGTCCTTCCTTGGAGGGTGCGGGCCGACCCTCTCCTAACACCGCCATTCTCCCGGTGGGTGCTCAACCAAACAAAGGCTTCCCTGTACCGGGCAGCCTGGGGACACACGGGCGGCAGGACCCCCTCCCCCGCCTATGCGTGTGTCCGAGGCTGGCAGGTGGACAGGGCCAAACCCCAGAGAACAGAGCCTGGCCCAAGAAGGCGCGCCGCCAGGGCCCTGCCCGTCCGAGCCCACTGCAGCTCAGCGTTAAGACTCACTCCTCCGCACTTTGGTTCTGTCCTCCCAGAGGGAAAAGCTTTATAACGGCACTGCTCTACAGGGCTGCCTGGGGTTAAATCAGAAGGAAAGATGGGCAGAAAATGCTTAGCCCCACACCTGCTGGGGAGCAGGCCTCCTTCCATCTTCTGAAAGTTCTGTCTCAGAATCTTCCTGACACAGGCCTCCTGACCGCCAGGACCGACCCTCCGAGGTGGAAGCTCTCTGCACCTGCCGTGCTCCCCTTGGGGGCCGACGGCCATGCACGAGTGCGATGGTGTCCCCGGGCACCGTGCTTGGGGCTGGGACTCCAAGACGGAGCGGGCAGGGGCCTCTGGGCAAGAAGCAGAGCCAAGCAGGAGAACTGGCTCTGACTTGGGCCTCGCCGGGCTCCTCGCCGGACGCACCAACTGGAGTTTGAAGGATTTCAAAGAGTGTCTCCAAGGGCTGGGGATGGAAAGAGCACCCGACACAGAAGAGCAGCTGCACTCAAGGGCTGGGACCAGCACCTTCTCAGAACCCTGTCCAAGGGGAGAGAGGCCCAGCAGGGGACACCCACCAAGGTCACACAGGAAGAGAGCTGCCCAAGCTGGGGGAGGGGGCTGCTGGACCCCCCGACCCCCCAGGGGCTGCCAGCCGCACACCTGAGGCCATGTGTCCTGAAGGTCATGGGAACACGGCTCTGAGCTAAACTACCCCCCTCCCCGAAGAAGCCCCGGTTCCCAGCCTTTTCCCAAGCTCACTCTTTGCTGACCACCCTCCAGACTCCCGCTCTGCAGGAGAGGGGCTGCAACGAGGCTGGGGGCGCCCAGAGAGGGAACCCTGGGCACCGCAGAGGGAGAACCCATTGTACTCCCTACGTGCCAAATGCTGCCCGCTTTTGAAAACTGCAGAGACCAAATTTCTGTAAAAAACTACATTTTCAGTGAATGAAGGAACCATGCAATTAAAAGGAATTGCATAGTTAATCCTTTTCTAAAACACATCACCATCCTCTTATGCGATTTTGATCTGAATCCAATTTTTAATTTTTAAAATTTTCTTAAAGGGATATCTTCTGCGTTATAAATAATCTTTGTTCAGGTGTGTTTCCAGTTAGTTCACATTGTTGTGTATGTAGTTGGTTTCCTTACCAGACACCTTTAAACATTTTTAAGCTTTACTGAGTGGGCTTTTGTCCACAAAGAGGGTTGCTTTCACGAGACCTCCCCCGGCCCCTGCCGCACTGCGGGCAGCCCAGGCCAGGGGCACTGCTGCCCGGACAGGGCGAGGCACAGGGGGCACCACCCACGGCACATCTTCAGGAAAAGAAGCAGAACGAGTAGAGTAACGCAACCTCTGTGAAAGACACCAGGAGAGAAGGGCGTGCTCAGCGGGAAGACGCTGCACTCCTACTCCCGTGGGCCCACTGCCCTCCGGGCCCGGCTCCCCACCTAAGCCCCCAGGGAGCAGAGCACAGGGCAGGGTGGAGGCCAGGGCCCCAGGGGTCGTGCTAGGTGCAGCAGCCTCCCGCTCAGCCCGGGGCTTCAGAGCCAGGGGGCGGCAGGAAATGGTTCTACACGGCCCCTTACTTGCCAGGGGAAAGAAGAGAAAACACGGGAAATCCTGCGACTTTCTCCCCGGCTTTAATTATACACACAACTCCGGTAGGTCCTTGTTCCCTAACCTTGCCGAGAGGCTCATCAGACACCACGCCACAGGGCTGTTCTCGGCTATGCCTCATATGGTCTGAGAACACTGTGGCCAAAGGGCATCCAGGTGATAACGGTGACAAGCTGCTTCTCCTCCTGGAAAGCTCAGATACCGAGCTCTGCCTTTGGTCCCGTTACGACTTCATTAAGCTGCACAAGGTGGACGTGGTTGGAAAACAACTGCTCCTTTGTGTTGCTTTTCACTTTCCTTCCCGAAATGTGTCTATTTTAAATGGGTCAGTGGATGTTCAAGTAGGAAAAGGTGGCATTTGAATAAGATCCCAGAATGTGGCACCCAGCCTCCCAGCAGGCCAAGCCCAGCTGGCCAGCAGAGCCAGGACAGGGGAGCGGCCCGGTGCACACGCCGGCACCTCTGGGACGCGTTTCTGCCCCTCCGGGGCGCGCTGGGCTGGCTGGAAGGGCGCCCTCAGGCGGCGCTGACCTTGCCGCTCAGCCTCAGCCATAGATCTCTACCTTCACATCCAAAACCACAAGGATCTGTGGACAGACCGATGGTCTCTGGCAGCTAAAAGTCCAGATCTGAATCCTGGTTCTGCCACTTACTAGTTGTGTGATCCTGGTCCTGAGGCTCTTCTTTGTACCTGTTCCCCGTCTGAAAACTGGGGAAGGTGCCTGGGCACGTGTGTCGCCTGCGGGGGACCCAGCAAGCTCTCAGCAAACGGCAGCCCCCCTCCCTGTCCCCCGGGTGCTGAGCCCTCTCCGCCAGGAGGGTCTTGGCCCTTGACTTCCTGCCCCGAGGTTTCTCCGTCACGCTGCCCCACCCCTCCTCTGATTGACCCAGCCTTAGGACCCGCACCCTGGGCTCTTCCCTACGAGGACCCGCCTGCCCACCCTGCGCTGTGCAAATCCGTGTCTCTGGGCTGGATCTCGCCTTTTCTGCACCCGCCACTCACGATCACCTGCAGCTGGATGGACCCTACCCTTGGGAGAAACTCAGCACCAAACACATTCATCTTCCCCCGAAGGCCCTCGCCCTCCCCATCATGACGACAGGTACCTCTCTGTCAGGACCACCCAACAGCATGCGGTCATCTGCCCCAGGTCCTCCCACGACCACGGTCCACGGTCGAGAGAGGGAACATATTCACGCATCTAGGGGGCGACCGGGCGCGCGGTAGGCCCTCAACATCTCCCTTTCCAGCTCGAAAGAACAGAGCCGCTGCCACGAGGGGCAAAGCGTGGGCTGGAGGAGACGCTCCACGGGCCCTGACACCAGCGCTGTGAGATGCAATGGCACTGGCCTCCGTTGTTCGTTTGCAAAGCAGGAAGACTCTTTTGCGGGTCAGTGTGTGGAAAGCCTAGTTCAGCACACAGCACACAGCAGGAACTCAATAAAAATGTATCTTCTCCCAATTCATGCCTCTCCCACCCCCGGGACCCAGTCCAGCCTGGGGCACACACTAAGCCAGAGTGAACCTGGCCCCGGAAGGGCTGAGGTCACAGCCCGGGTGCCTTCTGGGACGGACGGACAGCCTGGCTCCTGCGGCCTGAGCGGGCAGGACCCTGGGCCATCGCGTGCCACGAAGGCAGAGCCACGCCGGAGTCTGGCTTCCAGCCCCTTCTCCCGAAGCCCCGGGTCTGAACGGCAGAGGCCTGGGTCACTGCTCGGAGCTCCGCTTTTCCAGTCGTGCTTATCTGCACACGCAAAACATGTCTGCAAACCGCTGCAAGTTCCAACTCCTTGGCGCGCTCACCCTTACCTGCTGCCCGACTGCCAAGGGAGGCCGAGGTGGGCCCAGGGCACCACTGGGACCACAAGGGGTCTGGGCCCCACGGCTTAGGGACTGAGGAGAGATGCTCCCCCAGCACGCAGAGGGCACACCCGCAACCGTCTTCATGGCCCCCCAAACAGAACAGGGTCAGGGCCCAACTCTGCAGACAGAGGAGGCCCCGAGACCCAGCAATGGCCGTGTTCCTGCAGCTGCGAGTGGCGAGGCCGGGCTGCTTGCACCAGGGCCAGGCGTGTCCTGACTGTCCCCGTGCAGATAGAGCAGCTCAGTCAGTTCCTGTCCGGTCGTCCAGCCGACTGGAGTCAGGCCCTGAAGGAACGGACAGGGAGCACGGACAACCCCTTGGGATGCTTCATAAGGCCTTCCAGGCACCAGACTGGGCTTGTGGGGTTCAGGCCTTAACTCCCGGGAGCTTCTCCTTCTAGCTGGTCCCCGGAGCCCCTCTTCCTCACGGGTAGCCTGAGACATAATCCACCACTAGGACAGGGTCCAAGGAGGGCCCCTCATCTCCATGTCCCCCCACAAGGAGCCCAGCCCCTCCCCCCACACCCAGCTCCGAGGCCTCGGCCCCGGGAAACATGGACTCTGAACTGGGTGTCACTTTTCCCCAAGTCTCTGGCTCCATCTGCTGTCTCTGAATGTCACAAGGAGCTGAGGCTTGAAACAGTGTCCGGAGGGCGGCTGTGAGGCTGCACAGGCTCGGGGAGGGCCGGGCAGGGCAGGAGTGGCCCTGCGTGTGGCCAGGCCCCCATGCCCGCAGCAAAGCTGCCCTCGGTCTCAGAGAACGGGGCAGGGTAGGAGGGTGCTGGTGAGAAGACTGTTTGCTTGACCCTTGAGCCCACTGCGGTCTGGTTCCAATTAAGTACAAAAATGAGCCTAGTTACTAGGTTACCCTACTTGCTGAAACTCGTCTGAAAAGCCAGAAATCACTTCACACGGGGTGACCTGGGGTTTCATGCACGGTGCTGGGGCAGCTCTAAGGGCTGAGTAGAAAGAATGTGGGTTTTGGGATTAGAAAGTCTTGGATTGGGGGTGACTCACAGCTCACACGCTGGTCAATCGGGTAGCCCTGGAAAATCCACCTTCCTGGGTCCCACCTGGCTCGTCTATCAAAGGTCAGAAAAAGAAATACCTTGAAAGGATAGCATTATGCAGGTTAGTGAGACAATGTGTGCAGCGAATAGCACAAACCTTGTCTTATTCAAACCTTTTGTAGTTGAAGAAAACTACCCGTTTTACAGATGGGGCAACTGAAGTCCAGAAAGCTCTGTGGGACTTTTAAACATTCATTTTGATTTTCAAAAGGCCACTGCGTGCTGTATTGTAAATAAGAATCACATCTAAAACAGAATGACTCAGAAAGGTTAAAAGTAAAAAAAGATAAAGATTACTACCCAAACAAAAAGAAAACTGGATTGTCAAATTTAAATCTACGAAGCCGGAATTCTGGGCGGAAAAATGTGAAACGAGTCAAAGGGCCACCAGTGATGCATGAAGGTCCTAATCTACGACAAGAATGTGAGTCATAAATGGTCACATACCAAAGCGGAGCACATAATATAGAAAGCATAAGGGAAGGGAAGGAAAACACCAAAAACAACCAATTCACCCCAGTGAGCGTCTAACAGATCACACAGGAAGAACAACTAAGAATATTAGAGGAGCTGAACAAGAATAAGCGATTAGCTCACACTAAGCTCTACACATATACGACATACAAGGGGTGTGTGTGTGTATTTATCTCAAACTTGATAACAGATAAGTCTTCTTTTTAAGAGTCCCTGGAACATGTACAAAATCATATATTAGGCCATGAAGAAAAACGCAATAAACTCCAGTCAACATGACACAGGCCACATTCTCCCCCCACAGGGCAATAAAAACTCTAAACGCACAACAAAACTAACAGGAAAAAACCCAACTTGGAAACAAAAAAGATTTTCTCACTAAACAACTCGAGTCAAAGGAAGACTCAAAGTGGCAAAATATCTAGAAAGTAACAATAAAATATACAGTGGAACAGAGCTCAGAGGACATTCACAACCTCACACACCTAAAGAACTATGTAAGACCAATACCTTTAGCTTCTAAGTTAGGAAGCTAAAAAGAGAAAAAAAAAAAAAAATCAACCCAAGGAGAGAGGTACAAAAACAAAAGCACAAATTATTCATTTAGTAAAGAAAACAGTAGGATTGAGAGATAAATGCAAAAGCAATTTCTTAAAAAATGGTAAAGCACAGGGAGATCAGCTCGGTGCTTTGTGACCACCTAGAGGGGTGGGACAGGGAGGGTGGGAGGGAGGCTCAAGAGGGAGGGGATATGAGGGTATACGTATGCATACGGCTGATTCACTTTGTTGTACAGCAGAAACTAACACAACATTGTAAAGCAGTTATACTCCAATAAAGCTGTTTAAAAAATAAAATAAAATAGGAAAACAAAAAACAAAACAAAACAAACCAAAAAAGAATATATGTATTACCAGGTGTCCCATATAAGGTATACATCAGATCATTCTTAAAAATCATAGTAGAAATCATAACAATAACACACAAAAAACTGTAAAGCACAAACACAAAATTTCAGAGATAAAAATAGGAAACGACCATATGTAAACAAATTAAAAGAGGTTTGCTTTCAAAACTCAATGCAAATAAATTTGAAAATATAACTTAAATAGACAATTTTCTAGGAAAGTATTTTACAAAAATTGTCCCTAGAAGAGATGGAAACCAAAGAGACTAATACAAAAGAAAAAAAATTAAAGTTATCAAAGTGCGAACCCCCAAAAAGTACCAAGTCTAGATGGTTTCAGAGACAAATTCCTTCTTCAGCCTTCCAAGGAACATACAACTATTCAAACTGTTTAAAAGGAATAAGGAAGGAAAGCTTCCAAATTCTTTCTGTGAAGCTAGCATTCTGATACCCAAACCTGACCTGACAAAAATAGGCTCTACCAGACATTTTTGATTATGAATATTAATGTAAACGTGGTAACTACAACATCTGCAAATATCGTTCAGTGGAATATTAAAAGAATAATCTGCTACGACGAAGGAGGGTACACCCAGGACTGGAACACTAGAAAAACTACTGATATAAAAGCGCATATTAACAGGTCAAGAGACAGAAACCATAAATCACTCCAAAAGATGCCAAAGAGGGTTTTGACAAAATTCGACAGTAATAATTGACTTTAAAAAATTAGAATAGGGCTTCCCTGGTGGCTCAGTGGTTGAGAGTCCGCCTGCCGATGCAGGGGACACGGGTTCGTGCCCCGGGAGGATCCCACGTGCCGCGGAGCGGCTGGGCCCGTGAGCCATGGCCGCTGAGCCTGTGCGTCCGGAGCCTGTGCTCTGCAACGGGAGAGGCCACAACGGTGAGAGGCCCGCGAACCCAAAAAAAAAAAAAAATTAGAATAAATGAATATTTCCTTATCATGAGAAAAAAGATATATGAAACCAAAAGCTAGGTCTACTTAGGTTAAAACATTAGCCACATTCTCATCAGAATTATAAACGAAAGGACCCCTGCCATTTAGCACTTCTCTGGAACCACTGGGCAATGTAATAAGACAAGAGGAGGAAAGTGAGGTCTAAATGTTGAAAAGGAAGAATGGAATTGTCCCTACTTGCAAAGGATGTAACTATACACCTAGCAGACTCAAGAGAATCCATGGGAAAAAATAAGAGAAACAATATTGAAGTCTGTTTCAGCAAAGTGGTATGTTATGCATTAATATTAAAAAGAATCAACAGCTTCTCTATACAAAGACAAATTAAAAATTACAATGAAAGAAAAGATCCCATTGATAAGAGCAACCAAAAAGATGAAATGCCTAGGTAAAAACTGAAGAAATGTGCAGGATCTATTTGAAGAAAACTGAAAAACTCTAAGTAAATGGAAAGACATAGAGTGCTCTCAGATAGGAAGACTAGAGATTATGAAGATGCAAACTCTCTTTGAATTAATCTATATTCAACTCAATTCCAATTACAATATCAAAATTACTTTTTGGCAATTGAAAAAATGATATTAAAGTTCATCTGAAAAATAAACACACAATAATAGCTACAAAGATACTGAGAAAAAACAAAAGGAGACATGGGAGCGGGGAGAGGCAGGAACCAGCCTCACCAGATGAAGTCCATTATTATGAAGCTGGACTAACCAGAAAGAGAGAAGAGAAACAGTTTGACAGGAGGAAAAAGTGGACAAATCAATGAAACCACCACCACAACAATATAACAGAGCTCAGAGACGGATTTAAACAACTGATTACCAAGGTGGCACTGCAAACGGTGCTGGAACCACCTTTCTCCTGTATCAAAACGAAGTCAAAGATTAAACGCAAACGAATGAAAGAATATAAAAAACTTCAGAAGAAAGCGGGAGGGAACTTACCATCTTGGAGGCCATTCTAAAGGACAGAATGCACAGGAGTCCTGAAAAACTGATACCTTAGACCACGGAAACGTGTAGAAAAAGTCAAAGACGCACAAAAGGGAGGAGGGATCAGTTATTTACAACACAACTGACACAGCTAATTTCCTCATTTTACAGAGATTACACTAATTAATGTGAGAAAGACAGCCCAGTACAAAAATGGGCAAAGGCTATTAACAGGTAATTTATTGACAATGAAACACAAATGGCCAATAAACATATGTAAAGATAACCTCATTCATAAATTAAGGAAATACTACCTTGCCAGGTCAGGTAAGGATTAAAATGATGGATAATACTTGATTTGGGCAGACTCACACATAGCAAACAGTTAAAAGTGAGACAGATGTGAACACACATGCTGACAGACATCCCAAAGATTATAGTAATAATAGTAATAATAGTAATAATAAAAAAGCAAGTTCTCTTCTGAGTATAATTATTAAAAGAATTTTATGTACATATACAGAGCTGTGTATATGCTGGCATTGCCTAAAATTTTTTCTGAGAAAAATTTAGAAAAATCATTAACACTGGCTGGGGTGGGTCTAGGGTGGGGTGGGATGGACAGACCTGTCACTCTTCACTTGTAATTTTCATGCCGTTTGAGGTTTTTAACCGGGTATGTTGTTTACCTAGAAAAGTCGAGGATTATCTCAGAAATGAGACATTGGACCATTTTCTCTTTTTTTATGTGCAAAACCCTTTTTTTTTCTTATAAGCCAAGGCTTTTTTTTCAAATAATTATTTTAGGATTTTAATTTTTTTAAATGTCATGGCTGGAAATGAGAACACTGCATCGTGTGGTCATCCTCTCCTGTTATCAGCGTCAACAGAGGGGGGTTAACTACCCACCACGTTCCTTTCCCTGCCTCATGAATACGACCACTGGTTTTGTTCTGCTTTAAAACCAGGCCCACAGTTACAGCTAAACGAACACTAATGTTGTAAGTGATAACAAAAGCCCAATATTATTAAAAGAGCACGCTCCTGCCATAGAAGGGCCGGGGGTCATACGGCTCTGGGTACACCTCCCTGCTGCCCCCACTGCACCCCCCGACCTGGACCAGGATGATAAACGCTGCTCCAAGAAAGTCATCATTATAACCAACCCTGCAGGAAATGGAGGGACATGATTTAATTCTGACACAAAATGAGCTTAACTAACACTCTAGCCAACTTGCCCTGATAAAAATCGGGCAGTTTTTCCACTTCGATGTGAAAATTCATCTTCTTCACGTAGGACTCAGCAGCAGCCACCCGGGTCCTGGGGTCAGTGGCCGCTCCGCACAGGCCCACCTGCCCGCGGGGCCTGGCCGAACCTCGGCCCTTCCACCCGTGAAACGACCATGTGTCCGTACGTCACTCTGGGCACCGGTCCCTCACCACCCCACTCCCAACCCACCCAGTTCCTGTCCTCTCAGCCTGAAGGAGAAAAACGAGGTTGGGGAGGGAGAGGCGGGGGCCCGAAGAGGACCCTGGACCCGTGGGTGATGGGAGGAGGGGGCAGAGGAGCTCGGGGTCTGGAATCCAATCCCACTCCCTGCACGTTCGGACAACCTCTGGGTGGGGGGGCTCCCTGTAACTTCAACTGTCAGGTCCCAGCACTCCTTCCCCTCCTGCAGACGCCCGAGTCCAGCCAACGCTGAGCCCTCGCCCCCGGGCAGAGGGGCTGCCCGAGGACCTGCCAGGGCACGGCTCCCGGGCACACAACCTCCCAGGCTTCCTCGGCGGCTCCGAGTGGGCACAGTCCTGTTCACAGCGCGGCCCCGGGATGGGACACACGCCCGGCGTGGCCTAGCCTCCTCGGAACCCCTGCAGCAACCCAGCAAGAGGAAACTAATATACTTGTCATTAATAACATAATAATATAATTCATTGCAGTAGCTTTTTATCATTATTCCAGCCTCTCAAGATCCAGGAATGAGAGAAAATGCCATATCCCTGCATAGTGTTGGGTCAAGAACAGGGAATGAAAAGAAGACAAAGTTGAGGTGGGCAAATGCCTGGACAGGGAGGAAGGCGGCTGCGCAGTGGCCACTGTCCCGCCCAGGGGTCTCTCGACCAGCTCCAGGACCCCCAGACTCGGGGACAATAACAAGCTGGGGTCTGCTCTGCCGGGCAGCATTGTTTGGGGAGGACGGCCCAGCCGCGGGGAGCCGGGGTCCAGGCCACGGACTCGCGGAACACGGGGTGCACAAGGGGCCCCAAGGCCCCTGTCTTTTCTGACTGAAGCCTCACGGGACTCTACGGGGAGGACGGGAGGACAGCCATCTGTGACGCAGCCGCACGAGCCCCCCTCAGAGAGGAGGAAAGTAGAGCAGAGGGACCAACCCCGGCCACACGGGGAGCCACCGGCGGGACCTGGCCTTGACCCCAGGCCTGTGCCCAGTGTCCACGTCTTCTCAGAGCACGCAACAAACACAGCCCGAGCGCCTGTAACGTGCCGGACAGCTGTGGTGACACACAGGGAGCACACACCCTCTGTCCTGGGGTGACAGGTGACCCCCAGGAGGCCCCCTAAACAGCGCTCCAGAGGGGAGGATTTTCCCACGCCCCGCACGCTGCGCTCCCTCTCCTGCGGCAGGGCCTCCCCACCGCGTCCAGCGAGCTCTCAGAGAAATCAGCAGGGCGGCCGGGAGCTCACGGACCAGGGTTTCCAGCGAAATGAGACAAGCACTGCTTTGAACCCAGCACGTGGGAGAGTGGAGGGACCAGCTCGAGAGAGCAGGCCGGAAGGACCTAGTTCATAACTGCACATGCCGTATGTCGGTATGTGGGTGTTTTCAAGTCTTTCAACGGCATGGGGGAGGCCCAGGGCCCAAGGCTCACAGCCTGCGCCAGAATCCAGGGCGGCCCGTGAAGCCCTCTGACGGGGAAAGCGGCCCATGAAGCCCTCTGACGGGGCAACACGAACCCCAGATCCCCTGGGGCCACAGCTGCTCTGCAAGCTCGCCAGCGCGAACTCTCTGCTGCCCGAGGCAGCCCCTCTTCACCGTGACTTCGGGAGGCTCTCCGCCCTCTCCTCCCACGAAGGAAACCTGAGCAAGGAGCTCAACCCAAAGTCAGAGGCAGAGGCACTGCCGACGCCAAGCCTCCAGGAAGTTATCACCAAACCAACAGTAACCAAGGGATGGCGAAGCGTCGACTCCTGTACGGAGACTCCCGACCTCAAGCTCAGCGAGCCTCGCGAGCTGCCCCCCACGTCTCCCCAGCCAGCGCCCACACCCCGCTGCCCGCGTCAGGCCCACGGTGGCTGCTCGTCCCTGCCGTGCACTCTGGTCTCCCAGGGGTCGCCAGGGGGTCACCATCACCGCAGGCATCACAGAGACTGCAGGCGCTCTGCCGAATCTCGGGGGGCTCTGGGAGACGCCCTCACCTGGGGGCGCACAGCACGAGGTGCAGCTCGGTGGCGGGGATGCTGGAGAGGCTGCAAGTCCCCCCCACCAGGGGTCCTTCAGGCAACGCACACCTGCAGAGTCGCTCGGGCCGCTCAGGGTCACTGCACAAGGCTGCAGCAGGTCAGAGGCCGGGGAGCACAGGAGAAGTGGGGAAAGGAGAAGGCAGCCCCTCGAGCTGCTCCCGGCAGTGCTCTCGGCCCAGGGGTCCCGTGCACACGTGGAGGCGAACGAGGCTGAGGGAGCCGCGGAGCACAGGCCTGCACGCTGGACTCTGGGGCTGGGGACAGGAAACAAGGTCGAGGTCACGGGGGCGCGTGGCATGCCGGCTGCACAGGGCGGTCCTCCTCCTCGCCTCTACCGCACCTGCTCCCTACCGAGGGCCAGGAGGCCTCATCCTGCTGGTCATGTTCCAAGATCCTGCATGGCCTACACTTTCCAGGTGGGGCTTTCGGGGTCTCCAGACTCAGCACATCCCAGGGTGCCCACCGCAGCCTCAGCAAAGAGGGACGAGGTGCGAGCTGGCCCTGAGAGGAGAATCAGCCGCTCACGCTCCGCCAGGACCCGGCCCCCCAGAGGCAGCCAGGCTAGGCCAGTCCTAGGGACCAGGGCCAACCCCACCTCCTGCCGCCTGTCCTTCCTCCTGAGAGACACGCACTGCGGCTGCGCCGGACACGTTCCTTTGGGCTTGCTTACCCCCACTCCCCGTTCCCACACTTCCCACGGGGCTCTGTGGGCAGGAAGACAGCTGGGCTGAGGAAGGTGGAACTTCCTGGGGGTCCACCCCACGCCCCCCCCCCGGACCCCTGCATCGATGCGGAGGGCAGGGTGCACTCCAGGTGGCTCTGCCACATCGTGCGGCTGCCCGGGACCCCGCTAGTTAACGCTGTGACCCTGATGGGAAGCAGCCTGGAGCCACGTGACTTCCCCCAAGTGTGGGTCCTTCTCCATCTCCCACCCCAACCCCAGCCCCGAGGAAGAGTCAAAAAAATTACAAAAGAGCAGTGACTGTAGGAAGGCCACGTTATGCAGTTTGGAATTGTTTACTTTGTAAACAAACCAATGGCAATAAATTATGCTGAACTTTTAATAAGATGCACATCATATTAGGTCTGTATTTTTGCCAAAAAGGAAAAAAAAGATGGGGGAAGTAGAGAGAGAGAAAAATGCCTTGAAGTAAAGATCACAAAAGGGGTTTCCTGTTATGAGATACGGATGCATTTCCTTGACCAAAACCAGACTGATCAAAATGCCAAATCAAAAATTATGAAAACTACAAACAGGTGACAGACTTGAACTTGCTTCCTCTGCTGCCAGCGCGGCTCCCGGAGTGGACAGCGCCCTATGTCAGGCCGCACCACGGGGCTGCCCCACTGCGGCCAGTGCTGGGCAGAAGGCATCCTGGGGCGCCTGGACCAGCTGCAGCTCTTTGAATCGGCCCCCTTTTGCTTCACTCCCATCTGGATGCCCAGATGAAACGCCCCATGACCGGGCATGTTCCAGCGCTGGGCCGACAGTGCACACACTGTAGCTGCAAAATGCCCCGGGCCGGCCCGTGGCTGAGGCGGTCACAGCTGTCCTCCCAGGTGCACGGGTACAGCCCTCCCGCTAGCACAGCACAGGCCTGGAGGTACACGCAGGAGGCTGATTCTCGGTCAAAACGGCAGCAACATGCAACGGAGGGACTGGCTGTTTCTGTTTTTGTTCCGTAACAATTATGATACAAACAGAAAGGTCAAGTGTCCGAGAACAGAAATTGCTTTTCCATTCTTCACAGTCTTCGCAGATGCTGTTCCCTCTGATGGGAACGCCCTTCCCTCACCTCTCCACTTAGTAACGCCTGCTTGTCTGCTTGTGTCTTAGGAACAGTCATCACGTCCCCCTCCTCGCAGAGCCCACCATGCCTTCCAGGGGGCCACCCAGTCTGTCCTCGGGGTCCCTCTCCACCCGAGCACGCTCCCCCCGACAGACCTGAGCGCCACGGCAGAGCTGGCATCAGACTCAGGTCCGGGTTCTGCCACTCACCGCAGCCGCTAACGCCTCACTCACCCTCTGTGCGTAGAAGAGGACGGACCTGCCATTTCGAGGGCCAACACTGGACTTGTTTTTAATGCTCAGACGTGACTGAGCTGATTCACTCTTCCCCTCTAAGCTCCCCTGCTGAGAACAAACTTTCAGGAAGACACGGGTCTTCCTGCCTGCCCTTCAAATGCCAGGTCCTGGTGGGTCAGCAACCTCTCTCCCAGGCAAGCTGCAGGGGCGGCAGGAGAGCAAGGGCTCCACGGCAAGGAGGACTGCTCACGGGCAGCTGGCCGAGGCCCCCAGCCCGGCTGCCGAGGCCCTCCGCCCGTGCACCCCCACGAGCACTGGCACGGCCCGCCCAGAGGGGCCTGGTTCCGCTCGGCCATGTCCTCTGGATCCCTGGGCCGAGGGCACAGCCATGGGCACGGAGCAGCCTCTCACCAGCATTAGAACAAGTGCTTCTGACAACAGACCCAATGGGAGAAGCGCCTACCTGTGTACGGAAGCCTTCCTAAATTCTCTGACAGTCGCTACTGCCATTTACAGAGCCTAGGACTATGAAGGGCATCAGATACGTTTGTCATTTAATCCTCCCGACAGCCCCACAGGGCATTCCCATCACCGTTTTAGAAAAGTTAACTGAGGCTCAGAAAGGTAAAGCCGCTTGCCCAGGGTCAGCAAGCCAGAAGGCGACAGGGGTGGCATCCTAAGGCAGCACTTCCTGACTGAGGCCCCGTGATCCCATAAGGGAAATGAAAAAGGAAGCAGCGAACGTGGACGTCTGCTAGGAGCAGACAGACACTGAGCCAGGGAAAGAAGGAGGGGATGCTTCCCAGGAACCCCCTCCACTGTGAGCTGGGCCCCGTGCACCGACAGCGACCCTCTCCGAGGCCACCAGAACTGCCGGCACCTGCCTGGCCACATTCCCAGAGTCCTCGGATAGGCCATAAAGGAATTATCAACAAACTTCAGAGGACTGAAACCATAAAAATTTTGCTCTCTGACCACAGTGGGATGAAAGTATAAATCAACAACAAAAATTAACTAGAAAATCCCCAAATGTTTGGAAATTAAGCAACGCATTTATAAATAACTTGTGGACCAACTAAGGAACTACCATAAGAAGTTTTAAATAATTTTAGCCAAATGATAAAACAAAATGACATATCATTGGGATGAAACTAAAACAGTACTTATAGGAAAATTTATAGTTCTAAATTATATATTAGAAAAAGAAATAAATTGATAATTAAGGGTCTAAGCCTTCATCTCAAGAAGCTAGATGGAGAACAGCATAGTAAACCCAAAGAAAGTAGAAAAAAGGAAATAATTAAGAGGAGAAACCAATGCAATAGAAGCAAATGAACAAGAGGGAAAATCAACAAAGCCAAAAGTTAGTTATTTTATAATACAAATGATAAACACCTAGCAAAACTGATCAAGAGAAAGGAAAAAACCCCACAAATTACCAATATCAGATATAAAACAGAGACATCACTACAGATTCCAAAAAAAAAAGCTAATTATGATTAATTTTATGTCAACAGACAAAAATAGGCTAATTCCTTATAGAAACATAACAAAATTGATGTAGGAAGAAATAAAACTCTAAATAGTCATATATATATTGAGGTAGTTAAATTCATAACTAGAAGCCTTCTCAGAAAGAAAACTATAAGCCCTCATAGCTTCACTGGTGAATTAGTCCAAACTTTTAAAGGAGGAAATAATGGCAACTTTACACAAGATCTTCCAGAGGATAAAATGAGTAGGAACTTCTCACCTCTCTTTATGAGGCCAGAATAATGCTGATACTAAAATACGATACAGACATTATAAGAGCAGTATCTCATGAACATAGACATAAAAATGTTAAACAAAATGTTAGCAAATCAAATCCAGCAATATATAAACATAATATTCGGGACCAAACAGGATTAAATCTAGCAAGGAAGGTGGGCCTAGCATTCAAAAATCAGTAAATGTAACTCATCACATTAACAGAATAAAGGAGGAAAACCATATGATCATTTCAACAGAAGCAGAAAAAGCATTTTACAAAATTCAACACTCATTTATGACTAAAATAAACCTTTCAGCAAAACTAGGAATAGAAAGGTACCTCCTCACTCAATTCACAGGGAAAAGCCCATGGCTAACACAGTATTTACTGGGAGAGCAGCACACACTTTGTCCTGACGGCAGGGACAAGACAAAGCCATCCACTCTCCTCCCCTCTGGCGAACCCTGCACTGGAGTTCCAAGTGAGGGAATTAAGGCAAGAAAAAAATAAGGCAGAAAGGGTAGAAAAGTGTCATCTGCATTCCCAGATGTCATGACTGTTTACAAAGAAAGTCCTAAGGATTCCACAAAGCAAGTACTAGATCTAGTGACTGACTTTAGCAAGGTTGCAGGATACATTATTAACATACATAAACCAATTTTGTTTCTATATATTAGCAGCAAACAATTAGGAAATTTAAAAACATCATTTTAATAACAGCAAATAAAATACTTGGTGAAAGATTTAATAAAATACATGCATAACTTTTCCCTTAACATTACAAAACACTGCTGAGAGAAAATAGGCACCTAAATCAATGGAAAGATATACCATGTTCATGGATTGGAATATTCAATATTTATAAAATGTCAATTGTCCCCAAAGCGTTCTATAGATTCCATAGAAATGACAATCAAAATTCCAATGCACATTTTTTAAAAAAGAAATTAAGTTGATTTGAAAATTTACACGGATGCAAAGAACCTAGAAAGGTCAAAACAGTATCTAAAAAGAACAAAAAGAAAGACTCACTACCTGATTTCCAAATTCCCTGTAAAGCTACAGTAACCATGACAGAATAAGATTGGAATAAAAGTAGACCAACCAATAGTACAGAACAGAGTCCAGGCACAGACCCACACATATTCATCACTTGATTTTTTTTTTCCTACAAAGATGCCAAGGCAATTCAATGGGAAAGGCAAATCTTTTCAATAAATAGTACTGAAAGACACGTATGAAAAAGATAATAAATTTCAATCCCTTCTTCACACCATACAAAGAAATTAATCTGGGATGGAACACAGACCTAAACATAAAGCTAAGAGTATAAAGCTTCCAGAAGAAAAACATAGACTATCTTCCTAACCATGGGGTGGGCATAGGCAGAGACTTCTCAGAGACAAAGGAAGGACAAGCCATATACTTAATAATTGATGAACTGAAGTTCTCAAAATTAAAAACCTTCAAAAGATCAAGAAGATGAAAAGGCGAACTACAGCCTGGGAGAAGTCAACTCAACACATGCTATCTGACAAAGGACGTGTGCCCAAATATATAAGAACTACAAATCCACAATGAGATAAACAACCGGATGTGGAAATGTGTCCAAGGACTGAGCAGTCATTTCGGAAGATGATTACTGATTGGCCAACAAGCGCATGAAGAAGGGAGCGTCCCGTTACTCCATCGCACGGCCCCAGAGCCACGTGGCAGGAAGCCCAGGGGGAGGGCGAGCACAGGCCCAAAGGCAGGGTCCAGGCGGCTCCATGCCAGCACTACCAGGCAGTCAGAGAAGAAAAGGCAGAGCTGTCTGTTCTCACTGTCTGTCTTCCAAGACAGACTTTTTGTGCGGGAAAAAAAACAAGGTACAAAACAATGTGTATACTAAGGTATTAATATAAAGAAAAAATCAGGCGGAGGGCGTGTACATGGATATGCCTGAAAGCACACAGACTCCTGGAAAGAAACTGAAAAGGTACAAGGGTGGGAAACACTCTACATCTTTGTGCAGTTTGGATTTTCCCCATCATGAAAATGTTATCACCTATTTTTTTAACTATTAAAAAATAAAGTTAACTACAGGCTGGAGCGGGCACGTCACCATCTTACCTGCCCAGTTAGCTCTCAGAGTTCACGCCAAATGTCTGCATGGACAGCAACCTTCCTGCTGCCACAGATCAGGGCTCAGGAACCGTGGGCGCCCACAGTCAAAAACAGCTCCCGGGGCGTGAGTTCACAATCCAGTACAAGTAGCTGAACAAATAAGGAGGTGGACGGAGGGAGGACGGTGGATGGCAGGGGCCGGGCTGGTCACTGTGGGAGTGGAGCTGCAGACAAGCCCGGCGGGAGGCTCCACTGAACTCACACATCAGTCTGGCTGCACGCGAGGCCCCGCGGAGACACAGACGGATGGATACGTGTGTGTCTGTGATCACAGATAGGTGCGCTCACTCGTACCTCCCAGCTCTGTCTGCTGAGAGGCCCAGAAGCAGGGACACCCCAGCTCCAGACCCTGGCTTCGGCACCACTCACTCTCCAAGGAAGGGACAGGGCTCCCTGGAGAAATGGCTGATTCCGGGGCTGGGGCAGGGATGACACCAGATGGGCCTGGAGCAGCATGGGGCCCCAGAAGTGAAGCAAGTGCTCAGAAGGCGAAAGGAGGGGGGCACGTCCAGGGGACACAGGAGAGCCTGAAAGGGCTCCCAGGGCCACGGCAGGGACGAGCGGAGAAGCAGGATGACGAGGTGGCAGGTTATAACCCAGCATGTAAAACGTACCCTGATTAAATAAACAGCAAGGAGAGACAACGCTCCCATAAATAAGAATTCCAGTAATTTACACAGGCACTCCTCCCCCAGGAGGTGCAGCCTCACTCCCTCTCCCACCCCCACCTTGACCGAGCGGCTTCCAGTGGGGAGGTGGAGGCGGGAGCAGACCCCAGACAGACACCACTGTGTGTGCAAGAGCTGCAGGGAAGGGTGCAAACATGCTACGGGAATTCCAAGAAGAAAAGCACGGATGAATGAGCTGTGCCGAGTCCCAACAGAACGGCACACGGCAGTTAAAACCTGGAGCTAAAACCATACCTACCAGCGAAGATGAACCTCAACACGAAATGCTGAATGAACATGAAAAGAGCAAGCCTGGAGTAGGAATACACAGGGTGTTATCGTTTACACGTAGCTTTAAATAAAACAATGTTACATATTATGAGTGAATACAAACCTAGGTGGGAGAGGCATCTATATCACATTCCAGATAGAAAAAAGGTAACCGGCAGAGCAAACTCATGAGTTCACAGGTATTATCGAGTTCCTGTTTTAAAGGTGTGCTGGCTAAGCTACCAGGAAGTACTTGGAGGCACAGGTAATGCACTGAAGCAGGACGGAGACTTGGGGACAGCCGTGAAAGGGGCAGGAGAATGGGCAGGGCCAGAGGAGCCGGGTGGTGTCCACAGCGAGGAGGTACCCTCCCCACAGGCCCCAGGTCTTCAAAAAGCGAAGCGTCGTCTTTAAGCTCCCCAGCTGGTGTCGCACCACCCACAACTCCGGGGACCACGCATCGAGGACAGGATGACTCGTGAGTCCTGCCCTGGACGCTGGAGCCCTGTGTCACCTCCAATGGCCCCCGCACCGCGTGCGCCACACCCGGTCTCCCTGCACCCTCAGCGCGACCACCCACCTTGTCACACAGGCCGGAAATCCCAGAGCCCCTGCCCCCCCACCCCTGCACCCACTGCATCATTTGCTGGGCACGGCCTGTCCTCTCTGCCAGCGCCACCCTGGACCGAACCACCGCCATCCCTCGCCGAGACCCAGCCAGCTCCCCATACCCACTCTGGACCCCTCGGTCAGACGTCTACCCGTCTACCCAGCCGGGGTGCCTACTCCCGCCCTCCCCCTCCTTCCTCCCCTGTTTACACCCCTCAGCGCTCCCCTTGCTCTCGGGTAAAGGCAAATGGTGGGAGGGTTCTGCCCTCATCAGGCAACCCTAGGAGTGCCCAGAAGCCCACTTGGACCCTCCGCTCACATCTGGCCTCTGCAAGGCCCCATAACTAGGGTAGGAGCCCGTGGCCTGCACACCACACAGTTCCCCCTGCTCCCCCGACAGGCTACCAGCGCCCCCAGGGCTGTGTGCAGGGAGCCTTTCAGAGGAGCAAAAAGACCACACACTTCAACAGAGCCAACCCTATAACGTCCACTGGTTCATCAAAATGAGTTGAGTCATCACGAAAAGGTGAAATTATAAGCAGTATTCTAGGAAGAACTGTGCAGTTTGACGAAAGAGGGGAGTGTAAAATACACGTTAGAGAGATTCCCAAACTCAGGCGTGATTACTTTTGAGCTTGGCAGTCAGCTTCGTGACTATACGATCTCCCTTTACTGAAAAGGAACGACGTCCAGCTCGGGGGGTGGTGGGGATGGAGGGCACCCGGCTGCACGTGACACACAGCCTCACCGCGTTGCGCTGCCCCCGAGTGTCTGTGCTCACTCAAGCTCTCTGGGGGGCTGACAAAGGGTCACAGGGCTTCTCTCCAATGGGTGGGACTGGAAGTCGTTTTTGCATCCTTTTCAGTAGTGTCGCATTTTTAATGACAAGCACTTATTATTTTTTTAATCTGAAGAAAATGTTATTGTAATAAAATGAGTCTCCCCGCTCCCATTTGGGGAGGAACGAAGCTTTCTCCAAACCCTCAACGTGGACCTTCGTTGGTTTAAGGCTGGAAATGGAAGCGGGGTCCCTGCAGACCAGGGGTGGTGGCAGCGCCACACAGATGTCGCACCTGGGATTCCCAGCTCAGCTAAAGGGAGACCGCACGTGTGCCCCGGGCCCGGCCTGCCCCGCTGGCCCAGCCACTGACGGCAGCCCCTGGGTCTGGGGACCTTGTGCAGCGCGGCCGGGAAGGAGGCTCCCAGGAGGACAGAGTCTGCCTGAGGCCAAGCCACACGGAGCAGAGTGAAGTCGAGCGACCTGGTCCTGACAGCCTGCAGGTCCTGACTCAGCCGTGCTCAGAGCAGAAGCGGGAGGACTGCCATGAAGGAGACGCAGTCCCTTGTCAGGTGTGCTCACCCGTGTGGGTCCCTGTCACAGGTCATCAAACACCAGCGAGCTAACACACCCACCCGCTCTGGGCACAGTGTACCCTCTCAGTACTGGTCCAGCTGCCGGCCTGGAGCAGGAAAGACGGTAACGCTAACCATGTCCCTCTGCGCACGACGGGACCGGGCGGCAAGGATTGAGAGGGAGCTCCAGAAAGGCCTTTCTGAGCAGCCCCGCGTACACACACAGGTCCTGACGGAGAGTGAGGTGCATCTTCAGAAGAAATTCACTACGGGCCCTCTGGCAGGGAGCACCCAAAGGTGCCCGCAGGAGAAAGCCAGTCCCCTAAACTGGAGCCCCACACCCGTCCCCTCGCCCCTGTTGACTGCAGGCTGCCCTGTGTGCTCCCCAAGGATACAGCCGCAGCCCGCGCGATGCTCCCCAAGGATACAGCCACAGCCCGCGCGACGCTCCCCGCGGGGGCCTTTGGGTGGGGCAAGCCTTGGACCGGAGCAGGCAGGCCACTCAGGCCCGCCAACCCAAAGCTCAATCACACCCACCTGGCTGAGACTCCCGAGAGGCCGCAGCCCCCAGCTGCTCCCCACCTGAAATCCTGCCACTGCTGTCCCCTGGACGATGAAAACCTGCAAGCTGCCGCCCCAGACCCCACTCGTAAGCCGTGTATGTTCTAGGGCCCTGGACGGCCGTGCACAGAGCCTGTGCGCGCGCATGTGCGAGTGTGTGCATGTGCGCGGGCCGAGAGCAGCTCAGGCGCGTGTCAGCATGTGGGTCTGCTTTCAATCGCGCTGGAACAACTCTACCTGATAAACAAAAACAGATCCAAAATAACCTTTGGCAAGCAGCATGTTTTTAAAAGAAAGAGAAGGTCCGAAGGACCTGGCAAGAGCGATGCTGAAGCAAGCAAACTTGGCCGAGCCAAGCGTCCACGGTGCACATCAAAAAGCCCCTCGCAGGCTCCCCGTGACCCGAGGCCGCAGCCAGGAAGGGGGCTGGAGCTGAGGCTCCCCTGGCCCGAAGCGGACAGGCCGCTGGTCGCTACGTCGCATCCAGGTCACAGGAGCAGAGCCCGGGTGGGGAGCGGGAGGCCAGCAGGAGAGGGCAGAGCCCCTTGCTCGCCTCCGCACAGTCCCTTCCAGTGGGCCCTGCCGGGCAGGGGACAGCGAGGGGCAGCAGGCAGCGTGGGGAGCTGTGGGAGAGCCTCAGGGTCCCCCCTCAGGGAGGTGGTCAAGTTCACAAGGTTCTAAACCTCCAAAGGGGCCAGGATGGCATGGTCTCCCCCGCATCACAGCTCACGTCTGTCTGCCAGGTGCCTTTCCGGGGACATGGCTCTTACCAGAGCCGGGCTGCAGTCGCCCCAGGGCCCAGGCCACATCACCCCAAACCCTCCTCTCTCAAGGCCCAGGTTAAGCTAAAACTGAGGAGGACACCGGAGGTCTGCAGAGCCTGAGGCCAGCACACTGGCAGAGGCAGGGTCACTCCCGAGCACCCCACAGCAGCCTAGAAAAGTGGGCACATAACGGGAGGCTCAAATCAGGGACGGTGGACCCGGGACAGGCCACGGGAGAGGCACGCAGGTCTGCACCCGAAACACGGGAGCCTGGGGGACGACTCAGCTCCTCTGGGCCCTGGTTTCTCCTTGCGTCCCTGGGGGGTCGTGGAGAAGGGGGGGCGAGAACCACGGTGGCTCTGAGGTGGGGGCAGGCTCTCGATAAGCAGAGGCACGCGCTCAGCACGGCACGAGGGCGAGGGCAAGGAGAGCGGCGCCCGGCCTTCCTGGGGATAAAACGGGAAAGACGGCTGCTACTGCTAAAGGGACAAGAGTATCACCGGGCCACCCCACAGGGCAGGAGGCAATGGCCAGCAAACAAGGGCTTTTGTGAAGCTCTGGGGGGAGAGACACGAGGGAGACAGGAGAGGAAAGGCTGGGAGCCTGGGAGGGGTGAGGGAGAACAGCTTGGGAGGGCGAGCGGGCAGTGGCCCGGACACCGCAGCCAGAGGGCAGGCCGGGAATCCACGCAGGGGGCCAAGTGACTGCAGGTCACACTGCAGGGCCGGGAACGGAGGCCCCTCGGGCTTCCTGAGAGGAGGTGGCCCCCAACACAGCACGCCGGGCCCCCGGGGGCCTCCCCAGCGGAGAGTGGCTGTCCAGGGCGAGGCAGGTGAGGCCACAGGGAGGTGAGAGAGGAGAGGGAAGGGCAGAACAGAAGCTGCTCTTTCTCTAATTCTTTCTGTGTTTTCTTCCCTAAAAGCCACACAAGAAACAGATGAATCCAAGCTCGTTGTAAAAGATCTGAACACCAATTACATGGACTAAAACATGAAAGCTCGCTCTCAGCCCTGAATTCCGCCTTCCCTCCCTCCCCCAAGATGGAAACACTATTCACAGTTTGCTGTGTCTCCTTTCAGATCTCTTTTGACGCATTTATACACAAACATATGCACATATGCACGGCTTTCCTGAACGGGTGGGACCAAGCTGTACGCGTGCGGAGACGGGCTTGTGCGTCCCCTTTATCCACAGACACTCACTGAGGGCCCAGAGCAGGCTCGTGGGCCTGGCAGTTCCAGCGTGCTCTCTCCACCCACATTTACGTCACCCTTCGGGGCCGCAATGAGCCTGTCAGTCCACTCACAGCACGGAAAACCCGCGCACAGCTTGGCTGCTGGGCTCGGAGAGGGCAAGGAAAACAGACACGGGGCCGGTCCCCCCAGGAAGCTAGGAAGGTGCAGGCTCCACAGCCCCCAAGGCAACCAGAGACACTGATCAGGCCGAGGGTTCCGGGGTCCCACCCCAGCTCACCTCCCAGCAGCCACGTAACCCCGGGCAAGACACCCCTCCCCTCGGACCCTGCAGCCACCTCTTTCCTGAGAAAATGTCGCCCACGCACTCGGCCCCAGTCAGTGTCCGGGGAAGGCCCCCTGAAGGGTGCGGGTCGGCAGCCGAGTGACCGGAGACCCTGGTCCCCACGGCTGCGGAGGGCGAGCTCCTGTCACCTGCAGCTGCTGACCATCTCAGGACGTGCCTGGGACCGAGTCAGGGGCCGACATCAGCGCGCTGAGGGCCGAGGCCTGCGGGCGGCCAGCACCCAAAGGGTTAACGGCCTGCTGCCGGGCCTTCCTGCCGCCAGGACTGCATTAGGGGCGGGAGATGGGCTGCGTCTGGATCGCATTAGGAGCTCTGTTGGCAGCGTTCCCTCTGGCGGGCTGCCTCCCCTCCTGCCCCGACCACTCTCCCCACAGCTCAAAGAAAATACCAGGATCCACACATAACCCCGCGCACTCCCCTCCTGTCTCTTACCCCCGTCTTGAATGAAACAAGCTCTTAAACTCCTGACCTTCCGCCCAGTCACCCCGTTCGTTTCTGGCGCGGCAGCGTCGTGGAGCCCGGGGCACGGCTGCCCTCCCCGCGGACGCACGCTGCGCAGTCGGGCACGGGCTCCGGCAGGCCGGGGCAGCTCCTCCTGAGGCTGGCCCGGGGCGTCTGTCATCCGAAAGAGCGCAAACACCCCCAGAAAGACCCTCCCCCTGTATCCTGAGATGCCAACACCAGGGCCACTCAGACCCTCACCGTGCACAACTGGGAAGGCTCCCAAGCCAACAGGAGGAGGGTTGGCAGCCTTCAAGCACCAGAAATAAAGCCTTAGGAGAAACAGCTGAAGCGCGCTTTTTAACTTTCCTCATCTTTCCCCGCCAGAGGCCCCGAGGCAGCGGCTGGATTCGCCAACAGCGCACAAATTCACGTCTTCCCTGGTGTCTGAGCTTCAGCCCCATACACCTCCCCTGCAACTGGATGCCCCAAATACCTCCATCTTGCTAAAACCCAACCCACGCTCCCCTCTGCCTCCGCCCTCAGCCCCAGACCTCTCCCGGCTCCCCCGCAGCAGCGGCTCCACCACCCCACCTGCTACTCAAGCCAGAGACCTGGGGGCTGTCTCGGACGTGGCTCCCCCCTGCACCTGGCCCAAACCCACTGCCTCACCAGCCTTGCTCAGGCCACCTCCTAAACAGCCGTAAGCCCCACTGCACTGCCGCCAGCTTGATCCACGTTCCCTCCACCTGCCTGGACTACACGACGGCCTCCTAATGGTCCCCAGAAAGGCACTCTGGCCCCCTTGCACCCATTCTCCACATGGTCGGCCTCTCTAGCACACCAGGAAGCGCATATGCACACACACAGCCACGCTCCCTTCTCCACCCTTCGAAACCACCTGCGTGTCTCAGCGGCTGCTGGACGGAGACCTCTGGACCCTAGGGCTCCGCTGCCGCCTCTAGCCCCACAGCCCCTCTTCCTCGGTGCCTGTTCTCTGAGCACCAGCCCCAGCGACCTTCTCTCAGGCCGTCAGGTCACTAGGCTGCCTCCCCGCCAGGCCGCTGCACGGTGCCCGCTGCCAGAGCACCCCTCCACGCCCAGCCCCACTCCTCTCCTGCACACCAGGGACCTGCCACCTGCTCTCAGAGGACGCTGCCCTGTCGCGGAGAGGCCCTGCCTCGGGCTGCAATTCCACCCGAGCACGCGTGCAGGGCGAGGAAAGGTGCCTGCGGGCAGGCAGATGCAATTATCCGGCGGGACATGTCCTCATCCACACACCCCTGTGTGTGTCCTCACAAACACTGGTCACCAACAGCAAGCCAAGGACGCGGCTGGCGGTCGGACGGAAGCCAGCTCAGTCCCATAAGGCTGGCTCAGACTCTGGACTTCCCTTGCCCAGAATCATCTCATTTAAATACTTTTGAAAAGACCGGAAAAAAAAAAGAACTTCTAGTGGCCGGCATTTATTTTTAAACGAGAACATGTTATAATAAAGCATTTTAACAAAACTTCAAACGAAAGCAGGCAAGTGCCTTTACTTTAAAAAGTCGTCTCACTGCCCTTTCCCCATGATTATTACAAGTTGAAGCCTGTGAATAATTAAAGCAATGTTTATGGTATTTTTATTACTGTTTTATTCTTAAAAGAAAGAATGATAAATATTCAGTTTAAGTGGTACACTTGCTCTCTGTGTACTCAGGAAACACTCAACTTTCCTTTAACGAGAAAAATAAAACCAAGAAGGTCACAGCAGCGCCCGCAAAGACGGCAGGGCAGTAGGGACCACAGCCGCTCACCACAGGCCGCAGGTGGCCCTCCTCTCCCCGCGGTGCCAGTCGGAGGGGCTGGCGGGGCTGGGACAGGTGGCCTGGCCAGCCTGGCGTTGCTTCCTTCCTGATGAATCTTCTGTAACAGGAAACGGCTAGGGATGAAGATGGGCCAGCTACACTTCTAGACACAAAGCACTGAAGCAGAGGGGCTCAGTCTTGAGAGAAAGGTGGCTCGAGAAGCCAGCTCTGCGGCCCTGGGCGCCTGACTTACAGTCATTCTCTGAAAAATGAGCCAGCGCTGGGCCTCCTGGCTGGTGAGGCGCCGAGACACAAGCCTTGAAGGGGAGTGGCCGCCGCCCGCTCCACTCCTGCTTCCGGGCCCACGGGGAGCAGCTGCTACAAACACAGCCCTCTACGGTCATCAACTGCACACTCTGAATCAAAATCCTACTCAGAACCAAAATGCTTATTTGCTCATTGGCTTTTTCCTACTGTTTTGTTCACTAAATAATTTCTGGGGCCTCGTCTGGGCCAAGCTCCGGGTCGGGTGCTGAGGGCACGGAGCCGGACGGGTGCAGCCTCTGTCCGCAAGGAGATTCTGCAGTGGGTCGCATGGCAGAGACACACATGGGGGCGAGCGGCCAGCCACCCAGGGCGGGGCCGTGGGAGCTGCAAGGAGAGACCCCCTCTGGGCGGGGAGCCGGCCCACGAAGGCCGCAGGTGAGGAACCAGGGCAAGAGGCAGAGGTCGCTGGAGGTGGGGCAGGAGGGGCTGGGCTGCGGGCTTGTTGGGGCAGGAAAGCAGGCTCCTTGCCGAGTCCCAGTCTCACCTCACCCCTGTACAACAGCTTCCAAGAGCGGAGGCAAAGGGAAGAGGAACAACGCCAAATACTGGTTCGCATTTTCTTTCTCCTTTCTGGGGGTTTTTAGTAATGAGGTAAGGAAACCTGAATATGGACTCGATTTGGAGGAATATGCTATCAAATTCTGAACTTTCTCTAAAACTTTTATCAACTAAATAGGTATCCACACACCCCTGAGGATGCCCCCTTACTATCAAGAACCGACGTGGGTTCCACTCAGTAACCCACTTAGTAGCCCTGCAAAGACCTGTTTCCTCACAACCGGGAAAGGACCCCACCATTCACTACTTGTGGAACCCACAACAGGAGTTCCATGTGACAGTATTCCTGAACGACGAAAGTGTCCTCCCAGGTGCTGGGCACTCTACGGCCATCACCCCTAGTGGGCAGCGCCCCACACCGCCCTCTGCCAGAGGCGGGGACAGAGGGGGCTCTCGGGGTCTGAGCCGTGATGGCCAGTGAAGCGCAGGAGAGGGGAGCCTGCCTGTGGCTGGTCCTGGGTCCCTGCCTCTCCTTCTGCACCATCTGCGTCTCCGACAGTTCCTGACATTACAACCCTGATGGCCAATCACTGCCGGAAACATCACTAGCCTAGAATCCCCAGATCAGATCTTACCGACGGGTTCCCCCTGCTGAGGATGGAAGGAGCCAAAGAGCCTGAGGAGAAGGCTGGCGAGCCGCAGGATGTCTGCGTTTAAAGCAGTCTGGGTCTAAGTGGGCTTTGGTTTTTCTCCTTCACTCCCTGGGCCCCAACATTCCCCCCCTCAGCTAATGGGCCCCAGCTGGATGGACGTGGCAGCAGAGACAGGGCCAGGGTCTGACAGGCTCCGGCGGGCAGCCTGGCCGGGAGGGGACACAACTATTTATTTGGAGGGGCCGCACTGTGCCCCTGGGGGAGTTCAAGCGGTCAGATGTGCCCAAGTGGACTAGTGAAACCTGCCTGGGGTGTCACTGGCCTTGGGGGCGAGCTGCCCTGCGGTGTCCCAGTGTCCGACAGGCCCCAGGCACGTTACGGTGAGTGGAGAGCCCGGGGGGACTCCGTGGGGGCTCCCGGGGCAGTGGGCATGATGCCCAGAGCCGGTCTCTGGTGCCGGCCAAATGGCTTCAAATGCGGGCTCCGCTGTCTAGGTCTTCTCCCCGGTCAGATGGGGTCACGGGGAAGAAAGGAAGAGCAGAGCTGGCCATCAGCAAGCGACAGACCCACCCGCAAAGTGCTGAAAGCCAACGTCACCCCTACGACAACCCCAGAGGGTGAGCCGGGGCTGTGATTCCTCAGAAGAAAGTCAGAGCTCAGAGGCGTTAAGGGACCTGCCCAAGATTCCAGGGGACTGGAAGCTCTTCCTGACTTCAGTCCTTTCTTCCAAAATCTCTATTCGCTTCCTGGGGCCACCACAACACGTCACCACAAACTTGACAGCTTCAAACAACAGAAGTGTAACCTCTAGCAGTTCTGGAGGCCACAAGTCCAAAGCCGATGTGTCAGCTGGGTTGACCCCCTCTAGAGTCTCTAAAAGAACCCCTTCCATCCCCTCTCCTAGCTTCAGGCCATGCGGGCAACCATGGACATTGCTTAGCTCCAGGCTGCAGAACCCCAGTCCCAGCCTCCAGCTTCATATGCCCTCCTCCCCAAGAGCCTCTGTCACAGGACTTGTCATTGGATAAAGAGCCCACCCTGCTCAGGATGGTCTCATCTAGAGATCCTTATCTTAATTACATCTGCAAAGACTCTCCTTCCAAATAAGGTCATAATCTGAGGTTCTGGATGGACACATCTTCTGTGGGGCACAATTCAACCCACTACAGTCCACCCTCTGGTCCCCAAAACGTCACATCCATCTCACGTGCAAAATACTTTCACCCCATCCCAATATCCCAGATTCTCACCCCATTACAGCATTAACTCTAATTAGGTCCAAAATCTCATCTAAACATCATCAGCTCAAAAGTATCATCAGCTAAGTCACCTAACTAGGCATGAGTGATCTGGAATGATTTATTCTGGGGCAAGACGCCTCTCTATCTGTGGACCTGTAATACTGGAAAACAAGTTACCTGTCTTTAAAATACAGGGATAGGGAGAAAATGGAAGGAACTCAGAGGTCACTGGTCCCAAGCAAGTTTGAAACCCAGCAAAACAAATTCCACTGGGTGTCCAGGCCTGCGAATGACCCTCTGTGGCTTGAGCCTTTGCCCTCTGGGCCCATGGAAGCTCCACTGGCCCTGGCCTCCGGGCCTGCCTCTCTAGCCTCTGCCTTTGTGTCCAGAGCTCTGCCCTTGGAGTCATGCCTCCTTTACCTTGAAGGATAACACACGTTGTGGCTGAGTCCTTCTACCTGTTACTTCCTGCATGTACAATCCCAGAAGTCCAATTGCTTTTTTTTTTTTGAATTTTGTCGGGTCTCTGTCCCTTTACATCCTGGTTGGCAGTGTTTTTGATGATATTAACAGCCTCAAAAACCTATGGGTCTCTCATGTATGTGAAGAGGATCTATGCCATTCAGGCTTCTCCACAGATCCTTCCTGGAGAAGCCCAGCTCGTTCCTGGCTTCTGCTAGATAACTGATGGCACCCGTGAGACACACACGCAAGCTCTTCAGCAAAGGCTGTCCAGCCTCACCTGCGGCCTTGCTCCAGGGCACGCACACTCAGAAGTGAATCTCCTGCTTTCAGCGTCCTTCGGGGTCTGCACAAGGCAAGAATTTCCCACGCCATCAGGAGCTGGTTCCCTTTGCGAATCACAGCTCCTTCCTCAGTTCACTCCTCTCCTCTCACATTTTATTATAAGCAGCAAAGGAGAAGCCAGGCTGCACCTTCCACACTTTGCCTAGAGAACCCCTCGGCCAAATCCAAGTTCATTGCTACAAGTTCTGCTTCTCACGACTCGTAAATTAGAGGCTTGCACAGCAACAGATACCAAGAGGGTTGGAAAGTAGGCTGGGGGAGAACAGGCGCCCCAAAGCAAGAGGACAATGCACTTTATATTTGCCGAGCAACTCCATGTGCCCCAGCACCACAGTCAGCACCTGGGACTCCGAGAGACAAGTTCATCTTTATAAGTACGAAAACAGTAGCCAAAGCTCTCAGAAGCCCCCACGCGCACCCCTGAGAGCTTAAGGTGGCCACTGGCCCTGCTCTGCCTCCTCCAGGCCCTGGGCCCCAGCGCCGCGGCCATTGACTGACCCGGTCATCAGACGCCTCTCCCTCCCTCCAGAGCCTCCAGCACCCAAGTCTGCCCTCTTCTGCTCCTCACCGCCTCCCAGCTGCTCGCCCAGGGCAAAGGGGCACCGGGGCCAGGGGGCCCCGAGGGGTCTGCCCCAGCTGGGAATTAAAACACAGCCACCAGTATAAGCTTAGTTTTGTTAAATGTAAGTCGAGTTTGTTTTCATAATTCTGTGCTTTATTTTTTAAGATTTGCACTTTTAGTGCTTTTGGTGCAACACGGATTTGAGCTGACTAGTCTTTCTATCCAGGACTGACGGTCTTCACGCGAGGCTCCACGACAGCCAGTGGAGGAGGGGATCACGCCTCACAGTGTCAGGGGACCCTCGCCCTTCAACTCCTGCTGCCGCCCCAGGCAGCCCTCAGGTTGGCCCACCCTGGTCACGAGACTCTTCCCTACGACCCCCGGCTCTGCAGGAGGAATGGGTGGAGGGGAGAGACCTCAAGCTGACGTTTCCGTCACCTGCGGAGGCACTGGTCACTCCTCTCACTCCTGAGATGCCCCTCTCCTGCCTCAGGCTGCCCCGCCCGGGAACGGCCAGGGCCAGGCACAGGGTCAGCAGTGCTCCGGCCTTCCCCTCGCTCAGGGCAGGCCCTGCAGGCACGGACCTCCCCCCAGGGTGACGGTGAGTTTCATGTGCCCACTTGGCTGGGCCACGCGGCCCAGATATTTGCCGAAAGCACTATTCTGATTTCTGTGAAGGCGTTTTCTGGATGAGACTAACATTTAGATGAGCAGACCTGGAGTACAGCAGATGACACTCCATAAAGATGGTGGACGAGGCCTGAAGAGGAAAAGACTGTCCTCCCGGGAAGAAGAGGAAATTCTGCAGCCAACAGCCTTCGGATTTGAATTGCGACTCTGCCCTGGGTCTCCAGGCCGCTGGCCTCACAATCATACCAGCCAGTTCCTTAAAATCGCTCTCTTTGTACACACACACATGCACACCCTGTCAGTTCTGTTTCTCTGGAGGTCGGTGACTAATACACCCAGTGAGCCAGACAACCACACAGCCCGTCTCCTCAGAGGCGCCCGGACTCCACGCACCTGGGCTGTGAGCACCTCCAGTGGCCGGCACCGTGCCTGGCCTCGGACACAGGCCGAGAGCAAGCCTCCACTCCCCTGCACTGTAGCCTCCTCTGAGGACCAGGGACCTTCCCTGGACGCCAGAATTCCTGGGAGCTTTCCGAGTTCTAGCCAGCCCTTGTTCCCCACCCTGGATTCCCCTTGGAGGAGAAGGGTGGTTAGGGAGCTGTAAGTTTTTCTTTTCCAGTAAACAGAAACCTTAAGCCAAACCCACTGAAGGGAAGTATCAAGGCCACTGGACACCTTTTAAATCAGAGCCAGGCCAGGAGTTACCAGGAGTCGGGGGTGACGGGGAGACCCCAGCTGCCACCCTTCTCACAGGTCTTCCACAGATGACGTGGCAGCTGCCAGTGTCACTAGGAATGTGACACTCATCTGGGTGGTGTCCAGACTGTACGGCTCTGAGCAACACAAGGTTCTAATTGTGTTTGATTTGAAATCCTTGTGGTTAAGCAAAAGGGACCCAGAAATGAGTCCACACGTACTTGCCACCCTGACCTGGGGGGTTTGTAGGAAGGGGGAGGGGTTCCACCCCGCGCCCTCACTCCTGGGCCGCATGCGCCTGAGCCCACACACCCTCTGGGGGCTCCATTTCTTCATAAAGAATGCCTGCCTGAGAGTCTCCCAACGACCTGCTGCTGCTCCGGGAATCGGGGCGAGCAGTAGTTCCAGCGCGGGGGCAGGGCAGGAGAGGAGGAGGAGCAGGCCCCGCAGCTGGAGAGGCACAGGGACTGTCCCCCCGCCTTCCCGCTAGAGGGAGGGCCCAGAGGAAGGGCAAGGCAAGACTGACCTTGAGGGTGGGGATCTCCACACTGTCCCCGAGGCTGACGGAGCCTGAGAGGATGGTCCCTGTCATCACAGTGCCTTGGCCTTTGATGGAGAAGCAGTGGTCCACAGACATGAGGAACGGTCCCGAGGGGTCCCTCCTTGGGATGGAAATCTGGGACGTCAGGAGCTAGAAGAGAGATGCTGGTGCCACGCCCTGTCGGGAGAGGGGCTGGATGGGGCAGCGCAGACAAGAGCAGCGGGGTGTGACCAGGGCTCGGGCAAGCTGGCCCAGGAGCTCCGAGCGGACCACCTCCGACTGCACCCCGAGCCTCCGCCAAGGCCCCACCCCCGCTCTCAGCGCAGAGGGAAGGGCCCGTGGAGGACGCTCCACTCCCGCTCTCAGCGCAGAGGGAAGGGCCCGTGGAGGACGCTCCTTTACCCTCTCCCACTGGGATGCCCACAGCGGCGTCCCCACGGGCTGGGCTACAGGCCCGCACACAGCCACGGAGGCAGCCCACCGAGGGCACCCGTGGGCACATCGCTCCCCAGCCTCACGTGCCCGCTCACACTGGGCATCGGCCACCGGCCAGCCCCAGCAGCTCGCCAGCCAGTGCGGCCTCCCCCTCCCCCCGGTGATGCTGCCTCTAGAAAGGCTCTTGCGCTGGCTGTGTCGCCAGGTAACATGCAGCTGGGATTGTCTGTTTGTCCACGCCCCCACCAGGCCGTGAGCACCCCAAGCAGCCCCAGCAGCTGCATCGGGGTGCCTGAAGGGAACCTGAAGGACATCCCCAGGGCAGCAGCCTCTGTCTGGCAGGGCAGCGGTGAAGGCCCCTTCCCCAAGCCCCGGCGGGGACAGAGGGACTGGCCCTCCGCGGTGGGTCTGCTTTTCCTGTTCTGCACGCTCTCCCGCGTGCTTCCGCCTCAGCCAGCCCACTGCCCTTGTGCTCCGCAGTGCTGTCGGAGCTGATTACCAAGAAACAAATGGAAATCAAGGCCACGTCAGTCCTCTTGCTTCTTTCTGATTTCGTTAGGGAAGAGACTGTCAGGAAAGTATTTGGTAGTGAATGTCCCACACTCTTAGCCTCATGATAACTCCTCTTGTGGAAAAGGCTGGAGTCGCAAGGCAGGCCTGGCCTGAGGTGTGCGCAGAGGCTGCTCAAAGGGACACACGAACGACTTCAACAGCCGGCATTTCTGTGGATTTTGCTTTAACAGAAACAACTGTCCCAGGCTCCTAGACCAGTGCTGTCTGGAGCTGATGAAAAAGTAACAAAAGCTTCACCCAGAAAATGTTTGTTTTGCTAAGTTAGCAAGGTCAGCACCGTGTAATCACAGAAACAGCAGCCGTGCACGTGGTCACACCTGACCCTGGCTCTGCGGACCCAGGGCAGGTGGACCCCAACACAATCAACCTGGATCTGAATCCCAGCTCCACCTCATGCTTACTGTGAGACACCGGGCAAGTCACTTAACATCTCTGAGTCTCAGGCTCTTTCTTAGCAAAATGCGGATAAATACCTTAAATCTCTCAAGTCTTGTTGACAATCATGTAAGCATGGATGTTAATAATCACATACGAAAAGAACTCAGGGTGGTGCCTGGTACGTGATAACCAACCTCACCGTCAGAGTAAGCTCTGACACGGCACCATTCCAGCATGTGACACGCGTGAACACGAACTCCACACGCCAAGTGGTGGTACCATCTCCCTGACTTTATAAGTGACGGAACCGAGGCCAGAGAGAGCAGGTCTAGTGCGCAAGGTCACAGAGATGTGGTGAGGCCAGTGCTCTAATGCGCCGTCCAGGGCCAGGGTCAAAACACCTCACCCCCGCAGCCTCTGAGCTGCCCGGGGGCTCAGCAGAGGGACTCCACTCTCGCCCTGCCCGCTGGGTGCCCCGGGCCCTCCCAGTGGCTGGGCTCCGCCTCTGTCCGTGATCCCCAAGCCTGGCGGAAGGGACGAGGATGGAAGCCACGCTGGACCCGCCTGGGAGGGGCCCGCTGGAGGGGCTGGCACAGCCCTAGGTGCTGGAATGGGTGACGCAGCCCCAGAGCCCCAGTTTGGCGGCAGCTGCCTCGTGGACGAGTTTGACGGGGAAAGGAAGAGGAGGCTCACGAGGACGTGGACAGCTCTGCAGGGCCGGGGCTGCCCATTGGACGCCTGCAGCTCTGCTCTGATTGAACTCCGTGAGGAAGGCGAGGGAGGTGGCACCGAGGGGTCAGTGTGGAGAGTCCCCTCGCTGGGCCCCCCCGGAGTGAGCCGGAGCCCCCGATGCAGATCAAGCTGGCGGTACCTCAATGAGCTCTGGGATGCCCTGTGGAGCTTCTGTTTCAGGGGCGTCTGGTCCCCCAGGCCTGGCTGCCACGGGTATGATGGGTGCACCTCGGAACCTGGAACAGAAAGACAAGTCCCACCACGGTCACCGATGAGCACGATGGGAGGGCTCTGCTCTCACCCCGTCGAAGGCGCCGAGGGGGGCGGCGTAGCTGTGCTCCCACCTGGCAGACCAGGGCGTGGAGGCCCGAAGGGAACGCCTCGTGTTGAACGAAAGAAGTTAGAAGGGGGCTCCTAGGCGTAGCCGCTACTCCAAACCCTCCCTGAGGAGGAGCGGTGAAGCCCAGGCCCCAGGCCCCTGAATAAAGACGCCCTTGGGGAGGACCATGGGGCACAGCCCGGCCTCCTGCAGAGACTCGGGAAGCACAGGTACCGAGAAGTCCCTGCCAGACCTGCCCGGAGGCCCCCTCCACAGCCTCCCGGCCTCCTGGAGAGCCTGCCGCTTTAAGAAAAGCCTCTTACTATGAGTATACGTTTACCTCTTCCACTGGAGAGCAAAAAAACAAAAAACAGAAAAGAGAAAATATACAGCCCATGATCCCATCACTGTCGTGTGCTTTCTTCCAACCTCGGTTCCTCCGTGCACTGCCAAGGAGTTATTTTTTTCATATTTTGGTTACAATATGCATACAATTTCATATCCTTCTAGTTTATTTACCATTATATCGGAAAGAATTTTCTATTGAAAAATAACAACAGCGGTGATAATCAGAAGACTCACTTGACCAAGCCAAGAATACAACCTGGACGCTTCCGTTGGACCCCACAAAACCACCATTTTACAGATGAGCAAGTGAGGCTTAGCGAGGTGCGCCAACCTCCACCCCGTCCGACTCCAGAACCAGGGCTCACGACCACCACGTGACACTCCTGCCTCCCCGCCCCCCGGCCACCTCCTCTTTCATTCTTAACAGCTGCGTAACAGTGCAACTCAGAATTCACAAGCTTTCCCCCCATGTGACTCGTTTAGAACATCCCAATTTTTCACTATCGTGATAAATATGTTGGTGGATACGACTTTTCTTTTTTTTCTTTTCTTGGCCTTGATTTGGGATAAATTCATGAGGTACAGGTCAAAGACTCAACAAACTGAAAAATCAGCAAAATGTGGAGTGAGGACATTCGAAAAGGCTCTTCTCCATAAGGCAGTAAGAACACTGGGAAAAATGATCAGAAACAACCTTTTCAGAACTCTGCAAATTAACCAAAGCCTTGCAGCAATCTATGGAATGTTTAGTCAAGGAAAACAGCTGAATCTCAGTAAGAATAAGGGAACTTGGTGGCATTTTTACTTGCTTTATTCCTATCCACCCCTCCCCAGCTCCGCAGTAGCCTTAATAACTGGAGTCTGTATTCAGAGTGGAAACAGCGGCTTGACAGCCACTGAAAGCGGCAGAATGTGTCTGAGCTCCATCAAAGCCCCTTTCCCAGAGAAATGTCATTATTTTTCCTCTCTGGCATTTCCCTGGAAGAGCCCACCCTTAGACTGAAGCGGGGGCTCAGGCCTCGGAGTCAGCGAGCCAGGACCCGCCCTGAGCCAAGGCCCGTCCCACGCGCACGTCTCTGCCTGCCCTCCGAGCCCCAGGCCCAGGGCCGCAGAAGGGGAAAAGCGTGCGCTGAGAATTCCAGCGATTAACCATAAAGCTTTCGGAAATTCAATTATTGTTTATCCAAACCCTTTTGGGCAACGTATTGTAACAAAACATAAATGCGTTTCGGGCTGGGTGTCTGGCCCTTTCCCAGGCTCCAGAGAAGCTGGCCTTGTTGGTTTCCTGAGCACGCCACACAATGGGGCATCCTGGCTGCTGGCAGCCCCCGGGGGACAAGAGGCCCCTCCTGCCTGGGTTCCAGACCTAGGCTGCTGTCTGGGCTCTAGGAACACAAGGGGCTCCAGCCAGAGATGTCAGGAAGAGCGCTGAGCACAGCCCCACAGCCCAGGTGGGGGCTGACCCAGAGCACAGCCGAGGGCGCCTCCTGTTCCCAGCGCCCCTCCCCGCCCAACCCACCCCACTCCCTGCGCAGCTGTGGTACCTCATGGCGCGAGCCGGGCCCAGACCTGCTGACTGTGCATGCAGGCTGACCTTCATCAACATACAAAAACAACTCACATCAGTAAAAAAAAAAAAAAAAAAAAAAGTGCACATGAATCTGTGTGTGTGTGTGTGTGTAACTCGTGTAAAAGATGTAAACAAAGAGAGTCTATGTTTTAGGTTTGGAAGAGAATTCAAAATAGTGATACTAAAAAAAAACAGCGATACTTATTATGCCTTATTTTTCTCACCAGTCAAGCCAGATACAAAAGCCTGGGGTAACTGTGAGCATCTGACTGACTGCACTCAGGAACGCCCTAGTACAGGGCCACGCACACAGTAGGTGCGCCACACGTTACAGCTGTTGTTACTAAGCCCCTACAATGTGCCAGGCCCCCATATCAAATGCTCCCTCATAATAAACACTGTGAGGCTGGACTTACCAGCTCCCACTTTACAGAGGAAGAAATACCAACGCTGAGAGAGAAAGTGAGTCAGCCGTAGAGCAGGTACGGAATGCACACCTTGTAGGAGCCCGCTGGCAGGAGCCAGGTCACGTGGATTTGGCATCCCACCCAGTCCCGGGGAGAAGGTGGGCACTAAGCAGACGGCCGTGGCTAAAACATAAACAAGGGAAAAGAAAGGGTTTAAAGGCAGGAGGAGACACAGAGGGAGTCTGGGAGAAAGGTGCACCAAGGATGCTGTGAGACAATAACGTTTAGTGGAAAGATAAACAAAAAAGCCCAGAACACAAAACAGTGTCAAGGTTGTAATAACGACTACCTCAAGCTACATACAGGTGGGAAAGACTGACAGGGCTCCGAGGGAAAACACACTTTAATTCGCCGCATTGGGAAGACTGTGGGTACCTTTTTATCTTCTCTTTTTATTTCCGTTAACATTGATAAATGCTTATGCAAGAGTAATCTTAAATGCTTTCAGAGATAAAGAAATCACAAAGAAAACCAAAGAACTTGACTACATAAAAATTGGAAACTTCTGCATGTTAAAAAAAAAAAAAACTAAAACAGAAAGACAAACAACAAATGCAAAAGACTTATTTGTAGGAAATATGATAGACAAAGGGTTAATTAATAACAACATCCTTATTAATATTAAACACTCCTGAATACCAAAAAGAAAAGCATTAAAAATCACGAGGCAAATAGACACAACACATGGGCGCAAATAAAACACACAAAAACACAACTACTTAATACACTTAAGGAAAAATGTTCAGTCTTACCAGTAGTTAAAGAATCACATATTATAACAAGAGTAAAACAACATTCTATCCTAAATGTTTCAAATATGTGTTTTTAAAAATATTTTTTTAAAGTCTTCATTGAATTTGTTACAATACTGCTTCTGTTCTATCTTTTGGTTTTTTGGCCGTGAGGCATGTGGGATCTTAGCTCCCCAACCAGGGATTGAACCCGCACCCCCTGCATTGGAAGGCAAAGTCCTAATCACTGGACCGCGAGGGAAGTCCCCATATATATTTTTAAATTAGATACTAGAGCTCACCGCTGGCACCTGTGTAAAATGGAAAAGAACACAGAGATGCACAAAAGGTTCTGAAGGGCTCCTTCCCTTTGACCTAGTGACCCCATACCTGGGGCTCTCTCAAGAGGAAAAACCGAAAATACAGACAAAGTTTAATGATGGTCAAAGATGTTCACCCAGGACTGTTTATTTACAAGAAGGAAAACTTAAGCCATTTCAAAGGGTCAGGAACAGGGTGATGGTTACATGAAGAACTGCTCTATATAATGTTAAGTAATAAAAGCAGAAATCAAAAATGTAAATACATCATGATTACAATAATACGTTTAAAGAGGGGGAATTGAATTCAGCAAAGTTGACCGTATAATAGCATCTAAAAGAATTAAACTTAGGAATAAATTTAACCAAGGACATGTAAGGCTTGTACACCAAAAACTACAAAACCTGTATAAAAGAAATTTTAAAAAATCTAAATAAATAGAAAGACATCTGTGTCAATGAATCGGAAGACTTACTCCTGTTATGATGTCCATTCTACCTAAAACCATCTACAGATTCAATGCAGCCCCTATTAAAATTCCAACCATCACTTTCTAAGCTGGAATGGAAAAGCAGATCCTCACATTCCAATGGGAGGGAACTGCAAGGAGCCCAAATGGCCAAAATAATCTTGAAAAAGAAGCAGAAAGTTGGAGGGCTCAGCTTCCCAATGGAAACTTTCCTCAAAGGGACAGTAAGTGAAACAGCGCAGTACTGGCATAAGGACAGACAGAGACCAGTGGAACCCACGTATATTTGGTCAATTGATTTTTGACAAGGACAAAAGGGAAAAGGACAGTCTTCCACAAATGGTGCTAGGAAAACTGGATATCCTCAGATGAATGGAGGTGGGCCTTTAACATATACCATACATAAAAAATAACTAAAAATGGATCAAAGACCTAAACTTAAGAGCTAACACAGTAAAATTCTTAGGAAAAAAATTGGGGAAAATCTTCATGACGTTGAATTTGGCAATAATTTCAGGACTATGACACCAAAAGCACAGGCAAAAAAAAGAAAAGAAAAGAAAAGAAACGAAAGAAACAAAAGAAAAAAGATTGAATTTTATCAAAATTTAAAACTTTTGTGCATCAAGGAATACTGTCAAGAAAGTGAAAAGACAACGTACAGAATGGAAGAAAATATTTGCAAATCTGACAAGGGATTAATGTCCAGAATAGACAAAGAACTCCTTCAGCTCAAGAACAAAAACAACGTGACTAAAAAATGGGCAAAGGACTTGATAGCCGTTTCTCCAAAGAAGACATGCGGTAGCCAATAAGCACATGAAGAGATGCTCAACATCAGTCACTAGGGAAACGCACCCAGACCACAATGAGGTACCACCTCATACCTACTAGGATGGCTATGAGAAAAAAGGAAAACAGCAAGTGCTGGCGAGGCTGTAGAGAAATCGGAGCCCTGAGGCACTGCTGACGGGGACAGAAAACGGTGTGGCCACCATGGAAAACAGTATGGAGGCTCCTCCAAAGTTCAACGTAGAACCACCATGTGATCCAGGAATCCCACTCCTAGGTACACACCCAAAGGAACTGGAGCAGGGACTGGAATAGATATTTGTACACCAATGTTCACAGAAGCATCATTCACAACAGCCAAAAGAAAACAACCCAAGTGTCCATCAAGAGACGAATGGATAAGCAAAATACGGCCTATACACACAATAGAATACTATCTGGCTATAAAAAGGAGTGAGATTCTGACACACGCTACCACACGGATGCATTACGCTAAGTGAAACAAACCAGACACAGAAGGCCAAATACTGCATGATTCCATTTATATGAGGTCCCCAGAACAGTCAAATTCACAGAGACAGAAAGCAGAACAGAGGTTACCAGGGCCTGGGGGGGTGGGGAGGAGTGACTGGTCAGTGGGGACAGAGTTTATGTTGGGGATCATGAAAAAGGATTAGCTTACAGACAGTGGTGATGGGTACACAGCTTTGTGAAGGTATTTAATGCCACTTAATTGTAACTTTACAGATGGATAAAATAATAAACATTATGTTATGTATATTTTACTACGATTTTTTGAATGTGGAAGAAAGGGTGGGGGTGATACTACTATGCACGGTGAAAAGACAGGAATGGAGTAAACCAAAAGGTCAGCAGCTGCTCTTCTGAGAAACCTTTGGGTGGTCTCCACTTTCTTTTAACTCCTTTTCTCTATTTTCCAAAGGTTCTTTCAACGACTCTTTGGATAGGAAAAAAAAAAGTTTTGTTTTTTTAACACTTCTTAGGTTTTGATACGTACATAGCTCAGCAGTCTAAATTTCTCCTTTCTAGATAGAAAGTTTCTTCACATTTGGACCAGCATTTACAAAGGATTTACCTAACAAGGCACCATAAGAAAAGGAAATCGTCACTTTTAAAATGATTTAAAGAAGTTCTCGCTGCACAGAGGTAACAGCTAAGTTCTCCTAAGAGGTGACTGCCTTGGCTGGCCCGGGCCCATCGGCCCACTAAGCTTTCCTTACTGGAGCTTGTCCAGCCCGGTACGCGCTGAATGAGGAGAGCAGAGGTGTCAAAGGCCCTTCAGTGGCCCAAATCCTCTGGATGTGTGAGAAACGCTGTGATTTGACCTTCAACCAATAAATTAAAATAGGAATAGTAATTTAAACACATAAGTGAGAATTTTCCTTAAATTTAACTAATCGAAGTAGTTGATATTAATTTACCCTTAATAGTATCCTAAGCCCTTCCCAGAAGGTCTCGTTTATAGCAAATGACACTGACATTGTGCTGGGCTTTTATGCAGGAGTCCAAAGGACCTGGTCTCCCCTTTCTGACAAGTAAATAAAACGGCAGGGAGATCAAATAACTCACTAAAAAGAAGATATAATTTTTTATCTTCCTTTTTACAGTCTCATATCCACTTCCGCTGGGAATAACAAAGTCTGAATTCTTATGCAACACTTATCTAAATGTGTCGATTTTATCAGATTGATGAATTTTGCTAACAAAAGCAGCACTAGGAAATCTTTTATGACATATTTGGCCCATTCTCAGGGCTGAAGCTTTAATTTAACCAACTTGAGAATTCTGAGGGAGAGCTGCAGGTGTTAGATCTGAAAAAAAAATCATAAATGGGAAGGCATATCAATCTTTATGACGGGGAAACAAAACCATTTCCACTTGCGTGCCCTCCACAGGCAGGAGAAGGAGAGGTGGCCGAGGCAGGATATTGTCTCGGGCTGCGGAGCAAAGAGGAAGCAGCCCTGTCGCCCAGTGACTGCTATTTAGTATCGATCAAAAGGCGCTGGCCCGGGGGGAGGAGAGGAGCCGATAAAGCAAGGTTTGCCGACACCGTGTGCTCAGCAGAGTGCCTTCTCGTTTTCCTGACCACGTGGGAACAAGTCAGGCCCATGGCCGCCCGAGTGCCCAGGTGGTTTTCTGCCCCGCGGTCCCCACACCCCTCCCCCACGCCCTGCCCGGGAGCACCGTCACCCTCCTGCCCCCGCAGACCTCCACGGTAAGCGGCAGGAGCTCGACAGGGCTGGAGGGCCTCCTGCTGTCCTCTCCCTGTCGGCTCCCTGCTGCCCCCTGGACTCCCCCCACCCCCCCGCCCCTACTTCCCACAAGATGAAATCATAACCCCTTGGCATGAAATACTACAGGCCATGTGATCTGGCCTGTCTCTGTGTCCTCTCCATCCGTCCATCAACCGGTCCATCCATCCGTCCGACTTTATAAGCCTCTGGGACAGATATCCACTCATCACCCAAACGCACCTCTCCCTTTCGATAACCGAGGTGCAGCTAAGTGGGTGGTAAGCAGGCAGGACTGAGTCCTCACCGACAGGATGCGGAGGGGTGTGGGGGGCGTGGGGCTGACACCTGGACCTGTCTGGGCGGTGCCCGACTCTGACTGCTCCCGCAGGATACACCCCACGGCGGCGAGCCGGCAAGACACCGGCAGCCTGGGATTCCGAACGCGGTGCAGAGCTGGACCGCCCTTCCTATGACCCACTTGTGGCTTCTTTGTGCTCCTGGCTCTTCTGGCCTCTTGCAACAGCACTGCAGCCTCCACCCGGGATGCGAGCAAGCGCCCGGCGGGACCCTGCCTGCCCCATCTGGGTCGGCGGAAGCAGGTGCGCCCCGACGCCCTCTCATCAGCAAACCTACTTGGTGTTCTCTAGGGTCTTCTGCATCTTCTTGGTCATCTTATCAATGGCCGCCTGTCTCTTCCCTTCGGGTAGGAGGTCTGTCTTGTTCAGCACCACGACCAGCTTCTGGCAGGCGATCTGCCCAATCACAAGGCACTCAGCCGACTGGGTCTGCATCCCCTTGGTCACGTCAATGACCAGCATCATCAGATCGATGATCTGGGCCCCTGGGAGAAGAGAGGACAAGGTTAGGGAGGAAACAGGGCAGCTGACTCTGCAGAAAGTTACCCGATGCCCTAGGTCCAGCAAAACGAGCCAAGATAAAGTCGGGGGTGTCGGGCTGTGAACGACAACCATGACCTCCCAGCACCAGGCAGGGGAGTCTCCGACCGTGAACGCCGGCCCCCTCCCAGTTCTGTGACCTGATGCCCCTCATCTCTACATGGGCAGCCCGGCAGGCTTGCTAGGGGCTCCAGGAGCCCGTGCGTGTAATGGGGCTGGCAGCGCGAGGACTCCCTGAGCAGAAGCTCCTTTCCTGTGCCCAGCGCCATTCTGTCAGCCCGCTAGGTGAAAACCAGGTCTCGGTGTAGTCTCAAGCTGCCTCTTGCTGTGGGTGAGGAGGGCACTCACGCTGCCTCTTGCTGTGGGCGAGGAGGGCACTCACGCTGCCTCCTGCTGTGGGCGAGGAGGGCACTCACGCTGCCTCCTGCTGTGGGCGAGGAGGGCACTCACGCTGCCTCTTGCTGTGGGCGAGGAGGGCACTCACGCTGCCTCCTGCTGTGGGCGAGGAGGGCACTCACGCTGCCTCCTGCTGTGGGCGAGGAGGGCATCTCACTCTGATGTGAGTTGCTTGCTTCCTGTCTGACGCCCCCCAGCCACCTGGCCGCCCTGTTGGTCCTTGGACCCCTGCCACCCTGCAAGGCCTCTGCCCCAGCCCCTCCCCCTGCCCGGCCCGCTTGTCCAGGGGTTAACTGCTGGCCCTCTCTGAGTCCTGGCTCAAATATCTCCTCTCAATGAGGCCCATCCGGACAGCTCGATCACGGCTGCAGCCCGCCCGCCTCCCATACGTTCCGAGCCTTCTTTTCCTGCCCTGTTTCCCCAGGACACTTAGCACCCTCCACCTGTCCGTGAAACTCACGCACTGTGCACTGTTTGCTTCTGACCTGGCCTCCCCGACTGCCCTGCAAGGGTGGGATGGAGGCCAGAGGGTTACCATTGATACTGCTTTCCCTTCTGACTGGATTGTTGCTCGTTGTTGCCAACTTAACGAAGCCAAGAGTAGGTGCTGAGGGTGCGTGCACGGGCACTGTTAATACCATGTCTCCTTCCAAGTGGATTGTTGCTCTTTGTTGCCAATTTATTTATTTATTCATCTAATCTATTTTTTCCATATTCTATTTATTTATTTGGCTGCGCCAGGTCTTTAGCTGCGGCATGCATGCGGCATCTAGTTCCCTGACCAGGGATCGAACTGGGGCCCCCTGCATCGGGAGTACGGCGTCTAAGCCCCTGGACCACAGGGGGAAGTCCCTGTTGCCAATTTACAGAAACTTTTTAAACACTGAGGAGCCAAGAGGAGGTGCTGGGGTGTTGCATGGGCACTGCTGCTACTGCTTCCCACTCCCACTGGCGTGTTGCTCTTTGTTGCCAATCTAAAGGAACTTTTTAAACATTGAGGAGCACATCCTCTGAGGGGAAGGCGCATGTTAGGCTTCTCTCCCCACTTATCTTTGGCTTTTATGACTTCTTTTTCCCATGCAGAAATGTCTGACTTTTATGTTGAAATGGTCAGTCTTTCTGTCTTTCTCTCGTTTCTGGGTTTGGTATCTTACCTAGGTATTTTTTTACTTTTAAGATTATATATATTTTTTCATGTGCTTTCTTCCAGTACTTTTACAGTTTTAAATGTCTATGTTTCAAACCTTAATCCATTTAGACTGGATTTTGATGTAAAGTGCAAGATGGAGATCTAACTTGAGTTTTATCTGGACGGCTACCCACCATCGTCCCTGAGTCACAGTTACGTGCTTTGCCCCGTTTACAGACCCGGACAGGGTGGGTACCCAGGACTCTGGACCACGCACCCTGCGCTCTCGGCCAGCCCCCTCCCCACTCAGCGCTGCGGGTGTTTTGTTGCACGTCTCCGGCACTTCTTGGGTTTGGGCTTTTCTTCCTTTCGGCAGGGCTGCAGCACGTCTCTGTCTCCTGTCCTGTCCTCGGCTGCTTAGTTTTTCCTTGTGTCTGACACGGCTCTCTTTGTTGTTCTCCTGTCCCTCCTCTGCCGACACTGCCCTGTTGTCCTGGGCTCTCCGGGTGGTGGTGAGGGGCTGTGCCCGGGCTCAGGGCTGTCCTGAGGACACTGGCCGTTTGCCTTTGCACCTTGTCCACTCCCCTTCCTCTTCCCGTCCTCGGGCCCTTTCCCACCTGCTCTTCGGGACGCCGTAGGGTCCCCAGAGACTCAGGAATGCAGGATTCCGGCCAAGAGGCAGCTGGCAATAGAAAAAGCAGACATTTGAATTCAGACAGCTCCGAGTTCTAGCCCTGCCTTTGCTGCTCACTGTCCTGTGACCTGACCTCAGAGTTCTCTCTATTAGCACGGGAGGGTCTCCTCCTCGCGGGGTTGTGGTGAGGGTCAGAGCTGACGCACATCAGGCAGAAGTCACGAGCTGACCTGCTGTCAGGAGCCAAGCGGGCAGTACAGATGCCAGAGGAGGGGCAACGGGGAGCTGCGGGGCCCCGGGCGAAAGTGCTCCTCGGCCACGTCAGGTGCAGGCCTGGTGTTGCCACATCTGCCGACCTGTAAAGAATTTTTACACGACCCCTCCTGGTTGTGAGTGTGGGCAGTTCGTGCAGGCTGTGCAGCGCCCCTTCCAGGGCCCACCTGTCTGCAGCCAGCCGTGTGCAGTCCCGAGCCCGGGCTCGGCTCCCGACCCGTGTGCCGGCCACTTGGGTTAGGCAGCCACTTTGGGGTTCCCTGCCAGTGGGGCGGCACGCTGGTCCTGCTGGATGCTGGGTCAGCTCGTCACCTACGGGATCCGGGGCGCCTGAGGCTTGCTCTCCTCCTGGTCCGTTTGGTGTAGCTCCTCATTCTCCCAGAGAAAAGGAAGCCAGGCTTCGCAGCTAGTGCATCGTGGCACCTGGGTGACCAGGGGAGATGTCCAGTCCTGCCCAGGTGGTCCCGCTCAGGCGGCTCCCTGCTGGTCTGGGGGAATTCAGCAGGATGCTTGTGGGGGAGCCCCCTTTGCAGGATCGCCTGCGTACTGGGGGACACAGTGCTCCAGGCCACTGGCTGGCACTTCCCAAGGTCCCTGTGGGGGCCTCCTGGGTCTGCTGGATTTGGGGGCTGGCAGTGTTTGTTCCATGTGGCGGTAACTCCTCTCCCTCCTCCGCCAGGAAGAACCATCCCAGCAGCGCACTTCCTGGAGGCCCCTGTGCCTGAGGCGCTTCCCACAGCCCTGCATGTGTCCCCTCCGGCGACTCCGCCCGCAAGTCCCCAAGCACAGACTGAGGAGGCCGCCGCACTCGGGGAGTCGGTGTACTGGGAAATGGCCGTGATGATGGCAGGATATCAATTTCCACTGCGGTTTACGTTGTCGATAACGGTGCATTTGCACCGCTCAGTGAATACTTAATGTCACCAGTTAAATTTCTTTTTTTTTTTATTTTAAATTTGATATTATTTCCCCTTTTTTAGGATGCCCATAGCTTCTGATTAAAAATCAAATTTGGGTTAAATATCTGATTTGCTAAAATGTTTAAAGTTTTATATTCAGTCTCTCCAGCAGAAAACTTCTTTTCCCTGAACACATTTTTCCCCCTTTAGTCCCAGAAGGAAAGTTGCATCTCACAGATAACTTGTTAAATGCTGACCTTTCTAAGTTTTCCTTTATTTTTATTTCTGAAATGATTAAGATATATAATCTACAGAATTGGAAATTGTAATTTTTTAAAGTACTGAGAAACTCTAACCCTGTTATAATTATTCTGCAAACCTTTAAAGGATTCTGTAGTCAGTACAACTAGATGAAAAGCTCTGATAGACTGAGAAATATAGAGGGTCATTTGTGAGCTACAAGTTGTTGCCTTGTGTTTCCCACCCACTCGCTCACTCTGCCCCTCTAGTCTCAGAATGATTTCCTACCCTGGGTTCGTGGGAATCGGGAAGGACACTGTTTGATTCATTCTGGGGAAATACTAGGGATTCTGAAAAAGACAAGACGGGCCAGTTATGTCACTTCCTGTCGCCTGATCAAAGTCTGATGGGGAAACAGACTGACCGAGGGTTACTGCCAGGCGCTGGTGGTGCCTGGAGCTGACCCGGGTCTCCAGTGGGGTCAGTCGCGGGTGGTGCCTGGTGCTGACCCGGTTCCCAGTGGGTCAGTCGAGTCGCCGTGACCTCTGGACCCCTCAGAAGTCCCTGATGTCAGCTGCGCGGCAGCGGGGCTCCTGCTGCAGAGGTCGCATGTGGGCGCCGGACTGAGGCTGCAGATGAGGCCCCACGGCCCTTGAGTGTTTGGGTCCCGTCTGCATGCATCGTTCTGGGCCTGTTAGTTCAGTTTTATCTCCCATTCCCGGGATCCCAGCAGGCATCACAAGTGAGTGGGCAGATGGGGAGAGAACACAAGCCTTCCCCTCCAGCTTGCGGGCCAAGACAAGGCACTCAGGTAGTTCTATACACCAGCAGGGACCGGAATCTCAGCGTCAGGACTGGACTCTTGGTCCACCAAGTGGAGGAGGTGGGGAAGCTACAGTCTGGTCACTCGGTCCAACAGAGATCAATGACACTGTGCCCGAGCTGTGTCTTGTGCTGGAGGCTGCGAACACAGACCGAAAACCCAGGCCTTGGTCTGTGAGCCGCAGTGTGTGTGTGGGGGGGGTCTCAGCGGAGGAGCGGGAGTCAGCGCACGGCGGGGAGGGGTGCGAGACGCCACGGCCAGCCCCGATGCTGGCGTCTGGCGGAGCGGGGTGTGGGTGGAGGCTGGGCAGCGGCTGGGGCCCCGTTCGGAAGGACGGGCCATGTGGCCGACGTGATCTTGAATGGAAGCATGAAGGACTTCGGCTGGATCTTTACGAGAACCTCCTGAGAGGCAGGGCAGGTAAAGATGGGGCTGGACGGCTGGAGCTCTCCGCCGGGGGTCTGGGGAGCTGGCGTGTCCTACTTCAGGGAGGGAGTCCGAGTTACCCGGATTCCCCACCCGTGGGCCACGCCTGTGCCTCCTGCCACGCCCATGGACACTACTACTACCACTACTGAGTTATGTGTGTTTAAATCAAGTCCTTTTTTTGAACCCAAATGCATTTACGTTAAAAAGAACTTTACATGACAGTAAATGCACTAAATGTGCTGTAAGTAGAAGTTAACAGAGAAGATAAATAAAACAACAAAGCAAAACAACGGAATGCACTGCTGTCGATGTTAACTCGAGTTGAAACTCCGAGCCCCAGGCCTGCTCTGCTATTAAGGGATCAGCAAGAGCCGGTAAAAGGCACACCAGCCCTAGATCGAGTCTCTCTCTTCGACAAAATAGGGGGATTGGATGAGAACTGGGAAAGGCATGACCTTTGACCCCACCAGGGAGGAGTGTTACCGGGCGCCAGGCATGGCCTCACACCATCTCTCCTGGCCGCCCTGGAAGCACCGGACAGAGTACATACACCGCTCACAGCGGCCTCCTCGGAGGGGCGCACAGGAAGAGCAGAGGTGTCCACGCTTCCTCAGGGCAGAGGGGCCGAAGCGGGTCAGCCGCCACTCCTTCCCGGACGGAGGAGATGGAGGTGTACGTGTGGGCTCCAGGGCCACGGGCTCTCACGAGCCAGGGAGTCCTGCCCCTGCTTCCTTAAGCTACTGTGTCGTAGTCTATCTGGGGTAATCTTTTTAGCTGACTTTGCACAACAGTACAACTCCTGTTCAAGAGCAGCGAAAAGGAGCAGAAAATGGAATTTGAAATGTAGAAATAAAATAATTGTGGCCCATGAGCTATAATTTGATTTCATGCTTTACAGGGAAATGAAAGAAGCCTTCCTTAAAATGTACGGTTTCTGCTCTCTCCCCCATCCCCCTCCCCCCTTTAACCATTTTAGGATTTCCTCTAGCTCCGAAGAGAAAATAGGATTGTGGAAAACGTTCAGCTCTCAAGTGTCACTGCCACTCAGGGGCCAGCTCGGTTTAATGTGAACTTCCCATTCTGGGTAAGAGGAAATTCTTCAATTAATAAACCGGGTGTGCGGAGGCCAGTCTTTAAGGTTTAATCAATTTCATCTGTACTTAGGATAAAAAGACTGACTATTCTACTTTTTTTTTTTTTCGTTTTCCTTCTTTAAAAAAATAATAAAATGAATGTTTTATTTTAAATTCTTTGAGGCTCGTATCTCCTGTCTCAGGAAATATTGTCTATTTCATGCAGTGAGTATGAAAACTCCCCCCCCCTTTTTTACCTTTGCTAAGAATCTTTTTTCAAAAATAACTAAATTATTCTCTGTCCTCATATACTATAACAGCTTGGGAGATGATACGAATTATACAGGGTTTTGGCAGACACCTTGTAGGGGGCTGGGGAGAGAGACATCACCAAATATGGATGCAGGAGCTCCTTCTGGACAAACACTGAGAGGAGGGTGCGGGAACGTGCGCCCGCAGCCCCTTCACCACCAGGGACGTCTGGGGCCCTGACAACCTCACCCTGGAGGCCTACCCTGTGGTCATCTGCGGGCACGAGGACCTCAGAACAGAACCAGGGCGTCTCCCCAGCAGGACCGAGTAAACATTCGGACTTGCCGACCAACCAGGACCGACAGGACTTCCCGGGACAGAGAACTCCTGAATCTCTGTCACGTGGTCCCTGGACACGCGGTGTCCGGTCAGATTCGGGGACAGAGGCCGTGGTCAGGCCCCACGGTGGCGAGTCTGCGCCTCGGCTCCATGGAGCAGCTAAGCACTCTGGGCCATTTCTTCATCTACAGAATGGAGATAAAGCCACTACGAACCTTTTCCAAGGCTGTGTGGTGGGCCTCACGCAGCACTTGGGACCCACAGGGCAGGAGGTCCCGTCCGACTCAGGTCCTCCCCACGCTTTCACAAGGGGCCTGGGTGAAAATGCTACTTTTAAGTCAGTGTTTTTCACTAAAACGCTGCAAGCCCAGGGCCCTGTCAGTGTGAGCTCCATTGTGAGAATGAGCACGAAAGCCTCACCGCTCTGAACAGCGGCTGCAATGATCAAGGGTCTCAACGTGGCTGGTCAAGGTGCAGCCAACAGCCCATCTCTGCAAGAGCCACCTGGGGCTCAGAACAGCACCTAACAGTACTCAGTACACAGTCAGCACTCACTAAGTGAGAGGGGAGGGAGAGGGGAGCGGAGAGGGAGAGGGGACGGGGAAGGGGAGGCATCCAGGAGGCACAACTGCCGCAGCAGCTGGACCAAGGTAGTGGAGCCGGGAGCAGAGCCAGGCTCCGCCTGACCTGAGGCCCCTTGTCCTTCCACCAGGCCTCCTCCCTGAAGTGGCACCAAAGAGGATTCTCCTGAAGGCAGCAGCCCGTGATCCCAAGGAGGAACCGTGCCCTGGGTTCAGGGCCCACATGCCTTCGCTCCCCGTGCAGAGGTGTGAGGGGAAACGCCTGCAGACACAGGCCACGTGAGAACAGGGACGGGATGTGGGGGGGACACACTGCCTCCCACCTCAGCCCCCCGCCCTGCCTGTCCGGGGAGAGCGGGTCTCTGAGCCTCACCCTCACCCGTCTGCAAACAAGATCCCCTGTCACCTACAGGGCAGCGTGGGGCTCCCAGATCCCACGTGCAAACCTCACGGCCCAGGACCTGGCCCAGCAGGTGCTCATCCACGGTCGTGACTGAACCTGTCCTGAGGCGGGGGTGGTGGGCAGACGTGAACACCCGCAGGACCTGGTGGGTCCTCAACTGAGCGGCACGCCTGGCGCGAGACGAGGCGCAAGTCTAGACGCCGCAGCCGTTCCTGGGCCCTGGCTGGAGGGGACAGTCCCCCCTCAGCTCCAGCCCACATAGCCAGAAAGGAATGTGGGCCTGGAGTTGTCAGATCTTCTGGTTTTTCAAGAGAAGCCAAAAATCTGGACCACTGTATGAAATTTGCCAATTTTTAAATGTTGACAACCAATTCAAAACAAAATGTTTAAACTGTATGGCCCAAACAAAACATGTCCATTGGCCAAAACCGGCCTGCAGCTCCCAGTGTGAGGTCTCTGGAGGGAGTTTTCTCGAGAAAGAGAGGTTGGAGGAACCAGAACAAACAACCACCTCTTTGGCCTCGTGAGTCAGGAAAGCACTTAGGGACCCATCTGTTGAGCTCCGGCCCCTCCTGCCCCCATGACCCACACTGGGCCTCAGTGAGGACAGGAAAGTTCATCCTGGAGGGAAAGGGTGGCAGGCTCTCCGCTGTCACCAGGTCCCAGTGGGCTAGAGCAGGGGACACGAAGCCACGGGCCTGCGGTCAGACGAACCTCAGCTCGGACCCGGTCCCTGTAGGCCACAAGGGGCAAGCCGCCCCTCCCCGGCGCCTCGTGTAGGGCTCCCCAGGCCCCCACGCTCTGAACCGAGGCTGTGGCTGTCACAGCCTGTCTACCAGGATGGGAGGGGCTGACACACGGCTGCTCTCTGGTGGTCTTCTCACTACAGCTTCAAGCACCGGTTCTCACACCGAGTCTCAAAACGCTCCCACTAGGTAGAAAGTCTGAGATGACCTAAGACGGTGATTTTCCTGGAAGGGTGAAGCAGGAAAGCCTCAGTGGCACCAGGCCGGAATGTCCTCTAGGACAGACGCTCTCCTCATCTCGGCCCTGGGACGAGCCCTTTCCACGAGCGCCGCGCGTTGTCTTCACAGCTAACGTCTAGCGGCAGCAGGTACCACTATCAACACCACGTTCTGCAGATGGACACGTGGAGGCCCAGAGAAGCTACATCACACCCAAGGTAAAGAGCCAGTCGGTGGCAGGCGCTCAGCCCAGAGACCTGGATCCACAAGCACCACGTTACCCTGCGTGGGGAAGAGCTCAGAGCTCCCCCGAGGAGCAGAGAGAAGGGCAGTGGGATTGGGCCCCCAGCCCCCCCCCATGTGCCCCGCAGCTCCCGGTCAGCCCTGCTGTCTCCCCCTGGGACCTCGGCACAAGCCCACACACCGAAGCGCTCCTGCCATCTCGTCCCTTCTCCTGGCACCTCAGACTTTGAACTGCAGCTCAGATGTCACCTCCCAGGGATCTTCCCGACTCTCCGTGGTCTGGATGAGGTGGCCCTCCCTTGGGGTGCCGTGGTCCCCACGCTGCCCAGGACAGCCCTGTTCTGTGACTCGTCCGTGCCCCTGCAGCCTACCCCCAGGGACAGAGGCCCCGACGGGCAGCAGCACAGAGCCGGTGGTCAGCGAGTGCCCCTACAGGGAATGAACAGAGCTGGGACGCAGTTAAAGCACTGAGCAGGGCCCTCCACCAGCCATGCATGGATTCCTCTCTGTTCTGTAGTGGTGACGTCCTCCTACACTGCAAAGAGGCACGTGTGCTTGTCCAGAAGCAGAGACAGAAGGAAGAAGGGAGCACGGACAGGACCGCACGCTGTGAACACCAGGGGGCTGGGACCTGCAGAAACAGTGCCCAGGGGCCTCCAAGGGCTGCATTCCCCCGGGAGAAGACCCTCAGCGATGGGGAGGAGGGGCCCTCACAAGTCCACCTGAGAGATGAAGAAGCTGAGACTCAGGGTGGGGACGCAGCTCCTGACCCCTCTGAACCCCGCTCCCAGCCACCACCAGCGTAGAGGTGGGTCCACCACTCACGAGGCACCGACACAGGAAAACCACACTCTGCTTGTTCTGAGGGACGATGGCGGCTGTGGCCTTGGACACAGACAGGCTCTTCTAGAGACAGGGCCCCAGGCCACGGCGAGCCCCTCGTCTGAGGCAGAGAAACCACGGCAGGCGTCCCTGCCTGGCCCAGGCCAAAGGGGCTGGAAAGCCCGCCGGGCTCCTCCGACTGAGACGGTCTGAGAGCTCAGGGTCGCAGAGCCTGAGAGCGTGGCCTCAGGAAACTGTTTACTGGAGAAACAGGGGAAAAAAAAGAAGAAAAGAGGGGGGAAATCTACCATAAAAAGTAAGTAAAATCAGCAGAATTCCTTCATGAAAAGGGTGGAATTAGCATATGGCCTCAGCTGCCAAGTGAGGCCACTGAAGCAAGCAACGAAAATGAGTTCAAGACACAATTAGACGTTTTTCTGGACGGAGACAGAGGGGACTGAGCAGGCGGCCGCGTTTCAGAGGGAGCAGCAGGGCACGTTCAGGGCAGGGCCACCGTGCGAGCGCCCTGAGCACTGGCTGGGGGGGTGGGGGGCATCACCTGGGACCTCTCCCCCCGCGTTACACTGCCACGATGCCTCCTGCAGAACCTGCAGCCGCCCGGAGCCCGAAATAACAGTCTGGTTCCATCCCCCTCGGCCTCTGCCGCTGCGCCCGGGGCCGAGTGCCGCCTTCAGGGACGAGCGTGGCCGAGTCCCTGCCCTCAAGGAGCTCACGGTCTGGTGGGGGAGACGCACACAAACCCACAAGGTCAACATAGTGAAGTACATCAAAGTAAGACGTGAAGTTTCTGCTGAGCAAGCACAGAAGAGGGGAATTTAGCAACCGGAGGGAGGGAGGAGGCCGGAAAGCAGAGGGAAGGGCCTTTCAGGGCCGAGCACACAGCAGGAGGCCACGGGGGCCCAGCCACCAGCACCTCAGAGGATGCTGACCACTCGGTTCCCCTGGACCCTCGGGGACGGGGCCAGATCTCAGAATGACCAGAGGTGCCAACCGCTGGCTCAGGGACCAGATATGACTCAATGGCAACAACTCGGGACAGCTGTTCCCAATCTTCCCAAGAGTGCGGCACATGCGGCCACCCAAGGCACGGGAGACGCTGGGTCCTCGTGGGCGACACAGTCTGTTAGGCCCTCTCTAGCCCAGTGGGTTCCAGTGTCCTCCTTCGGGCGGCTCCCTGACGATGGTCTAGCTTCGTCAGGTTCCCTGGGCCCCGTCTCCTTCAAGGTGGAGTGAATGGTTACCCTGAAAGGACCTCGAACCTCTCCGCTGTGCTCACGGCAGGCTCGCTGGGGCACGGCATCTCCACGGCCCCTGGGCCCCCGGCCCGACCCTGAGTGGGGTCCCACCTCCTTCACACCCACGAGTCAGAACCAGCTCTGCCGGCCTCTTGCGTCCACACAGCGGGCCTCTCAGATTGAAGCTGGGAGTGATGGGGATACTGAGAAGAAAACGAGGCCTGGCCCCTGCACCCAGCACCCTACATACAGAACAGGGGAAGGAGTGACAAGTGCTTGGCACTTGTCCTTCCAAAGCCCCATCAGGCTGTCTGCCGGCCGCCGACCAGCTTCCACGGCGGCAGGGGGAGGAGAGGGGGCATGGGGTCTTCAGCAGGGCAGGGCAGACACTGACGCCACATGCCCCATTCTCCCCCCAGGCAGACAGCAATGGCCTTAAGCTCCCACTTATAACGAGCACTGTGTGCCCAGCACCACATGCAGACGCTCACGACTCCGCTCCACCATCCCCACGACAGCCCAGCCGTGACTCCACCTTCCAAAGGCAGCAGCTCAGTCAGGGACGTCCGTTCACAGGCCCAAACACACAGTGAGCAAGCGGCAGGGCCCAGCTCCTCCACCACCCACCAGAGCGCTCTCGTAGCCACGTGACCTCAGCTTCCGGGGCCTTGCCCCCACTCCTGCCCCCGCCCCAGGAGGAGGTCCTTGAGAAGAGACGCCAAACCAAAGAAGAAACCACACCTACAGAACTCAGGAAAGCACTGCACTTACGATTCCAACTCTATTATAAAGGATACAAATCAGGACCAGCCAAAGGAAGAGACACACAGGGCACTACCTGGGCGGGCACAAACACAGGCCTCTACTGCGGAACCAGGGCTCACCACCCTCCTGGCACACCCATCTCTTCGCCAACCAGGAAGTCCCACTGAGCCCCTGGGTCCAGAGTTTTTATTGTGGTTTCATTACTTAGGCACGAATGACTGACTCACTGGTCGTGAGACTGAACTCGACTGATCCGCTCTGCCCTCCTCAGAGGTCAAGAGGTCAGGCTGGTGTCTCTGGCCCAAAGCCCCAGCCCACTAGTCACATGGCTGGTCTCTAGTCTTCCTCTAGCATAAACTCAGGTGTGGTCCAGGGGACCACCAGGAACAGTAAGGACACTCTGGTCACTAGGGAAATTCCAAGGTTTCAGAAGCTCTGTCCCAAGATCCCAGGACAAAAGCCAGATTCCTTATTATATTAATACAGCAGTAAGGCTAAAACACGCTCACACACCACTGCCCTCCATCCGTCCCCCACTGGCTGCTGATGAATGCGTTGCGTTGTGACAGCTGCCCTGAGCGACAGTCTGAAAGGCAGCAGAAGCCCCCGGAGTGCTGCTAGAGCGGAAGACACCGTCCACGGCACGTCGGTCCCTCGAGGAGGGAGGGATGGGCACTGTGGTGGGACAAGCCGGGGGCGCCGCGGGGCCAGTAAACACGCTGTCAAAGAGCGCTTAATGACACAGGGCAGGCTCATGGCTCAGCGCCTAAAACGTTACATGCAGTGGGATCCCTCCTAGGAAAGGGGTTATGTCAGAATACTAAGAGGAGTTATCCTGAGTAACTAGATTCTTATTTCTCCCTCATACTTTCCTCTATTTTCCACATTCTCAATAGGCATAAATTATTATACATTCAGGGGAAAAAGGGCTTTTAAAAAATAGCACGTGAAGAATAACATTACATATACTAACTCCCATGAAGCAGTAATAAGCTACTTAATCTGAAAGCACATGGCAGCGACTGTATTTTCAATATTTAGAATTTCTTTTTGGTTCTTTTTCAACATGTCCTAAGCTCACTATGTGTTCCATTTCTTCATTTACATTTCAAACATTCTTATTTTAAAGCCCCTTGCAGATTTGTTTCATGGTTTCTGGTTCCTAGGACGGGGATGTCCGCACTTGTGCCTATGGGATTTCTTCTGCACGGTGGTAACTTTCCTCATACGCCCTGTGACGGGTCCTCAGCCAGGGCTGTTTTCCGTGGGAGGTCCCAGTGTGTGACCGGAGTGTGCCCGGGGGCTGGCCGGACTGTGGGGCCACGGCCACATGCGACACCAGCGCTTCCATAGCACAGATGACGCGGACGCGAGTGCACTTGGTCTCAGGGAGGACGTCCTGTCTTCTCCTGGGGCAGCCATTTAACCTCGACCTTCTGGAGGAGACCTTTCCTAGTTCCTTGTCTCCGTTTATGAGGGATCCTCTACATCTCCAGTGTGGACACCCCTGAGAACCAGCTGGCGTCCAGGCCTGTTTGCTGCTGTGCCTCTGACGCCTTTCCACGTCCAGCCCTTCAAGATGCTCCTTCCTGGCTTCTGCACCTCAACCTCCTCGCGCTTCCTCACTTCACCCAGCCTGTCAACGTCTGTGCGACCCAAGGCTCCCAGGGGCCACGCAGCCCACTGTGTCACCCACACGTCTGAAGCGACGGGGCAATTATAAAGGGTCAAGGGGGCACACAGCGAGGGACACTCGACCTCACGCCCCTCTCACCACCTGACAACAATGATGGAAACTAAATGTACTGGAGGTAACTAGACATCATTTTAGTGAACAGAGAACTACTATAACCAGAGTTGCGTTGTAGACTCTGAGTCACAAAGACCTGGATTTGAACCCTGGTTCTGCCAGCTCTGCAATCTGGGGCCTCTCACCCCCAGCCCTCCACTCACAGGGACATGGTGAGAACTGGCCTAAAGCCCAGTCTGCTGGGGCCCGTCCCTGGGGAGCTGATCTTTGCTGCACCTGGTGACGCAGCTCACACTGAAGAACAGGCTAGGAGAGCTCTGTACCAGCAGAGCCTCAGGACAGCGATTGTGAAGCAGGGACCAGGGGGGGACTGGGAATGGCCGGGGAGCTTCTAGCACCTGGAAGGATCCTTAGACTGAGGCTAGCAACAGCCCCAGCTGCACATCCCCAGGGGGACTCTGGGAAACCTGGCCACTGGCGTCCCTGCCTGAGGGCTGACTGTGTGCACCCCCTTCCCGAACGGCCCCAGCCCCCTGCAACAGCTCCAGGAACCACACAGAGAGCTCCGCGAGTGGGAGCAATGACCACTGCGCCTGGACCACCTCTAGAGAGGGGACGTGTCTGATCATTCACCTCCGAAGCTGCTCCCTGAAAGGAGCTCGGGCACCTTCGGACGATAGCCCAGGCCACGGAGCCAGAGTCAGCCCTGCCGCTTCCAGGCCCACTGCCGCAGTGACGTCACCCTTTGTCCTCGGCTTCCTCATCCACAACACGGGGTGGGTGGAGGGAAACAAGTTACTACAACACCGCGCCTGGCACACAGTAGGTGCCGTGGAAGCTCGGCTACTGTCCGTGCCAGGGGTCGTCTCTGTGCTCCCAAGTGCTACGGGCAGCAAAGCTGCGTTCCCGGGACACGCGCCAGGGTGATGGCGGCAGCTGCGGCCGAAGGCTCAGCCAGCAGGGATGTACCGGATGAGCACCCGCTCAGGACTCACCGGGCAGTGCACTTGGCTCCAGCTCCACCATGGGCCCAGCACTAGTCTGAGGGGACACCGCAGTTCCACAAGGCAAGCAAGGCCCTGCCCTCACAGAGTGAACGTTCCAGCACCAGCCACTGACACGCTCACGCAGAGACGACAGTCGGGAAGTACGACGGGACTGGGGCCCGGGTGGAGGGCGCAGCAGGCAACACTCTGAGAGGGGAGGTGGGAGACTCCCTGGGAGACAGAGGGGGACGGGTTTCTGCAGCGGGAGCAGTGGGCAGAGGCCCTGGTGAGGGTGCGTCTGTGCCGCGGATCCCACCCGCCAAGGCAGGGCCTGGACTTCCTCGCACTGGTAACTGAGGGCCAGCGGCCGAGTGTTAGGTGGGGAGTCCACGGCGGTGCCCGGGGACGGTGATTACTCAAGGCAGTGGCCAGGGAGGCCGGCTGCGGGAGGCCGGGCCGGGGGAGGGCGTGCGAATACAGACCCTCTACCCTGTCCGCGGCCTCCCTCCTCCCGCTGCCTGCTCCCACTGTCTGTGAGCTTCTCGGCAGAGGCCCGGGGCCCCCCTGGCTGCGGAGGCTCCCGGAACCCCGTGACTGCAGCTGAGGCCGGCGACAGGAAGGGGAGGGAGTCTCGTCCTCCTTAGGAGGAAGGCCGCAGAGAAGGTCCAAAACCAAGAAAAACTAAAAGTACGTAACGAAGTTACAGAAGAAATCATCAGCTAGAGAGCCAGGACGGCTGTGGCTGGAGAGAGGCAGGCTCTGCCCTTGCACCCGCCTCTGCTCCCCACCTCCCGCAGGCCGGGCCCCGCACAGCCCCCAGGCAGCCAACGCCCAGCCCAGAACCGCCCTTCTCAACCCAAGCCCAAGCCTCCGGAAGCACAGGCAAAGGAGGACCGAAGGCACAGAACGAGGCGCGGTGAGGACAGGGGCGCCACACTCAGCCCAGGAGGCCACCCATCTGTTGGCTAAAAGCAACTAAACCAGAAACTGTTTTAAGCTACAGCTGGTGTCTGGGCCACTTTATCAAGCACTTGAGACACAGAGCTGATTATTTTTCTGGCAACAGCGAAAACAGAAAGGCTGAAAGCACAGAGTCTGTCACCAGCTGTTTCCGGAGCGGTTCTTACAGTCACGTCTGGGCTGGGGCCAGAGACGGCAGAGAGGTCCACTCGGGAGGCCAGCTGCGGTTGGTCCTGTTCTCATTCCCCGCTTGCGTTTCGCTGCCTTGAGTCACGCAGAGTAAAACCCCTCGCACAGCATCTTTCGGTGCTTTAGATGCTATTTGCAAAGAGCCCCTTAAACAGGGACTTGGGTTACAAGAAACGTGCGTGCGCTGTGGTCTTGACTCACGGTCGCTCCCCCTTACTGGGATCTGGGTTCCCACACCAGCTCTCTCCTCACCGGCCTGCCGCGTGGCTGCGGCCAAGCTCTTCAGCCCATCCCGAGCCCCAGTTCCTCACCTGTGACACCCGAGGGGCTGTGGAGCTTTCCGAGAGTCAAGCACAGAGCCCGGCACGTAGAAGGTGCCCAACAAACGGGACATGATTAAGATCTGACTGGTTCTCCTGGCTCACACCACCCTTGCCCTAACATCATCAACACCCATGGATGTGGGGTCATGGGTGATTTTTGTTTTCTTCTTCCCATGCTGTTTTCCAAAATCGGGACAAGAAAATTCACTTCGCAATAACTATAAGTACATTATAACAAAAATCATTACCTACTAAAATGTTAAGGGGAAAATGCTTGGGCTATTCTTATGTGATAAGAGTCCATCCCAGGACCAGAGGTCTCCCTCTGCTACGGCAGGGATCTGAAAACAGTTTTCAGGACCACTGCCAAAGCCAGCCGGACAAAGGCTGCCCCCACCCGCCTCTCCTGTCAAAGGATTCCAACCTCAGTCCCCATTCCTATGGTCCCCATTGCCCTAAACCAGGACCACACCGGGCCCCGTTCTGAGAGTGGCCCGGCGAGAAACCGGCCAGTGACCTGTGGCTTCTGCCAGCTGGGCTAATAGGGCTCCTGGGGGTCTTGTGAGTGATTCACTGGGAGACGGGGTGAGTGAGTTGAGTGCTGAGGAGTGAGAGGGTATGAGATACAGCCCGTGTAGAGGCAGCTGCCAGAGGCCGGTGCAGGCCTGAAGGGGCTGGTCGAGGGGTGGAAGCGGGGGCGGGCAGGCAGGGCCCCGGGCTGGGGCAGGAAGAAGGCCGGTACAGACCACCAGCTGCTCCAGCGTGGGCTCAGCACGTCCAGCCCGAGCACAGCCGTGTGGAGCTGGTTTCCAGCCCCAGGTCTGCAGACCTGAGGGTGGACACAACGCACCCCAGTGCAAGTGGGGCCTGGTGACTGGCCAACCTTTGAAGTCCCTCCAGGCCACAACTGGCCAGGTCCTCAGATTTGTTTATTTTTCCTGTATAACTTTTGCAATGCTTCAACTAAACAGAAACTTTTTATCAACCATTCCCAGAGCAAGAAAAATAGCCGAATGCTTGGTTTGTAACGGAAGCTGGTAGCTGTGCTGGGCTGGGGGACACACGAGAACAGCTCCCACTCTGAGGGATTCGGAACCCACGAGGGAACTGCACCTGCTGCCGATACGGGGACCCTGTGCCCCGTCCACCAACTGCTCACGGAGCCGCTCTCCTCCGAGGTCCTCGTCCCCCGGCTCCGTCTCTCTGTTTACTTGGCAGGAACCCCAGGCCAAGCGCCAGGCACAGGCTGGGCCCAGATCCAGCCGCTCAGTCTCTGCTGCGTCTTCTGCCGGGGCACTGACTCGGCAGCAGAAAGCTGAGCCCAGAGCCACGGGCAGGTCCGCAGCCTTGCAGGAGGCAGCCGGCCTGAGAAACAAGCGGGCACGAGGGACCTGGCCCGAGAGATGGGGGGCCCGGGATCCAGGGGTGCCTAAACGCAGCCCACAAACCATGCTGGTTGTAAGAAGCAGTTTGGGATGAATTTCTGTCCTTTACTAATGAAGATTACGTACTAACATGCTTTAACAATTCTTCTCAACTCAAGTGTCCTGATTTTAGTGCCTTCATGGCATTTTCCAAGCAACTAAACTGACTGCTTACACACATGATCTCACTTGAACCACCGACGCTGTGCAGTGCGCATCATGGCTACCCTTACTTCACAGACAAGGCCGAGGAATTATTCGCTTCCGCCGTCGCTGTCGCAATCATCATCGCTTCACCCAAAGTCACACAGATATTAGGCTGTGCAGCCGGGATCCAGATTCACATCCTCTGAATCCAAAACCTACACTCCTCCCCCCCAGGAAGGCCCCGCTGCCTCGGTGTGCACAGTCCTGTCCTAAACGCAGGCAGAGACACAAAGGCCGTGGGCCTCACCCCTCACATCAAGGGCTTGCAGTCACCTGGAAACTTGGACCATAAGACCACGAGCCCACTAAGGATGCAGAACGCCAGAACACAGCTAAGAGTCCAAGCGTGAGGTCCAGGCACCATCCACACGGCAGGGAGGTGAGATGGCGCAGAGGCCACACGTCAGAGTTGCAGGCTGGTGCAGAGTCTCCCCATCGCCGTGACCTCAGCGACCCAGGGCCGCACCTTCAGGTTCAGTCCTCCACCAGCCGCCGGGACTCCCCCACTCCCCCTTCAACCAAGGTTTCCTCAGCTGTGTGACTGTGCTGTCACAGCCCACCCCCAAGACTGCGGAAGTGCTCCCTCTTACCCACACTCCTTCTTCAAAAGCACCTTAATTACAGCTCTCAGGTGACACAGAGCACGGCAATTTCCAGTTTCCCTCCTGGAAACAAAGAGACCTCAGGAATTCTACAATCCTGCATCACTTAGTTAATACTCTGGTGTCAACTGATGGCCTCTGGGTCTGTACTAGGTCACTTTCCATGGAGTGAGTATCTTCTGCAAATAGTCACTGAAGGAACTGTGCCTCGCTGACTGAGACAAAACTTTTAGTTCAGTTTTAGTTCAGTTCAGTTCAATTTTAGTCTTATTTTATGTAACTGAGGAAAGTGAAACTTTAAAAGTCTCATACCATATTTCGAACCGACTTGCATTGTATTAGTGACGTGTCACTGAATGATTTTCCTTAGTTCAACACTTTTTCTTATGAAACCATAATATAATATTAAAGATGCTCCAGAAAAGAAAAGTCAGCAAGGACTCCAAAAGGACCTGAAGGCAAGTCCCGCCGCACAGCGGCTCCTCCAACGTTGCTCACTCCCGTGCCGCCGTCACAAAGGCTGCTGCACCCACCACACGTCCTGGCCGCACTGTCATCTCTTGAGGCCTCTGCCCAAGGAGCTCACTTCTAGCGAGACGACAAAGGCAACACACCCCAGAGACTTGCTTCCACAGAACCTTCCCCAAGCTGCCACCCACTTTCCAGGGAAATTGAGGTGAAATGACAGTTGAGTCCTACATTGCAAGAAGGCGGGAGGGAGCTGGAGGAAGGAAAATGGAGGGAGGAGGTGGGGGGAGGGATGGGAGGAGGGGCCACCCTCCTGTAGGTACTGTTTTCTAAGGCTCTTACTCAGGTTGAACAAGTTGGAGGTTTTAAAACGAAGCAAGAAACTCTGAATTATAGAAATAAATGTACTCTACTCTCATGCTATGTTCAAAGATGCCATTTTCTCTGAACATTTTCTTTCGCAGAGGAGGGCCCTCTGCGATGTGGGAAGAGCCCAGGCTGCTGGTGCAGGCTCCTGGCTGCCCGCCCTCCACCCTCCCTCCAACCCCAGCTGCCTCCTGCGGGTGGGCTTCCGGGGAGGCAGGAAAAGCCTTCTCTAGAGCTGACTCCCCTCTGTCCGCTGACCAGGCACCGGGGTGTGGCAGGCAATGCTGCGCGCCCAGTCCCCGCTCTGCTCCTGGTGCCTCGGCTCCTGGCCTGTCACCCAGAGATCACCCCTTCCTCTGATGCCTGACAAAGGCAAGGATAATTTTTCAAGGTTGGTGGCTGGTCCAATGAGTCCAAGCAAGCCGACTGCATGGGGAACATCCGGCTCCCTGGAGCCCGAGGGGACCGCTGACACAGGTTTACAGATACCACCTGGGGACCAGACGGAAAAGAAGACTCTGCCTCGGCTCTCCAGGCAGCCCCTTCCAGAGAGCTGCTCCAGAATGCATCCCACGGCCCAGCTCCACATCCTGAGAGGAACACGGGACGTGACGCCAAGCACCAGAGTGCCCTGTGCTCTGCATGTGCCCCTACGTCTCCAGCAGGGCTCTGAACACCAACATGCTTGGCACCGTAAGACACGTGGAATCACTATGCTAACTTGAAAAGGAGGACAAAGGTATGGTCCAGGTGGGTTGGTGCCCTTGGCACCCCGCACCCAGAGTGTCCCAAGGTCGGTACATTCACAAGCAGAACGGTTTTTAAGAGGCGTGTGACTGTCATGCAGCTCATCTCCCAACTCCAGGAAGGCCCTGCCTACAGACGGTCATCCCAGCCGCACAAATTAAACCAGATCTGTGGGATGAGACTCAGAGTAAATTAGGTCCCAGAATAAGCCTCTGGAAAAGCAAGAGTTTCATAAAAATGGCAACATATGCTCCGCCTTCTCTGGCATTAGTGAACGTGGGAGAGGCTGAAGGCCACTTAATGGTCTAATAAAATGTTTACAGGCGAAGGTTCTTACAGACAAAGACTGCCTGAGACCAGCACGCCCTGTGCTGGGGTCTGGCGACCCTTTCGTCAGGGAGATTTCACTGCAATGGCAGGAACGCACCCCACCCGCAACCCGTCGGCAGGGGTCCCGCCTCTGCTCTCCCCTCTCTGGGCCCGCAGCCCTGAGGAGGGGGCTTTGCGTCTGTCCCCGCGGCCGGGAGCTCCCACGGGGCAGGGGTCTCTCCTGGCCCATAGGAGGGAGGGCCCACATGCTGGGTGCAGACAAGTGCACGGACCAGTGACCAGGTCAGCAAATGAACAGACAGGGAAAAACGCTGAACTGGAACCGCTGAAGAGTCCTGTGAACAAGGTCAACAAAGGTCAGGTGGACGCCAGCTCATGGTAGATACAAATACTACTAACTCAGGTGGATCGAAGGTCTCAATATAAGAGCTAAAGCCATAAAGCTTTTAGAAGGAAACAGAGCAGGATGCCTTCATGACTTGGAACAGGCAAAGGTCTCTTAAGCAGGGCACAGAAAGTGAAAACCATTAGAGAAAAAAATGAACAATGAGGCTTCATCAAAATTTAAAACGTCTGCTGGACTTCCCTGGCACCCCAGTGGTTAACACTCTGAGCTTCCACTGTGTTGGGTGGGGGTGGGGGCACAGGTTTGATCCCTGGGCAGGGAACTAAGATCCTGCTTGCTGCACAGCACAGCCAAAATACAAAACAAAACAAAACAAAACAAAAAGCTAAAACGTCTGCTTATCAAAAGACATCAAGAAAACAAAGAGGCAAAGCCACAGATTGTGACAGAATATTTACAAAACATATATGTGACAAAGAACTGGTAAACAGATTCATAGAGAACTTCTATAATTTTTTAAAAACTCTAAACCCAATTAAAAATGGGCAAAAGAGGGACTTCCCTGGTGGCCCCGTGGCTAAGACTCCATGTTCCCAAGGCAGGGGCCCTGGGTTCAATCCCTGGTTGGGGAACTAGTCCCACATGCCGCAACTAAAGATCCTGCATGCGGCAACGAAGATCCCGCGTGCCGCAACTAAGACCCGGTGTGGCCAAATAAACATATATATATTTTTAAATGGGCAAAAGATTTAAAAGATGTTACATAGAAAAAGATATACAGATAGCAATAAACGTATTAAAGAGTAGTCAACATTATTACAGGCATACCTCAGAGATATTGCAGGTTTGGTTCCAGACCACTTCAATAAAGCAAATATCACAATAAAGTGAATCACATGAATTCTTTGGTTTCCCAGTGTGTAAAAGGTTATGTTTACACTATACGGTAGTCTGTTATGTGTGCAGTCGCGTTAAGTCTAAAAAGACAATGTACGACCTTAATTTAAAAATATGCTCAAAAACCCTGACCGTCACCTGCGCGTCAGCCAGCTGTAGCCCTGCTGCTGGCGCAGGGTCTCGCCTCCGGTGCTGCCGGCCGCTGACTGATCAGGATGGAGGCTGCTGAGGCTGGGATGGCTGCGGCCATTTCTGAGAACAAAGCCAGCATGAAGTTCGCTGCACTGATGGCCTCTTCCTTCATGAATGATTTCCCTGGAGCAGCAGTGCTGCTTGGCAGTATTTTACCCACAGAACTTCCTTCAAAACTGGAGTCAGTCCTCTCAACCCCGCAGCTCCTTTATCAACGAAGTCTGTGTCACATCCTAAGGCCTTTGCTGTCGTTTCAACTATCTTCACAGCCTCTTCACCAGGAGTAGATTCCGTGTTAAGAAACCACTCTCTTTGCTCATCCATAAGAAGCGGCCCCTCATCCGTTCCCAAGTTTCATCGCAAGATGGCAGCAATTCAGTCCCATCTTCAGGCTCCACTTCTAGTTCTGGTTCCCCTGCCGTTCCCACCACGTCTGCAGTCCTTCCTCCATGAAGTCTCGAACCCCTCAAAGTCATCCAGGAGGGCTGGAATCAGCTTCTTCCAAACTCCTCTTCATTTGGATATTCTGACCTCTTCCCATGAATCACAAGTGTTCTCTTTTTTTTTTCTCTTAATTTTTATTGGCCACGCCATGCACGTGAGGCACGTGGGATCTTAGTTCCCCGACCAGGGATGGAACCGCGCCCCCTGCACTGGAAGCACGCAGTCCTAACCACCAGACCGCCAGGGAAGTCCCGCAAATGTTCTTAATGGCATCTAGAATGGTGAATCCTTTCCAGAAGGTTTTCAATTTACTTTGCCCAAATCCATCAGAGGAAGCACTGTCTATGGCAGCTACAACCTAACAAAGTGTATTTCTTAAATAATAAGACTTGAAAATCCAAATTACTTCTTGATCTATGGGCTGCAGAAAGGATGTTGTGTTGTCAGGCATGAAAACAACATTAATCCCATTGTCCATCTCCATCAGAGCTCTTGGGTGACCAAGTGCGCTGTCAGTGAGCAGTAACATTTTGAAAGGGATCTTTTTTTCAGAACGGTAGGTCTCAACAGTGGGCTTAAAATATTCAGTAAACCATGTAAACAGACGTGCTGTCACCCAAGCTCTGTTGTTCCGTTAACAGAGCATAAGCAGAGTCGATCTAGCGTAATTCTTAGGGGTCCTAGGATTTTTGGAATGATAACTCAGTACTAGGGTCAACTTGAAGTTACCAGCTGCATTAGCCCCTAACAAGAGAGTCAGCCTGTCCTCTGAGGCGCTGAAGCCGGGCACTGACTTCTCCTCTCTCGCTATGAGAGTCCTAGGTGGCCTCTTCTTCCCATGAAGGCTGTTTCATCCACATTGAAAATCACCAATTATCTCAGCTAGACCTTCTGGGTAACTTGCTGCAGCTTCTCCATCAGCACTGGCTGCTTCCCCTTCCACTTTGATGCTATGGAGACGGCTTCCCTCCCTAATCCTCACGAGCCAAGTCTGCTACCTTCACACGTTTCCTCTGCAGCCTCCGCCCCTCTCTCAGCCTTTACAGAATTGCAGAGAGCTGGGGCCTTGCTTTGGATGAGGCTCTGGCTGAAGGGAATGTTGTGGCTGGTTTGATCTTCTATCCAGACCACTGAAACTTTCTGCACATCAGCAATAAGCCTGTTTTGCTTTCTTACCATTCGTGTGTTCACTGGAGGAGCACCGGTAATTTCCTCCAGAACTTGTCCTTTGCCTTCACGGTGTGGCTGACTGCTCGCACAAGAAGCCCAGCTTTCGGCCCAGCTGGGCTTTCGACAGGCCTTCCTCGCTAAGCTTCATCATGTCTAGCTTTTGATTTAAAGTGAGAGATGTGCAAGTCTTCCTTTCACTTGAACGTTTAGAGGCCACTGTAGGGTGAGTAACTGGCCCAATTTCAATACTGTTCTGCCCCGGGGAAGAGGGACAATTCCACTTACATCAAGTCCTAGAACAGGGAGGCTAATCTATGTGGGAAAAAAATCACACCCATGATTATCTCCAGGGAGAGAGGAGGGGAAACGGAAACTTTTTAGAGCAGTAATTCCCAAACTCATCTACCCATGAGAATCCCCTAGAAAAGCTCCCAGCACAAGCCCACAGCCGGGTGGCCCCACAAGCAGATCAGCATCCCAGGCAGCCTTCCCCGGGGATTCCAACCAGCAACACAGCCACTCTGCGTTGACCGCAATGTTCTCCATCCTGGTCAGCATTTGGGGTACACGGGTATGAGTTTGTCAAAACTCCAAGAATCATACAAGTAAGATTTGTGTTACATTTTACATATAATGAATTCTCAGAAAACAAACGTACAAAAGGAAACATCACAAAACAACAAACAGAAACACCCAGAGCCTGCAGCGCTTCACTCTCTCTGAAGTAACTTGACACTCCTTCCCTGGGCCTCCCCCCACCCCGAGGCGCTTCCCCAGCCTGGGTCAGCGTCCACCCTGAGTCAGGCCGGGTGGCCATCCGCACAGGAGCCGGGCAAGTCCAGGAACAGAGAAGTCATCCTCGGCCCCAGGGCCCGTCCGGTGTCTGCTCAGGCCCTGCGGGTGCTCCAGTCTCTGGCCCATCACCCTGCCCCTCCAAGTCCCAGGGACCTGGACCCTGCAGGCCTCTCCCTGCTCACAGACCCCAGCTCCTCACAGCATCTCTGCTCTCCAGAATCTTCCTTTTCCCTCTTGAGCACACCCACAGCTTGGGTTCGGAGACGTCTCACCTCCCGCCCCTGCCGCCACACCTACCAGTACAGATCCCACGTCCCAGGCAGGGAAGAGGGTGCAGAGCAACTATGCCAGGACACGGTGCTTCCTGAAGTAGATGACACACCCCATCAGATTTTTACTGTAATAGTTACGTATTTATTTTCATATGCATTGCAGGAAAAGGTAACTAGCACTTTAAACCCATATCTCAAGGATAATGTTACTTAGGAGAAGGTTAAATAAAAGACATGAGTCAATTTAAAGGAAAATAATAACAATAGCAGTGCTAGTAGCAGTATGTGGACAAGATGAAAACTGCAAGGGTGAATAGTGAACAACTCAAGTCTGGGATCACCAGTACCATGGGTCACCAGCAGCTGACAAAATAATCAACAGCAAACTGTCCCGTCCCAGGAGAAACTCTAGCTTCTCTCGTCCCTGAGCCCCTCCACTCCACCCTAAGGTGCCACGTTCACCCAGTCGGGGTGGTATAAAGACCAAAACCCTGACCACGCAGAACAAAGGTGTATTCCACAACAGCTTTGTGGTGGTCGTTTTGTATGAAACCTGCGTCCCATTTATTTTTGCACAATTATGTGCTGCCATGGTTTCAACCCATACTCTTTCCCTCCTGCCCCAAGGTGTGGCAAGAGAGCTGTAAAAACGTGGCCGCCAAGAAAGGTTCCCGTTAGAGCTCAGAGAGGGAACGTCTTCCGTGTTTCTCGATGCGGGGTCAGGAGTTGGCTCACAGTAGGCACGCAGTAAAAACAGGATGAAGAGAGGAAGGCGACTAAGCTTGGAGCCTGGCTTTTCAAATTCAAGTTTGCAAACCCAGGCGTGTGACGGTGTGCACAGAAAGTCGTGAAATAAATATAGTCCTGAGAGTTTAGACACAGCCTACATTTTCTTGATGCCCTGATGGTAACTCACTTAAAATATTATTTTTATAAAACTAAGATAAAGAGTACATGGGGTGCGTGTGGCATATCTATTAAAATGTAATTGCCCCAACAATCGCTACTTCTAAGACAGAAACTCATAGAAACACTTGCACAAGGTGCAAAAAGGTATGCTCGAGCAGAGTCAGGAGACACCCTGGACAGCCAGCAGTCAAAGACTAGGTACGCTGTGCCCCACACGGGGGAACCCCGCACACAGGGGCGTGTCCTGCACACAGGGGACTCCTGCAGCCACTAACACGCTGGATCTGAATGGTCTGAGGGTACGTGGAAAAACCAAGGCACTGTTAAGTGGAGAAAACAAAGTGCAGAAGAGCAGGTGTGGCACAGCCCTACTTTGAAATTTAAAAACGACAATATGAATACATTAATTAATATGGGTGTTAATATAAATCCACGTGGAAAAAGCCACATGACTATGCACCAGCCCATCTGTTAACCTCTGACGGGTGGGGAGACTCTCTCGAAAGCATTTATGATATGCTGGGATGCTACGAAAAGTCTGCAGTCAAACAAGGCGTGTTTGCAGGTAAGAACGCATACACTTGTTAGGAAGACTTGGAAAGACCATCTCCTTCCCCTCGGCCTCACTCAGACAGGCCCCTCCACGTGCGGCGCCTTTGGCCGGGCCCTGGGAGGACAGGCAGCTCGGAGGACACGGCGCCGCAGCCGCAGGAGGGGGGCCTTCTTGGGCCAGAACCCGCGCAGCCCCGCCTCCCATGTGTGCCCGTGTCCGCGGCCAGGGCTCAGCCCTGCCCCCATTTCCACATCAACACCCGGTCCACGCTGCTGCCAGGACAGCGCCTTCCTGACCCTGAAGACACATCTGTCCGGCTGTGTGCTTCTGGCTGTTTTGGGAGGCCTAGGGTTACTAATGAAGATCCTTTCTTGGGACTCTTGCTTTTATTTAAATATCACAAATGTAATTCAACCACAAGAACTATTCCCCATGAGGAAATGCGAAGAGGCCGCAGGAAGATGTAAACTTTATTAAGACTAAGCGACTCCGAGTCAGGAGGGGTCTCTACTGAATTTGAATCTGGGGAGAGGATGGGACTGGGCACTGGCTCCAGAGCTACATAAAACCGAAACAGCTTGTGCAAAGTCCCAGGGGCCACTGGGGGCGAGAGCACCAGCCTCCCCTCCCGTGTGCAGCCCCCCAGCCTGAAACAGCATCGCTCAGGGCCACCACCATCTGCAGCTGCCGGGAGAGGCGCCGCACATTCAGAAGCTCCTGGACCCACACATCCCGAGCTCGGAACTGCACAAACAAAAGGTTAGGGGAAGGGGGTGGGGGAGAGGGAATAAAGGCTTAAAGATTAAAGTCACAGGCAGAGACAGCCGGCTCCGTTTGTTAATAACTGAAAACACGAGTTGGGCCTGAATGTGCTCATTGTTCAGTAGAGGGGCGTCTACACAGGCAGGACTGGCTGGCGACAGCACGGCCTTCCCATCACGAGTCAGAGTCACCAAGGGGGAGGAGGCCCGGGCTCCAGTTAGTGAGGGTGGCGTGGGGCACAGCAGCCAGTGGGCCACGGGGAGGAAGGGCTGGAGAAGGACACGGTCACGTGAACTCGGGGAGCCGGCGACACAGGGCGTCCCTCACACCACGCTCAGGAGCACAGACTGGTACAACCTCCTAAGAGGAACTTGCCAGTGTGGATCAGAGGCGTGAAAACGCACGTGCCCTTTGGCTCGGTAATTCCACTCCTGGTGTTCAAGCCCCGGGAAATGATCCAACCCAGGAGGACTTGGTACACAAAGATACTCTGCGCAGCATCACTTACAAGAGCAAGAAATCAGAAACAATATAACGTCCAGCGCTGGACGAAATGGTTAAGTGTGCGTTTCTACCTGCCTTACTGCAAAGAGGATGGAAGGCAGGTTACATAAATACACAGGACAAAGGGGCAAGTGCAAGAGAAGGAATCACAGCGAGAGAAAAAAGAATGTGTTTAAAAAATGAGGCCAGAGCTGGGCTGCTTTTCCTTCATGCGCTGCGGAGGCCCACGTCCACACCGCCGCCATCCCCCGTGACAGCAGCGGCCACCTGCGTGGACCTGCTGAGCACCCAGCAGCCCACGCCCGCTTTCACAGAGCCCTCTCAGCAAGCCCACCAGGGACCGATCCTGTCCCCAGTTCACAGATAAGGAGCCCAGGCTCCAGAGGTCACCAGGGCGAGGAAGTCACGGCAAGGCTCTGAACACAGGTTTTCTCTAAGCAGAGCGTGTCTGCTTTCCCCAACACCACGCGCTTAAAGAAGCTGTGTATTCATACAATGGAGCGCCTGCAGGCATGAAAACACGACGTTTAGAGAAAGGGACTAATGGTGTGGAGAAAACTGCCTAGGATATAATGTTATATTTTTTAAAGCTGCAGAAAAACGTACAGAAAATTCATAATTTCAACCATGTAAACTAGATGATCATTTTCTTCCTTATAACTTTGCCTATTATCCATATTTTCTAAAATAGGTCTGTATTAGTTTTATAATCAGAAAAAAATGACTTTGTATTTAAAAACTATATAAAGGGCCTCTGTGTTCTTGTATCACAGCACACATCCAACCCATGCGCACACCAACCCACTTCTGCTTTCCATAAAAATTCTACATATGCAGTAGAATCAGAAAGTCCACATCAGCGAAGGAACATCTTGTGTTTGTGTCCATCGTTCTGTAATCATAAAGGAACAATTTCATTTTGCTCAGAACTTTGTCTTTACAAACCATTTGGGGTTATGCATGTCAGAAGACAATTACTATAAATGAGTTGTTTCCTTTTTCTTTTTCTCCTCAGGCGGAGACTCTCACACAAGGCAGCAGAGAGGCACAGACGTACATTCTGAGGCCTCCCTCCTAACTACAGCAGGGAGGGCTGCCCACACTCCAGGCCCTCCCAGAAAGGCAGCAAGGACAACCCTCACCCAGGGCGGCCTGTTGCCCGAGTCCAGCCAGGCCAGAGCTGCCTCCTGAAGGCCTGGCATCGGACACCTCCTGCAACAGTTTTGTACCTTTTCCTTGGGACATGGGCCAGAGTCACCCCCACCCACCCAGCTGCTCAAAGGGCTCTCCGGTCACTGTCTAGATGTGCCATCCCAGACCTCAGAGCAAGTCCTCACAGCAAACCCCTTGGCTTTGCCCTCTGCCCAAACCCCAAGCTACCTTCTGGGGACACAGGGAAGGCTTAGCCGACTTCAAAAAATGAGACGCCTCCAGCACCTCCACCTGTGCCTGAGAGGCGCTTTTCTGCCCATCGTGGAGGTGAGGAGACCGACCGAGGCTCAGAGAGGGTCTCACAGCCAGGACCCGCCCACACCCCACTAGACAGGACAGGTCTGGCAGATGACAACAGCTCCAAGGTGGACTTTGGGATGTTCTTCTCCTGCCGGTCACCAAACACTGTGCTCAACAAGACACAGGCCTGGTTTTCTATCATGAGACAAAAGAATAACAAGTTCCCAAGAGCTTTTAAATTATTTCTTTAAAATTTGCCCTCTCCACTACCAGGGAGTTAACCACTGGGGGCTAGCTTCCAGCACTGCATGGCAGTGGACAGTCAGCTGTGTTCTGGGTATCTGAAAGGAGGAAAAATAATATTTTAAATGCTTTAATTGTTAAACCAATACAAGGAAGGCAGATTTTCTTCATGTTTCCTCAACAAAAGCCACAGAACAGCCTGGCCCCTCAACTTTAAAATTAGTTTAGGTTAAAGGAAGAACCCCAAACTGCCAACAGACTTCACGCAAAGACTGTGTGAAGTACGCGTCACAGGGCGGCTCCTCAGAAGGAGCAGAGGGGCGGCAACAGCTGACGCCTGGCCACCTCCCTGGACAGGAACGAGCTCTGAGGCCAGAGCTCTGGTTTGATTTTTATGTAACTGGGGGGAAGCGAGGACTATTAAACTAATAATGCTCGTTGCAGACATTTTGGGAAATCACATGGGGAAAGAAAAAACCTTGGAAAAAAATACCTCCTTTATAAATGAAAACGAAGAGTGACCTTAGGGCTTCCCTGGTGGCGCAGTGGTTGAGAATCTGCCTGCCAATGCAGGGAACATGGGCTCGAGCCCTGGTCTGGGAAGATCCCATATGCCGCAGAGCAACCAAGCCCGTGAGCCACAACTACTGAGCCTGCGCGTCTGGAGCCTGTGCTCCTGAACGGGAGAAGCCGCGATAGTAAGAGGCCCACGCACCGTGATGAAGAGTGGCCCCCGTTCACCGCAACTGGAGAAAGCCCTCGCACAGAAACGAAAACCCAACACAGCCCAAAATAAATAAATTAAAAAAAAAAAAAGTGGCCTTATATTCCCATCCCCTAAAGTCGGCTGTTAAACTGACATTTTTTTAAATTAATTAATTTATTTATTTATTCTGGGCTGTGTTGGGTCTTCGTTGCTGCACGTGGGCTTTCTCTAGTTGTGTCAAGCGGGGGCATGGGCTTCTCATTGGGGTGGCGTCTCTTGTTGCGGAGCACGGGCGCTAGGCGTGCAGGCTTCAGTAATTGCGGCACGCGAGCTTCAGTAGTTGTGGCTTGCAGGCTCTAGAGCTCAGGCTCAGTAGTTGTAGCGCACGGGCTCCGTTGCTGTGCAGCATGTGGACCAGGGATCTTCCCCGACCAGGGATCGAACCCGTGTCCCCTGCACTGGCAGGCAGATTCTTAACCACTGCGCCGGGGAAGTCCCTCAATTGACATGTGATGTCTTTCTTTCTAGTGTTTCTCCTGTGCCTGCGGATTTCGTGCATTACTGAACTAGGCTGAAATGGAATTCCTTGCCCTGCTTTTTCACTTAATATTATATTTAACGTGATTTTTCATGTTTTTAAATTTCTCCATAAGAATCATCTTCAGGAAGGGTGGCACAAAGCGCCTTAACTTGTTCACCTGCTGTTGTAAGTGATGGATGCTGAGAACATCTCTGAGCAGAAAGCTCTGGCTCATCTTGATAATTTCCTAGAAGATGGATTATGAAATCACAAATAGAATTTATTTAAGGCTCTAGAGACACGTCCCACAATTAGTCCCCAGAAAGGCCGGACGAAGCCAAAACTTTCCAGTAACTGCCGCTGAACTGGCCGTCGCGCTCCCGCCAGCCCATGGTCCCTGCTGCCCCAAAGGTGTCTGAAGCGCAGGCACCCCCGAGATGCTGTTTCCATCCTGAAGAGAGCAAAGGCCACCAACCAGGACAGGTGCTGCGTGGGTGGGAGGGGCCGGGGAGGCACGCAGGGCAGCTCTGCGGGGCTCGGAGCAGCCGTCCACCCCGGGGGCAGCGGCTGCCCTCCCGCCCGGTGGACAGTGCCTGCCCCACCACCGCTCCGCTCGTCCAGAGGAGAAACCTTCCTCCTTCAGAGAAACTGCTCTGGAGTTGGGCAAGCTCCATTCACATCCCAGCCCACCAGGGAGAGCTGTCGTGGGGTTGTACAAGGTAACCGTGCAAAGACTGGTGGCCGGGACCAGTCGAGGAAGTTAAAGCCTTTTAAAGTCATTATTACCACCCAGACGACCAGGTGGGTCATCCTCTAAGTCAGGCACTAAAAGACCCAGGCTGGGGGCGGGGAGAGGGGTCCCCTCCTGCAGCACCAGCAGCTGTGACGGCCCGCCAGCACGGATGACTGGAGGCTGGCCTCCTCTGCTTCCTTTCGGGGGCTGCTCTCTCTGGAGGGGGCTCCGTGGCCACGGCACAGCACCTGGTGGGGGACCCGAACTGCAGCACCGTTCAGGGACTTGGGAGGACAGAGCGAGCGGCCTGGGGGGCATAGCAACTAACCACCCTGCGGGCTCCTTGCACACACCTGGACTCAGCTCAAACTCAAACCTAGACTCTGAGACCCATCTTGTTTCCTATAACGCCACGGAGCCCCTCACTTAGGACAAGCAAGCGCCCCGTGCCTTGGTGGGGGGCAGCCTCCAGAAGGAAGGAAAATGGCTGCGACACGTGATTACTGCCCCCTGACGATGGCGACCATCCCTCTCTTTTCTATCTACGGAGACTGGGGGTACTGGGAGCAGGAAAGGCGTCTCCACCTTGGTGCCCCCCCAGCAGAACAGGTGCTCAATAATATTGGGGAAAGGTTATCAGTTAAATGACAAAAGGAGTCAAAAGACAGATTCAATAGGAGGGAGAAGAAAAAACCAAGCCAGAGAGAAAATCGGCCCACGGTGGAGCACTGTTTACATGTGTGAAGCTGGGGCAGATCCCCAAGTGTCTCGGGTTCCAGTCTAGGTGTCAGAACAGGAGGCGGCCAGGGGGGAACGTGGTCCCGGACAGCAGGACTCAGGCTCGGAACCCTGCTCGCACACTCGCCAGTGAGCCTGCCCAGCGCCGTGGGGCCCGAGCAGGGGGAGAGCAACAGGGTGGGGCGCCAGCAGCCGGGTGCCCCCAACGATGGGATCATCACGACCTGCAGGGAAATGAAGGGTCCTCTCCATTCTACAGGCTGTCGGGCTGAGGCTCAGAGGTGGGGTAACAGCCCAAGGCCAACAGATGATGCTGGAGCAGCCAGAAGCCCACCCCAGACGCTCCTTAAAGGAAAATTCAACTCATTTTACCCAACAAGTCTACGCTTAGCTAGATCCCCAAAGTAACTGAATGCAGAGAGTCAAACAGAGACTTGTGCGCCACGGTCACAGCGGCACCATTCACAACAGGCAAAGGTGGGACCAGCCCAAGTGTCCCTCAACGGGAGATGGAGCAACAAAACGCGGTGTACACGTACAGGGAAGGCTGTCCAGCCTTAAAAGGGGAGGAAACGCTCACGACTGCTACAACATGGAGAAGCCTTGAAAACCTTATGCCCAGTGAAGTAAGCCAGACACAAAAGGACAAGTATTGTACGATTCCACTCGCAGGAAGTACCTGGAAGTACCATGGGGACAGAGGTAGGACGGTGGCTGCCGGGGCTGGCGACGGGGCTAGGGAGCTAGTGCTTCATGGGGACAGAGTCTCAGTTTGAGGTGACGGAAAGTTTTGGAAATAGAGGTGATGGCGGCACAACATGGTGGCTATATTTAATGTTATTTAATCACACACTGAAAATGGTCATAATGGTAAATTTTATGTCACGCATGTATGTTATGTATATTTTACCCCAATAAAAAAAACAATAGGAAAGTTTGTATGGCTGCCATAAATGGAAAACAGTGACAAGCCACAAGGGGACGGCGACCATCAAAAACAAATGAAACGCTGCTGCTCCGCCTGGGCCTTCTGCAAGCTGCCTGCCCTGGGCACACGGCGCGGTGGGCAGTGTCCAGAGCCAGCACCTCGGCCCCTCGCCCTGGGGTGGTCAGGGTGAGCCAGCACTGAGAAGGGAAGGGCTGGGCCAGCGGGCATTGCAGGTCACCTGACACCATTCCCCTGCACTGGCGTGGGTGACCCACCTCGGGGGGCACTGCTCCCCTCCACCGCCGTCCGGCTCCCCACAGACCCATGGGCACGGGAGGCCATCCTGGGGACTGAAGCCGTCCTCCCCCCACGACAGTCCCTCCTCCAACCCCAGCTGAGGAGGGCCCAGGACACAGGTGGGTGAGGCTAGAGAGGGGCAAGGTGCCTGGGCACGGAGGAGCTGGGAGCCCGGGGAAGGGGGCGGTACCAACAACCTCTGCCAGGAAGGCAGCCGGAGCAGAGAGGGGCTGCTGGCAACCTACCCTGCTCTACAGTCAAAACGTACAAGGATGTTTGGAAACAGTCAATTAGATGTGATTCTGTGGAATAGTAATACCAAAGGTCGGGGTGGAACGCATTAGCTATGCATTCCAAATACCTGATCCCAGGGCCTGGTCTGCCAGGCAGATACTTTCCCCATCCAGTACAAAGGGTCAACAACAGCAAGGCTGCCAAACTCTTGCCTGGGGCCCACGTGGCAGCTCGCCAGGAACCCAAGAGCTGCACCTGATTGGCATAAGGCAAAGTCAAATGGAGCCCCTTTCATCTAGCCCACAAGAGAGGGGCCCTGAGGCTGCCTGCAGGCCTCACCCCCCCACGCCCACACCTCACACCACTCTGCTCCGAGCACCCTCGCTCCTCCCCTCCCCCTGGCTAAGCGGGAGCCAGTCGCCCAGTGCGGCCAGCGCCCAGCGCCCGCCCCCCAACCTGGGTTCCGTTCTCCCTCCTTCGCACCCCTGCCACCTCCCTGACCCAGGGCCCTGCATGCCGGCCTCTCCCTCCACCCCGCGGTCGCGGTGAGCTCTGTAACCCACTGATCTTCACGTCCCGGCTCACAACCCCACAAGGGGCCTGCAGCCCCCAGAACAAAGTCTACATGTCTTGGCCCAAGACGCAAAGCCCTCCGTGACCTGCTTCCCACCTGCTTTAGCTGCTGCTCACACCTGTGACCTGATCACACAGTCGCTGAGGGGCCCAAACCCACCCAACCCTTCACGCTCCTGAGCCCCTGCACAGATAGTGCCCTTCTCCTGGAACTCCCAATCTCTCATTTGCCACCAGGCAGACTCCAGCTCATCCGTCAGGACCCCACATAAGGTCACCTCCTCTGGGGAGCCTTCCTTCACTCTCCTGCCTCTCAACCCCTATGGCGCTTCTCTTGGTCCCTGACTATAGTACATGTATCTCATATTCGCCACATCTGCTTACACGCCCACCCCCTATCCTCCAACACAACGAACAGCGGGTCCCTTTATCTTCCAGGGCACTTCTCAGGGTCTCAGCCTTCAGAATGCCCTGCTCCCGGCAGGTGTGAAATGCATATTTGTTAAAAAAAAAAAAAATGACATCCACCCTTCACCACGCAGGCCCACTCACTAAGGTACTGATGAAGAATCTTTCCTCACAAGCAACAGAAACTAACTTTAAGCAAAAAGGAGGATTTACAAGAAGTATCCTGGGTACCTCACAGCAGCTCTGGGGACCTCGGTAGCTTTCTCTCTCTACTGTTTGCATCCAATGCCGATTCCGGGACTCACGGGTCCCTGCCTCTTTCCCTGAGACTCAAGTCCCTAGAGGAGAACATCTGTTTAGGTATCTCCCCCTGGACCAGTTAAGTATGGATGGGGTTGGGGGTGGCCAGGGTCACAAAGCTCAGACACGGTCCCTGGGCGCCCACACCTGCAGAGCAGAGTGTTTGGAGATGGGGGACTCGTGGGCTGTCAACCTTCCAGCTGGTGCCTACAACAACTCCCATTTATGTTGAAGCCTGCATTCTGAAAGTAACGGCATTATCACACTGACCCAGCGGCAGTGTGGACGCCCTGCTCACGGGTTGCAGAGTGCGCCATGGAGATCACCTAGTGAGACAGACAAGAGAGGGAAGTGTAATGGTGTCTGCGGAGCTGAAAAAACAGTACCCTCCCCAAGGGTCAACAGCAAGCTAATATTATTATCAAGTCCCTAAAACTCTGGGGGTGAATGTGTTTCAGAATTCAGAACTTTTAAAAAAGTAATTTAGAATAAGGACATATAGATCAATGGAATAGAACTGAGCTGCAGGAACAGACTCTCACATTTCCACTCAATTGATTTTTTGGTTTTTTTTGTTGTTTTTTCTTTTTTGCGGTACGCGGGCCCCTCACTGTTGTGGCCTCTCCCGTTGCGGAGCGCAGGCTCTGGACGCGCAGACTCAGCGGCCATGGCTCACGGGCCCAGCTGCTCCACGGCATGTGGGGTCTTCCCGGACCGGGGCACGAACCCGTGTCCCCTGCATCGGCAGGAGGACTCTCAACCACTGCGCCACCAGGGAAGCCCCACTCAATTGATTTTTGACAAGAGTGCCAACACAATTCTTTGGGGGAAAGAACAGTCTTTCCAACAAATGTTACTGGAACAACTGGATATCCGCAATGCAAAAGGATGAATCTGGACCCCTACCTCACACCATACACAAAAATTAACTCCAATCGATGAAAGACCTAAATATAAGAGCTAAAACGGTAAAACTCTTAGATGAAAACAGGCATACTTCTTCATAACCTGGGATTAGGCAAGGGTTTCTTAGCATAAGCAACAAAAGAAAAATAAGTTGGACTGCATCAAAATTAAAAACTTTCACACAACACTGTAAATCAACTATACTCCAATAAAAATTTTTTTAAAAAATTGAAAACTTTCGTGTTTCAAAGAACACCATCAAGGGCTTCCCTGGTGGCACAGTGGTTGAGAGTCCACCTGCTGATGCGGGGGACACGGGTTCGTGCCCCGGTCCGGGAAGATCCCACATGCTGCGGCGCGGCTGGGCCCGTGAGCCATGGCCGCTGAGCCTGCGCGTCCAGAGCCTGTGCTCCGCAACGGGAGGAGGCCACAACAGTGAGGGGCCCGCGTACCGCAAAAACAAAAACAAAAACAAAGAACACCATCAAGAAAGTGAAAAGACAATATAATGGGAGAAAATATTTGCAAATCATATATGTGATAAGGGATTATCTAGAATACAGTAGAAGTTCTTATAACTCAACAATAAAAAGATAAATAACCCAGTTTTAAAATGAGCGAAGAGCTGAACAGACATTTCTCCAAAGAAGGTACATTAATGGCCATGTGAAAGGATGCCCCACATCACTAGCCATCAGGGAAACACAAATCAAAACTGCAATGAGATATCACATCACACACACCAGAACAGATACAATCAAAAAGACAGACAGCAACAAGTGCTGGCAGGGCAGTGAAGGCAGCAGACTCTCCGACATCGCTGGTGGGAAGCAAAGCAGTGCAGCTGCTGTGGAAAACAGGCTGGCAGTTCCTCAAAAAGCAGACACAGACCTACCCTCTGACCCACCAATTCCAACCCTAGGTATAAACCTAAGAGAAAGAAAACATCCGTCCACACTGAGACTTGAACACAAATGTCCACGGCAGGATTGTTCACAGTAGTCAAAAAGTGAAAACAACCCAAATGTCCTTCAACTGATTAATAAACAAAATGTGACCTATCCATACTACGGAATATTATTTGGCCACAAAAAGGAATGAAGTAAGACTCCTGTGGAAGGTGGACAACCCTTAAAAACATGATGCTCAGTGAAACAAGCCAGACACAAGAGGCCACATATTATCTATGACTCCACTTATACAGAATGTCCAGAATAGGCACATCTATGGACATAGAAGGTATATTAGCGGTTGCCTAGGGCGAAGGGAAGGGGGAGAGGCGGAGTGACTGCTCTTGGGGACAGGGTATCTTTCTGGGGTGATGAAATACTCTAAAATTGACTGTGCTGATGGTTACACAATTCTGTGAATACTAAAAGCCGTTAAATGGATACTTTAAATGGCTCAGTTGTATGGTATATGAATTGTATCTCAATAACGCTGTTATAAAAACAGTTTGGGTTTTTTTTTTTTTATTATTATTTTTTTTTGCGGTTACGCAGGCCTCTCACTGTTGTGGCCTCTCACGCCGCGAAGCACAGGCTCCGGATGCGCAGGCCCAGCGGCCATGGCCCGTGGGCCCAGCGGCTCTGCGGCATGTGGGATCCTCCCGGACCGGGGCACGAAGCCGCGTCCCCTGCATTGGCAGGCGGACTCCCAACCACCGTGCCACCAGGGAAGCCCATAAAAACAGTTTTACAAAAATATATACTTACTGTACAAAGGAATGTTCTATTATAAATTAACGTCATAGAAAGATGTCCACATTGTATCATTAAGCAAAAAGAAGTTACATGTGAAGTACTTCAATTATGAAATTATGAATAAATTTTAAAATATTACCCCTAAAAAGGGAATTCTATACATATAAAAATATACCACATGTTATGCAATGCATTAGCAGGAATGGGGCATTCCCTGTAAGTATTCACACTAAATGGGAAAACTGAAAAGTTTATAAATAAAAGTTTATAAAAAGTTATAAACAGCCTCAGTTAGTTCATATCAGGCTTACATCCAAACTCCCAAAAGAACACTTTCAATTTCTAGAGGTTTTGGAATTATGGATCAGATATGGGAGACCCGTATTTCTTACCGTGTCCAGGTAAGGTACAAAATACAGCCATTGCTGCTCACCCACGCCAAAGAGTTCACAATGCAACCAAGAATCTCACAGAGAGAGTGAGGCAGAGCAGACCGCAAACTTCCCAGTGTCCCCAAGAAATGTTGCTAACTTTAGAAATATGCAATGAGTTCAGTACAACTAACTCTGTAAAAGATAAGGAAAATAAATAGCTCATTCTAAACAGAATCCAACACTATGTCGTCACTAACAATAATATTAACAAAGATCAAGTAATAATACAGAAAAGATAACATTTTAAGTCAGAGCAAAATACAAAACTACAAAGATGGTTGTAAATAAATACACTGGCAAGTACAGGTGTGTGTTTATGTACTTAACCTATGCTTTAGAAACCTGGAAGAATATACAGACAATGGAATATTATTCAAGCCTTAAAAAGGAAGGAAGTTCTGATACACACTGCAACCTGGATGAACCCTGAGGACACTGTGCTCAGTGAAACGAGCCTGTCACAAAGGACAAACACTGTAGGGCTCTACTATGTGAGGTCCCTAGAGGAGTCAGAGTCACAGAGACACGCAGCACAGACAGCATGTCCGCGGAGCAGCAAGGCTGCCCCCGTGCCCCAGCACTCCGGCCCATCACTGCCAGGGGAACAAAGAACCGAAAGCAACTTCGTGTTGAGCCGCTCCGTGGACATCCGCAGAACTCCAGATTTCTCTCCAGTAGTCTTATGAATTGGCCAAATAAGAAGAAAGAGGAGCCAACACATTAACGCAGGACCTCCTGCCTGCCAGGCACCACGAGAAGATGAAGTGCTGCTACGCCGTTTTACAGACGTGGAAACAGGTGCAGGCAGATGGCTCATCCCGTTCCAGGTCACATTCCTTAGAAGCAGAACTCCAAGAGCTTTCCTCAGGAAGAGATGACCCTCTCTGGCGCGAACGTGCAAGAAAAGAGCTTCAGCTTCACCAGAAGCAGAATTCACTGAGTGGCGCATCATTCAGTGTGTACAGTCCACTCTGGCCACATCCACAGGAGGCCAGCACAGCCTAGTGGTCAAGACTGTGGGCTCTGGAGGGACAAGGTGGCATCAGAAGTCGACTCCACCACTATTAGATGACGGCCCTCAACAGGGGACCTCACTTAAGTCACTTAGCAGGATAGGACGGGGGGGTGGGGGGCGGGCGGGGGGTGGTCAGAGGATTTACGACAGTGTCAGACACGAGCTCAGTAAAGCTAACCGGCTACTGAAGGTGCGAGCTGGATCATTTACCCTATTTTCTCACAGCAACTCTCACCGGCAGGTACTAGGAGCACCACTTTTCCCTACGATAGATCTGAAGCTCAGAAAGGTTAAGTAGTAGCCTAAGGTCACTCAGCTAGTAGTACAACAGCAGAACCAGAATTCAAGCCTGGGTCGGTGGGATTGCAAAGAAGGTCGAGATTACAGAGCACACACAGAGGGTGGATGGAAAGAAAGGCCTCTTGCTCCTCCTTCTCTCGGGCAAGGCCACCGACCCGAGACACCACCCCTGCGAGGCGGGCTGGGACAGGCCAGGAGCCAGAGCAGAAGCCGGCAGCAGGCTTCTGCTGGCCTCTGTGGGCAAGGACGGCACTAACCCAGGAGAGGAGAGTGGGCAGGGGCATCTGCACAGGCCTGGAGGGACGTCACCAGGCAGGGCTGTCTCGGGATCCACCCTTTAACCTACGTGCACCAACGCAGCAGAGGAAACCACCAAGTCCACGCAGTACGGTGTGAAACAGCAGTGGTGTCCCCAGGGCAGCTCCCAGACACAACCGGCAATGAGGCGCCGGCTGGGGGACTGGAGGACGACAGACTGCCACTGTGCGTCTTCCAGCCCCGGGTGCGCTTCCCACCACGAGCATGTGGCATCTAAAGGAAAACAATACTTTTCATAAAAATTCTGTATCAGTCACTTTCCCGCTACACAGTTTGGGGTACCCTCTGAGTTACCTTTCCTTCACTTATTAAAAAGGAAAACACAAAACAAACTTTCCTCCCAGAAACTGTGGAGGGTTAGAGGAGACAACGCAGAGTAACAGGGACCCAAGCCTGCAGGTCTGTGACCCTCAGTTGCCGTCCACAGACTTAGTCCGGGGGCTTTCTCCCACTGAGGAAAGCCAACAACCCACAAAGGGGCCACATCTCAGTCCAAAGGTAAGGAAACCCAGCCTGCGGGTGAGGCGGAGCCCGCCCACCCCAGCTGCCGCCCTACGAGCCCACTCCTCCAGCAAGGGAGACCTTTCCGAGGAGAGACGCTTCCAACCGTTATCACAATCTCGCTGGCCACTGCCAAGTTCTACTTCCATTTTACACCAAGCCTCCTTTTTTTGTTTTGTTTTGTGTTTGTTTTTTTTTTCTTTTCCTAAATCTGAAATTACGATGGAGGCTGGCAGGAGGATCCCTTGAGAACTAAGGACTGTGGCTGAAAACACAAAAAAAGTGCTCAGAAAGCCCACCCGTTTGCCAAGCGCATGTGATCTGCTCGGAAGAATGTCGGCTGGGCCATGAGTCTTGATGGAGGACAGCGAACAAGCAGACAAACTCAGAATGCTCTCCACACACAGAAAGGACTTGGGAATGGGAACAATGACAGCCATTCTCCCAAGCATTTTATCCTTCATCTGCAGTAGAAAAGGGGCTGCACTGGATGGAAAAGGCCCCATAGGAAACCCTGGAGGCCCTTTGCCAGGGAACCGGGCCACACACCCACTCGCGCCCAGGCTGCGTCCCCGTGTCACCTGCCCAGAGGACGCGGTCTGTCGGCCACGTGTTCCAGGGTCGTGTCCTGAAATGCCCCCACACAGCCAGGGCCGCAAGCTTTTCAGGGGCGCTCAGGCCCTGGCAAAAGGAAGGATGACCTTCTTCCGAGTCAGGCGGTTCAAATCAAAGCTTCCGGAAGGAAAGGGTCTCCATAGAAAATACAGAAATAAAGGCCTTCACCACTCCATGAGCCATCATTTTCTTATTTTTCATTTTTAAGGCAAATGTGATTTTCAAAGACTAAAGCTTCCGGCTGTACCAAGTGTCCCTGCCCGCAGGAGTAAAGGAAATCCTTTTCAGTTTTGTCTGTTCACGCACTCAATCTGACGGGACAAAACAACTTCATGTGCTTGGATCACTTCAGTGAATGTTTTTTTCAACAAAGAAAATTAAGTTTTCTCCCAAACTATATGAGCAAAAAAAAAGAACATGAGGAGAGAACTCAGGGTTTCCTCTATGTTAAGCACAGTGCAGATGAAAGATCAACCTTCCTTTTCCTTAACGCAGTTATCCCATCTTGTGTGCTTTAGTGGTTAAAATCTGGCAGTTTGAGGTGGTCACTCTCAAACAGGAACCTCAAAGAACGGGTTTTATCTACCTCCTAAAAAGGATGGATCTTGGGGAAAGAAATGTTTTTTTTTTTTTGCCCTGATAAGACAGTAATCTCCTACCTTGCTGACTCAAATGTACTTGCATATTAATTGCTTCAGACCCCCAAATCCCTGCTGAACTGGCTAAACTGTGGGCCAAATTCAATAATCCAGCAACCTCCCATTCAATGCCTCACCAAGATAACTCTGCATGTTTAATTTAAAAGTACCGATCGCTTTCAAATGAAGTGCTAACGCCAGCCAGCCCTGCTGCCACAGTCCAAGGCTCTGACGGACACACCGTGAGTTGGAGAGTCCAGTCTGAGCGCTTCGGATGACGAGGTGAACTGCCTGCATCTCTTCCGAACGGTATCCGTTCGCCCAAATCAGCCCTTTAAAACACGCCCCTCTTGGTTAATTTCCCTGATACAGAGGCGGTGAGATCGAGCCTCAGATAGTCAAATATTATCTGCGCCGATTGTATCTGATTAGCAAGAAGTACTCAACCCTCCAGCCAATGTGAATGCCTAGCTACTCAGCTGAACTGACCTAAGGCACTTTTTCCTTTCTCTTCTGCAACTGTGTTCCATGTTTGACCCCTCAAATTTATTTTAAGTAGTTTTGCAAACAGCTTCCTCTCCCCCTTCCTCCCCCGTGCTGCCAGCATCTCACGTTTCTCGTGCACAGAACATGTTTTGTCCACCCTGGGAAGTGGCACTTAGGGAAACGGAGAAATCGCCTCAGTCAAGTCGGAATCAGAAATAGGTCCCATTCATTCAAGAGATTAAAACAGTATCAAGGGCTAATTTTCCTTTTACTAGAACAAGTCGGCATGAAAGCTGGGATTCCCAAGTGCTGGAATTCACGGCAACCTTTCTAGGCTGTGAAAACAGGTCTTACTCCCGGCCTCTCGGTGAAAACGCCCTAAAATGCATTCAAACTCCTGGCGTGGCTTCACATGCACTGAATCAAAGCGCATGACTGCATCTTTTCACACTGAAATCCAGACTTGTTCAATAATAGTGACCACGATATTTTTTACAGTAAAATAACAATTACAATAATAACAACAGGGATCTGGAGATTTAACAGAACAAGGCAGAGCTATCAGTGAGAAGTGGTTTTTGATCCGTGGTAAAGTAATAAGGTCCTGACAGCCGGCCAAGGAAAGGAACAGGAGGTCAGACTAACTCAGTTTGGGTTCTGGGCTTCTGGAATCACAAATGTTCCGTGGTAAAGATTCAATATGGACCCTGGAAGGTCACACAGTAAGCGAGCTTAATGGGAAAATACAATGTGCCACGTTGAACTTGGATCCTGTGCACTGCTTCTACCAATTCGTCGGCCCCCAAATGCACCTACCTCTAGAAAGTTTCACTTAGAAATATCACTATTAAACTAAGTTTGAGTCTGAATACAACAGAAGTAAACTTTGGTTCTGGCTTAGAAAATATTCACCCGACAGTTCGTCTGGAAGCTGCTGATTTCCCGTGAAGAATGATCTTCGGAAGCCGAATTTTTAGTGCTTCTCCTCGGCCCCCAAAATATAAGTTACTTATTGAAACCACTTCCAGTTTCACTTCATATGCTGAAAAATATCATGGGGAAAAAGTATTTAAATGTTTCACTTGTAGGAAAATAAGATGGTTTCCACACTTCAAATTTGCCCAAGAGACTCTCTTTTAAAACAACTAGAAAGTCTAGTCCCTCAATAACAAAGCCTCTGGTGCACGAGTTTCACTACGTCCCTGGTGACCCCGACGCTGCGTTCTTTGCTGTACTTGCACTGACTACAACACGCTGTTTTGCCGTGAGTTTTCCACACAGGCACCGACCCATCCCGAACCTGAAACCCGCCCAAGTGCCATGTGTCTGTATCAACAGCATCTTTGGAGACCCGGACACCGACCGTTTACACAAAGAACGTCTACACATTGTTCATGGTGTGACGCCTCCAAACAAGCCCTAAAGGTGCCACGTGCCACCTCCTGTCTGGAGTCCTCATTCACCTCCTCGCAAATCAACTTTCCTGTTTATAAAAACAAACTGGATCCTGCTTCTCGAAGACACATTTGACAAAAATGAGTATCTCTATATTGTAAGAAACCCCCTTGGTTTAAGCCATCTGCATGCGCCACAGCAAAATGAAAGCATGCAGGAGGGTCCCTAGAGTTTGCTGTAATGAGACTGGCTGGACGTGGATCTCTTTACCATCTCTAAACAGAGGTGTTTTCTGCTTGGCTAGAGAGGCAAAGCTTCCAAAAATTTCAGTCATGCAAATCTGGGGGAAACTAAAAATCAGCAAGACCTTTTAAAAACTCCCGTAAAGTTTTATTGTTAGTTTAGAAACTTTAAAATACATCATTATTATGTATTATATTTGATATATTTGGAAATATGCATGCCCCCCAAATAAACAGTAAATTCAGGGGGAAGAATTTTTTCCCCAATTTAAAGAAGGGCACCCCATCCAGTCTTTAGAAAAACTAACATTTTCTGAATTTTTCCCCGGGTCTATACACAGGCCAAGTTCAGGCTTCAAAAATATTAAGCTATGAAGGGCCCTCTTCTGTCCTGGTATTAAAATAAGGAGTTAACAAAAAAGAGCTTTCCAAAGCTTAGTCATGTAAACTCACCTATAAACCTCCCACGACACTGAATCGACGGTCCAGGACGTTCGTTTATACGACAGAAGGAACTAGTAGAGCGTTTCAGGGAAGCCCACGTTTACAACTGCAACATCGTGTCCCAGCAGAGACTGGGGGCCTTGTTGTCAGGAGGAAAGTAACGGTCACAACAGTTACACCAGTTTATTAAAAGCTCATCATGCACCAGATATATTTCTTCTAATCCTTAAGACGATTCTTTCCTATTTTGCAGACCGGGAAGTTCAGGCACCGGGAAGTTAGGGAATCTACCCAAGAACATACAGCTAACAGATGCTGAAGCCAGACTCAAATTCAGCTTCTCAGACTCTAAACTTCAAGGTTTTTAAGTTGTGCCATGTTTGCATTTATGCTGTTCTGTGGGTGCGTTTTTTTCCTGTAATACGGATGCATAAATCACTTCAAGAAAAGCTCTGTTCCTGCATCACATATTTTGGGCTCGCTTGCATTCAGCAGTGACTGGGCACCTCTCCGCCTCCAAACACAAAATAAGCCAAGGCCTCCTGCAGCCCGACCTCTCCTGGTAGACAAAACACGCTGCTTTCTAACAAACGTCCACTTCTCTCCTCTGGTTTTCATCCCGTCTTTCCCCACTGTGGGCCTTCCTCCTTCCAACTCCAACTGCCTCACAGTTTTACAGCCAAATCAACATAATTAAGCACTTGTATTTCAATTGTGTCCATTTAGTTTCTCCCCAATGACATTACCACCAATTTAAAAGCAGAGACAAAATTCATACATTCACGTGGTAGCGGTCACCATCCATCTGGCCTTCCTTCCCCACCAAACACAAGAGAGACTTCTGACAAACGACTTATTCATTTATTTAATTTTTTAAAAATAAATAAATAAATTTATTTATTTATTTTTGGCTACGTTGGGTCTTCGCTGCTGCACGAGGGCTGTCTCTAGTTGCAGGGAGCGGGGGCTACTCTTCGTTGCGGTGCGCGGGCTTCTCATTGCAGTAGCTTCTCTTTGTTGCGGAGCACAGGCTCTAGGCACGCGGGTTTCAGTAGTTGTGGCACGTGGGCTCAGTAGTTACGGCTCATGGCCTTAGTTGCTCCGTGGTATGTGGGATCCTCCCGGCCCAGGGCTCGAACCCGTGTCACCTGCATTGGCAGGCGGGTTCTCAACCACTGCGCCACCAGGGAAGTCCCAAACGATTTATTTTTATATGAACAGTCTCTTAAAGATTAAAAAGCCAAATCATATGATCACGATCACAACAGTTAACACCATTTACTGAGAACTTTGTAGGCTGCAGGCACTGAGGCAAGCACTATCCACAGCTTATCTCATGGATTCTCACAAAAACCCACAAGCTGGTGGTTCTCCCCAGCTTGACAACGAGAAAACTGACGTTCCAAGCAGCTCACCATACCCAGCTGGGGTTCAAACCTGGGCCAGCATGCGAGCCCGGCTCTTTCCACTACTCCCTATACGGAAGCACAGCTATGGCGTCACACACCGCCGTCAGGGAGAGAAGGACGCCTGCAGACCCAGGCCCTGGCGGGGAAGACGCACCACACGGAGCGGAGCAGTGACTGGGGCCCAACCAAGGCACTCGCGACCCAAGCCGCTTCAGGTCTGAAAGAGAAGCCAGGCAAGCTTCTCTGCACTGAGCTTCCCCAAAGCAGGGCCCTTGTCTTTCCCGTTTGGCCTTTGCTAAGCCTGCCCTGTGCTGCGCTGGCAGAGCCCAAACTGCTGGTCCATACTGAATGGTGAGGTGGCGCTGGGTTTTATCAGCCCTCCCAGACAACTTCCCCCAGCGCCTGCCAGCCTCCACAGGCCTGAGACCCCAGGCCCGCTTGACCCAGCGGTCCGCCTGCAGTTTCCATCCACATCCATTTCCCTCCAACTCTGGCTCAGGCCGAGCTCAGCCTGTCACCATCCCACTGACTTGGCTGGACGACAAAGGGACAGCACAGCACACTCCCCAGAACCGGGAGCCACAACCCCTCTTTACCACCTCCTCACAAGACCCAAAACTAGCCACGGGGCCAGGCCCTGGCCCCTCCCTTCGAACGAAACAGGAAACGCTGACCAGGAGCCCAGAGACCACAAAAGAGGAAACAGTCCCAGCCTTACAGCATCTCCACAGCATGAGACTTAATCCCAGGCCAGAACCTGAGCCCGACTTGGAGAAAAGGGGGGTTTTGTTGCAGAACAAGTAGGAAGGGGGGAGGTGGAGGAGGGGGAAAAGAAAAAGAGGAAGAGAAAGAAAGAAGGCCGATGATGCCATTAGACAGGAGGGAGGCCACCTTTGTCTCGCATCCTGTGGACCAGCCAAGGAAAACAATGAATCTATTTTTTCCCTCCCCTTCTTTGCCTTAAAAAATTCAAGAATTTCATTCCCTTCTTTGAAACATAGCTCTTGCATAATTTCAGTGCTTGCTCCTGCTGTCTGCAACGCTGAGGGAAGGGGGTGTTCGCCCCTCCCGAGCCCTCAGAAGCGGGACATCCTGTGCAGACCCTCAGTGCTGGTCTGCGGGCACCTGGGCCGCCGCTGACCACATCACCGTTACCACTGCGGATCCCAACGGCAAACCCCATAGAAAAGGTATTACTCCTTTTTTAAACAGGTGAGGAAACTAAGGTTCAGAAAGGCAAAGCATCCGCAGTCATGCAATAAGCTACGAGAAGAGCCGAAACTCCCACTTCAGTCTCTCCAAGCCCAGAGCCGGGGCCCACTGCCTGCAGCCTCCTGACTCTAAGGGAAGTCCCGCAGGGCAAAGTCGAAACCAGCTCTAGACTTCCCAAAGGCACCATTAATCAGACACGACAAGCAAAGTACTGAAGTTTAAAGTGTTTGCAAACTTAAAAGGTTTACTGGCTCCAAAATACAAACATAAAACTGCAAAAACTGGAATTATTCAAAGCTGAATTGAATGTCTACTAAGATATAAGAGAAGGCCGCCTAGTATACTTGGGATGCAACGTGGAGGTAAGAGTCATAAACGTATTTTAGGGGGGACGTCAGCACACTCTGCTCCCGTGTGTCTGCCTTCTAGGCCGTGGGGTGGCCTCAGGCCCATGTAGTCTCAGAGCAGCCCTTCCCCCCCAGGGCACCCCACCAGGCACGCTGGGCAGTCCCCAGGAAAGAGAGGGGAGGGCCTCGGAGAGCAGAGGCCAGAGCGGGCATTTCCTACTGGCGTCGGGAATGGCTTTCCCAACCTCCTCTGAGTCCCCGGGGCCACACAACCCCTCACCCACCTGAGAGGCGGCGGGTGGGCGCCCGGGGAAGGCCCTGTGCCCCCTGCACATGTGGGCACACACATCCCCGTGCCTCTGCGTCTGGGGCCACGCTTCAGCAGCATACCCTCCCTCTCCAGCCCTTCCCCAGTATTGGTAAATATTGATAATTGCCTCCAAAGGCAGAAGCGAAGCAGCAGTTTGTGTTTTGAAATGCGGATCATAATTCAAATTGGAGGCTGACACTAATCATTTGATGTTCACTTGAAAAGACCAGATAGGCTGTGCAGGAACATTTCAGTAAGGGGACCGATAAGGAGAGGGAAATAAAAATTATTAGTATTTACTCAGCCTGCAATGCTTGTGGAAGGAACTCTTTTAAAAGGGAGCACTTCAGAATGGTTATTCAATCTGAATTTTACAGATAGCACAGGAAATATTTTCTCACAGAATGCCCCTATCTGCGCCATCATATCTCTCCGGTGTGCCGTTCACGTCTCTCATTGCAGGAATTCTCGCTCAATCTTGCTCCATTATGAGCTGACGGTGACCCAGAGTATACGAGGCATTCAAGAATCTGCCTGGAAATTACTACCAAGGAACATCTGTCCCGTGCCCCGCTTGCCAACCCTGCCTCGGGCAGCGAAGATGGAAAACAACTCAGAATCCACACGCAGAAACAACTTTTCATTCCCCTTACAAACCAGGCTCCTTTGGAAATTGAGGGTTCTGGCATTTTTCAGAAATTACGTTCCTGGAAAAACATGGCATGAGCGTCTTTTGAAAGCCTCAGCTCAGGCTTCCTTTCCTACGCAGACCCTTCTAATAAAAGCCAGGACAGGGGCTTCACAGGGAAGCAAACGAGAAGGCCACCCATGGCTCTCCGCACTGGTAGTGTTAAACTCAAATTCTGTATCAGAGGCCACTGTTCAATTAATGACGGCGAGGGTGTCACACGTGCTAACATACCCACCGCGCACGCGGCGTCTATCTTGTAGATGCACTAACCTTGGAAGATTTGCGTTGCGACTAGGAAAGATTAGAAGACGTGTGGTCTCACACGGGCTGAGTCTGGGATCCCAGCTTTCCCCCTGGACGGCTGTCGGCCGCCGTCGTCGGAGGGCAGAGGACTGGGCGGCGGCGTGGCATTCCCCGCCCAGACTCCACCCCCGCCGCACGTGCTCAGAGGGGCCGAGCGGCACATCACCGAACAGCCGTCCGCGTCCGCGCCTCTGGCCTCACGTCAACAACCTGCACCCCGTATGCTTCTCACGGTCGGGGCACAGGGGTCAACGTCATCACAACCATCCCAAGCGTGTGCCGGAAGCTCTGCAGACGGCTCCTCTGATACAGCCACCTGAGTGAGGTAATCACCTGCGGTTCAGGTGTAACAGGCTCAGTTAGAAAAGTGGCCTTGCGCTGGGCTGCCCAGAGCCAGGTTGGGCCACACCTGAGCTCCACCTCCACCTGCTGCCTTGGGGTGCTGGGCCTTGCTTGGGGTGTTCACATCCTGGAGGCACCCAAAACCAGTGCTTCCAGGTCGGGCGGGAACAAAGAGGGTTTGAGATTCTGAGTCTGGGGTGGGGGATATGGTGGGGGGAGGGGCCGTGCACCAATACGTGACTTTCAGCCTTTGAAAACCGCTCCCGGAAAACACCACCTAAGAGCTGGAAACAGGCAAGTCCTCATACAAGCGCAGAAATGGTTCCGCTCGGTGGGACCCTGTCCCTCCGGGAGGCGGGGGGCCACCATCTTCTCCTGGAGACGCCCTGCTTTGGTTAGCACCGTGGGCTCACAAAGCGAGAGCAAACTGAGTGGAGAGGGCTGACAGCCGGGCCCACATCTTCAGACGCTTTCAAAGTTAAGTCACATAATCTGATGATGTGAAAAGGGGAGAATACACATTTGACCCCTTGCTTCAAACAGAAATCTTCCCGTATCGTTTTTAATTGGAAGGCATTTGTTTTGCTTTCGCAACACTCTTTAACCTCTGCCACTGTAGGTACAAGGCTGCAAACGATACTTCCATTGATTAAAAAAATAAAAAACGAACACTGAAAGAAACAATATTTTTCTTTTTAAGGAAAAAAAAAAGATAGCGAGCAGCTCTTTTCTGGAGGGGTCACCACTTAAAGGCGTATATGGGACGCCACCCTGGCTGCAGCTTATGGTTTATTTTGTCTTGGAAAAGCCCGAGGTCATTCTAACTCTGTTGACCTGTTACCCTCCACAGTGATCATCTCCATCCAGGACCGCAAGCAAACACTGCCCTCTTGTGCACTGCAGAGTGCCGAGTCGGCGCGGAGACGTTTCCACCCAGCACCCGTGGACGGCTCGCAGGCAGGCGTACAGCTGCCTCTCCGCGGCCCAGAGGGGTGTTGGGAAAGGATGACACACATCTGTGTCCAGGGTGCTTGCCACAGTGTCCCCAGACTGCCTTCCGGGACAGACCATGAGGTAAGAGGAAGAGGGAAAGATTCAGCTGAAGAAATCAGACCCAAAATAACTGACTCTTATCTTTCCTAGAAAAGATTCATTCCTCAGGACTTCCCTGGCAGTCCAGTGGGTAAGACTCCGCCCTCCCAATGCAGGGGGCCCAGGTTCGAGCCCCAGTCGGGGAACTAGATCCTGCATGCATGCCGCAACTAAGAATCCACATGCCGCAACTAAGACCTGGTGCAGCCAAAATAAAAACAAATAGTTAATTAAAAAAACTTTACTGGTTACCATGGCAAGTTTTCTTTTCGCCTACTTTAAAAAACTTTTAGAATTGACTAATAAATCTACAATAACAGTATACAGTACTTTTTTTTATCTAGGAAATATTTGCCAGGAGAAGATTCCATTTGACTTCAGAAGGAAAAAAAAAAAGGCAGAGGGAACCCACGTTGCTGTTTCTCAGAGGAACACCGAAAGATCAGTTGTGGTTCCTCTTCTTTCTGAGGAGCCCCGACCTGCAGGGTTACCTGCAACCTGGGGACAGGGCTCCATGCCCAGAAGACCAACCTGGCATCGCAAGAGAGCCTCAAAGGATGTAAAATGACAAGAGCAAAGGCAAAGATCCAGTCCAGTCTGAGGCCAGGCCTACTTGGCAGGAACCTCCAGGGGAAGCCCTGGCCTTCTCTGAGTGAGTCTTCCAGTTCTGTTCCGAACTATGAGCCACCCAGATGCTGCACCCACTCTTCCACCCTTCCGGGCACAAGCCAGGATGGGCCAAATCTCATGCCAAACTCATTTCTGGGCAAGAAAAGGCAAAATCTGCCCCCAGTGCATTACCTTCAACCCAGTGGGCACCCCGGAAGGAACAGGGACGAGAGAATGTTTCGGGAGTGTCTGCATGCCTGCGGCCAGGAGTCAGGAGGTGGGCTGGGTGCCAGCGACTTCAGCTCCTTTACATACCAGCTGTGACGCCCAGAGCTTGGCTCAGTGGTTTGGGAACGTGTGAACCACAGGTGGTCAAAGGGCCAGTGTTAAACGGCCAGCCACGGCCCCAGAGTCGTGACAGCTGTCCAGCTCACGTTATGCCAGGGTTACCTGCCGCCTCCTGTTTCCACGTCAGCCCCTTCCTCTAGCACGGGAAGAAAACGGGGGTCCAAGACCAGAAACAGGGCTCAGGTGCATGAAGCCGACAGGACGGCCTTGCGGAGGCCAGACAGGAGGCTGGCTGCGGCCCTCCCTCCCGTTCTCTGTCTCCCTATCAGAACCACAGGGCATGCAGCTGCTTTAACCTCCAGCAAAGCCAAGATGGACAGACTCTACATATATATATCCGTCCAGACACGCCAGCCCCACGGCAGATTCCTTCTGTGGACCCTGGCTCTGACACGGTCAGCCAGACTGAGCCTCTCATGTGTGGAGCAGCCTGACCATCTCCTACCTCAAACCCCTGCCACGTGCTACTCCCTCTGCGGGCGTCCCACCTTGTCCTTCCCAGCACGCTCACAACTGCGTGCTGCGTGCTGCTGCTCACTTCTGTAACACCCGCCTCCTCCACGATGCACACTGCGCTCCACTTCTGCCCGGCTCACCCACGTAAACCCTGCTCCTAGCGTGCAGTAGGTGGGTCAGGGTTTGCAGAATGAATGAATGAATGAATGCATCGACATGCCTTTCCTTCTGCAACGTCTGATCTTACAGAATTAGGTCACCTAGCTAGATTTCAGGACACTAAGAATCCTGGGAAGAGAAGGGAAAGACAGCCAAGGACCCAGGCTAACCTATGCAAACAGCACCCAACCTTACTGCAAAGAGCAGGTGGCAGAACGAACCAGGAGCCACCAGGAGACAGGTGTCAGGAGAGGGGTGGGCAGAGTCCATCTCAGACGCTACAGCACCCCTGATGCCAGGACCGTGGCATCACACACTTTCGGGGTCTCTGAGCTTTCCTTTGGGGAAACACATGGAGAACTCGATGGAGAAACTGGCAGGCCCAGTGTCCAGCCTGTGCCCTCTGGCCTGGGGAGCCTGTTCTCTTTCCCCCGGAGCATCTCATCACACGAGGGCTCTGTAAGGGTGTGTGGACCCCGAGTTCATGTCCAGCCTCCCGGGTTCCAAAGAACTTGGTGCTCCAGGAAGTCTACATTCAGTAGGGACTCGGACCCCAGGCTTGGCCACCAGGGACAGCAGCCACTTCTGGTCATGTGGTCCGACAAGACCTGGCTGAGCTGGGTCACCTGCTGGAAGCTACCACGCCAGCCCGCCTCTGGAGGGCCTCCTCCCCTCAGCTTCACAGGCTGCTTGCAGGACACCGTGCCGGGCCACAGGCTCACATTATGCTCATTTCCCAGTCCCCAAGCTCCGGGGCAAGTTTAGAAGTCCTCGTCCTGTCTCAGATCAGGTCTGAATTAATACCCTTCCTCCAGAGAACTCCAGTAGCAAAGTGAAAACAGACGCGCTAAACAATGGCCTTTGAGAGCCCCAGCAGGGACGGCTGGTGACAATGCAGCCCCAGGCTCTGAAAGAAACCTTAAGGTTAAAGGTTCACAGAGGCAGAAGAATTACCAAAGTACAAGTTTGTTCAAATTTCCTCCGGCAGATTTAAACAACCAGGGTCAAGCTGAAGATTGCCTGCAAAAACCTGTGAGACAACTCAGCCCCTTTGAACTGCGTGGAGAAAGGAAAATATACGGTCTGGGAGGGATCTATGTTATAGCTTTTAAAAATGCTCTTGAAAAGGTCACCCCTGTTAACTCAAAATCAGCCCACTGAAGGATGTTTGAAAACTGCTTCTCTAAAACAACAGGGCTGCGGGCCCTCGCCGTGTGCGGTGAGCTGCACGGGGTCGCCGTGTCCCCAGCATCAGTGTGCTGACCCTCTGTGGGCCATGAAATTAACCATCAGCACAGCAGAAATCTGCTCTGAGTTAAACTACTTTGCTACGCAAAGTGGCCTGAAAATGAAATATGAGGATTGAATTTCCACTGAAAGATTAACTTGTCTAACCTCCAGGCAGGCTTGCTCGGCTGTGAACCCTGTGTGGCCGGCCGGTGGCTTGAAGCCCCACAGGAGGCTGGATGCTGGCCGCGGGCAGAGGGAAACGACCTGTCACCCACTCATTCATTCACTCACTCGTCCATGCTGCATGCCTGCACCGAGGCCCTGCCCTTGGTCCTGGAGTCGGATGACAGCAGGACCCCATCCTCAAAGGGGTCAGGTCGAGTAAATGCAATGACAACAGATGGGAGGACAAGGGGTCCGGGGGCCCTGTGGGATGGTACAGACCCTCACCTGGTCGAGGCTGGGGAGGGCCAACGGTGAGGCTTCCCAGAGACGTGGTGTAGCCAGAGGACACCATGAGAGACCCCGGTCTGTCTGTCCAGAGACCTGCAGGCAGCTCGTTAAGCCTGGAGTCCTGAGCGACACAGAGACACCGACCCATCAGGAAGTGCCCTGTCAGCCTATGCGGAGTTTAGCCTTTATGCCAACAGAGAGCAAAGGAAGACTTTTAGACAGGGGAGTCAAATAACCACATTAGCCGTTTAGAAAGAGTTCTGGGCCACAGAGGGGAGGGCAGTTTCAAGAGGGGGCTGGAATCGAGACACTGCAGGCAGGTCGTGCTCGCCCAGTGCAGAGTGGGCAGAGGCCTGTCCAAGGAGCAGCTGTGGTGATGGGCAGAGGAGGCGAAGGACAGGCAAGAGTCTGTAAGGAGTCCGTGAGGGCGAAGGAGGACACGCTGGGGACCGCGTGGCTGGCCTGCCCCACTGTGGGCACTTACTGCCAAGCGGGGGTGGGGATGGGGTCTTGAAGCGTGGAGTCTGGGGGCCTGTGGGCTCACTGATGAAGAAGCCAGCCCAGCAGGCACTTGGATAGCAGGTCGAGAGCTGCCTACTGAAATGTGACTTAACTAAAATCAAATTACAGTTTCAGTTCCTCGGTTACGTGGCTGCCACCCTGGGCTGCGCCGCTGGAAGACACTCCCACCAGCACAGAGGATCCTTCTGCGTGGCGCTGGGAAAGCTCTGCACAGACTTTTCAAACACTGTCGCTCGCAGCCAGCGTGTACCAGCCCTCCCCAGCCAGGCCGACGCCAGTGGTGACCCGCAGCTTTCTCCCAGCCTCCCGTGCTCTGCCCGTCCACGGGCTCCAAGCACCAAGCGCTCAGGAAATGGAGCCCGGCTTACAGAAAGTCTTTTTTCTCTAGAGCAGATGCTCTGAGGACCGTCTCTGAACAGATCATCATTTTAGAGAGCAGGGAACGCTGGGGACAGACACACACACGCACACCCATACACACACACACACACACACACACACACACACACACACACACACACACACACACACACACACACACACACACACAGGAGGGTCTTGGGTGCCTAGGGCATGAGGTCCTGAAATTCACCTGGAAATGACCCCGAGCAGAGTAAGTGCCACCCCGCAGTACAACCGGAAGGCAGAGCCCTCGTCCCAGCATCAGGTGACCAAGGCCGAGCCACCCACTCCTGGAGCTTTAAGCCACCTGCGGAACCCCACAGCAAAGTGTGGAGCCCCGTGGCCAAGCAAGGCCGGCTCCAGAGGCCAAGCAGGTCAATGCTGGCAATTCCAAGCACTGATTTTAAAAGGAAAAAGTCAGGTTTATCTTTAGGTAGCACCTGTGCATGCCACCAAATAAATATCCTCGGGAAGTAGGTTAGCGACAAAGGAAATTATTCTAGTCTTCTTGAAGGCCCCAAGACAAGAGAGGCATCGTCGTAACACAAGAGATACGGCAAGAGGGAAAGTCAACTTCTCTCTCAACAGCAAAACTTGTTTCTTCTCCTGCCAAGAGCGGATCACCCACGTTAACTAAGTCCCCTTCCCCATGCAGCCACAGCCACTTCAAAGCAGCAGAAGCCTAATCACAAAGCGTAAGAAAATAAAAGACCCAATTAACAAAACACAAAACTCCAATAATCCAGGGGAGAAAGGAGGCGGAAGTCTCTGTGTTTGACAGACTGGCTTACACAGAAAGTGCTGCTCAGGAGCTGGGCTCCCACCAAAGCAGGTGCAGGCTGAGGCGCCACGGCAGCTTGGGCAGCCAGGCCGCCGGCACGTGACCTGGGGCCGGCTCCTGGCCTCCGCAGCCTCCCTTCTGTGGGCGGCGCCCTGAGTGTAGAGGGAAACACGCCCCTCCTCCGGCCCTCCACGGGGCATTCCTGCATCGGCACCCCCAGAGCCACACTCTCCCTCCTGGCGGTGTCCCCCTCCTGCCTCCAGTGGCCCTAGACCTCTGTCCCAGGTCCTCTCCTCAGACTCTTTAAAAGCACCCGAAGGATCTCCCAGCTGAAAACGCACCCGCCCTCCCCTGACAGGAGGCTCCCCAAGCTCCTGGGCTCCGGGCCCCGCGGACTCTGCAGTTCAGCTGCTCACCTGCCCACACCCGAAGCACTGAACTTCTGGGTCGTTTTATGAAATCTGCCAATTTTTAAACGCTGGCAATGAATTTTTAAAAAAAGACTTTTGGGGGCTTCCCTGGTGGCGCAGTGGTTGAGAGTCCGCCTGCCGATGCAGGGGACACGGGTTCGTGCCCCGGTCCGGGAAGATCCCACATGCCGCGGAGCGGCTGGGCCCGTGAGCCATGGCCGCTGAGCCTGCGCATCCGGAGCCTGTGCTCCGCAACGGGAGAGGCCACAACAGTGAGAGGCCCGCGTACCGCAAAAAAAAAAAAAAAAAAAAAAAAAAAAAAGACTTTTGGGCTTCCCTGGTGGCACAGTGGTTGAGAGTCCGCCTGCCAATGCAGGGGACACGGGTTCAAGCCCTTGTCCGGGAAGATCCCACATGCCGCGCTGGAACTAAGCCTGTGTGCTACAACTACTGAGCCTGCGCTCTGGAGCCCGTGAGCCACAACTACTGAGCCTGTGTGCTGCAGCCACTGAAGCCCACACACCTAGAGCCCGTGCTCCGCAACAAGAGAAGCCATTGCAGTGAGAAGCCCGTGCACCGCAACAAAGAGTAGCCCTCGCTCGCCGCAACTAGAGAAAGCCCACGAGCAGCAACGAAGACCTAACGCAGCCAAAAATAAATTAATTAAATCAATTTTAAAAATAAAATAAAATAAAGAGACTTTAGCATATGGGCCATCAAAACATATCTGCACAAGACCCTAGTGTGGGACGAGACCCTCCCAGGGGTGGGCAGACAGGATGGGCCGCCTCCTGTCGGCACTAAGGACAGGAGTGGGCAGGTCTAGGAAGAGGTCAGGAGGTGCCCTAAAGGCCTTCCAGAAACAAGCAAATGGCGCCTCCTACACACCCACCACAGCCTAAATAATGTGTCGGGCACACCTAATCCTCTCAAAATGTGTTCATTTATTTAATTCAACTATTACTGAGTAAAGATAATCCACAGAATGGGAGAAAATATTTGCAAATCATATACCTAATAAAGGACTGGTATTCAGAATACATAACGAACCCTTACAACTCAATAATAAAAGCCAAATAACCCAACTAAAAAAAAGGGCATAGGATCTGAATACACAGTTCTCCAAAGAAGATATACAAATGGCACAAGAAAATATCAAGGAAATGAAAGTTACAGCGACAATGAGATATCACATCCCACACATAGAGCAGGTACAAACAAAAAGACAGCAACAAGTGCTGGCAAGGCAGTGAAGACATCAGACCCTCCTCCTACACTGCCGGTGGGAAGCAAAGCAGTGCAGCTGCTATGGAAAACAGTCTGGCAGTTCCTCAAAAAGCAGACACAGCGTTACCCTCTGACCCACCAATTCCACTCCTACGGATAAACCCAAGTGAATGGAAACGTGCGTCCACACAGAGACTTGAACACAAACGTCCACGGCAGGATTATTCATAAGAGTCAAAAAGTGAAAACAACGCAAATGTCCTTCAACTGATAACGGATTTTAAAAAAGTGATCCATCCATATAATGGATACTCTTTGGCCATAAAAAAGGAATGATGGGGGAAGGGAAAGGGGAGTTTAATGGGCACAGAGTTTAGCTTTTGTAAGATAAAAAGAGTTCTAGAGATGGAGGCCACTGAACCATAAACTTAAAAATGGTTAAGATGGTACATTTTATGAAATATGTACTTTACCACAATTAAAAATAATAGATTTTTTAAAAAGGAATGAAGTATAGGTCACGCTATAACATGGATGAACCTTGGAAGCCAGACACAGAAGGCCACATATTGTATGATTCCATTTATACGAAATGTCCAGAATGGGCACATGGGCAGAGACACTGAGTAGATTAGAGGTTGCCAGGCCTGGGGTCAGGGAGAAGGTGCAGGACTGCTAATGGCTGTGGGGTTTCTTTTCGCAGTGATGGAACTTAGACTGTGGCACTGGCTACACAACTCTGTGAAGAGGATGAAAACACTTAAGCGTGCACTTGAAATGGGCAAATTTTATGGATGTGAATTATATCTCAATACAAATGTTTAAAAACAGCCTTGACTGTCCACTCTGTGCCTGGCTCTGGACTGGCCCTAGAGCCACACAGAGGCCTCCAGACTAGCGGGAACAACAGGTAGAACACCTCCTGGTCACCTCAGGTGACCCAGAGCTCCAGAGACCGTCATCTCTGTCACCCCGCGCAGCACGGCCTCGAAGGCCTGCTGGTCAGACGGAGACTCGGGCCCAGCCTGGTCCAGGCCCTGGCCAATGCAAGGATGAGAGAGCGGGGAATAGATCTCAGGGCTTAATTTACCGGTTGGTTCCTGGGGCGCCTGCCCAAATCTTATTCCAACCTGGATGGAGTGATTCTGAAGAAAAACCCAAGAGCCACAAAGGCGATGCTAAGTGAAAAGTTTAAAAGCAATTAATTTTAAATGATTACAGCTTTACCGAAAGCTGTGGCTATGATTTCCTTCTGACTTTGATTATAACCTTCCAGCAAAATATTCGTCTCATCAAGGCAAGTCTGCATTATTTTCTATTCTTAGCATGACTGCAAAATATTCTTTGATTTAACATTTGATATGTTTTGTTCTCAAGGGCAAGCCCCACGAGAAGAAGAATGTACCCCAACAGAATGAAATATGACTACCTGCTTCCACTGTTCTTTCTTGTTGGTTCCTACTCAAATATTCTGCATTCATTTAAACTCAAGGCCGCGGCTCTGATGTTACGCTCCTCCCACACTGTCACCCAAACCCAAGCAGTCACCCACTATCCAGGGGCAGAGAAATTGCCGCAGACGGAGCTGGACTTGCATTTCCTGGAGACGCTGAGGGCGCTGAGCTTGGAAGGAGAGGGGGTCCTGGCCAGGTGCGCACTGAGGAAAAGGAAATGAAGACCCAACAGATTCTAGGAGCTAAAGACGCTAGGGCTAAAGAAGCATTTCCACTTACATCAACGCCTTTAAATATGCCTCAATATTTTAGGACAAACGTACGATACCATAACATAACACAATGCATTTCTGTTTTTGTTTTTGTTTTTGTGGTACGCGGGCCTCTCACTGTTGTGGCCTCTCCCGTTGTGGAGCACAGGCTCCGGATGCGCAGGCTCAGCGGCCATGGCTCACGGGCCCAGCCGCTCCACGGCATGTGGGATCTTCCAGGACCGGGGCATGAACCCGTGTCCTCTGCATCGGCAGGCGGACTCTCAACCACTGCGCCACCAGGGAAGCCCAACACAATGCATTTCTGGACAGATTCATTAAAAGACTAGGAGCTAAGAAAACCAGAGTGTCTTTTTTGTTTGTTTAGTTGGTTTTGCATCAGAAAAACACCCATATTCCTGGGGTGGCCAGGCCTTCGGTTTGTCGTTTCTGCTTGGGCCACGCCGCCTGCTGGGGACTACGCGCAGACGCCCAAAGAGCAGTGTAAAAACCGGGTGGAAAACACACGGTCGTCCGCACATGAACCTGTCTCATGGGTCCAGAGAGAGCATCTCAGACAGACTGCAGGTGCACTCTTGGATAAAACGGCCAAAGGGACCGTGCTTCTCCACGCTGTCACACGTGCACAGAGTTGGAAAAACAGAGAAGGGGAAGCAGCTTAAGTGTCATAAAGAATGCTCCCTCCCAGGCCGCAGAGACAGGCACCCCCAGGGCTGCCGACTGACCTCCAAGGCTAGGAGCCCTGAGTCACACTTGCGAGGCTGTGGTAGATCAGCAGCTCCAGCCAGGGGGGTCCAGAGAGGGCCCAAACCTGGCAGGAAGCACCGCTTAAACGGAGGGGCGTGGGGGGGCGCACAGGAGGCTAGCGATCAGGGTGACAGTCGTGGCAAAAGAGCTGCTGTTCATTAACCACAGGAACAAAAGACGGGGAGACAATGCACTGTTAATCGTGGCAGCCTCCAGAGGACTATAAATTGCCAAGCCAAGGTACCAGCATTTTTCAGACCTCGTCCCTCCTGCCAGCGTGAGATTGAGGATGGGTCCAAGTCCCTCACCCCCACCCAAGTCTTTAAAACATACATTACTGAATCTTTTTGAAGTTCTAACCCTGAAAGATTTATACTCTAAAACACATCAGAGAAAAATACTGCCCAGAAACACTATCAGAGGGCCTGGAGCGGACGGGCCCCCTTGTCCACTCACACTGAGAATGCCACTGCTCCAAGGGCAGATCAGCGTGGGTTCAGACGAGCTCTGACCCTTCTGATCTGTGTTCCCTAACCTCCCTGAGCCTCTGCCTCTTCACCCGTCCCATGGGAGTATCACCTCTTACCTCCCAGGATTGCTATGAGGGTTAAACAAACAAAAAAAGTCACAATGCTGGCACTAAATACATGCTAAGTACTGTTGTCACTATTAACCCCCAGCACCACTTAGGAGTTTTACCTAAGGCCACAGGGATCAAGGAGATAAACCCCAATTTTCTCTAAGTTAAAAAAATGATCTTTTTGTACATGAAAGTATTTTGGGGGAGCGATGGAATTAAAGAGAGCTGGCTTTAAGATACACTAAACTTTAGAGCTATCATCATGGAACTCAGACAGTCACTCTAATTTCCTTCTGCTTCGGACAGGGCATTTAGCAAGGGGTCTGAATCACTGCCAGTGAGCTGGGAACTGCAGCGGCAGCCCCGCCTCCCAGCAATCCGGGCACAGGTGCGCTGCCAGCTGGAGTCCCTGCTCAGCCACCTTGCCTCTTTCTAAAGCTCCGGCCTCATCACATCACAAACCTACTTTAAAAGCATCCCAAGGGCTTCCCTGGTGGCGCAGTGGTTGAGAGTCCGCCTGCCGATGCATGGCACATGGGTTCGTGCCCCGATCCGGGAAGATCCCACATGCCGCGGAGCGGCTGGGCCCGTGAGCCATGGCCGCTGGGCCTGTGCGTCCGGAGCCTGTGCTCCGCAACGGGAAAGGCCACAACACTGAGAGGACCGCGTACCGCAAAAAAAGAAAAGCATCCCAAGGCCCTTAGAAGAAATCTGCACCGTGGGTCCGACCTAAGCCCCACCCACCTCTCTACATGAGCCCGCCCTCACCTTCCACACCTCTCCCCACTCACCTCTCTACACGATCCCGCCCTCACCTTCCACACCTCTCCCCACCCATCTCTCTACACGATCCCGCCCTCACCTTCCACACCTCTCCCCACTCACCAGGCCCATTTCCAGCTGCTAAATGCTGGCAGCTACCCCTGGCTCGGAACAGACAAGACAGCAGGTTCACGCCTCAGAGCCTCACCCAGGCTGTGCCGCCACTGGGCAAGCTTTTCTTTCTCCACCATGCCCCGCAAAGCAAGCCACCGCTGTGCAAAGAGTCCTAATGAGTCACTCTGCACACCGCACAGCACTCTCCCCCTGGCTCTGCTGTCAGCCCCCAGAAGGGCCCTGCTGGTGACTTTCGATCCACCCCCCCAACCCCAGCTTCATTCATTTGGGACTTCCGAGTGCCTCCTACATGCCAGGCTCTGGCCCAATTCCTGCTATGCTCTCGTGGAGGACAGAGGCCATCAACAAGCACATCACGCGTATCACACAGCACCAAGGGCTAGCAGGAAACAAAACACGGACATGAGGAGGTATGACGGTAGAGAACTGGGGACACTTTAGGCCAGTAGGTCAGAGGAGGCCTCTCCGAGGAGGTGACACTCGAGCTGAGACTTAAATGAGGAGGGCACAGCAGGTGCAACACTGGCCCATCCAGTAAGTAGGAGGAGGCCAGTGTGACTGGAGGTCAGGAGCCATGGATGAGGCTCAGGAGAGGGCAGAGGCCAGATCGTGGGTCACTGGGGGGGGCAATGAGTGCCCGGACAGTCTTCAGCTGACGGCTGACCTGATCTGAAGACATCCATAAAAGGAGCAGACTGTCCACCGTGTGGGGGGTCAGCAGAGGGAGGAGGGGAGGGCCCACAGTCTGGAGAGGAAGGACAAGTGAAGACACACGTGGCCTCTGCAACATGAGGATAACAAAGGGGATTCACCAGACCCGGGTCAGGGGCGGCAGAGCAGGTCCCAACGCCTGCCCAGGGAACTTGACTTTCCAAGCTTCAGTTTTCTCATCAGAAGAGTGGGGCCCATGCCCCCCTACACCCCCATCACTCAGCATTATCGCACAGACGCAAGTTTGTAGCCACAGGTGTGGACCCTGGCAGACACTCAGATGTAGCTCCTTTCCCCCCCAAAGAAAAAAGCCACTTTTTCTTCTCACTTCCCTGAGTGGAGGGTGGGAATCTCATCTATTGAAGGAAGAAGAGTAGCAGCCCTGGTCCCACCACTGCAATGTGCTCAGGTCACATGTTAACACCTGTAAGAAGACAAGGAGAGTCTCCCCTCTCAGGGGCGAGAGAAGCGTAAGAGCCGCAATGTTCGTACGACAGGAGAGAAATCCCTCTTCATTTCTTCAACAATTTACAGTCTAAACCAAGGACTTGTCAAATGCTTGGAGGCGTTATAATTTGGTGCCTGAAACCTTCTGTCCCATGAAGAAACACCACGAACGTACACGTGGAAGGGGAGGGCAGAGTACAGTGACCCGGGAAGTGGCAGCTTTGGAGTCAAGCAGAGCCCTGGGTCGGCCACTTCCTAGCAGCCTCCCCGAGTCCCAAGCCCCTCGATGGCTGAACAGTAACCACCACACTCCCTGCAGCGTTTGCCCGGGAAGTGGCAAACATGCAAGAAAAGCAAAGCCAGTTGAGATCTGCCAGAGTGTGGACAGTCCAGAATCACATCCGAGGTCAGAAGGTCAGTGAGGGAGAAAGCCAGGCCTCACCACAGACTCCAGAAGCGTGTCCTTCACTCCCTACACCTGTCACAAGAAAAGACCACCAATCTGCCTTCCCATTTTTTAACCTCCAACCTACACTGGCTCTGAGAATGTGTCCTAAAATGTACCTGGACGTGACCAAACAGAAATCAGTGACAAGGGGAGGGGAGAGCAGAGAGGATCGCGTGCCCCTTCACATGCATCTGTGGCTAGAACACGGCGGAGTAGAAGATGTGAGGCGGGGGACCGAAGCAGGTTCCTGCTCCTCTACGAGTCTCCGGTTCCTCTCCTGAAAACAGGGAAATGATCTCAGACTGCCTGCAGCATGGACCAGACGGGAGGTGACAAGGTGAAAGTACTCAACACTCATCATACAGCAGGGCCCGCTATGCCCAGCGAGCAACCAGTGCAGCTGTCCACCAGCAGGCCGATAAAACCATCTGACCAAGAAGTGTTCCTATACGTACTCGCGGGTGCAGAGAATGCCACCAGAAGGGTCTGGAGGAAGTGGAAAGCAGGGAGGTACCAGGTCCCTGGGTCAGCAGTGAGGAGTCTCTGAACTATATATACACCCTTTGTGCCACGTGCTACCATTTTTCTATATAAACAAAACACCTGTCCATGGAGTCAAGTATACTGAAATGGGTGTGGAAAAGTAATCCACAGAGGTGTACTAGTGGCTTCCTCTGGCGAGATGGGAGGGGTAATTAGGGGCCTTCTGCCTGGTTTGTAACGTTCTATTTCTTCAGAAGTAGAATGTATTCATGTACTACTTGTATAATTTAAATTAATTAAATGGTACATCTCACGAAGGCTTTTGGGCAGTACCCACCACGACTCTCTGCCCCAGCATCTCAGTTCTAGGGTCTTTCCTTACAGACACACTAGCACACCCACCAAAGACGTCTGTTCTATAAAACTCACTGAAGCATCGTTAGCAAAAATGAGTAACGACATAAATGTCCATCATTAAGACATTCAGAAAACGGTGGTGCAAGTGTACAACGGAATTTCATGTGACCTTTAAAAAGAATGATGTTGCTTTATATGTACGAATGGGCAGGCCCGAGTATTGAGTGAAGTACTCAATAGAGTGGTGTTACCATTTTGTGAAAAAAAAAAAAGAACGAGAAAAGGAGGGGTCGACATATACACAGGAACGCTGCCTGCACACGGAGTTCCTCCGAAATGGCACAGGACGGGACAGCGGCTGACTCCGGAGATGGGCAGGAGACCAAAAGACAGCGAGTGGACGCCTTCTGGGCACTTTCAGGGTCTCTGAGTTTCCCTAACCTGTTTGTCTATTACGAACGCAGTGTATTACGAACGCATGTGGTAAAAAACACTTTCGCTGTTTTCGGGGCGGCGCGAGAGACTTCCCGGCGGGCGCCCCCGCCCCGGCGCGTCCGAGCCCCGCACCCCCCGCCCGCCCGCGCTCACCGCCGATGATGGTCCGGATGAGGGAGGCGTGCCCGGGGCAGTCGACCAGCGTGACCTGCAGCCGCGGCTCGGCCCCGGGCTCGGGCTCGGGCTCGGGCTCGGCCCCCAGCGGCGCCGGCCGCAGGCGCGCGGGCAGCGGCACCGAGAAGCACGAGAAGCCCAGGTCGAGCGTGATGCCGCGCTCGCGGCTCTGCGGCTGCTTGTCGAAGGCGGCGGTGGAGGCTGTGGTGCTGAGCGCGCGCGCCAGCGCCGTCTTGCCGCTGTCGATGTGGCCCAGGACGCCCACGTTCACGTTCACCCGCTGGCCCGCCATGCCGCCGCTGCGGTCCGCCCGCTAAGCCGGCCCCCGCCGCCCGCGCCCAGCTCGCGCGTTCCGGCGCTGAAGCTTCCGGCCGCGCGGTCAGTCTGCCGAGCCGGGGAGCCAGGCGCCGGGGCCGACCTCCGTCAGTCCTCGCGTTCGTTCGTTCGTTTCCACGGGCTCTAGCTGAGCGCCCTCTGGGCACCCGGCGCCTTCTGTCCACCGCGCGGGGACAGGTCGCTTTCCCCGCAGGACATGGGGGACCCGGAGGTGGGGGCGAACAATAACCGGGAGTAAAGACGGAACCAGACCACTACGGGCCCCGAGAAGACCAGGCCCGGGGCAGGGAGGGCGGACCGCGAAGCTGAGCCCGTCCTGCCTAAGAGACAGCGCGGGAAACCTGGGAAGGCTGCTCGGAGAATCTCGGACCCGGGCAGTCAGCCTGGCCTCAGGGGGCCGCCAAACTGTACGCAGAAGGTCGTGTGAGTGCGCGCGTGCTGGGGAGGGCCCGCAACGCTCATTCTCTTGAAATGTCACCCACAGAAAAGGTGTCGCCCACGGGCAACAACACGGATCACAAATTTAAAGGTCTGCCCTGGCCAGGCAGGTGACTCGCCAGAGAGTAATCAGCAGGGTTTAAGGTGCCCGGGGTGGTGGAGACTGTGGAGGTGGAGAGCACATGTCCTGTGGCCACAGATGGGGAGCCACGGCTCAGCTTTGGCCAAGTGACGCCAGGCAGGAATGCTAGCCCAACATTGCCCCATCTTCCCGCTCTTCAAGAGACGAGAGTGTTTCTATGTGAAATCTGAGAGAGATTTTGCCTGGTGAGGCCGCCGAGCCTTGTGGCTGCGGGCTGTAGCTGTTACCCGGCCCGACTTACACCTAAACGCTCACCAGCGGCAGGGTTGGGGCTTTAAGCCAGGTCTTACCGTCTCCAACTCACACCACAGCTGGCTCCAAGACAGGTGCTGCCCCAGCAGTAGCCTGGAGTCTAGCCCTGTCTCCACAAGTGCCAAGGAGACGGCAGCTCTGAGTTGTCTGAAAAGTCAGCCGGATTCAGACTGTATCCTGGGGTCAGCTGTGCCCCTGCACCAAGCAGAGAAATACAGACCTCTGCCTAGGCAGGTGTGAGTCATAAGCTCACTCCAAGAGCCAGGGAGAGTGTGAGGGACACCCTGTAGGAACTGGAGCCCTGTTGCCAGCAAAATGCAGGTCACATCACGCCCCCTCCTTTGTCCTTTGTCCCTATCCTGGCTTCTACCCCAGTGAGGCGAGTTTGCTTTAGACCAGGCTGGTGCCCTGGTGCTCTCCCCTGTCCCAGAAGGCTGAGGACCCCTTACACATCTTTGCTTCCCCTCGGCCTGGCACATCAAAGGCTCCATAACTGTTTCTTGAGTGGACCCACCTCCAAACCTCCAGCCCACAAAGACACCATCCTCTGCAGCAGACTCCTGGGTCCCAGCCTGGGTTCCAAGGCTGGGCCTTGTCTCTGGGAAATGACTGACAGGGAACAGCCTGCAGAACTGCGATTATTGGGGATTTGTTCTTAATGTTAATGCAATGCTGGTTCCTTTCTGTTTCTTTAATGCCATTTTGTACGAAAGTAGTTCAAAGTTCTTTACGAACAGCTAGTAATTAATTCAACTTCATTAAGGCCAATTAATCCAGGATTAATTATAAATTTGCTCAGAGGAAGTTATTATACTTTGCTCTTTGATTTGAGTTTGGCTTTAAAGATTCTTTTAGGAGTAAAATGGAAATTTCCTTTTTCTCTGAGGGTATCTACCTTGCCAGTGATTGTGTTAACCACGTACCTTCCTCGACATGTCCCATACTAACCTCAGATGAGGTTGTCGCCCAGGCCACCACTGTGCTCCATGGCACTGCCAGTACTGAACAGATCTGCTAATGCCCCGTTAGCTGCAGGGTGGGAGCTGGTGTCCTGGCAAGGACTGGCCCCACACAGGTTCAAATCACGGCCCTACCTCGTGCTGGCTGTGTGCCTGGGAGCACACTTTCCACCTGGATATGGATACAAACTCTTTAAGCTCTACAGTGGTTGGCGTCCCCTCCCTTTTCTTCTGTAAGACTCCTCAACTCTCCTTGGAGGTCTCACACTCCTTTCCTCCAGGTCACGATGGGGGCTGACTGAACGCTAGCTCTAGGGGTGGGCCTGAGACTCAGGTCCATTCCAGTAGCCATGACCATTGGTTTGGCAGTGAGCGTGTGACCCAAGTTAGCACAGTCGGAGAAAACCCTGGAATTTTTTCCAGGACAGGCAATAGAAAAGTGTGCTCTCTGATACTGGACTAAAGCCTGGGGAAATCAGTCTGGGCCCTAATGGGACCCCTGGAGGGAAGCCTGGCCACAGCAGAACAGTGGCCTCCAAAGATGTCTGTGTCCTGGAACCTGTGATGGTGTTGCCCTCCATGGTAACGAGACTTGGCAGGTGTGATTCAGTTAAGGATCTTGTGATGGCGGGGATGGGGGAGGTGGGGAGCTCACCCTGGATTATCCTGCGGGCCTGATGTAGTCACCAGGGTCGTTACAGGAGGGAGGCGGGAGGATCAGAACCAGAGATGGCGTCATGAGAAGACGCTGCTGGCCGTTACTGTTTTTAAAGGCAGAAGCAGAACGTAAGTCCAGGAAGGTGGGCAGCCTGTAGAAGCTGGAAAAACCCAGGCTGTGGGTGCTCCCCCAGGGCCTCCAGACAGGAACGCAGCCCTGCCCACACCTTGATTTTAGCCCAGTGAGGCCCATTTTGGACACTGACCTGCAGAACTGTAAGAGAATACCTGTGTGTTGTTTTATGCCATTAAGTTTGTAGCAATTTGTTACTGCAGCCATAGGAAACTAATACAAACATTTACTTGGAGTCTCTTCCCATTTACTAAATCAGTGAAGGGCTCCTAACTCCCTCCCACCTGGTCAGAGAATCAGAGTCTGACAGCTAAGACCTACACTGGAAATAGCCTCACGGCCTGTCCGCTGGTCAGACCTGCTGCTTTCGCCCAGGCTGCCCTGACCTCTGACCCCATTGCCATGTGACGCCAGTGGGACGCCAGTGGGACGATGGTCCAGATGGAGCCCAGGGGACCTGCAGGCTCCAGCTGCTTTCTCAGCATCTGCTGCCGGGTTTCCCCACTGCGGTGGGATGTGCCTGCTGAGACGGACGGAAACTGTTCCCCAGCAGAGAAGGTTGCAATCGGAGGCACAGGCCTCACCCTGGCTAACCTGACCCCGTCCCCAGCCCCACTTCCTGCCTCGGGCTCCAAAGCAATTCCAGTGAGTGCCCTCGGGTACTGTTTCCATTTGAAAAGCATGACAAAATTACCACGAAGGGCAGGACACACACACAGCAGGCAGATATCCAAGGGAGAAATAGCCCATGTCTTTATGTTCCAAAGCTCTGATGCCATTTTCTGTGCCCCTCCCAGTGCTTGAGCCCATTGTAAAAGATCTCACTGAATTCTTTTAATAATCCCAGGAGGTGCTGTTATCGCTACTTTACAGTAGAGGGAAGAGGGCCAGGAGAGGTGACTTGCTCAGGCCCTCTGCTCCCTGCCAGCTGATCCTTGTTTTATGTCAGGTTTTTTTCAACCTCAGTGATATGAACCATCTTCATAATTCATGCAATATCCAGGTACCACCTACAACTTCATATTTTTCTTTAAGTTTGACTTAAATTTTTCTTTAAGTTTGACTTAAATAAATAAAAGTTCTTTAAGTTTGACTTAAATAAATAAAAGTTTGACTTAAATAAATAAAATAAAAATAAATAAAAGTATCTCCCTTACACAGAAAAACATTATCACTTGCCATAAATAGCTGAGAACCACAGAATCAGGATCGTTAATAAAAAGAGAGATTAGCAAGCGTTAGAAAGGGGTTAAAGTCACACTCCACCCCCTAAGACTCACTGAATTAGAATTAAAAAGGCAATAAAGTTCTCACTATGTGGATCAACTTTATTTAATTTTATGCCTTTGTACCACCTCTAAGATGCCAGCAACGTTATTTAATTTTATGTCTTCTTGTACCACCTCTAAGGTGTTCCTTCTGTCCCCAGAAATCAGCCTGGGGCTGAAATAACAAGCATGCCAATGAGGTTGGCAACGATCAGAAAGGGGTGCGAGAATGTGGGAATACAAGACCAGGGACTAAGCCCATTAGCTTAAACAGGGGACTCCTTCAACAGGGACTTTCTTTGATTTTGATTCTGATTGGTTTGGATCTTGGGGATCATGGCTCTGAAGCGCACCCCAGACACTGGGCATTATCCTGCTCGTAATCATCGTAATAATCTTTGTTGTGCGTTGTATTCTCTCAAGAGCTTTAAATGCATGTTTGCAGCCACTAAGCACCAAGCAAATGATCTCCCTACGCCTGAAACATCAGAAAAAGAACGAAAGAAAGACTGACAGAGAACGTGAACCCGACGTCATAACCTGTGAGCACCACACAGAGGGTCAGCAGAAGCTGCGAGGCCTCCAGAGGGGTAGCTGGGAATAGCGCTAATGCCTTCAATTTGTATTGCATCCCTTAGGCTGAGAGACTGGTCAAAAGGGGGAAATTGTTAAAAATAAGACAATGGGCCCAAAACGCGGTGGCTTATGCTAAGCCTCAAGTCACCAAATCAAGACTTAGTTACTGGACTTCCCTGGCGGTCCAGTGGTTAAGACTCCGCGCTTCCACTGCAGGGGACACAGGTTCGAACTAAGATCCCACATGCCATGTGGCATGGCCGACAAAAAAAAAAAAAAAAGAATTAAGTTTCAGCTCTTTCCCCTTTCAATGGTCTTGGCACTCTTGCTGATATACTGAGGGTTTATTTCTGGGCTGTCTATTCTATTCCATTAGTCTATATGTCTGTCCTTGTGCCAGTGCCATGCTGTTTGATTACTGCAGACCATTATTCAATGTCCCATTAGTTAGGATACACTCTCAGCACTCAGCTGAGCCTGGAGACCATGACAACGTGTGGCTCCACGGGGCCCCTGGGTCATTGCCCCCCTCCACATGCAGCAGCCTTCTCAAGATGTTGGAGAAGGCAGAGGCAGGCTGGACCTGGGCTTCTGGGCTCAAAGGTCAGGTGTGAAAGAAGTCAAAGCAAGGAGCAAGCAGAAGCACTGGGAACCAGTGGCTGAGATGCTCAAGCTTGGACTGGAGAAAAGAGGGGTCAAGGCACTGGAGGTGAAAGAGCAAGGCTCATGGGAGTGAGAGTGAGAGAGCAGGCAGGTCTGGGGTTGTCACACAGCACAAGCTGGGATGCAACTGTCCACTCCATTCCTTGTATGTGTGTCACTGCACAAACCCATGGGTGGAACCCTAACTCAAGTTATTGTAAGCCCCAATGTCAGTGTCATTTACACTGCCAAGTAGGGCAAAGCTGGATCTGGAAACGTAGAGGATTTCATCAGGAATCTGCCAGCTTTCCTTTCCTTTGTGCTGGCTTCATTCTCAGACAGAGTCTTCCCATGAAGTGGCCAAGATGACCCGGAAGCCTAGGACCCAAGTCTCTTTCCCAATATTTCCAGTAAAAGTGCAGGTGTGAGTGTCATTGGACTGTCCGCTCACATCTCTGAACCAATCACCATTCTGGGGAGGAGGGGATACTTTGATAGGCCAGGCCAGGGTCCCGTGTCCATTCCTGAAATAAAGCTGGAGGTGGGGTCAACCCATCTAGATGCCAAGTGGGGGAAGGGTGGCTCTCTACAGAAAATTAGAGTGAAGGTGGCCAGAAGAGGTAGGAAGGGTGCTGGGCAGGCATAATAACCCTTGTCCACTGCTATTGGCCTTACCTACCTTCATACACCTTGTACACTTTGGACACTGGCCTGCCGCATCGTCTTCTGTTGAAATGAAAGGAACTGCCTGGCTCTGCAGCCAGGCCCAGCTTCTTTGCACACTGGACCTGGGGTCTAGGCCTGGGAAAGGCATTTGCTCAATTTGCGATCTTGGACAAACTCCATCTCCTTTTAGGCCCTCAGTTTCCTCACCTGTAAAAAGAGAATGCTAGGCTGGATCAGATGTTTGAACTGTTTTTTAGCAGGAAAAACATGTAACAGCTCTGGTGGAGGGGGAGGTGGGGGCCAAAAGTTTCCATTCACTGACAGAAACCATTATCAAGTCCCATAAGATCCGCTGTGTAAAATACCTCCAGCAAAACTGCATGATATTGTGTGTATGTGAGTGTCCAGAGCCCTGCTGAATTTATAAGAAGCCTTAACTGTGAGCCAGGCTGTGTGCCAGACACTGGGGTTAAAATGATGAACAGCACAGACGTGGTCTACACTTTCATAATGCCTGCCATTTAGTGGGAGAGACTAACATTGACCTGATAGTCTTGCAAGTAATCAGAAACCTAGACTCAAAAGTTATGATGGAGAAGTACAAGGAGATGTGAGAGTCAGGAACTCCTGCACCTGGATTTGACTTCAGGTCTGTCTCAACCCTAATGCAAGCTCCCCTGAGCTCTGGGCCAGTCCCTCCCTTTCTCTGGACCTGAGTCCACTCAGATGTGAAATGGTGACATAACGTCTGCTTCCGAGGATGTTATCCTTCTGTCAGGGATGGGTCCAGGCGTTACCACATCATGGCGCCTTCCTTGGCTCTCCAGCTTTTCCAGATGGCCCTGCTCTGGGCTTGCACACCACGTGGGGGTACCTGCTTTGGCACACCTCATGTTGCAAGTTTCCCAACTAAGGACTGAGCTTGTCAAGGCTGGAGATTTTGTATTTTATGTGTGCATCCTAGTGCATTGTACTGTCTGGCTCACAGCAGGTGCTAACAAATGTTTGTGGAATGACTGGGTGGATGGGAAGAGTACACTTTTCGGGGGAGTGTTAATATCATCATGGAACCGGACAGGACACAGCCACTGGCTAATTGTCTCACCTGAGGTCGTGGGATGGGATGAGGTTTACACCGGCTGCAAGCCTTAAGTCCTCAGGTGGAGTTCCAACTCTTCTGATTACTTGCTGTGCCTTCTTCATAAGTTATTGGGCCTCTTTTAGCCCGCATCTTTATCTGCATTAGGAATTACACTAAACGTCATCCACAGCCAACTTAATCTAGGTAAAGGGAGAGGTGGAGGCGAGGAGAAGAGGACAACCCCAAGGCGGATGCTGAGCACAGCCTCCCCAGGGAGATGAAAGGCGTGGGAGTCAGAAAACTGCTTAGTGGGCACAAGTCGAAGCTTAAGTTCTAAACCTGTCTCTCCATCTCCAACACCGAGGTCGAACTTGAGCTCCGCAAAAGGGTATCCATTCGAATGCGGTCACTGACGCGAAGGCGCCGTGAAGAGCGGAACTCAGGCCCTCACTGCGGCGCAGCGGCCCTTTCGGGCCCACCCGGGCAGGAAGCGCCGGCTGCGGGGGAAGCCAACCTCGGGACACAGCCGGAAGCGGGTGGGCGGAGCCTTCCCGGCAGACGCGACGGGCAAAGCCAGGAGCCAATGGGGCGCTGAGGAGTTCCCGCCGCGGCCAATGGGGAGCTGACCGAGGCGGGGCCGGACCAGCCGCCTGGTAACGGCCGCGTGGTAACCGGCTGCGCGCTGCTAGGGCTGAGCGGGCGCTCGTGCTCCAGGTGCGCAGGATGAAGATCGAGGAGGTGAAGAGTACCACCAAGACGCAGCGCATCGCCTCCCACAGCCACGTGAAGGGGCTGGGGCTGGACGAGAGCGGCCTGGCCAAGCAGGCGGCCTCGGGGCTCGTGGGCCAGGAGAACGCGCGCGAGGTGTGGCGGCGGGGCGGGAGCTGAGGCGGGGGGACTGAACTGAGGGGGAGACTGAGGCGGGGACGGGGCTGAGGTGGGCCCGGGCGGCGCGGACCTGGGGGTGGGGCGTGGGGAGGACGTCCCGGGGCGCGGCGACGACCCCGCGGCCTCGCTCCTGGCCGCGAGTCCTGACTGACCGCCAGTCCTGACTGACCGCCGCTCGGGGCCAGGCCGTCCGCGCGGCACGGGGGTCGGCGGGGAGAAGATGGGCCAGGTCCCTGCTCTCTGGGAGCTCGCGTTTCAGACACAGACATTTAAACCGCTGAACAGAAGGGCCGTTATTAGACTTCGGGGATCAGTTCCTGCGGGGCTCTGCGGGCCCGGGCACGGCGTTTGAGTTGCTGTGAGCGCAGTGAGAGGCTCTGGGACTTTTATAGTCGGGAGGTGATCCGCCTGAGCAGGTGGCAGCTACAGAGGCCTTTCTGAACATTCCCGTTAAGCCCACTTCTGCTAAGTGATGCTGGTGCCAAGTGCCTTCGGCCGCATTATCATCACAAAACTGTTCAGGCTCTTTGTGTGTGTGTGTATTTTTTTTTTTTTTTTTGATGAAAACATCGAGGGTGGGAAAGGTCACTTCACCCATCCGCTTGCCACCCAGTTTAGTAATAGTAATGCTGGAGTTTGTGCCTGTGTGCCCCTGACTCCTGAAGCAGCGCGCTCTGTGGTAGGACCGCCCCCTCGGGCCCCCTTCAGCCCTAACTTCAGCCCATTTTGCCCCTCTGCCCCTGCGGTGGCTCGGCAGCTACAGAACTCCTGGGTAAGACTCTCGCCTCCTAGCCTGATTGTGCTAATAGAAGGGGCCAAAGAGAAGCCTCTGGTTTCCATTTGGAACATCAGGTTTCCAGAGAGGAAATAGTGACAGGGCCAAGGTGACTTTGAAATTTCTCTTTATCCAGCTTCTGCTCTCGGAGGGCCTGTCTCTGCGAGTAGCTGACGCTGTTGAGTGCTTTTCATGTGCCGAGCACTGTGCTAAGCAGCTCCGTTTCCATTGTCTTATTGTTCATCACCACCCTTATACCCATCCCTCCTCCACTTTGTTATGACACTTTTCAGACATACCAGAAAGTTGAAAGACTTGTGTAGTGTGTACCTGTGTGCTTGAATTCTACAAGTAACATTTTACTCTGTTGCTTTGTCTTCTGTCTGCTCATTTATCCATCTAACAATCTGCTTTTGCATTTCAAAGTAAGTTGTAGACATTAGCATACTTTACCATAAACCCGTTAGCCTTTGTGCCACTGTGCTGTGAACTCTGTTTTCAGATGAGGAAACTGTGGCTCCTAGAGGTTAGGTTATGGATCTGTGGTACTCGGCTGGTAATTGGTAGAGCCAGGATTTAAACCTAAGTCTGTCTGACTCCAGAACCCATACTCTTGACTCTGACGCCGTGTGCCTCCATACAAATGTGAGCTTCCCAAGGATAGAGACCGGGTAGCATCATGTACCCAGAACCTGACTCATTATAGGGACTCAGAAGTTACGTACTGAATTATTAGGCATCCCACCTCTGCTACCAGGTCCTTGTCTGAGTCTGGTCGCATCAGCAGCCTGTCCTCATCTGAACAATGAGAGTTAGACTAGGTCATCTTTTAAAGGCCCTTCCAGTTCATACTTTTTAAATTTTGGAATTCACTGGACATGTCTCACTGGAGAGAAGGAGCCTAAATGGAAGAAGATTAAATGGAAGGGGAAGTGTGTGAGTAAGAGTACGTAGCCAAGGTTGGCAAAGGCTCTTCTACCTCTTTTGAGTTGCCCAGAGAGTTCTAGTGCTGAGGATTATGATATCAGAGGTTACTGTGGAAAGACCATAATGGCTCTTTTGTCTTTTTAGAGATGCAGCATCTGAAGAATATCTTCTAGGCTCTGTTAAGTGTACTGTGCTTTTCCAGCTGAGCCAGAAGTGGAATAGGGCACATCCACATGCATTCCTTGAACCCACGTTTTTGAGGGGCTGTCTAAGTGTGGGACCAAGGTACGTCTCCACAGTCCATGGGGAAAGTGGGAGAGGAGATAAGATGTGCTCACAAGACCCTGTCCACAAGGTACCACCGAGGTAGAGGAGCTGTGGGCCTGCCCTGAGGCAAGGACGGTGCACCTTGGAGACAGTTGTGCTTTCGGTTTTTAGATCAGTGTGAGAAACCTTGAGATTAGGTGTTAAAGGAGTGTGATTTTCTCAGCCCTACTCCTTTAGAGTTAAATATTGTAAAATACATAAAACCAGGAACGCATTTATGGAATTTCTAAACACACGTATCAATATGCAGTCAACTCTTGAACAACATGAGTTTGAACGGCATGGGTCCACTATTCACAGATTTTTTTCAATAAATACATATTAGGGTGCTACATGACCCCCAGTTGGTTGAACCCAGGGCTGCTGAACCACAGATATGGAGGGCTGACTGTATTGTTATGCACTGATTTTTGCCTGCGTGGAGGTTGGGTGCCCCTAACTTCAAGGGTTCATGGGTCAACTGTATATATGTGTATGTGTATGCGAAATACATGCTGTATGTATATAATGTCCATACCTGTCTATATATAATATAGATGCTGTAAATGGCTTAATACTCAGAATATTTAAAATACACGAACGAACAAGTAATTTAATCTTGAGGATTTGAAGGGCATTCCTTGGATCTTAGGATGCTGTAGGTTAAACCTCACGTGCAGCATTTGCTTACAGCATTCTGGGATAGTTAACTGATGGCCAACTAGTAGCATATGTCATTGATTCTTAGCCCTTAGTGGGTTAATTTGGGAATGTGGTGAAAGCTGTGACCCCTCCCTGGAAGAATGCACATTTGAACATATACACAGAGTCTTGTTTCCAGTTTTGAGGTGTGTGGGCCCCTGGAGTATATGCCATTGCTCCCATTTGTACCCCTCCTGTCTGTTATCCACATAGCAGCCATCAAGATACTTTAAAAACAAAATTTCAGAACATGACATGCGGCCTAAGGCTTTTTCACTGGCTTCCCATTACACGTAGAATAAAATCCAAACTTTACTATGGACTGGAAGATTCTGTTCTGAGTGCTGCCCCTCCTGCCTCTACAACCTCATCTTCCCGGTCTGCTTGTTTTCTGAACTCTGGTCAGCACAGCTTTTCTGTCCCTTGGACATGCCAAGCTCATTCCTGTATTTTGAATTTATTGTTTCCTTTGCTTGGAACACTGACTCCTGCCCTGCCTGCAGCTTCGTATATCAAATATAACGTCAAAGAGGCCTTCCCAGATCACTCTTTATTATAGAGTAACCTCTGCCCCCAGCCGCCTGCTCTTTTCTTGCCCTTTTTTCTTCATAGTAGAGATTCTGTGTTTGTATGTCTCCTCCACTAGGACATGAGCTCCATGGCCCTCTACTGCCTCTGGCGCCTAGAACAGCGCCTGTGGTGTCCTGGCACTCGATGAGTCTGAGTTGTGTGAACCAGACACTGGACTTTTTCGTCCTGTGAAACATTTTAATATTGATTTATTATTTCTTTCTATTGTGGTGTCTAGGCATGTGGTGTGATAGTGGAATTAATCAAAAGCAAGAAAATGGCTGGAAGAGCTGTCTTGTTGGCAGGGCCTCCTGGAACTGGCAAGGTACTCATTTTCTCTCATTTTTTAAAATCTACCCAAGAGGATGATCTTAATGTCTAAGCCAAATTCAATTTGTGTCTTAACTAGTCTTTGTTTAGCTAAATTGGTTATATGTATGTTTTTAAAACCAATGTGCAATAATACAGTTGAGTATCTAAAGTCCATGCTTCTAAAATTCAAATTACCCTGGCTGACCTCCAGAGAAAAGAGAGTGAAGTCCTCAGAGGTGTCTCATTGTCTCTGTAATTTGTCTTTTATCTCTTTCAAGTCTCCTTTGCTTTGGAAATATATTTCTATTGGCCTAGGGCTTCATAAAATCTTGGGAGTGACATCTTACTTGAGGGGGAAAGAAAACCAGTCAGCAAGCAATTTTCCAAATGCTCACTTGACCCAGCACTATTCTGGCCGCGTGAGAGATGGAAAGAAAAAGCAAAAAAGGGGGCTTCCCTGGTGGCGCAGTGGTTGAGAGTCCGCTTGCCGATGCAGGGGACACGGGTTCGTGCCCCGGTCCGGGAAGATCCCACATGCCGCGGAGCGGCTGGGCCCGTGAGCCATGGCCGCTGAGCCTGCGCGTCCAGAGCCTGTGCTCCGCAACGGGAGAGGCCACAACAGTGAGAGGCCCGTGTACCGCAAAAAAAACAGAAAAAGGAAAAAAGAATAAGAGACGTGATTTTTATCTCCAAGGGCCTTACAGTCTCTCCAGGGCAGCATGAAAAACTCCAGTTGAGCGCTAAGCTGCGAGGCATCGCCTGATCTTAAATGCAGCTGGAATTGCAGCGGGAGGTGGCACTTGGGCTGGTGTGGCTGGAGGGGTTGAAGCTTGACATTTGACTTGGCAGGGAAGAAAAGGGCCTTCCAGGCCGAGGGTGCAGGACAACTTGTGGGATCTGTGACGGGCTTGGCTGGGCGCTTGAAACGCACTAGAGTCCCCAGTCTGGGCCCTGCTTGTTCTTCTGGAGGGCGCTTGGTGCAGGAGAGGAGGAGCCTGGGGGAGTCACTGTGTAAAGAAAGGGGTTCCAGCGCTGGTGCTGAGACCCCAGGCAGGTCCCTTAGCCTTTCTGAAGCGGTAGCACAGCCCTGCCTGTTGGAGGGAGCTATCAAAGTGGCGGTTGTAGGATGACGACTCTCATCATTTTGAAGTCATATGATTGAATTGATAGTATGTCTTTTACTGGTGTCTAACCATAGAGGAAGAAGTGCTATATTTGTGAACAGGTATAAACGTGAGCTTTAATTCCCTTTCTGCTTGTCACTGTATTTACCATTTATTTGCTTACTGTTCCTTCTCATATCTTAGACCTTTGCTCTCCCTCCATTTCCTTCCTAAAGTACATCATTAAGAAGGTCCTTCTAGAAGTTTGTTGGTGGCAAAGTCAGGTTTGTATTTATTGTGTTGCCCCTGTTTGGAAAGATAGTTGTGTTGGATATATAATTCAGTTGACAGATGTGTTCTGTCAGTACTGTTTCTCTCAGTGATATTTGCTACCTTTTGGCTTCTGGTGTTGCTTTTGAGAAGACTGGTTTTGAGGATTTTGTCTTTTCTCTCTGGATGTTTTTGGGATATTTTGGTTTTGGTGTTTCACTGTGACATGTCAAAGTGTGGATTTATTTTCATTTATCCTGCTTCATATGGATCTGAGTACATATTGTGTCTAATAAGTTCTGGGAACTGGTCAGCCTTTGTCTCTTCAGATGCTGCCTTCCCCTGTTCTCTGTCTTCTCTTCTGGAGCTCCAGCTAGGTGAGGTTCCACTGCAGAGGTCCTCCGCTTGGGCCGAGTTTGCCCCCCGGGGAACATTTGGCACTGTCCTGAGACGTTTCGGTTGTCACACTTGGTTGGGCCGGGAGTACTGCTGGCATCTTGTGGGTGGAGGCCGGGGGGTTTGCAGGGCACCCTGCAGAGCACAGAGCAGCCCCTGCAAGAGGAGTTCTCCAGCCCAAAATGCCCACGGTGCCAAGACTGGGAAATCCTGGGCTGGAGCTTCTCATTTTGTCTTCTTAGTCTTTGAACCTCTTTTATGTTTTCTGTTGTTTTGACTCTTCTGCGTTCTGGGTAGCTTCATTAGACATGTCTTCCAGTCTGTCTTGTAAGCTGTGAGGAAGCTACTCTTTAATCCAGTCCATTGAATATTTTCCATTTTGAAAAATTTGAAACCTACAAAAGAGTGGAAAGAACAGTTTGATGAATCCCTCTGTACCCTACTCATAGGTAACTAAGTGTAAATATTTTGTGAGATTTGTGTTTTCTCTATGTTACTTCTGAACCATTTGAAAGTAAGTGCAAGGGACCTTCTCTGTCATTCCCATGATGCTGTCATCCACCCAAGAAATATAATGTTGCTAATAAAATTAGCTAATATCTAGTTTATATTAAAATATCTCCAAGTCATTTCAGTTTGTGGCTCTTTCATTTTTTTATATTTTTAAATTGAATTATAATCACATATCACACATTGCATTCATTATTGTCTCTTTATCGAGAACGGTTCCTGTCCCCTGCATTTTTGGTTTCTTTTCTTTTATGACACTGACATTTTTGAAGAGCCCAGGACAGTTGTTTTGTAGAGTACCCTACAGCTGTCCTCCAGTGGTTGTCTGATTGTGTCTGAAACATTCAGCTCTTTGGCAGAACGCGATGCAGGTGATGTGTCTGGAACCTGCATCACAACAGGGGGCTGATGCCACGTTCTACTATGAGGGGACTGGTTCCCTCTGAAATTTATAATCATTTGGGAAGTGACACTTTGAGATGTCCTGAATATCCTTTTACCCTATGGCTGTAGCATTCATTGATGGTCATTGCTTTATCAGTTATCACATTGGTGGTTGCAAAATGGTGAATTTCTAAATCTGTCATATCCTCTACATGTATTAGCTTGCTTTTTTTTTTTTGTAATGAAGAAGCCCCTCCCTTCCCCACTCATTATTTTTAATTTCTTCAAAATCTGTTTTTTGCTTGTTTGTTTGTTTTGGCCGTGCCATGCAGCTTGCAGGATCTTAGTTCCCCGACCAGGGATCGAACCCATGCCCCCTGCAGTGGAAGCGTGGAGTCCTAACCACTGGGCCTCCCAGGAAGTCCCAAAATCTGGCTATTTTTGATAGCCTCTTGTTCCTTGTTCGTGAAATACTTTCTTGTTTATTTTGTATCCTGTATCTGCTTGTGGACTCATGTTTGATCAAATCTGAGGCTTCCCTGATCTCTTGATTAGGGCCAAGTGCTTCCTGAGAGGACTTGGGAGGGCCCCTGCTGTGCTGCCAGGACAGGGCACATGAAGGAAATTTTGTGGCTTGGGTTTTCTGGCCATCAGGCAGTGTAGAGACCAATCCTTAATCTGTTTGAGAGCCTGCTGGTGAGACTTCCTCAGCCAGAGCTGTGGTGAGACGGACAAGCCTGTCTTTGTCCCTTGGAGATTTTCTCTGTGGCCACCTTGTCTACTCACGTGTGCCCTTCAAGGCTCCTTTTTATCCAGGGGTTTCTGGCATCTGTCAAACACCTGCCCAGCTTTTCAGAGTAGTAAACTACCTTGCAATGATAGTTTACTACTTTGGGTCTATCATGACTACTTACTTATTCTAGATGTTTTGTAACAGGAGGGAGTGGCTGTGGCTCTAGTGGCCGCTTTGCTGGAAGCATGGGTTTCTGGTGCTTTTGTAACATTGTACCCATGGACCTCAACGTTCAGACGACTTAACTGAGTGGCCGGCAGGAGTGTGGTGCTTGTTCAGAGTATGGCCATTCCCCTCCTGAGGCCTGCACACTCTTTTTTTTTTTTTGCGGTACCCGGGCCTCTCACTGTTGTGGCCTCTCCCATTGCGGAGCACAGGCTCCGGACGTGCAGGCTCAGCGACTGTGGCTCACGGGCCCAGCCACTCCGCAGCATGTGGGATCCTCCCGGACTGGGGCGCGGACTCTCAACCACTGCGCCACCAGGGAAGCCCTACACACGCTTAATAATAGGGCTTTATGTTTGGGTTTTAGAAAAAGGTGTTCGGATGAAGTTGAAAACAAAGTACGTTTTTTAATCTTTTGGCAACAGCCTCTTTTTTGTGCCACTTGCATGGGGGGTGGGCACACAGAAATAGGTCTTGGAGATCGGGGTTTGCATCCTGACCCTTGTGCTTGCTAACTGTTTGACTTTGGGTGAGCTGGAAATTTCTGAGTTTCGGTTTCTAAATTCACAAAAGGTGAACTAGATTATCAAGTTCATAGGCTGCTTGGGAGGGTTCAGTGGGATCCCTCGTGCAAGTCACCCAGCCCTATATAGTAGGTGTAGGTATAGTCTGCACGGTAGCCACATCATATGCCAGCCTTCTGGGAGCCTTTAAATGGAGGAAACTAGACACACCTGAAGCATTTCTTAACCAAGCATTTATCATATTTTAATGGAATATGTCGATCATCTCTTCTGTATTTGGTAGTGGTGGGGGTCTGCATTGAATCAGATGCAGCACTGTCTTTGGAGTTCACAACTGAGGGAGGGGAGTTGGGGCCTGTAGCGACAGGGGAAGAGAAAGAGGAGTGACTGGAAAGGTGGCGGGGTTTGGATAGAAGGTGAGCGTGGCAGGCCTGAGGCTCCTGCTGGGAGTCCTGGTGTCATTGTGCTGCTACCTGCCCCGTTATGCTCCAGAGATTTTCCCTTCGCTCTTAGGATACAAGAGAATACAGCTTTAGAGGTATCAGCCTTGAGGGCACAGACCCAGATGCCTACTCAGACGGGCAGTGGGGCTGAGTGAAGCGCCCAGGAGCCCGCACGAGCCCTTGCTGGGGAGGCAGCTGCCCGCGTGTCCACTCCCAGTGCTGCCATGTGGTCATAGGGGCCCCTTGTGGCCAGACCTTCTTGCTTCTCAGAAGAAGCTAAATAATTGTATTTTTATGTGAAATTTCCCAACATTAGAAAATGGGCAACAATTGAGTTTAAAAACACACATGAGGACTTCCCTGGTGGTGCAGTGGTTAAGAATCTGCCTGCCAATGCCGGGGACATGGGTTCAATCCCTGGTCTGGGAAGATCCCACATGTCACGGAGTAACTAAGCCCGTGCACCACAACTACTGAGCCTGTGCTCTAGAGCCCGTGCTCCACAGCAAGAGAAGCCACCGCAGTGAGAAGCCCGCGCACCACAATGAAATGTAGCCCCCACTCGCCGCAACTAGAGAAAGCCCGTGCACAGCAATGAAGACCCAGCACAGCCAAAAAAGAAAGAAAACACACATGAGACTCTGCAGGCCAAAACAGGAGTAGTCTATGGGCAACCAGTTTGCTACCGGTGATCTAACCCAGGACTTTGATTTGACAGATGAGGAAGTCAGGCACCAGAGATTTGCCATGTACCCAGGGTCACGCTGAAGATTAAACTAGCACCAAACGGGCAGTGAACAGAAGAGGAACCTTTACTGAGCCAGTTTTAAAACTGTCTCGGATATCTGTGTCATCCTTCAGTAGCAACCTTGTTTTCTTCCTTAGCCTGTACGCCTTGGGGACCTTACCTGGGCTCTCGTGTCAAAGTTGAGGAAAGGTGAAAACAGTAGTAAAAGGCCGTGGTGTTTCCCCGTCCTGCACCAGCTTTAAGGCACTGGCTTTTCATACTTGCTCTTTGACCGTACATCTGTTAGTCTTCGTCTGTTCAGCATCTGCCTATGGTAGTTATCTTAGCAAAAGTAAATTTGTAGTTTATTAGGGCATGTTCAAGTGTAACTTCACCAGTTCATAGCTTCAGAATCCTAGCTTGTGTGTCATTCTTCATGGTTTGCGGGGCCACTCAGCATAAAGTGAACATCCTGTCATTTGTTCCTTGATTATTGATTTCTAATGGGTTGTAAGTTGGTGCCTTCCTGTGTCTGTAAAGACAGAAAGCAGTATCTCAAAGACCCAGTGGTGCTGTTCTACTGCGACAAGGTCAGAACCCTGTTTTGACACTGAGGGAACAGTTTTGGGAGACTATACTGACTATTCTGATGGGAATCTGATCTCTGGAACCCTGCTGTCAGACTTTAAGGTTCCACTGTGCCATTTTCTAGATTATGGTACCGAGGACATGTTATCTAATGTGTCTCAGCTTTCTCATTTGTGAAATGGGGAGAGTAGTGGTGTCCACTTCGTAGGGTGAGTGGAAGGGGCATGTCCAGGGGAACTGGACTGGCCAAGTCTCAGTCGTGGCAAGTGTTGTGATGACAGGGCCCATTTTGCTAGAAATCGACTGTCCACAAAAGTCATTAAACGTTTATTGTGAAACATGCAAACCGTATTAAAACTAAAGGGCTAGAGTTTCAGTTCCTAGTTAATAATTTTTTTATAGCATATGTTCCTGAATTGTATTTCAAGAATGTGAAACAAGTGCATTTCCTTTGTTTTCTTCTGTAGACAGCTCTAGCTCTGGCTATTGCTCAGGAGCTGGGTAGTAAGGTCCCTTTCTGCCCGATGGTAGGGAGTGAAGTTTACTCCACGGAGATCAAGAAGACAGAAGTGCTGATGGAGAACTTCCGCAGGGCCATTGGTGAGTACCCTGCCTGCGCCCAGTACCCATCTGCGCCTAATACCCTGTCCATGCCTGTCCGAGGCTTATCCTCACCTGCCTCTTCCTTGTGAAAATGCCTCTAGGACTTGTATTCGTGGCACTGCTGTTTTTCTTTTGGTGCCATTAGAGTTATCTTTGCAAACGAAACGAAAACCCAGTTCTTCCAATGGAAGTGCTTTAGCAGCCAGCGAATGTGAGCCCAGCTGTGGGGCTGGGGCTCTTCATCTGACAAAGTAGATCTTCCTGGGGGCCTTACTGTGCTTTTAGAGATGACAGTCCCCTGAAAAAGTTCTGGATGTAAGCCAACAGCACTGTGTGTCGTGCTGTCAGAACGCCCGGCCTGCATGCTGAGCCGGTCAGCAGGCGAGGAAACCATGTGGGACGGTGGAGCTTCAAGGCTGTGGTGCCAACCGTGCAGGGCCTGGAGCTGCTGTACTGCCTGCCTGTGATGTGCCAGGCCTGCCACTGACTGTAGCCTTTCACTCCCCAAGAGGAAATTCTCAGTCTGCATTTTCCATCTGATGAAACAGAGTCTCATAAAGTTAAATAACTTGCCTACTGTGACCCAGCTAGTAAGTAGCAGCAGCCCTGCAGTCTGACCCTACACCTGTCTGACTCTGGAGCCCGTGCTCTGACCATGCGCTGCGAGCAGAAAATGGCCGCTCTCCTGAATTTGTACCTCTTACCAGCCAGGACTTCTGGGGCGTTCTCCTGGCCTCATTCCTGCTGATCTAGTTCTGGGGAAATCTTAGTTTCCCTCAGACCTACTTGTAGACATAGCTTATTCCTGTTAAGCTATGAAAAAATATGTAATGCACACGTGAGTGTCTATATCTAGGATATACTTGCTGAGTTACAAGTATGAACACTTGTCAGAGTGCCTGTGTCATTTTACAGTCCCTTTGGTTGTCAAAACAAGGTAAGGGGCTTCCCTGGTGATGCAGTGGTTGAGAATCCGCCTGCCAATGCAGGGGACACGGCTTCAAGCCCTGGTCTGGGAAGATCCCACATGCCGCGGAGCATCTAAGCCCGTGCGCCACAACTACTGAGCCTGCACTCTAGAGCCCGCAAGCCACAACTACTGAGCCCGTGTGCCACAACTACTGAAGCCTGCACACCTAGAGCCCGTGCTCCCAACAAGAGAAGCCACCACATTGAGAAGCCCACGCACCGCAATGGAGAGTAGCCCCCCGCTCACCGCAACTAGAGAAAGCCCGCGCACAGCAACGAAGACCCAACGCAGCCAAAAATAAATAAAATAAATAAATTTATTAAAAAACAAACAAACAAAAAGCAAGGTAAGTATTCTCAAGAAGGAAACTTACTAGAAAACGTCAAGGAAATTATGAAAGTTTAAGAAAGAGTAGATTTGTCTAAGCCCAGAATTCTTTCCTCAGGAATGGTAGAGTCTAATTGAAGGGTATGGTCATGTAGGGCCTTAGAACATGGTAGGGCTTTGCGTGCTACGTGGTGCGAAATGAAGGGAGAAGCAATGGGAGAGTGGAGTCCCTGTGGCTGGGTGTGGAGAGTGAGGGCAGAAGCAGGGAGCCCACGAGGAGTCTGAGCAAGAGGTGGTGGTGCGTCGGCCGGCGCGGTGGAGCTGGGGGTGGGAGAAGCGGTTGGATTCTGGGTCTGGTGGGATGGTGGAGCTGATGGGATTTCCTGAGAGATTAGTTGTGGGGCTGGAAGAGAGAGAAGAGAGAGGAGGTGAGGATGAGTGCCAGGCGCTGCCGGGTTTGGAGGTGGGAGTATGGGGAGGAGCAGACTGGGCATCTGTTGAATGTCGCTGTGGGTGTAGTGGGCCGCGTTCATCAGTGTAGCCCCAGTTCCTGGCCCACGGTGGGTGCTCCGTGACGTTTTTCTGAATGAGAGAAGGGGTACACTTTGAAGCAGGTAGAAGAAAACAGAGGCCTCTAGCCCTCAGTCTGTGTCTGGTTGATAGACAGATGTTGTTTGGTTTACACAGTGTTTTTTAATAACTTTTGAGTGAGTTGCCAGTATTTGGAAATTGGGAGATGTCCCATAGAATGAAAGAAGCTTTCATTCCCTGGCAGCCGCGGTGGTCCAGGCGAAGCAGGCACCCTCCCTAGCAGAGCGGCCTGCACCAGCTCACCCCAGTCTCCTTGTGGCACTCGCTCTGCTGCCTTACAGTCCCTGCCAGGGCCCTGTGAGCACTGGACTTTGGGACTCTTGTTAGAGGTTGGTTTAGAAACCAGAAACTGTGCACTCTGTCCATAGGCTAAGTTCTGGATTTTTTAAACTGCAAAGTATTTCCTACTGGAAATATTTTTTACCTTGAAACACTGGATTTCTTTTTTTTGTGCCTATTTTAAAGTGACATATAACATACACATAGAAAAGTGTAAAAATACCTGTAGTTTAACAATAATGAAGTAGACGCTCATGCAGTCACCATTCAGCTCAAGGAACAGAGCACGGGCGGCACCACAGACATGGCTCGTGCCCTCACAGGTCATAGTCCCTCACCTTTCCTACACGTCCCCCACAGAGCGCAAGAGTGATGTGGCAGTGGCTTCTGTGGCAGTCATAACCCTGTACACCCGGGTGTGTGTCCTAGGCAGTGTGGCTTAGTTTTGCCCCTTTTATAAACTTTATCTGAGCGGAACCTACTTTAGGTGCTGTGTCTTGCTTCTTTACCAGCCTTTTCTTTGTGAGGTTCAGCTCGTGGTGTTGTATCTGGAATAACAGTGGAAGTGGTTCACAGGGCCCCCTTCCTAGTTTAAAATCTTTCTGAGTACTTCTCGAAAACTTAACATGTGACAGATTTTATTTAACTCATTAAGTAATGAGATAAAAGGTAAGGTGTTACAATTAGTTCAAATATCTGAGTACATTTTAAATGTATTTTTATTTATTAAAAAAAATATTTTTCTGGACTTCCCTGGTGGCACAGTGGTTAAGAATCCGCCTGCCGATGCAGGGAACATGGGTTCAAGCCCCTGGTCCGGGAAGATCCCACATTGCCGTGGAGCAACTAAGCCCGTGCGCCACAGCTAGTGAGCCTGTGCTCTGGAGCCTGCGGACCACAACTACTGAGCCCACGTGCCACAACTGCTGAAGCCCGCGTGACTGGAACCCATGCTCCGCAACAAGAGAGGCCACTGCAGTGGGAGGCCCACGCACCGCGATGAAGGGGGGCCCCCCGCTCACTGCAACTAGAGAAAGCCCGCACGCAGCAGCGAAGACCCAACGCAGCCAAAAATTAAACACACACACACACACACACACACACACACACACACATATGTATTTTTTTTTCTGACATTGATAAAAGATGACAAAACGCACCTTTACATGAATGCATATGTTTGGATTGCTTAAAGTTAACTTACATGCTTTAAAATTTGAAAAAATAGAGATAAATTTCCTGGGATTCTGTTTTGTGATTTGCCATTTTTGAGGGGACGAGACAATGCGGTTCTTTTGATGGCAGCAAGGTGAAGAGAAATTTCTTGATCCTGACACAGAGTAAAAAGACAGGCCATTGACTATCTTCAAAAAGGAACCCTGCCCGTCTTCCTCTGCCTTTGAATTCCTGTGAAGTGGCGGAGGGGTTGGGGAGGAAGTGGTGAGCTGCCCAGAAATGAAAAGCAAGGAGTCTGTGCTGTTTCCTTGGCGTGATGAAGGTCCCTGTCAGGGATGTAGAAACCTGAGCCAGCAGATGAAACCTGTGCCGTTCACGATGTCATTGCCGGAGATAGCGCCAGCCCGACCCTGTTCCTGGCTAACAGCCGGTTTCATTGTCCATCACCCACATCCCCTGCCTGCTTGTCAGCACAGAGCAACTTCTAAACAAATATGGGGGCTAGTGAGAGACGGGAATGCCTTTCTTCCCCTACTCAAGGAATTTCATGTTACAGCCGTCTACCAGTAAATAGAGGGAAGCAATTCCATTTGAAGGAACTTATCTATGTGGGATATAAAAGTTTTGATTTAAAAATAAATCAAGTTAATTTTAAAAGTACAGAAATTTCCAATTTTGTCACAATCTTCTGTTGTCACAATTCATGTTGTTTGGAAAATTTTTGTCTTGATGTTCAGGAACTAAGCATTAGGTAAGGTAGAAATGAAATGCAGCCTCTCTTTTGGGACTATTCCAAGACTTCCATTTGTAGGTGATCAGATTAAAGGAAGGTGGAGTAAAACTTTTAATATCTGAGAGTCTTTGCCCTGACTGGGTTTCTGGGGAAAGAAGGCAAACAACCCAGTGATAGGATAATGACCAGGTTTGAAGGTGGGAAGTGACCGAGAGTGTCTGAACCGTGGGCAGTGTTTCTGTGTGCCACTGGGATATTTCCCTATTACGACACAGGCGGCTTGGTGGTGAGGACACCCAAACCATTACGGGGCTTCCCACCCGCAGAGTAGTGTACAGCTCTACGTCATGAGCAGAACAGAGTTCTTCACTCATTCTTTAGATGAGTGTCTCTCAGCTGGGGCTGTACATTGGAACATCTGGGGAGCTTTAAACCCATAAAGATGACAGGGTCCCACCCCTTGAGATTCGGAGGCAAATGGTCTGAGTGCAGTCGAGGAGGGAGGAATTGTAGGAGCTGTCAGGTGAGTGTGCAGGGTGTGAACTGTGAGTGGGTCCAGCAGAGGTTCGGAGCCGTGCTCCCTCAACTTAAGCCAGCAATGGTCCTCTTTTGCCCGGGCCCACTGGTATTATTTACTTAGGTATTTCTTTTTAAAGTGACTTGGTAGTTTGGTGCACAAATACAGAAGAGCGCACGGAACATCAATGTATACCTCGGTGGATTATTATACATTGAAAACCCATGAAACTAGCACCCAGTCAAGAAAGAGATTATTGCCAATAGCCCAGAGCATCTGTATGGTTACATCTATCCTTCCATTTTTGAGATTCAGCCCTATGGCTGCGGGTAGCCATAATCGTTTCTCATTGCTCCATGATATTCTATTGTGTGAATACACCACAGTGCAGTTACCTCTCCCACTGCAGGTAGACATGGGACTTTTCCCAGTGTTTGGCAACTAAGAATGATGCTGTGTGACTGTGTCCCTTGGTGCACATGTGCACTCAGGCCTCTTGGGTATATACCTTGGAGTTGAATTGCAGGGTCACAGGTATTCATGTAGTCAACTTTAGGAGACAATAAATACCATGTTATTTACTTACACTCCCACCAGCAGTGTAAGCTTTCCTTTTATTCGGCATCCTTACCAACTCTTGATATTGCCAGTCTTTTTAGTTTTAGTGATTCTGGAGGTTGTAGAGTAGTATTTTGTTGTTTTTTCTTTTTCCATTGTTAAAATTTTTATTTTGGAAAATATCAAGTACCCAAGAAGTGGTCAAGTGGTACGATGACCTCCCGCATGGTCCCATCTGATTGCAGAGCTGCTTTCATATCTATAAATATTTCAGTTATGTATCTCTGAAAAAGAAGGACTTAAAAAAATACCATTTTCATACCTAGGAAAAATTAACGGTAAATTCTTTAATATCATCACATATCTAGTTAATCTTCACATTTCAGGTTGTCCCGTGTCATAATATGTTTCTTTTATAGTATTATTATGCAAATCAGTATACAAATAAAGGTCTACATAATAGATTGGTTGGGAAATGTCTTCTATCTTTTAAATCTGTGTTTCCCTTATGTTTCTATTTTTACCTTTGGGCAAAATACAAACTAGATAGAGACTGGGGTCGTACTCAAGGGCTGGCAGAAAGTGGGTGGTGAGCACTGTGGGTACATGCTAACTGGAAGCGAAAGGACAGGGCGAGTTTCATGAGAAAGGCCCTGCAGTAGGATCGGAGGAAACGGGTCCTGGAGACTTGGACCCCAGTCCTGGGTCCACCCTGAAGAGGGATAGACTCTCTGCCTCACCGCTGGCGCTGACGGTTGCATCTGCGAAGCGGAGACAGAGTCCTTCCATGGCTGCTTCGGGGCTGACGGCCCTCCTGCTGTCTCCCGGCCCCAACCCTCTGGACCGGGTGGGGGGCTGCTTCTAAGGGCGAAGAGCTGCTGCAGCCTTGATTCTTAGTTTATTGTTGGTGTGGTCTGCCAGCTTTCCCCTAAGTTCAGGGGTGCCTTCTGTAGCCCATCTTCACCTGATCTGACCCAAGGATGCTTCCCTCCTCACCTTTGAACTGATGGCAGGCACAGTGAGTTAGAATGGCTTTCTTGTTGAAGTTTTTAGAATCCTCTGAAAATAGATTTAACAGCTGTTAACTTACCTGTGGCATGGCTGTGGTTTCGGAGGAAGCCATTTGTGTCTCTTGACCTGGACTTTGGGAATTAGAGTCTGTGCAGGAGTGTGTATGTGCTATGTGTGTTTTCAGAGAAGCTGGGGTGGTGATGTGCATTTGTCTTCCTATTTTAAGAAAAACTTCAGTTACTAATGATTACCATTGCTTTGTTAGAAAAACCCAGTTTCCTTTTTTTCTCAAGTTACTGTAAATGTTATTGAAGCATAACGTGCATACATACAGAAAGGAGCATAAATCGTAACTGTGTAGCTCGATGAGTTTTCATGAAGCCAACACACTCATGTAACCAGCACCCGGATCAAGAAACAGACCTTACTAGAACTCCAGAAGCTGCTTATACCCTCTCTAGCTACTCTTCTTGTCCCCCGGGCCAGCAGGCAGAGACATGCGTGTATCGCATGAGGGGAAAAAACGTCTGATCCAGACAAGGCCTGGGTTTTCGTGCTGAGTTTGGGGGTGCCGCGGTGCAGGGGCTGTAGCATCCCGTGGCGCCCTCCTAAGAGATCATGGGCCTTATACAGAACTTGCAGGCACATCTGCAGGCAGATTTCTTGGGTGTTGGATGGTCTGCCTGATAACACCCCCTCACCCCTAAGTGACTTCTTTGGCCCGTCCATTCACGTGTGCCTGTGGGGCTGAGCCTTCAGCCCAGGTGTTGACAGTCTCGCGGGGGCCGCTCGGCGCTGCAGGTCCCTGCACGGGGAGACGCAGGGTGCCAGGTGGTGACTGGAGGGTGAGGAAGAAGGAAGGGTTGTGTCAGGGCAGCTCTGTAGAGCCGGCAAGTCTCTACCTGGAAGTCTGTGAGGCCAAAGGGAGGGAAGGATGCTTCCGGCAGCAAAAACATTGTACTTGAGGGCACTGAGGCCATCTTCTAAAAATTAACTTGACAACAAACATTTATTGAACAGCTAATGTGGGTGATGTTTAGAACAGGAGAGAGAAGTTTGCCTTCCTTTACAGTATTCTAATCTAAGAACTGTAAATGCTCTATTATTGGGGGCGGTTTGCTTTGGAGATGAATTGCAAAGAGTTGTAGGACCACCCGCTACAAATCGTGAATGACAGCTGGGTGTTTCTGCTTGGGGTGTGCAGTGAGGAGCAGCCCGGGGCCCAGATGCCTGGCGGGGTGGCTGTCCCTTGCTCTCAGCACGGACCTCTCATTATTATCCTATGCCTTGCTCAGGCCTGATGGTGTCAGAAGGGGTGTGGTGAGTTACTCCACTGGTTTTAAAAATTTCCTTCAAGAGTCAAAAGTGCAGGAAACAAAGGCCCATGTAGTTGCTGCTCCAGCGGAGTAGGATGGTTTGGGTTCAGAGACAGGATTAGAGGCTTAAGCGAAATTTCACCCCCTTGGAGGAGTAGCAGTTGTCTGAAACAATTTTGAGGACCGATGGCCTGTGTGTCTAGTTCTAGATCTGAACCTAGAAGGTCCCTTTGAGAAGGTGAAATAGAACAGTTCTCTGCGTTCCGAGCAGCTCCTCCACTACGTGTGTGTGGGCAGTGCTTCCCCACCCAGGGTTAAGTACGGGTGAGGCTGACTTGTTGGTTCTTATGACGTGAAGGCTTTATGGCTAAAATGGCTGTTAAAAGAATGAGAGGGAGTCGTGCTTCTCACCAGGGCTCGTTCATCTGCCGTGTTTCTCTTCCAGGGCTGCGGATAAAGGAGACCAAGGAGGTATACGAAGGCGAGGTCACGGAGCTCACCCCATGTGAGACGGAGAACCCCATGGGGGGCTACGGCAAGACCATCAGCCACGTGATCATAGGGCTCAAGACAGCCAAGGGGACCAAGCAGCTGAAAGTGAGTGCCTGCTCGTGGGCCGTCGCTCTGCCCCAGGATCGCCCCATGCGGCGTGACCTGTCTGTGCACAGGGCCGACAGAGTCACGTGTCGGGCAGGGCGGGCCCACGGAGGACTCAGTAAAGACGTGGCTCTTCTTCTCTTCTTTTTATTTATTTATTCATTTATTTATTTTTGATTCCGTTGGGTCTTTGTTGCTGCACGCGGGCTTTCTGTAGTTGCGCAGAGCAGGGACTACTCTTTGTTGAGGTGCACGGGCTTCTCACGGTGGTGGCTTCTCTTGCTGCGGAGCACGGGCTCTAGGCGTGTGGGCTTCAGTAGTTGCGGCTCGCGGGCTCAGTAGTTGTGGCTCGCGGGCTCAGTAGTTGTGGCTTGCGGGCTCTAGAGCACAGGCACAGGCTCAATAGTTGTGGCGCACGGGCGTAGCTGTTCCATGGCATGTGGGATCCTCCCGGACCGGGGCTCAAACCCGTGTCCCCTGCATCGGCAGGCGGACTCTCAACCACCGCGCCACCAGGGAAGCCCTCTTCTTTTCTTGTTGCCGAGGGAGCTGTGTATGTTAGGCCTGGGCTGTGTGGTGCCATCCTGCGTCCCACACAGTGACCATGTGTCACAGGCCTGGGCATTGGCTGTTCAGTTCCAGTGCTCGTGCTCACAGGGAAAGCAGCGCTGAGGGATCTGTTAAGAGTTGAAGAGTGATGACAGTGGACTCCCTAGTGGCCCAACACAGAGTCCCGGCTGCAGTCCCTTTTGTGTGTCGGGCCCTATTAACCTGAGGTGGCTTCAGTGGTCGGTTGTGCTCAGGCCAGGGTCCCGGAGACAGTGTGGCGGTGGCAGTTGGGGAGGCCCTGGGTGGGCCTCCCACTCCTGTCCTGTAAGCCTGGAGGAGGCGGGCAGCAGGGACGCCTGGCGGGGAGCGTGGGTTTGGAGTCTGCCGCTCACTGCAGTGTGGCCTTCTGCAGTGACTTCATCTCTGAGCGATGGTTTCTTTATCTGTTACATGGGAATAATAATTGCCTACCTCACAGAGTTATTGTGAGGATAAAAGTTGTAGCTTTGGGGGTGGTACCCAGTTACCTAAGAAGTGGTAGCTGTTGATGTTGTTGTGAGATGGGGCAGCCTTATTGTGGCTTTGCCTTATTAATAACAATGAATAACCTTTTCTTCACAGCTCTCACTTATTGTATGTGCCAGGCCCTGGGCCAAGTGCATCAACAAATCTCTGTGTGTGTGTGTGTGTGTGTGTGTGTGTGTGTGTGTGTGTGTGTGTGTGTGTGTGTGAGGCTCGTGAGGAGGTTAAGCAGTCATCCTCGGATCACACAGCTAGTTAGTGGCAGGGCGGACTCTCTGAGTCCTAACCACTATGCTGCCTGCCCTCCAACTTGCTGTGTGACCTTTAGAAGTCAGTTGAGCTCTCTGGGCCTCCCTATCTAAACTGGTAGATTGACCATATAATTTCCCCATCTTTGCTCTCCTCTGCGATTTTATTGTTCTTTGATTCTGTAAGGTGGTTTCTTGGTCACTGCTTTATGGAGATCATAAACATGTCACTTCTTCAAAGGACCATTTTTCTTTATCCTAACAGCGTTTCCCATCTCAGGAGCTGGCCTCTGCAAATACCTCTCTTAAACCCCTCCCCCTTCATCTCTCCCATTCTGTAGTAATTAGATTTCTTAGTAGTGTCTACCACCTTTCAGTAATTACATCTTCAGTCACTTCATTTGGGAAATTAACTGATACAAAAATGTTGGAGGCAAAAAAAAAGAAGTGTACTATCCAATATAGGATATATAAAATAAGATATGCAGTTTAAATTTTAGCTACCCATAAAGCTGTTTTGCACAGTTTCTTTAAGAAAATAACAAAAGGGTGAATGTTTTGCTTCCAAAATGAGTACTTCCAGGCACTTTGAGCATATGTACAAGCTGTTTGGATAGACGGAGTTCAAATACTCGGTGAATATTTACGTGTGAAGGAGGAAGTACCGCCATTTATGGAGAGCCTCCCTCATCCCAGCCCTGCGGTAGGGGCCTGCCACCCCCGCCCGCCCCCCCCCCCCCCGGTCTTCATGCTCATGGCAGTGGTCCAGGAGCCGTCGGGCCCATCCCACCAGGGAGAGAGAGCCCTGCGTTCCCTCTGGTTACTCTTTGTAACAACTTCAATGAGGTCTCATTTTTAGTAAAATTCACCCATTTTAAGTGTACAGCTCAAGGAATTTTAATCGGTTTACAGAGTTGTACAGCTATCATCACAATCCAATTTTAGAACATTTTCATTACCGCAAAAAGAAACCTCATGCCTAATCTACTTTCTGTCTATATATTTGCCTTTTCTGAACATTTCATATAAATACAATCATACAGTATGTGTTCTTTTATGTCTTGCTTTTTCTACTGAGTCCTGGTAAGGTTTTACTCTTTAATTTTGTTTGAGAGTTGAGAGTAATAGCTCCCCTTGAAATCTAACTGAGAGAAACATTTCTAAATACTGACTCTGTACAAAAGATGCTGTCCCAGAACATTGATCACCTGAGGGGGCCTGAGTCTGGATGATCTGGAGAAGGCAACAGTTCCCAGAATGTGCTACTTGCCTTTTCTGGAGATGTAAACAGGTGGGCCCAAGGGAGCAAACACTGGAATTTGAATCGACTGGCTTGGGAAAGATCCTGCTTTTATGTTTTCTTTGAATTTTACACATCTATGATGTGATCACAGCTGGGTGCTGTTGTATAGATGAGGAAACTGAAGCTCAGAGAGCCTTGTCTAAAACCATAGGCCCACAGAAGGGCAGCCATGGAGAGTAAGCAGGTTCTGTCCGTGCTTCCGGTGCAGAAACTGCCACCCCTGCCTGGTGTGGGGAGGGCAAAGGATTGAAGCAGGGAAAGCAATCTCAAAAGGGGGTGTTAGGGTCTCTGGTCCCATGGACAGTATGGGCCCCACCTGGAAGTGGTCAGAGCCATATTTGCCAGTTTGCGGCCTCTGGAGTAAAAGGAAGGAGGAGCTTAGGTCTCCCTTTGTGCCCCTCTCCTGCCTTCTCTTTGGGACACTCAAACCCCAAAGCCTGTCTCTCTCTCTCTCTCTCTCTCTCTCTCTCTCTCTCTCTCTCTCTCTCTCTCTCTCTCTCTCTCTCTCTCTCTCTCTCTCTCACACACACACACACACACACACACACACACACACACACACACACCACACCCTCCCTCCCTCCCTCCCTCCCTCCCTCCCTCCCTCTCTCTCTCTCTCCCCCCCTCCCCCTCTCTCCCTCCCCCCCCCCTCTCTCTCCCTCCATTCGGTCATTAGCTACCTCAGCTCTCATAGAGGAAACTACTTTACAGTATATCAGAAATAAATACAACGTGGATTATAGTTCTCTGGTTCACTGTTTGTTTGTTTTTTTAAGCTGGACCCCAGCATTTTTGAAAGTTTGCAGAAAGAGCGAGTAGAAGCTGGAGATGTGATTTACATTGAAGCCAACAGTGGGGCCGTGAAGGTAATGCCACGAGGAGACCCAGGTGGCCGGGAAGTGGCTTGCTTTCTTCAGGGGGTCCGGGGTGCGTGGGAAGGGGCACTGTGTCTGCTGCGATGCTGCTGGAAGGGCAGCAGTTGCCCCTTTATATTTAGTCAAGTTTGCTTTCCCTTTATCTGCATTCTTTAACCTTCTCATGATTAAAACAGACAGTCTGTTAGAAAAATACCAAAACCTGTTTAGAGGGGGAGAATGGTGAGGAAGCGAAACAACTGTAGTCATTTTGAAATTGAAATGTGCAGGGTATTTAATCTTCCTTTTATCTCTTTGGTATTTTCTTCCCAAGATATATGCATGTGGAAAGGAATGCTGCATTAGTTGGCATTCTTTTTATATCTGATTTCCAGTGTCCTGTACAGAGTTCCTCACTGTTTAATGGATGAGCATAATACTTCATATCATACAATAAATCAGCCACCTACAAAAGAGTCTGAACAGCCCCTCCGTCTCCAGTTAATCTACTGGATTTGCCCTTTATCGGGAATTGCATACAGTTAAGAGAGAGGGGGAAGATTCTGGGAGAGAGTATCGGGTGTTTTCAGCCGGGTTTTGGAACCCAGCGATGGGCAGATAGCTCCTTCTCTTGGCAGCAGGGAAGCAGAGGCCATGTTTGCAGTTTGTCAAGGCGGCTGTCAGGCTGCAGTGGGACCTGAGACTTTTATCTCACCCTGTGCCGCTTGGGGACTTGGCAGTGGAGCTCGCCAGGCACTCAGGTTTCGCTCTCTCTGCAGAGGCAGGGCAGGTGTGATACCTACGCCACCGAATTCGACCTTGAAGCTGAAGAGTACGTCCCCTTGCCCAAGGGGGACGTGCACAAGAAGAAGGAAATCATCCAGGATGTGACTCTGCATGACTTGGACGTGGCCAACGCACGGCCCCAGGTACTGCCCCCAGCTACCGCCGGGAAGCTGGCCCTGCTGGCGGCCCTGCTGGCGGCCCTGCTGGCGGCCCTGCTGGCGCGGGAGCCTTTTGTGTGCTGGAGGCTCCGGGATGAACTGTCAGTCTTGCTGCTGCTTCTTAGGGCAGGCAGTCCTTTTCTGTCTGTAATGTTCAGCAATTAACATGGACAAGAGCTACGAGGGGCTCCTTTGTTGCATTTCAAACGCTCTAGTCACAGATGGTTTCCTGCGTATTGTTCCTTCTCCCAGCCCAGCCTCTGGCCCCCGAGCTGGCCAGCTTCTCCCTGGCTCCTCTCCAGCACGTGGCTCGGGCCTGGGCTGCTCTGGGTGTGAATGGCAGAGGGCAGGAGTGTTCTTTGAGCCCTTTGCAGGATTTCAGGGAGCCTGAGAAAGCTGTGTCTTCCCCCTGCTTAGCAGAATCCCCAGTTTTATAGCTTTGAGCTGGAACTGTCCCTGCTCCTTATGCGAGCAGAAGATGGATGCTTGTGTCCTGACTAATAAAATGTGGGGAAAGCACAGGATGATTTTATGCCATCTCTGGGAAATGTGCAATTCAGAGAAGCCGACTCTTCCCTGCTGGTGGTCTTTAGGTTTGGTTTCCTCTTCGTCCTAAAAGAGGCCACCTCTTCACTAACAAGGGAATAGGCTTTCTAACCTGAAATTTGATCCTTGGGTGTTGTCCCTTGGAGCCTTGGCAGAGAGCTTGCTGAAGAATCTCCCCCCAGTTTGTGAAACCAGCCTGCTGGGAGCCACTCGCCTGACGAGTCTCACCAAAGTGGAGTCCGGGATTGTGGCTCCAACACTGTGGGCTCGGCCGATAGTCACTTCGGGTCTTCAGGTTTTTGTGATTTAGGGCTCTCTGATTTTGAGTTTATTCCTCTGTGGAAAGGGCATGATACTTCCTACCTGGCCCGGCAAGTATTTGGGAAACATTAGCTCCCTTTCACTGTTGAACATTCAGGGAGCGCCTGTGTCCCAGGGCCTGGAAACAGCAGGCAATCACGAAATGTTGACTGCTTGCTACCTGCACTGAGGGGCTGGCAGGTGGGTGCAGCAGCTGGTGAGCCTGCGCGGGGTCAGCCAGCTGCAGGGACAGGCCCTGGGCTCCGAGCAAGTCTGGTAGCCGGGCCTAGTGGGGGGGGGGGGGGACACGAGTCCATGCGTCTGTCCCCAGGGGGCTGGAGCAGCAGGACAGTGTTGGGGTCAGACGCCCCATAGAGGGGCTTCCCAGGAAACAGACTGTGGTTCCTGACAGGTGGGCTCGAATTGAGTCCAGAAGAGCTGGATGCCCAGGGAAGAGTTGGCAGTCCTGTGGGGTGAAGCCGTCCGGGACTGGGAAGAGACACGGCCAGGGTGGGGGGGGCGGCCCCACGGAGCTTGTTCTTCCCACAAAGGCATTTTGTTTAATTTTGGCCGCTCGGGGGAACCTCTTAAAAACTCCTCTTTGTTGAGAAGTTCCTCAAGCTTCCAGTGCAGGTGCCCAGGGTCTCCACATCTCAGGACCCCTGTCGAGTTGATGAGCTGACGTGGGGCAATTGACGAGGGGCACTGGGGTTGGGGGGTGGCGATGAGGCATTTGCAGCTGCCTTAGGAAGCAGGACTGATTCCTGAGTCTTCTCCTCTGCAGGGGGGACAAGACATCCTGTCCATGATGGGCCAGCTCATGAAGCCAAAGAAGACGGAGATCACAGGTGAGAGAAGAAGCAGAGTTGGGGGCCTGGGGTCTGACGGACCCGGTCCCCAGCCTGGCGAGTGCGTCGGGAGGCGCACTTCTCCCCCGACAGTGTGTGGCTGTCCTCGGTGTCCTCGCGCTCATCCCACCGATGGAGGCTGTCACGGGTCACGTTGCTTCTGCAGCGCATGGAGTCCCCAGGCGAGGCGGGAGTGTGGCTGCCCCTCGTGGGCCTGTAGTTTACCTGATCCCCTTGCTAACTGGTTCGCCCCTCTTTTTTCTAATTACCACCTATAGCTTTGTCACCTGAAAATGTTAAACATTAAAGCTCTGTTTTCTTTAAAGTTTCAGCCAGTGGCATGATCTGAGCCCTTTCTATTAGAGTTGCCTAGAGCAGCGTCCTTATCTTAACACAGCTTTGACCATCCCGCTTCATGGCTGTGGTAGAAGGTGCTGGTTTGTGGGCTGCTCCCTCCTGCTGTTAGTACAGGCGCTGGTTTGGACAATGAGAACTGTGACCTTGGACGGTTATTCAGCTTTTGAGAGGCTCTGTCCCTCTTAGAGCTCTGAGATGGTGCCTTTCCTCAGAACCTGTCATTCCTCACAGGTTTCCCTCCGGAGAGGATTCTGCACGCACCCTATTCCTTCCTCCAAGTACTTGATTGAAAGTTAATTAACGAAGCTTTGTCACACAGGGCCAAGAGAAAGGGTCATTCACCGAGTGCAGCACAGGGAAATTTGCATCTGAAAGCTCTCTTCTTCCTGGGTTGGGGGTGTGAGTAATAAGGCCTGGTGGGGAGTGTGACAGACATGCAGAATGTGGTAAAAGCCATTTACAAACTTAACAAAACACAACTTCAGGGGAGGCAGCGATTTGTGACTTTTAGGTAAAGTTAACCCTATTTTCAGATGAAACTGAAGCCTGGAGTGGGGCTGTAGCCTGCTTGTGGGGTCACAGAGCTAGCAGTCAAACCCGGCCCTGAACTTAGGCTTGGATTGAGTTCGGGTGGAAGAGAAGAGAAAGGCGACAGCCTCCGCACCTGGCATTGACCCTGCTTGTCCATCCTTGCCGACTCCTAGATAAACTCCGAGGGGAGATTAACAAGGTGGTGAACAAGTACATCGACCAGGGCGTGGCAGAGCTGGTTCCGGGGGTGCTGTTCGTTGATGAGGTCCACATGCTGGACATCGAGTGCTTCACCTACCTGCACCGGGCGCTGGAGTCTTCCATTGCCCCCATCGTCATCTTTGCGTCCAACCGAGGCAACTGTGTCATCAGGTACCATGAGGCTTTTCCACCTTCTGCCCGGGCTCATTTGTTCCTCCAGGATCACTTTCATCCCGTAGTGTCGTGAGTCAGGATGAGGGTGAGGGGTGGTCGTGTTCATTTCGAGGGAAGCAGAGTGGCTTGACTTCACTCTGTCACAGTCACCAGCGCAGCAGCCATCCTGTTTCTGCATATGAGGGCCTCGTCGTGGTTACTCGGGTTCCACTGGGGTGTGTCTTGGTCATCCGGTTGGAGTGGGCAAAGGTAAGGTCAGATGGGCCAGCCCTTGGCGACATGGCCTGTGTTAACTTCCGACCTCCTCCAAGCTCCAGGAGGTGTGTGTCTTGCCTTCACTTTTCAGAGAGGAAACAGAATGACAACGTGGTGTGCCCCTGGTCATAAAGATAGGATGAGAACCCAGGCCTCTGACAGTGAAACCAGTCGTTTCTTTCTGGCCCAGACATTCTTGGAGCCACACTGGCACCTCCCCCCACCCAACCCCCTTAGGTCCACCTTCAAGAAGGGATCCCAGAGGACTCGCCCTTTTTTCAGCTCTCGAGCCTAAGCACCAGTGTGCCCAGTAGTTGGCTCACTGGTTTTCTGCACTCCCTTGAGTCTTGGGGCCTGGTCTCAGCAGTGCTAGGGCATGAGGGGGTGGTACAGAGCCCTCTTTAAGCCTGCAGCACAGTAGTGAGGGCAGCAGAGCCCCGGAGACCACATGCTTCTGGTAGCAGGGGGGTGCAGGAATCTGGAAAGAGACCCCAAGGCCCTTGAGGGTCTCAGCACAGAGCTGGAGCCAAAGCTAGTGGGGAGCCTGGACTGCTGGTTCACCTAGACCTGCCTCGGAGGAGCTTTGTCTCTGCTGAGCTTATACAGAAGCCATGCTGCGGGCTGTGGGGCAGGCCCCCTGCTCAGGTGATCACTCTCGCTCAGAAAGAGGATTTGTGTGCACGATGCAAGTGCCTGTGGCGGCAGCATCTTGCATCCCCTCTTTGAATCCCTGTGATGATGTCTTGACAAGACCACCGCCTGTCATCATCACAGGTGTCTTCTGCAATCTTAAAGGGCCGACAGCTTGTACCAGGTTCAGCCAGCTGGAGCCTGGCTACCTGGGCAACATCTGGAAACTGGACACGTGGCCTGGTGAGCGTGGTGTCCCTGCCGCACAGGCCCTGTCAGCTTCCTGGGCTTTGCTTTGGTCAGGCCTGCCTGGCTTCAGTCTGACAGCTGGCGGAAGGGCTCAGCCTGGGCGTATGGCGCCCCCTACCGAGGGAGCTCTGCTGATAGACGCCCTTCCCTCTCAGGCCCCGCAGAGCCAGGCAGCTTAGGGCAGGACCAAGATCTCTTAGGATCAGAGTCCTTCTCTTAGTCTCGTCCCATCTAGGGGAAAAAAAAGTGCATAGAAAGGTGGCTCTGATCTCAGCTTGCCCAGTGGGGCCTGGGAAACTTGACCCCATCCCCGTCCAGAGGGATGTGAGTTCCAGAAACTATTTTTCACTAATATGTTGTCTGAAAGGAACTGTGTACCTAAGGTTCATAGCTTGGACAAATTTCCAGTCTTTGGTCTTTAATTCCTGAAAAATGCTTAGCAGTCTTTAAGCAGAGTTTTTTTGTTTAAATTTTTACTTTTATGGACTCAAAACTATAAGAAAAAAATTTAACATTTTCTTATAAATTCTGTTCGTGTTTTTTCCTCTAATCTTTTCTTCTTTAGACTTCTTATATTTATTATGTCTGAATTGAAGTTAATTTATCGTGAGTGTTAGAGAGTTGGGGATATTTTAAGACAGCAAGTTGAGGTCTTTTAAACATTTCCCAAGAGAATTCCTAAATAGGACCTAAAACAAGGAGAGACATACGGCTTAAATAGAAGTAAATAACTAAAAATTAAATGTAGTTTTTCAAGGTTATTTTGTTTAATATGAAGATTACAGATATACCAAATATACTAAAATTTGAATCATGATAGAATTTCATCTTTAATAATTCTTTTTTTTTTTGCGGTACGTGGGCCTCTCACTGTTGTGGCCTCTCCCGTTGAGGAGCACAGGCTCCGGACGCACAGGCTCAGCGGCCATGGCTCACGGGCCCAGCCGCTCCGCGGCATGTGGGATCCACCCGGAATGGGGCACAAACCCGTGTCCCCTGCATCGGCAGGCGGAGTCTCAACCACTGCACCACCAGGGAAGCCCCCATCTTAATAATTCTTCGTTATTAGTTTTAGAAATATTTGTTGATGGAAAAGATTTGTTTTCTCTAATGGTATCTTAATATTTTATATTTGCTACTATTTTTCTTTTTGTTTGGAAAGGTCTTACTTATTTTTAAATATTAGATTTAACAATTATTGATGAAGCATTTTATTCTTTTTTTGAATTTTTTCATTGTGGTGAAATGTATATAACATAGAGTTTGCCATTTTAATTATTTTTATGTGTATGGTTCAGTGACACTAATTACCTTCACAATGTTGTACAGCCATCACCACCATCCATCTCCAGAACTTTTCCTTCACCTCAAACAGAAACTCTGTCCCCATTAACCAGTGAGTTCCATATCCCTTCCCCCAGCCCCTGGTAATCTCAGATGTACTCTGCTTCTGTGAATTTGCCTTTTCTGTGTATTTCCTATGGGTGGAATCATACAGTATTTGCCCCTCTGTGACTGACTTCTTTCACTTAGCGTAACATTTTCAAGGTTCATCCTGTTGTAGCATGTGTCAGGACATTTTATTCTTGCAGCAATAAATATACGCTTACAGTTCAACTGACCGGATAGAGTTTCAACACATAGATTTTCTTTTACTGGAGTTATTATTTCTAGAATGTTTACTTATTTTTGAAACTTACTGAAGGTTAGCTGCAAATGACCTGCCCTCGTTCTTTGACCGTAGACTGCAGGCTGGTCTTGCTGGGGAGGCCAGCCTCGGTGCTGATGGGCTCCTGAAGGCGGAGGCAGGCCCGGCTCAGCTCACGGAGCTTGTAGGCCCGGTGCCGCCAGGCTGGCCCAGCCCTCATCGCATCAGGAGCTGCCACCCTGCGGCCCGGTGGGTTGGCGGGGTTCTTCTCCCGGGCCGCTCTCCTCTGGTCTGGCTAAGGATTCAAGAGAACGACAGGCAAAGGACGTGACGGGACAGTTCCCAGAACGAAATGAAGTAACAGGGAAAGCATTCAAATGATTCATTAGTAATCAAGGAAATGCAAATTCAGACGATGTGTTATACTCTTCGTTTTTCTACACCTTTAAGCAGCAAACTTTTTTTTTTAATAATTTTTTTTTATTTATTTGTTTTTATTTTGGCTGCATTGGGTGTTCGTTGCTGCGTGCGGGCTTTTCTCTTTTTGTGGAGAGCGGGGTTTACTCTTCATTGCAGTGCGTGGGCTTCTCATTGCAGTGGCTTCTCTTATTGCGGAGCATGGGCTCTAGGCACGTGGGCTTCAGTAGTTGTGGCACGCAGGCTCGGTAATTGTGTCTCTCAGGCTCTAGAGTGCAAGCTCAGTAGTTGTGGCGCACGGGCTTAGTTGCTGTATGGCATGTGGGATCTTCCCTGAGCCTGTGTCCCCTGCATTGTCAGGCAGATTCTTAACCACTGTGCCACCAGGGAAGCCCACAAACTTTTTTTTTTTTTTTTTTTTTTGCTGCGTTAGGTCTTTGTTGCTGCGCGCAGGCTTTCTCTAGTTGCGGTGAGCGGGGGCTACTCTTCCTTGCGGTGCTTAGGCTTCTCATTGCAGTGGCTTCTCTTGTTGCAGAGCATGGGCTCAAGGTGCGCGGCTTCAGTAGTTGCAGCATGCGGGCTCGGTAGTTGTGGCTTGAGGGCTCTAGAGCGCAGGCTCAGTAGTTGTGGCGCACAGGCCCAGTTGCTCCGCGGCATGTGGGATCTTCCCAGACCAGGGATTGAACCTGTGTCCCCTGCATTGGCAGGCGGATTCTTAACCACTGCACCACCAGGAAGTCACAGCAAACTATTTAAGAATTAGAATACTCAGTACTGGCTACAGTGCAATGGGATCAGATCTCTCATGTAGCTGCGTAAATTAGGATATTCGTTCGTTCATTCACTCGTTTGATTAAGGAGATACTCACAGTAGTGTCATGCTCTGTGAGAGTTGCTGAGGAAATGTTCATGGCTGTATGCATACAATTATTTATCAAAACACCATGAATAATAATAGCAACAACTGGAAACTACCTAAATGCCCAACGGTTTGAATTAAGTAAAATACTTGATGGTCTGTTAAGACTGAAGCAACATGGACAAAAGCAAAAAAGAAAAAATCTACATACATAGTGTAACTTACGAAAATTTGGCAAATACCTATATGAATATTTTTAATGTGATTTTAGGTGGCTTTTTTTCTCCTCCCCAAATTTCCTGTGGTGTTGATACTTGCTAAAATAATGACGTTGTTTCTGACACCACCTGAGTTAGTAGTCTGTGTCCTCTGCGGTCCTGCCTCTGACTCTCAGGGCGAGAACTAGCTGCTTTGTCATCGTGAGGGCCTCAGCCTTGTTTCCAGTGTCCAGTTTCTGGTCTCAGAGGGGCCTGAGCGATGTGGCACTTCTGGCCTTTCAGGGGCACGGAGGACATCGCCTCTCCCCACGGCATCCCTCTTGACCTTCTGGACCGAGTGATGATCATCCGGGCCACGCTGTACACCCCGCAGGAGATGAAGCAGGTGAGCGCCGCCCCCTCTTCCCTCGTTCGCTCCCCGTGTCCCCGATGCCCAGCGGGAAGGCCCCCCACCTGAACGGTGTGTGAGCCAACTGCACGTGGCCTGAAGTGGCACAAAACCTCAGCTGCCTGTGGCCTTGGCTGTTCTCTCTTCTACTCCATCCCTTCCTCTAAACTTAGGAAAGGGACAGTGAGAAAATCGCCTTGGTGACAGCCATTAGGGAGGCCACCAGCTCTAGGAAAGAGGCTGCAGAACATCATGTAGTGAGAGGCTCTAGCCTGGGCGCTGGCCCGCCAGGACCCACACAGGCACCTCTGGCAGGCGCAGAACCCAAGTCCTAGCGGAGGCTCTGCCCGGGCTGCTGCCGAGGCTGTGGAGATGGTAGTGAAACAGCATCACAAGTGTAGAGGGCGTGTGGAATGGAGGACACCAACCTAAGCTCACAGGAAGAGGCATGACGGTGCACAGGGGAGCATTTAGCTCAGCGCCCCACGTAGCGTATGCTCAGCCCTGCATGAACTGAGTCTGGCTGAGGCTTGGGAGCGGGGGCTGGCGGGATGCATGGGATTGGCCTCGTCGACCCCATGTGTGCCCCACAGTGCCTCGGCACCCTTGGAAGCCCCAGTCCCCTTTCTGATGCTTCCAGGCAGTCGTTTCCCCCCTTTGACGGCTGAGTCACTGAGTGGCGAGTCCAGGACGCAAAGCCAGGCTGTGCCCTGCAGAGCCCAGCCATCTGCTCTGCCCACCCTTGCCCCAGACGGTCTTGCTGAGGCATAGGTCTCTCACTGTGGGGTCAGCATGTGGCCGCAGCTGGGGCCGTGGAGTGGCCCAGGGCTGCACTGACATCTCGGTGAGCTCTGCCGGACCCTCTCCTCGCCAGAGCACAGGCAGTCTTTGTTAGACATTGTGCTGGGCCATTTGATCCCCCGTCACCTCGAGGTAGGGAGAACTGTTTTCACTGGCATTCTTAAAGAGGAGGACACTGAGACTTAGGCTGGTTAACCTGCCCAAGCTCATACAGCTCGTCAGTGGCTAGGCGGTGGCAGGACGTATAACTGGAATCCAGGCTGTCTGATCCTGAAGCCTGTGTTTTTGATCGCTTTGCCGTCAGCCTCCTCCCCGCTAGAGGTGTCTCATCTGGGAGTGGAGCCCCTGTGGTAGCTGGTCAGCTAGCCTCTCCTTTGGGAGCTCAGAGGGCCGCTCCTGGACATGCGCCAGCAGCTCCCTGCCTGCCTGCGGCCCGTCTGGCCTGGCCCCTGCTGGCATGTCTTGTTGACCAGCACGAAGAGCGCTGGTGGTGTGTGGAGCCAGAGATCTCCCTGCATAAGCAGCACAGACAGGACACCCATGCGGTTCTAGTTCACGGAAGCAGCTGGGTGTGTCAGTTAGGAGATGGCGTTCGTGGCTGGGGCCTTGTCACCAGGTGATGGTCTCTTGCTCTTGGATGAACGCTAGGTTGAAGCCAGGGCTTTCACTGCTGAGGAGCAGAAGCCAAAGCAGGGGAGAAACTGCCCCCTTCCCTACCCGGACTGTTGGACCGGAGCCCCAGCCTGTACCCCGCAGTGCTTCGCGGCCTCTGTTCACCAGGAGACGAGCTCCCTCGGCTCAAGGCTGTCGTGCAGACCGAGGGAGACAGTGACGGCCACTCGGGGGGGTGCGGCCATCACGGCTGCTGTTCACAAACCCAGAGCACGCGGTCCTAGCTCCCTGGCACGTGCGCTGTGCCCCAGAGTCTGGAGGCTCGGCCAGGGGGTCTCTTCTCGGGCTTTCCCTGGAGTTAGCAGAGGATAGACCAGCTGCCAGATGAGCACGGCTTTGTTCGTGCTGTTCAGGGGACAACATCAGCATTTTTACTGGAGCCCGGGGTGAGTTTTTTAAAAAGCAAAGTAAATGTAACTTGTGTACTCTGCCGTCAGTGCCGACACCCTCATAAACTATCCCTGTAGGTTATTAAATGATTAAAGATCTAATTTATGAACTGTCCGTTTCCGAGCGGTCTGAAACAGGAGCTCCTGGGATTGCTCTGACCTGCTCTAGAGAGAATGAGAGCAGAGCACCCCTGACAGCCCTCCAGTGTCACCGTGGCTCGCCGAAGGCCAGATGCTCCGGGCTGGTGCTCTTCCCCAGACCAGGTTCCAGAACCCAATGTTTGCGTCTCCTAGAGTTTCCAAAGGCCCCCAGGGGACTCCTTGGTCATCCCAGCTGTGGGTGAGAAGCTCTTTCTATTTGGGAGCACAGAGCTGCCCCGCTGTGACGGTCATGGCTGGAGGGGAGTCCTGTGGCTGGAGCCTTCTGCTCTCTCCTTTCCCTGCCGTCCTTGTGCCCGTCCAGTAACATCTTTGCTCAGCTGCATTTCACTTTGGACCCCAGACAGTGGACGCCTCACGCACGTACTAAGATTCTTTTGACAGAGGTCACACCTGGCAGCCCCCTGGCTGAACAGATGTGGCCAGTGCAGTGTTTATGAAATGTTTAAATAAGTTGACAACATTCAGCAGTCAGGACATTTCATACAAAAATCTGAGTTCCGAGTCTCTCTTGATGAAATGAGAGCCTTTCCTGCCAGCACCTGGGCCTCAGCCCTGGCGGCGCTGGTTGCAGCAGCGGGGCTACCTTGCCTGGTACGTGCCGGCCCGTCCACCTCGGCCCCCCGTCCGCTCACTGCTGACATCTGCGGGACCTGGTTCCTACCGAGCCGGGCCTTTCTCATTGACAGCGGCTGCCACGCTGGGTCCCCTTAACCAGGGTCACCAGACGCTAACCTCCGTACCCCTGCAGCTCCTGCCCTCGGGGTCTCTGCCTGAGAGCCGAACGCCCATTTGAAGTGTCCACCTCCTAAACCTCTGGTCCCTCTCCCCTTGTGAGGCTTGGCTGGGGGCCCAGTCTTTCCCACTTCCACGTCTGTATCCCGGGTGTGTTTATGGCTTTAATTTAAACAGGGGCTTCTTGATAACTTGTTTACGAAGCTGCCAAAGTGAAAAATTCCTGTATTATATGAGGCTCGAAGTCCTCGAGTTATCTCAGCTCCACAACACACAGCATCATTATCCCGCTGCCCCTTATCACTCAGTGCTGGTGCGCCTGCAGGATCCTGGTGCCACTTGTGTTACCGTGTCCCCACGCCAGCCTGCTTCCCCTCCAACTTCACCAGGATCTCAAACTGCACAAGCGTCAGCCTCTTCTTTCTTGACAGATGAGATATCTCCCAGTGATGTTATGAGAGCTGGTAAATGCTTAAAAGTAACTTTTAAAATTTATTTAAGCATCGCATTTGTCAAGCAAATAAGAAGTGTCTCTTCTTGCCTGAGTGCTTAGAGGTGGCGGTGCCCCTGCTGGGGAGGTTAGCTGCCGCTGAGGGAGCCAGGGCAGGCAGGGTGGGCGCAGGGGCAGCACCGCCCTGGTGCACACCTCGGGGTACCAGCTGCCTTCCAGTCGGCATGGGGCTGTGCCCCCGACTTGTGCGAGGACAGCAGCACCCGCGGGGTCGGCTCTGCCCCACCGGCCCCGCTTGGGGCGTCTGTGCTATTAGGAGGTGGGATGGGAACACTTGAGGTCGGTCACTGTTGATCACAGTGTTTCTCCTCCAAAAGATCATTAAAATCCGAGCCCAGACAGAGGGAATCAACATCAGTGAGGAGGCGCTGAACCACCTGGGGGAGATCGGTACCAAGACCACTCTGAGGTGAGCTGGCCGTGCCCGGACCCCGCCAGTGCCTTCCCAGGGCGCGGGACCATGCCTGCTCTTCCGGGGTGGTGGGTCTCATCCTGCGGCAGGTGCAGCACAGCTAGACAGTGGTGTTGAGAAAGCTGAGCGACAGGTTAAGTCCCCCCCGTCCTGTAGCAGACGGTCCTGCTGGTGGAGAGCGTGCTCTGCCTGGCGGCCCCCTGCGTGGAGGACATGGACGGAACCGGAGACTGGGTTCAGGGCAGGCAGCCCCTCCACTCTGGCCCTGTGCTGCAGCGTCTGCTGGGCAGGGAGGAGCACAGGCAGAGGTGGCTCTCCTGACTGCCCACCAGCGGCCGGAAGCCAGTTGCTTGGAGGGTGACCCTTCTCAGTGTCCTGACTGCTTATGAGTCATGACTTCACAGTGTTTGGCCTGGCCGTTTCCCTTTGAGTCAGTTCCTCGCTCCTAAGGTTGAAGCAGAATGCAGGCTGTTTTGTTTGGGTGGAGTGGTGCTTTCAGAAACTCCTGGACTTTTTGCCTTTGGTTGGGGCCTTTGCTTTCATGGGGCTGTGTGTTCATTTCTCCGCCATGGTCCCTGTTCCGATCTGGACCCTGGCGTTGCCTGCTTGCCGCTGTAGACATCCAGGTTTGTGGTCCCTTCCCAGCAGCGGTGGAGGGCCTCCTGCTGGAGGGGAGGACCTCTAGGCAGTGACAGGTTCCGGGAGCAGGGCTTATACGTCATGCCGGTGGCTTCTGGCCCCTCCCTGGTGAGGCCGTGACTCCAGGTCTCTGAAAAGGGCAACTCTCCCCTTGTCTGCTGTCTGCAGCAGCTGGCACAAGCTTCTGCAGCTCCCTCAGTGCACCTGCTGACTTGGGGAGGGGCTCCCATCCGTGGCCCTGCTTCACACCTGCCTTGGCCCCGGCCGCTCTAGGTACGCGGTGCAGCTGCTGACCCCGGCCAACCTGCTGGCCAAGATCAACGGGAAGGACGGCATTGAGAAGGAGCACGTCGAGGAGATCAGTGAGCTCTTCTATGACGCCAAGTCCTCAGCCAAAATCCTGGCTGACCAGCAGGACAAGTACATGAAGTGAGACGGCCGAGGTCTTCTGCGCGGAGACTCCGGGTAGGCCCGCTCCCGCTCTGGCCTGTGGGTAGGCGGCTTGCCCCCGGGCTGGGCTTTCCCCACTCGGGCGGGTGGCAGCGCTGTCAGTTAGTGTGGAAGAGTTTCTTTTTAAGTTATCGTGACTCATCCCGTGGTTGCTTTGAAGAAACCCTGCCTTATCTGGTGTGTTTTCTAATAAACCCTGATAGGTTATTTTGATGATACCTGTCTGACTTTTCTTTTAATTTTTTAAGCAGTAAACTTTGTGTTTTAGAGCAGCTGGAGATGTACAGAATTGCTGTGAAGATGGTGCAGGGGTCCCTTGCTGTCAACATCTTACAGCCACGTGGCACGTTTGTCGTGTGCGATGAGCCCGCAGCACGTGTCCTTGTGCTTTGTGCATGCTTTCTCAGTGATCCGCTGTCCTCTCTGTCCCAGGGTCCGTCCAGGGCCCGCGTCACATTCAGTCGTCATGTCTCTTGTGGTTTCCTGGCTGTGACAGTTGCTCAGACGTTCCTTGTCTTTGATGACCTTGACGGTTTTGAGGAGTGCTGGTCAGGTACTCTGTCCAGTATCCCTCAGTGGGGCTTGTTTGATGTTTTTCTCATAATTAAACTGGGATTGAGGGTCACTGGGAGGAAGAGCACAGGGAAAGGGACATTTCCATCACGTCCTGTCAAAGGTGCGGCCGCCGGTAGGCTCACGGCTGCTGTGTTGACCTTGATCACCCGGCTGAGGATGTGCTGTTGGGTTTCTCCATCTCCCTTTCCTCACTGTCCTTCTGGGAAGGCGTCTCTAAGCACAGCCCTCACAGAGGGGAGGGGAGCTTGCTCCACCTCCGGGAGGGCTGAGGTCACCTGTTCTCCCCATTTGCTCATTTATTCAGTCATTTCTATCAGGATGGACTCACGGAAATTTATTATATATTTGGGTTATAACCCAATATGCCTTTATTTTGTTGCTTAAATTGTTCCAGCTTTGACCGTTGGGACCCCTGTCAGTTGGCTCCTGTGTCCCTCTGCTGGGCCCCCCTCACTGCGACTGGGAGGGAGGGGCAGTGGAGCGCCTGGCAGACGCCACAGTGTGCTGTGTGCCAGGCCCGGTCCTTGTCTCCAGCGCAGTGCTGCTCATTTGAGGCAGGGCTCAGCCCAGCAGCAGTGCCACACGGGCAGGGTCTTCGTGCTGTTACTGTGTGTGGGAGAGGGGACCAAACAAAGATGGTCATCTTGATCTAATCACCACCTTAATGCAAGTCGGCCAGCACCGCTGTTCCCCATGTAGTGACAATCACCTGAGCGTGTGCAGGAGGCCGGGCAGGAGGGCTGAGGCCTGGGGATCCATCCAGCCCTTGGAGGGCCGCCAGGCCCTGAGAAGGCCCCAAGCAAATTCATGCTGCCAAAATGGATCTTCTGTGGCCCCGCCCCTGAGGGAGATCCCAGTGTGGGGGTCTTGGGGGTGTGTGTGAGGCAACCAGGCACAGGGAGGGGTGGTGGGACGCTTCCTGAGGCCAGGGCTGTGCGCTCAGGCCTGACGTGGCTACCCGTCTCCTCCAAGGCTGCACCTGTGTCTCTGGTCTCCCAACTTAAGCCACATTGGAACAAAGGAAGAGTGATGCCTAAGATGCAGCGAGAGCCCGTTGTGTACTAGGGCCTGTGTGATACTGTGCATTTCCTTCCGCATTCTCTCAGGAGCCCCACGGGATGGGTACTGGTTAAGTCACTTGCCCAGCTAGTAAGGATGAATCAGCCGGTTGGTGTCTGTGCTCCTAACCCCTGTGGCTAACCTGCCTTCCTCAGTGTGCCAAGTTGTTGGAGGGGCCTTCGAGCCCTGACCTCTGTGCCAGGCAGGTGAGGCAGGCAGGGCTGGTGTGAGGAAAGTCATACCCTAGAGGACAGAACCAGGCTCTGCCCTGGCTGGACCTCCTCCTCCAGCCCAGCTTGGGCGGAGATCTTCCCAGCTGCACAGGGGCCGTGCCCTCCAGAGCAGTCCTGGGGAGGACGGCCATGTGTGGTCATGGCCCCCTGTCCTGCTCCTCAGGTCTCCTGGCCTTGGTGGTGCCCAGAGGGATGGCCTCCTCGTTCGTCTGTGCTCCACAGTGAGGGAGATGGTTCTGGACAGGTAGGAAGGTTGGGTTATTTTAATCCCTCCTATTTTTTCCAGCAAAGCCTGTGATTATTACATTAATCTTCCAGGCGAAGTTTTTACGACCGATCCCTCGCCGACTATGAGAAGTTTCTCCATCCATTACCAAGGCGGAAACAGACCCTGGTGGGGAGGAAAATATTTGTTATATCTTATCAGGCTGACACACAAGCTACCAACAATTACAGCAGCCCCATTTTTTGCACTATTTCAGCTCTGTCGTGAAGAATTGTAATATTAACGTGAGGCGGGGTGGGAGCTGGTTGTAGGAAGTGGCTGTTTTTCCAGGCTCTGGGCCTGGGCTCTCTTGGGTGCCTCCCAGCAAGCCAGTTGGGTGGCTGAGGAGGAGTGTTTGCATGAACCCCAGCTCCCTGTTCCTGTGCTAATGGCCAGGAATGCGAGCGGGCCGGAGGGGCTCTTGAAAGATGGGTCCCTGGCCCTCGCTGGGGAGCCACCTTGGCTTCCCTTTCATTTTCTCAGCCCCGGTGTCTTTTCACCACCACACCTCTTAGGTTACACCCCCTAGATTGGTTCTTAGAATATTTTGGTTTTTAGGATTAAACAGATGATGGTGACTTACTGGTTATTTTTCTAATAAAATGGAGCCGCACAGTGGTGGGGGGCACTCCCTGTTGGCCTCCATGTCTCAGACCCCAGCGGGCCTCTGCCAGGAAAGCCGCAGATGCTGGGCACCCAACCCCGCATCTGGACCAGCCTGAGCAGCCCCTGCCCTGGAGGGATTCCAGGCAGAGGCGGCAGGTGGGAGAGGGGAGCAAAGGGGTCCAGGGGGCATGGCAGGCAGGGGCGCGGTTTGGATTGTTTGGCCCTTGATCCCTCTGGTCCTAGAGCTTTGGTTTCCTCCTCTGTAAGATGGGGGCAGTCATATCGCGTAGATCTGTGTGCGGACTTGGTGGGGTGACATGTGGCTGCATCAGGCACTCGAGATACTATGATTCAGAGAAGAGTTCCCGATCCCTGTCCCTCTTGAAAGAAGCGAAGGTCACACTTTATCCAACAGGAGCCGGAAGCCGTTAGGCTCTGCCCTTCCCAATCCCAGAGAGCAGGCCCTGGCAAGGCCTGGAGGTCCCCTGTGGCTGGACGCTTCTGTTAAGCCCAGCAGGATAAGCCCCAGCTCAGGGCCCAGAGGCTCTGGAGCAGAGGGGAGAGAACGGGCAGAGGCGTGGCCTTTTGCCTCCGCGTCCACCACGTCCACGAATGATGTGCTGGGCCTCCCTGGGCCCCTGGCCCCCCATCCCCAGTGAGGCCCAGGCAGGGCTGGGCAACCAGGGGGGAGGAGTGGCTGCCCGCGTTGTCCCAGCCCAGCCCTCCTTTTGGTGTCTGGGAACAGGCCCACTGAGAGGTAGAACAGGGTCCACCCATCCAGTCATCATCTTGCCTCCTCCATTTATTGGGGATAGCAGGCCCCAGGGACAGGGTGCAGGGTGCCGGGGCGCGGGGAGGGCGGCCGCCGGGCTGGCTGTCGCCGGCTGGTCCTGTCGCCCTGGCCGTCACTCGCGGCAGGCGCAGTGATTAATGGCCGGGCCGCGCTGCCCGGGCCGCCGTCAGCGCGCGTCTGCGGCGATGGATTCGCTGTCAGGCTCCCGGCCCGCGCTGACCCCGGCCCGGCCGGCGCGATCAATGGGCGGCGCGCACTGCGGCTGGGCCGACGCGATAAGATGCGCCGATGGGCGCCCGCCGGCTGCCCGCTCGACACAGCCGTCGCCTAGTGATTAATGGGGATGCTGCGGTGCGGGGGGCGCGCGCACGCGCGCGCGGGACCGCCGGTCCCAGGACACGCATGCGCGGCCCCGCACGAGGGTTGGGCAGGGGGACAGCTGTGAGACCTCCACCCGCGGGCCGCCAGCCTCGCCCACGGCCCGGCGTCTCTGAAAACCCCGGGTCTGGCCCGGTCGTCCGCACGCTCCCCCCCGGCCCCGTGCGAGAGGGCGTACAGGCTCCGGACAGCTGCCGGCAGGCTGCAGGGAAGCAGTGTGAGCCGGTGCTTCGGGGGCGGACTGGAGGGCTTCCCCGAGGAGGTGACAGGGGCGAGCAGCAGCTGGGGTCGCGCCAGGCCCTCCTCCCCCTTTCCGGGGTCTCCGCAGCCTCACCGCCGCGCGCCGCCCGCCCCGCCCCTCCTCAAGGGGGCGTGGGCAAGCCTGGCCAGGCCAGGGCCGGGCAGGGAGGGAGTGTGTGACCGAACGCACACGTGGGAAGAGAGCAGTCAGGGAAAGCTTACTGAGCTGGGCTTTTAATTAAAAAAAAATAAATAAATATATATACATATATATATATATATATATGAACATGGATCAAAATGTAAAAAGTGCAAAGCGGTGTAGGTGAACAATCTCCTTCGCCCCCTGCCGTCAGCCACCCTATGCTTCCCAGCATTTATTAGGAGAAATTTCAAAGATAAGGAAAGTTGCAGGGCTCTGGAGCAGAGAGGAGAGAATGGGCAGAGGCCCGGGCTTTACTACGTATCCACGACTTAGCAATACGCTGAGTGAAACAAATCAGACACAGAAAGCCAGCTACCTGTGATCCCACTTATATGTGGAATCTAAAAAGCAAAACAAAAAAACCAAGCTCGCAGATACAGGGACAGGTCGGTAGTTGCCAGAGGCGGGAGGGAGGGGCTGGGTGAAATGGGTGAAGGGGTCAAATGGGTGAAGGTACAAACTTGCAGTTATAAAATAAATAAGTCCTGGGGATGTAATGTAGAGCATGGTTATGATAGTGAATAACACTGTATTGCATATTTGAAAGTTGCTGAGAGAGGTCTTAAAAAGTTTTCACCGCAAGGGGAAACAAATGTGTAACTAACTGTGCGTGGTGTTGGATGTTAGTTAACTAGACTTACTGTGGTGATCATTTTGCAGTATATACAGATGTTGAATCATGTTGTACACCTGAAACTAATATAATGTATGTCAATTATATCTCAATTTTCAAAAGGAAAAAGCAGTTGCAGGAACCTGTGAATACCCGTATCCCTGTCACCTGGGTGCTCTCCGTCTTCCCTCCATCCTTCAGTCCATTTTTATCCTGTCTTAAGCATTTCACAGTCAGTTGCAGACATCAGGCCACATCATGCATATATGTACTTTTAATACTTCGGCATTATGTACAGTTACCTAGAGTTGGATATTTGTTTGTTTTTTAAAAGGTTAAATGTGTACACAGTGAACTGCACTAACCCTAAGTGGACAGTTCCATGAGTTTTGACAAATGAAACCCAGGTCGTGTCAAGCATGTTCCTGTCACCCCAGAAAGCTCCCTTAGGCCTCTGCCCAGTCAATCTCCAACACGCTAACCAGAGGCATCACTGTTCTGGTTTTTCCCACCACAGATCAGCTTTGCCTGCTCTGCAACATCATAAAAATGGGATCATAGCGTGTGGACATCTCTTTTTTGATTGGTTTCTTTCAACCGCCTTTGAATTGTGAGATCCCAGCCCTCGTGTCAGCAGTTGTTGTGATGTTGGAGCGTGATGCTGTGTGGGGTAGTGCTGTTTGTTCGTCTTTTTGTACGAGTCTCTGGGTGGCATCCCATCTTATTTCTCTGGGGTAAATACTCAGGAGTGGAATAGCTGAGCATAGGATACGTAGATGTTGAGTTTCATGAGAACTTGCTAGGCCTTTTCATGACGTACAGTCCATTTTTTATCCCTCCCCTGACTCTGCCTTTAAACACAAATAGTGTACATTGTTTTGCTTATTGTCTTTTTTTTTCCCCTCAACAGCACATCCTCGAGTTTCTTCTAACTCAGGATGTAAAGGATATTCTTCTAGTTCTTTTCCACAGAAAGGAGATGCTGTAATTTATTCTCTCCCCTTCTTACGGGCTTTTAGATGTTTCTGTCCTTACTGAGCTGGGCTTTGCAGGATGAACAAGAGTTTGGCAGGCAGACAGAAAGAGGGAAACTGCGGCAAGTCCCAGAGGCTTGGTGAGCACCACAGAACTCCAACTGTTAGGACGTGGCTTTCTGAGGGCGGACGCAGCTCTCGCCCTGTGTACCCTGGGACCTGCTGTGTGCCGGGTGAAAGGAACGGGTGACATAGACGTGTGCTGGCCACAGGCTCGGGGCGGGGTGATGGCACGCCCCAGAGGGTTTGGGGCAGGGGAGTGAGGGGGGGTACTGCCCAAGGGACAGTCCGTCTGGGGCTCTCCGGAACCAGGCACTGGTGCGTGTTGCAGTGTGCGCCGAGGCTTCTGCTGACCCTTGGACGTTGTCACACGCCCACCTCCTGGCTCTCGTGTCAGGAAGCCAGCCTCTAACCTGGGCCATGGGCTGACCCCTCGGGTAGAGATGGGCAGCTCACCCGTTTCCCCTGCACGTGAGCTTGCTGAAGACTCAGCCTGGTGGGGACTTGGCCCAGGAAGGGCCTTCAGCAGGCAGGGGTGGGGTCAGCAGGTGGGGCCGGCGGTGGGACTGGAGTGGGGCCGTCTGACTGGAGTGGGGCGTGTTTCCCCGGGCCCCTCAGTCCTCATGCCGACGAGGCCCCTGGCAGAGGTGCCTGCAGGAGGGGCTGTGTGACCGTTGGCCGCGGTCTAGTTCCCGGGGCCTGGTTCTTCTCGGAAGCCGTGGGAGGATGAGCTCTCCTGTGGGCGGTGGCTGGTGCACGGCCCGCCCCACAGGAGAGGAGAGCTGCCCCACGGCTCCCAGCACAGAGGCCACAGGCGGGCAGTGAGGGCCGAGGGGCCGCCCATGTCACCTGAGCCACGCGCGCGGCTGCTCGCACGGGCTCTGCTCCCGGCCACGGGCACAGCCGGCCTGCTGGGCAGTGAGGGGGTGCATGCTTCCTGCGGGCAGGAGCTTTTCTGACTTGAGTTTCTGGAGGTCCAAACAGGGCCGCCTGCCTGCCTGCCTGCCTCGAGTTTCAGTGCCTGCTCGCCTGGCTCCTGTGGCCGCGTGGCTTGCACAGGCCAGGCCCCAGGCCCTATCCCTCCAGGGCTCCCAGAGGACCTCCTGCCCTGGCTGCACAGCACCTCAGAGATCAGATTTCCAAGATGAGGTCTAAGGCTCTACGTGGAAACGCTGAGGCTGAGCCGGCTCAGGAGGAAGGCCGGCCACGTGTCCTCGGGCGCCACGGAGGAGAGGGTGGTGGTGGACGGCTCGGGGTGAGGCCTCGTCCGGATGGGCGCGTTGGCTTCACAACGTGGGCGAGCGGGAGGTTTTCTCTCACTTCACCCTGGAAACGCCTGCCATTCCGCTCGGTGGAAACAATCGGGAGCCTTTCTGCACAGCACATCCAAGGGAGCAGCCACTGCGCACGCCTCTGCCGTCCACAGGTGCTGGGGGCCCAGGGCGGGGCGGAGACCCTCCCAGGCCTACAGGTTTGGTGCGTGAGGTCCCTTGTCTCAGCCAAGCGCAGCAGTGCCTCCTAGCCTGGACTTGGAGGGCTGGAGGGCGCTGCGCTCACAGGACAGACACCGCCCCACCGTCCATTCCGGCGGGGGCTGGAACGGCCCACGCGCTCAGCACCTACCACCCGAGTGTGCAGCCGGCACCACCACCAGGACAAGGAAGCTTTCCAGGCACGTGCCTTTCTGAGGAGGGACTTCCATCAAGGGGGGCACCTGGGAACCCCGCACACCCCTGAAGGCACCCAAGGCCCCACCCTCCTCACTGGCCTCGGTAGCACAGGAGAACTGAAAACCAAGAGAACACCACCAGGTGGCTTGTAAAAAGTTGGCTTTATTGTCTCTTAGTCACCTTATCTCAGTTATGCCATTTTGGCGTCCACAGTGACAGTCCCCTGAAAGCTGGGGTCAGCCCCACCCCGCCCCCCGTGACCAGTGACTGCAGGGCAGGAGCCCGAGCCACGCAGTGGTCAGAGGCTGCAGCAGGGCTGCAGGGGCGTCAGGTCTCCTCTCGGGACTGGGTCGGACAAGGCCACGCGTGGTACGGTGGGAGCCCTGGCCTGGGGTCGATGGGCTGTGGGCCCATCTGGGCTCTGCCGCCAACTTGCCGGGTGGTGCTCGGCAAGTCTCTTCTTGTCCCTTGGTTGGCCTGTCTCCCGGGCAGCACAGCCAATGAGGTCTCAGAGCCCCTGTGGACTCAGGCGGGTGCCAAGCTGGCCACCTCGACTGGCTCTGTGCTTTGAAGGCCGCTGTGCACCGCTGCTGGTGGGGTCTGCTTTCTCCGCGGGGCAGGGAGAAGCCCTCAGGCTGCGGAGCTCACCTCTGCTGTCTCTGCAGCCAAGCGCTGCTGGTCCCCGAGAGGGGCCTCCCTAAAGGCCTTAGGGAAGGTTCTAATTCCTAAGGTCTAGGTCACCTGTTATTGCAAACAGTTTATCTTAGACATAATTGTGAGTCTTTTCATATCGAACATGGGTGAAACTTGGCAAAAAAAAAAAGCTCTCTGACCCTGATTTCACCATAGATCTAGGGCCTGGGCCCTCGTCTCTGCTGGGCAGTTTTGGTGAAAGCAGGGATCAGAGCCATCTTGTCATTTACTTCGCTTGCGTTTGGTCCTAAGCACAGTAAAAATGTTCTAAAAAAATACCAGTGGAAAGTCTTCAGCCTAGAAGGTAGCGTCTGAGGCCAGCCACAGCGGAAGAGACACACCATGGAGAGCAAGTTCAGTGACAGCGGGAGGAACTGGACAGCCAGCACCTCAGGGTCCTCCGCATGATGTCCACTAGCTCGGCCAGGCTCGACTATGCAAAGCTGCGGCATCGCGGCCCGGCTCCACCACTGGAGAGAGAGACGGCACAGCCAGGTCAGCCAACAGGCACAGGCAGAAAGATGCACAGAGGGGCCAGGGGTCTCCTGGAAAATTCGTCCCTTTCTTTTGGAAGAAGCTCTGTCCTAAAAAACAACTTTTAAAAGGGAAAACAATTGTGTCTTCCAGAGAAACCGTTTTAAGCCAGATGTTCCCGCCTGACTGTGAAGGGGACATGCCAGGGAGCAGCCCACACGCACCGGAAAACACATGACCTGCTCCCGGGCGCTCGCCCTCCTGCCACCTGAGACGGAGACATTTCAACAATGTTTGTGCTTCTAACCAACAAGACATTCCCTTCGGGGGGGAGCAGCTGAGACCACTGCAGTCGCCGACAGCACTGAGAGGTGCAAAGGTTAACACAAAAGTGACGTGGACACCGGGGACAGTCACTTCTGGCGGTCAGCTGGGTAAGACCTCACTTCTACAGTTCTGTTGCCAATGCCAGAATGAAAAGCAAAATTGCAAATTGAAAAATTTCTAGCACTTTAGAAAGTGGAATGAAAGAATGGGAAATTCAAACAGGTTATTAAACCAAAGTCCTCAGGCCACAGCAGCACCCCCGAGACAGCGCCCACAGCGTGGCTTCCTTGTTCCCTTCTTGGCCATCGTGGAGCACGCCGCCTCTGCCTGGTCCAGGGGCCACGGCTCAGAACAGAAGGGCTCCCATGCTGCCGACCTCACTCTGCTCCTTGACGAAGATTTCAAAGTACTGGTAGATGATGGTAACCGCAAGCAGGATCCCGGTTCCAGACCCAATGGCACCCAGGAAGTCAGCCAGCACGGAGAGGGCCCCGATGCAAAGCCCACCGAAGGCCGCGGCCGTGGGGATGTACCTGGGGAGGGAGACGAGTCAGCCACGTGCCGCCAGCAGATCCCTCCAGCCTGGCCTCCCTCCCCCAGGCTACAGGAAGGGCCGGGCAGTTGACCTGTCTTACCTCTGAGTTAGGAACCGGACTCCTTTAGGGGTCACTCTGTGGCCCCCATAAAGTCTCGTCTACTCACACCTTAATGGTCTAGACTAAGGCTTGCTGTCCAGTAAGTGGCCACACGAGTCACATGTGGCTAGTGAAATGGGACCAGTCCAAAGCAGGTGTTGAAAACATCACACGAGATTTTGAAGACAGGAACATAAAATATCTCATTATGACTTTTCTTATGTCAATTTGAAATGAGAGTCTGGATATATTGGGTTAAATACAATGTATTCTTAAAATTAATTTCACCTGCTTCTTTTTGCTTTCTTTTTTATTAAGAGATAATGGACATATAACATTTTGTTCATTTTAGGCGTATCTTTTTACTTTTTTAACGTGGCTACCAGAATGCTTAAAATTTCACATGCATCTTGCATTATATTTCTACTGAACAGCACTATAAATTCTCTCAGCTTCAGAGAATTCTTAAGGGAAAGAACAAAATTGCCCAGCATCTCTGATAGGGATCTGAAAATGATCTGGCATTTGCCATACTGACTTGCGGTGGAGGCGAGCGAGCTATGGTCCCCAGGACAGACCTGGTCCTGATTACAAAACCTGATCCTGTAAACAGACTTCTACAGGAAACCATTCACGTTCATCCAGCAATGGTGGAAAAATGAGTTGAAATAAGTTGGCTTAAAAGTCTAAATAAGACACTCACTACGGCCAACCCAGCTGCCCAAGAGGCAGCCCCACTGTGAGGGGAGAGGCCTGCAGGCTGCAGTGCTCTCCTCACCCCCACCTTCCCCCAGCGGGTCACCAAGTGCCGGCGGCCTCTCCTGTGTCCCCAGGTTACTGCCCCACCTGGCCCCCAGCACCTCTGCCCAGACTCGCGATGTCCGCCCCGCCCCCCCACCCCGACCGGTGGGTCTCAGCCTCCAGCACTGACCTTCCGAATACTGAGCCCTCCCTGCGCTCTCTGCCAGCCTCCCTAGGCTCACCTGAACTCGGACACCCCTGCAGAAGCCTGACGCTGCCCGCCTCCTCCTGGAGGGCCCCCGCAGGAGGACGGCGAGGTCCCACGCGGTCAGCCGCCTCAGCAGCTGCCCCCGGGCGGCCACCTGGACACACGCTCTGTCTCCCCCGGTGTGGCTGCCTCTGAGGAGAGGTGCCGCGTGCGCTCATTTGCTCTGTCCAGCATCGATGAGCCTTATTAGCAAGCTCGTTGATGCTGGAAGGCCCGGGGAAATGTGTCAGCCAGCCAGCACTCACCGGTTGAGTTCGTGGACCATGGACGTCTCTCGGTGGCCCCTCATCACCATCTGCTGCTCCTTCAGCTGCTTTGCAACCTGCGTGATGCCCATCAAGGACAACGTTCAAGTTCAGACGTGGAGTTGAGGGCCAGGTAGACAGTTCACGGTGGTACCAGCCACAGACTCCCCGCCCCAGCACCCTAACAACAGTGGTGAAGGTAGCTTTAAAACTGCCACAAAGACTTCAGATGAGAAAGTCTAGTTTTAGTTTGGCTGCTGCTTCGCAGGAGAGCATGGATTCATTTACCCTGGGTTCCGTCCACGGCCACGAACGCTCTGGAACCGGCCCTAATGAGGACAAAGCGCTGCGTGCGTTCACAGGCCACCATCCCAGGAGGGGGGACAGGACGAAAGCCCTGATGCCACTTGCAGGAGGGAAATGCCGGTCCCCAGCTGGCCCCCCCCAGAAGCGGTCGCTCACACTCACGTCTTTGGCAGAGGAGCCCGAGACTTCAATCCACGTCTTGGAGAAGAAGGCGCAGGAGCCCAGCATGAACACTATGTACACGACGGCATGGACGGGGTCTTCCAAGACGGAGCCGAAAGACTCGGGAGGAGACAGGTAATAGCAAAGGCCGCCAACGGGATAGGCGCGTGCTGGGCCGCCAGAAGAGGTGTCCTGGGAGGATTCGCGAGAGCCTGTGAGTGCCGTTCCCCACCTCAGCAGCAGGGCAAAGACACTTCTCAGCAGGTGGGAAAGAACAGCTTTGCCCAAGTGCCCACAGTGCAGGCTTCTTACCGGAAAGAAACCTTCCCGTGAGCTTGTAATAGGCACAATTCGAAAGCATCTCTGGGCGAAACATCTGGCTTCTGAAGCCGCTGTACTTACCGACCAGGTGCCCAGCAGGCTGACCAGCAGGTTGCCACTGAAGCGGGCGGACAGCATCTGGGAGATGACGTAGAGGTTGGATACGAGGGCGGACTGCAGGATGATGGGGATGTTGGAGGTGTAGAAGAGCTTGATGGGGTAGGTGTTGTACTGGCCTCGGTAGCGGGCCGACTTGATGGGCAGGTCCACACGGAAGCCCTGAGAAGCCAACAGAGCCAAACACCCTCACTGCCTCAGTCCAGCCACGTGCCAGGCGTGCCCCCAGGGAGCTGCCCCGAGCGGCGGCGCCCAGGGCCTCACACCCCCTCCCCAGCCAGCACTGTACTTGGGGGCACACCGACAGAAGGGTCCCGACAGGCTGGCTTAAAATGCCCCTGAGCACAGCACAGTGTTTCTGTCAAAAACAAACAAAGCCCACCACGTGACAGCCACATCTACGGGGAATACGCCGGAAGTTCCGACGGGCGCTCCAGCGCCCTCCCCGTGCCCTGACCCCGTGCCCCGACCGAGGCCAGACAGGGCCTCCACGCCCTCGCCTCACAGCCAGCACGGCCACCTTCAGGGTGTTCTTTGTCATTACAGAAAACCTAGGCTCTTCTACTTTCCCATGAACATAACCGCTCCCTCTGAAACCCCTGGAGAAGAGAAACGGTTTCCTTTATGTACTTTTTACAATCCCCCAGTGCCTAGAACAGAGTTCAGAATATAGAAGATTTAAAATAAAATCTTAACGATCCGAGCCCAAGCCCGGGAAGAGTTAGCCTGTCATTCACCAGGCATCGGACTAACAGTCTTGGCTGAAGGAACAGATGTGTTCGGGCCTCAGCACGTGGTGGTAGAAATACCTCTTCACAAGCATTAAACTGCTTTCTCAACTGCTTTCCCTTCTTTTCTTTTCAATAAATGTCAGGATACAAAGCGGCTGATCAGAGAATACAAAGACCAATCCAACTACAGAAAAGCAACGGGCAGTTCAGGTCTCTTATTCAGAAGCAAGTTACACAGACTCACAACGTGAAAGGTAAGAGGTCTCAGGAGGATGAGGATACTGCCTAAAAGCACCTACAAACTTTGGGCAAGACAGCAGTGAGGTCTTAGGCTTTGATTACTTTTCACTTCTCTTGAGCTATAAGACCTTGAAAAAAAATCTTCTCTATTTGCTGACAGTCCCAACCCAAAGGAACATGGTTTCAGAAACGTTTTATCTGCCTCAACTGTGTTAGTTCAGCCAAGTGCCCGTGATGCCATGGAACCTGCTCCTTCAAATGCCATTTCATCATTTCAGTGCGATACGATGGGTCACACCACCGCTGGGGTGTGGACCTGGGACACGCACATCAAGGCCTTCTGAACCTTAAATGCAGACGTCAAAACTCCCCAGGGTTGGATCTGAACGCACCTGGAAGTAGATGACCACAGCAAAGACAAAGATGGTGGCGATCAGATTCATGAGGTTGGGGAGATTCTGGCGGTAGAACGCCTCGCGAAGGGCTCGGACCTTGTCTGTGCGTGTGGCCAGCAGGTGGAACAGTGCAATGATGGCGCCCTCAAACTCCATTCCTGTTACAGGAGAAGGTAAAGGAACAAGCAACTCAATTTGGCTCTAAGCTTCCTAGTGGCCAAAACCGAGAGGCGATGGAATTAGTTCTGTGACTCACAGTGCCTGCTCCTATAACCACAGGGACACAGTGAGGGCTCTCAGCCCTCGTTTGTTTCTTCTGTAGAGATTTCAACCTGCAGAAATAGGCTATTCTGCCTCTTTGAATTAACCGATCTTATTTTTTTGGCTTGTGAGTCAATGGCCACCAGACGTGTGGAACAATCAACTGCAAAGTCCTAAGAGCAGGGTCTGCTCACCTCCAGCCGAAGGGGTCCTGCCTGAGGAGGGGCTCAGAGCTGCCTAACCCACGTCCCTGGGGACTCCCGGGCAGCACAGCCCCCCAGCTCTGGGGTGTTGGCTGCCCGGACAAGGTGGGCTTGGGCTCTCTGCTCCTCACATCGACGGCCAAGCAGGAAGGACAACACGTGCGCCTACCACACAGCCGATCTCTAGTGGAGTTCACGCCCTACTACAAGAGGGTGCCCAGGGATGCAGGCCAGCAACAGAGCCAGGAAAACACGGCCAGGAAGCAGAGCGAGCTCGACAGAGGCCCAAGGAAAAGAGCAAGAATGGCCTTCTTTGGTCTGGGGACCTATTTTTAGTCTCACTAACGAGATTATGTGGTCTCTGCAGGTCAGGGCCTCTGTTTCCAGCATTCACTTCAAAGAAAAATCAAATGTGCGTGAATATTTCTCATGGGACTCTTTTGAGTGAATAACATATTTAGTTATGTTATATTTAGTAAGTCATACGTCCCTGAATGTTTAGAACTTTTCATTAAAAACATCCTCTGTAACAAGATTTCCTTGGTACTCTTTGTGGGCATTAAGATAGAATACGCACATTCGCCAAGCATCTACTGTGAGCCAGGCATCACACAATTTCATGTTATTTCTCATTGAATCCTGGCAACCAAGGGCACAGTCAGCATCTGAACCCGGCTCATGAGCACCAAAGTTCCTGCTTCTTTTACAAAGTTGCCCTTTACATGACCAAGTGTTTTGGTTCAGTGATTTCATTTTTAGAAACTTATTCGAGAGCAACTGTCAAAACATGTAAAGATGAACATATGAGGATGTTCACCATCTCACTGCTGTAATAACAGCAAAGGCTGGAAACAACCTAGACGTCCACCAGAGGAAGGCGTGTTGAAAGAACCTGCTTCATCTTTGCAGTGAAATCCACGCTGAGCTCAGAAAAGTGAGGCAGGATAACGTACTCTGGCAGGGCGAACGTCTACGACATACTCTTAAGGTGAAAAATGCAAGTTACATACCATCATGAGCATAAACCTGTGTTTTAAAACACTTTACAGATGCACGGAGAAAAATCAGAAGAGATGTACCGATGGGACCCTGTCCCCAGGGTCTCACCTCGGCCGGTGTTGACAGTGGTGGGGCTGAACGCCTTCCACACGATGGTCTCGCAGATGTTTGTGGCAATGAAGAGGGAGATCCCAGAGCCCAGGCCGTACCCCTTTTGCAGAAGTTCATCCAAAAGCAGGACAATTAGGCCAGCAACAAAGAGCTGTGAATGTTAAAAAACAGAGGTAAGGAAACGCAGAGACGCACTGCTGCTCCCCTCGGCGTGGTGCTGTCCCTCCCCAGGAACTGGCTTCTCTGCTGAGGGCCCTGAAGGCTGAGGGGACACTGGCTGGTGGAGGCTCCTCTGTGAATTCAGAAGGGCAAACACAGGGCTCGGGCTTCTTCTCAGAAAGAGTTCCTGTTACGCTCGATTCAGATCTGTTGTTTGGCAAGTGTGGGTGTGAGGGCGCCTCGGAAGGGGGTGCTGGCCTAACCTTACCTGTATGGTGATCAACAGGCAGATCCCAGCACCCATTTCAGAAGGGTCTCCGTACATCCCTGTCATCACATACACGATGGACTGGCCGATGGTAATGATCATGCCAAACACTAGAAATGAGAAGAAAACTGTTCTCAGGCTGGGCCACCACACGGTCGTAGCGGAAACACTTCCCAGGCACCAGCTCCGTGCCGGGCACTGGGAGAACAAAGGTGAAGACGACTGACCCTGCCTCCAAGGGGCTCGTCCAGGAAACACTCAACCACCGCACGGTCAGAGTGACAATAATACACAATAACTGAAATGTGTGCAACAAAAGCGCGTGAGCTCTTTAATTCCACCTCCTCCTAAATTCACTTCCCTTCGGTGATGGGAGGAGGGAAAGAGTTGAAGCATGACAGACCTGCTTCTTATGACAGCTGCTGAAGACAACACTCAGAGGCACCCCAACCTGTAGCCCCCATGCTCAGGTCATCAGGTAGCTCGGGTTCTGGGAGAACCACTTGCCCAGGCCACCTGACAGGCTTGTGCTTCAGGTCTGAGTCCAGGGCACAGAACACTAGCTGGGATAAAGTAATCCCTTCCCAGTTTGTTTAACGTGTTAATTAAGGAAAGAACTCACAGTGCCACCAAATCACTTAGCCCACTTCTCCTGCCACAAAGCTCTCCTACGGGACGTTCTCTTTTTAGTAGATGGTCTTGTATCCTGTATCATTCATGCACTTCATTGTCATGCACAATGGAATCGACTCATGTTTACCGAGTCCACGATGCTAGATGGATCTCTTAGTATGGGACTGGGCTTCCATTTCGGCTTTTCTGCTTAGTTTGCCAAAAAAATAAAATTTTACTCCAAAGTGCCTGTCAAATATAGTCCCTATTTGACTTCTTAAGAAGTGCTCAATAAGACTGAATTCTTAAGGCAGAAAAAACAGCAGAGAAAAGCTAAAAAAATTGTCCAAGACCAAAGAGGAAACAGCTGATTTTTACTTCTGACAAATAACACATATATATATTTAAAAATCCTGATTTGTGTCTGAAACTGACAAGTTTAAATTAGATTACTCTTCCTTACTCAACTCTTTAACCTACTAACTTAAGATGTGTAAAACATGCTGGTATGGAAGAAAATATGACTGGGTAGGAAACTGCAAATATCACTTCCTAATTAATATATGTCAGTTCACAGTCAGGCTGAACTTGGTGAATTCTGATGACTGGTCATTGTTACCAGTGCCGCTTATTATTTACTACTGTGCAAGTATCATTATTATCCCCATTTTTATAGATGAAGAAACTGGGACATAAGAACTGTCATCTAACATTGCCCCAAAGTCACAGAGCTGGTAATTGGCAGAGCTAAGTTGAGAGGACCATCCTTCCCCTAAGGTGAATCCTTTTAAACTCCCAGAAAAAAGAAATACAACCCTTGCCAGGTAACTACTACATGCCAGGCACTGAATGATGTTTTACACACATTATTCAAATGAATTCTTCCAACAGCTCTGAAGGAGACATTATCTCCTTCTAAGTGCTAAGGAAACTGTGGCGGTGGAAGGCGACCTCCCTGGACCACGCAGCCTCGGGGCACGACACCTGTCCCCTGCCTTGTCCAGCGGCCCCAAATGCTCTCTGGCTAACACAGGCCACAGAGCCAGGCCAGGCAGGGCTGGCGGGCCACGGAGGTTACAACCCCCTCCCCCGAAAACCAAAAGGACTTCTGATGCCCCAAACTTTGCAGCAAATTCAAATTCTCAACTACAGACATCTGAACATCATTCAAAATCTCACTTACACTTTTGGGCTCCGTTGAAGAGGGCTCGGTCTTTTGGGGTATCACCAACTTCAATTATTTTGGCGCCAGCCAAGAGCTGCATGATGAGGCCGGAGGTGACAATGGGAGAGATACCCAGCTCCATCAATGTGCCTTAAGGAAAGGGGGAGGCAAAGTACAACCGAAGTTAGCATGGAGAAGCAAGACATTATTAAGAAAATGAATGAGCGAAACTGGACCGTGTGCCCCTGATACAAACCCAGTGTTTCAGTTTGCCAGCAGTATTTAATCCAGAGAATAACCCCCCAATATCAGCAATCAGAGGGTAATTCAATTCATTCTGTTCAGCCTGCCCGGTAACATCTTATTCTGTTTAGGGAATCACATGGCATTTAAACTGATCGCTGCATTTAAATTCGCCGTAAACAGATTCATGCTGTTGTACAGAGATAAGAAAGGTTCGTCTCTTCATCAGTTAATAAAAAAGGATAACACTCAAATAATTTCCAGACTCTGGAAAGGAGGCCAGTACAATTCTATCTAGTTGTGAATAAACCTCTATTTCCATTATGCTAAAATGGGCTATACTTCCAACTGATTTGGAACTTAATTTGAAACGTATTTTAAAAATGAGTTAATCAAAAGCAGTTATCAGCATAAGCATTCAAAATCCCGCCTCACCCCAAGGAGGTAACTGGTTGGAGTATACAATACACTGTTATATATTTATTTTTTTTGCACATGTATATGTAACCTGTAGATATGGAAAAGACGCAGCTGAGAAACAAATTACATATTCTAAAGAACGTTATCAAAACAGGAGACAGGTAGAAATGTCATCATTTCAGCTGTTTAAAAAGCATTCTGGTTTTTCCATGTTTTAAGAAATTCTCTATGATGTAGACTTATCTTGCTGTTACAGGTTTTGTACTGCATTCAGAGCAATTCTGAATAGGACGACGTGCCTGGGTGCTGAAGCTGGCTTTTACTAAGGCTGTGTTTCAGCACAGCACGCTCTGAACCCTTTGTAAAGCCAAGGCCTGTACTTTAACTGAAGGAGGCCAGTGAAGCCCACACCGTACAGGGGATGCAGAGGGCCAGTCCTACCTCTGTTAGAGGCGAGGATCACTCTCATCCAATAGAAAGGGTCGGCTGAGTCTGAAGACATGATTCCAAACAGAGGGATCTGGAAACAAGCAGAGAGCAGCCTGCACACTTGTCTCCGGCCCCTCACACCCCCACCCCGACACTGGAACACCAAACGCGCGCTCACCTGGCAGCACACCAAGAAGATGAAGAGGGTGATGGCGGTCCATAACACTTTCTCCTTAAACTGAATCTACAGAAAAACAGAGCCAATTAAGGCAACAAGTTATCTTCATAAGTAAATTAACAGAAACAGCCTCTGATCAGACCCCTTTCTCTGCTCACCAGAGGAGCCCTCAACACTCCAAACCACGCACCAAGCGTAAGTACATGTATTGCGTGCTTTCTACGCACAAGGCACAGATGCAGAGACCTTCATGTGCATCATCTCACTTAATCCTCACACCACGGAACATTATCTTATTATTTTCCAACAAGAAAACTGAATCTTAGAAAAGCTAAGTAATTTGTCCCAAATCCCACAGCTGTAATGGGTTTGACTCCAAAGCCTGTGCTCTTAACCATCAGCATGAACAGTTTAGGATCAGACCCAAGATCAAAGAATGTTGCAATAGAAAGGGATTCCCAAATCACACCCCCCTTTACAACACACGAGCAATGACTTCTCATTTGAAAAGGTTTTGTACCTGACAAAATCTTGCTATTCTGGAGTCAACTAATGTGCAATCTGTGATTGTTTCTTTGTGTATTCTCCATGGATTTAGGGTAAAAGAATGTAATAAACACTAGAAGAGTGAAAGAGAGCTGCGTGTTCAACCTACTCACTAACTACTAGTAGCATCTGTTTAACTTTAGGATAGGTGACTATTCAGAGTCATCTTATGATGACCAATGAGCATCTTTAGGGAAGTTGAGACCACCTGCCCAAGGCTCCTCTGCTCTAAAACCTAAGTGTCTTCACTAGCACCTGCTGCCTGCACAGCAAGAATGGCTTTAAAGGGCTTAAAAAAACACACAGCAATTATTGTGTGGACTAAGGATCTTAACATGGAAATACCTTGTGAGCAACGGTACTAAATGGACAAAATCGTGTTCTTAAAAAACACTCTTTTAAGCTGCAATCTGAATGAGCATGGAGTCGAAGTCCTGGCTCTGTGGTCAGCATGGGGCCGCAGTGCCTCCATGTTGACCACTGTAGACAGGCCTCAACAAGACAAGCACACAAAGGCACAGATACTCTACGCGAAGTTGGGGTGAATTCACAGAACCCGTCCTCTGGTCATCTGATCCCACCAAGAAATCAGGAGGCCAAGGAGGGCAACACCACGTCAGGCTGACCAGTAACACAACAAACTTGTATGGAAATGACTCTTTATGGGAAAAGAGTGGACAATTTTTACAAGACTCCTCATTTTTAAATAACCAAGTCTCCTCTCCTGGATGCAGCCAAATTCAACAGCAAAACATCCAAAACTGTTTATCCAAGTCTTGTCACTCTACCTCTTACCAGCCTGCCATCCACCTCCATCTCCTAGGCCAGTCCCATAGTTCACTCTCGACAGCAGAAGCCCCTCCACCGCTCTCACCCTCTACCCTACCCCACAGCAGTTTTCTAATCTGTCCGGCTCCTAGGGCTCCCACTGCTCCCCACCCATCCTTTCCAGTCTATCAACAGTGAAGCACATCTAACACCCCCCGCCCCACCTCAACTGGTTTTCTCTGCCTTAGCGCACACTGTATTTCTTACCCTAGAATTCCTTTCCCTCCCTTCAAGGACACTTCTATTCCTCCTTCAAGGCCGCCACCAGACATCATGTCTTCCAGGGTTAATCCCTTCTGGAGCCACTGCTGTACCCTGCACATCCTGCCACTGCTTCATGCACCACGCTCAGTTACAAGGCCAAGGTCACACAGCTATCAAGAGGCTGTGTGAAGGGTGGGTGGGTCCCAGGCGCGCCTGCCTCCAGAGCCCCGCCATTTCTACCACACTGAGGGCACACACACACACAACTTTGCATATTAGCCCGTCAAAGGCAGCACGTATGTGGGGCAGATGCAAAGAACGTGAGGACAGAAACGTATTCCTATTAATTCTCTGTAAGAACCCAATGAAACTTTTCTTCACGGTTTCATAGACTGACTTACACCGGCAACACTGTCTCGGCCTGAAACTGTGCAGCAGCAGAAATTCTGATAAAAGATTCAACACAGCTCTACATCTCTACCTTTCCATGTTTTAATGCACCTGCTGTAAAAGCAGGGGTCACAAAATGCCCTTTTTCTCAGCAAGGTGACGGCCCACGGAAAAGGCACAAACTCGACCGTACAGAGTAAAGTGACTGCTCTTAGCTCCTGGTAGCAGCTGGATCCAAAAAGCATCTCCTAGAAGAAGGACCCGCCCACGATCAGCTTCTGCGGGAGCTGCAGCGGGAAGGGGGCGCCCAACCTGAGTACCTGAGGCTCTCGAGGCGTTACTCACTCAGGCCGGGATCCACCTCGGGACAGAGCAAACCCGAGGCTCTGCCCGCCCGAGTAACTTCCACGGAGGATGCTCCCATCGAAGCTCGGCGGCTCGGTGGAGGCTCCCACCAAGCAGGCCACCCGGACCACTCTCGGGGGAAGGAAGCGTCCACTCGGCGTGTTGGGGCCACTTTAACGGGGTGCAGGCAGTTTCCCCAATCCTTCCCCGGACTCACCTTCCGCTCCGGCTTCTGAATTTCGGGCAGGATGACACAGAAGGGCTTGATGACTTCCAGAAACTTGACTTTGGGGGGAAGAGACAAGAGTAAAGTTAGGGCTGGAGGACGCCGCGCCGCCCCGGGAAGCCGTCCGCGGGGCCAGGTGGGGCAGGGGCGCGGGCCGGGTGGGCTTCACGGCCGGAGGAGCGAGGTCCCGCCCGCGCCGGCCGCGTCCGGGCTGCCCCGAGGGACTCACTCGCCATGGCGGCGGCTGCTCGCCTCCGGGTCGGGCTCCAGCTCCGGCTCCGCTACGCTCCGACCGCGGCTCCGAGGCCGCCCGTCCCGCTCTGGAGCGCCGCGCCTCGCCGAGAGACACGTCAGTGCTAGCGCCCCGGCGGCCGCTTCCGCTTCCGCTTCCTGCCACGCGCTTCAGCCGCGCGCGCCGCCCACGCCTAGACCACAACTCCCGGCCTGCAGCGGGGCCGCGCGGCCTGTCGGAGGGAGGGCCGGAGAAGCGGGGCGGGGCGGGGCGGGAGGGGCGCGGGGCACGCCGGGACGGGGTTATGCGCCTGCGCAGACTGAGCCGCGAGCGCAGGGCGGGGAAGCTGAGTGGGACGCAGGCTTCGCCCAGTTCCTTTCACGGCACCGGTAACTTGTTGCGCAGGTGTAGACACTGAGCGCCTTGGGGCCGGCCTGTCCCGGCGCCACCTCGGTGCCCGGAGCCCAGCAGGTGCGCGGCGCGGGGCCGACGGACACCCCTTTTTGGGGTCCTTGAGCGAACCTGGGGCCGGTCGGGGCGCTGGCACCGCCGACAGGGGGAGGGGATGAGGTCGTGGTCAGGAGGCCCGGGGAGTCCAGGGAGGCCTCCCGGAGGAGACGTCCCGGGGGAGGAACTGTTGCGAGCACGGCAGGCGCTGTGCCTGCCCGAGATCTCTGGCGAGAGGATTCCTGCTTGGCTGGATCCGGGGCTGTGTGAAGGGGAGGGATAAGACTTAACGTTCTTGGGGCCGGTGGGTGGGGCGAGGGGTGCCAGACGGGGCTTTTGAAGTTTATTTCCGAGGCACGTGTGATCACGGGTGGCACGTGATAGGTAATCTAAGGGAAGAGACCTCGTGCTGTCAGCATCTAGAGGAGGTGGGCGCCGCTGCCTGGGGTTAGGGGAGGTTCGTGGATCGCAGTCTGGAGCTGTACCAGTCGGAGTTGGAGATGCCCATGTGGCCAGATGCTTTGTGCAGTATTAATTTAGGGATTGCTGTTTCTGTTTTTCCTTTCCCTTCCATTTCTAGCAGGTAGCCAGGATTTGTAAATCTTTGCCTCAGGATTTTTTCTAAGACGGGAAGTCCTTTTGTTCAAACCTAACCTATGGGTGGAAAATTCAAATGACTGCAGGAGGCGGGCAGGAACTTCAGTGAAGTGACCCAGGTGTGGCATCGCTGGATATGCATTCCTCACATAAAAAGAAAGTAAGCACGACTACTGTCACAGGGCTGCTTCTGAGATGCAGCCCCATCTTGCCATCCAGGACCCGTTCTTAATCTCTTCTGGAGTTTTGACCAGAAGCTGAAACTGGCAGCCCTTGGACTCAATTCAGCAGGTAGATCAGAGCTGTTTAGCCCATATGCACCCTGCACGATACTGATGGTGAAAATATTGAAATGCTTCATGGTAAATAGTATCATAGTAACTGTACAGTCACAATTAGCTAATGTAAATTCTCGTATAAACTCGGGTTTGTACTGACAGCCTCAGGACGTTAGTACCATAGAAAAAGGGCCTTCTGTTGTAGCCACATCTGAGGAACATCTTGTGTCACTGAAGCAACGGTGGCTAAGTTGCATGTGTTAACAAAACAAATTGCTTTAGGAGAATCACTAAAAATAACTTTGTTAGCATAGTGTAATTCTTTTGAATTACAGTAGCAGGCGTGCAGTGTATTTATACTTATACACTTAAGATTTTATTATAAATTTTAAGAACAAATACTAAAGTGAAGAGGCAACAAAATCTGGATAAATTTTTAATAGTTTCATATATAATAAATGTGAGTCTTGTTAATCTGCAAAACAAAGAAGGAATTACAGTAGTAGTGAGTCCCAGCCTGGAACTTGTTCTGATACTGTGCAAGAATCTGCACAAAATAAAACTTGTATTAAATACATTTTATTACATAAAATCTGTATTTCTGGAGTGAAAAATGACGATGTTTTTCAACCAGGAATTTGTGTTAGTGCTAATGACAAATTTTTGGCTGCAAATAGTGCTCAAAAGTTATGTGTTAAAAGATCAAAGTGCTGGGCTTCCCTGGTGGCGCAGTGGTTGAGAGTCCGCCTGCCGATGCAGGGGACACGGGTTCGTGCCCCAGTCCGGGAGGATCCCACATGCCGCAGAGTGGCTGGGCCCGTGAGCCATGGCCGCTGGGCCTGCGCGTCCGGAGCCTGTGCTCCACAACGGGAGAGGCCACAGCGGTGAGAGGCCCGCGTACCGCAAAAAAAAAAAAGAGCGAAGTGCTAAACATGTATATTTCATCAGGATGCTGTTAAAACGTATGGTTCAAGTGAAAAAAAAATTTGTGGTCATTAATGAGGAAGAAATATAAAATATAATCAGTTTCATATATTAAACATTTGGAAACTTAAAACTCCCAAAATGTCATCATAGTGAGGATAAAGCAGTCAAAAAGATACAGAGGAACTGTCGAAATTTTTAGCACTGTATAATTGAGCATTTCCATGAAAATATTTAATAGAACTTCTAAAGGAATTGTATTGATATGGGGGTGGGTACTATGGACTAACTTGTTACAAAACAGATGTATCTAATGAGAAAACTTTTTGGAAAACAAAGCAGTGCATTTTAAATCATCTTCAAGGAAGTTTCATTTGCTTCACATAAAAGTGTTTTAATAGTTTGCTTAAAATACAAATTTCAGTATTTTGAAGATAATGGTTTTTGTTGATCTTATGACACTGGGAGCTGCATTTAATACAGTGTATTGAGCTTTGTTGGTGGGAAATATATATATATACAATGGAAAGATACTTTTGTAAAAATATCATTGCAATATTTTACAACTTTGAAAAGGTCATCGGATTTTGTACAAAAAGTGCCAGTGTAATAATGGTAGGAAGAGTCTGGAGTTTCAGCCAAAAGTTTAGAAAAAAATTTGGATATTTTAATTTGTCACTAAGTGATCAAATTTAATTTTGGATAAAGCAATACAAGATTTAAGTTAAGTAATTCTCATGTTTTTCTCAATAAATTGTATTTCTTACCATGCATCAAATAAATATCAGGAAGAACTGCAAATTAAGTACTGGAAATTGCACCTTGATGGACAGCTTTAAGTGCGAGAGCAGCAGAAGCAGTTTGGAAATCAGGAAGTTCTGTGTGTTCACTGTGATAGAAGCTGAAGTGCAGAGTTAGCCATCGAAGAATATAACTTTAAGAGTGTTTGTTGGCTTTAATAAAAGATGTTTTAATGGAAATATCAATATTTTAGCTTTATGAGGAAAATGTCATAATTATTAGAGCTGACATTATTTCAGTGGACTCTGGAATGACTGAACATGATCTGTAACGTAATGTTCAATCGTAATGTAATGATTGAACAATACTTGTAAATTACTGTAGTCTGGTTAGGCTTCTATAACAGAACACCACAGACTGGGTGACTTCCAAACAACAGAAATTTATTTCTCATAGTTCTGGAGGCTGGGAGGTCAGGGCGCCAGCACGCCTGGGTTGTGGTGAGAGCCCTCTTGCACGTTGCAGACTGCCGACCCCTTGTGGCAGACTGCTGCAGAGCAGAGGAAGCAAGCTCTCTTGGGACTCTTACAAGGGCTCTAAATCCTCATGACTTCCACTCTTATAACCTCATCTAACCCTAATTACCTCCGAAAGGCCCTACCTCCTAAAATCATCACATTGTGGGGGTAGGGGGGTAAGGCTTTATAACGTGAATTTTGGAGAGACACAACATTTGTTTATGTTTGCATAACATAAACAAGTAAAGGAAACTTTGAAACGGAAGATACAGATATGAAAAGAAAATAGGTACACTGAAACAAAATGAAGTATCAATTCCAAGAGAAAAACTATTGGATTGTCTAATCAATAATACAAAAAGGGTTTTGATGGAAAAATGAATGAACTTTTCAATTGAATCCTGAGATTTGGCTAACTGGTTTGTGAAGCTCCATGGATTGAGGTTGAATACAGTAGCAAATTCATGAAGTGATTTTTGTGACTTAGTTATAATAGAAATATTGAATATATAAAAGTCTCAGACTGTTTGACTTGCCTGGAGGTTCTCTGGAAGACCCCACTTGCAAAGCTGTCTTCATTTGACCTGACTTGGAGCTCAGAGTTCATCCAGTGCAAAAAGTCTTCTCCCCAGGGCATTTCTCAAAAACATGTAGAGGCAGTTGTTTAACTTCACAGCTGCCTGAGGCAGTGAATAATGCTTAGGACAAACAACAGGCTAGCCAAAAAGCTGAAAGGGAAAAACTGGGGAATGGGCATCCAGGGCAGCTTTGAGAAGCCCCAAAACATCCTGCTCTTCTAGAACGCCACACGCACAGGTAGAGGAGTCACGTGCCCAAGGCTGTGACATGCTCGGGAAAGCCCTGGGAAGGCCCTGAGCTCTCATTGGGCCAACCTCCAGGCTCCCCACGGCAGGAAGTGAAGGCTTAGGCAGAGTTGTCCAGTGCTGGGCCCCTCAGCACACACTGGGAGACTTGCTGGGCCTAGAGGCTTAGGAAATGCCTGTCTTATCACTAGCTGACCACTAAGCTATCTCTGCAGAGACTTCAGTGGTCACATGTGCCTTTACAGAATCAGTTCAGATAAATCATGAAACGAACAGCAACAAAAATAAAAGGAAACCTTGGGGAGGGGAGAGAATCTGATTTCCAGAGTTGTTACATTATATTGCTTAGAATACCCAGTTTTCAACAAAATATTTTGAAACATGCAAAAAAAGAAAAAGAAAAGAGAATATGGTCCATACACAGGAAACAAAAGCAATCCATAGAAACTGTTCCTAAGGATGTGCAGACGTTGGACTTACTAGACAGAGACTTTAAGTCAGCTGTTTTAATTAAGCACAGAGTTAAAGTAAAGCATGTCTAGAGAATTAAAGTGTGAGAACACTGTCTCACCAAATAGAGAATATCAATAAAGATAAATTAATAAACAGGAATTTGGGAGTAAAAAAATATAATGAGTGGAAAATTCACTAGAGGGCTCAACAGCAGATTTCACTAGGCAGGGGAAAGAATCAGACCTTCAGGATCAATTGAGCTTACCTAGAGGAAAAGAAAAGAGAGCAAACAACGCAAAGCAAACAGGAAGTATATGACAATTGCTAGTATTGGTGAGCATGAGACCTACAAAAGGGGCTCAGTTTGGTGCAGTAGATAGTCTTTCTTGAAGGGGATCATGAGGTGTATTTTATATACACTTAGATTCCCATTATCCCAATAATAACAACAAAGTGTGTTATTGGTCATGGGCTAAACTCTGGACTCCAGAACATTCTGCTGGGATGTCTATTATTGGTAGCAGTTATATTGCAAACAGTCCTTCGAGTTGTGTGCAGTTACCTTCTTTGTCCTCTCTGTAAGACCTTCATTCCTTCCTAAGAAACCACATTTAAAGTCCAAATGGGTTCAATCTGATTTATATAAAAGCAAATCATTACTAACAGATTACTCACTGCACTTTACTGTAATCTAGTCACGTATATAATTTTGTTTTTTACAACATGACAGTTAAATCCTGTTGGTCTAGAAATATACTTACTAGAAAATATTCTTCCATGTTGAGGGAGAGATGAAGTGTTTCTTCAGGAGTGAACTATACTTCCAAATCTCTTTTGATGAACCCGGGGCCAACTTGTATGCGTCTTCTCGGGGTTCAGCTTGGATGGACAAAGAAGCTAGATGGCGGACATGACCAACACAACAGTCAATGAACATCGACTAAGACAGCAGTTAAAAACAGTATCACCGGTAGGGATTGAGGGTAGCAGGTAAGGTGGCAGATTCAGGCCCAGTTCGCAATTAAGCTCATGAAATGCAAGATTTGGTGGAGCAGTTGAACTGCAGGACGGATGGAGATGCTGCTGGGCCTTGGGACACCTAGAACCAGAGGCCAAGAGCCACTGTTCCTCACCATTGCATGTTTCTGCTCATAAAGTTCATTCTTTCCTATTGCATTGTCTTCCTTCATAAAGCAGGAAAAATGGGTGTCCATAACTTAGGAGTTTCAAGTCTTCCTGTGGGGCTCACAAGTGCAAATGCTTTCTGGGGTCAGGGGAGTACCATAATTGAGTGAAGGAAGCTGGGTATGCAGTGCGGGGTCGGGGGGGCCCATGGCAAACTGAATCCCAAATTCAGCCTTTGGATTTTTCCAAAGAGGCCTGGCATCTGTGTTCAGGTTTCCAGCCTGCATCTCCTCAAGACAGCCCCGCCTAGGAGAGCGGGAGTGCACCCGAAAGCCTGCGCCAGCTCCTGGTCTTGAAGTGTCTTCTCAGCCACAGTGGCCGCTGGGCGCAGAGCAAGGCCGGAAGGCGTCAGGTGTAGCCAGGCTTTAGGTCTCACCAGCAAGGAGGCAGAAGAGGGCGCAGCGATGTTTTCTCGCTGGTAGGAAGATGGGGGCGATTCCCTTCTTCTGATTAGAAAATAACTCAGGGCATTACAGAACATTAGAAGATACGTAAACGTACAGACAAGTGCTGTAAAAGCTCCGTAATCTCCTATCTGGAGAGAGTGTTGGTCGGTTTCCTTTGTCTTTCGTTCCTTACCTACTTTTAATATAACCGTGACCATGTATCATTTTGTATATTGCTTTTATATCAAATCATTTTTGATTTTGAAATATTTTAATATTTAAATAAGTATTCTAGGTATTATTAGGTATTGTTTTCCTACTGTCTAACATTTTTTTCCCTAAACCTCATTCTAATATATTCATGGGAGGTACATCCAGGGAGGCACCACGGTGTTCTGTAACGATTTCCCTGAAGTTAGGGGTTTAGATTGTTTACTGTTTTTTTCCTATTATAAATCACACTGGGATGAATATCTTCATGACCAAAATGTTGCCTACATATCCTGTTATTTACTCGGGATAGAATTCCAAAAGTGCGAATTTCCGGGTGGGTCCAAAGCAATAAACATTTTTAAAGTTCTTGGTGTGTATTGCCGTGTTTCTGAAGATGGACTGTATCTATTTTGACTCACAGTGTTTGGCAAATGATATTTTAAACCTGAAAGGCCCACGTTCTCAGGTGGGTTGAAAGAGGGCTGTGTGCAGGCATCTTTGGATCCAGGCTGACTTGGCCTGCAGGAACAGCTCCTGGACCTTCTAGAATGTTCCCACCCTTCCCCGCAGCCGCCTCCTTGTGCTTGGGGCCTGTGGTTTTCTGCAGGATGGTGTCGCTGCCAACTGATGCCAGACGAGAAGCCCGTGCGCTGTCAGTGTTACCGACCTTTTCGAGTTGGTCCCCGGGAAGGGTCCTCCTGCCCCGAGTCACGGGAGCCGGCAAAATGAGAGCGAGTTCAGTTCAGAAGCAAAGGAAAGCTTTATCCTTCGACCTAAGAATGGAAGGGGTCAGCTCACGCCCCGGTACACGCTCTCCCTGAAAGGCTGGTGCGGCGCTGCTTTATAGGTTCCTGTAGTTCTCGCGGCGCTGGCGCAGATCGCGGGATCTGTGCTCCCGCGGCGTCTCTGCCGGCGGCCATTTCCCAGGAGGAGCTCTGACCTGAGGTGCCCGGTGTGAGGCGTCTGCACGTGGCGTCCTGTGAGCGAGTGAAACTAGACTAAGCACAAAGGAAAAAAAACAGGTTAGACTTTATTTTATTACCCAAATTCTCTCATTTCCCGGGAACTGGGCGACAGTTGCGGACTGCGGCCTGGGGCAGCCCAGAGCCGCCGGGCACTCTGCTGACTGCCAGGTGCACAGCGGCTGCTCTGAGCATCTTCCAGGCCTCACAGCCTCCGCAGACCAGCGGGTCCCACGTTTCCTCTCTGCTCCCAGCACCGCCTGCAGGGACGCTTGGCCGGCTCCCTTCAGGGGAGGGCTGGGCTCTGCAGGCCTCCGGCCCCAGGGGAGCGGAGCCCTGAGGCGCCGGGCTGAGCCTCCTGTAGTGCGCTGGCCCTGCTCTGCGCCGTTACCTCTGAGAGAGCAGGTGAGCCGCCTGCCTTCATGCTTCTAGCAAAGGGCGCCGGGGGCTGCTCGGCAGCGTTTGCTGAGTGAATGACGGCAGCACTGCTGGGAGTCGCAGGGTTAGAGGGACGCCCGGCGCCCTGGCTCCGGTGTCCCTCCGCCATCCTGAGTGACCAGGGTCGGGGCAGGACAGAACGGGCCCGGAGGTCAGGCCTGGGGCCGTGGTAGCTGCTGTGTCTTTCCTGTCTCCTTTCCAAGCCCGGCTTCCTCCCCCGAGGAGGTCAGGGCTGCCGCGGGAAGTGGCCAAAGACAAGAGGCGGTGTGTCTGTGTTCTGATGTGCAAGAGGGACTTTGCTGTGACACCAGGGGCTTGAAAGACAGGTGCTCTGGAGCGAGAAAGGGTCTGCTGGGTGCGCTTAGCTCCAGTGTGGCAGATCTGGGCCGGTCCGTCAGGGGGACGCCTTCCATGTGCGAGGCAGGCCTGCATCTTCGTCCTCAGCCCAGGCTGCGTTGAAGAGCACTCTTGTCGAGATTCCGAGTTCAGGCTTCGGAGTCGGAAGGCCCGGCTTCAGACCCAGGTGTCTGATGAGCCCTGGCACTGCGGGCAGGTAGCTTAACCCGAGTCGTGATCTGAACTGTGTCGCAGGGCTGAGAACTCAGTGAGCAAAAGTGTGTAAAGCACTTAGCATGCTGGTGCTTCCTAAAGGGGCGGGGGGGGAGGGGGGTCCGTCAGAAGGTAGTTGACGATCGCCTTTGTGTTCACAAATCACTCCCCTGAGTTTTGTTAAAAGCAATTCTTTAGGGCTTCCCTGGTGGCGCAGTGGTTGGGAGTCCGCCTGCTGATGCAGGGGACGCGAGTTTGTGCCCCGGTCCGGGAGGATCCCGCATGCCGCAGAGCAGCTGGGCCCGTGAGCCATGGCCGCTGAGCCTGCGCGTCCGGAGCCTGCGCTCTGCAACGGGAGAGGCCACAACAGTGAGAGGCCCGCGTACCGCAAGAAAGAAAAAAAAAAAAAAAAAAAGCAATTCTTTATTAGTAAGCCCACTGGAAATTAGTGTGGGTCTAAAAGGACTCAGAAAATTAGTATATGAGCAAGAAGGGAAAATCAAGTTTGTCCCCTTGCTTTACAAACATTCTCCTTGCCTCGTTTCCTACTGTGTTTAACAGAATCATCACTTTCCTAATTCCCAGACTCAGAAATTTGAGCCCATCTCACTGCTCTGTTGTGGTCATCACATCCACATCCAACACTGATCTCCTCCATGTCTTCTGGCCCATCCCCCGCCATCACCGCCCTTGTTTGGGCACAGCGTCCACTGCCAGGACAAATGCATCACCCAGTAACTGTCCTTCCTCCCTCCTGGGTGGCCCTGTCCAGTCCACCCTCCACAGGCTTCTAAAGCGCTCCTGTCCGTTGCTCACTTGTCCTCCATGGTGTCTGTATCACTTACGATTACGTTTGGCTGCTTGTTACGGAAAATCCCAAATAACAACAGCTCAGACACTTCATTTCTCTAACTTTCAAGGAGTCTGGAAGTAGCCGTCCCAGGGCTGCTGCCAGTCTCTGTGGTCTCAGAGGCCCAGGCTCCTTCGATGTTATTGCCCTGCCATGTGTGACACCTCATAGTCCAGCATAGCTGCTCAAGTGCCAGCCATACATCTGCATTCCATCCAGCAGGAGGGAGGAAGGGAAAGTCACACTTCCTTCCTTTAAAGACCTTCTTTAGAAGTTGCATACACAACTTCCATGTATATCTCGTAGGCCAGAATTTAGTCCATTGTCACACGTAGCTGCAAGGGAGGCTGGGGCATGTATAGCTCACCCTGACTAAAATACACAGCATGAGAAGTGTGCGCATGTGTCTCTACCTGGGTCACCATACCGAGGACCAAGACAGAGACCCTGAGTGCCTCTGTAGGCTCCCTGTGCAGCTCCCAGTTTCGAGACCTCCCCCAGGTGAGCACTATCCTGACCTCTGTTGCTGTCCATGACCTTTGCCTATTTTGGAACTTTGAGTACATTGAAGCGTTCAGCATGGGATCTTTTGTGTCTGGCACTCGACCTTATGTCTGTGAGAGTCATCCTTGTTGTGTGTGCAGTAATTTGCTTTTTTTTTTTTTTAAAATGCTCTGTGGTTTTCCACAACAATCTATTTACCCCCGTTCTTGTTGATGAACATTTGGATTGTTTCCAGTTTGGGGCTATTTTTAATAGCGCTGCTTTGAATATTTGTGTACAGGTCTTTTCATTTCCCTTGGGTCTGTGTCTGGGAGCAGAATTGCTGAGTCTAGATGTCTGATCGTTGTTTCACACGGCTGTGCATTCAGATGACATCCATAAACACAGTGCTCCGTCATTATGGAAGAAGAGAACAACAGGTACTGAGCATCACCAGCAGCTCTGAGGGGTACCACTGCCCACACGTGGAACTGAGCCCTCCTGGCGCTCAGACAGTAGCTCTCTGCAGAAGCTCCGCGCCTGTCTCCCCAGCCTGAGCCCTCGCCCTGCCCTGCCCTGCCCTGCCCACTGCTTTTCCTCACACCTACTCTGTCTGCTGGGATGCGTCCTCCTCCTCCTCTTCCCCAACCTGCAGCCCCCCTCTGCTCAGACAAAACCCACGCGTCACAGCACAGGTGTTTCCACCTAACGCAGCCTGCCCTGCACCCCCCGGTTGGGCCCAGTTTCTTCATGCCATCTGCTTCCGCTGTGTGTTGTACCTTGGCAGTCCTGGAGCACATTTGCCTTGTTATAATTATCTCGCAGCACCCCGGGATTTAGAGTTGGCAGGGTCCTTGGAGGCCCTGAAAGCCTACGGGAACTTGGAACTACTTCTGAGATGGCTGATCTGCATCCCGGGGAGACATCCCGGCCTTTACTTTCCCATCAGTGCTCTCCTTTCTTCCCCCTTCCCTCCCTGACCCGGCATCTCAATAAGTAAGAACTGATGGCCTAAGATCTAAAAGAAGAGATCTGAAAAGTTCTCATCGCACACACACTCGAAGTTTGCAATGATATGGTGACAGATGTTAGCTAGCCTTACTGTGGTGATCGTTTCTCTACATGTATAAATGGCACTAATGCCCTTGTGTCTGTCTTTTGAATTATGCGTCTGGCACAAGCTATGGATGAATCTGGCCATCTCCCTTCTCCTCGCTGGCCTGTGGAGCAGTGGTACTGGCCAGACAGGACCCACCACAAATCCACCCAACCTCAGACAGCCCCCAGGGTGTCTGCCTGAGTTTCCTTGGCCAGTTCACACTTCTACTCTCTGCACTAGCTTTTTGCCCCCCTTTTTAAATATGAGAGCATAATTTACATACACTAAAATTTACCTTTTTTCCTGTACAGTTATGCAAATGTTGACAAATGCATACAGCCCTGGGACTGCCACCACAGTCAAGACACAGAAGGGTTTTGTCATCCCAGCTTCCCACGCACCTCTGTGGTTGGCCTGTCCCCCACTCTCAGCTCCTGTCCACCACGGACGTGTTTTCTGTTCCCTGCAGTTTCACCTTCCCCTTGATGTCATAGAAACTGACCCACGTAGTGTGTCGGCTTCGTCATGGGCTCCTTCTGCTCAGGATACCTTTGAGAGTCACCCATGTTGTTGGAGTCCCCGTGGTTTGTTCCTCTTTATGGCAGAGTAGTGATCCATTCTCCAGGTGAAGGACATTTAGGGTGCTTCGGGTTATTATGAGAAAAACCACTCTAAACACTTGTGTGCAGGTTTGTGCGGGAAGCTAAGTTTTCATTTCTCTTGAGTAAATATCTGGGAGCAGGATTGCCGAGTCGTAGGCTTCACCGCGAAACTGTCTTCCAGGGTGGTGGTACCCTTCTGTGGTCCCACCAACGATGTGTGAGAATTCCAGTTGTTCTGCATACTCATCAACAGTTGGTTGTGTCAGGCTTTTACAAAAATTTTAGTCATTCTCAGGAATTCCCTGGTGGTCCAGTGGTTAAGACTCGGCGCTTTCACTGCTGTAGTCCTGGGTTTGATCCCTGTTGGAGGAACTAGGATCCCCAGGCCATGCAGCATGGCCAAACCACCCCCGCGCCCCCCTCCCCCAAATTTTAGTCATTCTGATGTGGTATCTTATTGTGCTTTTAAATTTATCTTTTCCTAATGACTAGTGATACTGAGCCTCTTTTCATGTGCATATTTGTGATCCAGAGATTTTTTTTTTTTTGGTGAAGTATCTTTTCAAATATTCTGCCCATTAAAAAAAAAATAAGGTGTTTGGATTTTCTTACTGTTGAGTTTTGAGAGTTCTTTACAAGTTCTGGCTAAAGATCTTTTATCAGATATATAATAATATAACTATTTTCTCCTCGGCTTTGGCTCACCTTTTTACTCTCTAAACAGTGTCTTTCGAAGAGCATAAGTTCTTCAGTTTGACGAAGTCCAGTTTGCCAAGCTTTTCTTTTATGGACTGTGCTTTTGATGTCACATCTGAGAAATCTCTGTCTAATGCAAGGTCCCAAAGATTTTCTCCTATGTTTGGTTCTAGAGCTTGTGTAGTGTCAGCAGTTACATTTAGGTCTATGATCCATCTTGAGTTAATTTTTGATTATGTGTAAGGAAGTCAGTAGAAAACGTCTAAAGTTAAAAATCTGGAATTATAAGTGCGTTACATGGAGGTAAACACCAGAAGAAAAAATTAAATGATGCTCATCCTCAGGGAAATGAGCAAGTTAAAACCACAATGAGATGCCACTTCCCACAGATAGGGTAACTGTATTTAACAAGGCAGACGATTAATGTTGTCAAGGACGTGGAGAAATCAAAACCCTCACACGCTGCTGGTGGGAATTTAAAATGGTGGTGCCGCTTTGAAAAACAGTCTGGCTGTTCCTCAAATGATTGAATGACTAATGATTAAATGCTTAATGTCAAGTTTAGATGAATGACTTATTGCTTAACTATTAAATATTCTTCCTGTGAGGTGCTCTACAACCCAGCAGTTCCACTCTTAAATATGTGCCTAGGGCTTCCCTGGTGGCGCAGTGGTTGACAGTCCACCTGCCGATGCAGGGGACACGGGTTCGTGCCCCGGTCTGGGAGGATCCCACATGCCGCGGAGCGGCTGGGCCCGTGAGCCATGGCCGCTGAGCCTGCGCATCCAGAGCCTGTGCTCCGCAACGGGAGAGGCCACAGCAGTGAGGGGCCCGTGTACCCCAAAAAAGAAAAAAAAATGCCTAAAGGAATGGAAAAGCGATGTTCAAACAGACACTTGTACATAAATGTTCACAGCTGCGCTGTTCACGAGAGTCAAAAAGTGGCAACAACCCATCAAATAAGGAAGAGATAAGTAAAAATAAAAATAGATAAATAAAGGTGGTCCATCCATTCAATGGATAGCAAAAAGAAGTGAAGCACCGAGACCTGCTGCAACATAGGTGAGCCCCGAAAACATCGCAGTAAATGAAAGAAGACAGTCCCAGGAGACCACGGGTTGTGCAGAGTCCAGAAGAGGCAGTCAGTCGAGACACAAGTCAGATTAGTGGCTGCCAGGGCTGGGGGTGGTGCAGGAAATGAGGGGGTGACTGCTAAAGGGCGTGAGGTTTCTTTTTTTCTAATGAGCACAAATAGGCTGGTTTCAGACAGTACCTGTTTGTATCAGAGAGTAACGAGGAGGAGCGGAGATGTGTGATCGGTGAAGTCTCTTCATCCTAACTCCCCAATCCCATTGTTTCCTTCTGTCCTCGGGATTTCTTTTTGGGGAGATAAAAATGTTCTAAAATTGGTTGTGGCGATGGTTGCACAGCTCTGAATTCACTGACTCACCCAGTTGTACATTTTAAGTGGGTGACCTTTATGATAAGTGAGTTTTATCTCAATAAAACTGTTACAAACTGTGCTTGCCTGTTTCTGTCTTCATTCGATGATCTGCTTAGCTGGTTAGCCAAGACATGTTTTCCTTCGCTGGAAATTCCGCCAGGGAATTCTTTTGATACCCATCGACCTGGCCTTGTCCGAAGGTGTTTCTGCAAGCTGAGGATGCAGTGTTTGGGCTGCAGCAGCCCAGCCATGACTTCCATATCTGGGCCCCAAACCCCTCCTCCCGTTGCTGCTCAGAGGTGCCCCCGGCTGGCATCCCCAGGAACAATTCGTGCGACGCTGCGGCCGAGGCAGAACAGATTGATGAGACGGAGTAAAACGGGCAGGGTGGGGCTGGAAGGAGAAAAACGAACCACAGGAGGGAGGTGGTGAGCTGAGTGAGGGGAGGCCGACTGCCAGGCCTGGGGGCGGCGGGATTTGCCTCTGCAGGCCGGTTATGGGCCAGGCCAGATAGGCCTGGGGCACGAGGTGACTGGACCTGGTCCCTGCCCCCAAGGAGCTCCAGGTCTGGAGGGCATGGGAGGCTCATACCAGGGTGACTCCAGCATCGTGGGCCTTCCTGGGGTCCCAGGGGACCGACGGGAGTGGCCACGGGGACAGCCTCTCCCTGCAGGAGAGTCTGCGGGGGGGGGGGGGTGCGGGTGGGGGGGGTGGAGTGAGAGGGAGGGTAGGGGTGGGGTGGAGAAGGAGGCAGCGTACACAGGAAAATGCCTAGTCCCAGGCCTCCCCCTGGACTTCCTGACACAGAGCGTCTGGGATGGGGCCTAGGCCTCTGAGTTATACACCCTCCCGGTGGTCTCTGTAAAGCTACAGGCTTAAGTGTGAGAATTGCATTTTTTAAGGATGTGGGGAAAGCCCCAAAACAAAACCCAGCAAAGACTATGCGGTAGAGACCATCTGGCCCACGAAGCCTGAAATATTTACTATCTGGCCCTTTACAGAGAAAAGTTTGCCGACTTCTGCTCTAAACTCTGAGGTTTGAGAAACCCCCAGCCCACGAGTGCTTCCTCAGGTTCTAGCCCCATCTGCCCGATTGTCTGAGAAAGGCCTGTCTTCCAGATGTAAGGGGGGATTAGCTCATGCTGGAGAGATGTAAAGATGTCCTCACCCCACGGGGATCTGTCCTTGACACAGAAGGGAGGATGGTAAGGGAACCGAAAAGGAAACGTCGGGAGCGTCTGTGTCGGGGTGCACTTGACATTGCTGGCTGGCCTTGGGAGGGCCTCCCCTGGTGGGGCTCGGGTGAGCGGCCCGCAAGGCCTCCTGCACCCCATTTCTCTCCCTCCCGGCCGCCAGTCGCGGTCGGCGGAGTCCTTCCACCCAGCTTGTTACTCTTCTTCGACACACAGCTGGCTCTCTAAGTCAAACAGGGCGATCTTTCGTGTGTTTTAAGCCTGACGGCGTGGCGTAGTGCAGAATCGATGATTCACTGCTTGTCTTTGCTCGGTGCTGTGTCTCTGAGGTTCGTCCACACAGACGTGTGTTCTGGTTTGGTCTGCTTCACTTCTGCGGGGGGTTCCGAGCACAGCTGTACCTGGACTCTCGTCCTTTCTCCTGTCCAGGGCACTGGTTTGTTTCCTTACCCCCATCGCAGGAACAGTGCGGTGAGAGCTGGTGGCGGGGGGAGGGGGGGCGCCGGCTCGGCCTCCAGGAGGGTGGGTGGGGCCTGAGCCCATGACGCCACACTGTTCTCCGTAGGGGCTTCTCGGGCCTCTCCAGCGCATCCACCGCGGGGCCAGCACAGCACCCCCAGGACTGCCTCTGCTCCTGCCCACGAGGGCGTGAGGTGGTCCCTCTTCCAGGTGGACTTGCTCTTCCCTGATCCTAGAGGTCGAGCACCTTTTCATAGTTTATTGGCCAGTACAGGCGCCCTTTCTGTGAGATGTGTCCATCTCTTTGCCCATTTTCCCAGCTTTTTGGCTTACCCGTTCGTAGGCATAGGCCTTCTTTCTGTTCCCTGTACTTGTAGACAACCCTAAGGGAGTTTGTCCCAGGTTCTAGCTTCTCCTGAGCCCAGCCATCCAGGTGGTGTCCGAGCAGCTCTGCACCTGCAGGTGGCTCCCTGGCCCCCAGGGAGGGAACGTGTCCTGGTTGTCAGGGCTCCCAGCTGCAGCCTTGTTGCAGGAACACTGTCCGGTCCAGCCACCAGGGGGAGGAGCTGCTTCACTGACCGTGTGTCTCAGCTCCTTGAGGCTCTGGGAGATGCCAGCCGGGGAAGGCGTGGGGGTGGGAGTGGGTAGGCACCCCAGGAGGGGATGACCGGACCCCAGGATGGTGACCGGGCCCGCTCAGCCTGGCCAGTGCGGCTGCCTGCCCTCACACTGCCTACCACACCCTTCCCCATGCGGGGCCTCAGCACAGGCTGCTCCTGGGTCTGGAATGCCCGTCGTGTTCATCTATCCAGCACGCCCAAGCCCGCCAGTCACCTGCCCTGCGGACTGGCCCCAGGACCACTCCCCCCCAACCCCCCCGCGCCAGGCTGCCCCAGCAGTTAGTGTCACTTTGCTCAGAGAAGTGAGTCACTTATGTGATGGCTCATGTGTGGTGGTCACCTTACTTCTTTGAATCTGTGGCCCTTGTTAGAGCAGAATGGAGGTCATCCCGCAGGTGAGGGGAGCCTTTCCCTCTCACTGTCCCCCACAGGGATGTCATGGGGCCTCTGACAGCGCCTGCATTTACACCTGCTGTTGTGTCCCAGTGGCCCCGGCCCTTGGTATCCACGTGAAATCCCACACAGGCTGTGAACAGATGTGCTTTATGGGCAATTCTACGTGTTAGATGGTGTATAGGCAGAGCAATGGTTTTCCCCAAACGTGTGCATGCTGACCCACGGAACCTTTGATGGCAAAGGGGAATTAATTGCCAATCAGATGCCCTTAAGATGGGAAGGTGGTCCTGGATATCTGTGTGGGCCCAGCGCAATCTCAGGTCCTCACCGGTGGGAGGGGATCAGAAGGGGGGGTGTCAGAGGAGGAGATGTGAAGATGGATTGTCAGCTTTGAAGGTGGAGGAACAGCCACAAGCCAAGAAACACCAGTGGCCTCTAGAGACTGAAAAAGCCAGGGACGTGGGTTCTTCCCAAAGCCTCCAAGGAGAGCGCATCCTGCCAACGCCCTGACCTTGGCTCCCTGAGACCCTCCATGGACTTCTGAACCGCGCAGGTGTGAGACAGTGCGACACCTGGCGGCGATGGACTGTGCTGCGTGCTTGCCTGGAGAGCTGGGTTTGGACTCCAGCCCCTCACAGGAGGTCACGTCACTGTCCCTGAGATCTCTTCTCTCCTCCAGGATGTGACCGCATGGGGAGCAGGGCCAGGCTCTGGAAAAGCGCTCAGAACGTGCTGACCACCTTCCCTCTGAGCAATCCCTCCGTGGCGTGGTGGCCTCTTGCTTTATTCTCGACAACCTGACAGTGTCTGGTGTGTGCTCAGCGGAGGTGGAGAAGGGGAGAGAGTGGTTTCTTCAGAGCTGGGGGCCGCCCCCGCCCCTCCCTGGTCCAGGCTCTCAGAGGCTGCAGGTCCTGCACTGGCGCACTTCCCTTTTGGAATGTCGCTCTACAGACCCACAGCACTGGGAAGGCTGAGAAACAGCCTTCAGCGGGGTTGCCTCCGATCTGAAACTGGTGGCCTTGGTGTGAAAAGCCTCATGTTTGGCCTGGAACTGGCTTGTTAGCTCTTTCCAACCCGTGTATTTGTCCTGGGCTCCACGGCCGGTGGAGACCATCCACCGCTGAGCCTCTGACGCTGCAGGATGGGCACAGCCGGCCAGGGGTGTCCTCTCGGTGCCCCCTGCCCGCTCGCTCCCGATGGCCCCCTGCCCAGCGCAGACCCACCTGCAGGAGACTGGTCTGTTCCCCGACGACGTGGCTGCTACCTGTCCTGTCTCTAAGTGGCCTGAGGCCACGTACAGCACGGCTAGGTAGGCTCCTGCATCCACCCCTAACGCTCCTGAGCTTCTGTAGAGAACCTAAGTGCAATGCAGACCCCACCCCCTAAACAGCCCCCAGCCTGGACTTTGGTGTCAGAGCCTAAAGCAAAGAATGGAGTCCCCTTCAAAGAACAGCTGGAAGAAGGGGACTTCCCTGGTGCTCCAGTGGTTAAGACTCCGAGCTTCCAATGCAAGGGGCGTGGGTTCAATCTCTGGTCGGGGAACTAAGATCCCACATGCCACAGGGTGCAGCCAAGAAAATTAAAAAAAAAAAGAACAGCTGGAGGAAACAGCGGAAACTTCCACCGCATGGTGGTTTGTTAAAGAAACTATGCTGCATCAATGATGGAATCCTATGTGGCTGTTAAAAAGGGAGAGCGTATGGAATAGTCTTTGTAAGCACACTATTGAATGAAAAAAGAATGGAATAGAACCATGTTATATATGTTCATATATACGTAAAATGTTATATATGTAAAAATAGTGGAAGATGCATGTATATTCCTTTATAATTTACATAGTCCCTTAGCTCAGTATTTTTCCTCAAGAAAGTTTGATGGAATACACCAGAAGTTGGCAGACTTTTTCTGAAAGGGCCAGAGGTCTCTACTGCACTTCCAGGGCCCTGCTGTTGCCGTGTGAAACCAGTCACAGACAATACGTACACAGTAAGCATAACTGTGTTCCAATAAAATTTATTTACAAAAACAGGTGGTGGGTGGGATATGCAGTAATCAACAACATCAAAGGTCAGAGACAAAAGAAATATCTTAGAGATAGCTAAGAAATGGCTCGGGATCATGAACCACAGGCACTCACCAGGCGTGCACACCTCTCCTCACTGCAAGAACGAAAGCACCTCATCACCAGACGTCCCAGGGACCAGGGCTGAGCCCTCCCCTTTGGCAGAGGTGACATGTGTCATCCCAGGAAAAAGAGACTTTGGCAGAGGAAGGCTGGAGTATCGTTCGGAAATCTCGGGCTGCAAGTAACTCCAGGCAGCCTGAACAATAAGGAACATTTATCCTAACAGTGAGCGTCTAGCAGGAAGTCCTGTGGCTGGTTTGTTCTGTGGCTCTGCTGTGTTGCCCAGGACCAGGGCCTTCCCATCCCCCATCCCACCCGGCTCTCTGGACCAGCTGCAGCCTGCTCCTCAGGGCAGCGCAGTCTCTGCAGTTCCAGGGGCCCCACAGCCTAGAAAAGTCTCAGCAGAAGAGCCCACGTCTTCTTCTCCACGTCTGTCAAAGAGCAAGAAGGCCTCTCCCCGAAGCCCCTCCGTAGAGCTCCCTTATGTCTGCTTCCCTGAATGGTCCACGTGTTGTGCTAAGCTGACCGCCGGAGACGGGAACGGGATTGCGATGGCCAGTGAGGTGGGAACAAGAAGAGCCGGGGCCCCCCGGCGGGATGTGCTGGTGTTGGCGGAGGAGTGGGGCGCCTTGACTGTGCACCCCCCAGCTATTCTCTCTTGGTGCTCCAGCAGGGCCTGGGGTGGACAGCGTAGGCCATCCAGTTGGGGCTCTCTCTAAGGACCCCTGGTGGAGGGGGCACCACCCTTTGAAAGATTTTCTGGTCTTTCGGTTTGGCTGACCCACTGTGCTCTTGTGCTCAAACTTCCGGTATCTCTGACCCTGACTCGCGGCAGACTGCTGATGCCCTCCATCTGGCTGCACTGGCCCTGCACAGCTCCCACTGCTATGGGGCTGGTTCAGCTGAGACGCGGGCTACCACGAGGCCTCCTGCCCGTCTGCTGTGTCTGCTGTCACCCTGCTCGAATACACTGGACTGTGGGGGACGGTCTTAAAGGACTTCCTTGCCAGGAGACGTGTGGCTGACGCACCATGGCCGGGCTCCTGGGGTGGCCTTGGGGGTCTTCTGTGTGGCCCCATCTTCTTGTCTTGGCTTCCTCGGCTTCCTCCGGTGCTTCAGCCGCCCTGGGAACCGCACCCCCTCCCGCCTTGCCCACCTCACACGTCCTGGCCTCTGGGCCTCGCTCCCGATGTCCTTGAGGCTGGTCATCCCCGACTCTGGTTCCTGCCCAGGAGATGCTGAGCGTCCCCTCCTCAGATGAAAATTACATTGAATTGCAGGACGAAAACCAAAATGAAAGCGATCTTCCATCAGTGACATTTTATTTAATATTCATTTTTAGAGCATTTGCTCATTATAAAGTCAATCAGTGAGAACAGTGACGCCTCCTTGACGAGCACAGACTGAGCCGGCGTGACTGGCAGCTGCAGCTTCTGTCCGCATCCGGACCGCTTCCCCCATGCCCCCTGCTCAGCGCCTAACCATCCTGTCTCACAAGGAACAGAACTAGCAAACAGTCCCAGTTTTATGAGTCCTCCCATGCCACATTGGGACAGCCTTCAATTAAGGTGAGAACAGGGAAGACAGGGAAATGTTTGAGGCAGAATCTCTCACGTTATCCAACAACAGGAGGGCAGAGTTACAAATATGGGTCAGAGGAGCAGCATCCAGGGCCGAAAAGAAACCCTGGGTTATCCGTACCCCACCTGGACCTGGAGGGGCCGGGGCTTCAGAGCGATCTCAGCCCCCATGCACATCTCTCCCTGGAACCCCAAGATGCCACGCCAAGCCCGGGTGTTCTAGGCGCTGTGCTTCGGCGGATACTGATTACGACGATAACGATAATGAAAGTATCAGCACCTAAGGAACGCTTCCTGTTTCGCGTCTCACAGGCACTGTGCTCAGCGCTTCCGCACTCAATTCTCCAACAACCCTAGGGAGCACTTTCCTTCCCATTCTGCACGGGAGGAGAATAAGGCTTTAGAAAGGCTGGGCTGCCCAGGATCATGCAGCGTGCTAAGAAGCAGAGCTGGGACGAGAGCCTAGATCCCGAACTCAGTGCATCTAGAAAAGTCACGGCCCTCCCACGAGCCCGCCCCCCCCAACCCCATCCAGGGAAACTAGCAGCTTCCACTGTGGTCACGTGGCTGGAGCAGGGGCATCCCCATGCTGGCCACCCAAAGACCCACGCATGTGCCAGGCACTGCCATGGGCACTTGAGGTACACCTGCAAAGACACAGGTGTGGCCCCGCCTTCTGAGAGTCTAGCCTACTCGCGACAGCCCGCCCTGGGTCTGACTGGTCCTGTTTTGTGGTGGCAGAAGCAGGTTTCCAACTGGCTCCAGCTTCCATGGATCTGTCCCTCCTGCCTGGGTTAGCAGCTGGAACCTGGGGACACGGGGAGCGGTCATGACAGTCACACAGTTCTGCACTGAAGAAAGTGTCTCAGTCTAGGATGGTCTTCCCCTGGGAAAGCTCTAGGGAATTTACCGACTGTTCCTGCTTAAACAAGAGCCTTGTGCATGTGAAACTCCTGGGAAATTGGTGAAGAATAGCTACCAAAATGCATTCTTTGAATCCTCTGGGCTTCCAGAAGCATAGACAGTAAGTAAAATAGATGGATTTCTATGTGTTATTTAAATGTTATCCCTAAATTATATTTTGGGAGGGGCTGTTTTCTGATTATGCTCAACTGTGGGTGAAGCAGGCGGTTCCATCCTTACCCTCCAAGCTTGGGGAAGACACTGCAAAGCCTGGGTACCGGAGGGCGGACTCTGCACACACCCCCTGCAGCGCCCAGCGCATGCCGCTCTGCACTGGGTCACGACGCATGCAGTGCACACGTCCCACACGTGTGGGCTCTCCATCCCTAGTGCCTCCTTGACAGACACCTTGGGGGTCCCACAGAGACACAGACCTCAGTGCGCCCCACCCTCCTCCACTGACTCTGAAGGCGGGGGAATGAGGTCGCGGGGGTTCTTCCTCGCCACCAGGCAGACATCATAGCTGTCGTGCATGAGGGCGTTGACGGCTACGACATTCCACTGGTTCTCCCAGGGGTCCAGCTCCAATATCTCTTTGGAGATAATTTCGTGGCGATCTGAAAAACAGCAAAGGAGGAGGACAAAATATCAAATATCACGCAGTATTAAATTCAGAGGTCATCATTGCTATTAAACAACTTCCTCTAAAAGGTATTATGCAGCAGAAATTAATTAACAAACAGCCAAATACTGTACTGTGGAAGACACAGTGTTCCTGATGTTTAAGAAACCAAGAAAGGCCACGTGACCACTCACATTCAGGAGTTATTCAGACACTCTGACAGGGCATACTGTTGACTCAAGTGGAAGGGGTATGCCAGGATCGTGTTAACGATTTATTAAAGATGCCAGCAAGGGGGGAGATTGTCCTTAATTCTGCACCTGTAGGAGGAGGTCTCACGACCTCGTGTGAGTCACTGGCCTCCCTGAGCTTACGTTTCCTTAACTGCAGATAGGATGCTGGGACACAGCCAGGGTCCTCGCAGGAGACAGATGGCACTGTCTAACTGGGCAATTTAAGAGAGTTTGGAAAGGTGTGGGTAGCGTTTAGGAAGACCCACGAGGGATGGCACAGCCCCCAGGACTAAGAGCAGCTGGGCCATTGCCACCTGGAAGGCTGCGGGGGAGGGGTGGGAACAGGAACTTGGAGAGGGCAGCTGCCTGGAGCTTAGCCATCCCCAGGGACCCTCCTGGCAGCCCCGCAGAGGGGTGCGGAGAACAAATGCCCTTATTCTACCCTTCTTTCTCCCAACAATTCTGGCTAAACCCAACCAGAGGCCAGAGGAGAAAGGAGCCTGTGAATGCAGCCCACACAGGTCGGCCTTGCAGGACACAGAGTAAGATAGAGAAGGGGTGAGTGGGTTGGGAGGGCAGATGGGAGATTTCCAGCCCAGACGACTGTTTCACAACTTTATGATGATAAGAGGGGATAATGTACGGAAAAGTGCCCTGTCCTGGCATATAACAGTCAATACTTGAAAATGGTCTATGTGTGCTTGTAAAGAATGTGGGTTTTATAGTTGTTCATATATGTCCATTAGGTCATGTCATTCAAATCTTCTACATATTTACTGCTTTTTGTGGGCTTGTTCTGTCTGTTACTCAGAGAGCTGTGTGAAGCTCCCTAAGATTATCGATTTGTCTATTTCTCCTTTTAGTTCTATCAGTTTTTAGTGTACACATTTTGAGTCTGTTATTAAGTGAATACAAATTTTATCATTTATAAATTTATCATTTAATTGACCCTCTTTCTCTAGAATAAGTTCCATTAGAATTCTTTTGACTAATATCATAACTAGAAAAAGGTACAATTCTAAAGAACATTCTGATAATCTTTGTCTTTTAACTGGAACATTTAGTCTATTTACATTTAATGCAATAACTGATATATTTTGGTTTAAATCTAACATCCCATTTATGAACCGTCCTTGTCTCACTCGTTCTTTTCTCCTTTAATGCTGTCTTTTAGACTGAGTGGTTTTTTTTTTTTTGCAGTACGCGGGCCTCTCACTGTTGTGGCCTCTCCCGTTGCGGAGCACAGGCTCCAGACGTGCAGGCTCAGCGGCCATGGCTCATGGGCCCAGCCGCTCTGCAGCATGTGGGATCTTCCCGGACCGGGGCACGAATCCGTGTCCCCTGCATTGGCAGGCGGACTCTCAACCACTGTGCCACCAGGGAAGCCCCTGAGTGTTTTTTATCATTCCATTTCTTCTCCTCCACTGATTCAGAAATTATAAAACCCATTTGTATTCGTTTTTTTTTTGGCCAAGCTGTGTGGCTTGCAGGATCTTAGTTCCCCAACCAGGGATCGAACCTGGGCCCCGGCAGTGAAGGCACTGTGTCCTAACCACTGGATCTCCTGGGAATTCACCCCCATTTCTATTCTTTTGGTGGGGGTTACCCTAGATTAAAACTTGCACACCCAACTTACCAAGATCTGATTAAGCAATACCTTGACCATCCTCTTGGAAGGCCTTAGAATAGTTTAATTATATTTACTTCCCTCCCAATTTATTAGCCTTTGTTGATGTGCATTTTCATTCTATCTGTAGACTCTGAAAGATATTATTATTATTGTTCTGTACAGTAAATGCTCACGGAATGACCCACGTATTTACACTTGCATTGCTCTTCATTCTTTCCTGCATCTTAGACTTTTCATCAGGGTCAGTTTTCCTTATGCCGAAGTACATACTGTAGGGGATGTCTTCTTACGGCAAACTCCTTCAGCTTTTGTTTGTCTAAAAATGCCCTTTTTCACCTGCATTTCCTGAATGAACCTTCACTCCAAAAACACCAAAAAATAGTCATAGCTGACACTCACTGTGTGCTTACAGTGGGCTGCATGTGCTGTGCTCACTGTGAGCCGGGTGCGCTGAGATGTTATATCACATCACCCTGTGGGGCAAGCACCAGTTTACCCCTGTTTTCAGACTAAGGGTTAAGACTCAGAGGACCTGCCTACAGGCACACGGCTAGAAGTGGCAGAGCCGGAATTCCCACCCAGATCTGCGATCCTCAAAGCCTGTGCTCAAGACCACTGAGCCCTTTCGAATGAAGAAGGACGTGGTGGGACTGTGTTTCCTGCAGCTTGTTGATGAGGCAGGAGGAGACAGGCTCTGTGGGACCCAAAGCTTATATGACTTGGGAGGCCCTCTTTAAGGAACATGTTACAAAATTAGGTATGGAAGTGAGTATTTACTTTTTCCAGCTCTATTGGGGCACAATTGACAAATAAAAATTGTATACATTTAAGGTACACGATGTGATGATTGAGATATGCACACGCTGTGAAACCATCACCACAATCAAGCTAATTCACACACCCATCACCCCGCATGGTTACGTGTGTGTGTGTGTGTGTGTGTGTGTGTGTGTGTGTTGAGAACACTTAGCAAATTTCAGGTATACAATACAGTATTTTTTTTTGTTTTTTTTGTCCACGTGGCGCGGCTTGTAGGATCTTAGTTCCCTGACCAGCGACTTTTCACGGCAGTGAAAGCACCGAGTCCTAACCACTGGAACACCAGGGAATTCCCAGTGTTAACTAGAGTCACCAGCCATGTATTAGACCCCCAGAACGTCTTCACTTTATAGCGGGAGGTCTGTAGCTTTTGACCAGTGTCTCCCCATGTCCCCTCCCCCGAGGCCCTGGCAGTCGCCATTTCTGCGCTCTGCTTCTGTGAGTTGGATTGCTTTGGATCCCACGGGCGAGTGAGGTCACGTGGTACTTGTTGTTCTGTGTCTGGATTGTCTCACTTAGCATGATGTCCTCCAGGTTCATCCTTGGGGGGCAAGTGGCAGGATTTCCTTCTTTTTTATGCTGAATAATATTCCATGGAATAGAAATATATACACACCACATCTTCTTGATATCAGCTCCGTACAATACAACTCTGTGATAAAGGGAATGTTCTGTAATCTGCAGTGTCCAATACAGAAACCGCTAGACACATTTGAAGTGTGAGACTGAGGAGCTGATTTTTAACTTTTATTTAATTGTAATTAGCTTAAATTAAGAACTTACGTAGACATGAAGCTCAAAATCTTTTTTTCCTTTAATTTTTTAGAAAAAAATCTTTTGGGTCTGTGACTTTCTGAGACAGGTGCCTCAAAGTCCATGCAGTTCTTGAGGATTTATCCATTTATCTTGTGGTTTGTGTAGTTTCTGTTTTATATGTCTCTGAGTTGTGTTGTTAAGTGCAAAAGGAATCATGCTTGTTGAGTCTGTTAAGAGTTCCTGGCGGCACCAGCAGACACGAATTCTGTCCGGCTTTAGCAAAGTGGGGATTTACTGGACGGAAGGTAGCTCGGCAGCTTGAGGGCAGCTGAGAGGGTTGTGGGTGGCCCAGTCAGGCTGGGGGCTCCCACTGGCCTTCTCGCTGCGGCTGCTGGCAGGCGTCAGTGCTGGAAACCACCATTCCCCGCAGAGCCCTGGCGGCGAGAGGCTGACGGGTCTGACCCAGGGGCCGCCCATCGAGGGGCAGACGTCCGGGACGACCGTTTCCTCTTCCTGCCCGTCCTCCTGTTGAGGTGGAGGAGCCTTCTCTGTCTCCTTTACTGCCGGTGTCTTGGAACATGTGTTTTACCACTCCCACACCTGGTTTTCTGTTTCGTTTTGTTTTGGTTTAGCTGGATGAAGGCTTGCAATGTCTTTATTCAAATTAATGCAGGCTGGGACTTGTAAAAGTTTAGAGTAGACGGAGTTTTCTTCATTAATTTTGCTTCCTTTCGCTCATTTCAGTGTTTATTGGGGAGACTTTTTTTTTTTTTTTTTTGTGGTACGTGGGCCTCTCACTGTTGTGGCCTCTCCCGCTGCGGAGCACAGGCTCCGGACATGCAAGCTCATGGGCCCAGCCGCTCTGCAGCATGTGGGATCTTCCCGGACCGGGGCACGAACCCGTGTCCCCTGCATTGGCAGGCGGACTCTCAACTACTGCGCCACCAGGGAAGCCCGAGACGTATTTTTTAAACAATGTATGGGTATTACCATCTTCCCTAGAAATCTCTAATTTACATGGAATGAAAATTACCGTATTAGTGCCAAAGAAGTAAAGAAGGTAATGAGTGAGCTTTCTTGACTGGGAAGGGGAGAGTGTACTGAGTCGTCCCAGACTTGGGTGTGGCTGGGGACTCAGGAAGAAGCCACACCGGGGATCCGGGCTCCCGCCAGGACCGCCTGACAGGGCACACACCGCGGTGGGCTGACCCGGTGCTCTCCTAAACTCCCACCCTAACGGAGCTCAGAGAGCGAGCTGTGTACCTACCCGTGTGTGTGAGCCTGGGCTCGTGAAACGCTGTTTCAGAAACCGGTGCCCGAATTCAGTGTCAGCTCGTTTCAGTTCAGTTAACTCTGCAAAAACAGACACTTAATGCAACAGCATCTTACTCACTCGAGGAGTCAGGAAACTCTCCCTGAGGCCGGCCGCCTCCAGGGGTCAGCAGTTGAAAACGTTATTTTATACGAAGCAAATAAAGAATTCGCGTAAGCGTTTGAAGATGAGAATGCCAAAGGCATGCTGTGAGTGTGGCAGGCGCCTCAGCTGTAGCCCCACGTGCCTTAGGGCTGCTCCCTGTTGTTGGATATCCTCCAGTGGACAAACTTGAGAAGCACCACCTTAGTCTAGATCTCATCGTACAATTCAGTGAGACTGTCAGAAAACTGAAAGCGTGGGATATTTTTTAGTCCCTTACAGAGTTTTTTTTTCTGACGTGCTCTTCGGTGAAATGCTGACTTGCGTTTTATTTATTACAGAAATATTATTGAGGACATTTCCCACTGCCCTATATGAGGCTACGGGGAGAAATTCTCCACGTTTAAAAGCTGTGCCCCTCTAGCAGTGGTTTGTTCCCCTCTGAGGACACTGCAAATCCGTAGCTGGGCGTGTGGTCCTTTCAGCTCTGGCCTCTAGAGGGACCAGAGATGAACTGGTGGTCCTCATACAGCCAGTGCATGAGAGCGCTGGCGACTTTACCCCATCTGGCTTGCTTTTTTTTTTCCTCTTTAAAAAAAATTTTTATTTTATATTGGAGTATAGTTGATTTACAATGTTGTGTTAGTTTCAGGTGCACAGCAAACTGAATCAGTTATACACACACATACATCCACTCTTTTTGAGATTCTTTTCCCATATAGGTCATTGTAGAGTAGTGAGAAGAGTTCCCTGTGCTGTACAGTAGGTCCTTGTTGTTTATCTATTTTATATATAGTGGTGTGTATATGTCTTTATTTTCCCTTCATCCCATTTCCTGATTTTTTTTTTTTTTTTTTTTTTTGGCTGCGTTGGGTCTTCGTTGCTACACACCGGCTTTCTCTAGTTGCGGCGAGCGGGGGCTCCTCTTCGTTGCACTTGCAGGCTTCTCATTGTCGTGGCTTTTCTTGTTGTGGAGCACGGGCTCTAGGCTCGCAGGTTTCAGTAGTTGTGGCACATGGGCTCAGTAGTTGTGGCTCGTGGGCTCTAGAGCACAGGCTCAGTAGTTGTGGCGCATGGGCTCAGTTGCTCCGCGGCATGTGGGATCTTCCGGGCCCAGGGCTCGAACCTGTGTCCCTTGCGTTGGCAGGTGGATTCTTAACCACTGCGCCACCAGGGAAGCCCCCTGATTTATTTTAATTTCTATCTTATTGTGTCATGTGCCTCTCTATAAGCTATGTCAAGTTCCATTGCATTTTGAATGAATAGGTATGTGAGTCAACCATAAATCATAAACCGGGTTACTGAGCACAGGCTGACCTGGCCTGTCCAGCTGGTGGGCTTGTCCTCAGGCGGGGGTGTTACCTACCCTCTCTAGTGAGGTGGAGCCAGCGGTCAGCAAAAAGGGTGATATAGCTGCCCCCGACTCAAGCAGGAAGGAGAGGGTGATGAGTGTAACCAAGGCGCGACCGCAGTGAGCACCTCTTAGAGGAGGGACCCGGTTTGGGCAAAACCAGAACCAAAGCCACACGACCGTCTGAGGACGTGCAGTTGCCTCTGCGAACGAGGTTGGGATGGGGGGGAGTCCTTTGCAGCCCCCTGCGGTACATCAGCGTACTGTAAAATCACATGGCACAGAAACAGCCTTCCGCTGTCTGGAAATTCAATTAATTAATCAGAGATTTTATATTTTCCACCGATTGAAGGAATGGATGTACAAAATCACTTTTGATCAAGGGGTAATTGGCATCCCAAGTAATGACTATAAACAAACTTCTGAGTATTCTGGGCCTTTTTTTTTGCTTTGGCCGTGCCGTGCATTGCGTGGGATCTTAGCTTCCTGAACAGGGATCGAACCCCTGCCCCCTGCACTGGGAACGTGGGGTCTTAACTACTAGACCACCAGGGAATTCCCTGGGCTTATTTATAAGAAACATAGAATGTGTTTTACCCTTCAAGATACATAGGAGTTCAAATAGGCAATGGTGCTTTTGAGAAAATTAGTTTTTTATTTTCTTTTTCTTAAGAAAAATACTTTAAAAAATGAGATTAAGCAAGTGGAAGGTCTGTGAGGTGAAATGATTTGATAAAGACCACTGTATTGGGACTTCCCTGGTGGTGCAGTGGTTAAGAATCCGCCTGCCAATGCAGGCGACACAGGTTTGAGCCCTGGTCCGGGCAGATCCCACATGCCATGGAGCAACTAAGCCCGTGCACCACAACTACTGAGCCTGCGATCTAGAGCCCACGAGCCACAACTACTGAAGCCCGTGCACCTAGAGCCCGCGCTGCGCAACAAGAGAAGCCCCTGCAATGAGAAGCCTAAGCACCGCAACAAAGAGTAGCCCTCACTCACCACAACTAGAGAAAGCCCGCGTGCAGCAATGAAGACCCAACGCAGCCAAAAATAAATAAATAAATAAATTTATATATTAAAAAAAGACCACTGTATTTCATGTAAACATCAACACACTGGGATTCAGGTCTACTATTTTATTATTTCTTTTATGTTTTGCTCCTGTTTCCCCTTTCCTTCTTCTTTTTGGATTATGTGAATATTTTAAATATCCCATTTTAATTTATCTTGAATTTTTAAGCATTCTTCTTTGTATAGTTTGTTTTTTGGTAGTTGTTCTAAGGATTACAGTAACTTTTTTTTTTAAAAAATTTATTTATTTATATTTGGCTGCATTGGGTCTCTGTTGCTGTGCACGGGCTTTCTCTAGTTGTGGCGAGCGGGGGCTACTCTTTGTTGTGGTGCATGGGCTTCTCACTGCAGTGGCTTCTCTTTGTTGCGGAGCATGGGCCCTAGGTACGCAGGCTTCAGTAGCTGTGGCACGCAGGCTCAGTTGGTGTGGCTTGCGGGCTCTAGAGCGCAGGCTCGGTAGTTGTGGCACACGGGCTTAGTTGCTCCGCGGCATGTGGGATCTTCCTGGACCAGGGCTGAAACCCGTGTCCCCTGCATTGGCAGGCGGATTCTTAATGACTGCTCCACCAGGGAAGCCCAGCAGTACAGTAACTTTTAACAGACTATTTGCTGATACTTCATCACTTCAAGTGGGTGCAGGAACCCCCCTCACTTCCATCTAGTCCCTTAACCTACCTACCCCATTACGTTTAATTGTCACCACAAGGGAGACAGCCCTCTCTGTGTAACACTAACCCACACTGAGAACACTATCAGACAGTGTTAAAATTTTTCCTGTCGACTGCCATTCATGTGCTAAAGAACTGAAGAGGAGAAAAATGTCCATTATATTTACCTGGGTATTCACTATTTCTCTTTGTCTTCCTAGATTCCTGAGGTTCCGAGTTTCTCAGCGATACCAGTTGCCTTTCATTTGAAGAATTTTCTGTAACTTTCCTTTTTTAGAGCAGGTCTGCCTAATACGGTGTATTACACTGATTAATTTTTGTACGGTGAACCAGCTTTTCATTCCTGGCATAAAGCCTGCTTGGTTAGAATGCATAATTCTTTTTGTATGTTGCTACATTCAGCTTGCTAGTATTTTACTGAGCATTTTTGCAACCGTATTCATAAGGGACGTTGGCCCGTAGTTTTCTGGAATGTCTTTGTCCAGTTTTGCTATCAGGGAAATTCCGGCCTCATAGAAAGAGTTGGGAAATGTTCCCTCCTCTTCTATATTCTGTAAGTGTGTGGAGAGTTGGTGTTATGAGCTCTGATCTTTTGGAAACATAATGTTGGCTTCCTCACTCTGTGCTGGGGTTGGAGAACAGAGTTTTTGATTCTGACGTTCCTCTGCTGAGTCAAAGAACTCAACAGTTCTGTCAAGAACTGTGAAGAGTCTTAGACTTTACAACACGAAACTCCTGGTCATAGAGGAAGGACGGGGTCGCTCGTAGCAACAGCAGCAGGCAGTGTGTCCGCATTTTAAAAGTACAGTTATTTGAGCCGCAAATCCCACAGGGCAGCATGGAGAGTGTCAGGCGACACCTGTACAACCAGTGGGCTGCCTTGTAGGATGGGAGCCCTAAGCTTAGGAACCGGAAGCTTTTATAATGGCCCTTGCGGTGGAGGGAGACACTGTCTCTCTTTTCTAAGGTTGTCTGCTGTACAAACACACTTGAAAGGGTCTTCCAGAACAAAGGCAGGCAGTGTCTCTGCTCCCAGATGCTCAGAGATGCATGAGACCCACAGAGGATTACCTCCCAGCAGGCTCACCTGCTAATATTTTCCTTAATACTCCCCTCATTGTTCCTCTCTTACATGTACTCTATTTATGTATCTCAAATTTGCTTTTGTTTTATCATTTATACACGCGCACGATTTAAAGAGCCAAACAGCTCAACAAGGTTCAGGCCTTAAAGATGGTTGTGTCCTACCCACCTCCCCATTTTCTGCCTTTCAACCTGGCTGATTCTTCTGGCACTGAACACTGTCATCTATAAATAACATATTTTATACTATTGCAACTTCTTTTCTTAAAAAAAATATTTTCTTTATTTTTATTATTATTATTTTTTTGGCTGTGTCGGGTCTTAGTTGTGGCACATGGGATGATCTTCACTGAGGCACGCAGAATCTTTAGTTTGCGGCACGCGGGCTTCTCTGTTGTTGAGGCGCTTGAGCTCGGTAGTTGTGGCACGCGGGCTTAGTTGCCCTGTGGCCCGTAGGATCTTAGTTCCCCGACCAGGGATCGAACCCGCGTCCACTGGACCATTAGGGAAGTCCCTACTGCAACTTCTTGATTTCTCAGATGAAGCCATGCACTCCTGACTTCCACTGTAGAAAATGTGGTTTCAGCTTTCTTCCACATCCCCACCGTGTGTGCCCCACTCACCCGAAGGGTTGAGGCTCCGTGTTTACCACTGACATGATTAGATGTGATTGTTATCAGTGCTATTCACACATGACCGGGTGACACACTCTCCTTTCCTGCACAAATGCTTGTTTCCTCTCAAGTCAATTGTTTTATTTTTGTTAGTTTTCATTGCTCTTCTCCAAGTGTCTAAATCTTGCAGAATATTAAGATTTGATCAGTTTTCTCTTCTGGAAGTCCCCTCCCCCAGAGCCTTTGACCAGCTGCCTTCTGAACTGGCTGTTCAGGCCTCTGTACAAGCTGTCATCCCTGGATCTCCCCTCAGTATCCTTCCCTCCACTGTGTTTAATCCTGTCTCCTGGCCCCCTGTCCTCTAGTACTTGGCTTAGGTGTTCGTTGTTGGGAAGCAAAACCTAACAGAAGGGAGCACAGGAGATAAATTTTGGGAACATTGAATGTCTGAAAACGTGCTCCCACACTTAGAGGTTCAGCAAGTACGGAAGTGTAGGTAGAAGGTAACTTTCCTCTAGGGTTTTTGAAGGCATTAGCTTAAGTTTCTTCTAGCTTCCAGTGTCACGTTTCCTAAGTGTGGTGCTATTCTGATTCCTGACACTTTCTACGAGATGAGTCCTTTCTCTCTGGCAGCTTTCAGGATCCTCATTTGTCCCCGGCGTTCTGTGACATTGCAGGGATGTGCTTTACTCTGTGTCCGTTTTCTTCCACTCTGCTGGGGATGAGGTGTTTCCTTTCAACTGGTAACTTTAGTTCTGGGAAATTTTCCTAATTTATTTCATGGATGTTTTGTCCCTCCATTTTCTCTATTCTTTTTTTTTTTTTAACTGAAACTCCTATTCAGCCATTGGACCTCATGGACTTACTTTCTCTTTCTCTCATTTTCTATCTAATTGCTTTTTGCTCTGCTTCCTGAGAAGTTTCTCCCACTCTACACTCCAAGTTTTCTGTTGTATATACAATTCCTGCTGTCATATTTTTAACCTCCGAGGACGCGTCTCCTCCTGGCACAGCCCGTTTCCTCCAGTTGCTTTTCTTCTTTTATGTTTTGATTTCTGTCTTTTCTGTACATGCTTTCCTCAAAGGTCTGATGAGCCCCAGCTGTTTGCTCATCTTTAAGAGAGGGATACCATGGAAGCCTTTTCCGTGAGGTTCTCTGTGGGGTAATTTGGCTTTGCCTTATTTTGGGGCTGGTCAGATTCCCAAAGAAGAATCTTCCTGTCTCCTGCCTGGAGGTTATGGCTGCCCACGTCTGGGAGCCAGAAGACGAAGAAAGCTGCTGATCTCCAGATTCAGTGTGTAGCTGTTCTCTTCCGCTCCCTGTTTTCAGTACTGATTGCCTCCCCCACCCCCATCCTCAGCTTCGGTCTTTGCTGGGGTGCAGGAGGGGCTTTATCTCAGTGTCGAGGGAAGGGCAGGAGATTGGGCTCTTCCTGTCTTTCCGCTGTCCTCGTGTTTTCAGCGTCACCTTCATTCCCTCTTCCAGACTTGTCCACCCCCAAGACTCCCTGGAGTTCTGTGGTTTGTGCTTCCTTTTCCTGTTGCCAGGTTAGCACTGAACTGTCTCATGTCTGGGCAGTTATTCATCCATCTGCTTTCCTGCTTCCAAAATTGTGTTGCTGTTGCCCTCTCTCCTCTTTTCTTTGTCTGACTGTGTTCATTCCATTTACCATCATTTTCGTGGGACGTGGGAGAAGACAGAGGTGTTCAATCTACTATTTTAACCAATATGCAATTACTATGTTTATTACGTGTTTTGGTGTCTGTCTTTCCCATCAACTGTTGAGCATCTCAAAATTGTAGCCCAAGTGCCTCTAAACAGTTTGTTTCAATACATTTTTATGGAATTAACTAAACAGATTAAAAGAGTACTTTCTTGACTGTGTTTTTTTGAGTAAATAAATGGGATGAGTAGGTTTATGTCACACAAGGAGAGAAAATTCAGTGCCTGTTTTTAGGTCTGACGCTGAGATCTCTAGTTTGTAATGGGCACGCTATTATACAATTGTTCTGTGTTCCATAAAACCCCACTGACAACTCACTTAGCTAATCCGGGACAATTTTCCATCTTAAAACCAAATAATTAAAAGGGACTTTGAGAGCTCGCATAGTAAATCCCTTTCCCTCTGGCTGGAAGCATTATTAGTCCATTACAGTTCCAAGAAAAGACATCGGCTCAGAGGGTGAGTTCAGGCATTCTTGAAAAACCGGGGATATCAATTCTCTAACTCAGTATTATACAAAGGAAAATAGAACAAGGAAACAAGACAAAAGAGAGTATCTTCCAGATCCTTAGACACTAATTACCCCCCACTGCTCTGGAGGTCCTGAGGCCGCCCTCTGTATTCTCTGCCCTTCTCTTCTGGTCAAGAGAAAGCGTGCAGCCAGGGGATGGAGAGCAGGGCCCTGGCGGGGGATGGGGTGGGGGCGGCGAGTGGTCCAGCACCTGGGCACTCTCCTGTCTCCTCCAAGGCCTCCTCACTCACGGGGTTGCAACAGGGGTCTTTAAAAGATCTCCTTGCCCTGCCAGGTTTCTTGCTACTGTGACAGGTTACTACCTTTACACAAGCATGTGATGTGTAATATAAAACATATTAGAACCGTTAAAAAAAACGTTTTGGAAAGTTCTCTGAAGAGCAAATAGAGAAAGAAAAATTGAAGCTTCTTATCATGGGGACTTTCAAGAATACAAAAACCAGTAAATAGGGAATTCCCTGTCAGTCCAGTGGTTAGGGTTCCACGCTTTCACTGCCAAGGGCCTGGGGTTCGATCCCTGGTCAGGGAACTAAGATCCCACAAGCCGAGTGGTGCGGAAAGAAAAAAAAAAATCTAGTAAATAAAGCTCCTGTAGCCATTATCCAGCTTTCACAATGATCAACATTTTACCAACGTTGTAAAATCTATTCTTGCCCCCCATCCCCATTCACTGTTTAAAAAATATTTGCTGGTGTAGATTAACACAAGTTCCAGACAGCATGTCATTTTCATCCATAAAAACTTCTACACAGTCTCCCATCGTTCATAACGTTTTTCCTTTTTCTCCCTCTTTCATATAAAACTACAATGCCATTATTATTGTGACCTAAAATTAACCGTTCCTTAATATCATCTAATACTCCAGTCCACACTCAAATTTCCCAGATTACCTGAAAAATATCTTTCTCCACAAGATTTGTTTGAATCAGGAGCCAGATAAGGTCCACTCATTGTATTTGGTTCATATACCTCCTAAGTCTCTTTTAATTCCTAATGAAAACTTTATTCTTTAACTTACATATAATTACGTGCTTTAAAAATGAAGGGAGGTGTATAGCAGGCTTGGTTTTGCTGCAGGGGCAGCTCTGTTTTAATTGGGCATGCTTCCAAAATTGTAAGTACTCCTGGGACATGTTTTTCCTGGCTATGTCCTGGCCTAGTACTTCTATTAGGAAGCTTAGAATTAAACTGTTAATCATTTTTACTGTAGCTGCATTCTGCCTTACTTACTGATGCAACTAATCAAACTTTGGAGACAGTTACGTATTAAATTTGTGCATATTTAAAAATCTCCCTGGACTTCCCTGGTGGTCCAGTGGGTAAGACGCCGTGCTCCCAGGGCAGGGAGCCCCAGTTCAATCCCTGGTTGGGAAACTAGATTCTTCATGCCACCACCAACAGCCCGCATGCCTTGACTAAAAGATCTGGTGTGCCACAACTAAGACCCGGCACAGCCAACCAAAATAAATAAATAAACAAATATTAAAAAAAAAAGAATAAAAATCTCCCTGTTACTTTAAAAAAGTATAAATCCGTACTGTAGATTGTAATGATGGTGGCAGTTAGATATGTGGAAGCTGAGTTTGGTAATAAACACGTAGATTAGGTATTATCTTAGAAAGGCTTTCAAGCAATTTATTTCTCGTGTCAGTAGTGGGGAGTAAGAGAGTTTTCCGAGGGCAGGATTTCAGTAAAGATCAATAAATGCAGAGCTAACCCCCCACGTTTCTGGTCATTCCCCTATTTCCATGCATTCTTCATATTTTTATTTATTTTTTAAAAAATACTTATTTACTTATTTATTTTGGCTACCCCAGGTCTTAGATGTGGCAGGCGGGCTCCTTAGTTGCAGTATGTGGGCTCCTTAGTTGCGGCATGCAAACTCTCAGTTGCAGCAAGCATGTGGAATCTAGTTCCCCGACCAGGGATTGAACCCGGGCCCCCTGCATTGGGAGCACAGAGTCTTATCACTGCCCCACCAGGGAAGTCCCTCTTCGTATTTTTAAATCTCTCCTTTAGTCCTACAATCTGGCATTAGCCTTCCCTCCCCCATTTCTCCTCTTGTCGTGTTCAACTCATGTTTATTGTGTGTCTGCTGTGTGCCAGACACATCACAGACCAGATCTCACTTAATTCTTATGACAGCCCGTGGAGGGAGTAGCCCCACTTTGTAGACGTGAAAACCCAAGGTCAGAGGTTGGTGAGTTGCCCAAGGTCACTGCTTTTGCCAGTGCCCCCTGCTCTTAGGATTGTTCGTTGGGTCAGTTAAGGGAGGTGAAAATCGACATCAAAGGAGGTTACAAAACATTTAAAACTCGACCAGTACCTGCTCCGTGGAAGCCCCCGCAGACGTACAGCTTCCCGTCCACGGCTCCTGCATTGGTAGAATTGGTGCGAAGTGAGAGCAGGGGGCTGGGCATGGGTGGGCCCTCCCTCCAGAAGTCCCCTTCTGGGTTGTAGATCTCCACCGTGTCAAGGCACTTCCGAACCTGACCCTTGTCTCGACCTATGCAGCCGATTCCACCTGCAGAGGGTGACACAGAAAGGAGGTGACCAGAGCTGAGCTGTCCCCATGGGCAGTGCCCCCTTTCTGCCGGGTCTGTATCTCAGGCTCATGGACCTTGGTGTGCTTCTGTTGCATGGTGCTTCTTCTGAGATAATTTGTAAGCAATGGTAATGTCTACTGTGGACTCCTTAGCCAAGGCTAATCTCGTTTTATCCATAGTATTCTATCTGTTTGTGCTCACCCATGAGGCTGATTCCACCACAGGCTTTATAACCTACAACATCCAACACTGGCTCACACAATGACCCTCCCTTTAGAGGAAGAATTTCCGGTTTGAATGTGAGGGTGACCCGGTTCTGACATCTGCCTTCCTGTTCGTTATGATTCCACAGACCTGGCTAGAGAGGCAAACATCCTTTCCATTCCCATCATTGCCAGCCTGTCTCTCCTTCTCTTCTTGTTTATTTTATTTTTTATTTTTGGCTGCTCCGCACGGCATGCCGGTTCTTAGTTCCCCGACCAGGGGTCGAACCCGGGCCCCCTGCAGTGGAAGCGCAGAGTCCTAACCACTGGACAACCAGGGAAGTCCTTCTCCCGCTTTTTTTTTTTTTTTTTTTTTTTTTTTTTTGCGGCAAGTCAGCTGACAGCTTTATTGCATTGGGGAAGGGGACAGATTGCTCAGGAGCTCTTGGTAGGGCGGGTCCGCTGCCTCTTCACCGTCACAGGCTTCTGGCTGCTCAGGATGGCGCTGGCTCTGCGGATGGCAGCTATACGCAAATCCGGGCGGTACTTGTTCTTTCGGATCATGTGCCGGCTGCTGCTGAGGGTGGCCCGGGCGTTCTTGTTGATGGTGGTCCGCACGTAAGAAGTGGCTGGCTTTCGCTGGCCGGATCTCCGCTTCATGACCACCACGACCCCTTTGCCGTCCGCCGCCAGCTCCACGCCCACAGTCTTGCGGTGAATGAGCCCGTTGTAGCGTTATTGGGTTATTGTAGGTTATTGGGTTCGGTGCTGTACGTCTGCTTATTCCTCTTGATCAAGAAGCTGGAGCAGTTCCGCACGACCATCCATTGCAGATGCGCGGACATGGCGGCAGCTCCTCTCGTGCCGGCGGCCGGATACGGCCTTCTTCTTTACTTAAGTGGCAGGAATTTTTCCCCATTAGAGCAGGGCCAATCTTTGGTAAATTTCAGGTTTGGGGGTCAGAGGGAAGCCCCAAACACAAATGCGTGATGCGTCTTCCATTTTTGAGTGACACAGTTCATTCGGTAGATATTCCCTGATTACCTGTTACTCGCAAGGCAGCATGCTCATGATGAGGAGCTGAGAAAGATGAGCGAGGTATGTTTCTTGCCGTTATTAAGAAATTAATGGGGTGGGGCCTTCCCTGGCGGTCCAGTGATTGGGGCTCCGCCTTCCCGTGCAGGGGGTGAGGGTTCGATCCTTGGTCGGGGAGCTAGGATCCCGTATGCCTCGTGGCCAAAACATCAAGGCATAAAACAGAATCAATATTATAACAAATTCAATAAAGACTTGAAAAATGGTCCACATCCAAAAAAACTTTAAAAAGAAAAGAAATTAATGTGATGCAAAGGGCCATATACACAAATAAACAGATAGCGACATCATGACAAGTACCTTAAAAGAGATACACATTACACTCAGAAGTCCAGAGACTGTAGCAAGTAGCAGAAATATCATTTACATAGTTGTGACTTTAAGTACAACGCTCCATGGGAAAGTAATGGCATAAGAATTTCCAATCCGCTGTAATAAGAAGCACAAGTTTGTAGGTGACCTTTTTTGTACCACAATGAAAGGTCTTAAATGTCAGGGCTATATTTCCTGATCTGAAGCGTGGCTCCTGGGATGGAGGTGAATCCCCTGGAAGGAGAGACAGTCCTCTCTTCGGTGACCTCATTCCATGCAGACCCAATCTGGTGACCTGGTCTACACGACCAATCAAAGTTGGGAGAGTGCTGGCCTCAGGCTACCCTGGAGGGTCCTGGAAGGGTCAGTGCAGTGGGGTGTGGGTGAGGGCTTGGCTCTGTTGTTTATAGCAACACCAAGACCAGAACCGAGACTGCTCTCATCACATGGCCTTTACTCAATGTGTCACTTAGAGATTAATCACATGACACCTCGTGGCATTTCCTCTTTTGTGTTATTTAATTCCCTTTCCCATCGTCATGCTGGTCGGATGGTCCTTCCGTGCATCATCACATGGTTTCCTATCTTCCTTCAGTACTGCACCCCAGGACCTAGCACAGTGCCTGACATGTGCGGGTCTGGAATGAATGAACCAGAAAGTTAACTTTTCCTCAGCTTCCTCTGGCCTAGTGGATATGTTACAGGCTCACTGAGGGCAAAGACCACTTTTCACCTGTCTTATATCTCACAGTGCCTGACACTTGGTACTCAGTGAATCCGAGAAGATTGATGGGAACAGCTTATTTTCACCCTGGTTGGGACTCACGCAGACATCAGAGGACTTCAGAGGGAACCTTTTTGTTCTCTTTGCCTATGGAGCCTGGCCTGTTTCCTGTCTCAGTACGAACCCAGGGATCAAGGCTATAAACTCAGGAAGCTCTTAGCTGCTTTCCCTCTTTTCCGCCTGGATAAATAATTTAGCCCGTTACCGTGCCAAGTCTGAGCAGCAGCGTTTCCAAGGAGGGGACACGCCGGCCTCAGTTAACTGCACACTCTGTTGTTCACAGGCCCTCTTCCAGTGTGGCGCTGGGGCAGCTGGAGGCTTCTTAGTCCAACAAAAAGTGGAATTTCCTATCTGTGGGGCAGGATGGGCTTAAAGAAGAGGATTTATTTTTAGCAGTTGACCATGGCAGCCACCCATCAGGTAAGAACAAGATGATTTGGCTACCTGCTCCGTAAGAGATACTATTCGGCTGGTTTATATTACGAGCACTTTAGAAGACCAGTCAGTGGGGGCAAACAGATGAAATGCAAGTCGCTCAGAGCCAGTCTGGGCACACCCAGCAGCCAGCAACCTGGGCGTAATCAGAAGTTCACATAAAAGCCCGTTAAGAAAGCTTCCCCAACATAAAGCATATAAAGAATGGGTATTATTCTCTCGGTTGTTGAAATAATTAGAGTGCTTGTCATTTTCGTTTCCCTTTTACTAAGTGTATTTAATTATAACGTTCAGCCTTTACGCTACAAAACTAAACTTCTACATAGGTACCCTTTCTGTTTGGTTGTCAGACAGTTCACAGGCTCCACTCGGGTGACACGGGCTTGCAGGCTCTGCCTTTGTTTCTGACCGCCCGCCCCTGAATACACTCTCTGTCTCACTTGGATGTAATTCTACCACCAAGTACACTCTCAGCACCACTCTGTTACCAGCGACTTAATGAGCTTAAACTGAAAGTGAATGCTGATTAGATAAATAATCAAATAAAAGCATGGTCTTTATTAATAAGTCAGCACCAGCACGACAAGAGAACTCTTTTGATCCTGGGGTAGGATCAGCACATCTTTAGAATTTCAATGAGATACTTCATATCTTTAATTTACATGCCATCAGTACCTCTGCGCCTGACTTTCCTTTATTCAAAAACAGGCAAATAGAAGTTATCTTTGCAAGTCGTACCCCAGTGGACCTCCAGTGCAAAATATATACTTTAGGTTTTTTTGGTGGGGTCAGGGGGTGTGGATTATAGAAGAAGATGCCTCTCTCTCCTCTTTTATTTCTACCAAGATGAAGACCTGCTCTCTTTGTGTTTGGTGGTCATAGAGTCTTTCCCTCTGCAGGGCATGGGAGGAACCGTCTCCCCACACCAAGCCTGGCCAGGCACTGGCAGAGGGTGGGGGCGTGGTCCTTCCCTGACATCCTCTAGGACTTGCTGTCCATGGGGCCTTGAACACAGCGGGGCTGGTTCCTGACGTCCTTCTGCCTGCAGTCCTGCCTTCAGGTGGCAGGCTGCACCCCAAAGGGGAGGGTGAGTCTGGAGCAGTTCTCACCAGCTCCCAAAGTTGCTTGCACGGCTCAACAAGCTTTAATAATATATTCACTGTTGAAGGCTCCCGTGGGCCAGGGAAAAAGCATGTGGGCTTTCAGAAACAGACCATGGTTCATATGCCTGTGTCACCACTTATAGCTGGACAACTTTGGTCAGTATAATTTCTCTAAGTCTCAGTTTTCTCATCTGTAAGTTTCGGATAATAATTCCAATTTCAAATTGCAAAGGTTAACTTATAGGTAACTATGTAAAGGTGGAGGAGGGTGAGGAGGATGGACATGCGCTGTAAACTATTCCCAAGTACTATGATGGGAATTTCCTTTTAGTTCTTCCCATGCACTCCGTGTGATGGTCATTCTTCCTCTCTCGTGTTCCAGGACATTGTGTAAGTGAAGCAGGGCTCACTGAAGCCTCTGGTCTTAGGTTTGCGTGATCTCAGTTTAATTGTCCGCTGCATCTATGATTGATGGCTGTAGGGGCGAAGCTCTCTTAAATGTTTACTTTGAGGTTGGATAGAGCAAGTCAGAGGCTGAAGGGCTGAGAAATAAGCTGAGCCTTCAGGTGGGGAGAAAGTTTTGCTGACACGATGGATCAGAGTAATGCACTGGTCAAACATTCGAGAGGGGTAGGAGCTGTCAGGTGGCAGCAGAGGAGACAGTCACGCTAATATAATGCTCGCGACAATGTCCTTCCCACCCTGGTTGTCTGCTCTCTGGTTTTCTTCTTCACTCATTTTGGAGCTCCAGATTTGGGGCCTAAAGCGCTAGAAGACATGATCTAGCTTCTTGTCCCTTCTTAGGGCTCTCTTGGGTATTTTCAGAAAAAAAGCCCTTCAGGACAGGGTGGAAAGTAGGCTCATCTGCCTTTTACAAACTTCTGGGTCACGCCATAGGCCTGTCTAAGTGTGTTGAGCTCACAGGACACGGGTGGTGGTGCTCTCTCGTGTGCGCACACCCTTTTCACCCACTAACCCCTCCCTGCCCTTCGCCAGCCTTTTCTTGCTAAGAAAACGTCCATCTGCATTCTGTTCGCTCCTCAAAACAGACGACCAGGAAAATCAAATAAAAGAGCTGAAAGGGCAGACCAAGTTGCACTGGCTAGAGCCTGGATTTGCTTGGTTTTGGAGGGAAACTCAAGTGCTTGAAATGTCTTATCATTTCCAAGAGGAAATGTAGACAGTTGACCAGAAAGTTCTGGCACTGAGCCTTGGGTGCCAAATAAGCTGCAATTACAGAATCACTGTCCCATCTGTGGCTGATTCCGGATGACCCCTGGGCTTCCGTCCGGCCCAGCCCTGGGCCTCAGATTTCAACGCGCCTCGCCCATCAGTTCTTTCCAATCCTGGGCTCATCTTTTCCTTCTTTCTTGCCAATCCCACTTCCCCAGCCTGTCCTGCAGGTCCAAAAGCTGAGCCCACAGTGGGGGAGGGAGAGCCCGGGGTCGTGGTTGGGAGCCCGAGTGCAGATGCCACAAGTTCAGACTAATGTCACTGTCCCCACGCCTGCTTGTCACCCAGTTCTGCCGACAGGACCCCTCAGACATCTCAGGCCTGTCCCTCCCCCGTAGGTGTACAGAGCTTGGATGACCGGACACCGCACTGCGCCGTGCTCACCTTCCTTCCCCTCCCATCGCCCCCCGCCCCGCATCCCCAGCACCCTGTGCTCCAGGCTCTCCCAGCTGCCTGCAGTTCCCCAAGCAGTGAGGTTATTCATCTCCAGGCCTTCGCTTAGGCTGGTCTCTGCCTGGACTGGCCTCTCCTCCCCAACGTGACAAACTCCTCTTTCAAGGCTCAGCTCAGTAGCCACCCCTAGGAAAGCCTTCGTATCTCTGCAAGCGGCCATTCCCTCCTCGAGACTCTGCTGCCCTCTGAACAGAGATCAAGATTCCTATAAATAGTGCTGCTCTGACTTATCTCTGTGCACGTTTCCCTATTTGATTAGGCTGTAAGTCACTGGAGGGCAGAAGAATGTCTAATTCACATCTGTATGCCCCACGCTTTTCAGCCGGGGCAGACAGTCAAGAAAAAATAACTGAGCGCGTGAATGGACCAGCTTCTCACCTGCATCCCGGGTACTTTTTTTTTCTTCTTATGCTCTTTTGTCAAAACAAAAAGTGATGACTAGCTTTCCAGAATGTGTCAAGCGCTGAGTCCAAACACCTGAAAACTCACTTCCTGTCAGATAATAAATATTACCTTCTTAAGGATATAGGACTCTCAGTCCAGATATGGAGAGAAATTGTTGCTGTCTGTTGTTGGGCTCATTTTCCCCCCAGGTCTGCCTGCCTGAACCATCACTAACCTCCCTTAACTTGGGCTGGACATAACCTAACAGGACACAGGCCAAGTTTATACTAGTACTTCTCTCAAGTGACCCTGCAAAGAACCATTAATCAAATATATTCCACACCTTGGAAATGTAGACACACAAGATGTAAAGTATGAAGGCGAAGTATGCATCATTCTGCCCTGAGTTTCTTCTAAAGGAGGCTTGACAGCCTTTCTTCTAAAGGAGGCTGAATAACTGCTATAGAAAAAAGGTCTTGAGACTTCCCTGGCGGTCCAGTGCTTAGGACTCTGGTGCTTTCACTACCGGGGCCCAGGTTTGATCCCGGGTCGGGGAACTAAGATCCCACAAGCTGCATGGCACGGCCAAAAAAAAAAAAGAAGATCTTAATAAGTCTTTGGTATGTTTATCTTTTGTGTAAGTAAAATGATTTACAGAAAGTGATAATTTGTGCTCATTTCTATATTTACCCAAGAACAGGTAAAGGAAGGGAGTAATTAAAAAAAATGATCACATGTATAAATGGATAAAGTAGTTGAAGATAATACATTTTACTCAAAATGACAGGATTTTAAAATAATTGATATCTTCTTCAAAACATCAAAGTTTTTCCATTTCAAGTCTTCATGCTGTTTTAAAACATATATTACGTTATTCCCCGCTGTAGTGAATTGATGATTTCAGATTTAACGTTTTCTTAAGGATTCAGAAGTAACAATATGATCTGTTTTCACAATATACTGTGGACATAGATGGTTCTATACACTAGGCTACATGAAGACATACCTAAGATTTGCTTTGTTGAACAAAATTCTTTTTTTCTTTTTTTTTTTTTTGTGGTACACGGGCCTCTCACTGTTGTGGCCTCTCCCGCCGCGGAGCACAGGCTCCGGATGCGCAGGCTCAGTGGCTGTGGCTCACGGGCCCAGCCGCTCTGCGGCATGTGGGATCCTCCCGGACCGGGGCACGAACCCGTGTCCCCTGCATCAGCAGGCAGACTCCCAACCACTGCGCCACCAGGGAAGCCCTGTTGAACAAAATTCTTGCTATCGGTGTGGCTTTTAGCAATTTACCTCTTTTCATAAAAGCAAAGCATAAAACATGTAGTAGCACAGGGCTTTGGCTGTGTTCTCTTAAGCTTTTCTGCAAACATAAACAACAAGTCAGAGGCCTGGACAACATCCTCCTAAGACATTTCTCATCTATTCTCAGTAACATTATTATCTCTGTCCATCAGGGGTTTTCACACTGTAGAAGCTTCCGAACATTCTCTCATTTCAGCATCAAAAACACTTTAAACTTCTAGTTAGTTTTAAGCAATCTGTAAGCATACTTTGGCTATCCACTTCATATCCGTACTACGTGTTAGAGAATAACAAGTTTAAGGTGTTTTTTCTTCCATAAGACACAGTCTACTGAGAAATCAAAGACAAATATGAAACCATTATAATACAGCATTGTAATTATACATTGATCGAATAGAGTGCAATTTCTCACTAATTGTCACAATGAAATGTGGAACTGTCCACTCTTTGTGAATTTGTAGGATGTCAGTGATGAAAATGACTAAAGCTAAGTTGTGATTTGAGAGCCATAGGCAAACTTTGGCCTCTGAGAGTACTTAGTTCTGGGTTCCCCACTGAGGGTGCCAGATAATCAAGGTGAAGCTCCTTCATAGGATGAACCGCAGATACATTTCATGGACACTGACATCAAAAACATGGTGAGTCATTCGGTGCAGCTCAAATCCAAGTCTTTGCTCAGAATAAACAGACACTGGCATTCCCTGGAGAACTTCTTTGGCCGTTGAAAAAGTACATTTCTTTCCTTGTTCAACCTGAGCTTAAGAAGTATGTCTCTAAGCCCAGAACGCTCTTGGAATGAGTTCAGAATGTACCCAACAGCCTGCTCTGATGACCTGTGAGTGCAGGATGCTCTGACCAATGGCCTGACCTAGCTTCCTGGAACACACGTGCTGTCCAAGGGAAGACACCTTCCCTCATTCATCTCTGGGTCCCTCCTAAAAGCCAGCTCAGGGCCTGATTATGTTCCATACATAGGCTTAGTCAATATTTTGAGCGTATAAAATCTCCATTAACATGACGTCACCTCTTCCTTTCCTCACAGTATCAGTGTTTCTCAACGTGCAGTCCTGTGGGCATTCCCACCAGAATCGCCTGATGCTTCCCACAGCTCAGATCCCCAGGTCCCACTTCAGACCCACTAACCCAGAATTGGCCAAGGGTGAGGGCCAGGAATCTGCCATTTTAATGAACAGCCTGGGTGATCTGAGGCAAACTTATATTTATTAAAAAACTGTTTGGAATTTTATGTATTTATTTTTTAATATTTATTTATTTATTTGGTTGCACAGAGTCATAGTTGCGGCCGGCGGGCTCCTTAGCTGTGGCATGTGAACTCTTAGGTGCAGCATGTGGGATCTAGTTCCCTGACCAGGGATCCAACCTGGGCCCCCTGCATTGGGAGCGCAGAATCTTCACCACTGCGCCACCAGGGAAGTCTCCAGAAATTTATCAAAAGAAAGAAAAAGGAAAAACCTTAACCATAATGAAACTTGGTCCTTGTATCTCACAGCATAATTCACCTCTAGACTGATCTCTGACACGCATTTACTGCAGTAACCGGAACCCTCTGTGTAACCCCCCTCGTGGTGCGCGGGGGCAAAGTGCTGTCCGATGGAGAAAACAACACCCGTAGCCGCGTGGGGAGACTTGCTATTAGCTGGCTCCTCGGACAGGGAAGTGAAAACTCCCTGCTTTAAAAACTTCTCCACAAGGCCTGTAACTCTGATGATTTTTGAGCCTTTTGCCTTGATGGAAGAGCAGGATAGAAAGGTCAATTCAGTCACCTGACGTTTGTAAGCATCCATCACATGGAGCAGGCCTGGCAGCTGTCAGAAGAGACACAGACAAGAGGGAGGCAGGGTGTCTGCCCCTCGATGGTCCCAGGAGCATGGGGAGGGCCACGGGCAGAGGCAGAGCAGCCTTGCCAAGAACAGTACCACTAATTCACACAAACCACCTCGAGGAGATGGCGTTTCTGCCAGACCCTGAAGGATGCGTTGTCCAGAGGCAGAGGCTTAAAAGCAGAGGGAAGAGCGTAAACAAAGTGCAGAAGGGAGGCTTGTTCAGGAATGACCCTCAGAGCCCAAGGCTGGGGCTGGGAGGGATGTGGCTGCAGAGGCCGGCTGGGGCCAGCCTGAGAAAGGTCTAAATGTTTCCACAAATAGATTCCGGTGCTCACTTTCTATATTTGACTTCGCCTGACCTGTCAAACTAAAGCAACTTCTGAATACAATTTGACTTTTTTAAAAGACTTGATGGGGGGGCTTCCCTGGTGGCACAGTGGTTAAGAATCCGCCTGCCAATGCAGGGGATACAGGTTCGATCCCTGGTCCGGGAGGATCCCACATGCCGTGGAGCGACTAAACCCGTGTACCACTACTACCGAGCCTGTGCTCTAGAGCCCGTGAGCCACAACTACTGAAGCCCGCGTGCCTAGAGCCCGTGCTCTGCAACAAGAGAAGCCACCACAATGAGAAGCCTACGCACCGCTACGAAGAGTAGCCCCCGCTCACCGCAACTAGAGAAAGCCTGCGCGCAGAAACAAAGACCCAATGCAGCCAAAAATAAATAAATTTTTATTATTTATTTATTTATTTTTGCGGTACGCGGGCCTCTCACTGTTGTGGCCTCTCCCGTTGCGGAGCACAGGCTCCAGACGCGCAGGCTCAGCGGCCATGGCTCACGGGCCCCGCCGCTCCGCGTCACGTGGGATCTTCCCGGACCGGGCCACGAACCCGTGTCCCCTGCATCGGCAGGCGGACTCTCGACCACTGCGCCACCAGAGAAGCCCATAGATTTATTTTTTAAAAAATAAAATTAAATGAAATTTAAAAAAAAAGGTTTTTAAAAAAACCCACACTTGATGGAAACGCCAAGTATATTTACGAATGTACATTGTCATTTCAGAAGCAAGCATAATATATTCAAAAGTGTAACTAATACTATGAGAGCTGAAGTTTTATCTCACAGAAACATTTTTCAAAGAGAGAACCCCGGTACCATATTCAAATCGGTATTTTCATAACAGAGCATCAACAAGAGCTCACAATTGGGTTTGATGAGGTGGAGGCCAGAAGGTTCTATGTTTCTCAAAACTTTACTAGTAAGAGTCTGCATCTAATTCGTTTCCTACTTGATTCTTCATAAAAGTAGGATTGAAAGCCTTCAAAACGAGGAGTTAACGTTTTCTCATAGCAATAGGATATATTAACCTAAAATTTTTTGGACTATCTTTTTAAAGAACTTGTTTTAGAAGATTAAGATATATTTTGGATTAAAGTAGTTTGTCTCATAATGAGCTCTCATGGTACAAATGACAAAAGATCTTCCTTGAAACACAAAGCATCTTAAAATGCATGACCTTGAGCAGCACCCTTCTCCTCGGTCTACTACCAGAGGATTTCAAAGGGTTCTGTCATCAAGACACAGCCCCACTCTTTCCTGCTCTCCTGAGAAAGGGCTATCCGAGAAAACTCTCAGAAAAAAGTCAAAATGGAAACCAGCCCATTTTAAATACCTGGGTTTTTAGTAAGGGCCTCATTTATTCATAAGGCTCATATAGACTCTTCAAATTATTTTAAGCTTTCCAGGAAGTTACCCGCCAGAAGAGCCAACTGCAGCGTGGGGAAGCTGGTAAAGTGCACACGTAACTGCATGAGCAATAGAACCACTTTAAGCAAACGATTTAGGCATATCTTTTTCTGCATTTTGAAGAAGGAAATATATAGTTTTCCAGGAAAAACCATCCAATAGCTGACTAATACACCCCTTGCTAGTTTGCCATAATTCCAGAAATCATTTTCATCTAAATTCAGATTACTCATGGTATCTGTGATGACATGGTTTTCAAAAACAAGCATTTCCACAATGAAAATTTAGCGCAGATTTTAACTGAGGCCAACATTCTTAAATCTTTGCAACTCAAATTAAATTAGGGTCAGCATTAGCCAGAGGGTCCAGCAGTCTGACGGGTTCACCTTTAGTTCCCACGGAAGAACACACCCTAAGCAATATTTTAAGAGTCCCTCCCCACGCAGAAGTGCAGGCTGTGTGAATGTGCACTGGGCCATTGTGTGTGTTTGCAAGGAGAGGAAGCGAAGAGAGTAGAAAGAGACGGTCCTTAGACTCCAAATGCATGAGGACAGGGTGACCCCAGCACAAGGACGGCCCCTCAGTAGGCTGCACGGCCAGCACAGAGACCTGTTGAGGGTGGAGCTGGAATACTGCAGGCTACTAAAGGAAGATTTTGAGCATTCTTAGGGCACTAGAGTGAAAAAGGACCCCTTGCCACTTATTTCAGTAATAATAATCCCTATCATTATCATTTATCGAGCACTTAAATGCCTGGCACAGTATCCATCTCTCTCAAGTGTCACAACTGTTATTAGCATCCTCATTTCATGAATGAAGAAAACAGACTCAGCACTTGCCTCGGCAGCACAGATACTAAAATTGGAACAATACAGAGAAGATTAGCATTGCCCCTGCGCGAGGATGACACACATATTTGTGAGGCATTCCATATTTTTATAGCTGATTCACTTTGTTACAAAGCAGAAAGCAATTATACTCCAATAAAGTTAAAAAAACAAAAAAGAAATGATGGTCCCATCAGCCAAACACCTTTGAAAAAAAAAAAGTAAACAGACTCAGAGAAGTGACCCAACTTGCTTAAAATCATGGGGTGTGGGCTCCCCTGGTGGCGCAGTGGTTGAGAGTCCGCCTGACGATGCAGGGGAGACGGGTTCATGCCCCGGTCTGGGAGGATCCCACATGCCGCAGATCAGCTGGGCCCGTGAGCCATGGCCGCTGAGCCTGCGCGTCCGGAGCCTGTGCTCCGCAACGGGAGAGGCCACAACAGTGAGAGGCCCGCATACCGCAAAAAAAAAAAAAAAAAAAAAAATCATGGGGTGATAATAAGTTGCAGGGATAGGATTTGTCTGCAGGAGGACCTTTACTTTATTTTAAGCAAAGAAGACACCTGGGAAATCTTTGTATAGATGGAATTAACTCAAAAGTTTTTTTTTTGTATTTTGGCTGCATTGGGTCTTCATTGCTGTGCGGGCTTTCTCTAGTTGCGGTGAGCAGGGGCAACTCTTTGTTGCGGTGCGCGGGCTTCTCATTGCGGTGGCTTCTGTTTGTTGTGGAGCATGGGCTCTAGGCGCGCGGGCTTCAGTAGTTGTGGCACGTGGGCTCAGTAGTTGTGTCATGCAGGCTTAGTAGTTGTGGTGCGCAGGCTTAGCGGCCATGGCGCATGGGCTTAGTTGCTCCGCGGCATGTGGGATCTTCCCGGACCAGGACTCAAACCTGTGTCCCCTGCATTGGCAGGTGGATTCTTAACCACTGCGCTGCCAGGGAAGCCCTTTTTTGTGTATTTTTATTCTTTATGTCTCTGATGATATTTTTCTCTCTATTGTCTTACTGAGGGATGATGACCATTGTAACTCTGTTACTTGGCTCTCCCAAACTGTCGCTTGTGCAGCTAATTGGAAGTATGATATAGAGATAGGCTACACGAATGTTACCAATAATGATACAATACGAAAATGAAAAATAATGTCCTTGCACTGACACAAAGGGATTACAGTTTTCTTGGGATGTAATAGTGACAGTTTACCACGAGCCCTAAAGACAGTCTACCTATGGCTCCACTGAGGCTGATCACATCTCTAATGCAGCCCCCTGCTTCTCTCTTCCTATGTGTGAGCCAGGCGCTGGGTACCAGTCCAGGACCAGGACCAGTTGTCCTATCAGCCTATTAGTTAGACACTGTGTCTCAGTGTCCATGTCCCAATACCCTCAGGGGTTTACATCCTCTAACAGAGCCTGAAAGGACAGGGCGAACACTGGTGGAGTAGAATCCTGAGGCTAACCGTCCCATGCATGGCTGCTCTTCAACTCAGGGGGTCCTCAACAATTTGTCCACCGCTTTGGCTGATGTAGAAAATAGTAAACCAAACAGTTAAAATTCCTTTGCCCAGATAGTTATGGAAATCAGCAAAGCCTTGGATTTTTCGGTTGCTAACCAAGGGGAGTCTGTGCCATTGCTGACACTTCATTTTGTACCTGGATCAACGCCACAGATGAGATACAACAATTTCTATCCACGCAAAAAGAAAAGTGGATTATCAAGGAAGACTATCAAGGAAGACTCAGGCAGTTGTTGGGACGTGTTTTCATGGTCGGACCTGGAAAAATCCAGATGGTGCCTTAAGAGTGTCCTCCACCTCCTCTGTGTAGTAATCTGTTACGCTTGTATGTTGCACAGCTTGATTTGTTTATCCAGAGTCTTAAATCTACAGAGCCACTGTCCTAACAAATGTTCCAACAAACGACTTAGAGACAAAAACAGAATGGACTTATGCTGATGGACATGCAAACTGAAAATCAGACCCACAGATAAAATCTTGTCTTCAAGGAGAAACAAGCACAGTGGAGGACATCTGGATCACACTCACGGTCTCTCCTTTTGCTTTGGCTGATAGAAGGCCAAAGGGGAGAGTGAGAAAATATAAAAGGTCCGCACCCCTAAGAAAAAACGATTTTTACTACAGGTATTGTTACAAGCCAACATCAGAACTGGTTTTCAACCTGATTAATCAGTCGGTGACAACCTGCTTCAGTGAACTTGACTCTGGAGCAGCTGGTTAGATGGAGCCTTGCCCCTAAAGACAGCCAGTCAGAAGCTGACTCATCTCTGACCCCTCTGCCGAGGCAGACTTGACGCTCCTGCCTCTGCAACGAACACAAACCACACGTCTAAGGTTGACAACACCCCACTCCCACCTTTGTGACAACACTAATCCAAAACAAACTCCTGCCCACAATCTTATGATTATCCATCTGCTTTGCCCAATGAGAAGGTCTCTGACCAGCTAACCCTCCTGCACGTAGGTGAGCAATAACGTCAGCGCTTTTGATTTCAGATACTGAGCAGTGGTCTTATCCTTTAACAGCAGCCAGTAGTCAGCATTTAATTGAGAAACAGACCAAATTCATATTCACTGGTGAAGTGAGATATTAGAGCATTAAAGTAACTCCATGTAATCTTTCTCTGCCACATTTGGACTCATCCTGTTCCTGGTGCCAAGTGTATCATTCTCCTTTTTCTTCATTTGACTAATTCCTACCTGTGGTGTGAGTTAGTTACCGTCTGCATAGGTGTCACCATGTGTCCACATAGGTGTGCACTTAGCCCTGTGTATGCACGGTTATCTGTCTGTACCTTGTCCTAGGCCATCACTCCTTCTGGGCTCAGTGTGTGTCTCCCATCCCTGGGTCCTCAACACTCAGCCCAGGGTCTGACACATCTTATGCCCCAACAGGTATTCGTTGAATCAAACTGCAGTATGATAAGAAAACACAGTATCTCTCTGATGGAAAGTATTAGTCTCTCTGACACCCATGTTACTCAATTGAATTGTACCTGTTATTTTAAAAGACTTACTTTCCCCTGAATTTTTTCTCCCTTCAATTCTGAGAAGACTGCTCCTCATTTTCGCTCAGCTCCTAAATAACTGTTTTCACTCAGGAGTCTCTCGATGCTTCTTCTCCCCTCGAGCCCAGGGCTCTTGCTACCTCCTTCTTCCTACTTCTTTCAATGTATAATTTTGAATTTCTACACTATATGTTCTCTCTCAATATGTGTGTTTCCCCTACCCCTTTACATCTTTCTTACCTTAACAGCATGCTTTGTAATTTTAATTTTTAAAAATTTTTTCATTGTGGTAAAAAACCTTAACATGAGATTTACCGTCTTAACAAAATTTTAAGTGCAGTATTGTTCCTTTTTTTTTGCTGTGGTGTGAGGTAATGGGCTGAACACATTTGATGGAAAGTTCATCTTTCCCCACTGAAATTGCCCTGACACCTTTGTCAAAAATCAACTGAGTAAAAATGTAAAAATTTATTACAGAACTCTTATTTCTGTTCCATTGATATATATGTCTGCCATTGGTTTTATACCACTATAGCTCGATTACTGTAACTCTAGGTTTTAAAAATGGGTTAAATAAGTCCTCAAACTTTCTTCTTTTTCACAATTGTTTTGGCTATTCTAGGTTCCTTGCATTTACACATAATTTTAGGACCAGCTTGTCAACTTTAAAAAACAATGAATCTATAGATCAATTTGGGGAATATTGCTATCTTAACAATATTGAGTCTTCAAATCCATACACAAGGAATATGTCTCTATATATTTAGCTCTTTTTAATTTATTTTTATTTTTTTCAAACAAATGCAGAAGGAACCACTTTTTAAAATTAATTAATTTGTTTATTTATTTGGCTGCATCGCCTCTTAGTTGTGGCACAGGGGATCTTTGTTGCAGCATGCGGGCTTCTCTAGTTGAGGTGCGCGGGCACCAGAGCGCACAGGCTCAGTAGTTGTGGCGTGTGCGGGCTTAGTTGCCCCGCGGCGTGTGGGATCTTAGTTCCCCAAACAGGCATAGAAACCACATCCCTTGCATTGGATTCTTAACCATTGGATTTTTAACTACTGGACCACCAGGGAAGTCCCCTATGTAGCTCTTTTTTAACTCTCTTGGGAGTGTTTTATAGTTTTCTGTGTATGATTCTCACACTTTTTGGGTTGAATTTATTCATACATATCTTACTCATTTCGATGTTATTGGGAAGTATTGTTTTTCCAGTTTCATTTTTGGAATGTTCATTGCTAGCACATATAAATACAAATAAATTTTAAAAATTTATTTATTTATTTGGTTGCGCCAGGTCTTAGTTGTGGCTCGTGGGCTCCTTAGTTGCAGCTTGCCTCCTCCTTAGTTGTGGCATGTGGGCTCCTTAGTTGCTGCACGTGGGCTCCTCAGTTGTGGCATGCATGTGGGATCTACTTCCCTGGCCAGGGATCACACCCGGGACCCCTGCATTGGGAGCATGGAATCTTAAGCACTGTGCCACCAGGGAAATCCCACAATTAATTTTGTATGCTGAGTTTGTATCCTGTGACTTTGGCTAAAATTAATGATTAGTTCTAGTATTCTTTCTTTTTTGCTTTCTTTCTTTGACTTCCTTCCTTTCTCTCCCTCTCCCTCTCTCTCTCTTTCTTTTCTTGTAGCTTTCTTAGAATTTTCTACATGTAGGATTATATGATTTGTGAATAGAGACTATTAAACTCTTCCTTTCCAATCTGTATGGCTTAATTTCTTTTTATTGCCTTATTGCACTGGGTAAAACCTCTGTTTCAATGTTAATAGGAGCAGCAAGAACAGGCACCTGTCAGTTGTTCCTGATCTTAGAAATAAGAGCTGACTTTCACCACTACATACCATAGCTGTAGTCTTTTCATAGGTACCTTTTAATAAGTTGAGGAAATTCCCTTCTAGTCCTAATTTGTTGAGAATTTTTATTATGATAGGGGGTTGGATTTTGTTAAAGGCTTTTTCTTTTTTAAAAATATTTATTTTATATTGGAGTACAGTTGATTAACAATGTTGTGTTAGTTTCAGGTGTACAGCAGAGTGCTTCAGTTATACATATACGATATCTGTTCTTTTTCAAATTCTTTTTCCATTTAGGTTGTTACATAATGTTGAGCAGAGTTCCCTGTGCTATATAGTAGGTCCTTCTTGGTTATCCATTTTAAATATAGCAGGGTGTACCTGTCAATCCCAAACTCCCTAACTATCCCTCCCCCTCCCCCTTCCCCCTGGTAACCATGAGTTCGTTCTCTAAGTCTGTGATGTTTCTGTTTTGTAAATAATTTCAAGTCAAATGCTTTTTCTACATCTATTAGATGATCATTTGGTTTTTGTTCTATATTAATATGGTTTACTATATTAATTGAGTTTTTAAAATTAAAGCCACCTTGCATTCCTGCACTCCTGGGATAAATTCCACTTGGTCATGATATTATATATAATAATATTTTATGTTGCTGGATTCAGTTCTTTCATTTTTTTATTAAGAATTTTTGATGACATAATCATTTTTTATGTTGTTAGACTCAGTTGCTAATTGTTTCTTTTTTTAAAATTAACTAATTATTTTTGGCTGTGTTGGGTCTTCGTTGCTGTGCACGGGCTTTCTCTAGTTGTGCCGAGAGGGGGCTACTCATTGCGGTGGCTTCTCTTGTTGCGGAGCACGGCTCTAGGCACGCAGGCTTCAGTAGTTGTGGCTCACGGGCTCTGGAGCGCAGGCTCAGTAGTTGTGGCGCATGGGCTTCGTTGCTCCGCAGGATGTGGGATCTTCCCGGACCAGGGATCGAACCCATGTGCTCTGCATTGGCAGGCGGATTCTTAACCACTGTGCCACCAAGGAAGCCCTCTACTGCCTTCTTGCCTCCACTATTTCTGATAAGTCACTGGCTGAGCGTATTATTGTTCCCCTCTATGTGACGTCATTCTTTTCTTGCTGCTTTTAAGAATTTTCTGGGGACTTCCCTGGTGACACAGTGGTTAAGAATCTGCCTGCCAATGCAGGGGACATGGGTTTGATCCCTGGTCCAAGAAGGTTCCACATGCCGTGGAGCAACTGAGCCTGTGCACCACAACTACTGAGCCTGCGCTCTAGAGCCTGCGAGCCACAACTACTGAAGCCCGTGCGCCTGGAGTCCGTGCTCCACAACAAGGGAAACCACCACAATGAGAAGCCTGTACAACGCAACAAAGAGTAGCCCCCGAGGCTTCCCTGGTGGCGCATGGTTGAGAGTCCGCCTGCCGATGCAGGGGAGACGGGTTCGTGCCCCGGTCCAGGAAGATCCCACATGCCGCGGAGCGGCTGGGCCCGTGAGCCATGGCTGCTGAGCCTGCGCGTCCGGAGCCTGTGCTCCGCAACAGGAGAGGCCACAACAGTGAGAGGCACGCGTACCGCAAAAAAGAGTAGCCCCCGTTTGCCACAACTAGAGAAGGCCTGTGCGCAGCAACAAAGACCCAATGCAGACAAACATAAATTCATTAATTAATTTTAAAAAAAGGATTTTCTGTCTTTCAGTATTTTGTCTATGATGTGTTATGGTGAGGATCTCTGTGACGTTATCTTACTTGGGATTTGATGAGCTTCTTGGAACTGTAGATTAATGTTTTTCCATCAAGTTTGAGAAGTTTTTGACAAATATTCATTTGAAAAGAGATTTCCTGCCCCTTTCCCTCTCTCCTTTCAGGATCCCCATTATACCTATATTGGTAGCTTTCATGTTATTCCATATGTCTCTGAGGCTCTGCTAATTTTTCTTCAATTTTTTTCCCCTCTCTTCTTCAGATTATATAATTTCTATTGATCTATTTCAAGTTCACAGATTCTTTCTTCAGACTTCTCAAATCTGCTCTTATTCTAGGATTTCCCTAGAAGATCTCTCTTACATTTCCGGCTAGTTTTCTTATCTGCTGCTGTCCCAACCAGGACTAAAAGCTCAAGCTTAGGAGAGCTGCAGGCTTTTTCCATTTGCCACTCTGAGTGTGGGTTTTCCACCCTCTGCTCCCAAACATATCAGACCCCTTTGGCAAACAAAGCTGCTAGGATTCACAGCTAGTCCCACTCCAGTAGAACTACCACGCTGAATGCTCTGGGCTGCAAGTCGGGGCAGTCTCAGGCCAGGATGTCACAGGCTGCCTGAAGACTGACTTCAAGTTCAGCAGTTTCGAGAAATTAAGCTCTTCTCAAATTGTTGTTTATCTTTGGTTGATTTCCAGAGATCTGAAATTGTTGTTTTTGACAAACTTATCTGTCTTTATAGTTGCTTTTTGGGGAGGGGATGTCTCCCTTCTCACTTCTCCATTGCTAGAAGTCTCCTGCTTTCACTTAGATTCTGGCCCACTGAGTGTCTACTGCCATAACAGTTCTTAGTTCGGGGATTTTAAACACGTTTCACCTAACATTTTTTGGTATTTTCAGTGGGAGGATCAGTCTAGATATCTAGTCGGCCATACAGAGAGAGTTAATACTTTCAGTTTTTTATGATCATTAAATGAAACTTTTTATGTAAAGAATTAAGCAAAGTGTCTGTAACACGAAGGGCTCAAAGAACTTTAGTTATAACATCTGAATACTTGTATTGTAGGGATTTTACATACATTATTTTATTTAATCATATCTCTAAGAGGCAGGCATTCAAATTTTGATATTACCCCCCCCCAAAAAAAAAAGATTTACTAGACAAAAAAAAGATTTACTAGACTAGGGCCATACCAGGTAGTAAATGATGGAGTCAGGGTCTGGTGCCTTCCCCCCTTGGTCCTGCTCCCTCCATGGTGAAGAAGATTTCCGTGGTTGCTCTTTTGGGGTGGCCTGTAGACTATCTAGGAGATCATAAGGAATTAAATCCAGCACAGGTATTAGGGAGAGGGCTCATTGCTGTACTAGTTGGCAGTGACTCCAGTCACAGTGGGACACATAGAAATTCCCAAAAGCAGACAGGGCTTTTGCTAAGACAGTTAACACATGAGTGCATGGTACCTGTGTGAGTCATCGAGAAGGTTTTAGGGCTCTGTATGATATTTGCCCACATTCCAATTATATTTGCAATGAACAATTAAATCTGAACTAAGTGTACCACAAAAATACCTAAACAACTGAAATTCATTCCATTTAAAAGCTTTATACGTATACTTGGGAGTTAAGTAGCAAACGTTGGGAAACTGGAACCTTTTGGATTCAATCTGCCAAGACGGTAAAATTATTTGAGAGACTGTGAATCTGGTCCCCAGCCCTGAATATCCAGAAACTATATTTGATGCTGCTGCAAAAGACTTTCTAACTGATGTCCCCACTGACATTTTCTTCTCACCTTTGACGCGTTCCTTATATCCTGACCTTGGCAACCTTCCTCAGACATTCTCTCATCATGTTTCTGTGCACTTTCTCACTGCTCCCTCTTGTTCTCCTAATTCTTCATCCACCAGCCGTTGTAAGCTGCTCCCATGCACGTGTCCAACTCTCAGCCCCACCCGTCCCTACTCTTGTGGGCTCATTCACTCATCCTTCTCGCATCCTCTACTCCTAGCATCTCCTTCTCACCTCCGAACCTCTGCTTCTGCCTTTCTTTCTACTGTACTCCCCACCCTTCCCCAGCGCCTCCTTTCTTGGAGCACGCTCTTTCCTCTATTTCTCTTACCCACATCTTACAGGTCCTCTAAAAATCTACTCCCTTCCATTCACTCAGTGGACGTTTGTTCATGCTGTGAAGCGTGAGCTCCAAAGGGTGTCTTGGGTGTCCTTTCCAGGCAATTTACAAAAAGATGACACTATCAGTTGTATTCCACGTTTAGCCTAGTTGTGGCTCCACAGTGGGGGAATCTCATTTTGCTTCAATTGACACATCATTTTTTCCCACTTTTGACTGCCTCCAACTTTAATATAATAAGTGGATCAGCACTTCACTCCTGAGTTATACCTCCATGCCACGTAATCGATCCTAGTTTAGATGTTATCTCTACTGGGCCTATGACACTGCATAAGGTTATAACGAAAGTAACGAATATATACCCAGAGGAAAAACTCAGTTATAATCACAAGTGAGCCTCATAACTGAGGCAGTCATAAATTATGTTGCATAATGTTCTTGTTCTTAAAATCATAGAACTATTAATGTTTGAGTGCGTTAATTATTTGCTTCAGGCTGTGCAGGCAGCCAAGAGATAACGGCTTCCCTTTAGTTTAAAAAAAAAAAAATGCTGCTCAAGTGCTTGGTTTGCTTTCAGCCCATATTTCTTTTTTTGGCCATCTTTTTGTTACCCAGCATCTTCCCCGTGTTGTTTTTGCCAGTTATGCATCAATGCAGATGGGACGAAATAAAGAATTGGCATCGCCATCATTTTACCAGTCCACTCAGCCTCCTGTCTCAACCTCTTTCTTCCCATACTCGTGGGAAAGTGATGGAGGGGTGGGAAGCGAGGTGACAGAGGGTGACGTTAGGGAGCGGGACGGGGATTAGACGAGCAAAGGACTTAATAGAAGGAGTGGGAAGGGTGGGGAGACACAGAGGATGTTCAGAGTCACTTTAACCCACATTAGTGGGAACAAACCAGTCTTTCACCAGTCCCTAGTGGGGGGTGCAGGACCACACATATTCATGCCAGAGAAAAGAAAAAAATGCATTCGGGTAAAAAATTACTTAATAACCTCTGTAGAAGTTTGGTGGGTGAGGCAACACAAAGAGGACTGGTATCTGTGGCATCGTCTTACGTCTGCTGCCTTTCTCTTCTGTTAGTACAGAGAATCAGTTGGTTGCAAAAGCCCACGTTTCATCGGCTGAAGGCAGCCAAAGGCTTACTGCCTTTTCACCATATTTTACTTGGTGGGTATAGAAGGATGTATCACTACTGTTCTTGCATTCCAAGCGACTTAAATATTTGATAAAAATAACTTTGCTTTCAACAAGTCAATAGACTTTCATTTAATCTTACCTGAGTGTGCTCTAGAAATTAAGAAACAAAAGAGAATTGGGGGCTAGTTGTGTATATAGTTGAACTGAAATGCAAGAGGAAGGGAGAATATTTCATTTTCACTGAGGCAAACTGCTAAGAAAAGAGGAGTTACACTCTTTTAGCTTCTTCTTACCCAGAACATAAATCTCACTGTTGACCACAGCTGTGCTGAATCGGTACTTTGAGTACTTCATGGGTGCCTGCTCTGTCCATAGATCTTGGCTGGGGTCATACTTCAGCAACTTGTTGCTTAATCGATCAGGTTCTTCGTCAGGAAGATCCATCTGTGTGAAATTATGACAGCCAGTATAATAACGTACCACTTAGAGATCTTCGTGAGTACCTGAATGCAATTAATCAAAGCAGACAGCCAAGGAGATAAATAGAGGTTAACCGTAGTGAGTCATACCCACAAACACACCAAATCCCATGACTTGGGGATATAAGTACACTGTCAGTATCGGAGGAATTTATATTCTACGATAATGGGGCTAAGGTGTTGGGTTATAGCAAACAATCTGTGATCTGAGCAGTGAGGCAATACATACAGCATTTTTTTTAAAAAATGAAGCACTGCAAAGCCTTAAAAACGAAACCAAGCTTTTTTGAATAGTATTTAAAGTATAATTTTATTTTACCAAGCTTTATAGTGGCGGATTAAATAATATTTGTGAGAAACTAATTTTAATAATTTATAAAGCATTTTTCTTTATAATATTTTTCTAATCCAAGTGGAACAAAATTACAAAAACATTTGAGTGTTTTAGTAATGAGAGTATTTTTATACCATAATATAGGAGTGGTCTGAATTTAATTTTAAAGATACATGGATTAATAGAAATTATTTGCAATTATTTTTATGTATTTATTTTATGTACGTATATATATATATATATATTTATTTTTTTTTAATGACTAGGGAAAGTAGAAGTTGAATACACACAGATGTATGTAGCTTTTCCTACTCCTGAACTTGAGGTGAAGTAATATTTTTTGTCTACAATGTGTTAGGACCTTCTATGACTTCAAGCTAAAGATGCTTAGGTGTCTTTTGCTTTTTGTTTTGGATGAAGGTGTTCAACAGAGAAATAATTTCCAAACTTATGAAAGTTGTATGCAGTTAGTTTTAGCTCAGGGTTATAATCACTGTAGTGCAATCACTACCCCATGCTTTCTTGCAGTTTAATGTATTGTATTCGGTACAGACTAGCAAAAGCTTTCGTTATGCAGTAAATACTGACGTGTTTGAAGACATTATAAATTAGGAAATACTGACTTTATTGTTTTAATTTTCCTTCTAATTTAAGTATTTAATATTTGCTTTAGTGGAAAAAAGCAAAGAAAAGCTTTTCTTTGGAGCATATTCATGCAAAATTAACTATGTAAATGAATAGTTCTGAAAAAGCTTTATTACAAATAATTTGTCAGGTTTCAGCTACTAACTGCGATTAAATCTAAGCTACTTTTTGATACATAGCATGAATTTTAAAATGTATTAAATGTGACGTTTGTTATTAAAACAAGTATGATATACCATAAAAGGCAAAATTTAAGCTTATGAAATGATTTAAAAAGCACCAGTTTTATCATGAAGCAAATCTGGTGAAAGAAGAAATCACATAGGCTAAAATAAAATTAGTTTATGTCATGGGGACAGAAAATGAGCTGGTAAGATTAATCTTTATTAGAAAGACTGGTTGGCCAGGGCAGAAGGCAGCTGGAGTGAAACTTCTGTGAGAGCCCCAAGGCGCTCGGAGGGACACGCAAGAGAAGAGAAAGGGCCTCTGTGGTCCCACTCCACTGACTTCTCCATCCTGTCTTGCGTCCCTTCTCTGGGTTTCAAGACAGTCTCTGGTTTCTCTATCTGCTGATGCCCAGCAAAGACATGAAGAGGTTAAAATTGCAATATACTTTTGTGGAAATGGTTGTGCCATCACAGGATGAACATTCTGGTTTCCCACTTAGAGTAAGAACTTTAATATGAAAAAGACCTAAGAATCCTTGCCTCAGGTCATACAGCTGTAAAGCAGAGAGAAGTGGGATGAGGATCCAGCTTCTTTGCCTCCTACTTAGATGCTCCTTACAGATAACCCCTCAGCATAAGCATCCTTCATAGTCAGCAAGGATGGGAAGGGTTATGAAGAACACAGCACAAATACTGAATGAAGTCATGCCTATGAATAACACTTTAAAATTCATTCTCCTGAGCTGCTTTAACACTTTAAAATCTTCCATTTAATATTCTATAACATAAAAGGCATTTTACCGGAATGTGAGTCATACTCTTTTAGTATTCAACAACTACAACATTTTTCAACAGAGCGGCCAGACTCAGCACAGCCATGCCAGTTAGGTACACAGGAAATTTCTTAACCTGAGGGGTCCAGCCTCCAATCACGTAAAGTTTATTATTCACTGTTACTACAGCATGACACGCCAACTGTAGTGGAAGGGGGGACACCCTTTTCCAAGTGTCCCTTTCTACAGAGTACTTATCAACACAGTTTGTAATAAGATACTGGTTTTTAATTTTCATCTGTCCTCCTATAACATAGAGGTCGTTATGGATGGTGCCCAGAGCGTAGAGCTCTCGAAATTCTGTTGTGCATAACTTTTCCCAAAACTGGTTTCCTCTATCATGATACCTGTAAGTTAACAGAGAAAGAACCCAGAATTAGATGTAATATAAAAACAACTTGCCAAAAAAACACACTTGTTTCTTTTCCAACAAAAACCGATATGATTTGGTTTTTCTAATTGGAGAAGAAAAAACCATTAAGATAGTGATACAGGTTTGTGTTTTTTGGGGAAAAGAAATGCTGAACAAAATATAATGTACACAGAAACAGTCAACCACACCCACCTAGAGAATTCTGGAAAAAAACAATGTATTGAAAAAGTATAGATTATCCAGGGACTAGCCTTCATTTCCTAATTCTGGGAAAGAAAATTAAAAATAGGAAAGTCTTGGGCTTCCCTGGTGGCGCAGTGGTTGAGAGTCTGCCTGCTAATGCAGAGGACACGGGTTCGAGCCCTGGTCTGGGAGGATCCCACATGCTGCGGAGCAACTGAGCCCGTGAGCCACAGCCGCTGAGCCTGCGCGTCCGGAGCCTGTGCTCTGCAACGAGAGGCCGCGATGGTGAGAGGCCCGCGCACCGCGATGGGGAGTGGCCCCCGCTTGCCACAACTAGAGAAAGCTCTCACACAGAAACGAAGACCCAACACAGCAAAAATAAATAAATTACTAAAAATAGGAAAGTCTTTCAGCAAGTCATTTGCTAAAAGAGAATATGTAAAAATAAACATAAAAAATGTCTTATTCTGTTGACTAGAAGTTTCATTTTAATACTACATTAAAGAAATGTGTTTAGAGCAGAAAATCTGGAAATATTTAAATTCAGATTTCTAATGGGATGATGCAGGATATATAGAATTTTAAGGATTGTTCTTGTGGTTCTAACTGGCTTAGAACAGAGTCAAGAGCATGCTACTGTATAAAAACCCACCTGTAGGTGTCTGCTGGGCATTTCTCAACTGTTTTAATCTACTAGGTATGGTAATATCAGTAATTTCTACCACAAATAATTATGTTGGTCTGAGAAGAGTCTTGGGAGAAGAGCAGGGACACTAGGTGATATGGTCTCTCAACACCTCCTAGAGTCCAACACATTAAGTAATTATCTGAGTGTGTGCATGTGTGTGCGTGTGTGTGTGTGTGTGTGTGTGTGTGTAGCATTACATGGTCACCAAGTGGATGAGTCTGTGCCCATCTTCTGTCTTGCCTCTTGACAATGGCAAGTCTATTTTCTCGAATCATGATCAGGACACATAGTCTAGGACAAAAGTACCCATGGGGACAGTGGGATAAAATATGTGAAATTATTTCTGTCCTAGAAAATCCAGAAAGTATAATTGGAATTCAAAACTAAAACAAAACAAAAAACAAAAACCAGAATAAATATGGAAAATAAGAAAAAAAATTTGTTGTTTGGAAACAAATTTTGCATCAGACATGTGACAGTTAATCGTATTACAGAAGTTTTCCCCATTGTTCTAGGCCAACTCTTATGGAAACCAAAGTCCCTAGCAGCACAGGTGATATTTTCACCACTATTTTTAATTGTTCTGGATTTTAGAGGGGAAGGGACAATAAGGTGTCTACAGGTGGGGGCTACTGAAGCAAAGACAATGAATATATAAATAGAACTAAAAAATGGGTTTTGGTTTTCTGAGGCACGTTTTAAGAAAATAGGCCAGGAACAAAATAAATCCCACGAAGGATGGGAAGTACATGTTTGCTGGACAACTTGCTAATTGGATTTTTGTTTTAACATTTTGAATTAAAAATGGGGAGAGAAAATGCCCAGATGAAACTATAAAACTTATTATTTCGATATGACATAAAGAAGAAAATAATAGTGGCAAAAGCATTCAGTGTTCACAGAGGTTGACAGTTTAAAGACAACACTTACATCCTCAGCTGTTTGTCTACCAAAGTACGAGAGTTAAAAGAGATGGAAAGGTGTATTTTTTAAAAAAAGAAACAACCTGCTATAATGCTAATCTACTTCCTCTTTTAAGTCAAAAAGAAATATATCTGCATGGAAATGTGTAAACTACAGAGTAGAGGCACGCTGAAGAGCATCTTGGCAAAGGAAATTGGGGTAAGGAGCAGAGATGATGTGGCAGGAGTGGACCAAAGACAGTGACCTCGGGTGGTACTGTCAGACCTTAACTATGCAGACAGCACTGGGAGTCTCATGTAAGCCTCAAGCAGTGCTTCTGATAATCTCTTTATTTGCCTTGCTGACAGTTTCACTATTGTGAGAAGTGAGGAGGGCAACTGATAGTTTTACCCTAATTCTGACCAACGTGGAAGAGCTGTTGGTGATGGGAACCGGCATGAGTTCAAGACAGGAAAGAAGGGAAACGCGGGGTGTGTAGTTAGACACGCATAAAAAGGGAAGCAGGCATTCAAAAACAGTTAAGAGGAAAGACTTTCAAGGATGAAAACACACTTTGAGAGGGTTGGACGTTTGTTAACAATTAACTCTGATGGCAGAATTGTGGACTATCCTTATTTTATTTTTTAAATTTTATTTATTTTATTTTTGGCTGCATTGGGTCTTCGTTGCTGCACACGGGCTTTCTCTAGTTGCGTCAAGCGGGGGCTACTCTTCATGGCAGTGCGTGGGCTTCTCATTGCGGCGGCTTCTCTTGCTGCGGAGCATGAACTCTAGGCGCGCGGGCTTCAGTAGTTGTGACTCGCGGGCTCTAGAGCTCAGGCTCAGTAGTTGTGGTGCACAGGCTTAGTTGCTCCGTGGCATGTGGGATCTTCCCGGACCAGGGCTCAAACCCATATGCCCTGCATTGGCAGGTGTATTCTTAACCACTGCGCCACCGGGGAAGCCCTGCACTACCTTTAAGAGGAAGAAAATAGGTATCTAAAGAACCTGAGGTTCTGGTACAGGAGGCTCTAAGGTGAAAAGAAGGGCACCCAGCCAAGAGCAAGTAGGAAACAAATGTCAGGGACCCAGAGGATCCGTCCCAGGAGAAACAGGCCCCCTTTCCCACAAGCACCTGAGGGCCTGTACCTGTTGCTGCTCAGTGACAGCTCTGTCACCGCAGGCAGAGGGCCAGTCACTATCCAGGGCTTGTGTTCCCGCCCCCACTTCTGGGAAGAAGGGACACTTGCTCAACGTGTGAAGGTGACAGCAGGACGGGCCGAGAGCCTGAAGCACATACTGCAATGAGGAGAGACGACAGGAAAATAGCAGACCTCTCATTCCTTCTCTGTCCCCACTTTGCTGTCGAGAATCACTTACCGACTGAAAAGTCTGAGAAACCGTGCTACGCGGCCCAGAGAGGGGAGGGAGTGCAAGGAGAGCTCAAGGACCTACACGTACAACTCTTATTCACCCAGGTAGATTTAAGGGTTGAATTCTTGCTGAGTAACAGGAAACAAATCTTTCTGTCCTCACACACAACACCTAGACATACACTGCTTCTTAGCAGATACTCCTGTTCCTCTTACAGTTCTAGGGTTGAAGAATTCTTAGGCTACAAACATTTTACACTATTAGAGGTTTAGCAAAGACCCACTCATTAAGGGTACAGAATGAAGGACTTCCCTGGTGGCGCGGTGGTTAAGAACCCGTCTGCCAATGCAGGGGACACAGGTTCAAGCCTTGGTCCGGGAAGATCTCACATGCTGTGGAGCAACTAAGCCCGTGCGCCACAACTACTGAGCCTGCGCTCTAGGGCCTGTGAGCCACAGCTACTGAGCCCACGTGCCACGACTACTGAAGCCTGCATGCCTAGAGCCCATGCTCTGCAACAAAGAGAAGCCACCGCAATGAGAAGCCCACACACCACAATGAAGAGTAGCCCCCCGCTCGCCACGAGTAGAGAAAGCCCACGTGCAGCAATGAAGACCCAACACAGCCAAAAAAAAAAAAAAAAGTACAGAATGAAAACTGACAGATAAATAGTACTTTTTGGTCAAGAAGAAAAATTACTTATTACTCTGAATTGTGAACTAATAAAAGTCAGTTCAAAGGCGTCAGTGTTAATAAACTTTTCTTCTTGTTAAAAGTTATATTCAGCTCTTCAAAAACAAAGCAATTATAGCATATGAATAGTGAAAGCTAAGAGTGAAAATATACAAAGGAATCAAAGTATATACATCTAACTTATGCAGATTCAACTATATGTTCTTAATAATGAAAGGGAGAGAAAAATAATTTTAAAATGTGGATGATTTCATTATGAATTTTACATCTATGTAAAATACATGATTACAGGGTAATTCTGACTGCACATAATTTAAGATGTGATCACTCAGAAGTACTTCGGCTGCTAATGTCAAAGCAAGATAATTGAAACAAAGTTACAAGTATATGGCTAGATACAAACCTGTAGATTTCAACATTCTTGCTCTTTTGTCTGGAGAGTTTAGAGGCACTTGCTTCTCCAGCCACAATGATAGTGTTGTTTTCCATGACAACACCAGTACACACAGTGCCTAAACCCTCCCCATACTTGGGAGAGGAGATGAAATAGGTCTTGCGCAATGCAGGATCATAGCAAAAACTGGCATCTCCGTAGTTCCTGTGTCTCGACCTGATTCCTGAAGAATTGGTGCCAATGCACAGCAAAAGGCTGGTAGTCTCCATGCCATAACGAAGATTGAGAGAGTGCTGTTGAGGGGTCTTGATGGCTTTGAATGCGTTTTGAATGATGTCAATGCAATTTGCATCACACAGAAGCATTGTGTTCCTTTTCAGGGCTTGTCTTAAAAAAGAAGGATTCACCAGTTGCAGCCTAACTTGCTTCAGAAGTTCCACAAGGTGCTCTGTGCGCAGTTCTCGGTTATGATTTACCCATCTCAGAACTAGGTCCAGAATGCTCTCCTCTCTGGATATGTTCAGGTCATCTGATTTAATAAGCGTCAGAAGTTGGTGCACTTCAGTTTCTAGTATCTCGTCATGTAAGCTCACCTCAGCAAAGTGCTGATATAAATACTTCTTCGATTGATCAGCTAAATCCTCAGCTCCAATCTGCTTTGCAAAATGATAGATACCCAAACAGTTCGAGGCATCCATATGGTCCATCATATACTTCTGACACACACTGAAGACTTCCTCCATCTGCATAAAATAGGCGGCCATAGCCACAGTCTGTACATTGGCATTACTGATCTCCAGAGCCGCATGGTACATATAATTTAATATCACCGACACGCTTTCTGCTGTGATGTCATAAAGTACGACTTCCCTCTGAGTACACTCAAGTAGTCCACAGGTAAACATCGCTTTGAAATAAGGACTAAATGCAGCCAGGACCAGCCTGTGGCAAGGGAATTTCTCCCCTTCTGCGATGAGTACAACATCAATCATCTCTGCTAGTTCTTTCATGTTCTTAATTTTATTCAGTAAATTCAAGCTGTGTTGGTATTTTTCTTTTCCCTCAGTCTTGCACTCCATGGTGTCCTCTCCAGTGTTTCTAAGTAAGTCTTCTTTAAATGTAGCTCGATTCTTGAGGTCCTGTTTACATGTCTTATTACTCACCAAGCCACAGAGATGTCATGTAACATTCCTGAAGGAAAGAAAAGAGGGAGTTTTCTTCTAAGAAAAAAAATTCTCTGTAATTTAAATATGCAGCTTTAGTTGTAAGAAGTATTTATAAGTAAATATTATTCATTCCAAGCAGAGTAGTTTAACATTAAGACAGCTACTTTGGTATCTAAAAATAACGTCGTTGGTTGTAAAATTAAAAACAGGAAATTATTAAGCACTAACAATATTTTCCTAATTGGCGGCAGAGATTTTTCTAGCAGAGGCTGGAAAGTCCTCCCTCCCAAGGTGAACGAAGAGAAAAGGGATAAGATGAGCACCTTTCTCATTTACAATTCCAGTTACCAAATTCAGCTGACCCACAGATGGAGGATACAGAGGCATTAGGAAGCATCCTCTCTGAGGAGGTGCAACATCACTGAAAAGGTTATGTGCACCGTCCCCCAAAATGCACCCAAGTGCTATCAGCACCAGTCTGAAAAATCACAAGGGAGGGGGTCTTGTAGGCTGGCTGAAAAAAAAGTCCACTAAAATTCTGCTCAAACTTTGCTATGTGGCAAATAATTCAAAACAGTGCTTTGGAAAGCGCAACCAAATACGTGCTGATGTGAGAATTCACAATACTTGAAACTTGCAAGTAAATCATCCTAATCTTAGAAAACACACAAAAGTCCTCCCGTTTCTCTGCCCCTCCTGCTTGGCTTCTCTCTCTTCCCTGTCTCACAGAGGCAGAGGTGGAATCACTTCTTGCCTGAAAAAGCACTAGTCTAATTAAAAATCTCTTTAAGCTGGTTGTCTCAGCTTCCCCTTCCCCCGGGAACTGCAAACAGGATGTTTCAAGGAAGCTAATTAGCTCTTTGGATTTAAAGAACACTCCTAGAGCCAGAAGCCTTAACGGGAGGAGCAGATCTCAATCTCTGTCACCCTGTCCAGGTCTAATGCGGCTGTAAATCCCAGCAGCGAGAATAAACCTCGATGGTAGAAAAGTCAGCACGAGGAGCTCAGAAAGGCAGGGAGGTGATAATTTCAACACTGTGAAAGCAAAATCTGTCAGCCGTGAAGCTTATAAGTCTTCTAAATTTCTGTGATCCTGTAAAGGATTAGAAATCTCATATGTCTCAATGAGACTTGGCACTTTTTCAGTGTTGAATTAAAGTTCATTTCAGGAAACAAATGTTAAGCATGATAGGAATGTTTAATTATATAATGGCAACTGTAAGACCTAAAAATCGCTGTGCTGAAGGGTGTGGAATCATAACAAGTAGCCAGTCTTGGAACCCGTATACTTGAAAGAGAAATAAAAGCCTCCTCGCCGGATTTTCTGGCGTTAATGGCTCAGTTTTATTTCAGTGAGAACTTAAGACTTTCTATGCAAGTGTTTGCAGGTTAAAAGTGAACGGTTGCTTTTTCGCTTTATTTGTTTTAGATTTTTACAAAGAGAATCCAATTATGGGTAATTAAGAGGTCATTATATTTCTAAATTCTCCTACAACACATTATGACTAGCCCAAATCATATTATGTAGGCTTCTTTACACATAAACACATCAGTCAACTTTATAGATGACAGCTGTTACTTCAAACTAAAACACGGTAAAAGCTTTCTTATAAGGAAATAAATATTTTAAAATGTCTATTCCATTTGTACTGATATACAAGAATCCGTCAAAGGGTACCAGTACCCACAATGCTAGAAGGCCAAGGGCAGCTTCCAGATCGGATCACGTGATCTAACACAATGCAGATAGTTCAGAGTCATTAGTTCTTGATGTTGCTGGAAAGAAACCAGACGCCGGGGACCCAAATGTTAGGACCACAACCTAGGATTTTGTATCTTTAAGGCAGGAACCAAGCTACCCTCGTTGAACTTTTTGGCATAGGGCTAGTTTAATGAAAACGTAAGTGGCATTAGTTTCAAAGAGAGGTTAAAAATGAAATACTTAGTACATTATGGACTGGTTTTCTCGATAAACATGTTATAGGTAATATCTTATACACAGCTCTATAGTGGACAATTTTGGCTTTCTCCCCACATGCAGCCTGCCTTTCCTTGGTGCCACTGGGGTGGGACTGACTCCCGTTCTTACCACTGAGACTGGTTCAGGGGCTGGTGGGAGACCTGAGATTGGCCCGATTGGAGTGAAGCTCAGTCTCTGGTTCACTGGTTGGGGGTGTCCACGTGTTACAAAGATGAGAGGTCTGGATCCACTGTAGCCGTGTCCCGATAGCCAGCATGAGGACAAAGCCAGTATAGGAAAGAAGGCAGAGATTTCAGAGCAGTGGAGCTTGAAACATGCCTTATATCTGTGTTTTTCAGTTTTGAGAGAGACCATTCCCCTCATTGTTTAAGCCAGTTTGAGTTGGGAGTGCTGGTCCTGGCACTCAGGAGTCCTCACTAGTGTAAGTGGCATTTGCAAAAATACTGAGACAAGGTTGCTTAAGGTAACTGCAATTAGATATTGTATAAAGTTTCACTTTAGGTATATTCTTGTATTCTCTATTAGTACACTGTCAAGTGAAAGAACTGTAGAAACTTCTAATTATGCGCATTTCTCCTTGATAGAAGGCAGAATTACCTAAGTCAGCTCTTCTGAGTTTACCTCTTCTCATTAAATGGCTACACCATTTTACAAGCACACGAACTGAGTTTTGAGCCCAGTTCCATCTGACTCCAAAGTCTGCACTCTTAATCACTCCCTCTAGAGCAAGCACCAAACTAGGGCCAGAGAGAAAATATCTCAGGCTTTGTAGGGTTTCTGCCTTAACAATTCAGCTCTGCCGTTGCCATGCAGAAGCAGCCATAGATGATACGTAAACAAATGAGCATCGCTCTGTGCCAAAAAGTTTGTTTTGCGGATACTGAAACTTGAACTTCATACATTTTCACATCTTCTTTTGATTTTAAAAAGCCATTTAAAATTATAAAATTCATTCTTGCTCATGGGTGATATAAAACAGGCAACGGGGCAACAACTCGTGTGCCACTGTCATAAATAAATCCACTTTCTAGATTATGTCTGGTGCCTAATCTCCAATTCTCTGCTTAACTCCAGATGAAGAGTTTTGAGAAGGGGAACAGTCAAATTCCTATTTTAAAAGGATCATCTGGTGTCCCCAAGATTCCCAAAGATAAATCAATTTCTTGAATAAATACTTTACTTGGGTACAGTTTCTCTGCCCCAAACGCTGGCTTCAGCAACAAAAAATACTTTTAAAAAGGAAATAACTGTTTCGAACATTCAGAAGAAACATTTATGAATTTTTTAGTTGGGCACATATATTTGTGTCCCTTCCTTCTAATTGCCTTTTATAAAACTCTTGAGAGCTACTCTAATTGCTGTGGATTTACAGACCAAATGAATTTACTGGTGTAAATCCTGAGAGATAACTGGTCAGTTACATTAGCCACCATGCTTCAGCAAGCATTCTCAGCATTGTTCCTTGTATACGTAAGGTACACAGAAGATGCTGGCATTGCAGATGGGGCTTTGAAGTGAGACGGTCCTGGGCCTGAATCTCAGTTTAGCCACTGCTTTCTGTCATCCCAAAATTATGTAACGTTTCTTTTTTAATTTATTTATTATTATTATTTTTTTATTTGTTGGCTGCGTTGGGCCTTTGTTGCCGTGCGCGAGCTCTCTCTAGTTGCAGTGAACGGGGGCTACTCTTTGTTGTGTTGTGTGGGCTTCTCATTGTGGTGGCTTCTCTTGTTGCAAAGCATGGGCTCTAGGTGCCCGGTCTTCAGTAGTTGCAGCACGTGGGCTCAGTAGTTGTGGCTCGTGGGCTCTGGAGGACAGGCTCAGTAGTTGTGGCTTGCGGGCTGTAGAGCTCAGGCTCAGTAGTTGTGGTGCACAGGCTTAGTTGCTCCGCGGCATGTGGGATCTTCCCTGACCAGGGCTTGAACCTGTGTCCCCTGCACTGGCAGGCAGATTCTTAACCACTGCACCACCAGGGAAGTCCCATAAAATTGTGTAACCTTACTGAACCTTGGTTTCTGCATGTGTAAATTGGGGTTACTGTATATAAATAAAGTAGTTGGATCAGTCTTTTGTATCCAAGTGCTCACAGTGGGGTAGCGGAGAGTACCTCAGAGGTTTGGAACGTGGGCTTTGACTTGGGTTCCTGAGACCTGGGTTCTGATACCTCGCTCTACCATTTACAACGTGAGCAAGTTTCTTAGCCTCTTTTTGATTCCTTGCTTGGAATTAGTTTTGAGAATTATATAAGAATAGCTGGGAGAATTAAATAAGGCCATGCATATATAACATGTAATTTGCTTGGTAAAGCCGAAACTGGATACACCTGTACAAACATTTTTTGAATAAAAATGTTTGGGTTCATATACAAACTGCTTGTGGGTACAGACACAGCTCACAAATAAAAGAGAGCTGACAGCAACTTTTTCTTGTAATGAGGGCCCAGAGGGCATTCTCCTTTCATCAGCAAAATAAAACCGTATAAATGTTCTCAGTGATACCAATAGGAAGTTATTCTCTGCTCCAATTTATAGAAGACTGAATTGTGCAGTCATATTAATAGTACCCATAATAATGGAGAAAAAATGAGTAGCAAAAATAAATATAAATCACAAGAATAAAGCCTAATTACTTTGCAAATCCAAAATGCAGTTTTACCCATGTCCAGTATACTTAGTGTTAAGAAATGGATTCCTATAAATTTTAATGTGGGGCTTCCCTGGTGGCGCAGTGGTTAAGAATCCGCCTGCCAACGCAGGGGACATGGGTTCGAGCCCTGGTCCGGGAAGATCCCACATGCCTCGGAGCAACTAAGCCCGTGTGCCACAACTACTGAGGCTGCACTCTAGAGCCCACAAGTCACAACTACTGAGCCCATGTGCCTAGAGCTTGTGCTCCTCAACAAGAGAAGCCACTGCAATGAGAAGCCCGCTCACCACAACAAAGAGTAGCCCCTGCTCGCCACAACTAGAGAAAGCCCGAGCACAGCAACGAAGACCCAACACAGCCAATAGATAACTAAATAAATAAATTTATTTAAAAAATAAAATAAAATTTAAAGTGGCATAAAAATGTTAGTTTACTTAAACTACCAATGTTTTGTTTTTACAGTGTTTAATTTTATAATCTTTATATTATCTTTAAAGTTGCTACTTTTTCTAAATACTGATTGATACATGACCATGACTCCATGTTTTGCTGAAGTTAAAACTAGTTTAAATTCATAGCAGCACTGTTTGAAATAGTAAAAATTTGGAAATAACCTAAATATTCATTAACAGGAGAACAGATAGACTGTAGCATATTCACTCAAGAGAATATTGTACAGGAAAAAAAAAAGAGAAAAAAAGGAATGAACTAGAGCTACATGTATCGACATGGATGAATTTCACAAACATCAATGTGTGAAAAAGACTAAAAAGAATAGGTGCTGCCCGCCACTGATATCTTCTGTAAAATATGCAAAACAATACTATATATTCTAATAGAGTAAATGTAGGTGATATATTATGACAAAATAAATATAAATGGTGAATCTGGTAAAGGGTCTATGGGAGTGTTTTGTCCTACTGTTAGAACTTTCCTGTAAGTTTGAAATTATATCAAACTAAAAAGTTGAAAGAATTGTATATTCTTTAAGGGCATGTACAACTGTAGTGGAATATAAAGAAAGGTAATTCTAAACACCAGGTTCGGGACAGTGGTTGCTTTCAGGGGGCTTGGAAGCGAGGGCACACAGCTGGAGGAGGGTGACAAGGAGTTTCAGTTGCGTAATCAATGTGCGGCTTCATCAGCTGTATGGCAGGAACCCGATAACATACTTTATTATTCATTAGGCCTTTTTGCACATCTTAAATATTGCATAAACTAAGTTTAAAAGTAAAAATTGTATTAACATTAGAGTAACTTATAACTCTGAAAACCTAACCTATTGGGTTGGCCAAAAGTTTTGTTTGGGTTTTTCCATAACATCAAAACCCGAACGAACTTTTGGGCCAGCCCCATACAGTGTAAACCACATCAGTGCGTGTACATATATAGAGAGAGACAGACAGACAGGCAGACAGGATACGTAGATACATTGAGAATTTTCCTTTTAACCTGTCAAAGTGTAGTCAGCCCAACTTATGAGTCATTGGAAAATACAGATTCTTACAACTGCTTCTCCAGTCTTAATGAGAACTGCTCTGGGAGAAAGGCAGAAACAATTCCTACTTGTGGTTCGGTGGGAAAAGAAGTTACTGGATTCCAGAATCAGTGTATACATTTTTTTCCCGTAGAAATGTTCAGTATGTGAGTAGGTCATAATATGAAGTGATAGAGTTGATCAACAGCAAAGCCTTGAATTTTATCGATGAAAAAATCTGAAGACCTGAGAAATGACTTGGTTAGGGTCCTACATTCCAGCCCAAAACCCCCTTCAACAGATTTTGGTTGGCACGCCAAGGAATGTCAACATGACGTCAATGATGTCTCAGTTCCAACACTTAAAACACAGCCCTTCTGTAAGTTGGTGACTCTCATGTATGAAATCATTACCCCACGTTTAAAAAATACCTCAAGCCTATTTGCACCAGCACTACCCGTCCTCCAGACATTAGGAGGCCCTTCCTAACCTGGCACCTCCCAGCCCTTACTACCCTATCTCTGGACTTTCCCTCCTCATATTTTCCAATCTCTTAGTAGTACTTAACCACTCACTATTCTAATGCTATGTGGCTACACATGTTGTTCCCTGTGTCTGGAATATTCTTCACCTGCTTCCACCTGAAAAAATGTAACTGGCTCTTCAAAATTCAGCCCAGACGTCACTTCCTCAGTGAAGCCTTCTCTGCCCTTCCTTGCTTGTACCTTGAACACGGTGGTTATTGCACCGCTGTTACTGCAATTTATTTACGAATTCGCCCTCCTCGCCTTTCACTGATGCGCATATTGAGGGTAGGGGGTCAGGTCTTAACCCTTTCTGTATTCTTAGCGTCTGTCTGTGACAGTGCCTCGCACAGAACAGTTGCTCAAGACGGTTTGTGCAATTAAACGAATGCTTTGCTTAGTCCTAAATTACAAGTTCATAACTTTTTTTCTTTTAGGTTTTATACATGTTATTAACCACTGTCTTGAAGATATTTTGATTCTTCAAGCTGCTATCGGTTTGTCCAAGTCAAATAAATCACCCAGAATCATTAACTTGATTTCCTTGCCTACAGCCTGACACATTCTGACACCCACTTCTCCCATCCTCAAAATTAATTCCCCGTCACCACTGCGCTCAGGAATTTGGTCCCCATTCTTAGAGAACTGAAGCCAGAGATAGCAAATTGGCTGCTCGGACTTTTTTTTTTGTAAATTAATTGTCAACACGCAGCGCTGAAACATTCCAGCATCTATTGAAAAAAAAAAATGCAAGCTAGGGCAACAGTGGGTTTTTAATTCCCATGGCGACGACCACCAGCAGGACGTGAGTAGCCCCACCTCTCAGATGGCACACCTCCTCCCCATTCCCAGCCCCCCCCCCCCGCCCTAATGCAGACCTGAGAGTCAGTCCTCATTTATAATTTCTCTCACCCCTGCCCCTTTAGTTCTCCTACAGCATTTACCTTGGTGACCCCTGGCTTTCCCCATTACTCCCCACACCCTAGTTTGCTTCAGCATCACCATCTTGTACAGACCCTGGCTGAAAATGGCTCAGGACACCTGCCGCACCCTGAATGCACTCCGAGTCTCCCCGGAGCTTTGGAAAATACTGGATTTTTTGCAAAGTAATAATCCGCTCCACACACCTGGCTTTTAATGACGGCCAGGATGGAGATAAAGCTAAATAAGGCAAGCTTCCTTTTTCCTTTCCTTTGAAGAGCTGACGTTCTGCATTCTTACCAGAGCCTTTAACATGCATCGAGTTCGTTAGTTACTCTTAAGAATCCCGCGGGGGTGGGGGGGTGGGAAACGCAGGGCGATTAGACTCCTAGGTCTACAGTTCAGAGAGCGGATCCTGTCGAGTGCCGGGCACTCTTCTCGGTTCCAGGAGGACCCCGGGACGGGCAGACACAGGCGCCCCCTCCACGGCCGCCAGGGCCGGCGAGGGCAGTCCAGGACCAGGCGGTCAGGGGCGCGGGGCTGCACGCGTGGCGGGGGCGCAGGTGCCGAGGGGCCTCGGGTGGTCCCCGCGGCCCGGTCACCGTTACTTACGGGGCTACCTCGACGGGAGGCGCGGCCGCACTTGCTCCGCAGGGGCCGCCGCAATGGCGCCGCGACCCGGCCTGGGGCGCCTGACCTGCTGGCGCTGCCCAATATGGGCAGAGCCGGCGAGCGATATAAATAGACGGCGCGGGGAGGAGGCGCGGGCGCCCGCGGGCAGGAGGCGGCCTGGCAGCTCCGCGGGCGGACGCTTGCTCGCCCTCCGCGCCCACCCTCCCGCTCTGGGCTGCAGGGACTACGCGCCGCAGCGCCTGCGTGTGTGTGTACATGTGTACACGTGTGTACAGGTGTGTGCACACGTGTGTGTACAGTGCGTGCGCAGGTGTAGGGCATCCGTGCCTGAGGCTTCATGCTCAGCACCCGTGGGCACGGGAGGGCGGGATTCCAGCAGTTGCCACAAACTCATTTTTTGGGTCCTTAGTGACTGTTCTGGCCTGAAGGGCTGGGAGCACTGTGGCCTGTGCCCATCACACAGTGCTCACCCTACAGAGCGTCACACTGTAGCCAGGTGTGCAAACCTGTCACATTTCCCCACACCCCCGAAAGCTCCCAGAGGCCAAGAGCTCTATCCTGTCCACCTTGGCGGCCCAGTCACATGCTGGCTGGGGCCCTCCAGAGAACGGATGGTCAGGGAGCGGTCACTGATTTGGGTGATGGAGGGGCAAAGCTGGTAAGTGACAGGAAGGAGGGCCTTACCTGGTGTCCTAGCTCTGCTCTGCCCCTGGAACCCTCATGACCTCCTGTGATTAGCTCAGATTCTTGGAGGACAGTAGATAAGACCGTATTGCACCTGGCTCACACCCAAGTTATTAGGAGGATGAAATAGGAGAGCCAGTAGGTGTGAAAGTGCTTTGATAACTATCAAGTAACCCAAGTCATTTTCTCCTGATGAGGCAGGTATTATTAAATGCAGACTCCTCCAAAGGTCTTGAAAGTGGGGCAGAAGGCCACCTCTTACTGATAGTACTGATTGTATCCTGTCCTGAGGCAGAGACACAGACATTTCTTTTGGAGGCTCTTCTGCTTTAAGAATCTGTCAGAGAGGGACTTCCCTGGTGGCACAGTGGTTAAGAATCCGCCTGCCAATGCACGGGACACGGGTTTGAGCCCTGGACCAGGAAGATCCCACATGCCGTGGAGCAACTAAGCCCGTGTGCCACAACTACCGAGCCTGGGCTCTACAGCCCGCCAGCCACAACTACGGAGCTCACGTGCAGCCATAAATAAATAAATAAATACACGAATGAATAAATAAATAAGAATCTGTCAGAGGGAAGCTGGGGAAGGGAGGTTCCATCTGTCTACTAAGCCTCACCTGCCCACTCCTGTGATGATAAACCACCCAGAGCCCAGCCTTGGGGCACTCAAGGCTGCACACAACTTAATCTAATAGATTTCAGGGTTTTTGAAAGGTCACAGACCTTCTGGATGCCAAATTTCTCTCCACATCCCAAGATTATTTCATTTCCCCCAAGCAATGAAATCCTCAAATCCTGAGTCTATGAATCATCAAATCTTGCCTGAGGCAGAGTCCAGGTACACTAACTGTTATTTTCTGTTGCTTTATTAAGCAGTGGTTAGTATCTTGCATACCGTGTGAGTCAAGATGTATAGGTTCAGCTGCTCTAACAGGGAATTCCAGTGATAGTTCCCTAACAGGAAGGAAGGTAAGTTTTCCTTCTTATGGTGCCTGGTGGAAGGGCTCCAAGGCTCCTCAGGCAGCGCCACAGTCACTGCCCCGGGCGCCTCCCCTCCACCCTTCTTATTCCACCTTCCCTAGAGTACTGCCCTGATCCACATGCTCCAAGACAGCTCACCACCACCTCCATCTGGGAGGAACAGGAGAGGGGGGAAAGCCTCCCCCCTTTAAGGACACACCCAGAAGTCACTCTTCAGATACTGTTGTCTGTAAGTTAGTTATACGGTCAAACCTCGCCCATGGCGGTGGGACTGGGAATTCTAGTCTCTCCTGGGTGGCCAGTAGCTCCGTTATTTACATTATGATCCAGCCGGCAGTCTTTGCCCTACACATTGTCTGTAGATTCATCAATCCACAAACGTTTATTTCACCTCCCATAAAACCTTGCACCACTCCTTTCTAGCCCTGGTTTCAGGTTTAGTTTTGCATTTGTTGGTGTAATTGTGAGATCAATGGCCCTTCTCCCCACGAAGTGAGGGCAGGGCTGTATCTGTTTCTGCTCACCCTTGTGCCCAGAGCCTGGCACCAAGCTGGTGCTCAGTAAATGGTTGTGGACCCAATGGATGCACATAATTAGGGAATTATCTCCCAAGTCCAGCTCAGATGTCACCTCCTCCGTGTATCTTTCGCAGAACACATCTCCAGCAGAATGACTGACGCCACTGTCTGTGTTCCCAGGGCCCTCCCCCTCTGCTGTTGACAGGTAGCACTGGGCCCATGGCCTGATGACTGTGGTTTTGGGTCTCACGTGCTGCTGGGTGGTGGGCACCTCCAGGCAGAGAGTGGCTGCTCTCATCCCTGCATCCCCAGAGCTCAACAATGGCTGGCACGTAGAAGACCCTCAACAACTTTGTGTTGACTTTTTTTGTGCTTGAAAACAGTTGGCTTCTATAGAGAGCAAATGTTTTTGCTTTCCCCTTCACTGCTTTTGCCCACCACTGCTCATGTAGCTCCTCTCTCGAAGCATTCTTTAATTAAGTCCCCAGCCCTTTCCTTCCACCTGCTGGCGCTCACACCACATTGCATGAGAAAGCCTGGGGTCGTGCAGTGTACGACTCACCAGTGACACGGTGTGATCCCAATTGCTCTCTAAACTCCCAGCCAAACTCTGGATTTTGTCCTTTCCCATTATTGGGGTGTTGCCATTGGAAGAGTAATGCCTCCCTTGCCGTCTGTGCATTTGTCTAGTCATTTAAGAGACATTTATTGAGCAACTATTCTGTGCCAGGCATAACTAGATGCTAATGAACAGCTGTGAATAAAACAGGCTTGGTCCCTGGAAGAATATACTCTGGTGAGGTGACAATTAATCTCTCAGCTCTCCCTTCTCCCTCTCTTTCCTTGGGTGAGATCGTAGAAGCCATGAGATCAGAGATGAAGCCATGTTGGAGAGAGAGAAGCAAGGGGATCAAAGACACACCCAGGCTGGGGATGGAGGTGGAGGAAGAGAGGGCGATGGAGAGGAAAAGAATATTCTGTGGATAAAAGCAACAGGAACGGACAGAGTATGGCTGCAGAGGAGGGAAGTGGTAGGAGGAGCGTCGGATGATGGGAAGAATTAAGAACAAAGACCAGACCCCAGGATCTGGCCAAAACGCCACTGACAACGGTGGCAAAGTGAGAGCTGGGCTGAAGTAGGAACAGGCCGCAGCCCTTCAGGGCTTAACGTAGAGAGGCTCACCCGCCGTCTGCTTCTGCGGGAGCCCTGCAGGTGTTTGCATCATCCAGGTGGCTGTCCTCCTCTGCTTAGTTGTTAGGACACATCCCCGGTGGAGGCTCTGCCTAGTCCCCTGGGTGTTTGTTGGTCTCCAGACAGAGGGAAAGAGTCAGGGAACAAGTGCACAGCAGATTTGTGGGGGTCAGGCCTGGAAGAGGCAAATGTCCGGCCGCTCACTCCCTTTGGAAGGATGGAGGCCACGTGGTCACACCTCACTGCAAGGGAGATTGGAAAATAGAGTCTCACTCTGTGACCAAGAGGAAGGGAAAAGGATTTGCTAGACAGACGGCCATGTCCGTCACAGACCAACTGGAAGCAGAGACACTGGGTGCAGACCAGCACTCGTGGAAGCCGGATGCTAGTCCCTCAAGAGTTTCCAGAAGACAGAGTTCTAAAGCCATTAGAACTGGTTTAGAACCAGTTTGGGAAACTGGTTTGGGAAACGGTTTAGAAGCATTTGGGAAATGCTGCATTCCTTGTCCCTTTGGGGAGAATCAAAATACAGTATTAAAGGCTCTAATGAATCCTGCAGTGAAGAGGCAAGGCATTTCCTAACCGTTCTTGACTTTGGGACCTCTGGGTCTATGATGTGAATATGGGTCCCCATGGGACACACCTGGGAAATGCTGATGGGGCAGAAGGAGGCCTTAGGGTAACCTGAGGATGTGTTAAGATAGAAGCTTTAAGTCTGTATAAAGACAAAAACCAAGACACCCTTGGAAAGGGGGAGGCTCCAAATGTTAGAGGGGAGAGAAGATGCAGGATCTAGGCTGGGGAAGTAGAAAGGAACGGAAACCAAAGTGGGAGCAGAAATGCCAGCTGTCTTTGCTGGGTGCAGAGAAATCGACTCAGTTCCTGGAAGGAAGCGCGAGACCCTTTGGCTGATAGAGGGGCTGAGGGGAAGCTGGGGGTCTGAGAAGACACCATCTAGAAGGAAGCTGTGGAGAATCCTTAAAGGACTGCATGTCTCCACTCTTCCGAAGAATAATGGGTGGAAATGGGAGGAAATCTCCTCAGTATGTTTTATAAGTTAGCCCACAGTTAGATTTGTAGATGAGTAACCCCCTGTCTCCCGAACCTGACAAAGATGACTGTAAAAGATGTGATGACGGCTCTCGCCTGCTTGAGGACCCTGTCTCATCCCACCCAGTCCTCTCACGTACTGGAGCACTGACTGCCTCCCAGCAGGTGGTGGTCCTGAGTTCAGGGGACTACGGGGGGCTTGCAGTTTGCACAATGCCTTTGCTCGTTTTTCCATTTAATCCTCACACCACCCAGGAGCAGGATGAGTCTCAGGATGGCCAGTGGTGAATGGCAGGGTGGCACAGTCAACATGTGAGGGACCTGGCTTTGGACCACCCACCATCATTCCATGTCTGTTATACCATCTGTCTCATCGTCCACTGAGATAGGGTCTGTACAGGGGTAATCAGGTTAGGATGAGGTCATTAGGGTGGGCCCTAATTCAGTATGACTGGTGTCTTTAGGAAAAGGAGGATTTGGAGACAGTCATGCACACAGGGAGAACACCGTATGACTATGAATACAGCTGTCTGTGATAGGGAAGAACAAATCTGACTTCATATTGGATGTGTTTCTCTTAACCTTTGTATTCTATTGCTTTTGCTAAAAGTTAATCACTAAAGGGATGTTGCCTGTAGGCTTAAATTCTACATAATGGCCCATCTCCGGGGAACCCTGCCTCTTCCGGGAAGGAAGAAATGAACACTTCCCCTCCGCAGTCTGACCAGAACTAGGACTTTACCCCCTCCCCTTTCAGTATAAAAAAGACGTCTGAATTCTAACTCAGAGAAGATGGGTCTTTGGGACACTAGGCCACCATCTTCTCCGTCTGCTGGCTTTCTGAATAAAGTCGCTATTCTTTGCCCCAACAACTCGTCTCTTGATTTATTGGCCTGTGTGGCGAGCAGGACGAGCTTGGACTGGGTAACGGTCTACCAGACAATGAGAGAGGCCTGGGGCAGAGCCTTCCCTCACGGCCTCAGAAGGGACCAACCCTGCCGACACCATAATGTTGACCTCCAGCCTCCAGAATTGTGACACAGGAAATTTCTGTTGTTTAAGCCACCACTCAGTGGAACTTTGTTACAGTGGCCCTAGGAAACTATTACCACTGCCCCCCAGATTCAGTCAGTTTTCTGGGTGGTGCTGTTCAGGTTGCTATAAAAATGCCAAGTGCTGCATCATTTTATCCATGAGCATGTCATGCACAGCTTTCCCCAAAACTTTGCCAAATCAAGATACACTATCCTGATGACCATTTGTTTAACTTATTTTAGAAAAGAATATGAGGCTCGTTTGACCGAATTTGCATTTATTTATTTAGTGGGGGACGTTCATGTTGACCACTAGAGAGCCTCACTGTCCTTAATAAGCACTCACAATGCATCCATTTGAAAATACAATAGAATTTTCCCAGAATCAACTTGAAGTTTACAGTCTGTAATGATCATAATCCACTTTTTATCAATTGCAACCTTTGTCCATTAGGAGCCTTTTCAGATCTGAGTTCCTTTAGTGCGGCTGGGTACTATCCTACTGGCTTTCTATTTTGGGACGTTTCTCTTTCTCCTTTTATTTTGAAAGAATTTCAAGCATTCAAAATAGTTGCAAGACTATGACAATGAACTCTCGTATACCTTTCACCTAGGTTCACCAATTATTAATGTTTTGTCATATTTACTTTTTCTCTCTCAGGATTTAAATTATATATATAATTTTATTTTTTCTGAATATTTGAGAGCAAATTCCAGATAATGAGACCCTTCACCCCTGAACACTTACTCATGTAATCCTAAGAACAAGGATATTATTTTACACATCCTTGGAGTGATTATCAAAGTCAGGAAATTTAACATCAATAAGAAAACTATTATCGTACCTCCAGTCTACATTTGAATTTTGCCCAAGTCCTAATCTTGTTCTTCACACAATCCACTATCCAGGATCACACACTGCATTTTCTTGTGTCTCTTTGGTCTCCTTCAGTCTGGAATATTTCCTAGGTCTCCTTCGCCTTTCATGACCTTGACGTTTTGGAAATGTTCAAGCCAGTTACTTTGTAGAGCCTTTCCATTTGGATCTGCCAAGTGTTTTCTCTTTCTTAGGCTCAGGTTCATACTTTGCCATACCTAGGTTTAGTTCTAAGAGTATTCTCTTTTCTGAGGAAGATTTGAAGAAAAATAGTGGTTGCATACAGTGGTTCTGTGTAAAGTGACATTTCTGATTTTCCTCTGCTTCCTTCTCCAGCTCCAGGCCGTGCCTTTCTGTCCCTGGTGTCGTGTACACTGCAGCCCACCACATAGAACCCCCTTCAGCAGGGAGACACTTTCCACCTGCTGAGTGTTAGCTGCTGAGCCCCCCGTAGATTGGTCCCCTCCTGGAATTTCTCTGGGCCCAGAGGAGCTGCCTTGCCCAAGCTTTCACCCCTCCCCGGAGGTAGTGTGCCTCCAATGACTGGTCTTTGAGGGGGGTACAAAGGCCCTCAATTTGGGAGACTCTGAAGGGCCGTCCCAGATCCAGAACGTCCCGTGGGTCACATGTCTTTCAACAAGAAGTCTCTGGCCTTCGATTTCATGTACATCATTCATTTTGGAAAAGAAGCTATACTGAAAAATACATCCATTTCCAAAAATTCAATCAATACGAAAAGTTCAAGGAAGTAAGCAAAACTCACCCAAAGTCCCAATATTTTTCAGGCGTCCTCCCATTGTCCAGGTGCATGTGTGTGAATGCTGGGGGTGTATCTTATACAAATGGGATCATGCGCTACGTGCTAGGCTGCAATACCCATCCTCTCTTGCTCCCGTGGTACTATCACCTATGTGCGAGACTTCCCAGAATAAAGACGGCGTCTCCCCGCCTGCCCTGCAGCCACGTATGGCATCTGAGAGGAAGAGGTGCGGGTAACTTCTGGGAGTGATCCCCAGGAGGTAGTGAGACGCCCTTCCCTTTCCCCTTCCCGCTGGTTGTTACCGACCTTTCCAGTTAGTTCCCCACACGGGTCCTTCTGCCCCACGCCATTGGAGCCAGTAAAAGGAGATCAAGTTCAGTTGAGAAGGAAAAGAAGGCTTTCTCCTCTGACCAGATGATGGGAGAGGTGGGGGCTCCTGGGCGGGGCCGCTTTACAGGTTTTCAGCGGCATCAGGGGGAAGGGGGCGGAGTTCTTGTGGATCTTGTGGATCGGGCGCACCTGATCTGCTCATCCTTGGCGTCGTGGTGCAGGTGCGGCGCCTCTGCGCACGGCCCGCCGCCATCTTCCAGTGTTGTGGGCGGTGCTTCTGCACACGGCCTGCCGCCGCCGTCCTGAACTGAGCTGTCGGTGGCGTCTCTGGGTTCTCTGCGCGGCTGTTTGCTACGGGGAGCTGGGCTCAGGTTTCGGGGTGCGAGGCCTCTGCACGTGGCCTCCTGTGAGCGAGTGAAACTAGACTACGCACAAAGGAAGAAAAAAGGTTAGACTTTATTTCATTACCCAGATTCTTTTGTTGTTTCCCAGGAGCTGTGATTGGGCTTTGTGACATGATGCATATTGAAGAGCTTTGAGCAAAAACTGTCAGGCCCTGTCATTCCCCGAGTGGCACGTTTGAACCTCCGTGTGGCCGTCATGGTTTGGTCCGAGCTCGGGGTCTCACCGCCTCCCCAGGAGGTGGCACGGCGATCTGATGGAGTCTGGGGGCCTGAGACCTTGGTGGAGGGCCCTCATAGGAAACGGCTTCCTTTCCTTCTCTTACCTCTGAGCTTCGAAAATCCTGCTTTCCATTCCCTATTTCAAACATTTTTGTGAATAATTTTATTTCCTTCCAAATATTTTTGGTTTTAATTTTTAAAAAAGAGTTTTGGTTTACTTATAGAAGTTTTTATTCAATGGCAAAAATTAAGGAAATACAAAACATTAAGAAGAAGAAAACAAAATGGCCCATAACCATGGCTTTGATTATATCTTTCCAGGAAGACTTTGTTATATTGCTAATAAATACTATATTTTTCATTCTATGAGATTTGTATTTTAATTTGGTTAATGGCACCTTTTCATATAGGATTTAAAATTTGTTATAGAACCAAATGTATTAATCTGCTTTTTAAGGCCTCTGGGATTCTCTGAAGACCCCTCTCCCATCACACACCTGAAGGTTATAAAAACTTTCTTCTGTTGTATTTTCTAGTACTCTGTATAAAAAATAAATTAAAAAAATTTAAAGGTTACACTCCATTTACAGTAATTACAAAATACCAAAACACTGACTGTATTCCCCGTGTTGTGCGATACATCCTTATAGCCTGTTGTCTCTTTTGTCTTTATTTCCTTACATTTAAATTCTAACCCAGCTGGAATCAATTGTGATGAGAGGAGAGAAGCCATCTTTTTCCTAATTGATGCTGTAGTTTTTCCACCACCGTTTGTTAATAATTCACCTTTTTCTTATGGACTGGGAAAGCCACCCTAATCACACAAGAAACTCTCACCTGTAGTTGGATCGCTTTCTGGACCCCCTAGTCACTTCCTTCAGTTCAAAGTTTAGCCTAGCTTTTCTTACCTGTTTATTCTTAACTTGTTTTTTCTTTTTTGAAAACATTGGTTATGGACATTTTTATGTAAGCATAGTATACTAAATCAAATTATACCAAAAAGATAACAACCACAGCACCCTTTTGACAAGCCTTGTTCAAGAAAATAATGTCATGTGCCCTTTGAGGCAAACACACACCCTGTTTCCTAAAAGGAACCACACTTCTTCTGTGGCTTGGTTTGATGCTTTGACAACTTATAGGCAGCTTTTCATGTCAGTAAACACAGATCATAACTTGTGTTTGCATGGTATGGTACAAACTGTACCAGAGTTTACTTAACTGTTTTTAATCAATGGTCATCTCAGTCCTTTCTAACTTTTTTTTTTTTTAGCAATTGTCAATACTGTGATGAAAATCCTTGTACATAAAGCTTATTGAACTTCTAATGATTTTCTTCCTCTGATTCTTAGAAATGGCATTTCTTGGGCGAAAGGTGTGCGTACTTCACATCAGAGGCTTTGCCAGCAGCCTGCACCCACCGAACGTGTAAGTACCTACCTCTTAGCCAGCACTGGCCTTTGCAGTCTTTTTCACCTGTGATATTCTGTTAGGCTGGAAATATCCTGTTTTTATTTTCACTGTTTATTGTTGTTAACAGAGTTGAACATCTTTTCATATGGCTATTGTCCATTTGTATCCCTTTGTAGCTTTGTTGTCCAGCTTCTTTCCCTGTTTGTTTTATTATTGGTTTATTTGAGGTTTGAGATATAAATGATACTACGTTTTTTTCTTGTAATGCATTACAAATATCCCCTTCCTACTCCTGTTGTGTTTCAACTTTATGGATTTTTTACAAGGGTTTTTTGTTCTTTTCTGGTTTTGCAACATGTTTAGAAATGTTTTTCCAACCCAAGATTATTTAAAAATGCATCAGTTTTTCTTCTAGTGTGTTTATGGCTTTGTCTGTTTGAAAATCTTTAAATGTTACCCCTCTCGGGATTTGTTTCCGTGTAAAGAGTGATGTGGGAATCCAGGTTTATTTTGTTTTTTTCTGAGTGTTGAGCTGGTTGTCCCAATCCAATATTGAACACTCTCTCTGCAGTGTCTGGTTTGAAATTCTACCTTTCTCCTGTACTAACTTTTCTTATTTACTTCTGTCCGTTTCTACACTCTCTTTTTTCCTACTGGGCGATCCGTCTATCCTGTCTCAGTAACATTCTACTTTAATTCTTACAGCTTTATAATGTCCTTTAACTTTTTATGGAACTTGGTTCGTTTGCCCGACACGCAGCAAGCCAAACGCTGAGATGCCGAGGTTTGCAGCAGAGAAAGGGTTGATTTGCAAGGCAGCCAAGTGAGGAGATAGGAGAACCAGTCTCAAATCCTTCTCCCTGAAGGCGAGGGGTTCGGGATATTGATGAGGGAAGCATATAGGGTGGTTGGAGATGCAGAGGGAGGTGATTAGAGGAAGGAAGAAGGTAAGGTAATCAGTGGTCCATGCACGTGTATTTGAGTAACATGCCTCTCCATGGGAAGGAAGCATGTTCAGAAAATGGCAGCATTAGCATGATCTGAGGGTGGAGTTTTTGGCCCTCTGACGACAAAAGGTCATCCATCAGATACTCGCACAGGCCCAGCTGAATGGTCTGTGGTCTTGACCGGTTTGAACTGGGGAAGACTAGCTCCCTGTTCCTGAAAAACAATGGAAGCCACTGTTACTATAGTGACCCTGTGTCAGAGGCGCTATCTACAGGGAGTCTGGTGATGCTTTGTCTAAGCTACCTGAAGTTTGCAGGGTATGCAGTTGGCAAGAACAATTAGTGAAGGCAGCTTACAGGATATTGTTTATTAAGCAAGTTACAGTTGAAGGAATCTAGTTGATGACTGCTTGGCTTCAAACTCAGGATAAGTTTTTCTTCTTTTTCAGTATTTCTTGACTACTGTTACATGTTTACTTTTCCACTTCAGTCTTAGAGTCATTTGTCAAATTTCCAAGAAGAATCACTTTGTAATTTTATTTAGGATTGCTAAAAAACCCCAGTATGCTAGTCTGGGGAAACTAAGCAATTTTACAATGTTGAGTGTTCTGTCCAAGACCCAGGCAGGCCTTTCCATTTGTCAGAGTTACCTGTTGTGTCCACTGATAACGTTACTTTTCTCTCCGTGGCAAATGCCTCTAACTCTCAGCCTCGGTGGCTCTCACTGAGGGAGCAGTACTGCAGCCACAAGCCACATGTCATGCACCTTGGAGAAGAGAGATTTTTAAGGGCAGTTTGGTCTGTCACTGATTTTTCCATACATCCAGACTTTGGAACCCAACCCATGTGGGTCCAAGGTCATGCATGCTATTCCTGTGACCTCTGGAGGACCAAGTGGGCTAGAGGCCTTTTTCATTTTGTATTTGTGTTTGTTTTGAAATAATTCTAATAAAAATTTTAAAATTAATTAATTTATTTTTTGGCTGCTTTGGGTCTTCGTTGCTGTGTACATGGGCTTTCCCTAGTTGCGGTGAGCGGGGGCTACTCTTCATTGTGGAGCATGGGCTCTAGGTGTGCAGGCTTCAGTAGTTGTGGCTCGAGGGCTCTAGAGCGTAGGCTCGGTAGTAGTGGCGCACGGGCTTAGTTGCTCCGCGGCATGTGGGATTTTCCCGGACCAGGGCTTGAACCCGTGTCCCCTGTGTTGGCAGGTGGATTCTTAACCGCTGTGCCACCAGGGTGGCAATAACTAAATTAAGCAGAGTACAGTTGAAAAAATCGGTGACCTGCTTGGATATCATTTAATCGGCCATGTTTGTGTAGTTTGGGGGCTGTGTAATTTGCCACGATTGGCTCTTTGGTTTGCCTCTGGTTTTCGGAGAGCCCGCAGCAATGCTGTGCCTTCTGAGGACAGGTGTGCTGTTAAATCTTGAGCCTGTGTGAATTTGTTTTGCTCGAAGTTCGTCTGTGTGCAGCCACAGCAACGATCAGGTTGTGAGATGCAGGATGGTGCTTGTGCTCAACAGGAGTGAACGGGTGTCTTGTAACCTGCGCCGGTCCCAAGGCCCAGGATTCCCTGAGTGCTTCAAAGCTTTCCTCACTAGGGCAGCTGCAGCTACAAGTCTAGTCCAAGACCCAGTGTCACAGGGTGAATAGTGAGGTAACCATGGACTGTTTATGGACCTGTGAGACTTTGTGCAGCTGAAGAAGGGTTTTCACTGCAGTCATTTCGGACCTGTTTAGTGGCTTCCTACCCAGCTCCCCCCCCCCGCCCCCCACCTTGATCCTTTTATTTCCTTCAAGTGTGCTGCAGCCATAAAAAGGGTACCAGCCACTGGGGCGGTCAATTTAGGGCCAGGAAGGTGGAATTTAAATATAACTGTGTAACTGACAAAATGATTCATTACTTTGTAGGCCATTGGAAAAGAGCAGAAATTTTCCAACTGTTCCATGGGCTGGTATCAATCATACCAATGCTCTAAGCACAAGAAGTTCTCAGCGTTCCAGGGCCAAGTTGGCTTAGGAAATGCGGTGTACTGATTCCCCCTCTCAGAGCTTTACAATGTGCATTAGCATATTAAAAGTTCTGAGAAGTAGGCAGTAAAGAATCCAGCTTTAGTTCTGCTGAGTGATTAAGGAAGTGTACTAGTGCAGGGACAGATTTCTTTTAGGCCAAATGGGTTTCTCTTGATACTAACTTCAGAAGCTAGAGGACATTTAGGGGAATTTTACCTTCTCTATTGTCACAGCGTCCTACCAGCCATCACAACGTGTGTCAGTGTTGGAATCCTGGAGCTAGATTTTAAATGAAATGCAATCAAAATCAAATTCCACTGAAAATATAATTTTGCTTATTTCTTCATAATATCAGTGATGTATTGAAGTGCATTAGATATGATGTGGACCTTTTAACTCACATGACACTTTCAGAAAATGACCTTGCAATGCATTCACTGATTAATTTATTCAAATAATAGGTCTTAAGGGACTCCTGCGTCTTCAGCACTGTGCCAAGTGGGATGAGCTGGGATGTTTTGGAGTCTGGGAGTGGTGAGGACTGAGAGAACTGGGGGAATAAAGGAAGCCCGGAGCCGTATGGGGCTCTGGCTACTCCAGGGGCAGAACCCTGCCGTCAGCTGTGAGAGGAGAGGCTTCAGCGGGGGTCTGCGAGGGCTGTGGTCCAAGCCAGAATGTAGGTCGCCTTTTCACTGGGGCCCTTGAGAGTTTTGCCAGGGTCACCGACACTCACAGACTGCATTCTCAATGATGACAACACTGCTGTGTGACAAACCACCTCACAACTCAGTTGCTTAGGACAATACTCAGAACCACAGGGTGGCTTGGGCTGGGCTGGTTGGCTCGGCTGGGGGCCCCTGCTCTGCTCGCAGACCTCTCGGCTTCCTTGGACCAACGGACTGGCCAAGAATGCTCTCCTCACGGAAACGGAAGAGGCACAGATGGCAGTCCAAGCACGCAGGCACTTTCAAGCCTCTGCTGAAATCTCATTGGCCCGAGCATCTGGAAGGATAGGAAATACCTTGCCGTTGTGGGTGGAAGTTACTTAGAAAAGGGCCCGGATGTGTCCTGCTCTAACTGGGGAGCAAGTGAACCCAGGAACCGTGGGTCGATGGTGCTGGCTCCGCCTCAGGAACGTAAATTCCGTCCCCTGCCCCAGAGACCTCAGTGCTGCTCCTGGATGCAAAAGAGTTGTGTCCTAATCCAGTGAGACCTGGGGCCTGGCAGCTGCCTTTGAATGAAACACAGCAGTGCAGGGGTGGAAGTTTGGCGTCCCAGCCTGTGTATTGTAGCCACATCCTCCTCCTCAGATTCAGCTGAAAGCACCGCAGCCGGCATACACCGTGCTTTTGTGCAGGTTAGAAGAAGGCTCCTCCCCCACCCTACAGCCGCCTTCATGAATCCCTCTGCAGGGGACTATTGGAGGATGAACTCCAGAGGGAACTTCAGAAAAGGATTGAATGTCGAATACATTTGGCAAGAGACAATAGGCAAAAATAACAAAGGAACCAGATTAATGGGCTAGGGCACAGGGTAGACTGCAAAACGGCCCTTCTCCGGCACTGATTCCGGCCTTGGCCATGTGACTTGTTTGGTCAGCAGAGCAAGAATGATGTAACACAGGCAGAGACTTGACATGTGCTTGCGTGTTGGGGCTTGCCCTCTCTTGCTGCCGAAAGCCCCTCTGCCTTCATCTGAACAAGCCCAGGCTAGCCTGCTGGATGATGAGGAGCTTCTGGCTGTTGCCTCAGCTGACATCAGGTCAGCTAACTGCCAGACCTGAGAATGAGGCCTCTCGGGGCCGCCGCGTTGCCAGCCTCGTACCTGGATGGTGTAGCCAAGCTGGCCCCCAGGAGCTGCTCAGCTGTGACGGATAATGAATGTTCATTGTTTTAAACTACCACATTCTGAGGTGATTTGTTAAACAGAAAACGGATGCATAGTATAAATGTCATAGGCCCTGGCAGTGTATAAATAAGATAGAAAAAGCTTGTGGATTGCCTTGTCTTTAACGCTGACGAGTTGTGTTGTCCACATTTAAGAATATTTAAGAATGAAAAGATAAACGTTAATAGAAACAGTGTTATTGACTAGCTTTGGGTTGTGGAAGATGGGAAGGGGTTAGGGAGGAAGAGACAAAAGCTAATTCTATTGTTTACTTTTCCAGGAACCAATGGATACTAGCAAAAGAAAGAGGAGATTACAGGTTTTATATAAACATATAAAAGTAACCACTAGAACAGAATGCAAATCTTCCTTAATAGATATAGAACAACAATAAAAAGTAAACAAAATACTTCAAATATATTTTAAAATATATACCAAACTTTATTGACTCTTAAGATTGTATTGGTTATAAAATCACCATTATTTTAATCATCATTATATAAGGAAACAGTGTTGCCAATTAAGTCATGACATACCATCAATTTTAAGACATCCCAATTCCAAAGATGTTAACACTTTTTAAAAGTGCTTCAGGAATTGTCATAATGCAGTATCTAAAAACAGAAAACATCATATAAATTATGATAGAACTAAAATCAAACAAGTCATACTAATAAATGTAAATATAATTTTCCCATTAGAAGAAAAGGATTTTCAGATTGAGTCGGAAAGCAAAATAAAAACATGGGCAAAGATACCGCAGCAAAAACCCAAAGTGTGTGTGTAAAGGAGTCATGTCCCTAATATTAAAGACCTTAAAATCCAGGCCAAAAAGTACTAAACAAGACAAAAGCACCTTATAATGCTAGTGAATACAAACCACCATGAAAATATAGTGGTGATAAATATCTATGTATCACATATCTTTCATTAGGCAGAAATTGAGATACAAGTAGAAATAGACAAAAACATGCTAATAGTAGACCCTAATTCACTTACTTTAGTTTAAGAGAGATAAAGTTGAAAAAAAATTGTTATAGCAACTCCATTAAATATTTTTAGCCATTATAAATGAAGATTACATAGTTCTAAAGGAAAAGTGTACAATATATGAGAGAAAATGGACCATATACTTGTGTGATTCTATCTTGTAACTTGCAAATTGGTGTTTAGAGGGACATAAAGATCTGAAGAGCCATAGGGAAGTATAATTAGTTAAGTGAAAAGAAGTATGAATCTGTAGATGCTAGCAAATTGTTTTGATGATTTAAGCATTTTAAAGAAAATGCTAATTAATTCTTTAGCATCAATCTGTATGTTCATTATAGAGAATAGCTATGGCAATACTTGCCCATGTGAGGGTCCATGTAGGGACATATAAGCATGAAAGTCATTTATGAATTAATTCATCATACGAGGTTGAGGCTAACTCCTCAACCTCAGAGCACCCGACTTAAAATTTAAAAGGTTAGGTTTGACAATAAGAGTGTATACCAGGATCCTGAGTCAGACATTTGCTGCCTGTTTTCTGTGCTCTAAACATTAGCTTTGACACGGCATAAATATTTCCTACCAACCATTCTTTCATTGCCATCCATGAGCACTCAGCTAAAAGAGTGTATTCAATAATTAACTGAAACAAATACATCAAGTTCCCAGAGAATTACAGACTTCTGGAAGTGGGGTGGATAAAATAACAGAATTCTGAGGAATCGTTTGGTTTCAAACAAGGAAACTAAGACAACTCAGGTTATTTCAACGATTTACTTAGGGTCACACAACTAGATAGAAGTAGGGTTGAGATGAGAACAAAGTTACTGGTTTCCAGGACGAAAAATGTTAAATTTCTTCCACTCCACTACCTGAGTGTTCATTAGCCTCAGAACTAAGCATCCTTTAGGATAAATGTTACATTTCATGTGATATATTTTATATGTGTAAATATATCCATGAAGTGTTGCCAACATATTTACAATTTTCTGAGCCTTTAAGAAGCACTGTATGGAAACCTCACACCTTAGCATTTTATATCTTTCAGTGGGTTGCTCCTTCCACAGCATCACATTAATACAGCAGCAGTCCTTTTCCTTGGTTCTCTCAGCTGTTGGTCGCTTTGTCATGATTGCAGCTGTTTTACTGACCTTATTTCCTGACTGGGAGTGTGCCCAGTCAGCTGTGGAAAACAAAACCCCAGAAGCACAAAATGTAACAGTTGCAGACATTTATTTTAAAATAACAATGCATGCAGGGCTTCTTATGTTAAAAATCTTCTATACACGTGTTTCAAAGCCAGAGTGTCCCAGATTTCTAAAATACAGCTTGTGTAAACATTGGCAGGCTGAGTGGACTTGGTAAGCTGATGGTCCCCAAAGCCAGATGTGAAGATAAAATGCTTCTCAGAGACGTGGCAGCATTTTCCAAGTTAAACAAATTTGCAAAAACAGTAAGCAGTGGCTGGATAAGAACTCAGGTCAACAAAGGGAACCGGGGAAGAATCTAAGTGTGTTGCTTGAAGGGAAGCCTACTGTGATGAATGCTTAAAGATTTGGGTTATATACATTTACTCGAAAATATTTGAAAGCACCTACAGCGGGCTTAGTATTGCATATAATGAATTGTTAATGTTAATTGTTCGTTGCTTTGTATTTAAAAAAAATAAATTTATTTATTTTTGGCTGCATTGGGTCTTCGTTGCTGCACGCGAGCTTTTCTCTAGTTGCGGACAGCGGGGGCTACTCTTCATTGCGGTGCGCGGGCTTCTCATTGTCGTGGCTTCTCTTGTTGAGGAACACGGGCTCTAGGCGTGTGGGCTTCAGTAGTTGTGGCACGTGGGCTCAGTAGTTGTGGTGCAGGGGCTTAGTTGCTCCGTGGCTTGTGGAATCTTCCCAGACCAGAGTTCAAACCCATGTCCCCTGCATTGGCAGGCGGATTCTTAACCACTGTGCCACCAGGGAAGTCCCTGCTTTCCATTTTATAGATTCTCTGTGATAAACCTTCGATCCCAATCTGCTGCCAGCTACAGCAGGTGCCCAGAATATTCCTGGAAACTTTTTGATGCCTTCTTGGAGCAGAACTTTTTACTTGTGTTTTTAACTTCAGCTGGAGATTGGGAATACATTATACACACACATTCACACACACACACACACACACACACACACACACACACACATTCTCAATCGCAGGGTGAAATATATATATTTTTTCCGTTTTTTGTTTGTTTGTTATGAATTGCATAGTTGCTTTGAATTTTGAATTGTCATTGACATTCCTCCATTAGGGCATATTGTCCAGAGGATTTTCTGCCTTGTTAAAGTGCAATGCAAGCCAGCAGCTATTCCGGGGTTTCTAATTTCTCATGTTGAATTAGGCCTTCAGTAGAATATGTTCCTATGTTTAGAAGCCATTGTCCTGTTGTTGTTGTTGTTATATAATCTTTGTATTTTGAGACATTTTGGAGGCTTTTTGTTGAATGTCACCTTCCTCCAAATAATGGCCATGTTGTAATTCCTGTGTCTTAGGAAGGGCTCAGAATGAAAGGAGTAGGGGCATTGGATAGGGTGTCAGCCTGAATGGGACTGACTATAACTGCCTGATGCGAAAGAGGAGGGGGCTGGGACCTGTGCTGAGGGCACCAACTCAGCTGTAGGGTAGGCCCAGAGGGAAGTGGGCAGCAATGTAGTTTTTAGCCATGATCCTTGAGCCAAGGGAAGCACTCAGGATGACCTCCATATTTAACCTGGCTTCTTGCTGGGGGGTGATGTGCAAACCACAGTACAGTAAAATTTAGTCCAGTGAAGAGCATCAGTTTCCTGGAGGAAACAGCAGAGATTGGGGCTGCTAAGACGGCTGCAATTCGTGTGTTGGTACCAGATTGGAGAGAGCAGCTGAGAAGGAATCCCTTAATGTTGTCGAACAGTGGTCCCCAACATTTTTGGCACCAGGGACCGGTTTTGTGGAAGACAATTTTTCTACAGACTGGGGACGGGTGGGGGGACAGTTCAGGTGGTAATGCGAGCAATGGTGAGCAGCAGATGAAGCTTCACTTGCTAGCCTGCCACTCACCTCCTGCTGTGCGGCTGGTTTCCTAACCATGCTGAGACCTGGGAGTTGGGGACCCCTGCTGTGGAAGGTTCCCCTTCAGGTGCTTGGCTAAATCCTCAACTGAGCAAAATCTAGGTCAAGATGCCATGGGGCTTAGTAGGGAAGAGCTCCCAGGGAACAGAGAGTTGAACAGAGATTTCAGAGGTCACATAGCACTGAAGAATTTCAGCCAACCAAGCCAGAGACCTTGGTGAACCTCCCTTCTGGGCATTCAGTTAAAACCCAGAAAGGCCTACTCACATATCCTGAATATCCTCATTACAAGTAAGAGTCATGCCATAGGAATAAGGGCTGTGCCCTGTGACTGAGAGAAAACTGGCTGGAAATCAAGCCTCAACAAAATTGAGGTGATCCAACAGTGTCTCTGAACACAACTCAGCACCCTATAGAGGAAGATGACAAAATCCAGAGTGTCTAGTAGGATTCACAGAATGCCCAGCATTCAGTTAAAAAAAAATCACTTTTATATGTGAAAAAGGATGAAAATGGATTCATGATCAAGAAGGAGAAAAAAAAAGTAGTCAAAAGAAGCAGACTTACTAATAAGCCAAATGTTGGAAGTAGCAGACAAGAGCTTTACAGTACTGTTATATATGAAAGAATTAATTGGAAAAAGTTGACAAAATGGATGAACAGATGAAAAATTTTAGCAGAGAAATGGAAACTCTAAAAAAGAACCAAATTCTAGAACTGAAAAATATCTGAAATGAAGAACTCATTAGGAGTGTTTAACAGCAGACTAGACACAACAGATGAAAGGGTGAGTAAACACAAAAGCAGATTATAGAAATTACCCACGTGAAGTACAGAAAGGCAAAAGAATAATAATTTTTTTAAAAACAGAGGACTGAAGATCTATAGGACAATATCAAATTAATATATGTACATTTGAAGTTCTAGAAGGAGAAAAGAGAAACAGTAGAGCAGAGAAACATATGAAGAAATAATGGCCAAATATTTCCTAATATAGATGAAGGATATGAGCCCACAGATCCAAAGAGCCCAATGCACTCTGAGAAAAATCACGAAAACCAAGGCACATCTAAGCACATCATAGCCAAAGTAGTGAAAACCAAAAATGGAGAGAAATCTTAAAAGCAGGCAGGAAATTTAAGAAATTACATTGAGAAGAGCCATAAAAAGGCATTAACATAGGGGAACAATAAAAAGAATGATGGCTGACCACCAGAAATAATGGAGGACACATGACAAAGGAATGACATCTGAAAAGTGTTAAAAAAAAAAAGTGTCGGTGTAGAATTCTAAACCCAGTAAAATGTCTTTCAAAAATGAATGTGAAATAAAGACATTTTCAAAAAATAAAAGCTAAAATACATTATTGTTAGAAGGGCTGCACTCTAAGAACTACTAAAGGAAGTTCTTCAGGATGAAGAGAAAAGGGCCCAGTTAGAAGTCCATATATTCAAGAAGGAATGAGGACCACTAGAAATGTAAATGGATAGGTAAATATAAAAGACTAGGTTAAAAAACACATTTGAAAGTTACTGACCATTTAAAGCAAAATCGTAAGTATGTGGAGGGATATATATCATATGTAGAAATAAAATATATCAATCTGAAGTAGAATATGCTTAATAGTAAGGAGGTTTATTATAATCTGAAGAGTTAAAACTCAATTCCAGTAGAGGAGATAAAAAGGAATACTTAAAAAAAGCTTGAAGCCTGGAAAAGAGGAATAAAGGATCAGAAAGGGCAAATGGAAAATAAATAGCAAGATGGTAGACTTAAACTGAAGCATATGAGTGACTTAAATGTAAATGGACTAAACCCACCACTGAAAAGTCAGAGATTGTTAGATTTGATAGAAAAAAAAAGACTCAACTCTATGTTTACAAAACACTTGTTAAATATAAACACAAATATAAATACAAATGTAGGGAGGTTAAAAGAATAGAGAAAGAAATTGTATCATTTAAAGAAAGCTAAAAAAAAATTAAAAAAAAGAAAGCTGATTCAGCCATATTAATACATTGCAATATTAATATAGCTGATGTGACTTGTCAACTCTAACAATATAATTGGCAGTTGTTTCACCAGCAAAAGCAAGTTTAACTGGGAATAGCAGAGAAATTGCTATTCAGGGTATGTGAAGTAGGGTGGGCCGTAGGCTAATCCAGAGAACAAGGAAGGGGAGCTTGGTTTTATAGGGAAAAGGGGGAAGTTGGGAGGGGCTGGAATGACCAACAAGTCCATTGGAGGGGCTGGGATCTGGAGGCTTTCCATTGGCTGGGCCGCTGCAGTCTCCGATTGGCTGGGCTGCTGTTGGCCTGAGGGCCGGTTTCTTCCTGCTGGACAGTAGGTGGAGGACCCTTCCTGTGAGAGATGTAGGTGGAAGCCTCTTCCTGTTTGGGGTAATTGACATGCATGGTGGGGCGTGAGAGCGACCCCTACAGGCCTGACTCCAACTTTAGCTGAGTTTCTGTAATTAATTCCACTTTTCCCCCCTTTGGATCAAGATCTTTCCTCTAAAGCATTGCTGATCAAGAGTCAGGATCTCTGCACAGTAGTGGTTTGTCTCTCGATGCCAGGAAGGACCTTCCCTGATTGTCAGCTCCCTCCAGGGAAGGAAAGTATATAAATCAGAAACTTCACGAGGCCTCATTTGAGTAACAAGGAAAGGCAGTAAGGGGAACTCTCAGGTGTTTCTTATTAAAAGTCCCTTTTTAGTCATGGTTGTAAGCACTAGAAATGGTCTCAAAGTGCTGAACTAGCATCACCTTACTAGGCATGTCATTTTTACCAAAGTTTGACAGTAAGTGCAGAAGTTAACAATAAGTGTACAAAGCAGAATTAAAAACCTAACAAACCCAGTTTTCAAGGTGGTTCAAAACCAGGAGCCAAGACCTGAATGTAGCCAGCTGAATAATTCAAAAAATAGTGGTTGTCAGGTGATATTTGCTGTAATCAATGCGCCTGCTCTTTAATTTGATGTAATTGGGTTTCTACTTCCCCAGAGGCATTTCTCCACGTGCAGCTATTGAAAAAATGCCTCCTTGCTTAGCAAGTAAGTAATCAAGGGCTATGCAGTTATACAAAACCACTGAGGCTGGTGAGTTAAGTGACTGCTGCTGAGCTGAAGCTGCAGTGGCTACAGAGTCAGCTAACACTCCTAGTATCAGGGAGAGATTCCTGATCAGTGTGCATTGGTGTTCACTCCCATCTGTGGGAAGAACGCTCTCCCTATGGAGGCAAAACCACAATCTCATATCCCTCCTGGAAGTTCTTGCTGAAGCGGCTATAGAGGCTTAATAGGATAGACCAATGAGAGGCTCTCTTTGGTGATGCAGGGAGAAGGGGACAGTGAATACAGCAGGGCACAGTTTGCTGTGTTCTCCAGCTGTCAAGGCAATGAGTTGCCCAAGCATAAGGGCATGCCCAAACTTCCACATATGAAGGTGTAACCAGAGGGTGTACACCGGCCCTCGCACAAGTGATAGTATCTGTGGATACCTTTATTGGCACAGAGGCTTAGCATTACTTAGCCAGACATTAGGTGTTACACACTGAGAGGTTACCTAGACCTACAGGTATGTCAGCAAGTTTACAAATGACCTGATTTGCATTGTCAACTCCACAGAGCCTTTCATACAAATAGTCAAGATCTTGTTTTCCTATCTCACGGCAGGGTCAAATTGAAGCAAGGAATAAATTTAGGTGGGCTTAGCACCCTGACTGTATTAAATGGACGTGTGGAACAATCTGGACAGACAACAGCATCTCGAGCCTCAGTGAAATTATAGGGTGAACCAAAGGGCCACTGCTATCCTGGAGGGACTGAGGTTTCTGACGGTAAATCCAGCAATCAGAGAGGTTTTGCAAGGGATTGGGAAATGTGGATAGTGCCATTGTCCTTTCATGGAAGGGAAGGAGGACACAGGTGAAAGGCAATGTTGAAAGAAAGGTATTCAGATCTGGTCCGGACGTCTTTGGAAATCTGTCGGCTTCATATGCCCTCTGGTTCAGGTCTAATGGGCTTTATCTTCAGGTTTCTGGATAGTGTGCAGGTCCAGTTGGGGTTCAGTGCCTTCCTTAGGTGCAACATGTGGATCCAGGAGTCCTCTCCCTGGTGTTTTGTGGCACAAAAGTTAGTCAGCAGGACCTGATGGGGTCCTTTCAGCGAGGCTGGAGAGAGTCCTTTTGGATCCAGGTTGTAGGGCATAGTATTAGTTTTCATTTCCCAGGAGTGCACTGTGGAAAGTGTTCTACCAGAGCGTGGTTATTTTTATTTCTATTTATTTATTTATTTTCACATCTTTATTTGAGTATAAGTGCTTTACAGTGTTGTGTTAATTCCTGCTGTATAACAAAGTGAATCAGCTGTATGTATACATATATCCCTATATCCCCTCCCTCTTGAGCCTCCATCCCACCCTCCCTATCCCACCCCTCTAGGTGGTCACAAAGCACTGAGCTCATCTCCCTGTGCTATGCGGCTGCTTCCCACTAGCTATCTGTTTTACATTTGGTGGTGTATATACGTCAGTGCTACTCTCTCACTTCATCCCAGCTTCGCGTTTCCCCAACCCCACGCCCTCAAGTCTGTTCTCTACATCTCCGTCTTTATTCTTGCCCTGCCACTAGGTTCATGAGTACCGCTTTTTAAAATTCCATATATATGCGTTAGCATACGGTATTTGTTTTTCTCTTTCTGACTTACTTCAGAAGCCATTAGGCCTTTGCAACACAGAAGCATGTCTCCATTTATCAGTTGTGGATAAAAAGAAGCAGGAGGCAAGTACGTTGGGTGTCCTATGGTATTTCAAAAGGTGAGAGTTTATGATTCTCAAAGAGGGTAGAGCCAGGATTCAGAAGGAGTAGCAGCAGTGCTTTCAGCCAGGGCATCTGCAGACTTCACCAGTCTGGTCTTAGTGACGCCGTTAGTGCGTTTGACCAGCCCAGAGGATCGAGGATGATAAGCACAGTGAAAGCGTTGCACAACCAGCCCGACAACACAGACCTGCTGTAAGGATCTGGCCGGTAAAGTGAGTTCCCTGGTCACTGTGAATTTCAAGAGGGGTTCCCTGGGTGGAAATGGTCTGCTCCACCAGGACTTGAGCCGCAGCAGAGGCAGTGGCTTGTCCACAAGGGAAGCCTTCATTCCAGTGAGAAAACATACACACCATGACCAGAACATATTTATATCCACGAGATGAGGGAGGCTGGATAAAATCCAATTGCCAAGGCTCCAAATGTCCAGGAGCGATACGAACAGGTTTCCGTGAAATGTATGTTGGACATGTAGGGCAAGCAAAATAAGTGCTTTTTGCAGCCTTTTCGACATTTCCCCACCAGTACTGATGCATAAAGATTATCATATAATTGGTGGACCAGTGGTTCAGGGCATGTACAGTGGTCAATAATAGGAGTTAAAAGTCTCTGGTAGGACTGGGTTGTTATTTGGTCCGAACCAGAACTCACGCTCTCTCTCTCTCTCTCTCTCTCGCTCTCTCTCTCTCTCTCTCTCTCTCTCTCTCTCTCTCTCTCTCCCTCCCTCTCTCTCCCTCTCTCTCTCCCCCCCCCCTCTCTCTCTCTCTCTCTCCCTCTCTCTCTCTCTCTCTCTCTCTGTGTGTGTGTGTGTGTGTGTGTGTGTGTGTGTGTGTGTGTATATATATATATAAAAGAAACCACTGACTGTTGAATTCCTACTCTTGCTTTTCTGAGGCAAATCGTTGGGCTTCTCGAGTTAGTTTTTCTAAGATCTCGTTTGGGGAAACACTCCTCTGGCCCAGGACAGAGGTTGGCTGCTGTTTGCTCCTTTAAGAGCAGCATTTTTTTGTTTGTTTGTTTTTTCTCTGAACTGTCAGCAAGGTGGCTTCCCCTCGTCTCCAGGAAGTCAAGGTTAGGATGTTCTGGTATCTTACTAATGGCCAGAACAGCACCTAATAGTTCCTGAGCATAAGGACCATTCTTAATTTTGTCCCTGCTGGAGTGAGGAAACTGTGTTGCTTCCGTAGTGTCTCACAGTCATGGACTACTCTGAAAGCACACCTGCCATCGGTATAAATGTTGCCAGTCTTGCCTCTGGCTAGTGTACAGGCTTGAGTAAGTGCATATAATTTGGCCTGTTGGGCTGAAGTAGCCAAAGGCAAGGGTGTGGTTTCAAATACATCAAAAGGCATTGATAGTGAATGTTCAGTGCAATATTTTCCTTATTTTCCTTAAATAAGAACCATCAGTAAACCATGAGATGCCAGCATTACTCTCGACTTTCTTGTAGGTCATGAGGGTGGGTGTCAGGAGGCGATCTGTCAGTGTTAAACGGTTGTGGGTTTTTTGTCAGTAACAGAGGGGAGAAGAGTAGCCGGGTTGAGGTTATTAAAATGAGAGAGTGAGTTATACAAGGAGAGAATTTCATAAGAGGTAAGATGGCTAGCAGACAGATGTGTGTGGTGAGAATTTAGAGGGGCTTCCACTGCATGAGACATGAAAATGGTCACAGGAGATCCTACAGCTGTTTCCTTGGTGGCCTTAGCCAAAAGGGCAGTGGGGGGCATGGCCTTAAAGGAGGGAGGGTACCCTTGTGCTACAGGGTCTGCTTGTTGGGTGTAGTACCCTGTGGGCTGATGGTAAGCCCCTTGCTTTCCAGTGAGAACCCCAAGAGCGTTCCCTTCTTTCTCATACACAAAAAGGGAAAAGGGAAGTTGATAATTGGGATGCCCAAGGGCAGAAGTGTTCATTAAACTTCCTTTAAGGCTTTAAAGGCTGTGTCATCCTGTTCTCCCCATAGAATCGAGTTGGGATGGTCATTTTTTAGTGAAACACTAAACCCCACAGGGGTTTGGCCAAAAGAGAAAAGTGCGGAATTCAATTCCAACAACAGCCAGCCCAAGAAAACATCATAACTGCCATTTAGTTTGGAGTTTGGGGAAGCTCAGCATGCCACAGAGCCTTTCTGATCTGGGTATAGCCCTTGTTCTGCTGTCAGGTGACCCAAATACTGAACCTGGCTTTCCGCAAACTGAAGTTTCTCCTTGGTGACCCTGTATTATTTTAGGGCTAAAGTCTTTCAGTAAATGGATGCTGCTGCCTTCCTGTGAGGAGGCCTGGGAGAGGGAACAAAGAAGTAAGATATCCAAGTATTGCAACAACGTATCAATAGAACCTCTAGGAAACCTTTTATCTTCCGCATCATCCTTCAGGACTTGGGAAAAGTCAGATGGGCTTTCAGTACAGTCCTGAGGTATCACTGTCCAGGTGAACTGTTTTCCCCCCTAAGTGAAAGCAAAGGGCACAGGCCAGCCTCCTCAGCTGGAACACAAAAGAAGGCGCTGCATAAATCAGTGACTCTAAAGAATTTGTTTCCAGCTGGGATGGACACCAATACAGTATGAGGGTTAGGGACAACCAGGTGCTGAGGGAGGACAGCGTTATTTACTGCTTGGAGGTTCTGGACAAATCTCCAGCCTCTGCCATTGGGTTTCTTTACCGGTAACATAGGGGTGTTACAGGGACTCGTGCAGAGGCCAATAAAGGCTTGGGCCTTATAGTCCTCTGTTATCAGAGTAATGGCTCTGGAGGGCTGCTTATTTATAGGATAATCATAGTCAAATATGATTAATGTGGGGAAGAGGCTTTTTCAGGGTCTCTCTGGAATTTAACAGGAGCTGCCCTGTGGATTCTGCCAATGTCAGCTGCAACCTTTGCCACAGGAAAGGTGACAGCCAGTCTAACAGGGGTGAGTGGCTGGTGTTCGAGTTCGTTTGACACCATCAGATACAGAACAGAGACCGCATGTTCTAGAGTCACTTAATTTGACCAGTTGACAATTTTGGTTGTTGCCGTCACTGCTGCTCTCAAACTCAATAATTGTCATCTCCTTTGGGGAGAAAGAAATACCAGCCTGGGATTTTCCAGGAAATCTCGACCCAACAAATGAACAGGGGGAACTAAGGAGAAAAGGGTATGTATCTCTCAAAGAGCCTAAACAAAAAGGAATAGGTGTAGAGGCAGGGACTTGCTGAGGTGAGACCCCTCTGTCTGAACTGTTTAGCTCCGAGGCAGCGGCTGTTTAATGGCAGAGGGGTGGGTCACAGAGAGTGTAGGACCCGTGCCTACAAGGACAGGTGAAGATTCATTCCTGACCTGGAGAGGGGCTTCCCCGAGCTGTTTAAGGAGAGGGCTTGGGACCAGCCCCTGTGGCTCCTTGGGGACCAGATCAGCTAGAGGGCTGAAGGTGCCTGGAGCACTTAGCTTATAACAGTCCTTCCTCAAATGTCCCGGTGTCTTGCAATAATGGCAGAGACCAAGAATGTTTTGCTTTTGGTGAAGTTGAAAACGGAGGGGTTTTATGACTCCTTTTTGTTGTTGCTGAATCATCTAAGGTGCAAGAGAGCTGATTTGCCAAATTGAACAGATCTGGGGTGGACACGGTCTCCCGTTCCATCCTGTTTTTTTCCACTAGGAGGAAAAGCTCCGTGTTCATCCATTAACACAGAGTTAAAGGCTACCCGAGTGGATTTAGCCTCTGTAGGGAGACTGGAGTCTTCTTTAAAGATTTGAACCCTATTATGGTAGCCATGGACTGATTCAACACATTTCTGCACGCACGCCTGAATTTTGTCCCAGGCAGCAGGCTCAGAAAAGGCTGTGGTGACTGCTGGGTGGAGCTCTCTCTGCCAAGGTCTCCAGCGTCCCCCCAAGACTGTAGAGGCTGGCTTCTCTGAATCCCTTTCGGGGAGTCCCCACTGAGCCAACTCTATCCAGAGCTGAGCCTGACTTTCACCCACAGACATGTGCACCAACTGATACAAATCTGAAAACCCCAGGGAGCACGTCTGAATGACCGTGCTAAATTCATCTTCAACTCGATGGGGGTGTTCGGCTGCTTTTGGAAAATCCTTAACGGGGCTTGCGCTTTTGGCCGCCGTGTAGAACTCAGCTCAGTCCAGTTCAAGATGCTGACAAGCTTCAGGGCTGGTGCTTGAAAGACAGAATCCTGGTGCTTGAAAGAAGCTTTTCAAGGAGATAAGGTGTATTTGAACATGTGACGCCTGATACATACGGAATAGAGGTTTTTGCTTGCTTTGTCCCTTGCACTGTGGTAGCAGGGGTGAACTTTTGAGAAGGTGCCACTTATCAGAGGAGTGGGTTAGAGTTGGGGAGGGGAGGGTACAGAAGAGGGGGCAGAGCAGAGGGGAAGAGGGAGTTGGTGTCAGGGGTGGTGGCGGCTGCCTGGTGGAGTCTGGGGCAAAGGGGTCTGGAAGACACGCAAGATGGTACCCCAGACAAAGAAGCTGGCGGAGGGGAACACAAGGAGCATGTGGATTCGAAACCCGTTTTACTCTTTTCTGGTTTATTTTAGTTGTTTTGGCCAGTTTAGAAACGGTGTCTTGCAAAGAGGCAATTTTATAGTTTTGTGCACAGTTGGAAGCTTTCAGATACCAGTGAAAACAAATACATCATTCATTTTACTTAATTTTTGAGCCATGGTCCTCCAGTTTAATCCTAAGAAAAACAAGGTTGGGGAGATCAAAAGTCCCCCATAATGGCCATTGTAACTCTGGATTACTTTTAGTTTGCTTGGCCTGCTTAGTTAAAAATGAGCCTGTGGGGAGTACATAGTTTTTAAGCATAAAACTGGCCAGATTCCCTGGAGGAGGGCTGCCCTCAGAGCATTTAGATGACTGGGATCCCATTTTTCTAAGTTCTCCTGAAAACCCAAGTTGCTAGAGTCCTAGCCTGTCTTCCAAAAGGAATCTAAAAACACAAAACAAATGATTGGATCCCAGTTAGCTCAGTCCCCAAAAGAGGACCTCACTAAGGTGCACTTTGTTTTTTATTTTATTAATTTTTTTGCTTATAATTGTCTTAGTTTTTAATTTAATTTTTTATTTTATATTGGGGTGTAGTTGATTTATAACGTTGTGTTAGTTTCAGGTGTACATCCAAGTGGTTCAGTTATGCATATACCTGTATCCATTCTTTTTCAGATTATTTTCCCATATAGGTTATTACAGAGTATTGAGTAGAGTTCCCTGTGCTGTACAGCAGGTCCTTCTTGATTATCTGTTTTATATATAGTCGTGTGTGTATGTTCATCCCAACCTCCTAATCTATCCCTCCACCACCACCATTTCCCCACCCCACTGGAACCTTAAGTTCATTCTTTAAGTTTGTGAGTCTGTTTCTGTTCTGTAAACAAGTTCATTTGTATCATTCAAAAAAAAATTTATTTACTTTTGGCTGCATTGGGTCTTCGTTGCTGTGCGCGGGCTTTCTCTAGTCGCGGCGAGCGGGGGCTACTCTTTGTTGTGGTGCGCGGGCTTCTCATTGCAGTGGCTTCTCTTGTTGCAGAGCACGGGCTCTAGGCATGCGGGCTTCAGTAGTTGTGGCGCGTGGGCTTAGTTCCACGGCATGTGGGATCTTCCTGGAGCAGGGATTGAACCCGTGTCCCCTGTGTTGGCAGGCAGGTTCTTAACCACTGTGCCACCAGCGAAGTCCCTATATCATTTATTTTTTTATTATTTATTTTATTGGGGGTATAGTTGTTTTACAGTGTTGTGTTAGTTTCTACTGTATGGCGAAGTGAATCTGCTGTACGTGTATATATCCCCTCTTTTTTGGATTTCCTTCCCATTTAGGTAACCACAGAGCACTGAGTAGAGGAACCCCTGTGCTATGCAGCAGGTTCTCATTAGTTATCTATTTTATACATATTGGTTTATATATGTCAGTCCCAATCTCCCAATTCATCCCACCCGCCCCTTCCCCCCTTGGTGTCCGTATGTTTGCTCTCTATGTCTGTGTCTCTATTTCTGCCTTGCAGACAGGTTCATCTGTACCATTTTTCTAGATTCCACATATATGCATTCATATACGATATTTGTTTTTCTCTTTGTGACTTCACTCTGTATGACAGTCTCTAGGTCCATCCACGTCTCTGCAAATGACCCAATTTCGTTCCTTTTTATGGCTGAGTAATATTCCATTGTATATATGTACTGCATCTTCTTTATCCATTCATCTGTTGATGGGCATTTAGGTTGCTTCCATTGCATCTTTTTTTTAAGATTCCTCATATGAGTGATATCATACGGTATTTGTCTTTGTCTGCCTTCACTTAATATGATAATCTCTAGTTCCATCCATGTTGCTGCAAATGGCATTATTTCGTTCTTTTTTATGGCTGAGTAGTATTCCGTTGTATGTATGTACCACATCTTCTTTATCTATTCCTCTGTCGATGGACATTTAGGTTGCTTTCATGTCTTGGCTATTGTAAATAGTGTTGCAATGAACATTGGGGTGCATGTATCTTTTTGAATTATGGGTTTCTCCAGATACATGCCCAGGAGTGGGATTGCTGGATGATATGGTGGCTCTGTTTTTAGTTTTTTAAGGAACCTGCATACTGTTCTTCATAGTGGCTGCACCAGTTTACATTCCCGCCAACAGTGCAAGGGGGATCCCTTTTCTCCACACCCTCTCCAGCATTTATTGTTTGTAGACTTTTTGATGATGGCCATTCTGACTGGTGTGAGGTGATACCTCATTGTAATTTTGATTTGCGTTTCTCTGATAATTAGTGATCTTGAGCATCTTTTCATGTGCTTTTTTGCCATCTGTATGTCTTCTGTGGAGAAATGTCTATTTAGATCTTCTCCCCAGTTTTTGATTGGTTTATTATTATTATTTTTATATTGAGCTGCATGAGCTGTTTGTATATTTTGGAGATTAATTCCTGTCAGTCACTTCATTTACAAATATTTTCTTCCATTCTGTGGGTTGGCTTTTTGTTTTGTTTATGGTTTCCTTTGCTGTGTGTTTTTAGGTTTAATTAGGTCCCATTTGTGTATTTTTGTTTTTATCTTCATTACTCTAGGAGGTGGATCCAAAAAGATATTGCCGCAACTTATGTCAAAGAGTGTTCTGCCTATGTTCCTCTAAGAGTTTACAATATCCAGTCTTATATTTAGGTCTTTAATCCATTTTGAGTTTATTTTTGTGTATGGTATTAGAGAATGTCCTAATTTCATTCTTTTACATGTAGCTGTCCATTTTCCCCAGCACCACTTATTGAAGAGACTGTCTTTTTCCATTGTATATTCTTGCTTCCTTTGTCATAGATTAAATGACCATAGGTGTGTGGGTTTATTTCTGGGCTTTCTATCCTGTTCCATAGATGTATATTTCTGTTTTTGTACCAGTACCATGCTGTTTTGGTGACTATAGCTTTGTAATATTGTTTGAAGTCATGGAGTCTGATTCCTCCAGCTCTGTTGTTTTTTTCTCAAGATTGCTTTGGCTATTCAAAGTCTTTGGTGTTTCTATACAAATTAAAATTTTTCATCTTCTAGTTCTGTGAAGAGTGACATTGGTAATTTGATAGGGATTGCATTGAATCTGTAGATTGCCTTGGGTAGTATAGTCATTTTGACAATATTGCTTCTTCTAATCCAAGAACATGGTGTATCTTTCCATCTGTTTGTGTCAGCTTCGATTTCTTTCATCAGTGTCTTACAGTTTTCAGGGTACAGGTCTTTTGCCTCCTTAGGTAGGTTTATTCCTAGGTATTTTATTCTTTTTGATGTGATGATAAATGGGATTGTTTCCTTAATTTCTCTTTCTGATCTTTTGTTGTTGGTGTATAGAAATGCAAGAGATTTCTAAGTATTACTCTTGTATCCTGCAGCCTTACTGAATTCATTGATGAGCTCTAGTAGTTTTCTGCTGGCATCTTTAGGATTTTCTAGGTATAATGTCATCTGCAAACAGTGACAGTTTTACCTCTTTTCCAATTTGTATTTCTTTTATTTCCTTTTCTTCTCTGATTGCCGTGACTAGGACTTCCAAAACTATATTGAATAATAGTGGTGAGAGAGGACATCCTTGTCTTGTTCCTGATCTTAGAGAAAATGCTTTCAGTTTTTCACCACTGAGTATGTTAGCTGTGGGTTTGTCATATATGGCCTTTATTATGTTGAGGTAGGTTTCCTCTGTGCCCACTTTCTGGAGAGTTTTTATCATAAATGGGTGTTGAATTTTGTCGAAAGCTTTTTCTGTATCCATTTGAGATGATCACATGGATTTTATTCTTCAGTTTGTTAATGTGGTGTATCATATTGATTGATTTGCGTATGTTGAAGGATCCTTGCATCCCTGGGATAAATCCCACTTAATCATGGTATAAGATCCTTTTAATGTGTTGTTGTATTTGGTTTGGTAATATTTTGTTGAGGATTTTTGTGTCTATGTTCATCAGTGATATTGGCCTGTAATTTTCTTTTTTTGTGGTATCTTTGTCTGGTTTTGTTATCAGGGTGACGGTGGCCTTGTAGAATGAGTTTGTGAGTGTTCCTCCCTCTGCAGTTTTTTTTGAATAGTTTCAGAAGGATGGGTGTTAACTCTTATTTAAGTGTTTGATAGAATTTGCCTGTGAAGCCATCTGGTCCAGACTTTTGTTTGTTGGAAGTTTTTAAATCACAGTTTCAGTTTCAGTACCTGTGATTGGTCTGTTCATATTTTCTTTTTTAAAATAAATTTATTTGTGGCTATGTTGGGTCTTCGTTGCTGCACACGGGCTTTCTCTAGTTGTGGCGAGCAGGCTACTCTTTGTGTGGTGCGCGGGCTTCTTATTGTGGTGGTTTCTCTTGTTGTGGAGCACGGGCTCTAGGTGTGCAGGCTTCAGTAGTTGTGGCTCACGGGCTCTAAAGTGCAGGCTCGGTAGTTGTGGCACACGGGCTTAGTTGCTCCACAGCATGTGGGATCTTCCCGGACCAGGGCTCGAGCCCGTGTCCCCTGCATTGGCAGGTGGATTCTTAGCAACTGTGCCACCAGGGAAGTCCCCTGTTCATATTTTCTATTTCTTCCTGGTTCAGTCTTGGAAGATTTTACCTTTCTAAGAATTTGTCCATTTCTTCTAGGTTGTCCATTTTATTGACATATAGTTGCTTATAATACTCTCTTACAATCCTTTGTATTTTTGTGGTGTCAGTTGTAACTTTTCCTTTTTCCTTTCTAATTTTATTGATTTGAACCCTTTCCCTTTTTTCTTTGATGAGTCTGGCTAAAGGTTTATCAGTTATGTGTATCTTTTCAAAGAACTAGCTTTTAGTCTCATTGATGTTTTCTATATTTTTCTTCGTCTCTATTTCATTTATTCCTGCTCTTAGCTTTATGATTTCTTTCCTTCTACTAACTTTGAGTTTTGTTTGGTCTTCTTTCTCTAGTTGCTTTAGATGTAAGGTTAGGGTGTTTATTTGAGATTTTTCTTGTTTCTTGAGGTAAGATTGTCTGGATATAAAATTCCCTCCTAGAACTGTTTTTGCTGCATTCCAAAGATTTTGGATCGTCGTGTTTTCGTTTTCGTTTGTCTCTAGGTATTTTTTAATTTCATCCTTGATTTCTTTGGTGATCCATTGGTTGTTTAGTAGCATATTGTTTAGCCTCTATGTGTTTGTGTTTTTTAGTTTTTTTTTTGTAATTGACTTCTAATCTCATAGTGTTGTGGCCAGAAAAGATGCTTGATACGATTTCTATTTTTTTAAATTTACCAAGGTTTGCTTTGTAGCCCAGCATGTGGTCTAATCCTGAAGAATGTTACATGTCCATGCACTTCGGAAAACAACCAAGTATTCACCAATAATGAAGCCTTATGGTGTCCAACTCTAGGTCAGTCAGTTCTGAACTGAGGCAGTGGAAGTAATAATCTGAGCCATTTAATGTAAGCATCAGTAAGCACACTTTCTAAACCATGGTCATCACACTCAGGAACCTGCATCTTTAACCAGCAGCCTAGGTGATTCCAGTAAGTGCAGCTCAGGTGGACCCTGAGAAAAGGCAGAGTTCATTTCCTGGTGCCCATGCTCCTCTCTCATAGCAATAATGCTGTCAAATTCTCATCCTCACTTCCCTTTCTGAGGGATTTCTTTTTTTCTCTGGCTTGTACTGTAACTCCCTGCATGGCCCTGTCTTACATTTGGTCACGTTCAAAGCCTAGCACTCCTTGAGTGTCCGGTGTGGGCAAGTGCCTTTGATGTATCACCATGTTATCCTGATGACTCCTCAGCCCGCCTGTGATGTGAGCATCATCATCTTCCAAGTGAGCAAAGCGAGTGTCAGAGCAGTTTAATGACACAGTGATGTTCACACAGGAGTGGCAGAGCTGAGGTGGAGATCAGGTCTGGCTGGCTATAAGCCTCTGTTCCTTCCACCACTTCATTCTGTGTTGACTCCACACTGGTCCTCCGTCTCTCCCACCTCCTCCAAATTGCAGAACACCTCTTAAGAGGGGCACTTCTACATGCAGCTGACCTCTTGTATTGACTGCTAATTTCTACTGGTTTCCATCAGAAAGGGTAAATTTATTTCCAAATTGTAGGGAACACTTACTTTAAGTGCTGTTTATGGTAACAATGCAGTGCATAGTTGGAGTGTGACTTTGGAGTCTGAGATTCTGAGATTGGAGTTTGACTCCTCCTAGCTCTTCCATAACTAGCTGTGTGACCTTGGGCAAGTCACTCAAGTTCTCTGAGAGTTAGTTGTTTCATCTGTAAAATGGACTCTCACAGTCCCTAACCATGCTGTATTACAGTCGTGTGCTTATTTGACTGTACCAGGCTGTGACATCTTTGAAGGCTAAGGAATGTACTATCTTTATCTTTGTTTCCTTAGCCTCTGGCAAAAGGCAGGGGCCTTGCTGTGTCCCGTTCACCCTTTCAACATGCAGGGTGTTGCCTGGTGCGCTAGGGGTGCTCAGTCAATGCTAGTGGAGTAGCCGAACAGTCCAGGACACTGTCTTCAGTTTTGACTGAAGGGGAATTTGAATTGTTTGCATTATGTGGCCAGACTGGAAAGTCCCCTAACTGGTGAGGGGATCCAGGTGCCTGTCTACCACCCACATTGTTACTGCAGCTTTGTTCTTCCCTGGTCCTTGTTCCCAGTCCATCAAATGTGGTGAGTTACTAAGGTTAAATGTTAGTGATGTCAACAGTTCTCTCGGGAATGTTGGAGCAAAACTTCTCTCTTTTCCTTCTGGACCAGCAGGAGGAAGGCCACGAGGCATGTGGGATCTTAGCTCCCCTACCAGGGATCGGACCCACACCCTAGGGAAGTCCCAGGCCATTTAGCATCGGGGAGCTTTTGGCAGTCGCCTTGGGATTGTGGAGGGAGTCTGCCTTAGGGTATAGTTAATACCACAGAAGACAGAGCAGAGAGATGGAAAGAGCTGTAGAGCAGATGAAGAAGTCCAAGAAACTGATACTTAATGGCCAGAGGAAAGCTTTAGATAACATTTTCTTTACAAATGATTTTAGTTTCAGTTTGATGAAATTCAATGATTTTTTACATTCACAGCAGTTCCACTCCTGAGACATTCTTGCCTCTGTGCAATAGGAACCTTGTATAAGAAAGTATATTGTGACGGTGTGCACAATAGCAAAAAACCAGAAGCAGCAGTGTCCATCAGCAGGAAAATGCATAGTAAATTGTGTTCTAGTCAGGATGGAGTATTACGTAGCAATGGAAATTAGGGGACCATTGCCAAATGCAGCAACAGGGATGCACCTTAGAATCATAACATTGAATTGAAAAGACAAGTCACAGTATGATAACTTTTACAAAGATAGGAAAATTGGATGACGTACCATTTAGGGAGATATACATAAGTGATAAAACAGTTTTTTTTTAAAAGCAAGGAAATGAATAGTGGATCTGGATAAGGTAGAGTAGTTAAACTTTTCCCTATTCCTCCTGCTAAGTACAGCTAAAAACCCTGGACGTTATTTATAAAACAAAGATGAAAAGACTCTGAAAGGTGGAAAGGAAAAGGCAGACCATCAGTGATCTTGGGATCTGACGAATGGCACAGCAGTGAGTTCTCTGGGTTCTCCTTTTGCCTCGTGTGCCCTGGAATGAATGGTTGCTGCAGAAGATGACAACCTGGAAACACCAATGAGAACAGACCCAAAATACCTTGATAAAATTCTCTTTAGCCAGAGAACCAGGAAAAGGATAGCTTAGCTAGACAGAAAACTTAAAAAAAAAATTAATTTATTAATTTATTTTTGTCTGCATTGGGTCTTCATTGCTGTATGCGGGCTTTCTCTAGTTGCAGCTAGAGGGGGCTACTTTTCATTGCGGTGCATGGGCTTCTCGTTGTGGTGGGGCTTCTCTTGTTGCGGAGCACAGGCTCTGGGCACACAGGCTTCAGTAGTTGTGGCATGTGGGCTCAGTAGTTGTGGCTTGCAGGCTCAGTAGTTGTGGTGCATGGGCTTAGTTGCTCTGCGGCATGTGGGATCTTCCCAGACCAGGGCTCGAACCCAGGTCCCTTGAATTGGCAGGTGGATTCTTAAGCACTGCACCACCAGGGAAGTTCTAGACAGAAAACTTCTAGACAATAATCGTTCTACTCCTGCCAAACACCCCAGAGAAAACTGTGGCCCCAGTTCTTCCGCATAGCAAAGGCTAAATGAGGAGCCTGGACTTTCCCTCTCACCCAGTTGTTATGAGATGACCCCCTTCCCAACTGGCGGGTATCAGAGAAGGCCAGGCGGGAACCAGGACTTATACCCAATGGTAACAAGCCCCTCTCCCTGCAGCATTAACAGAGGCCACTTGAGAATCAGTAATAAGGTGTCCTTCTCTCCTTGGCCAGGCAGGTATCCGTGGAGGTCTAGTCGAGAGCCTAAACTCCCAGCCCTGCTCAGCAGTGATGAGGTCTGTGCTGGAGGCTGAGTGGTGTACTTGCTGTGACAGGCAGCACCCTCCTTCCCTCACTGGCAGCAGGGGAGGCTTATTGCTAAAAGAGAAGTGTTAGATGAGATCCAGAGGCTCATAACATAACACACAAAATGTCCAGGGTATGATAAAAAATCACGAGTCATGCCAAGAACCAGGAAAATGTCAACTCGAATGACAAAAGACAGTCAACAGACAGCAATACCAAAATAACACAAATGTTGGAATCATCTGAAGTGGATTTAAGGCAGCCATCATAAAAAATGTTGCAGCAAGCAATTGAAAATGTGCTTGAAACAAGTGGGAACATAGAACGTCTCAGCAAAAAATACAAGGCAAAAAGAACCAAATGAAAAGTTTAGAACTGAAAAATACAATAATAATAAAATCAGTGGATGGGCTAAATAGGAATGGAGAAGACAAGAGAAAAGAAACTGTGAACTTGGAGCTAGAACAGTAGAAGTTGCTCAATCTGGAAAACAAAGGGAATGGACTGAAAAAAATGAACAGAGCTCTGGAACACCTGGAGGACAGTAATAAAAGGTCTAACAGTTGTGTCATTGAAGTTCCAGAAGGAGAGGAGAGAAATGTTGGGGCTGAAAACGTACTCAAAGAATAATGGCTCAAAATTTTCCAACTTTGGGAAAATCCATAAACCTAAAGATTCAAGAAGCTGAGGAAACCCCAATCAGAACAACCCAGAGGAATCCATGCCAGGATTGGTTTGTGTGTGTCTGAAATAAAACCCTGAAAACTAAAGACAAATTAAAAATCTTGAAAGCATTGAGAGAGAAATGACACCTTATGTATGTGGGAAAAACAATTAGAATGCAAGTGGATTTCTCATAAAAAACCATGAAGTTCAACAAAAACTATCAATACTGAATTCTATATCCAGCAGACATCTTTTAGGGAAATTAAGACATTTTCAGATGAAGGAAAACATGTTGCCAGCTGAAAAAATAACCAGAGAAACTTCTTGAAACAGAAAGGAAATGATAAAAGAAGGAAATTTGGGATATCAGGGAAGAAGAAAAAACACAGTAAGGGTAAAAATAAGGGTAAATACCATAAATTTTCCTTCTCCTTTTTAGTTTTCTAAATTATGTTTGATGACTGAAGGAAAAATTAAAACCATGTTTGATGTGATTCTCAAAATATGTAGGGTATATAAAGTATATAAAACAGTCATAAATGGGGGACAGTTGAGGGATATAAGTAAGGTTAGGTTTCTACACTTGACTTGAACAAGTGAAATGTCAACGCCATAGACCGTGATAACTTATGTATATAATATACAACCACTAAAAAATCAATGTAAAGTGATACACTTAAAAGAGTATTGATACACTTAAATGGAATTTTGAAAAATATCAGTAAGTCAGGAAAAAGAAAACAGAAATGAAAAAGAGAGGAAATCAACAGAAAACATTCCCCTCCCCCAAATTCCAGAGTTAATCCATAGCGTATCAAAATTACATCAGATGGAAATAGTCTAAATATACAAATTAAAAGACAGAGATTGACACAGTAGATAAAAATGACCCAACTGTATACTGTGTGTAAGAAATTCATTTCCAATATAAAGATGTAGGTAGGTTAAAAGTATAAGGATGGAAAAACATACCATACAAATATTAATCAAAAAAAAGCAGGAGTGGCTATACTAATATCAGATGAAGCAGACTTCAGAAGAAGAAGAAGAACAACAACAAATTACCAGAGACGGAAAAGGACATTACATAATTCACCAAGAAGGAATAGCAGTCCTAAATGTGCGTACACCAAAAGGTGGAGTTGAAAAACACATGAGGTAAAAACAGTGATGGAACTGAAAATGGTGAGGCTGGTTCTTCTGTATGTCGGGGGTGGCTAAGTATACCCAAGGTTCCGAAGGACGTTTCATGCTAAAATCTCAGAGCCAGACCTGGGAGGCAACTCTAGTTCACATGTGAAAAGCCACCCCTGACCCTGGATTCCATGTGTACTAATTTGGAGGAAGCTTTGTTCTACAGTGATTAATATTTACGTGAGAAGACAAAATTTGTGCTGCTGTGATGAAAAGTCTCCCACAATCCCACGGTTTTTTTCAGTCATTTTTTTCTGTGTAAATTCAGAACCCTATCTTTATTCCAATTGAATTCTATCTTCTTCTATTTGACTAGCCTACCAACCTCCTGAGGTCTTTCTTAGAATGTGTTTGGGTAAAATATAAATTATTTTTCATAGTTCAGTGTCATATGGAAATTTGATTATCATGCTATCAGTTTTCTTATCCATATGTTTTATTAATCTAATTAGATATTTTTATGAGTGTCATAACTGAGAGTCACGTCCAGAGCTTTGAGGACCTCATTGTAGTTTGGAATTAGCCACCAAAACCTTTTTCTGAATTCAACCAGATTTAAATCATTCAAGTGATTGTCATTTATTCTGTTTCTGTAATTTGTCCACAAATACTTTATAAGTAATCGATTACTTTAAATTATGATTTGTGAGTGTGATATATCTTCCTTAAATAACCTTTATATAATCTCATCTTAAATGTGTAAAAAAGGGACAGGAAAGATCCAGCTTGATATCAGAAAGGAGGCCACCTTCCCTACTAATCAGCCCTCACCGTTGTCATAGAGATTATAGGGGACCTGACACTCAAGCTTGAATTTTCATCGGAAGTATTTTTTCCAGTCATTCAGAAACATTTATTTACTCATGATTATAAAAATAAAAATTCAAACTGTGCAGAAGGCTGAAAAGTAGAAAGCAAAGCCCCCTGAGTCCCCACCATTTCCATACCTGAAGGATAACAAGGAACGTGTAACAGTTTCTTCCGCATCCGTCCAAACCTTCCCTGCTGCCTGAGCTGCATCAGTGCAGGCAGTTCAGGTGAGCTCCTCCTTGAACCAGAAAGGCAGGGCATTGGCTCAGGTAGTTGGAAAGCCTGGAGGTGGGGCTTGTTTTGCGTGAGGCCTGATCTGGGAGCTCAAGACTCTCGTGATACCTGCTTTCTCTCCCTCCTCCTGCCCCAAAGCGGGTTCTCATCCCCTCTTGTTTGGCTGCTCCTGGGGGCCCATGGCTCTTTATTCACAGCCAGTAGGAAAGAGAGAGCACTTCTTTTGTCGCGCATTTCCAGCAGAAGCCCCGAGATCACTTGGAATGGACCAGCTAAGGTGGCAGTCCCCACACCATTTATGTGAGTGGACTTGTGCTCTGCATGTACTCCGTCAGTTGCGTTTTAGTTTAATGTACCTTGGACATCTTTAGCCCGTGTAGCTTCCAGCAGCGAGCTCTGGAACATGAAGATACGAGGAGGAGATGTGTTAGGTTAGATGGAATGGGACAGTGGGCAGTTTACCGGGCTGGGAGCTATGGCTTCTCATTTTGAGTTTGCTTATGAACTGGGCAGCCCTTCTGTATCTTGGTTTCCCGGCTGCAAAATGAAGGGGTTGCTGGACCCCATGATTCCAGCTCAAAGGTACCACAAACAAGCTCATTGTTAGTGAACACTAATAATGTCTCTTAGAAGAGATGAATTATTTGGGGCATGGGCTAGAGAGTTCACGTGTAATCATAAATCGTAATAAATACGTCACACTAGACAGTGGGACTCGTCTCTGAGTTATTTTACTAAAATACACAATTTCCAATGGTCCACGTGGCCTCTTGTTAAGAAAGGGATTCAGTAGCTTTCCGTTTCAAGGACTGAGATGTTGTTAGAACAGCTCACTTAATAATTTGGCTCCTCTTGGGTTTAATTTCTTTCCTGAGCTAAGTGTTTCTCCTTCAGGAGGTCTGGACTCTTATCACAAAGTAGTTGGTTTATTTATAATTCAGGATTTAAAGCCATTGACCTGAGGCTCACACAGTCTAGTAGATGGTTCTGTTCCAACTTGTTGGGAAACAAAGCTCTTGCAATCCCTGAGGACCTTTCCTCTTTGGTCTCTCCTTCTCTCTCCATTTCAGGATCATAGGGCCTGATTGCAAAAGATCTGTGCAAAGGGCTCCTTCACCTGAGGAGGAAGAGAAGCAGTCTGATGGGTTCCAGGAGGAGAAGGGCAGTTCCAGACAGGTGATAAGGGGACACCAAGAAGGCAGGAGGAGGATGCGCCCGAGGGCACATTCCTCAAAGATCCTGGCCCAGAGAGCTGGGAATTGGTTTTAAAGGAACTCTGTGCTCATTAAGGATGAATGAGGAGAAAACCAGGAAGCTGGGGATCAGCGCACAAGCAGCAAGTGGCTGAGATTGTTTAGCAGAGCTTTGATTTGTCACGCGGGTCCACTTCATTACCGGTTCTGTAGGGCACTGCCTTAAATGTAAGTGTGGGTTAGTGGAAAGAGCATGGGCCTTGGAGCCAGAAGGCAATATAGATTCTCATCCTGTTTTTGCAATTTGATAATTTTATTACCTTCTGCAGATAATTTAACCTAATTTAACTGAGGCTCAGAGAGGTTAAGCAAGTCACCTCAGGTCACACAGCCAGAGAGAAAACTGCAGAGGTGTGGCTGGCACTCTGGTTTGTTTCCCCCTCGAGCCCAAGGTCTTCACGTAAGTGCTTGGCTACACCTGCCTGGGGAATTCTAGTACTATTCTATGTCTGTAATAGCACCATAATAACTGGAGCTTATTTGGTGACAACTCTAATAAATAATTCTGGTCTCAAGTGTTTGTATTCACTTTCTGTTAATTTACTTGACACACTATATGCAAAACCACCAAGCCTGAATTTGTGTATACTTAGGGTGACATATCAAGAAGAAACTTCATTTAGTGCGTAAAGTTTTGAGTGTGCGTGTGTGTGTATGTATCAGTTATAATACACATAAATCAGTTAGACACACTTGGCTGTAGTTAACAGAAACCCTAATTTGGGTTTGTTTAAACAAGAAAGAGATGGGAGAGTGTTTAAGTCACTGGTGGTCCAGGTTTACGGCCGAGTGGGTAAGCTGGAGCTGGAGCTGCAGCAGGGTTACCCGGAGGCTCCAGCTTCGTGTCTCTATTGGTCCCCAGCTGCCCCGTTTCATATGTTGGTTTCAGTCAACATCCAAAGGAGGAGAGAACGTCTCTTCTAGAATGTCTTTCCCACAGGTCCACAGGAAATCTCCGCTTGTGCCCATGGGTCTGGCTCTGTCCCTGCACCCCAGTGGGGTGGGGTATGGGCAGGAGACTGAGCAGTCAAATGGCCCTTCCTGTCCCACTGCTGCAGCCAGGGAATGCCAGGCCCTGACTGGCTCCGGCACAGGGCACCTCCTGGGGTCAGCAGCCCCTGTGGTACTCGGGCTGAGTTTGCAGGGGAGGCTTCCGAAAGAGGATCAGGTCTGCAAGGCGGGGCAGGGGGAGGGTGTGCTTGGAGCCCACTGTGTCCTCCCAGGAGAAGTTAGATGCCTGCATAGAGCACTTAGAGAGGTTTTCTGTTTCAAGCCACTTGGTAGTTGGACAGTGTGTCTTTTTTTGTGAATTGTAACAAAAAATAAAAAAAGAACAAAACCTGAGGAGGTTTTAGAACCTGTTTCCAGTTGAGTCTCATCATTCCATCATGTAATCTGTTCATTATATTGAGCCTGCACTCGAGTTGGCGGGACCCTTGCTTCTGTGGGGCACCAGCTTCCTTCATGGGCAGCTCCTCTGTCTGTCCCCTCGTTTGTGGGGGGCTCTGAGCCACAGTGGCTCCCACCCAGGGCCAGCTGCTGGGTACTAAGTTACTTACCCCTTACCGGCTCTGTGTCTCTTGGCAAGTTACTTAAGCTCTCTGTTGCTTGTTTCTCTTGTGTGTGTATATATATGTACACACACACACAAAACTAAAAATCAGAACGTTCTTCATAAGGTTATTGTTGTGACTAAATGCGTTAATAAATGTGTTTGGAACAGTGAGTGACATTAGTAAGTGCTCAGGAAATGTGTGTTGTTTTTGTCATTATTATTATTTTATCATAATTAGTGAAGGGGTTCTTTAGTCAATGAAACGAAGACCTCTGGTTTTAGCAGTGGCTGCAGAATTATATGTAGAGAGGGGTGACTAGACCAGGTGGCCCTGGTTCTGTCCCCCATAAAGTTCATCTTGTTGGGTGGGGATGTGTATCCCTTCCTCTCTCTGTTTTTACTGTGGAAGCATACATAACATAGAATTTACCCTTTTAAGCATTTTTAAGTATGCAGTTCAGTGGCATTAAGTACATTCATGATGTTGGGCAACCATCACCTCCATTATCTCCAGAAAAGTTTCATCTTCCCAAACTGCGTCTCTCTCCCCCTCCCCCTCCCCCAGCCCTCATGGCCTCTGATCTAATTTCTGTCTTTATGAATTGGCCTCTCCCGGGTACTCCGTGTGAGTGGAATCGTACAGAGCTGGTCCTTTTGCTTCTGGCTCATTTCACTGAGCGCAGTGTCCTCGGGGTTCATCCATGCTGTCGGAGGTGTCAGAGTTCTATTCCATTTTCAGGCTGGGGTGGATACACACATATTCATTGCACAGACTACATTTTGTTTCCATTCATCTGTTGATGCACACTTGTGCTGTTCCTACATTTTGGCTGTTGTGAATAGTGCTGCAGTGAACACGGGGGAAGATACCTGTCTCTTCAAGACGTAGTACTCCCCTTTTAAAGCCGCGGCCATGCATGATTTCTTGTAGCGTATCCAAAAGTAGGATGGAGTTTTCAGTAAGACCTTATTAAATATCAAGGGGAACAAAAGAGAAAACCATGAACCTACGAAAAGCGTCAAAAGTGTTCAGCTCATAAAAGATCTTCGTTTGGAAACCTTGATGGGGACAGGGGCCCTGTGCTGTTCACTGCTTTCCTCCTGAGTCCCCAGGGGCTGGTACAACTAGACAGGCTCTTGCCATGGGTTCTTATTTCCCGCTCCTGGCCACTGTCCCCAAGGAAGGCGCCACCCATGGCCCATGACTTGGCCTCTCATACACGTTGTGTTGCCTGTTGCTTGGCCAAGAAAGTGATCCTCCTTTATCTGCCTCTCAGGCCCTTCCCCTTGGTTCTTGTTTTTGGGGACAGACTTTTCTCAGTCCCCAGGTGACAGGTAAAACTTCAATAAATGACCCATGAATTATCTCAGTCCTCAAATAAGACCCAGTCTAAGGGATGCACGTCCGATAGGTAATGATACCTATGCATGTGCTACCATGGCATATCCACCCGAAGATGCTGTAAGCTCATCACAATGGTGGGTCCTTCGGCAAAAGGAAAAAAAAAATCTGGTGACGACGTGAGCTCACTAGGATATTATCCTGGCTGTTCTCTGATGACGGTTCACGTGGTGTTCAGTTATCCGTGGCTGCGTGACAGACGATCTCAAAGCGGCGGTCTAAAAGGTAGCCACCATTTGTTTTGCCTGTGAGTCTGGGGCTTGACTGGACCAGCTGGGCAGTCCTTGCTTGGGGTCTCTTGTGAGGTTATAGGTGGTTGGTGATGGGCCGGGTTATCTGGAAGCCTCACTTGTCACATGTCTGGCACCTGGAAGGTTGAACAGCTGGGGCTCCCCAGGCATCTGTGTCTGTCTGTCTCTCATCTTTCCACAGGTCTCTGTCAGTGCAGCAATCGCAGTGCAGCCAGACTTCTTATGTGGCCGCTGAGCCTCCGTCCACTGGTGGCTTGCAAATCTCTGTATTTCCTACTCAACTTCATCCCTTGGGGATGAAAGAAAACAGGTAGTACTCAGATAAAAGTGTGTGATCAAGACCTTAGCATTTTACTGAAAAGCAATCTTTATAACCAGCTGCAAATTTCCGCCAGGTGTCTGATTAGGGTGATCACATTATGTAGATAGGGCACACGCCATGGACTGCAGGGTAACTGGGAGGCAGCCCATGGAGCTGGGCAGTACATATCCTGTGTAGCCTGGCACAGAGGTCCTGTCTATAATAGGTCCAAATCACTCATTTAAACAATTTTTGGGCCTTATAACCCTTCACTGATTGTGACTGTCCATACCATAAATTCCAGAGACTCAGAGAAAAACCTGGGCTTCATCATCATGATCATCTAGGTGTGACCTGCCTTCCCAACCCTATGTCCCACTATTTAAATAAATAAATAAAGACCATAGGAGTTTAAAATGTATATAATGAGGAAGAGAAATTTCAACAAGGCACTCAGTGTGTAAGGTGCAACCAGTTCTGACTGTCTATCAGGTTTCTAATATCCATTGTGGACTTTCTGAGGAAGGAGCCTAGGACTCCTGGCAGGGTAGAAGGAGGGCTCTGGGCCTCCTGAGTACTGGGAACTGGGGATGACCACGGTGAGAGGCAGGTGGGCAAGGCAGAGAGAACTGGGCTCCAGCAGCCTGAAGTTGACACCAGCTCCACCTTGTTTGCGGTGGGCTCCCAAGCAGCGTTCTCAAACCCCTCTCAGCCTCCTTGTCCTCTGAAAAGTGAGGATACTAGTGGCACCCACCTCATGACTTGCATGGAGACTAGATTAGGCATTTCGCCAAAAGCACTGAGAAAGGTGTCTGTCACAGAATAATGCAAAAAAAAAATGTTGACTAGTATTACCATTCACATAAAATCTTAGATTTTTTGCCATGAAGGATAGGATTTTTATTGACAAGATTTTGGCCTGATGTCCCCAACCCTCAGCAAAAACTTTGATGCACGTATACGTGAGTAGACATAAATAGAAGGAAGAATAAAAATGTTCAGATGGGCTTGACACAAAGACAGTCCTCCTTTAGCAATTATGAAGCTATAAAAAGAATGAAAGCAGCACGTCCTCTCGACACATTTCCAGAATGACTTGGCTTGGGGATAAATTACAGTACAGGCAAGTTCTAAGTACCCTGGGAGCTCCTTTGCTCAGCCCTATGAAAGTTTCAGGGCTGAATGCATTTTTTGGCAGCAAGAAAATTTGTCAAGCAGAAGTGTGAAAATTGGAACTGCCAAGACTGAAACAAAAAGCAAACACATTTCATCATTTTGAGGAGGCATCAAGGTTGGGGTTTGCAGCTGTTGTCCTGAATGAGAGAAAATAGAAGCCCCTGGCTAGAAAAAATGGAATATAATTATGTTATGATGAGCTGGGAGAAAGTGGCAAAGAAAAATTGTAATGCAAAGCATGATGGATGCTGTTCTGTCCGTCGGAACTGCTGGAATGTGCAGGACGGCAAAGCAGCATAATGACTTGCTTTCTTCCCTTCCAGTTTGGCAAGCAGACATGCAGTAGCGCACCACGTCTTCTGTTTTGGATTTTCTTCTTGGCATAATTATGTCAGGTTTGTAGAATGGATTGAAAGTGAAGTGTATGTTCCACTTTGAGGCACAAAGCTGTAATTCTGTTGAGTAGAAATTTCCTTTTGCTTGTTTATATTTTGAAAATCACATCAGAGTCTTCTCTTAGGGTCGTTTACATGATGGCAAACTATCCATACATTTGGATACAGGGCTTCCAGGTAGTATGGATTTTATTTACATCATTGCTAATCACATTTTTTAAAAAAAATTATTCATTTATTTTATTTTTGGCTGTGTTGGGTCTTTGTTGCTGGGCGCGGGCTTTCTCCAGTTGCGGCGAGCAGGGGCTACTCTTCGTTGTGGTGCACGGGCTTCTCATTACCGTGGCTTCTCTTGTTGTGGAGCACGGGCTCTAGGTGCGCAGGCTTCAGTAGTTATGGCGCAGGGGCTTAGTTGATCTGCGACATGTGGGATCCTCCCTGACCAGGGCTCGAACCCGTGTCCCCTGTATTGGCAAGCGGCTTCTCAACCACTGTGCCACCAGGGAGGTCCCGCTAACCACATTTTAAATCATGATTTATGTCACAGGCAGGAAGACTCAAATCATTAATCGACTCAACTTGCTGCTTGCTTCTTCTGCAGTCTAGAGGTTTGGTTTGGTGGGAAGTTAATTTCTTCACAGAGGTAGGAGGTGTATTCTGTTTTACTGCAGTATTTTAATTTCATATGTTTTCAGATTTAATAATTTTATAATTAAATAAGAAAAATAGTGATGATTCAGGCATCTTAATCAAATTATTCAAAGCATATTCTTTTATTTACTGGGAAATTGGTCATTTCTAATTTAACAGAATTACCATGGATATCTGGAGAATATATTTGCCATATCATATTAAAGAAAAACAAGCAATGTATCCGAAACATTTTGTTTAAGAGAGATAACAAATACATATTACACATGCAGGTGTATGTTTTAAAAAGTAACTTTGGAGTCCAGCACATGGGATGAGTTGGCAGTTGAAAAGCTGGGGATACAGAGACCAGTTAGGACGTAATTTCAATGGTCTAGGGAGGAGGTGAGGAGGACCTGACCCCAGGAAGTGGTGGTCAGCTGGAAGCAAGAGGACAGCTTTCATGGACAGATAGGAGAGACCTCTGAGTGATGAGCGTTGGAACAAGTGATGAGACATGAGGCTGGTCAGGATGTTTTACACAAAACGGCAGTCAGACTAAAATCTTGTTTCCAATATCATTTTTCTTCACTACGAGTTACTACTGTGCTTAAAAATCAAATCACCGGGCTTCCGTGGTGGCACAGTGGTTGAGAGTCCGCCTGCCGATGCAGGGGACACGGGTTTGTGCCCCGGTCCGGGAAGATCCCACATGCCGTGGAGCGGCTGGGCCCGTGAGCCCTGGCCGCTGAGCTTGTGCGTCCGGAGCCTGTGCTCCGCAACGGGAGAGGCCACAGCAGTGAGAGGCCCGCGTACCGCAAAATAAAATAAAATAAAATCACCATTATTATAGTACTTAAAGATCTTGAGTGTCCAGTGGCCCTTATCCATATAGTATTTACTGTGTGCTTTCCCCACTCTGTCTTTTATCAGTTCATTTAGAACTCCATAATTTAAAAAAAATTACATAATCATAGTTTCATTGACTATTTGTATATAAGTCATTCACATTTTATATGGATATAAAATGCATTTGTATATAAAACATTGCTAGGAGAAATTAAAGATCCAAATAAATGGAGAAGTTTGCCATGTTTATAGACTGGAAGACTTGATTTAGCTAAAATGGAAAATCTCCCCCAGTTGATCTATAGATTTAATCTGATTCTAATCAAAAGCCCAGAAGACCATTGGCAAAACTTGATAAATAAATTCTTAAGCTTTTATGAAGGGCGAAGAACACAGAGGAGCCAAAACAATCTCGAAAAAGTTCAACAAAGCTGAAGGACTTACACAGGATGATTTCAGGGCTTACTATACAGCTACAGAAATCAAAAGACAGCATTGTACTGGAGTAAGAAAGGATAAGTGGATCACGGGGATAGAACAGAGAACCCAGAAATAGACAAACACAGTCAGTTGATTTTTCAGCAAATGACACTGGAACGCAGTTTTTAAAAATGGACAAAAGACTTAAGCAGATACTTCAAAAAGAAGAATACAGATAGCCAATAAGCACATGAAGAGATGCCCACATCTTAGTCATCAGAGAAATGCAATTTGAAACCAAAATGCGGGCCCATTACGTACCCTACAGAATGGCTAACGTTAAAAAGACAGACAGTATCAAGTGTTGGCAGGGATGAGGAACGACTCGAATGCTCCTATATTACTTGTGGGAGTATAAAATGGTATGGCCACTTTGGAAGACTGGTGTTTTCCTATAAAGCATACACCTGCCCAGAAATTCCATTTTTTAAAAAAATTTATTTATTTTTATTTTTGGCTGTGGTGGATCATTGTTGCTGCGTGCGGGCTAAGTGGTGAGCGGGGGCTACTCCTCATTGTGGTACCCGGTCTTCTCATTGGGTGGCTTCTCTTGCTGCAGAGCACAGCCTCTAGGCGCGCGGGCTTCAGTAGTTGTGGCACACGGTCTCAGTAGTTGTGGCTCGCGAGCTCTAGAGCGCAGGCTCAGTAGTTGTGGCGCACGGGCTTAGTTTCTCCACAGCATGTGGGATCTTCCTGGAGCAGGGCTCGAACCTGTGTCCCGTGCATTAGCAGGTAGATTCTTAACCACTGTGCCACCAGGGAAGCCCCAGAAATTCCACTTTTAAGTTTTACCTAAGTGAAACCAAAATATTTGTTCACAAGAAGACACACAGAAGAAAAAAAAAACTGGAAATAAAAATGTCTATCAGTATGAGAGTAAACAATTTGCAACATATCCATACAGTGGAATACTAATCAGTAATGAAAAGGAACCAACTACTGATGCATACAACAGCATAAAAAAAATCTCAAAAATATTACAGTGAGCAAAAGAAGCCAGACACAGAAGAGTCCACGCTGTATGATTCCTTTTAGAGGAAGTTCGAAAATAGGCACAATAATCTACAACACAATTCAGAGCGGTAGTTGCTTGGAATGGGAGAGTTAAGTAGAAGTGGGAACAAGGGAGTTTTCTGGGGTGATAGAGGGGTTCTATATCTTGATTATTGGTTACATGGGTGTAGGTATTTTTCGAAATGTATTGAATTGCATACTAAGATCTGTGCATTTCAATGTATGTAAATTTTACTTCAATTAAAAAATGCAAAAATCTCCAATGAATTATAGTCTTATCTAATATTTATGTATGAATGGTCTTTAGAAGTCTTCTGATGTAGATTCCACATTAATGATTTGGGAGGCACTAATAATAATTCCACATAGCAAAACTAAGGAAACATGGATGTGACGAAAACTGTTTCAAGGAAAATTTGCAACTTTTGTTATTAAACATTTGTGACTGTATGTCAGTATCTTGAATGCCACCCCATCCTCCCGTTGGCTGGTAAGGATACTTAAAAACCTGCTTTCCCCAGCCAGTATTTTCAGGGCTTCATAAGGGGAAGGAGTTACAATTCTCTCGATCACTCCTGCCTTTAAGACTCTGCTTCCAGTGATTTTTGATCTGTGTTCTGGATTTTACTTCCTTTTTTCACACTGTTTCTTTCTTTTCTTGGGCACTCTCCATAAAACCAGCACAATATTTTCACTCTTGCGAGTACCACTGATTCAAGGTTGTGTGTCGAGCCTATTTGACTGAAATTTTGAAGCCTTAGGGTAGTTCAGTCTCACAACACAGCACATCAAATGATAAATATGCCCCATTGGATGTTTCATTGGTCATTTTTTACATTTTATAACCAGTATCTGGCCATATAGCTGGGCTCTCTCCTTTCCACTTTTAATGTTCTCTCATCTCCTTAGCTTGCTGCAATCCCCTGCTCCTCATTTTGGAGTTTTTCTTCTCATCAATCTACACTAGACTCTGAGGTCCACCTTTTGATATGTAAAATAGTCCAGTAAAGTGTTTTACTGAAATTCCCCCAGAGGGATTTTAAAGTACTGAATCTCCTCTCCTTCACCCACTCCCACAAAAAGAAATACAGAAAATTTTACAAACATCCTCCAGTGGGAAGAAAAGTGGACAGAGCAGTAACTAGGGAGTTGCAGATGAGAGAGAGGAAACCCTGAGAGTGGGAAAGCTTACGTTATCACCACCAGGCTACAGAGGAGGCCAGAGGGGCATCGTCTCAGAGTCTTTGCCACATGGGGAAGTGACTCAAAGCCCGCAGGAGTGAGGGAGGGTGTCCCAGTACAAGACCCCGAATGAACGCTCCGAAGAGAGAGCCAGTGTCCAGCGCCCTGGTGAGGGCTTCTAACATCTCCCGCTGGCTCAACACTGCCCCTGGCCACACCACATGCCCTCAAGTCACACAAAACTTAATATAAAATACCTCTTAAGAAGGATATCCAGGAGAACTATCCACACGATAGTGGGGCAAATAGAAAATCTGGGCACATGGGTACCATCCTGAGAATGTGCAAAATGAAAGAAATGACATGCAGCTATGAAAATTCATAACAACCAAAATGCATAAAATACCGCACAGAAGTAACAAAGAATGCAGTCTGGAGGAAATCATAGTCTAAGAAACAGAAGAAAACTTCCCGGTGTGTTTCATGATATGGAAGATCTAAAAAAGGATATCAACTCCATAAAACCTAGCTCAGTGCTAAGGTAATAACAGAGAGATGAAAAGTAAGGAGATATGGAAAAATGAGATTCCAGCACTACTACAGATTGAGTAAATAATTTGGAATGAGTAAGACATAAGATTCCTAATATAGAACAAAGGGTTTGAGATAACACAGTAATTTCAGAGGAGAAATACAAAGAGACTAAAGCAATTAAGGTGACGATTTGAAGGAATGACAATGAACCAACACAAGGATAACTGGAGTAAGTCAAAAACAGAACCTAGGACATGGAACAGAGAGAATGTTCATGAGTATAATAAAGGTAAACCCTGTAATGGAGAAACTGTTAAATCTTTTGCTCATAGGGGCACATAGTGTTTAGGGGGAAATTTATACAGAACAGTCAATAACTTAGACCTTGTTAAATTATTGAACTTTAAGACTGAAGACATAATTCTTCAGGCATCCAGGTGGATAAACAAGTCATTTATCAGGGAGAAGGTCAGCAGCATTCATGACCAGTAAACATTGCGGGGCGGGGTGGGGGTGAAGTATTAGTAATGTTCTGAGGGAAGGAAGTGGGACCCAAGATAATTGTCACCAGACAAAGAAAGGAAACAGGAAGTCACACGCAGACACGGAAGAATCCAAGAAATGTTGCATATAGCACTTCTTGTCATTTTTCCTTTTTACAATAAATAGAACCAATGATGAGGTTAAAAAATGTTATAAAAAATTTTATGTAGTAAAAAAAGAAAGGCTTAGTGTTAAATTCATGTAAACACAGACTAAAACTAAGCAACTGGAGAAATGTTTGTTCAACTAAATGTGTTATAACACTTGACAAAATAAAAATGAAAATATAAGTAACAAAATGCTAGTGGAGAAGTGTAAGAATACAGGTCTATTTCATAGCAGGGAATCCACAGTTTTCATCCAAAATTGAGACATGTAGATACAAACATATAATAAATCCAACTTTCTAATTGTTTTACAACCTTAGAGAAATCTTTTAGGGACATCCTATGGAAAAAAACCCCTTTTTTTTCTGAAGTTCAGCAATTTTTTGAATTTCACACAAGTTTTCATTCTTCTGTGAAGGTCAAATATTCAACAGAACCCTTCAATTTATATATAACTTTAGACATATGTCTGAAATGACATTCAGCCCATATTTAACACTTTTCTTTCCTGCTTCATAGGATTTTGGGCAGTGTTTTTTTTTTAACTTTCTTTTAAAATATTTTCTGTGTTTCTTAAATTATTTAATTTTTGTTTTTAATTTAATGAAGACTAATAATTTTTTGAAAGAAATACGGAAATGGCCAGTGCAACTTAGAAAAGGCAATGGTGAAGAGAGGTGACTTGGCCTATCAAATATTGAAACATTATAAGTAGAGAAATTAAAGCAATATAGTACTGAAGGAAAAATAGGTAGTTATTTCGCTGGAACCGAATACAGTCCATAAACCAACTCATGTTTTTATGGGGATTTGGTGTTTATGAAAAATGATGTCTAATGAAAAACTCTCTATGTATTGATATGTGAAGATCTCCAGGGTCATATGACTAAGTGAAAAAAGAGCAGAACAGTATTATAGTGTTATGGGTTGAATTTTGTCCCCCCAAATTTGCATGTTGAAGTCCTAACCCCTGGTACCTCAGATTATGACCTTAGTTGGAGATAGGATCTTTAAAGAGGTAGCCAAGAGAAAATGAGGTCATTTACGGTGGGCCCTAATCCAGTATGACTGGCATCCTAGTAAATAGGGGACATTTGGACACAGCCATGCATACAGGGAGGATGGCCTGTGAACATGAAAATGGCCATCTACCAGCCAAGGAGAGAGGCCTGAGCAGATTCCCTCTGGGCCTCAGAAGGTACCAACTCTGCTGATACCTTGATTTTGGACTTCCAGCCTCCAGAAACTGAGACGATAGATTTCTGTTGTTTAAGCCGCCCCGTTTGTAGTGCTTTGTTACAGCAGCCCTAGCAAACTAATACATGTACTATGCCATGTTTTGTGTAAGCCAGGAAGGAAAATAAGTATATTTTTTCATATTTGCTTGCAGTTGCACAAGAAACGCATATAAATGATTACCTGTGGGGTGGGGAGGAATGAGGCTGAGGGGCAAAGTGAGAGTGAGACTTCTCAATGTACTCTCTTTATTTTCCTTTGATTTTTGAATTATGCAAGTGTAGTACAGATTTTTTTTTTTTTTTTTTTGCGGTACGCAGGCCTCTCACTGTTGTGGCCTCTCCCGCCGCGGAGCGCAGGCTCCGGACACGCAGGCTCAGCGGCCGTGGCTCACGGGCCCAGCCACTCCGCGGCATGTGGGATCTTCCCGGACCGGGGCACGAACCCGTGTCCCCTGCATCGGCAGGCGGACTCTCAACCACTGCGCCACCAGGGAAGCCCTCTAATGCTTTTTACAGCTCATAAATTCAAAAATATATTTTTTTCCCATCATTACAAAGAGATCCTGGGAAGCAGGGGTGGCAGGTGCTTGTGCTCTTTAAACAGGTCCCAAGGACCTCACTGTTATAGCATCATGACTATCTTTGCTCATCAAGTCAAGGTTACACTCGTTCATTAAATTCATTTGAGAAAACAGGGAAATGTTATATATTTAAGTGAGATGTCAAATCAATCAGCATTCAAGAAAAAAATGGACCTGTGTATTTCAGGAGAGGGACTGCATGGAGGAAACTGGTTTTCAACTAAGGAAGGGCTGGAGGTGTGTTAAGGGGTGAGCTGTTGGCGCCCAGAGAGCAGCGGGTAAATGGAGCTGCTGTCCCCCCATCAGTCCAGCTTGCAGTCACTATGGAGTCTGGGGGTATGTGGGTCCATGAGCGCATCCCACTGGAAAAACCCAGCTGGAATCCTGCTGTCTGGGACGTCCGCTTCCATCCCCTATAGTATAAGGGAGAATAAAGGATAAAGCTGAAAGACCAAGAAGGACGGACTCCCCTGAAGGAACTAAGTTCCCCGCAGAATTGATAACAAGACATCCCTGAGTGGATTGCTTTGTGGGTTCAATGAATAGCCTGGGAGCCAGACTGCTGGGTTCAGACTTTGCCTCTTGGAAGTGCAGGGTTTTCTGTGCCTGAGGGTCCCACTGGAGCAGCAGTTAAGAGTAGCGCCTCCAGGGGTGGTTGTAAGGGGACATGAGTTAATGCAGGCTCACCCTTTGGAGCAAAGGCTGGAATGCCAGCCCTTCGGTGCTTTGTCAATGACAGGGCATTCAGAGAGGCCATGCATTTTAAAGACTTTCTTTTCTCATTTGGTGGAACTTGGCTTTCACGGAAGGATATTTCCATACCCTTTAGTGAAGTAGGTTGTGTTTTCAGACTCCATAAACTCTTAGGGAGCTTCTCTCTGCACAGAGAGTCACGTGATGTGGAATGTATATGATGGGATCATGCCGTAGACCTTGGGCTTTCGCCATTTTGAGTAATAGTTTTCCCCAAAACATTTTTTTCTTACAAAAACTTTTAAAATACTAGAAATGTTTCAAATTTTAAAATTTATTTTTATTTATACCTTTCTCTCAAGAAATGTAAAATACTGTGGATTAAGAAAAAATAGAGACAAGTGGTGAAGGGTTTATGACAGCTGAGTGTGTGGTGTAGAATGAACACTGAACTTGGAATAACATTGGATCTGAGTCTCAGCCTTGCCTTTTACTAGCTGTGTAACTCCAAGTCACTTAACATAGTCTGGTTTTATCGGCTTTCACTAGGAAATGAGGGGGGGTTTGGACCAGGTGATTCCTACCCCTCTCTCAGCCCTGTTAGATTGTGGTTCTGTGTTAAACTATTATATCAATACATTGAGATCTAATTGATTTAACTAAGAGTTAACAACCCCATACATATGTGTAATCAAGTTGCTCACTGATGAAATAAAGACCATTTGCGGGTGAGGAGTCTTGATTTGACTCTCAAACTCACTAACGGTACAGATGTTACCCCCAGTGTCTCCTGAGATATGGACCACATCATCTTCTGACCTAAGACCCTTAGCTGCTGGGAACTGTCTGTGAACAGAGTTGGTTTTGTAATTAGTATGCTTCTCTTTAAGAAGGCAAAGTATAGCATATATTTTCAAATTTGAAATGGAAAAAAAAGGTAAAAATGAATGATTTTCAATGTAGAATAACTTTTCATCTCCAAAAAGATCTCCCATATAGTTTTTTAAATTTCACAATCTCCTGGGCATTTTGGTAAAATGTTTGAAATGTGGTATGATTTACACCCAGCTTTTCAGGAGGGCTTAGAGGGCTCTGCTACTTTGAGATTAGAGTTCAAACCTCTTAGCAGCTATAAAAGATAAGATTGTGATCTGGCCTCTGTTCATCCACCCCTCCCCCACCTCCAAAACATCCCATTCTGACCATTAAGGCAGCTCTAAGGACCATTTCTTAATGTCCTCTGCACCCCACTGCGTAGCACCTAGTAAACACTCAATGATGTTTGTTAACGGGTGTCTCGGTTCTGCTTTGACCTGAAGTCAAAGATAAATAGATATTCCCGAGAGAGGAGAGTTCACAGAATGGAGGGCTTGGCTAGACTATAGCTATCACCAAGATCTGCCAGGTAACTTTATCTGGAAGATTACTTCAGGGGGAGATGCTCCAGGCTGGGCAGAGTGATCCAGGGGGTGGGGGGAAGCAGGTCGGACTGGGGACAGGTGGGATTGCCCAAGTATTTAACACCTGGCCAAGAACTGGGATAGCAGGGACACGTGGGCAGATTCCTGCAAACTCCTGCCCACACCTCTGTGGGTTTTATCTGTAGATTTTTCCTCAGCATTTTATTATGAGGATGTTTACAGAAAAGATGAATATTGCAGCCAACTCCCCTATACCTATCACATGGACTCTGGAACATTTACTGTATAGTTGCTTCTCACCCGTCTGTCCATCTATCCATGCCTCTAAACAAATCTAGCTTATAAGGATGCCTTTAAGAATGGCTCACAGACGTCAGTACTTCACCCCTAAACACTTTTTTCTTTGGAGGTAACATTTTTTAAAATTAATTTTTATTGGGGTATAGTTGCTTTACAATGTTGTGATAGTTTCTGCTGTACAGCAAAGTGAATCAGCTATATGTATACATATGTCCCCTCTTTTTTGGATTTTCTTCCCATTTAGGTCACCACAGAGCATTGAGTAGAGTTCCCTGTTCTGTACAGTAGGTTCTCATTAGTTATCTATTTTATACATACTATCAATAGTGTATATGTGTCAATCCCAATCTCCCAATTCATCCCGCCCCCCTCCTTTCCCCCTTGGTATCCATACGTTTGTCCTCTACGCCTGAGGTAGTATTTACTTACAATGAAAAGTCCCAATTTCAAGCTTATGACTTGTCATTTCTGACAAATATGCAGACCTATGTAACCCAGATCCTTATCAAAATACCATCACCCAGAAGGTCAAAGGGAACAACCTTTCAGTTATAAAATAAATAAGTCCTGGGGATGGAAGGTACAGAATGGTGACAGTTGTTAATAATTCTGTGCTGTATGTATATTCGAAAGTTTTGTTAAGAGAGTAGGTCTTAAAAGTTTTCATCACAAGCAAAAACATTCTGTAACTGTAGGATGACAAATAGTAACGAGACTTATTGTGGCGATCATTTCACAATAGATACAAATATCGAATCATTATGTTGTGCACCTGAAACTAATACCATGTTTTATGTCAATTATACCTCCGTAAAAAAAAGATACCATCACCCCAGAAATTCCTTCCCCCACCACAGCGTCCAGTGGCAAGCACTGTTCCGATTTCTCCACCAAAGTATCGTTTTGACTGTCTTAAAGCGTCTTGTAGATGGAATCGCAGCGCTTTTTTATCTCAGGCTTGTTTCCCTCACCATAATGCATGTGAGATTCACCCACACTGTCGCATGTGTCAGGAGTCTGTTCCTTGTTATTGTCGGACAGTATTCCATTGCATGGGGTGGGGGGGCGGGTAGCCCAGGTGTGTATCCAGTCACTAGTTCAAAGACACATGGCTTGTTGCCAGTTTGGGGTGATTAAGAATAGAGCTGCTGTGAACATACTTGCACAAGTTTTTGTGTGGACATGTTTTCATTTCTCTTCAGCAACGACTCGGGCATGAGATTTCCAGGTCATAGGTGAAGTGTATGTTTTGTTCTCTAGGAAACTGTCAGATATTTTTCCAAAGTAGTTGTACCATTTTACCCTCTGCCCAACAATGTGTATGAGTTCCAGTCCTCCTCTTCCCTGACTGGCATTGGGTGCTGGCAGTCTTTCAAATTTCAGCCATTCTGGTGGACAGGCCTGTAGGTTTTGGACCGTGACAGTGTCTGGAAGGTTCTAGAGGAGGAGACAGGGCAGCTGGGATGGAAGTGGGCCCTCAGAGGGCTCATGGGAACAGCTGTCTCTTGACTGACGCAGAAGGACGGACTCTTCTGACAACCTCGGGGCGGCCATGTCGGTGGGTCTGCCCCAGCTACAGATCAGCTCTGTCTGGAGTTGAGGGACCCGGGGTGCCACCTTGAGACTTTCTTCTGACATGTGAGGAGATTGAAATAGATGATTTCCAAGGTTACTCTCTGCTTTTAACTTTCACAAATACAGCACAACCAGATGAAGTCAGAGGTTGTGGGGTGCAGACTTCCTGCTGAGCAGGGAGTCCTGGGGAGGGTGCACTCCCAGGTGCCTGGCCCAACCTTCACAGACACTGTGGGCGCCCGGGATGGATCAGGTCTTCCTCTGACCTAATGTTGACTAAATACTACTGAATGTAAATCTTTGGTACCAGTATTTCTTATATCGTTGCAGTCGCAAACCTGAACTCCTAAAATTTTGCAAGGAGCAAAGACTAACAAGTATATTGTTGGACTTCGTGGGAGAAAGGACCTGATTTTAAATTTTTGCCAGGTAGCATGGAGTTGACTTACTATAAGACAACCTAAATATTAGGCAATCCTCTATTTTCCCAATGAAAGGACAAAAATAGGAAGCTTCATTTTTGCTAATTTGAATATACAAACTTTCAGGCAGGGATATAGATTAAATAGTCAGTGGCCTGATTATATTATTTATTATTTCAGTTACACACACATTTAAAATTATATATTGTACAGTATATTAATTTCAAATGCTTCTATTTTCCTACTCTCTCATCTCATGAATATAATTTTTTCAAACTTTTCGCATGTCCCATTGACTTCAGCATCTTTGCTCTAAAGTTGCTTATAAAGTCACCCAAAGCAGATTTCCAAAAACGTGCCGTCTTTCATAGGTGGTTTGACTAGCTCCTCCTGAATCCACGCAGGGCTGTGACTAGAAAACCTTCAAATGTTTTAGAAACTTATTTTGGGATTTTTTGGAGCATATATAAAAGAAAAGAGAATAAACAATTACTAGCTTCATGAATTATTAATTAACGGTCTATTTGTTTTACCTGTACCTCCCCCATCTTGCAATAATTATTTTAATTTTATTTTATTTTTATCAAAATGTTGATTTCCAATGTTGTGCCAATCTCTGCTGTACAGTAAAGTGACTCAGTTACACACAGATAGACATTCTTTTTTTTTAATCTTTATTGAAGTGTAATTGCTTTATACTGTGTTAGTTTCTGTTGCACACAAAGTGAATCAGCCATACGCATACACATGTCCCCATATCCCCTCCCTCTTGCGTCTCCCTCCCACCCTCCCTATCCCACCCCTCTAGGTCATCGCAAAGCACCAAGCTGATCTCCCTGTGCTATGCTGCTGCTTCCCACTAGCTATTTTACATTCAGTAGTGTATATATTGTCGATGCTACTCTCACTTTGCCCCAGCTACCCCTTCCACCCTGTGTCCTCAAGTCCATTCTCTGTCTGCATCTTTATCCCTGCCCTGTAACTAGGTTCATCAGTACCACTTTTTTTTTTTAGATTCCATATATATGCGTTAACATTGATATTTGTTTTTCTCTTTCTGACTTACTTTACTCTGTATGACAGACTAGGTCCATCCACCTCACTACAAATAACTCAATTTCATTTCTTTTTATGGCTGAGTAATATTCCATTATATATATATATGTGCCACATCTTCTTTATCCATTCATCTGTTGATGAACATTTAGGTTGGTTCCATGTCCTGGCTATTGTAAATAGTGCTGCAGTGAACATTGTGGTACATGTATCTTTTTTCTTTTTTAAAAAAATTATTTATTTATTTATTTATTTTTGGCTGTGTTGGGTCTTTGTTGCTGCATGCAGACTTTCTCTAGTTGTGGCGAGTGGGGGGCTACTCTTCCTTGCCGTGCACGGACTTCTCATTGCAGTGGCTTCTCTTGTTGTGGAGCACGGGCTCTAGGCATGTGGGCTTCAGTAGTTGCAGCACATGGGCTCAGTAGTTGTGGCTCGTGGGCTCTAGAGCACAGGCTCAGTAGTTGTGACGCACAGGCTTAGTTGCTCCGTGGCATCCTCCCGGACCAGGGCTCAAACCCATGTCCCCTGCATTGGCAGGCAGATTCTTAACCACTGCGCCACCAGGGAATTCTCATGTACATTTCTTCATTATAGTTTTCTCAGGGTATATGCCCAGTAGTAGGATTGCTGGGTTATATGGTAGGTCTATTTTTAGTTTTTTAAGGAACCTCCATACTGTTCTCCATAGTGGTTGTATCAATTTACATTCCCATCAACAGTGCAGGAGGGTTCCCTTTTCACCACACCCTTTCCAGCATTTATTGTTTCTAGATTTTTTGATAATGGCCATTCTAACCAGTGTGAGGTGATACCTCATTGTAGTTTTGATTTGCATTTCTCTAATAATTAGTGATGTTGAGCATCTTTTCATGTGCCTCTTGGCCATCTGTATGTCTTCCTTGGTGAAATGTCTATTTCTAGGACCTAGAAATGTCTAGGTCTTCTGCCTACTTTTTAATTGGATTGTTGGTTTTTTTTTGATATTGAGCTCCATGAGCTGTTTGTATATTTTGGAGATTAATCCTTTCTCTGTTGTTTCATTTGCAAATATTTTCTCCCATTCTGAGGGGTGTCTTTTTGTCTTGTTTATGGTTTCCTTTGCTGTGCAAAAGGTTTTAAGCTTCATTAGGTCCCATTTTTAAATTTTTGTTTTTATTTCCGTTACTCTAGGAGGTGGGTCAAAAAAGATTTTGCTGTGGTGTATGTCAAAGTGTGTTTTTCCTATGTTTTCCTCTAAGAGTTTTATAGTGTCCTGTCTCACTTTTAGGTCTTTGATCCATTTTGAGTTTATTTTTGTGTATGGTGTAGGGTAGTGTTGTAATTTCATTCTTTTACGTGTAGCTGTCCAGTTTTCCCAGCACCACTTATTGAAGAGGCTGTCTTTTCTCCATTGTATGTTTTTGCTTCCTTTGTCATAAATTAGGTGACCATATGTGTGTGCTGTTATCTCTGGGCTTCCTATCCTGTTCCGTTGATCTGTATTTCTCTTTTTGTGCCAGTACCATACTGTCTTGATTACTGTAGCTTTGTGGTAGAGTTTGAAGTTGGGGAGCCTGATTCCTCCAGCTCCATTTTTCTTTCTCAAGATTGCTTTGGCTATTTAGGGTCTTTTGTGTTTCCATACGAACTGTAAAATTTTTTGTTCTAATTCTGTGAAGAATGCCATTGGTAGTTTGATAGGGATTGCATTGAATCTGTAGAATGCTCTGGGTAGTACAGTCATTTTCACAAATGAAATGTGAAAATTTCTTTCATCAGTGTTTTATAGTTTTCTGAGTACAAGTCTTTCGCTTCCTTAGGCAGGTTTATCCCTAGGTATTTTATTCTTTTTGTTGAAATGGTAAATGGGATTGTTCCCTTAATTTCTCTTTCTGATCTTTTGTTGTTGGTGTATAGAAATGCCACAGATTTCTATGCATTAATTTTGTGTCCTGCAACCTTACAAATTCATTGATTAGTTCTAGTAGTTTTCTGGTGGCATCTTTAGGATTTTCTATGTATAGTATCATGTCATCTCCAAACAGTGACAGTTTTACTTATTCTTTTCCAATTTGTATTCCTTTTATTTATTTTTCTTCTTTGATTGCCGTGGCTAGGACTTCCAAAACTATGTTGAATAATAGTGGCGAGAATGGACATCCTTGTCTTGTTCTTGATCTTGGTGGAAATGCTTTCAGTTTTTCACCATTGAGAATGATGTTTGCTGTGGGTTTGTCATATATGGCCTTTATTATGTTGAGGTAGGTTCCCTCTATGCCCACTTTCTGGAGAGTTTTTTATCATAAATGGGTGTTGAATTTTGTCAAAAGCTTTTTCTGCATCTATTGAGATGATCATATGGTTTTTTCCCTCAGTTTGTTAAAGTGGTGTATCACATTGATTGATTTGCGTATACTGAAGAATCCTTGCATCCCTGGGATAAATCCCACTTGATCATGGTGTATGATCCTTTTAATGTGTTGGTGGATTCTGTTTGCTAGTATTCTGTTCAGGATTTTTGCGTCTATGTTCATCAGTGATACTGGTCTGTAATTTTCTTTTTTTGTGATATCTTTTTCTGGTTTTGGTATCAGGGTGATGGTGGCTTTGTAGAATGAATTTGGGAGTGTTTCTCCCTCTGCAGTTTTTTGGAACAGTTTGAGAAGGATCAGTGTTAGCTCTTCTCTAAATGTTTGATAGAATTTGCCTGTGAAGCCATCTGGTCCTGGACTTCTGTTTGTTGGGAGAGTTTTAATTACAGTTTCAACTTCATTACTTGTGATACGTCAGTTTATATTTTCTAATTGTTCCTGGTTTAGTCTTGGAAGATTGTACCTTTCCAAGAATTTGTCCATTTCTTCGTAGTTGTCCATTTTATCGGCATATAGTTGTTTGTAGTAGTCTCTTATAATCCTTTGTATTTCTGTGGTGTCAGTTGTGTTTTCTCCTTTTTCATTTCTAATTTTATTGATTTGTGTCCTTTCTCTTTTTTTCGTGATGAGTCTGGCTAAGGGTTTATCAACTTTGCTTATCTTCTCAAAGAACCAGCTTTTAGTTTTATTGGTCTTTGCTATTGTTTTTCTTCATTTCTATTTCATTTATCTCTGGTCTGATCTTTATGATTTCTTTCTACTGACTGGGTAACCTTTGTTCTTTCTCTAGCTGTTTTCATTGTAGGGTTAGATTGTTTATTTGAGATTTCTCTTGTTTCTTGAGGTGAGTTGAATTGCTGTAAACTTCCCTCTTAGAACTGCTTCTGCTGCCTCCCATAGGTTTTGGGTCATCGTGTTTTTGTTGTTTGTTTCTATGTACTTTTTTATTTCTTCTTTGATTTCTTCAGTGACCTCTTGGTTATTTAGTAGTGCACTGTTTAGCCTCCATGTATTTGTGTTTTTCACAGTTTTTTCCCAGTAGTTTATTTCTAATCTCATAGTGTTGTGGTCTGAAAAGATGCTTGATATGATTTCAGTTTTCTTAAATTTACTGAGGCTTGATTTGTGACCCAAGATGTGAACTATCCTGGAGAATGTTCCATGTGCACTTGAGAAGAAAGTGTATTCTGCCACTTTTGGGTGGAATGTTCTATAAATATCAATTAAATCTGTCTGGTCTATTGTGTCATTTAAAGCTGTGTTTCCTTATTTGTTTTCTGTTTGGATGGTCTGTCCATTGGTGTAAGTGGGGTGTTAAAGTCCCCCACTATTATTGTGTTATTTTCGATTTCTCCTTTCCTGGTTCTTAGCATTTGCCTTATGTATTAAGGTGCTCCTATGTTGGGTGCGTAAACATTTATAACTGTTATATCTTCTTCTTGGATTGATCCTTTGATCGTTATATAGTGTGCCTCCTTATCTCTTGTAACAGTCTTTATTTTATATTTTATCTGATAAGAGTATTGCTACTCCAGCTTTCTTTTGATTTCCATTTGCATGGCATATCTTTTTCCATCCCCTCACTTTCAGTCTGTATGTGTCCCTAGGTCTGAAGTGGGTCTCTTGTAGACAGCATCTATATGGGTCTTGTTTTTTTATCTGTTCAGCCAGTCTGTATCTTTTGGTTGAGGCATTTAATCCATTTACATTCAAGGTTATTATTGCTATGTATGTTCCTATTACCATTTTCTTAATTGTTTTGTGTTTGTTTTTGTGGGTCTTTTTCTTGTGTTTCCCACCTAGAGAAGTTTCTTTAACATTTGTTGTAAAGCTGGTTTGGTGGTGCTGAATTCTCTTAGCTTTTGCTTGTCTGTAAAGCTTTTGACTTCTCCATCGAATCTGAATGAGACTTGCCGAGCAGAGTAATCTTGGTTGTAGGTTCTTCCCTTTCATCACTTTAAATATATTGTGCCTCTCCCTTCTGGCCTGCAGAGTTTCTGCTGAAAAATCAGCTGATAACCTTATGGGCATTCCTTTGAATGTTATTTTTTGTTTTTCTCTTGCTCCTTTTAATATTTTTTCTTTGCATTTAATTTTTGTTAGTTTGATTAATATGTGTCTTGGTGTTTTTTTCCTAAGGTTTATCCTGTATGGGACTCTCTGTGCTTCCTGGAATTGGGTGACTATTTCCTTTCCCATGTTAGGGAGGTTTTTGACTATAATCTCTTCAAATATTTTCGTAGACCCTTTCTTCTTCTCTTCTTCTGGGACCCCTATAATTCGAATGTTGGTGTGTTTAATGTTGTCCCAGAGGTCTCTGAGATGTCTTTGATTCTTTTCATTCTTTTTTCTTTACTGTGCTCCTCAACCATTATTTCCACCATTCTGTCTTCCAGCTCACTTATTCGTTCTTCTGCCTCAGTTATTCTGTTACTGATTTCTTCTGGTGTATTTTTCATTTCAGGTGTTGTGTTGTTCATCGCTGTTTGTTCGTTCTTTAGTTCTGCTAGATCTTTGTTAAATGTTTCTTGTGTTGTCTCATCCGTGCCTCCACTCTATTTCCGAGATTCTGGATCACCTTTACTACCATTACTCTGAATTCTTTTTCAGGTAGATTGCCTATTTCCTCTTCATTTATTTGGTCTTGTAGGTTTTTAACTTCCTCCTTCATCTGTGATGTATTTTTTTGCCGTCTCATTTCTTTTTTCTTTTTTTTAATATGAGTGGGATTGTGTTCCTGTCTTACTGGTTGTTTGCCTTGAGGCTTCCAACACTAGAGCTTGTAGGCTGCTGGGTAGAGCTGGGTCTTGGTGCAGAGATGAGGACCTCCGTGAGACCTCACTCTGATGAAGGGGTCTGTGGTTCTCTGTTAGTCCAGTGGTTTGGAGTTGGAGCTCCCACCGCAGGTGCCTTGGCCCGACCCCTGGCTCATGAACCAAGATCCCGCAAGCCGCGTGGGGTGGCAATAAGTAAGTAAGTAAGTAAATAAATAAATAGAGAACAATAACAAAGTAAAGAATAAAATTAGACTAGGAAACTAACAGATTCAACGTTAGATATAAAAATAAAAATATAGATGAATCAACTAACTGAAGGTACAATAGTACCACAATAGTAAAAAAGAGGAGAAGCGAAAAGGAAAAAGAATAAAAGGGTGGTGGGGGGAAGGCCTTGGCTGTGGAGGCAGGGCCTAAGCAAGGGCGAGGTTTGGGTGGTGAGCGGGGCCGATGCTCAGGACCCACAGGGCTGGAAGAGGCCCTGGGGGCTGTGGGGGTTGGGGCTTAGGCTCAAGGAAGAGAAGGGGCCCAGGTGTGCCCCCCACCCCTCGTCTCAGAGGGCGGGGGACCTCACCTGGGAGCCCAGCAGGCTTCCTGGACTTGAGTGGGCGGGGCAAATGCCTTCCTCTCCTGCTCCTCCAGTCCTGGAGGGCCCCTTCCGCCTGCCTCTCCTGTTCTCCCCGTGGCCTCCTTCCTGTGCCCCCCGGACTAATGTGGCTGGGGGGAGGGGAGCCTTGGAGGGCAGGGGACCAGCCTGGGAGCTCAGCAGGCTCCCCGGGCCCGAGTGGTGGGGAGAACACCCTCCACTCCTCTCCCACTCCTCCCAGATGGCTCTTCCCGCCTGCCTCTCCGTATCTCCCCGGCCTCAGGGGCGCCGATCCTGTCTGGCTTCCACTTCTCCTCCCCCCTCAGTTTCCCCACATTCTCCTGGTTCACTTGGGGGTTCCTCCTATCTCCTTGGGCATCATGGTTTCCCAGCAGTGCCAGCAGCTGCCCTAGTAGTGGGGAGGTGCTAACTCAGCGTCTTTCCACACTGCCATCTTGACTCTGCCTCTGTACATTCTTTTTTAATATTCTTTTCCATTATGGTTTATCCCAGGAGACTGGGTATAGTTCCCTGGGCTATACAGTAGAACCTTGTTGTTTATTCATTCTAACGTAATAGTTTGCATCTACCAACCCCAACCTCCCAGTCCTTCCCTTCCCCGCCCCCTCCCCCTTGGCAACTACCAGTCTGTTCTCTATGGCCGTGATTCTGTCTCTCTTTCATAGATAGGTTCATTTGTGGCATATTTTAGATTCCACATATAAGTGATATGATATTTGTCTTTCTCTTTCCGACTTCACTTAGTATGATAACCTCTAGTTGCATCCATGTTGCAAATGGCAGCATTTCATTCTTTTTTATGGCTGAGTAGTATTCCAGTGTATCTATGTACCACGTCTTCTTTACCCATTCATCTGTTGATGGACATTTAGCTTGTTTCCATGTCTTGGCTATTGTGAACAGTGCTGCTGTGAACATAGGGGTGCATGTATCTTTCTGAATTAGAGCTTCGTTTGGGTATATGCCCAGGAGTGGGATTGCTGGATCATATGGTAGTTCTATTTTTAGTTTTCTGAGGAACCTCCATACTGTTCTCCATAGTGGCTGCACCAACTTACATTCCCACCAACAGTGTAGGAAGGCTCCCTTTTCTCCACACCCCTCCAGCATTTGTCATTTGTAGACTTTGTAATGATGGCCATTCTGACCGCGGTGAGGTGGTGCAGTGATTATGTTAAAGCACATCCCAAGCATCGGTCACTTATCCAGCAGCATCGCCAGCTGTCCACGGTCACATCCCCTCCATGACTCGTACGTGCTTCTCACAGTTGCTTTATGTGGCTCAGGATCCGTAGACCCCCACGTTGCGTTTGCTCATTAGGTCTCTTAAATCTCTTAATTTATGGATTCTCCCTCTGCCCTTTTCATCTTTTTCTTGCAGTTTATTTAGTGAGGAAATCAGGTCTCTTGTCCCGTAGAGTTTCCCACGTCATGTACTGACTCCACCATGTTCTTCCATCACCTTCATGTCTGGTCAGCAGGTGTTTCAACCAAGAGGACTCAGATGGTCAGCCTGATCCGTCACGTTCACTGCTAGTGGGTGGCCTTCTGGGTTTAGGAGCAGCGATGATCTTTGCCCAGATCCATCATAGGACAAGGAGGCAAAATGGCACAGTTCTGACTCTGTCCTCCCTTCTTTATTATTTGCTGGATTTCTTTCCAAAAGAAGATTTTTCTCTCATTGACTATATGATTATTCTGGGGCAGGGTTCCTTAGATGTCTGATTGTTTTCTTTATATTTACCAGTTTTCAGAATAATAATTAGTTTCTCCAAACATCCTGCAAAGATGACAAAGGAGATTTTTAATTTTAATTTCATTTTGAACCCATGGGCGACGAGCTCCAGTCCATTGCAGTTATTCTTTCTGACGGTCAAATTGCCTCATTTTTGGCTAGTTTGAGCCTCTCCAAGTTGGCTCCTGAGTCCTTTTGACATGACCCTAGGAAGGACAGATGTTACAGGCTTATCTTTTCTATTTCCTGCCCCGTATCTGGAATTAGCTGTTTTCCATGGAGCCTTGGTACTCTCAGCAGGAAATGGCATTTAGAAGCCACAGCCTGGGTGCTAGGGGTGCTTGTGATTACTGGGTCCATCATTGTTTGTAGACATTGCTGGGAAATGCTTTATTCTTTTAAGAGTGTGCTGAGGGTATAATGGTATTTTTCATTCAAATGAAGACTTATGGAGTTTTTCCTTAAATTGTTAGATTTTATATATTTTTAACAACAACAACAAAAAGCTTGGTTCCTAGTGATACTTGTTGCCTACTTCTTATTTACTGTGTGTGTGTGTTTCAGAATTACACTTCCAGTGCTATCATTAACTATATATGATTATTGAAAACGCTTGTAAGATTTCTTTGCACTTCTTTGGTCCCTAGAGCACCTCCCACTGGAGGGGTGCAAATCACTGTTTCTCAGTCAAATCTGGAAACCCTTTGTAGGTTTAACTTCCTTTCCTGTTCCTTCTGACTCATTCTGTCCCTACTTCACAGGTAACCTATTAGCTTTTGGGTTATCCCTCTCATTTTTAAAAAAAATATATATAGCATAAGCACACACATATATTCCCCCTCTCTTAGGCAGATGTATCCGATCTGCTGTACATAACATTCCATCCCTTATTCTTTTCACTTATATAGTCTCCTGGAGATTGTGCTATTGCACAAGACCGAGGTACTCGTCATTCTTACATATAGGTGCACAGCACTCCACTGTGTGGATCTGCCTTACTTTGTTCACCTAGTCCCGATCGATGGGCATTTGTTTGTTTACATTCTTTTGTGTTACACATACAGCTGTGAAGAGCAGCCTTGTGTATATATGCCTCATGGAATGCACTGTGTCTTCACTGAAGGCTCCTGGAAGCGACATTGGTCCCAAGAGATGGTTTTCCTGGGTATCACCAGATCCCCACCAGGGGGTGGTACCATTTTGTACTCCCACCTGCAGTGTATGAGGATTCCAGTTTCCCCACAGCCTCACCTGCAGAGGACATTGGTTCCCAGTGTGGTTTGAATTAGAGCTTCCTGTAGCCAGGCTGAGGTTTCAGAACCTTTTTATTGGTGGCTTTTCAGAGCACATTGGATCCAGACAGGAAGTTTCATTTGCTCCCTCAGGGGTGCATCTTGGCCTAATGTGATGGTTCAGGTGGGGCTGCTGCCCTCCAGTCTGCAGGTAATACTTTATTTTTTATTAATTTATTTCTATTTTATCTTATTTTTTATTGAAGTATAGTTGATTTACAGTGTTTCAGGTATACAGCAAAGTGATTCAGTCATATATATATATATGTGTGTGTGTGTATATATATAGTTCCCTGTGCTATACAGTAGGACCTTATTGTTTACCTATTTTGTATATAGTAGTGTGTATCTGTTAATTCCAAGCTCCTAATTTATCCCTCCCCCCACTTCCCTTTTTGGTAGCCATAAGTTTGTTTTCTGTGAGTCTATTTCTGTTTCGTAAATAAATTCATTTGTATCATTTTTTAAGATTCCACATTAAGTGATGTCATATGATATTTGTCTTTCTCTGTCTGACTTCACTTAGTATGATAATCTCTAGGTCCATCCATGTTGCTGCAAATGGCATTGTTTCATTTTTTTTTTTTTTGCGGTACGCGGGCCCCTCACTGTTGTGGCCTCTCCTGTTGCTGAGCACAGGCTGCGGACGCACAGGCTCAGTGGCCATGGCTTCACGGGCCCAGCCGCTCCGTGGCATGTGGGATCCTCCCAGACCGGGGCACGAACCCGTGTCCCCTGCATTGGCAGGCGGACTCTCAACCACTGCGCCACCAGGGAAGCCCTGTTTCATTCTTTTTTAGGTAATACTTTAATATTTCGGATCCTAGAAAGTCATAAAAAAATTATGGTTGTGTTCCTGCTCCCTTTTTGGGAATGAGCTGGAATGTTTTTGGTTTTTCTTCCCATCTCATCATGAACAGATCCTCCACATGCTTTAAGGCACAGCTCAATTGTCACTCCCTCCGTTCAACTGCATTAATCTCCCCCCACAAGGCATTTGAACTTGACCTTTTAGGGCGCTTATCATTCTCCCGTGTGCCTCCTTTTTTGGATGCGTTTTGTGTCTCATTGATTATGAGTCCCTGTAAGTCCCTACCCTGGCATCCTCGAATCGCTCACAGCACCTGGTGGGGAGCAGGGGCTCCACGCTAGCTGTCCAGGGACTGAAGTGTCACAGACGCGCATGTCTGGGGAAGGGCCTGTCCAGGAAGGGGTGGTGAGAGCTGCATTTCACGTGCATGTGTGTTCCCCTGAGCTGTGTGAATATGCACTCACAAAGCATATCATCAACCTGCAGAGGAAGCCACCTGCTAGAATATCACACATGGGGTGTTGAAAGAGTAGGTGGTGTTAGGAATATGGGAATCAGAAATCTGGTGTGTATGGAAAATAGCAGCTCACCAGCACATGCCAGCTATAGACCGGGGCGGGGGGCCTCTTCAGTATTCCTGGGAGCTCTGGTCTGGGCAGGACTTGCCCCACCTGTGATTGTAAAATGGCGTGATCTCACCTTCCCACCTGGGCATCCTGTTTGCTTTTCTTGAGAACCCAGATTCACCAAGAACATCTCTGAGTTTTTCTGTTTCCCAAGCAGGCTTCTCTGCTGGAAAGAAAACTTGGCAACCCACTGACGTGAATCCTGCAGTGTACTTGGCACTTATATTTAGTTTTTTAAAAAAGAGTGCTGATTTTTTCAATTATAAAAATGATACATGCTTATAATAGAAAATTGGGAAGTATTAAAAAACTAGAAAGGAGGAAATAATTATCTGTGATTTCACTGCCTGGAACACCCACTGTTAGCATCTTAGTGGGTTTCCTTCCAGTCGTTTTCCATGAATATTTATGTAGCTGGATTCATTTTCTGGGTACACTCTTTTATATTGCACTTTTAACTTAAGTTGCAACACGAGTATTTGTCTTCTATAGATAACTATTTTAGCTGTTTACTACCTAGGTCTTTACTTAAAGTCTTCATAAACATCCATACAATTAAACGTATATGTATTTTTCTGTTAACCGTAGCCATAGCTCATGGTAAGAGAACAATCAGAGGTGACAGGAATGTGTAATTTGGAGAGAGAAAGCTCCTTAGTTATAATCACCATTGTTGGTTGGGTTTCTCGGTGCCTGTGTTAACATTTGTTTATTTATATACACCTACAATTTTAAGATTTTTCTTGCTTAATCAGAACGCTGTGAAGTAATGAGAGGATGGTGGGGATGCAGCATAAAATGCCCAGCCTCAGCCCCTTCCCCAGAGGTGATAACAGTTAGGACTTGCTGTTCCTGCAGCTCTTCCCCTGGCTGTCCTGTGCGTGTGCTTGCGCTACAGGGCAGAGCTGAGTCCAGGTGCCAGGGGCGGTGTGACTCCCAAAGCCCTGTGACCTTCCCTGTCTGGTGTTACCCACGACTGTGTTACTTCGCTGGGCACAGGGGCTTTGCAGATGTGATTAAGGTTGCTAATCAGTGGACCTTAAAATAAGGAAGTTCTCCTGGATCATCTGGGTGGGTCCTTAAAAGCAGAAGAGGGAGCTGGAGAGGTTGGAAGCGCACGAGACCTTGAGGATGGAGGGGCCACGTGGCAGGAATGGGGCCCTCGGTCCTACGAGCACCAGGACCTGGAAGCTGCCAGCACCGGCTGAGCTGAGGCAGCTCCTTCCCCAGAGACTCCAGGTAAGAGGAGCCTGCCAGCACCTTGATTTCGGGCATGTGAGCCACGAGCAGAGAATCCAGCCACGCTGTGCCGTGTTCTGACCTACAGAGCTGAGGGTTAATAAATGGTGTGGAGTCACCACATTTGTGACTGTTTGTGACGCAGCATAGAGAATGGATCCGTTGTAGATTTTACTGTTTGGCTCTTTGCAGAAGAGGTTTGCTGACCCTTACTAGACAGTCCCGTTTCTCTTTCTCATCCACGTTTCCCTTCGCCTTTACCTCTTCCGGACGATTATTCTGGCTTGTGCGTACGGGCCCCTGAATAACATTCTCATATTGCTTCTTCTGGCTTTTTCAGTTCTCCTCCATATCTACTGGTCCCCACCCAGACTTGCTTCCCAGCCCTGCTTCCCACTCTGGGCCACCCTCACCCTCCTATGGTTGCTTTACCTTGGTTTCGGTTAAACAGATGATCGATATTCACATTTTCATGGCTATGGAAATACTGTTTACAGCTATGAAACTGCCCAAAGTGGTAATGTATGATTAACGTTTCTTTTCCTGCACAACTTTTGTTTTCCTTGGAGTAAATAGTTGTCTTTTATTTTCATATGCTTGGTTTTCCCTGAACTTATTGTTAATTCTGTCCCAGACTGTTTACCCATTATGTGTATTTTCTCACAGTAAGGTCACATGCATCAGATAAACTCTCCGTTCATCTTCCCGAGGGAGCGTCTCTGGACTCTTCTGAACCGCTCGAGTCTGGACGGCCCACAGCTGTCCTGCACTGTGTCTTCAGTACCATTTTGATTCCCTTTCCTTCCTCCCTGTATGTACTCTTTCCTGTAACCCCAGTGCCTTCTCGTTCTTAGCTGAGTCATTTGTCTGAGAACATCCTCCAGGAGTTTCTCGAGGGAGGTTGTGTGGGACGTAAGTGTTTTGAGAATTTACTCTGGAAAATGTCTTTATTTTCCTCTCCCCCTTGATTGATGGTTTGGCGGAGGAGAGAAAGCTTCCAGGCAGGAAGTGATTTCGTGCAGAGTGGAGAGGGGTGCCGAACTGCCGGCTGTATTCCAGGGCTGCTCTTTAGAAGCCCAGTGCTGGGGTGGGGGGCACACTCATGCCCCCGACCCAGAGGTACACAGCCGTAACCCTGGAGCCTGTGAACATGGTGCTTCACATGACAGAAGGGACTCTGCAGGTGTGACTGCATTAGGGTGTTGAACGAGGGGAACTGTCCTCGCGGGTCAAATGGAATCACAAGGGTCCTTACCAGAGGGGGGTAGGAGGGTCAGAATCAAAGGAGGACATGTGAGAGTGGAAGCAGAGTTGAGGGTGGTTGGCAAGGGAAAGGAGGATAGAGAGACTTGAAAATGCTATGATGCTGGCTTTGAAGATAGAGGGGCCACAAGCCAAAGAGCACAGGTGACCCCTAGAAGCCAGAAAAGGCAGAGAATCGGATTCTCCCTCAGAGTCTCCAGAAAGAGACAGCTGACCCTACATCCTGCCTTCAGCCCAGTAAGATCCATGTGGGATTTCTGATCCCCATTTAGTGTCAGATACTAAATGTGTGTTGTTATTAGCTATTAAATTTGTGGTTATTATTTATAGTAACAATGGGAAACTAATACAATGCCAGCTTATCCAACCAATTTTTTTTTTTTAATATTTACTTACTTATTTGGCTGCATCGGGTCTTAGTTGCAGCATGTGGGATCTAGTTCCCTGACCTGGGATCGAACCAGGGGCCCCTGGCTTTGGAAAGAGCGCAGAGTCTTAGTCACTGGACCACCAGGGAAGTCCCTATCCAGCTGATTTTTGAAAAAATTAATTTATTTTTGGCTGTGTTGGATCTTCGTTGCTGCACGCAGTCTCTCTAGTTGCGGCGAGCAGGGGTTATTCTCTGTTGCTGTGCACCCGCTTCTCATTGCACTGGCTTTTCTTGTTGCGGAACACAGGCTCTAGGCACGCGGGCTTCAGTAGTTGTGGCACGCGGGCTTCAGTAGTTGTGGCACGCGGGCTCAGTAGTTGTGGCTTGCGGGCTCTAGAGTGCAGGCTCAGTAGTTGCGGCGCATGGACTTAGTTGCTCCGTGGCATGTGGGATCTTCCCGGACCAGGGCTCGAACCCGTGGCCCCTGCATTGGCAGGCAGATTCTTAACCACTGAGCCACGAGGAAAACCTTCTATCTGAATCTCGATCTTTCCTTCTCCGTCTCCTGCTGGAAGCTCCTGCGTCTTTTCTGTCTCCAGCGTCCTGAGGTTTCAGGACCATGTGCCTCATTGGGCACTTGGTGGGTCTTTGCAATGTGGCATCTCATCCTCTGGGGAGGTTTTTAGACCCTTCCCCCATCTGTCCCCACCCACCCTCTATTTGATTCTCTTTTTTCTGAAAGTGCGGTTCTTTGAATCCTGAGCTTCACAGGCCAGTCCTTAAATTTTCTCAACTTTTCTCTTTTATTTTCCAACTTTGGTCTTGTTGTCTACTTTCTGAACTTACTTTCATCTTCTAAACCTTCTACTGAGCTTCCCATTTTGGCCATCATGATTTTAATTACCAAAGTTCTTTTTTGTTCTCTGAATGTTAATTTTTATTACATCCTGTCTGTTTCATGTTTGTGATATCTTGTTTTATCTTTTTGAGGATAGTAATGATTTTTTTTTAAAGCTTTCTTCTCTTGCAAAAATCCCTGTTTTCTGCAAATTGCTGTTCTTTTTTTCCATCTTGGTCCACCTCCATCTGCATTTCGGCCCATCTTTCAGGTTAGGGCCTTTCCTCTGATGTCTGATGACCTTTGCAGGTCTCCTCATATTCGGGCGTGGGACACTAAATGCCGACTGGAAAGCGAGGGCATGAGTGGGGCCTGACAACTTTGAGCTTCGCGGCAGGGTGGTGTGGCCAGGTCGTTTAGTTGGGATGTCCCAGTGTCACTCATCAGATTCCATCTAGAAAGGTCCTCCAGTCTCCTGCCTCAAGGGCTAGATTTCTGGAGACTGAGTCGGGGAGAGGGCTGGGGATTTCACCATCCAAAATACACAGATCTTTTTGTTTTTTTGGTATCACAACGCTCAGTTGTCCCTCGTGTCCCCCAGTCCACAGACTCACTTTATGTCCCCCCAAATAAATTTCTTGTCTTCTGCTAGGCTGGGGGAGGGGCAGTCACCAGTGATGCAGCGTGGGGAGGGGCCTGAGTGCCACCTGCCTCTCATCACCCCGCCTGCCACAGGGGCCTAGCGCCCCAGCCCGGGCACTCCGGGGCTCTGCAGCCTGAATCTGGCTGCGCTCCCGCTCCCGCCCTGCCCCTCCTGCCTCCTCTGATCACAGATGATGGCTTTAAAGCAACGCTGTGTTCACCTAAAAGGGAGTTCGGAGCAAAAGAGATGCCTGGGCTCAACCTGCTGCGTGTGCCGGGCGCGCCTGCAAGAGAACGCTCCGTTACACGCCTCTCCTCGCACACAACGAAGTTCTCTTCGGCAGTCATCATGACGCCATAATGATGACGACGACTGTCTGGAGGAGAATGCTGCAGGCTGAACAGCTTTTATTGAACTTTGTACGTACAATCATGTCAGTGCATACAAACACACACGTGCACACGCATGTCCAAAAAGGAAGAGGCAACATGAAAATTTTAATTACATTAATTTTCAAGAGGGGAATTTATACTGAATTCATACTCAATTTCACGGTTTTAACTTTTCACCGGAAGTAGAAACTCCAAGTCATCAGTAAAAGATGAAGAACTGAAGTAACTCATGTTCCCTTTCTTCCTCAGTGAAATGACTGTGCTATCATTTTTTGTGTTGAATCTCCTGTTTAAAAGCAGGAAGATGAGGTGTCCATACCATTGATATGTTGGAGATAGGAGCCCAAAGAGAGTGAAAATGATTGCAAACTTACAGTGAACGTGTGTGGCTGGGTCCTCCCCGTTGGGGGCCAGCTGTGTGAGTGGGGGTTCTCCAAATTCACTGGGCGAACTGCTCCCCCCACACTGCCCTGAGGACATATGTCACATTCTGGAAGTTTCTTAAATGAATGAATGAATGAATGAATGATTTTGGCTCCACCAGGTCTTAGTTGCGGCTCGTGGGATCTTTAGTTGCGGCATGTGGGATCTTTTAGTTGCAGCACGCGGACTCTTAGTTGTGGCATCAGACTCTTAGTTGCAGCATGTGAACCCTAGTTGCGGCATGCAGACTCGTAGTTGCACCACGTGGGCTTCTTAGCTGCGGCGCACAGGCAGGATCTAGGTCCCTGACCAGGGATCGAATCTGGGCCCCCTGCATTGGGAGCATGGAGTCTTACCTACTGGACCACCAGGGAAGCCCCACCCCTTAAATTATTTTTAATGTAAAATTTGTTGCCTACCTCCTGTGCTCCAGGAGCTGCTAGGAGCTTTTTCACATGTGTTCTCCTGATTCTTAGTTGAGTCCTCTTCTGTGTCCTCTTGGCGACATTCCTTGCTGCAGAGCCAGGCAATTCCCTGTCAGCTGAGCCGGCGTTAATCACTGAAATGGAAAGTCCTCCTCTAATGAAATTGAATTTCGGGTTACTCCACCATCCAGCTGCACGAGAGTAAACCACTTCTACACACTCACAGGAAAATGGAGGGCAGGATTTCAGATCCCCCCAGAGGCCTTTGCATTCCTTGGCTCTACCAACTGCCCCAGCAGCCAGAATTCCCAACTTCTGACGAGCGTCTGTCCTCAGGCTTAATCTGCCGGCGGCTGCTTGATGCTTTTTGATCTCGTGTGGAAATTCACATTTGTGTGAATATATTTTACAAGACAGTCAGCCCCTTTCCTGCCTCAGCTTGTGACATTATCTTACGTGTTGTTATCAGTGGCAAACCTGATGAGGTCCCAGAGCGAGGGGTGAAGCTGACGGCCATCTTGTCCATCCAGGTTCAGCCACTGTGCACCGACAGTGCTGGGCCCACTGTGAGCCAGGGACCCCTGTGTTATGGACTGAATGTTTGTGTCTCCCCAGATCCATATGTTGAAACCTAACCCTCAGTGTGACAGTACTAGGAGGTGGGGCCTTTGGGAGGTGATGAGCTGATAAGGGTGGAGCCCCGTGGGTGGGATTAGTGCCTTGATAAGAGACCACAGAGGGGTAGCTCATGCTCTTGCCACCGGTGAGGACCCAAGAGGTCAGCTGTGTGCATCCCAGAAAAGGGCCCTCCCCAGGACCCGGCCATGCCAGCATCCTGATCTCAGACTTCCAGCCTCCAGACCTGTGAGCAATAAATTTCTGTTGCTTATAAAGCACCCAGCCTGTTGTACTTTGTTGCTGTAGCTTGAATGGACTAAGACATCTTGCTTTTTTCCTTTTTTTAAAAAATGTAAATATTTTAGTATTTTTTACATTGTCACTGGTAGAAGCAGTAGGTCAGTAGAATCAGAATTTCTCTTGAACACATTGCCCCAGTTTAACCCTATTGTTTAAAATACATTTTATTTATTTGTTTATTTATGTCTGTGTTGGGTCTTTGTTGCTGCGTGCGGGCTTTCTCTAGTTGCGATGAGCGGGGGCTACTCTTCGTTGCCCTGCGCAGGCTTCTCACTGTGGTGGCTTCTCTTGTTGTGGAGCATGGGCTCTAGGCATGCAGGCTCAGTAGTTGTGGCACATGGGCTCAGTAGTTGTGGCTCACAGTCTCTAGAGCACAGGCTCAGTAGTTGTGGTGCACGGGCTTAGTTGCTCTGCGGCATGTGGGATCTTCCCGGACCAGGGCTCGAACCCGTGTCCTCTGCATTGGTAGGCAGATTCTTAACCACCGTGCTACCAGGGAAGTCCCTAACCCTCTTTTATGTAATTCAAGTTCTTTCCCTTCATAGCATCTTATTTTTCTTCTCCAACTTTTATTTGAAAAATTTCAAATCCACCTTAAAAGAGTAATACAGTGAAAAATTATACACCGTGTCCCGACTCACTGATGGTTAACATTTTGCCACATTTTATTTTACAGTCTCTTTCTTCACATATACTTACCTACACACATTCACATTTAAAAAATCATTTGAGGGCTTCCCTGGTGGCGCTGTGCTTGAGAGTTCGCCTGCCGATGCAGGGGACATGGGTTTGTGCCCCGGTCCGGGAGGATCCCACATGCCGTGGAGCGGCTGGGCCCGTGAGCCATGGCCGCTGAGCCTGTGCGTCTGGAGCCTGTGCTCCGCAGCAGGAGAGGCCACAACAGTGAGAGGCCCGCATACTGCAAAAAAAAATCATTTGAAAGTAAATTTCAGTTATCATGATATTGCACCTCTAAATAAATCAGCATGTATTTCCTGAGAGAAAGGGCATAAGCCTACTTAACCATCACAAGATTCTCTGTCAACGAATTTAACATTGACACACACTATTATTTAATGTTTAGTTTATATTCAATTTTTCCCAGTTGTTACAACAATGTCCTTTACAGGTTTTCCCGATGGAAGATTTCAAATGTTTGTGTTCATTAGTTACACTTCTTCACCTCCTTTAAGCAAGAATAGTTCCCTCTCCTTTGTGTGCACATGTGCATGTGTGCATGTGTGTGTTCCATGACACTGATACTTTTGAGTCCAGGTCAGTTGTTTTCGAAAATGTCCCTTGATCTGAGTTTGTCTGCATTTCTTCATGATTAAATTCAGATCACGCATTTTTAGAAGGAACATCATAGAGGTGATGATTCTCTGTCCCCAGTGCAGTGCAGTGGGTGGACGTGATGTCACTTTGTCCCTTTATTACACCTGTTAGGATTGATCACCTGGCTAACGCATCATTAGAAACATGCCCATGTCTCTTTACAAGAAACTAGGTTTTTAAATCCTTTCTTGGGGTGTAGTTTCTATCCAAGCGCTCTGCACATAGTAACTGACAGCCGATGTCCTGAGTTCGAAGGAAAGCAAGATGTTTTTTGAGCTTCCTCTATGGGTCAATTCTAGTACCTCATTTAATTTGGCCAAGGAGAGTCATTATTATCCCCATTTTACAGGTGATGTAGTTGAAGCCAAGAAAGGTGAGTAACTTGTCCCCAGTAGCACACTAAGTGATACACTGGGATTCCAACCCAAGACGGTGAAAGTTGACATCAGCCTCATTGCCCACCGTCCCCCCCCCCCCCACGCTCTGTTCCTGTCTCCTTCACCTGGGGACACGAGCTCATGACTTGCTAGTATAAACTTGGGCACTGGATACATGCCAGAGGTTCGAAAGGGTCCTTTGAAACAGTGTCCGAATTTGTGCTTACAAAGCACGTGAGTGGGTCAGCACTCATTCATTACTCGCTGGCATTGAATAACCGCTCACATCCTGAAAATTCTAGTTTTGAGGAATCGAAAAATCACTGTCGAGCCAGCATGTCAGAATAAGTGAAGCAGAAAATGCAAGGCTGTTGCATCAGTTTCTCCCCCAGAGCATTGCAGAGATCTCTGGTACAGCGAGCAAAGCAGCTGACGGCCCCTGCAGGCTCCATCCTCCCCTTCCTGTTCCTGGAAACCGGACCTCCCACGTTTAACTTGGCCCCCGGTTGCCCATACAGCCGCCCAGAGCAAGAACTACATTTCCCAGGCTTCCTCGCAGCTAGGTTCTCCCTGTGAGCAGTACGTGCAATTTCCAAGTGTTCCCAGAGAGGGAATTCGTTTGTCCTCCTCTTCCCCCTTCCAGCCAGAATGTAGAATGTGAGTGTATAAAAGTGGTAGGGGTGAATTTAGGATGTGCTGTGAATATCGAAGTGGTAGGGGTGGATAGGGAGTGCCCGGAGGGTGTGCTGTCACTTCAGCCGTGGAGAGGATAGAGTGCAGGAGTGGAGGGGGCGGGTACAGGGTGCAGGGGCTGAGCCTTGTTGGACCATGTGGGCGAGGACCAGGTCTGGCATGTGGAAGGAGCCTGGGTCTCTGACACAGAGACGACTTTCTGCCAGCCCTGGACCTCTCATGCTCATATTATTATATGAGAGAGAAATTTTGTTTGTTTGATTGATTTTATTCAGTTTTTCATTTTAGAAAGTTTTAGATTTACAGGAAATTTGGGAAGATAGTTCAAAGAGTTCCCATATACTCCGCGTCCTGTTTGCCCTCTTGCTAACATCTCACGTTAGAATAGTACGTTTGTTACGATGAATGAATGTTGAGACACTTCTATTAACTAAAGTGCATACTTTATTCAGATTGTCTTAGTCTTTCCCCAGTGTCCTTTTTCTGTCCCAGAGCCACGTCCACGACACCACATTACATTCAATCAAGTCTCCTTAAGTTCCTCGTGTCTGTGACAGTTTCTCAGACTTGCTTTTAAAACATTTTTATTCTTAAAGCCATTTTTATCTGGGGACATATTTTTGAAGACAGGCTAAACCCATGTCCAAACTAACACCGAGGCCGCCGTCAACTTCATCTCACCCCACTTTCTGTCCTCCTTTCGCACTGCTGGTCTCTAAGGACGCGCAAACTTACCCACACATGCTTCTGCTTATGCGTTTTGTACATGGTCTTCCTCGGCTCTCATCTGCCTGGTAAACTCCTACTCACCCTACGGTACTCCACTCAGACATCCTCTCCTCCAGAAGCCTGCTTGGACCCCCATCTCTCGCCAGCCAGGAGTCATTATATCCCTTCCTTGAGCCCATAGTAAAGTGTCCAAACCTCTGTTATACTTACCTCGTGGCACCATAATTATTTTCTCACATGTGGATCTCTAGAACTAGGCTGTGGTTTTCTGGAAGTCAGGGACCATATTTTATTCATTTTTTGTATCCCTAAAAACAAATTTGTAAGAGGCACATCAAGATCTTTGGTGAATGGATGAATGAGCTCAGATGATTTAATTGCATGTATGCCCATAAATCCTCACCTTAAAAGTGTTTCCTTTTTTAAAAAAATTATTTTTTTATACAGCAGGTTCTTATTAGTTACCTGTTTTATACATATTAGTGTATACATGTCAATCCCAATCTCCCAATTCATCCCACCACCACCACTACCACCTTCCCCACCTATTTCCCCTCTTGGTGTCCATACATTTTTCTCTACATCTGTGTCTCTGTTTCTGCCCTGAAAACTGGTTCATCTGTACCATTTTTGTAGGTTCCACATACATACGTTAATATACGATATTTGTTTTTCTCTTTCTGACTTACTTCACTCTGTATGACAGTCTGTGTGTCCATCCATGTCTCTACAAGTGACCCAATCTCATTCCTTTTTATGGCTGAGTAATAGTCCATTGTATATATGTACCACACCTCCCTAATCCATTTGTCTGTCGATGGACATTTAGGTTGCTTCCATGACCTGGCTATTGTAAATAGTGCTGCATGCAGTGAACATCGAGGTGCATGTGTCTTTTTGAATTATGGTTTTCTCTGGGTGTATGCCCAGTAGTGGAATTACTGGGTCATATGGTAATTCTATTTTTAGTTTTTTAAGGAACCTCCATATGGTTCTCCATGGTGGCTGTATAAATTTACATTCCCACCAACAGTGCAAGAGGGTTCCCTTTTCTCCACACCCTCTCCGGCATTTGTTGTTTGTAGATTTTCTGATGATGCCCATTCTAACAGGTGTGAGGTGATACCTCATTGTAGTTGTGATTTGCATTTCTCTAATGATTAGTGATGTTGAGCAGCTTTGCATGTGCCTCTTGCCCATCTCTATGTCTTCTTTGGAGAAATGTCTATTTAGGTCTTCTGCCCATTTTTTTTGATTGGGTTGTTTGTTTTTTTAATATTGAGCTGGACTTCTCTGGTGGTGCAGTGGTTAAGAATCCGCCTGCCAATGCAGGGGCCATGGGTTTAAGCCCTGGTCCGGGAAGATCCCACATGTCGTGGAGCCACTAAGCCCGTGTGCCACAAGTACTGAGCCTGTGATCTAGAGCCTGCGAGCCACAGCTACTGAGCCCATGTGCCACAACTGCTGAAGCCCACGCACCTAGAGCCCTGCTCCTCAACAATAGAAGCCACCGCAATGAGAAGCCCGCGCACTGCAACGAAGAATAGCCCCCACACGCCACAACTAGAGAAAGCCCACGCAAGAAACAAAGACCCAGTGCAGCCAAAAATAAATAAATTAATTAATTAAAAAATATATTGAGCTATATATATATATTGAGCTATATATAATTAATTAAAAATGTATTGAGCTATATTGAGCTATATGAGCTGTTTATATATTTTGGAGATTAATCCTTTGTCCATTGATTCGTTTGCAAATATTTTCTCCCATTCTGAGGGTTATCTTTTTGTCTTGTTTATAGTTTCCTTTGCTGTGCAAAAGCTTTTAAGTTTCATTAGGTCCCATTTGTTTATTTTTGTTTCATTTCCATTACTCTAGGAGGTGGGTCAAAAAAGATCTTGCTGTGATTTATGTGAAAGAGAGTTCAACCTACGTTTTCTTCTAAGAGTTTTATAGTGTCCTGTCTTACTTTTAGGTCTTTAATCCATTTTGAGTTTATTTTTGTGTATGGTGTTAGGGAGTGTTCTAATTTCTTTCTTTTACATGTAGCTGTCCAGTTTTCCCAGCACCACTTATTGAAGAGACTATCTTTTCTTCTCTGTATATCCTTGCCTCCTTTGTCATAGATTAGTTGACCCTAGGTGCGTGGGTTTATCTCTGGGTTTTCTATCCTGTTCCATTGGTCTATATTTCTGTTTTTGTGCCAGCACCATATTGTCTTGATTACTGTAGCTTTGTAGTATAGTCTGAAGTCAGGGAGCCTGATTCCTCCAGCTCCTTTTTTTCCCCTCACGATTGCTTTGGCTATTCGGGGTCTTCTGTGTCTCCATACATATATTAAGATTTTTTGTTCTAGTTCTGTAAAAAAAAAAAAAATGCCGTTGGTAATTTGATAGGGATTGCATTGAATCTGTAGATTGCTTTGGGTAGTATAGTCATTTTCACAGTATTGATACTTCCAATCCAAGAATATGGTATATCTGTCCATCTGTTTGTGTCATCTTTGATTTCATTCATCAGTGTCTTATAGTTTTCTGAGTACAGGTCTTTTACCTCTGTAGGTAGGTTTATTCCTAGGTATTTTATTCTTTTTGTTGCAGTGGTGAATGGGATTGTTTCCTTAATTTCTCTTTCTGATCTTTCATTGTTAGTATATAGGAATGCAAGAGATTTCTGTGCATTAATTTTGTATCCTGCAACTTTACCAAATTCATTGATTAGTTCTAGCAGCTTTCTGGTAGCATCTTTAGGATTATCTATATATAGCATCATGTCATCTGCAAACAGTGACTTGTTTACTTCTTCTTTTCCAGTTTGTATTCCTTTTATTTCTTTTTCTTCTCTGACTGCCCTGGCTAGGACTTGCAAAAGTATGTTGAATAATAGTGGTGAGAGTGGACGTCCTCATCTTGTTCCTGATCTTAGAGGAAATGCTTTCAGTTTGTCACCATTGAGAATGATGTTGGCTGTGGGTTTGTCATATATGGCCTTTATTATGTTGAGGTAGGTTCCCTGTATGTCCACTTTCTGGAGAGTTTTTATCATAAATGGGTGTTGAATTTTGTCAAAAGATTTTCTGCATCTATTGAGATGATCATGTGGTTTTTCTTCTTCAGTTTGTTAATATCGTGTATCACATTGATTGATTTGAGTACATTGAAGAATTCTTGCATCCCTGGGATAAATCCCACTTGATCATGGTGAATGATGCTTTTAATGTATTGTTGGATTCTGTTTGCTAGTATTTTGTTGAGGATTTTTGCATCTATATTCATCAGTGATATTGGCCTGTAATTTTCTTTTTTTGTAGTATCTTTGGTTTTGGTATAAGTGTGTTGGTGGCCTTGTAAAATGAGTTTGGGAGTGTTCCTTCCTCTGCAATTTTTTGGAACATTTTGAGAAGGATGGGTGCTAGTTCTTCTGTAAATGTTTGATAGAATTCACCTGTGAAGCCATCTGGTCCTGGACTTTTGTCTGTTGGAAGATTTTTAATCACAGTTTCAATTTCATTACTTGTGATTGGTCTGTTCATATTTTCTATTTCTTCCTGGTTCAGTCTTGGAGGGTTATACCTAAGAATTTGTCCATTTTTTCCAGGTTGTCCATTTTATTGGCATAGAGTTGCTTGTAGTAGTCTCTTAGGATGCTTTGTGTTTCTGCAATGTCCGTTGTAACTTCTCCTTTTTCATTTCTAATTTTATTTTTATGTATTTATTTTATTTATTTACTTTTTAACATCTTTATTGGGGTATAATTGCTTTACAATGGTGTGTTAGTTTCTGCTTTATAACAAAGTGAATCAGTTATACATATACATATGTTCCCATATCTCTTCCCTCTTGCATCTTCCTCCCTCCCACCCTCCCTATCCCACCCCTCCAGGCGGTCACAAAGCACCAAGCTGATATCCCTGTGCTATGTGGCTGCTTCCCACTAGCTATCTACCTTACGTTTGGTAGCGTATATATGTCCATGCCTCTCTCTCACTTTGTCACAGCTCACCCTTCCCCCTCCCCGTATCCTCAAGTCCATTCTCCAGTAAGTCTGTGTCTTTATTCCTGTCTTACCCCTAGGTTCTTCATGACATTTTTTTTTTAATTCCATATATATATGTGTTAGCATACGGTATTTGTCTTTCTCTTTCTGACTTACTTCACTCTGTATGACAGACTCTAGGTCTATCCACCTCATTACAAATAGCTCAATTTTGTTTCTTTTTATGGCTGAGTAATATTCCATTGTATATATGTGCCACATCTTCTTTATCCATTCATCCGGTGATGGGCACTTAGGTTGTTTCCGTCTCCGGGCTATTGTAAATAGAGCTGCAATGAACATTTTGGTACATGACTCTTTTTGAATTATGGTTTTCTCAGGGTATATGCCCAGTAGTGGGATTGCTGGGTCATATGGTAGTTCTATTTGTAGTTTTTTAAGGAACCTCCATACTGTTCTCCATACTGTTCTACATAGTTCTCTGTACCAATTCACATTCCCACCAGCAGTGCAGGAGTGTTCCCTTTTCTCCACACCCTCTCCAGCATTTATTGTTTCTAGATTTTTTGATGATGGCCATTCTGACTGGTGTGAGATGATATCTCGTTGTAGTTTTGATTTGCATTTCCCTAATGATTAATGATGTTGAGCATTCTTTCATGTGTTTGTTGGCAGTCTGTATATCTTCTTTGGAGAAATGTCTATCTAGGTCTTCTGCCCATTTTTGGATTGGGTTGTTTGTTTTTTTTGTTATTGAGCTGCATGAGCTGCTTGTAAATTTTGGAAATTAATCCTTTGTCAGTTGCTTCATTTGCCAATATTTTCTCCCATTCTGAGGGTTGTCTTTTCGTCTTGTTTATAGTTTCCTTTGCTGTGCAAAAGCTTTTAAGTTTCATTATGTCCCATTTGTTTATTTTTGGTTTTATTTCCATTTCTCTAGGAGGTGGGTCAAAAAGGATCTTGCTGTGATTTATGTCATAGAGTGTTCTGCCTATGTTTTCCTCTAAGAGTTTGATAGTTTCTGGCCGTACATTTAGGTCTTTAATCCATTTTGAGCTTATTTTTGTGTATGGTGTTAGGGAGTGATCTAATCTCATACTTTTACATGTACCTGTCCAGTTTCCCCAGCACCACTTATTAAAGAGGCTGTCCTTTCTCCACTGTACATTCCTGCCTCCTTTATCAAGGATAAGGTGACCATATGTGCGTGGGTTTATCTCTGGGCTTTCTATCCTGTTCCATTGATCTGTCTTTCTGTTTTTGTACCAGTACCATACAGTCTTGATTACTGTAGCTTTGTAGTATAGTCTGAAGTCAGGGAGCCTGATTCCTCCAGCTCCGTTTTTTCTTCTCAAGATTGCTTTGGCTATTCAGGGTCTTTTGTGTTTCCATACAAATTGTGAAATTTTTTGTTCTAGTTCTGTGAAAAATGCCAGTGGTAGTTTGATAGGGATTGCATTGAATCTGTAGATTGCTTTGGGTAGTAGAGTCATTTTCACAATGTTGATTCTTCCAATCCAAGAACATGGTATATCTCTCCATCTATTTGTATCATCTTTAATTTCTTTCATCAGTGTCTTATAATTTTCTGCATACAGGTCTTTTGTCTCCTTAGGTAAGTTTACTCCTAGATATTTTATTCTTTTTGTTGCAGTGGTAAATGGGAGTGTTTTCTTGATTTCACTTTCAGATTTTTCATCATTAGTGTATAGGAATGCAAGAGATTTCTGTGCATTAATTTTGTATCCTGCAACTTTACCAAATTCATTGATTAGCTCTAGTAGTTTTCTGGTAGCATCTTTAGGATTCTCTATGTATAGTATCATGTCATCTGCAAACAGTGACTTGTTTACTTCGTCTTTTCCAATTTGGATTCCTTTTATTTCCTTTTCTTCTCTGATTGCTATGGCTAAAACTTCCAAAACTATATTGAATAAGAGTGGTGAGAGTGGGCAGCCTTGTCTTGTTCCTGATATTAGTGGAAATGCTTTCAGTTTTTCACCATTGAGGATGATGTTGGCTGTGGGTTTGTCATATATGGCCTTTATTATGTTGAGGAAAGTTCCCTCTATGCCTACTTTCTGCAGGGTTTTTATCATAAATGGGTGTTGAATTTTGTCAAAAGCTTTCTCTGCATCTATTGAGATGATCATATAGTTTTTCTCCTTCAATTTGTTAATATGGTTTATGACAGTGATTTGCATATATTGAAGAATCCTTGCATTCCTGGAATAAACCCCACTTGATCATGGTGTATGATCCTTTTAATGTGCTGTTGGATTCTGTTTGCTAGTATTTTGTTGAGGATTTTTGCATCTATGTTCATCAGTGATACTGGCCTGTAGTTTTCTTTCTTTGTGACATCCTTGTGTGGTTTTGGTATCAGGGTGATGGTGGCCTCGTAGAATGAGTTTGGGAGTGTTCCTCCCCCTGCTATATTTTGTAAGAGTTTGAGTAGGATAGGTCTTAGCTCTTCTCTAAATGTTTGATAGAATTAGCCTGTGAAGCCATCTGGTCCTGGGCTTTTGTTTGTTGGAAGATTTTTAATCACAGTTTCAATTTCAGTGCTTGTGATTGGTATGTTCACATTTTCTATTTCTTCCTGATTCAATCTTGGCAGGTTGTGCATTTCTAAGAATTTGTCCATTTCTTCCAGGTTGTCCATTTTATTGGCATAGAGTTGCTTGTAGTAGTTTCTTAGGATGCTTTGTGTTTCTGCAGTGTCCGTTGTAACTTCTCCTTTTTCATTTCTAATTTTATTTTTATCTATTTATTTTTAAAATAAATTTATTTTATTTTTATTTTTGGCTGCGTTGGGTCTTTGTTGCTGTGTGCGGGCTTTCTGTAGTTGTGGTGAGCGGGGGCTACTCTTCGTTGCAGTGCGCGGGCTTCTCATCACGGTGGCTTCTCTTATTGCGGAGCACAGACTCTAGGTGCACAGGCTTCAGTTGTTGTGGCAGGCGGGCTCAGTAGTTGTGGCTCACAGACCCTACAGCGCCTGCTCAGTAGTTGCAGTGCACGGGCTTAGTTGCTCCATGGCATGTGGGATCTTCCCAGACCAGGGCTTGAACCTGTGTCCCCTGCATTGGCAGGCGGATTCTTAACCTCTGCACCACCAGAGAAACCTCTCTAATTTTATTGATTTGAGTCCTCTCTCTCTTTTAATTGATGAGACTGGCTAAAGGTTTATCAATTATGTTTATCTTCTCAAGGAACCAACTTTTAGTTTTATTGATCTTTGCTGTTGTTTTCTTTGTTTCTGTTCCATTTATTTCTGCTCTGATCTTTATGATTTCTTTCCTTCTACTAACTTTGGGTTTTGTTTGTTCTTCTTTCTCTAGTTCCTTTAGGTATACAGTTAGATTGCTTATTTGAGATTTTTCTTGTTTCTTGAGGTAGGATTGTATTGCTGTAAACTTCTGTCTTAGAAATGCGTTTGCTGCATCCCACAGATTTTGGATTGTCATGTTTTCGTTGTCATTTGTCTTTAGGTATTTTTTGAATCACGCTTTGATTTCTTCAGTGATATGCTGGTTATTTAGTAACATATTGTTTAGTTTCTATGTGTGTTTTTTACGTTTCTTTCCCTGTAATTTATTTCTAATTTCAGAGTGTTGTGGTCGGCAAAGATGCTTGATATGATTTCAATTTTCTTAAATTTACCAAGGCTTGATTTGTAGCCCAAGATGTGATCTATCCTGGATAATGTTCCATGTGCACTTGAGAAGAAAGTGTAATCTGCTGATTTCAGATGGAATGTCCTATAAATATCAATTAAATCTTTCTGGTCTGTTGTGTCATTTAAAGCTTGTGTTTCCTTATAAATTTTCTGTCTGGATGATCTGTCCATTGGTGTAAGTAAGGTGTTAAAGTGCCCCACTATTAGTGAGTTACTGTCAATTTCCGTTTTTTTTTTTAAATTGTATTTATTTTGGCTGCGTTTTTTTGGATCTTTGTTGCTGTGTGCAGGCTTTCTCTAGTTGAGGCTGACGGGGGCTACTCTTCCTTTGGGTGTGCAGGCTTCTCATTTCATTGGCTTCTCTCATTGCAGAGCACAGGTTCTAGGTGTGTGAGCGTCAGTAGTTGTGGCACACAGGCCCAGTTGCTCCGCGGCATGTGGGATCTTCCCAGACCAGGGATCGAACCCATGTCCCGTGCATTGGAAGGAGGATTCTTAACCACTGTGCCACAAGGGAAGTCCATCGATTTCCTCTTTTATAGCTGTTAGCAGTTGCCTTATGTATTGAGGTGCTCCTATGTTGGGTGCATATATATTTATAATTGTTATATCTTCTTGGATTGATCCCTTGATGATTATGTAGTGTCCTTCCTTGTCTCTTGTAACAGTCTTTATTTTAAAGTCTATTTTATCTGATATGAGTATTGCTACTCCAGCTTTCTTTTGATTCCCATTTGCATGGAGTATCTTTTTCCATCCCCTCACTTTCAGTCTGTATGTGTCTCTAGGTCTGAAGTTGGTGTCTTGTAGACAGCGTATATATGGGTCTTGTTTTTGTACCCGTTCAGCGAGCCTGTGTCTTTTGGTTGGAGCATTTAATCCATTCACATTTAAGGTAATTATTGATACGTATGTTCCTGTTACCATTTTCTTAATTGTTTTGGGTTTGTTTTTGTAGGCCCTTTTCTTCTCTTGTGTTTCCCACCTAGAGAAGTTCCTTTAGCAGTTGTAGAGGCGGTTTGGTAGTGCTTAATTCACTTAGCTTTTGCTTGTCTGCAAAGCTTTTGATTTCTCCAGCGAATCTGAATGAGATCCTTGCCAGGTAGAGTACTCTTGGTTTTAGGTTCTTCCTTTTCATCACTTGAAATATATCGTGCCACTCCCTTCTGGCTTGTAGAGTTTCTGCTGAGAAATCAGCTGTTAACCTTATGGAAATTCCCTCATATGTTATTTGTCATTTCCCCCTTGTTGCTTTTAATAATTTTTCTTTGTGTTTAATTTTTGTCAGTTTGATTACTGTGTGTCTTGGTATGTTTCTCCTTGGGTTTATCCTGCCTGGGACTTTCTGCACTTCCTGGTCTTGGGTGGCTGTTTCCTTTCCCATGTTAGGGAAGTTTTCAACTATAATCTCTTCATATATTTTCTAGGGTTCTTTCTCTGTCTCTTCTCCTTCGGGGACCCCTATAATGCGAATGTTGGTGCGTTTAATGTTGCCCCAGAGGTCTCTTAGGCTGTCTTCGTTTCTTTTCATTCTTTTTTCTTTGTTCTGTTCCGCAGTAGTGAATTCCACCATTCTATCTTCCAGGTCACTTATCCCTTCTTCTGCCTCAGTTATTCTGCTATTGATTCCTTCTAGTGTAGTTTTCATTTCAGTTATTGTATTGTTCATCTCTGTTTGTTTGTTCTTTAATGCTTCTAGGTCTTTGTTCAACATTTCTTGCATCTTCTCGATCTCTGCCTCCATTCTTTTTCCGAGGTCCTGGATCATCTTCGCTATCATTATTCTGAACTCTTCTTCTGGAAGGTTGCCTAGCTCCACTTCATTTAGTTGTTTTTCTGGGGTTTTATCTTGTTCCTTCATCTGGTACAGAGTCCTCTGCCTTTTCATCTTGTCTATCTTTCTGTGAATGTGGTTTTCGTTCCACAGGCTGCAGAATTGTAGTTCTTCTTGCTTCTGCTGTCTGCCCTCTGGTGGATGAGGCTATCTAAGAGGCTTGTTCAAGCTTCCTGATGGGAGGGACTGGTGGTGGGTAGAGCTGGCTGTTGCTCTGGTGGGCAGAGCTCAGTAAAACTTTAATCCACTTGTTTGCTGGTGGGTGGGGCTGAGTTCCCTCCCAGTTGGTTGTTTGGCCTGAGGCGATGCAGCACTGGAGCCTGCAGGCCCTTTGGTGGGGCTAATGGCGGACCCTGGGAGGGCTCCCGCCAAGGAGTACTTCACAGAATTTCTGCTGCCAGTGTCTTTGTCCCTGCAGTGAGCCACAGCTGCCCCCTGCCTCTGCAGGAGACCCTCCAACACTAGCAGATAGGTCTGGTTCAGTCTTCCCTGGGGTCACTGCTCCTTCCCCTGGGTCCTGATGTACACACTACTTTGTGTGTGCCCTCCAAGAGTGGAGTCTCTGTTTCCCCCAGTCCTGTCAGAGTCCTGCAATCAAATCCCACTAGCCTTCAAAGTCTGATTCTCTGGTAAATCCTCCTCCCATTGCCTGATCCCTAGCTTGGGAAGCCTGACGTGGGGCTCAGAACCTTCACTTCAGTGGGTGGACTTCTGTGGTATAATCGTTCTCCAGTTTGTGAGTCACCTACCCAGTGGTTATGGGATTTGATTTTATGGTGATTGTGCCCTTCCTACCGTCTCATTGTGGCTTCTCCTTTGTCTTTGGATGTGGGGTATCTTTTTTGGTGAGTTCCAGTGTCTTCCTGTCGATGATTGTTCAGCAGTTAGTTGATTCTGGTGCTCTCGCAAGAGGGAGTGAGCGCACGTCCTTCTACTCCACCATCTTGAACCAATCTTCTCAGTGTTTCCTTTTATAGTAAGACACCACTTGTGAATAGCACACCCATCCCTCCTGCAGAAATTCATTGAGCATCAATGTAGTAGTACATAATTCATAAGCCAGGGACTGATTACATATTGCCCAAAAGCCTGCATTACAGTTTGCCAGGTCTCCTTTGCTGAGCCACCCTGCACGTGGGCTCCCTGCCCTGGTGCTGCGGTGACTGCAGAATGTTAAATCAATGCCCTTGTTCCTTGTTTCTGGCTCCTTTCAGCTCAGAGCCAGCGATCTGGGCGGCAGTGCTAGCAGTTTCCAGAAGGTGCTGGGGCATGCTCAGAGCATTTTCCTGCCCTGGAGCGCTGCAGAGTTCAGGGCTTTTCAGGCAAGCGAGTTCTATTCCAGTGGGTGCCATGTTTTGCTTTTCTTTCATTCTGTGCCAAATATCATAGCAACACTAGCAACTCTGCAGGTACGTTTTGTACTACTTTTGTACTGATGCTAATACTGGTATTAAAATGATTTTTTCTTCTCTAGAAATGTAATTTTTAGCATTTTCTAGGTTTCAACATGCAATGTATGTGACAAGTCTTGGAGCTGTCCCGCATTAGTGGCACTCAGCTGGGACTAAATGCTCCTTTACACAGTGGCCTCTGTGTTCTCAAATCTAGCCTGGGTTTTATTTCTGCAGAGATTTATCTTAGATATCCTTAACTTGTAAAAGTCCTAGAATTATACTCAAACAGTTCCACTGCCCAACTTTATCCGCCAAGCTGTGGATGTTAAAATTGAATTGAGAACATGGATTCCAGTCTCTGAGTGTGCAGTACTAAAGCGCGTAGAATACATATGTATGTATGTGCTTGTGTGCTCATTTCCTGTCTCCTTCAGACAGAATATAAGCTCCAGGAAGAGACCTTGTCTGTTCTATTCTGGCTGTGTCCCCAGCACTGGCATATAGGAAGTGCTCAGCAATTCTGCAGAGTGACTTTGAGTGGCTGGCGTCTCTCCGCACGTAGATGTCTTTGCTGCCTCAGCAGCTGCTCCGAGTGGGGGGCGCCTGCCTGGGGCCGGGACGCAGAGGCTGGTTCTCAGTGCTTGCCCCTCCTGTCCTCACTGCTGACCCCTCCTTTCCTGCTCAGGCATCTGGCACCTTTCTGACCCCCTGGCCTTCGCTGTCTCAGCTGCTACCCCACACTGCTCCCTATGATGAGATTGTTTGTTTGTTTTTCTTTCCCTTTCTTCCACCTGTCCTTTCAGGGTAATTAGATTAATTTATCCATAAAATGGGCTCTTCAAAATGCAGTAACTATTTTGGAAAAGAATTAAGGTTATTTCCAAACACATTTTAAGATCTAACCAAGAAGGGAGCAGATCAGGACAGGGGCTTAGTTAAGCAGACAAGGAAGGGTGTTGGCATCCTATGTAATGATGTCATCAGGGGGCAAGGAATTGTGAGAGAGTGAGGACAGAGGGAGAGAATGCAATGGACACAGGGTCCCGCTAACAAGTGACTGAAGCCTGAACTGTGCACCAGGTGCTCTCCTAGACGCCGGGACAAGACAAAGTCTGTATTCTCACAGGATGTTCATCCTAGATCACTGCTGTCCAGTGGAAACAGGACGAAAATCACAAATGCAAGCCACATGCGGAAGTTAAACTTGTCTAGTAGGCACATTGACAGAGTAAAAAGACGTAAATGAAATTGATTTCAGTATTAAATTGTGGGTAACCCAATATATTGAGTTAATCCAAAATTTATTGTTTCAACATGTAATCAATATAAAAATCACTGGTGAGATCCTTTACCTTCTCTCTTTATGCTAAGTCTTCAAAATCCAGTGTGTGTTTTACACTTGCAGCACTCCTCAGTTCAGACCCACCGAACCCCAAGTGTTGCTAGAGGTTACCGTGCTGGACGGTGGTGTCCTAGACAGTAAACAAGTAAAGACAGAAAGATATACTAAGTATTAATGCATTTATAAATACTATAATTTTAGTATTGAGTACTGTGACCTATTATGAAGTACTCAGAATAGTGAGGGTGTTGTGAAGGAAACAGAAGGAAGGAGGTCGGGCGATAGAGGATCAGGGGCTACTTGGTTGGGAGAGGGCAGGGGGGCCTGTCTGGAGCTGACACCCGAGCAGAGCCTGAGAGAGTGAGGGACAGTCCTGCTAATAAGGTTGGACAGCACAGGGCTTCCGGGGCGGAGGACCCACAGGAACAAAGGCCCTGAGTCAGGACCAGTGGGTGCGTTCAAAGTGGCGGGTGTGGAGGGGGCAACAGAAGGGTTAGATTGGGGGGGGTGCTCAGAGCTGTCGGGGTAGGGCCGGACCCATGGAACCTTGCAGGCCAGGCAAGGAGCTTGTTTCTGGAGGATGTGAATCCGTGCTCCTGTTTCCTGGGTGCTCCCAGCTCTTCCATGTCAAAGGATGCTGTCTTAGGCCTTAACCCTTAAATGCAGCCGTGTGTGTGTCTTCTGTCAGTTTCCCTGAGGGTTTCTTTGTACAGCACCTGCCATGAATCCTCTGTGATTGGACATGGGGACACCTTGTCTGGGGTTTGAGAGCGTCACATGCCAACGCACCTGCTTAAAGGCATTTTCTCCCTGCAGGTGTCTCAAGTCACCGTCATGCCCGCTGAATGTATCTATTCCACACGTATCACGATCATGCTTTAAAAGGGTTATAAATGTGCCTCAGCCTTTCTCTAGGATCAGATGTTTGGAGAGGTTTTCCTCTCCCTTAACAGAGGAAGGCAGCTCTTGTCTGTGCTGCTGACCAGCTCAAGTCCCTGCACTCTGAACACACACTGGTGTTTGCAGTGCTGCCTAAGGGCAGAGCCTCCCCTCCGCCACCACCACGCCCCCCGCCCCTGCCCCCGGCTGTGCATCTGTGGCTCTGAGGCTGCAGCGCGCATCCCTGCAAGGCTGACTTTCTGCTGCAGCCCCTTCCGCTCTCCCTGTGGACCCCTCAGTATTTACAGATGTGTTCTCCCTTTCCCAGCCCCTTCCCTTGCAGCGCCCTTCCGCACCAGCCCCAGAAGCTCTGAGCTTGCCTGCTGGCCTCTGGGGTTGGGAGGCCAGGGTGCTGTTGTCACTTCCTCTGCTGAGCAGGTTCTGACCCGTGCTCAGGAGGCCGCCAAGTCATGCTTGTCACTCTCGGGAAGTGATTTAAGATCTTAACTGGGCCACGCGCTCCCCCATCTGGGTTCCTGTTACAACAGGTGGGGGGCTGCTGGCGATGTGAAAACAACTTCTTTTGACCTCAAAAAAGAAACTCTAAATGTTACCACCCCTGTAATGGTTTTGCCTGACCGGTGGCTCCCTTCCGACCCAGGCTGCCCTGTCCCTGATCTGACCTAGCGGTGCTCCTTCACCACTGCGCCAGGTAGGGGCTGCCGTGATGCCGCCGACTGTTCTGGGTTAATCTCTAAATCAGCTCAGGAGAGTTTTAACTTAGAGAACCACACGTTGTTTTCAGCATATTTGAACTTGATCCTCGTGGTCGCTTCAGGTGCAAGGGTGTCTGGGAAATGTCTGGTGGTTGCTGTGAGCTGGCAGTCTTTGCACAAATGTGGGTATAAAACGTCCTGTGCATCACAGCTGCACAGTGGGTGAGCCAGGTGGTCTGAAAACCGAAACAAGTGTATTGTCTCGTCGATTAGTGAATACGGTGTTCAATACAGTTCTTGGTGAAAATGAAAAATCTTTTATTTTTACTTAAAACCGAACGAATTTTTTTTTGCCAACCCAATACTTGTTTTCAGAGGGACACTCTGCCTTTTCAGTTACTTTGCCAAAGCGTTGAAATCCCAGCATCTGAGAGTCAGGAGGGACATGAGAGTCCTGGCTTTCTGGTGGTTTCTTTTGTTTACATCTAGATCTCTGACTCTTTTGTAATTTGTTCTTATGTGTGGTGTGAGCTGCAGATCTGGTATCTTTTTTCAAACAACTAATCAGTTTCTTTGTTAAAAAGTCCTTCTTTGCCCCAATGACTTGAGACGCCACCTTTATCAAATGCCAAATTCCTACATGTGCCTGGCTCTATTTTTGGACTTTCTGTTCTTTTCCACGGATCCTTCAGTCATTTGTGCGCTGATACCACACTGTCTGAAAAGCTTGCTTCAGCATCTGGTCAGGCGTTCTTGCCTGTCAGGCATTCTTGCCTATCAGGCATTAAATTTGGTTCTTGCGTTTTTAAGGTTAAGAGCTTTCGTATCAATTGTCTAACTTCACAAAGAAGCTTGTTGCTATTTTTATTGGGATTGTTTAAACTTCATAAATTAATTTAAGGAAAACTTAATTTTACGATGATGCCATTCTAAGAACAAGGAATGTCTTTTCATTTGTTCACATCTATTTTCCGTGTCTTTCGAAGGTGTTTAATGTAGGTTTTGCATGTTTCTTAAGTTTATTCCTAAATATCTTATCTTCTTTGTTGTTATTATAAAAGGGATTTTATCTTCCTAATGTCCTCTGAGATATATATTTAAGGCTGTTGATTTCTGTGTGCTAATTTTATCTTTTGTGCATTTGCTTTATTGCAGACTAGTGGTTATAATAAAATTAGTTCTATTCCACATTATTGGTTCATAATTAGAAATACATGAACAAAACAGATAACCATCTCACCAAGTCTTCTATGGCTAAACAATTAAACTGTCCATGTGCTAATTTTAGAGCCTGCCTTACAGTTTTGTTTTGTTTTGTTAAAAAAAGTCAGCATTTTTCAACCTAAGAGCCACCTAAGGAACATTTTCAAGTAGAGATGCTGAGGTGCCCTCCCCCGTCCGAGGTTGCAGAGAATGTCAGGAAAGGAGGGGAGTTCAGGTGGCACTCTGCTCCCTTGGTCAGAACCCACTGATTAAGACCCAGAACGTGAGGAGCTCAGATCCACGAGTCAGAGAGAGTGGGGCTGGGCCGAGTAATGGGTTCACCCGCTGCGTGAGTGATTGCATTTCCCCAGGAGAAGGAGGGAAGAACTACCTCTCAGCAGTGGGAATCGGGGCATCCACATGCAAGATGCAGAGACAGTTTGCATGAAAAGGGCAGCAGGCCCAGAGGCTGGGCAGAACTGAGCAGCAGCCGGGAGCCCAGGGCTCCCGGGGGTCGGAGAAGTGGGTACCTCGGAGTGAGCCCCAAAGGGGACGATGACAGTGACTGTAGACCCCCATGGTTACTTATTTATTTATTTACAGGTTTGTGTTTGAACTTCAGGTGCAGAGGGCTGGGCCGAGAGTACCTCTCATTTCATGCTACTTACCGTGCTTGGTTGTTTCTTCTTGCATTTTATTTACATTTTTCTTTACTTATTATTTTATTGTTTGCTCTTTGTTTATTATTTTTATTACTTCTTTCTCTCATTTATCATTTTCTGTATCTCTGCATCCCTCTCCCGATTCTCCTTCCAAGCAAATACAACTTTTCTATTCTGAATATGTAGCTCATGATTGCAAACTATGTTTGGGGTGCCTGTGTTTTTAAGTACATATAAATGGAAGTGGGTTATAGATTTCTGTTTTTCACTTTGTTTACTAAGTGCTCTGCAGGCGCTTCTGTTACTTTGGGTGTGTCTGGCCATTGCTTTGAACTCTGCATAGCCTTCTGTGATTGGTCCACTGCCCCAGCAACGGCGCTCAGGGAGCATGGACGGCTGCCCACAAAGGGTTGTGCTGCCCCCTCTGGAGCTGTGTGAGAATGGGACTGGGAGGTGCCGGCCGGGGGTGCGAGGCTGTCCACTCCCACCAGCCGGGTGCAGCTCTCCTGCAGCCCCTTCCTGAGCCCAGCCTTCTCTCGTTGCCAGGCTGACACAGGCTTGTACAGAGTGATGTGTCGATGTTATTTAGTTGTGCATTTCTCTGATTACTGATGATTTTGAGCATCTCTTTGATACACTTGTTAGCTTTTTGGTATTCTGTTTCTGTAAATCCCCTATTTATATTCTCTGCCCACTTTTTCCCTCTTAGGTCAGTTGACTTTTTCTTGTTGATTTTCAAGAGTTCCTTGTGCCTTTTATAAATTAATCCCTAATTTGTCTTTGGTAAATATCTCCACCTTGTCCTTGTCTTGCCCTGTTTGTCCTTGGTGTCCTTTGTCGAAAGGAAATCCTTAATTTTGATGTAATCAGATTCTTTTTTTTTTGTCTTATGGTTTGTATTTTTTAAATTTGCTTTAAGATGCCTTCCCTACACCTAGGGTAACAAAGACATTCTCTGGTATTTTCTTTTAAAGTCTGTCTCTCACTGTTGGGTCTGTAACTCGTGTGGTATTAGGTAGAAATTCAGCTTTATTTTCCAGTACTATTTACTAAACCCTCTGCCACCTCTAGTTCTTGCTCTGTTGTGGAGAGAAATTGGTGATTCAACTACATTCATGTCAGGGTTGAAAATATAATTGTACTCAGTGTCCCTTAATTGAAGCCACTCATTCTGCTCTTTTGGTTCTTCTTAATGAATCCCTTTGTTTTAAAAGCTTCAAGCCCTTTTAGATGTTGCGAGGTTAACAACTGGATCCTGGTAGACTAGGGTTGCCAGATTCAGCAATTAAAAATACAGGATGCAAAACAGTTCCATTTGAATTTCAGATACACAATGAGTAAAAAGAGGAATTCTACTAAAAATTTTAAAATATTACGTGGGGGACTTCCCTGGTGGTGCAGTGGTTAAGAATCCGCCTGCCAATGCAGGGGACACGGGTTGGAGCGCTGGTCTGGGAAGATCCCATTTTCCGCGGATCAACTAAGCCCGTGTGCCACAACTACTGAGGCTGCTCATCTGTAAAATGGGGCTAATGATAAGAGCTCCTCCTTCCTAAGGTTGTGGTGAGTGTTACATAGGCCTGTAGACACAAAATATCAACCCGGAGCCTAAGTAGTGGGTGTCATCAGGTATTACCATCCCTATACGTGACTTAATTTCCATCCCCTGGGTGATGAGGTCCTGGGGACTCAGGAGAAACACAAGATTATTTGCATGGTGTCTCCACAAAGTCTCCTGCAGGTGAAGAGGCTAGTCTTCTAGGCTCTGCATTTTATTTTATTTTATTGGCCGAACCACACAACTTGCGGGATCTTAGTTCCCTGACCAGGGATTGAACCCACGCCCTCGGCAGTGAAAGCGCGGAGTCCTAACCACTGGACCGCCAGGGAATTCCCTAGGATCTGCATTTTAGTCCTTCAAAAAAATAAGTGAATAAAGTTCAACTAAATGCAGAGTTGGCTATCTCCATTTGCCATTAGACAATCTTATTAAGGGACAGGAATCCTAGGAATATGTCTGTATCTGTGTTTTGGAGATTGTTTGGTGCCACAGACTAAATGTTTGTGTTCCCCACACCACCACCACGCCCAAATTTGTATGTTGCAATCTGTCTCCCAACGTGATGGTATTAGAAGCTGGGGCCAGGGACTTCCCTGGCTGTCCAGTGGTTAGGGCTCTGTGCTTCTACTGCAGGGCCCATGTGCCACAACTACTGAAGCCTGCACGCCTAGAGCCCATGCTCCACAGCAAGAGAAGCCACCTCAGTGAGAAGCCCGCACACTGCAACGAAGAGTAGACCCCGCTCGCCGCAACTAGAGAAAGCCTGCGCTCAGCAACACAAAGACCCAATGCAGCCATAAATAAATAAATAAATAGGGGAAAAAAACAGGTCTTTGATTGCAAGCAACAGAAATCAAATCTGGCTGACTTAAGCCCAAAGGGCCTTTATTGGAGCCCTGCTGGATCCACTTACAGGATGCACCAGAGCCTGGAAGCTTGGAAACCACAGATCAGGGCCCACGACGTGCACCAAGCATCCTGCAGCAGGAACCAACTCCTCCCCACCCCCCAGCTACCACGCCCAGAAAGCATAGGTGTGAGTGAGCTCTGCCTGTACCTTCCATCCCATGTCACTCTGTGCAAGGGTCTGGGAGCCTCCAGTGGCCTTCCTTGGGCCCTGGGCCAACCCATCTGGAGGGAGGCACACACTTTGATTGACAGTGGCCCCAAGAATTTACACAGTGGTGGAGAATTCCTTAAAAGGAAATATAACTGTTGTTGGAAAAGAGAAAGTGTTGTTTGGTGGCCAAAAAACAAATTATAGAGAAAACAAATGTCCACAGAGACCTCTTGTGGATTTGAAGGAAATGAGCGGGGGAAGGTCTGACACTGCCTGTGACAGCATGTGGGTGAGGGACCCCACGCATCATAATCCCTGGTTTCCAATTGCTTTTCATACCTGAAACACTAAGAATCCACTGGGAATGAAAGCAGATGATGTAAATTGTACCCAAGATGCAAAAGGAGCAGCATGGGCCCTTGTTCTGTACTTGACCGCCAACTTGCTGTGCAACCTTGGGCAAGTCACCTCACCCCTCTGGTCTCAGTTGTTTCATCTACAAAATGGTGGCTAGAATGGATGATGTCTAGGACAGCTTTCAGAGGTAAAATCCTTCCTCAAGCTCACCAGTTTTGCTTGACGTACAGGGAAGTGTACATTTAACATTGTATATGGTCCACGATTTCCTAAGACACAGGTTCTCAGGCGTGTGGTATTTACAAAGGCAATTTGGAGGGGAGTGTTGATGCTGTGTTACAAATAATAATAATAATAAAAGAATATAGCTCACACGTAAAGCATTTACTGTATGCCCAACATTGTTCTCAGCATTTTAATGTGTCAGTTCATTTAGTCCTCACAGCCATTCTGTGAAGCAAGTAATATTACCACATTCCTTTTACTGATGAGGACAGTGAGGCACAGAGAGGCTAAGTAACTTGCTCAAGGGCACAGAGCCTGAAAGTCCAAGAGCTGATTAAGACCCCAGGGTCTATGCCCATAACAAGCCTCTCTGACCAAAATCAACCAGATGAAAACAGACGAGAAAATATGCTGTTGTTTAGAGATGCTGTGCACCGTGCCTCCCCCCAAACTGCCTCGAGTGTCTGGAAATGTCCATACATCTGCAGCGCCGTCTGCAGTTACTCAACCGTCACTGGACTTTCCCTGCCTGAACGTAACCACGACCTCATTTGCCTTCAGAGACCAACCTTCAGCACTAGGGGAGTGGCATCTATTTCAAGTGAAGTTGAAAAGACATTTTTTAAATAAAAATAGATGTGTGTTACCCACCACTGTTACTTGCTAGTGGAGTCCGTTTTACTTGTACTTAGAGTGACCCTGACGGAATATTTTTCGGTGTGTATAACTTTAACTGCTCCATTAACCAGATTAGTCAGTGGAAGCATTTCTCCTTTACTGCTGAGTGCAAATCTCATTACAGTGACTGGGCCCGGTTACTAATTGCTGACATTGTGGACTTGCCAAACGCATTTAAAGGGGGTGGCATGTGGGTGGGAACCTGTGTTTTCATCTTTGTGGATCTGACTGGACTTAATGGCCTTTCCCAGTAGGCCTGGCCCTGGTGCTTAAATATATAGCAAAAATAGCCCTCCTCAGATGACTTTCTGAGAATGACCTGGCCCTGGTGCTTAAATACATAGCAAAAATAGCCCTCCACAGATGACTTTCTGAGAATGACCTTGGAGACCCTCTGTGCCGACCGTTATTCTGACCCACAGGAGGCTGAAGCCTAGCAGCAAGGTCTCGGGCTGGCGTGGAAGGAGCCTGAACCAGGACGCACTGTCGGCAGGTAGAGGCAGAGCGCCTCCACCCCGGGGCTCCTCCCTGGGCGTCCCTGACTCACTCACGGCCACACCACTGACATTGTAGCTTCGCCGTGTCTGTGGACCACGTGCTCTGTATTTACTTCACTGTCTTTCTTTATATTAACTGGTGTTAAACTTCATTTATTTTAAAGGTTTCTTTAAATAGAAAATGAACTCTTGCCACAAATTTAAGGTAACCCGACAAATAAATGAATGAAGACAAAGCCAAGTGGTTAACTTCTAGGGACGCGTGGTTGCCTTTATCAGAAAGGGAGATGAGTGAGCCTTTACGGATGCATAAAAACCTAACGAAGAGTTTTCCTCAGAAAGATGCAGGCACTGAAGGGGATTTTCCCATGATGCAGCTGAGTGGCACTTAACCCCTGCCTGTGAGCACCTGCATCCATCCTCCCCAGAAACCTCGGCCCACATGGCAGTCTGTAGGAGAGGAAAGGACATAGGTGCGGACAGATGGGGTTCAGGGGCTGCTTCTGCCTCCCAACATGTGGGCCGTGGCCAAGGAAAGGCAGTGCAGTTTCCTCAGCTGTCAAATTCCCCCTTTTAATTGAACCCCCTGTTTTGATTCCAGTGGATGTAACTGCTGTGGGAACCACACTAAAAGGATTAAAATTCCACTGTTTTGTCTTTCCTGCACAACTCTCAGTGGTCAAGGAAAGCCAGGGATGTGCCTTGAGCGCCATGCCACCCTGCTGGTGTAACCACCCTCAGTGACGCTGACAGCCGTGTCCTCGGAAAGAGTCAGTGGAGGCTGAGTCACCTCAGGAGTTTTTCTGCGCCCACACGCGTCTTAGGACTTCCACGTGCATTTGACACCCAGCAGCCCTTTCTCAACCATGGCCGTTAGTGGCCCCAAGTCTCCTGTGCAGGAAGAATTGATGAAGAAGGAACTTAAGACTTTATGGGAAAAGTAAAGAAGGGGGGCCAAGGCAGAAGTGATGTTAGGACATTTCTAAACACATTTCAGTAAGACAGAACCACAGAATCAGTACACCCTGTCACAGCAGCCCTAGGATTTTTTTTTTTAATGACCTTTTCAGTTACAGCTTTGGGTACATCCTATAACCTGTTCGTTGTCATCTGTAAATTCTTTTTTGTAGATAGTGTATACACTACAGTGTTCCCTTTTCCTTCCTCCATCCAAATTTAAAGTGATTTTAAAAAACGTTTACACTTGGAACTGTTGAATCCCACCTCCCAGGTCCGGCAGTGTTGCCGGAGAAAGGAACCTGTGAGTGTGGAAGAAGGCACATGTAATGGGGGACCTGCTGTGTCACGAGTCACCCCAGGACTTAGGGCTTCAAACAGCCGCCACCTATTCAGCTTATGATTCTGGGGGCTGGACTCAGCCAGTGGCGGTGGATGTTGGTCCCGGCCAGGCTCCCTCAGGCACTGTGGGCAGCAGCAGGTGAGCAGGGCACAGCTGCTTCTGGACAGGCTGCTTGTGGGCTGCGGAGCCTCTGTTTTCTCCACGTGTTCATCCTCCCTGCGCCTCGATAGTGGCCCCAGCGAGCTGTCCAGGCGGGTTGACACAGCAGAGGGAAGGGAGAGGAAGCATGGCAGGCCTCTTGCAGTGGCTTGGAACAGGCTTAGAATGAGCACAGCATCATTTCCACCACATTCTACTGGCCAGAGCAAGTCGTGGAGCCAGTCCAGATTCAAGGCAGGGGATCTGGACTCCATCTCTCCATGGGAAGAGCTGCACAGTCACAAATGCAGATGGCGTGGGGAGTGAGTGGCCCTTCGCAGGGGCTGTTGATGTAACAAACCTCGACACCTGCTGAGCAGCAGCCTCACGGGCCCTGTCCTCACCGCCCACGCCCAGCAGCTGGCTCTGCCTCTTTAAGGAGCCACTAGAAATTCAGTTACTCTCACTGGCGTTTGGTGCCCTTGCATCTTAGTTCCTCCCTTCTTCCTCCTAGATGTTTCCGGCATTTCCCACTCTCCTCAGACCTCAGAGTGGGTCTGGAAGGTCACTCGAGCACCTGCAGGGCAGTTACCCCTGGGGACAGGAGTGGGAAGGAGACTCACCATTCACTGATTACTTTTTGGTTCTCGCTGGCATTTTTCACACAGGCACATAAATATATGTACCTTAACTTAGAAATCGTGAGGTTTTATTGTACCGGGCGCTGTGCTAAGTACTTGACCTGCGCTGTTCTATTCAGGCCTGTGAACTAGAAAGTAATTGTAATTATCCTCACTTTGTGGAGGCACAAAGAGGGTAAACCACCTGCCCAAGATCATGTCGCTGAAGTCAGCACAGCTGGGCTCTGCATCCAGGCTGTCTGGCCCCCAAACCCATCGACTTCACCACTGTGCTCTTCTGCCCCTTCTTCACAGAAAATATCCTGAGATGGTTCTCTCCACTCGCTGCCTCACTCCCTTTCACTCACTTCATAATGCAGTTCGGGCTGTCTTCTGCTCTGATGAACCATGAACTGGGTTATCTCCAAGGTCACATGTGACCTCCCTGTCATCAAATCTATTGTGCATACCTCAGTCCTCTTGATTGATTTCTGGACAGTAGTATTAGACTCTGTTGGTCCTTTTTTCTATGCTGTACCTTTGGATTCTGAGATCACACCCTCCAGATCATCTTCCTCTGTCTCCATCACCTTTGCAAACTCCCCTCCCCCTCCCCTCCCCTCCCCTCCCCTCCCCTCCCCTCCCCTCCCCTCCCCTCCCCTCCCCTCCCCTCCCCTCCCCTCCCCTCCCTCTCCCCTCCCCTCCCCTCCCCCTCCCCTCCCCCTCCCCTCCCCTCCCCTCCCCCTCCTCCACATTTCCTGGACAAGTTACTCCATTCTCATGACCTCAATTACCAATTATTTCCAAATGTCTGAGTCTCATTCTGCACCTGCCCATCAGGCCTCTCCTTGGATGTCCCAGAGAACTCAAAATGTCTAGAATTACATGTCACCCCACCATCAACACCTACTCCCCCTCCTTTATGTTCCAACCCAGTAAAATAGACCAGAAACCTTAGGATTGGAGTTTTGGGAGGTGGGCATGGCAGAGGGGCTGGCAGATGGGCACATACATGCACCACCTGAAATAAAAACCCCAAGAGTTGGGTTCAAAGGCAGAATGGAGGTGACAGAGGAAAGAATTAGTGAACTGGAGGATAGGACACTAGAAATTACCCACTCTGGACAACAGAGAGGAAACAGACTGGAAAAAAGTGAGCAGACCCTCAGGGATCTATGGAAATATAATGAAAGATCTAACATTTGTATCATCAGAGTCCCAAAGAGAGAGGAGAAAAGATGGCGGGGCTGAAAAAGGAACAGAAGAAATAATGGCTGAAAATGTCCTAGATTTGGCAAGAGACATAAAGCTATGAATCCAAGAAGGTGAACAAACCTCAGATGGTACATACTCTAAGAGATCCATGCTAAGACACAGCATCATCAAACTTCTGAGAACTGGAGTCAAAGAAGAATCTTGAAAGCAGCAAGAGAGAAAGGACATGTTGCCTGTAAGAGAAAAACAATTTGAATGACAGTGGATATCTCTTCAGATTCCATGAGGCCATAAGAGAGTGGCAAAACCTGTTTCAAGTCCTGAAAGAAAAGAACTATTAACCAGAATCCTATATCCAGCAAACATATCCTTCAGGAATGAAGGGGAAATCAAGACATTCTCAAATGAAGGAAAATAAAGAGAATTTTTTTCCAGCAGACCTATCCTCAAAAAATGGCTAAAGTAAGTTCTCTAAACAGAAAGAAAATGATAAATTGATCCTTGGAATACCAGGAAGGAAAAAAAGAACATGGTGAGGAAAAATACATGGAAATAAAATAGATTTTACTTTTCCTCTCGAGTTTTCTAAATTATATCTGATGGTCAAAGCAAAAATTATAACACAGTCTGATCTGTTTCTCAGAGTACATAGAGGAAATATTTGACAAATGTAGTATAAATGGGGGAGAGTGAAGGGACGTAAGGAGATGTTAGGTTTTTATAGTTCGCTAGAACTGGTAAAATGATATCAGTGAACATGATATATGTGTACATATATGTATATATATGTAATATACATGCAATATATGCTCTCTCTATATATTTGCAGTACTAGAGCAACCACTAAAAGTCTATACAAAGAAATACACTCAAACACAGTACAGATAAATAAAAATGTATAGAATTATAAAACGATCCTGTTCCAGTAACCCACAGGAAGGCAAGAAAATAAAACAGAAAAAGGAAAAAGAGAAATAACAGAAAACAAATAAAATGGTGGACTTAAGCCCTAACTTAACAATCGTTACAGTAAATGTTCTAAATATACCAATTAAAAGACAGAGGTTGGCAGAATTAATTTTTTTTAAATGAACCAACTATATGTTGCCTACAAGAAACTCCAAATATGATGATAGTCCATATGGAAAATCCCAAGGAAGCTACAAAAACCAACAACAACAACAAACACCCTCCTACTAAGTGAGTTCAGCAAGGTCAGAGGATACAAGATGAACCTACAAAAATCAGTTGTCTTTCCATGCACTGGAAGTGAATACATGGAAACCGAGATTAAAAATACATGACATTTACAATTATTTGAAAAAAGAAAGATGTAAATGTGACAAAAGATGTATAAAACGTGTATACTAAAAACTATATGACACCGAGGGAACTCAAAGAAGACCTGAATAAATGGAGTGACATACCAAGAAGAATCAACATAGTAACAATGTCATCAGCATAATTGATGTGCATGTTTAACACAATTCCTATCAAAATCTTACCAAGACTTTTTATAGATATAGAAAAGATTATTCTAAAATTTATATTGAAAGGTGAAGGAACTAGAATAGCTAAAAAATGTATAAAATAAGCATAAAGTGGGAGGAACCAGTTTATCCAATTTTAAGATTTCTTAGATTGCTACAATAATGAAGACAGTGAGGTCCTGATGAAGAAATAGACACATAGATCAAAACAGAATGGAGAATCCAGAAACAGATCTAACAAGTTGGGCAGAGTTATTTTTGACAAAGTTGCGAAACAGTTCAGTGGGGGGCAGGGGAAGCCTTTTCAGCAAACTGGAGCAATTGGACATCAACAGACAAAAAACACAAAAAACAAAACTGATCTAAGTCTCACACCTTATACAACAGTTAACTTAGACTAGATCAGAGGCTGAAATGTAAAATATAAAGAGAAAAACATAGGAGAAAATCTTCAGATGTAGTACGAGGTAAAGGGTTCTGAGACTTGACACCAAAAGCAAACTCTGTAAGGTGAAAAACTGATAAATTGTATCATAAAAATTAAAAACTTCTGCTTTGCAAAAGACCACATTAACAAGATGAAAAGACAAGCTACAAATGGGAAAAAATATTTGCAAATCATATCCAACAGATGATTAATATCTAAAATATAGAACTCTCAGGACTCAACAGTAAAAACTAAAACAAATAGAAACTAAAAAAAAATCCAATTAGAAAATGGTCAAAAGCCATGAAGAGGCATCCAGTAAATTAGATATACAGATGGCAAGTAAGTACATAAACGATACTCAACATGAGCCATTAGACAAATGAAAATTACAATCGCAGTGAGATACCACCATATATCTAACAGAATGGCTAAACAAAAACAAACAGTGAACGGTAAATGCGGACAAGTTGATGAGAAACTGGATCGCTCATACATTTCTGGTGGGAATATGAAATGGGACAACCACTCTGAAATACGTTTTGGCAATCTCTTAAAAAACTAAATATGCAGTTTCCATAGGGCCCAGCAATTGTACTCCAGGGCATTTATCCCAGAGACATGCAAAACCTGCAGATGAATGTTTACAGAAGTTTTATTCGTAGTAGCCAGACACTGAAAACAATCCAGATGTCCTTCACCTGGTGAACTGTTAAACCATGTGGCACGTCCATACCATGGGATACTACATGACAACCTGGAAATGCTGAAAGGAAAAAGCGAATCCTAAAAGGCTACACACTGTGCAATTCAACTTATAAAACTTCTTAAATTATAAAAGTTTAGAGATGGAGAACATCTTAGTGGTTACCAGGGGGTGTGGGGAGAGTGGGGATGGGAGAGCAGAGGGTGTGACTAAAAGAGGGCAACATGAGGGATCTTTGTGGGGTTGGAAGGTTATGTCAACATCCATATCCCAGTTGTGACATGGCCCTGTAGTTTTGCAAGATGTTATCTCTGGATTAAAGGGTACACAGTATCTCTCTGTATTATTTCTGAATTGAATCTACATTTATATAATTGAATAATCGAGCCTACAATTTTCTCAAAATAAGTTTAATTAAAAAAAAAAGCCAGATACGGAACAGCACAATCCCACTCTCCTAACTCCCAGTGTGGGTGCTGACCAACCCCCGTGCTCTCGTTTACGTTGGTAACCAAACTAGGAGAGACTCTTCAAGCTCTTAACCATCACTTCCACTGGGGTTCTGCTGAAAACTGTCCCCCAAACTTTCACAGTGTGTATTCAAAATCATGAGACGCTGGAGCTGGGAAAATGTGAAACAACTGCATACAGGGGACTTGGTGGGCTTTGGGTCCCCCACAATGTCCATTGGACCCCAATGGCCACTCCTTGGATAAATTCTAATCCAGGTGCTTGCAGCGTGACAGCCTCCGCCTCCGGGCTCTCTGCTCTGAGATGGCTGCTCCAGACTTGGCGTGCCTGGGTCCCGTCACTTAGCCACCCCTCTCCACAGCGCTTACACCCAAGCGGCTTCTCAGCGGCTTCTCTCGTGGTATTTCTTAATTTGGAGCACAGGCCTTAAGCAGCCTGGGTCCCCCCCTCAAGACGTGTGACCCTGAGATGGGAGTTTCTGGAGGACAGTGGTTCTTTTCAACACTGCTATGGTGTAAAGTTGTTTGTGAAAGAAGGAAGGACGCAAAGGCCTTCCGAGGTCAGTGTGAGCAGGGGCACCTGTCACTCAGGGACAGAGATACTGTCAGTCGTGGGTTGCAGGTGAGGAGACGAAGCCTCACAGGCAAATTGGAGGTGCTGATGTTGAGCCCAGGTGGTCTAGACTGTGATCCAGTGCTGTCCCTGTGCCCCAGCTACACTGCCAGCTGCACTGGAAGCTGTTCAGAATCCCCTGTTCCCAGGGGTTTTGTTAGGAGCCCAGGGAGGGTTTCTGGGGCAAGGCCTGCACTTGTCTGCCTCTACCCTACCTCTTGGGGGTTGTGCACATCCTCCCCCAAACCCCCAGCTTCTTGTGTGTGTGTCTGACTGTGTGGTGTGTGTGTGTGTGATGTGTGTGTGTCTCTGTCTGCATGGGGTGTCTGTGTCTGAGTGCCTCTCTGTTCCTTTTTATGTGTTATGTGGGTTTGTGTGTCTCTGTGGATCGCGTGTGTCTGTCTTTGTGTATTGAGTGTGTGTCCGTGCAGTTTGTTTGCATGCGTGGTGCCCACGTGTGTGTATCTGTGGGGAGGTCTGTGTGCATGTGTGTCCCTGCATGTGTCTCTGTGCGGGTGGGTGTGCGCGCGTGGTGTGTGCGCGCGTGGGTGTGGCGTGTCCTCCCGCTCGGAGGCTCCCGAGAGCCGACCCCGTTCGGGGAGTGACAGTCCCCAGCGCGGCCACCCCGGGGCGCGGCCGGCGGGGAGGAGCGCGTGGCGGGTCCGCCAGCCGCACACGTGGGCCCGGCGCCGCCTCTCGCGTTCCCACCCCCTCCGGCCGCCCCCGCCGAGAGCCGGGATAAGTGGCGGCGCGGACGCCGCGCCCTGTCTCTGCGGAGCCGGCAGCGCGCAGCTCTCCGGCCCTAGCCCGCCACAGACGAGGACCGCGCTCGGGGACGCGACAGCGGCGCTCGTGGCCCCGGTAACTGCCTCCCGTACCCGCCCCCGGCTGCCGCGCCGTCCCCGGGTGGGGCAGCCCCGGGTCCCCGCGTCCCCGCGTCCGGGCTCGGCGTGGGCTCCCGCGCCCCTGCGCGCGTGTGCGCGCGTGTCTGTGTGTGCATTGGTGCGCGCGCGCCCCGCTCCCCAGCAGCAGCCCCGAACCAACTTGGACCTGTCAACTCCGTGTCCCCGTGCCCGTCCGCGAGCAGAGCAGCTGGCAGCACCTCCAGAGACAGCGCGGGGCTGTGCTGCCTGCGCTGGTGGAGACAGGAGGGGAACAAAGTTTGTCGGGAGCCCGGGTGACTTTCCTCGGGGACCCGCATGTGTGCGTGTGCGGGGGGCCTGGGAGCGCGGAGCTGGTTCCCTGGCTTCCCGGGCAGTGGGCGCCGGGCTCCCGGCCCCCCTTCACGCCGCCTCAGTGGTTTGTTTAGGAAAAGTGATGGTGAACTAATAGTGGAGGCTCGCAGGCGCCCGCTGCCCGCCCCGCGGAGGGAGGGCGGCCCCGGAGGGCTGAGAGGGCGCCGCACCCTTCAAGCCCAGGCGGCATATGTGAGCCAGGGCTCTGAGGTGGGAACCTGTGACCGCGGAGATGAGGGAACAGCCCGTGTTTGCCTGGCTCTAACTGTCAAGGCTGTGTGGTTGTGGACCGCAAAAGCCAGGACGTGATGGAAACAGGTTTGTCACGGCATCCTTGGAATTTCAGACAGGAGGAATTAATCGCAATATCATCCACCTCGTTATCGTGCCCCTTTGAAACTTCCTTGGGGATTTTAAGATAGATGGGTCTTTTGCAGCTGGGTCTTTATACCCATAGAGCTGACTATAATTTCCACTTGATTACAGCTAAAGTAGTCTTTAAGATGAAGTTTCCTGAAATGATTTAAAATAAACACAGATGGGAAGGGGGGAAAAGCTGTAATGAGGCACTTAAAAAATAAAGTGAGCATTTTTCTTAGGAACGAATGGGATTTTTCAGTCTTAAGGAATATATATGTATTTTTAAAATCTTTGAAATGGAGGTTTTTTGTTTTTAACCTGCTTTAAAAAATTGTTACTGACTCTGAACAAGGTTTCCCTCCTGATCTCTATGTGTTTTGCCATATCCCTGACTTTGGAATGTGTCCTTCTTCCTTCCCAGGACCTGAAGAGCCTTTCAGAATGCCAGAGGAAAGTTCTCCCAGGCGGACCCCGCAGAGTGTTCCGTACCAGGACCTCCCTCACCTGGTCAACGCCGATGGACAGTACCTCTTCTGCCGGTACTGGAAACCCTCGGGCACACCCAGGTACGTCTCCCCCAGGTGCTACCCGGATGTGCCCTGGGGGGGTTCATGTCCCCTCTGCCCCTTTGTGTGCAGCTCCCGTGCGGCCACTTTCTCCATGACCAACTTCACGTGCCATTTTAACATCAGGCACAGTGGGCTAACAGAACTGAGATTTATATATCTTTTTTTAAAATTAAGAAGCAGACGTTCTATTTTCATTATAACAACTAGGATACGGATCCTACCGTATGGCAGTTTTCAAAAATTCCACATGACTTTATTTTTTGTGCTGGAGTTGATTTCCTGTTGTACAGGCATTCCTTTAAAATCCAACCCAGCAGGTATAGAAAACCACCTAATCAGATAAGATCAAAATAATGGATATGTAGTAACTTTTGTTCTCTTTTCCTGTTTGAGTATGAGCTTCAGAAGGTGTCATACCTGTGTAACAGAGAGAAAGGGGTCTGGGTGTTTCCTTCTGATTTCTTGCCAGCTCAGTTACTTTGTACATTTTCCATCAAGGACTTGTCTTGCTCTTAGAAGCAGGCGTTGGGACCTGCACACAGTAAGATAGCTGGTCTCCTGCTTCCCTCCTCTTGTACGAAATAGGGAAAACCCTGCTTGTTTGCGTTGTTCAGGGAAAGAAATTATTTGTGGTAACCAATTGGCCTAGTGAAAAGTGAACATTTTCTGTTCCATGGACATGTTACCTGTTTCACAGGCCTGTTGTCTCCTAGGGGACATGTATGGTGTGCTGTGGCTTATAGGATTATGTCTCCCTTTGTGTTTCAGTCATCACCCAACCCTAGTACAGATACAAAATTCCTCCTACATTTTCAACAAGGTGTGTATAATCCAGGTAGCTGCACATTAAAAAACAAAAACAAAAGCAGAGATATGGACTTTAAAGACCTAGTTTAAAATCATAGCTTCAGGGCAGCTGTATAAACCGGCTATTGTAATGGGCAGTTAAGAGTTCCTACAGGGCTTCCCTGGTGGCGCAGTGGTTGAGAGTCCGCCTGCCGATGCAGGGGACATGGGTTCGTGCCCCGGCTGGCCCGTGAGCCATGGCTCCTGAGCCTGCGTGTCCGGAGCCTGTGCTCCGTGATGGGAGAGGCCACAGCAGTGAGAGGCCCGCGTACCGCAAAACAAACAAACAAACAAACAAAGAGTTCCTACAGGTCTGGCCATGTCCTTCTTAAAGATTTCCTCTACAGGAAAGAGTGTGTGTGTATGTGCATGTGTGGGGAGGTGCAGACGGGGAGGTGGGGTTGTCAAGCATTATCATTAATTCTCCATTCTGACTTAATTGGCAGTACAAGTGCACACTCTTGGTTTAATTTCTAACAACTTCGTGGTATGTGGTGCATTATTTGATCAATACACAAAAAGAGGACAAAGAATTGGGAGCTAAGTTTGTGATGTTTGAGTCTCAAACATTGGGGGCTTTCCTGGTTAAGTGGGGAGGTTGTCCTCGCTGGAGGTTGATGGAAGGGAGACCCTGCGGTCCTCAAATGGGCGGTGCGGTGCTGCGTGGGTGGGCCAAGGCAGAATGGCTGCCCTTCCCTGGGCTGTGAGTGGTTTTCACAGTCTCCACCCTGAGTCGCACTGTGGGGAGCTCTGTGCTCCCTCGCTTTTGCTCTAGTTAGAGATGGCAAACGCCACTCCCAGTTGTTTAAACCGAGTGTCTCTTGGGGTTAGTGTTTACCTTGCAGCAGACGCTGATGGGAATAAGAACGGGGGCCGATAGTTGAGGCAGCTGGGCCCTGGGCTTTGGAAGAGAGGCTGCCCGCCTACCTGCTCGGCCTCCACCCCCTGAGATGATGCAGGTCGATAAACTCCCTCTGGGATTGGCCCCCCTCTGTCAGGGGGTCCTTAAAACATTTCACCACCAGCCCTGACCAGTTGGAAAGTCCTGGAGGCCCCCCGCATCCTGGCGTCCTGGGGGAGGGGTCAGGGCAGGCCGAGTGGTAAGGACGCAGCGGGGGCCTCAGGGCAGAGGTCTGTGCTAGCTGGTGAGGGAGCGTGTCCCTATCAGAGAAGCTGAGCCCAGCTGCTCTGGCAGATAGCAGTGTGGCAGCCCAGCCCTCTTGCTGCTCTGGGACAGCTCTGCTGCTTCCCGTCAGCACGGCTGCCTCTAGGAGCGGGAGGGGACCACTGGCCTCCGCCTTTCCCCTCCAGGGAGTGTCCTCCATGGTCTTTCCCCCAGTTAGCTCAGAGTCTTGTCTGCTCTAATCAGCGGGGAAAACACCAGCAAATGTCCCTTTTCTCTGCTCCTCTTAAAAAATCTTTCCCGCAGAGGCCCTTGGGACCTCAGAAGCCACTGTCTTACAGACTGTGTCCAGCAGAGGGGTCGGTGCCTGTCTCTCTTAGTTGGCACCGGGATGGGTTGGATTTCTGGTCAACAAGTTGGGCCTGTTCAGAACACCTGCCAGAACATTCAGCCCCCGGAGGATTTGCTGGGTTCCCAGACCAGCTCTGCAGGCGGCTCAGAGCGACCCAGGGTCATGGCATCAACCACACTGGGAAGTCGGCTTAACCTGCTGATGGAAACATCGTGACTCTACAAATGCTGGCCTCCTCACCCTGGGCCCTGGGGTCGCTGTTCCCATGTGTGCGTCCAAACTCAGTGTTGTTTTTAACAGAGCTGGCCAGACACTCGGTCTTTAATCACTATGAACCAGAGGTACGCTTGGTTCCGCCAAGGCAGATTCGTGCTCATCTGGTAGTATTTTCTGTAAGTATCGTGTGTTCTGGAGTCCGGACTAGTCTCTTAGATGTGATCTCGTTTTATCTTCACGTCAACCTGTGGGGCAGATGTTATCATTGTTTTCCCTCTTTTAAAGCTGGTCCAACTGCATTTTGTCCACATTCCTCTGGTTCCAAATCTCTTACTAAGGAAGACAGACTTTTGTCTAAGTACTGTCTTCCTGATAAATTCTTATATTTTTTGTTAGGGGGAAGGTCACTTCTTATGGTAAAGAGGAATAGAATAATTAATCCTCCCTAATTGTTTCTTCATAATATATTAAAAGTGGGAAATAGATTGAGATATGATCCATTCTGAAACAAAACCTTCTGATGCCCTGGGGACTGGCTGCCTTATCGAGACTCGGTACTTTGGAATTGTAAAATACTGGTTCTTCAGCAAGTTTCCGCTGATGGTGTTTTCAGGGTAGCGGAGACTAGCCCAGGTGAGGCTTGAGTTGCTCTGTGGGCTCTCGTGCCCTTGGGTGGTATTTCACACCTTTGGATTCAGTCCACCACGGGGCCCTCAGTCCACTTAAAGGGCAACTTTGAATTAACTTCTGAATGTTGCTTAGCCATCCTGCCCCACAGGATGGATGACTGGGCAACATCATTGGGGGGTCTGAAACAATACTCAGTTTGATGACTTGGCCGCAAAGAAGTCCTGCCGTGGTTCTGCTGGACCAGGAGGGCTAGAGAGCTCGCTGTAGCTGTGTGATCGCACAGCTGCCACCTCCTGGGCGGTTAGTTCCCGGCGTGGGCCGGTCATGCCCAAGGCCGGTGTGAAATAGACACTTGTGGAATCAATGCCCAGATGCTCCTTTGAGCAGGGGCTCCCCTCGCGCTGAGTGTGCTCTGTCTCGGAGGAGCACCCCACCCCCGCCCAACGCTGAGGAACTGACCAGGCTCTCCTGCAGCTTCTGTGGTGATAACAGCCAGTGTACCGAGGGAGCCGTTTCAAAGAGCACTGTCCCTCCACGGGCCGATGGCCTGATGCAGATGCCTGGGTGACTCCTCAGTGGAAGCTCCAGAGTCCCTGCCTTTGCGGGGACCTCCCAACCTGAGCCCCGGAGCCCCTTCTGCAGTCTGCCTGGCTTTGCCCGCTTCTCCTTTCTTGCCTCCA